>NC_090937.1:204966964-207366964 GCF_040938575.1 Ambystoma mexicanum
GGCCGAAGAAGAAGAGCTTCAAGGCCCAATTAGGCTCCGGAGGCGGGGTGGAAGGCATGAGGAGGGAGGGAGAGAAGGAGCTGGGGAAATGGAGCGCCGGGCCGCGAGCCTCCGATGGATGGTCTGGGCTTGCAGACCGGGCCCAGAGGGGTCAGTGGCCTGGGGGCACTCACCTGCAACGCTCCGGGGCTCAAAGAGCGTGCAGGGGGCCGCTGGTGAAATACACCAGGAAGAGGGGCTGCAAGGCCCAATCAGGCTCCGGGGGCAGGATGGGAGGCGGGAGGAGCAGGGAAATGGAGCGGCGCGGGCTGCAAGCCTCCGACTGATGGTCTAGGCTAGGGCCTGGGGGGGTCACAGGCCACGGCACTCACCTGCAGGCGCTCTGGGTCTAGTGAGAGCGCGCAGGGGGCCGCTGGCCTGGGGACCAGGAAGCTCTGGGCTCTGCCCAATCAGGCTCTGGGGGCGGGGAGGGAGGCGGGAGGAGGGAGAGGCAGGGAAGGTGCCGGGGAAAGCGAGCGGCAAGGGCCGCGTGGGAATGGAGGCCCGAGGTTAGGATGCTGGCCTTGGGGGGTCACAGGCCACGGCACTCACCTTCAGGCGCTCTGGGTCTAGTGAGAGCACGCAGGGGGCCGCTGGCCTGGGCACCAGGAAGCTCTGGGGCTCTGCCCAGTCAGGCTCCGGGGCAGGGAGGGAGGCGGGAGGAGGGAGGGAGAGGCAGGGAAGGTGCTGGGGGAAAGCGAGCAGCGAGGGCCGCATGGGAATGGGGGCCCGAGGTTAGGATGCTGGCCTGGGGGGGTCACAGGCCACGGCACTCACCTGCAGGCGCTCTGGGTCTAGTGAGAGCGCGCAGGGGGCCGCTGGCCTGGGGACCAGGAAGCTCTGGGGCTCTGCCCAATCAGGCTCCGGGGGCGGGAGGGAGGCGGGAGGAGGGAGGGAGAGGCAGGGAAGGTGCCAGGGAAAGCGAGCGGCTTGGGCCGCGTGGGAATGGAGGCCCGAGGTTAGGATGCTGGCCTGGGGGGGTCACAGGCCACGGCACTCACCTGCAGGCGCTCTGGATCTAGTGAGAGCGCGCAGGGGGCCGCTGGCCTGGGGACCAGGAAGCTCCGGGGCTCTGCCCAATCAGGCTCAGGGGGCGGCGAAGGAGGCGGAAGGACGGAGGGAGAGGCAGGGAAGGTGCCGGGGAAAGCGCGCGGCGAGGGCCTCGTGGGAATGGAGGCCAGAAATTTACCTCTCCAAAACATAATGTTGCATGGCCACTTTTTCCTGCTTATTGACAGGGGTGAACTGGGAACCAAAAGGGCCCTGGAAATAATTACTTGGAACAAAAAGAGGCCCTGGAAATAATTTTCAAAGTGGACCCATATTACACATTTTCAGCAAGATCAATGCTTTTCCTATGCTTTTCCTGTCAAAATATTTTGAAGTATCACACAAAAAAGGCACAGGGTGTAGAGGCCTACAGGGACATCTTCAGAGTTCCCTCTAGTCCAGTCCGGCCCTGCTAATTGAACAAACATAGCTGTGTCAGTTGCGGCACACTTCCGCACAGTCTATTCGGACATCCTTTCCGTGTTTATATAATTATATTCTATTTTCCATTATTTTCGTCTTTATGATTGACAATGATGCAATAATGTAATGTAACGTAAAGTGGTTTTGTATGGCCTTTTATATAGCTCACTTTCACAATTTGGCATCCTCGCTGGGTGTTATTTGAATTTATTTGTATTTGTATTTATTTGAAGAACGGGGATATCAAATTCAATCAGAAACGACATATCATAATACATGTACAAATTTTGAAGTATTCCCATGAAGGGTGCTGTTTTATAGCATAAAGATGAGAACAACTAGGATTGTTTAAAAAAAAGAAACAAAACAAAACAAAAAATGTATATACGAAATCAGGTCACTTACAAAGGCAACACAACTAACCTAAGGTGACAAGTGCTTCAAACTAAAAATTAGTAGTAATTAAATTCACAAAATTACATTATTAAAGTAACTGGAGGTAGTGGTGGGGTAATGTAGGGAGGATGGTGGAGTCTAAAGTTTTAATACATAATCAAATCAGACAGGTCCTGAGGAGCAGGAGCATTGATGGCCTTGCAGTCTAGGAGAAGGAACGCAAAAAAAGAGTGGTTATTTCATGGTGAGCCAACCAGCATGTTGCCGGTAGATGGAATTGAGGGAGGACCTTGATTGGTTATAGAGAATACGGATAGCAAAGTTGAGGACTTTGTCTAGCGGGAGGAAGGAGTAGAAAGGAAGTCCAGGGAGTAGGCTTAAACTGTTATCCAGTTTGCTGAGAACAGGAGTGGACACATTTTCCAAATATTGAGGAGGTTAATACAAGCAGCAGAAGCAGTTGTAGTGAGGAGGTGTTGCAGTCATAGGTCACTGTCAAAGAGGACACCAAGATTTTGGGCCTTGTGTGAGGAAGCACAAGGGTCAGGTGGGAAGGCGAGAGGGGAGGGGAGGAATGGCATTGGAAGCTGGGAGAAAGATAACTTCTGTTTTTGAAGAGTTTAGCATGAGTCAGCGGAGAGCCATCAAGCGACGAGTTGCAGCGAGACAGTTCTTAATCTGTTCTGAAATGGCTGGGGTGAAGGAGGGAAAGGAGAAAATATTTGAGTGTCATCAACAAAAAGGTGATAGTGAAAGCCAAAGGATGAGATAAGTCATCATCTTGCAGAAGTACAGAGAGTGAAGAGCACAGATCCAAGGACTTATCCTTGGGGGATGCCAGCAGGGAGGGGTGGGGTCAGAGATTTGCGCGTTCAAAGAGATTTTAAAGGATACATCTTCCAGTTAGGAGGTGAACCAGGAAAGAGCAGATTTGTGAAACCCAATGTCCTAGAGAGAGCAAATGAGAGGAAGTGGTTGGTAGTGTCTAAAGCCAGAGGAATTATCCAAAAGGATGAGCATAAAAAAAGAGTTTGGAGTGGTGAGCATTTAAGAGAAAGCTGGAGACATGCATGAATGCAGTCTCAGTTGAGTGTTGACTACTGAGGCCAGATTGAAGTGGATCTCCAAGGACATTATCTTCAAGTTACTTAGTGATCCAGTTGAAGACCACCCACTCAATGGCTTTTGAATACAGGGGAAGGAGAGGCGCTAGGTTACATTTTGCTAGAGTGTTTGGCTCAGCACATGGTTTCGTCAATAGGGGTAAGATAGCTTCAGGTTTGAAAGTGGCAGGGATGAGTCCAGCGGAGGGAGAGAGGTTAAAGAGTTCAAAGAGATATGGGCAAGTGATTGAGACTAAGGGGGTCATTATGAGGTTGGAGCTACCCCTTACCGCCGCATTACAAGGTCTTTTAGCGGGTCCCGCTAAGGGCAGCTGGTTTTACCAGGCGCCCTTAGTGGGAGCCGCTAAAGGACCAGCATGCTAACAAAGGGCCCGTTATGAACAGGCCCTTTGTTAGCATGGTCCCAATTCCCATTGAGCCATATGGGGGCTCGAATGGGAATGGGGATTGGTTCCCTAAATGGGGAAATACCGGGACCTCCAAGGTTGGAATGGCCCGGCAATTCCCCATTCAGGGAACCCAGACCCGGTATGCGGTAAGGGGGTAGCCATGGCTACCCACCCAACCTCGTAATGGTCCCCTAAGTCTTTGACCATTTTGGGAGCAAAATTTTCTATAGGAGCACATGATGGGTTGGCACTACTGGGGATGGGTGCTAATTGAATAGGAGAGGTAGAGAAGAAGTAGTCAAGTGTAGAAGAGGTAGGAGGAGAGATGGTGAACCATAAGAGGGTTGGGAAGTGAGAGAGAAGAGGATTGTGAGAGTGTCATGCATTTAGACATTTTAGAGGAAAGGTTGTAAGGAAAATATTAGCAGAAAGGGGGGATGTGGCAGATATTGGCTATTGACGTGTGAGCAAACATTGGAGGGAAGAACGTTTGTGGGGGTGATTGTGAAGGGAAGAGGTTAGGTATTTAAAGTTGAAGGATTAGCCAACATCCAGTGCAGAGGTAAGGGCAGAAAGGGAATTTTTGCAGGCTTGGAATAGGGAACCTGTCTGTAATTTGTGCAGGCATCGTAGAATATGCTGCATGTTTGTTTTGAGGGTCTAAATTAAGAAGTGATCCAAGGCTGATGACTAGGACAGGAACGTGTGAATGTGCAAGCAGGAGAGTGTTGTGGGAAAAGTAACAAAATGACAATGAATAGATCCAAAAATCGCAAATACCCTTTGTCCTGTGAGGTAACAGAAGCGGAGGAGTTGTGGCCCTAGACCTTATGTCCCAACAGGCCTAAGCAGGGAGCTGTTCTTTGCTGCTTTTGGCCCTTGGTTGATAATGCCCAGACAGGACTCCCAAAGGACACTAAATAAGGGAGTTAGTGTGTCTCATGTCACTCTGGGAGTCAGTCACAGTGTTGCAGTGGGTATGGCATCTTGCATATTCTGTGTTCTTTCCACAGGGGTAGGTGTTTGCAGTGTGTTATATTTAGTTATTATTGCATACACTGTGGGTCATTACGACCCAGGAGCTAAGTACGCCAACTTTACCACCATGGTGTAAACTATGTTTACACCATGGTGGATGGCGGATTTACCGCCCCATCCAAGGTGAGTGGGGCGGTAAATCCCCATTTCCCATTTTCCCTTCCCCATTCCCATTTTTGCCCCATAGGGCATAATGGAAGTGGGGAAGGCGCTAATTACGCCACCGTAAATGAGGGTGGCGTAATTAGCATCATGGCGGGTTAGCGCCATGGATTTTAACGGCTGCTAGAAGCAGCCGTTAAAATCAGAATAGGCGTTAAGGGTTAACGACGGCGTTAACCCTTAACGCCTGGGTCGTAATGAGGCCCACTGTCTTTAATGAAAGTATGTATATTTTATAGGCACTTGATTGGACATAGATTGTGCAAAATATCAAGATGCAGCACTCTGGGTAATGAGACAGGAAATGAAAAGGCAATAAAACCACAATTTAAAAAGGTATATGTTTGTGAGTTGCATAAAGGTATTAATGTGACCTTGCAAGTCTCTGACACAAAAGAGAGCCTTTTGGTTATTGCTTTTTTGGTTTAATTGAAAGGGCCAGGGGACACTAACACAATTTCGGTTGGGTGACATTGTATGTAAATAGGTGCTTTGTAAAGTGCTTTGGATTATGGTGCTATATAAATAACACATCATTATCATTATCATATCTCATGTAGTTTGTGGCTATTGTGCTGCATGCTGGTCCATTTAGTGCTCACACTGTAAGGAAACGCCTTATGTATGCAATTAAGGTGTTGCGCTCTCCTTTGTAAATACGTCTGAAATGTTGGTCAGAGAGAACTTAAACCATGTGACAAACAGAAGATATTTGATGCTTTGGGCATGGAGGGCCAGATATCTGATACTCTGGGTGTCCGTAGAGCCGAGGATATTGAAGAGGGCATCTGACAGAAGCAATTGGCCAAATGTTGTACTGTTAACCTAGATCTTTCTTGCATATGCTGAACATACCCTCAACAAGCATTGAGAACTCTGAAATCTTCAATGCCCATAAGATTAAGAATGTGAATGCAAGATGGACGTCTGCTTGAAATGGAACTTGCATCTTGAACCTGTGCATGTGCCCTTTCACCAAACAGCAACTATATCTCCAACCACAATGCTCACTCACTGCATATACACAGTTGGAGTCTTTACACTATTTGAGGGACTATGGGTAGTTTAGTTTTTCACCAGTGTCAGGTGTGAGTGAAAGAGTCATGATGTGGATTCAGGAATTGGAAAGAGGTGCGGTGAAGAACAGTGTGTGTGACAGTGGCAAGGAGAAATGTTGGAGAAATGAGGGACTGGTGATGGCCTAGAAGAAAAGGAGCATAAATGAGGCGGAGGGGAGAAGACCAGGCAGAACAAGGGTAAAGGATGTGGGGGAAGTGCAGTGGGACGTCATCAAGAAAGACAAAGGGAAAATGAGATAGCAAGAGGAGCAGAGATAAGGGAGGTGAGGGGGTGCATCAGAGAGAGAGAGAGAGAGAAAAGCAGAGTTGAAGGAGGTGAACAAGATGAATAAATAGAATGGCTGAAGAAGTCCAGTGACGGAGAGGTAGTGCTTGCCGCCGACCTCGTAACACTGTTCCCGCCACCTGATATCCCGGTGCCATCGGGACATTACAAGTCGTGGCAGCCCGGGATGTCAGGTGGCAGGAACTGTAAGTCCCCATTCCCATGGAGTCGTGCAGGACTCCATGGGAATGGGGACACGGAAGCACCGGCACTGTTGCTAACGGTGCCAGTGCTGCCATGAGAAACATGCCTGCAGGGGTCAGACCTGCTGGGAGTTCCGGCTCCTGCAGCAATTCTCGTAGTCTGGCAGTCCGAAAAGGGTGCAGGTGCATTGCTTCCGGCACCCTTAAGTCCGGGCCGCCAGACTTAGAATGAGGCCCACTGTCTTGAAATCAAAAGAGGGTTTATCCATTGATGGTAAATGGTTAGCAACAGGAAGAGGGTTATGATTAATTGTTTCTCTTCAATATCCACCTTAAGTTTCCTAATCTTCTCAAACATAGCTTTCTGTATATTAGTGGACCAGTTTCTATCTTTGATCGCTGTCTCAGTCTTTTTAATATCGGGGCACTGAAGTTCCTTTAGTATTGAGGCCACCCAGATATGGTTATTCAAGTGATTCTTTTTAGATGATATTAGAGCATTTTTATATAGTTATGCTGGAGAGATAAAACTATAGTGGGAAAGTGTTTTTTTTTTCTCCAGCATCAATCAGCCTTATTGTTTTGTGCATGTAGTCCATGTAAATCCTTTGTGAAACAGGACCCAGTGGATCTAGCCACCCTCTTAGACCTACAATAGCTCAGTGGAGCAAGAGAATCCAAAGCAGTCAAGAGGCAGAAATTATAATGAGAGGCCCACTCACTAGGTGTAACAGTACATGCAGGAAGGAAATGCAGATGAGAAGGCACTAGGAGAATAACGAGGGCTAGATGAGCGGGCAGATCCGAGCATGATGCAACATGTTTAACAATAGAGGAAACTAGAAGTAGGATGGAATGGAGGAAGAGAAGGTGGCCAAGGAGAAATGAAAGACAAGAGAGCAGATCTAGACCTGAGGTCCTGGGGAGATTCCTAACTTTATGGAGGAGTAGTACTATGTACTACTACGCCTTCAACTATCAGTGCTAAACATGTAAACAAATCGGTGCCAGGGCCCAACTCGTTTCTAGTACACTTGTATCATCCCGTGACCCCATCCACTTGTATCACCACCTACAATTGGCCCTGCCCACTATCAAGCCTTGCACTGATAACTTATTGGCAAACATGGAATACATTTGTAAGTGCATCTGAACATGACTAACTTAGGTATTATTATCAGTCCTTTATTGTTGCAGTTATTTTTAATATACAGGAACAAAAACTGGCCGTTTTCATCATTTAATAGAACTATAAATGGGATACTGTGAACACTTCTTGGTGAGGTTGCTATGCTTTAATTAGTACAGGAATAATGCTTGAAGTTCTCTCCAAAGAAAATTATTTGGGATAGATTACAACACTGTATGCTGAAGGCGAATAACCAATGATGGCCAACCCACAGAGTGACAGATTGTTAGCAGCTCCGATACATGCATACATGAGACATGCATCATTAATGTACCAGACTACCAAGATCCACTGGGGTGTAATATAAGATTTCATTCTAGTGCCTTGAAGAAATATAGTAGTGTGTCGTATGCCCCAGCTGTATATGAAACATGCGATCACATTAGGACATTGGATACAAATACATATTACAACCAACTCTCCCTATATATGTAAGCAAACTGTCACACATTGTGAAAAGAATCTGTCTTAATTGTTTATTTTCAAGTACTTATTAGTTTCTACGTTTGTTACTCAGAAATGCATAGTCTCTTCTTACCTAAATACAATCAAATGTTTTAACGGTCAAACCTTAGCGTGGTCCATATAGATTGCCATCAGTGGGTGGTCTCTTATTAGAGGTCAGCAGACTCAGTAATCCACACACTCAGCACTAAGACCTTTTTCTTCATCTTGCCAATGAGTACAGGTAATGCTGTTCTCTTCTCAGTCCACGCTGGGGTAGGGTGATGGCTGAGCAAAGATATGTGGTAGGGTTGTCTGAAATGTATGGATTCTATGCTTTGACAGATGCCTGTGTATTGACACACCTCTTCCTGGTGAAGAAGAAAGGCCTCAGCAGGCACCACATTTACCCAGCAGTGGCGCCACCTATGTAATTGCATTGATACACACATGCAAAAGCTGTGACCACCTGTTAAGCTAAACACAGCAGATGGGCACGGCCTTCAGTATTGTGGGTGACTGGTTATCTATACCACATGGCAGGCACACAGTTCTGCAGGTTAATTTAAAGTAGCAGGGGCACTACAGCAGCATCATTGATGCAGGTTAACTGTGGCAGTATGCAGACATGGCCAAAGTGAATGCCATTTAAACTACAATAGCAACCCTGGTCATCAGTTTTATGAATGCAATATATTTTTTTTAAATGAGTATTTGCCTGAATTTGTTACACACTTTTGGAAAATTAAAACCTCAGAATTGAATATTAATGAGCTAGTTACTCGGAGTTAGTGAACCTTCAGCCTTCAGCCAATGACATTTCTATGCCTGAACCTGACCTTCCCACACACTGAGTTACACATAAAGTGAAAAGTATAGAGAAAGCAGGTTCTGGTAATGCCAATGGAACTAAAACAATAAGGGCCAGTATTGAAAAATAAGTCCCAAGGTGTAATGACTGCTGTGGAGTGTCAGTGAACTCAGACATCAAGACCTTCCTTCCCACTGGACCCTAAAACCCTCAGATAAACACCATACTCCAGAGCTCCCCTTCCCTTGGAAAGGTGGGGAGGCAAAACAAGGGAAGGTCAGGAGCAAGTTCTTCATGGGATCCCATTGGAGCACAAAGGGATATGCATTAGATGAAAGTATCAATCCGCAAAGCACATAGAGAAAGGAAACTGTAGGCGAGGTAGAGGACTTACCAGGAAGAGGGCCTATGGAATGACAGAGAAAAACCCCAGAGGTCTAGGAAAAAAATCCCTAGAGAAATACTGAAAATTGCAAGACGTAATGCAAGGACTCCAGACAGAAGCATAAGTGACTCAATCGTGACTCAATCGTGGATGAGCAGAGAGTGCACATACCGAGAGCTGATGCAGTGAAAGTGGAGGCACGCTGGGCGAGAAGACATTGTTGGGGTGCTCAGGGGTGCTCAGGAAAGGTCCCAATGAGAAAGTTAAAAAGAATGGGGTACGTGTTACTTTAGTGTTACCTTGTGTTTAAGTTGATACATTTAGATTTGCACGTGCACAGCAAGATAAATGTCAAAACCGCAGATGAAATATAAATGCAATATAGGTACGGTGTGCCACGGAGCACCTAGAAGCTGGACAAGAAGCTTTGCAATGCGCATATGAGAAAGGAGATTTGCCATAAAGAAATCACTGGCAAGAGGACGCAGTAGTTTTGAACATATATGCACTGACATTCATACATGGGGTCTTGAGGGAAATGGGTTTTGGGACAGTTGGGGTACATGGGGAATGTACCAATCTGTATGCCATATACTTTCTTATAGTTTGGCCAGGCCCTGTAGCCAGGGTTTGTGAGGTGAACTCTGTGTGACTGGGAAAACTGGTTTTGCAGGCTTTATTAGCTGAGGCAAGGCAACGAGTAGCCGTGACATTATCAGATAGTCAGTTACAGCGAGGCTGGGGTTTTATGTCTTGGGACTAATGAGGAATGGATATGCAATCTTTTTTAAGTACAGGGGAGTCTGTCACTCATTGTTCAGGTTAGCCTATGAATCTAGGGTGAAGGGACACCTAAGGCCAGTGTTGACCAATACTTTATGGGTTTCAATTATTTTCTCAGGTTGTGTCTGGACGCCATGCGTGTTGAATTGGTAATCATTTAGATTATAGTGAACCAAGGACACCAGAAAGTCTGAGCAGGTGAAATAGTTATCACCAATTCAAAGGAAACCTGTTTATTCACGCCCTCCCAATACTGTTTGAAGTGTCCTTGCAAACCAAGTGCATCATGTCTGGGGTTAGAAGGTCCCAGGACAGCTGGAACTTGTAATGAATTATGTTTGTGTTTAAATGTGTAACTATGTGATGATGTCATGACCTACCATGGACAAATCCCAAAAAAGGGTGTGCTGTAAATGTGAGCTGATGATGGTAGTTAGATAAATGTGACCAATGAGAAGGTGGGATTTAGAGAAAATTTTATTTATTTTGTATAGGTTTGACCAATTATATGTTGGGGGCTGATTTGAAAAAAATATGTGTGAGTGTTTTAACCTACTTCAAAATGTATATAATCTGAAGTGTTTGTGTGGTTCAGGGAGACTCAGGTTAGTTTGACTCTACAGCATCATCTAGCTCCTCCTGGCTGATTGTACAATAAACTTGCTTTATGGACAAACCTGCACTTGCTTTTTAAGTGGTGGGCTTATTTTGAGTTAAGGTGATTAGAAGCCCATCTGCACATTTGGCGAGCCAGGTAGGAGCCCAGACTGTTCTGAGATGTTTGGGGTTTCCTGTCCACACAAATCGGGTGCTGCGGTTTTCTGTGGGGTCCAGTCATTTGTGCACAATAAAAGGAGAGCTGCACAGCTGCCATATTGGTTAGAGGCCTGTCTGTTCCCCTGAGGCATGGTAGCATGGTTTTGCTGTGCACGGCAAATTGAAGCAGCACCACTTTGAAGCACTTCTGGTTCATGTGAGTGCCCTTTCGTCAGGTATAGAAAGAGGGTAATAGGGAATAAAAAGTATTCGTTTTTTTATTTAAAGGGTTTGGCCAGGGTAGAGTTGGAGTGCGTGTTTGGATATTAGACACGGTTACAGGGATTTAAAGGATGAACGTTTTGAAGGAGTGAGTGAACTGTTCTATGTCTTAAGTCCTGTGTATATATTTTCAACTAGTTTATAATTGTGGAGGTGTGAGGTGGTATCCCCTCCAGCAGGTCCAGTGGGAGTATTGTCCTGATACCCTTCAGTTTGCTTGTCTGGTTGGCTGGAGCATTCACCCAGGGGTATTGACTATGCGGATGAAGCCCTACCTCACTTTTCTTGGTTATTCAAAGTAGTGAAGGGAATCTCCCTGTAATACCATACTAGTAAGCAGTTGTGTTGTAGTGGAAAGCGTTGTGCTCCTTTTATGCTTGAATGAAGGCGATATCTCAGAGATATTCTCTGGAATGTGTTTTTTGGATAAAGATGCTATCTTTCTTGTAAGCGTGAGAAGTGTAACTACAGCGAATATGATGTGGTGGAACACTAATAAACTGGGAAGGTGAAAAAAGGGGATTCCTTAGGTTGAAATTGTGTGCCGTAAGTTCAGCTTGGGTGTTAGTTTTTTTTGTGTAATTGTTTTGGTTAGATTGGGTTGGAGTAGGAAGATACAGCTGAATCATTTGTGTCAGGTATTTCCTGGCTATAAGGTAAAGATTGTAAAGTACTATCAGGAAAGGCTGTGGGAAACTAAGGGTTAAATGCTCAATTCTTGGCCTACTGAAGGGACCTATGATAAAGGGGTATTGAAAACTCTACATATTTTTTTTTGTTGCAAGGTACAATGGTTTGAAGATAGAGAAGCGGTTAAACATCTTAGAGCTATGGAGGATGTATGAGAAAGGCGGCAAAGCCCATAGTGTTAAAATCTCAGAGGAAGGGTCAAACAAGGAGGGTGTGGGAATTCCTTCTGCACTGCCCCCATATGGGTGCTATCCTTCATCACCCACAGAGGGGTATACAGACTCTTAGTTCGTACCTCCATGTTCTCCAGTAGCCACTCCAGTGGTTGCGAGACAAAAACAGATAACGCCTCCATCAGCTACGATTCCTAACAGATGGGATATTGAGGAAAGTGCAAGTATAAATTCTTCAATGGTTCCGACTGCAGGAAGGTTGATATTGGAGAGCAGAAGGGGAATAACTTTTGACTGCCAGGTAAGCAGACATATTAAGGGTGTAGGAGCGAAAGAGAGGGAGACCCGCAACCAGAAGAGTAGATGAAAGATTGTGGGTCAATGAAAAAGGGGAGACTATGCCTTCAACAGCTAGGATAGTGGATAGGCTGAGAATGGCAGTAGAGACACAGGAGCGGCAAAGATTGGAAGAAGCGCGCAGGCTGGCGGAAGAAGAGGTAGTACTATTATGAATACAGGAGAGAAGTGAAGAGCGGGAAGAAGTGAATAGACATGGATGTAGAGGAAGGAAGGTGGAGGCATGGACAACTTCTTGTTAGCTTGGACAAGCCGGTTATCAAGGAGGACAACCTGAACGTGGAGGATGGAAGTATTGCTATGGGTATAGGATTCAAGCAGGGAGAATGGGAACTGGCACCCTACGGTAGTGCTAACTATGTTTCCGTGCCTATAGAAGTATCAGGGGAGATGATAACAGTTGTAGGAAACATAGGTAAACGGGAGTCAGATGTTGAGCATGGAGCGCAGGGTGTAGGAGCTCCACCTCCCATTCCAGTGCCAGTGACAGAGAGTACACCATAGGGTATTAGGATGCACTGTAGTACTCGTATGGCTGTAGTGAGTAGTAGGAGAGAGATGGGGAAACTCTAGTAAAAGTGGGTGTAACTCAATTTCCATTGATCGAGAATGGTCAGGGAAGGGTTATTATGTCCCATGGTCACACATGGACCAGAATATTTGATTAAGAAACTTCCTTTGCTCAATGCAGGGGCGGGAAAGTGGATTTTTGCATTAGAGACACATCCTGCAAGTGTCATGTTGGTGTCATGTTGGCCATAGGGGACATGCAAAGCTTATTCACAGCTCTAATGGGGGAACGGTCAGATGAGCTTTGGAGAGGAGTGGGGTATCCAGTAGTTCAGTTGGATACAAACACCCATATTGGAGCAGCATTTAATCATTATAGGGCACAGGTATGAGGGGCCCTGCAGGTTATGTATCCCAGTACGCCCGATATAAATTCTATCTTAGCCAAAACAATGAAGTTAGACAATGATCCTGCCACATAAATCCAGTAATTCAGGCGATGTGGAGGACAGATTGGAGAAGTGTGGGACAAGAACGTGGCCATTTTTTACCACATGCTAAAAAGGAACTACCTTACGAAGTCCAGCACGATCTAGACAAAGTAATAGGAATGGAGGCCAAGGGTTAGTTGGAAATTCAGGTACATATTGTGCATTTCTGTTAAAGGAGGCAAAAGAAAGAAAAGGAGCGTATAGAGCAGGCACAAAAGGCAGATGCCAAACTTGTTCAGAAGAAGCTAGCAAAACATTGTTTGGAAGGAGCAGTGATTGCCAGCTCCACTGAGGGATTTCAGGGACAATTGGGACAACAGAGATATAGTGAATTGGGTATGACACAAGGTTGGATTGATGGGTAGGCTCTCGGTCCAAGGCAAATGAGAGGGTTTTTAAAGGGTTTGGGGTGATTTTCACAAGGAAATTGGTCATTTGGCGGGTTCAGAGGAACGGGGCCCCGGTTTAACAGGCCAATGGGAAATAACTATGGAGGGTTGTATGGGGTTCAGTGTTGGGCGTGTGGAAGGATGGGACACATGGCATGAGATTGACAGAGCAGGCCACAGTATTTTAATCTAGGAGCTCAGCAAATACAATCCCAGACCATTCCATATGCCCCAGGATCTGTGCGCTCACAGCAGACACAGGATGAACAGAAACCAGCGACCGGGGCTGCACAGACCTATGTGATTCAAGCAACCACCAGCACAGGCACCGGTACAGACATGGGAGAAAAATCCTTTACCCCACGGAACAGTCTCTCATAACACTGGAGCAAGTGTTTTTGGAGACAATCCTTTCCCACTCCCCAGTAATAACATATACCAGGATTAGGATAATCCACAGGGATGTCTGATGTGTCCAGTCATGGACATTTCCGTTGATCCAGAATAGGAACCCGGTAGAGGTGTGCATGTAGGTAACCAAATGTTTTCATTCATGGTCGATGAAGGGGTTACAAAATATTGAATCATGGAAGGTGAGTTCCCCTTGTTAGGCAAAACAATGGACACACAGGGATTCTCTGGGGCTATCCTGTTGGTTCCTTATATTGATGGTATACTTATGAATGTAGGTACACAAAATGTATCTACTCCTTTTTTGTATTGCACAGTTACCCCAGCAAATCTCCTGAGCAGCGATCTCCTCAGTCGACTCCACATGTTTAGCGCTTTCTTGGAGGAAGGTATAGTATGCTCAACTCCGGTTTGTATCCAGTAAGAGAAGTGCATGTTTACATGCATACTGTAGTGATAGCACAATAATGGGGGTACCTGTACATTTGATTTTATTTCTTTATGGGGTGATGGTTTTGTTGAGTTGGGTCCTGGGAATCAGATATCAGACATGGTGGGTATCGATTGAATTTTTGTTCTGGCCTGGTGTGCCACAGGAGATACACCAGGCACCATTGTTAGGGTTCTCCTAGAAGCAGTTGTCATTAAGAAGAAAGGGGTGTTTCTCTCAAGCACTGATGAGGAAGGTGGAGATTGGTGCATAGTTCTGTGCATCAATCCGACCATATTGCGAAGGGATGTGTCCAATGAGCAATTGTTTGAAGACACCAAAGACAAAGGAGAGATGGTTTTTGAGATTGGAGTACCTTACCAGATAGTGATAGAGCAAAGGGAAGTACCACAGACCATTACCATCATTAGAAATACATCATATTGGGAGGAGGAATTAGAGAAAGTACTGGACCAGTTATGGACCAGAAATCCTCATGATGTGGGTATGTTAAAGAGTTTTGGATCAGTATAGATAAAATTGAAACCTGGTGCGATATTACCATGGGTTAAGCAGTACCCCATGTCTAGAGATGTGGACGAAGGGATTTATGAGACCATTATGGTGTTGTTGAAGCAAGCATAATACAACCTTCTGTGTCCCCATGTAACACAGCCATCTAATCTGTGAAGAACGCAAATGTGTCCAGTTGGAGGATGGTCCAGGATTTGCACCCTCTCAATAATATTGTTGAGGCAGAATTCCCATTGGTACCGAATCCTGCTACCAATCTCTGTAATATCTCTACTCAGTGAACCCACTTCAGGGTGATGAAGAATGCATTTGTCTTTGTCTCCTTACATCCCATTTCTCAGTACCTCACAGCGTTTATGTATCGTGGTCAGAGATTCGACCACACAATGTTGCCCCAGGGGTACTATTAATCTCTGAGTTTTTTCATCAGGGTAGTTCAAATGGATTTGGAGAATTTACATATGTCCAGTACAATAATTCAGTACGTGGATGACTTATTAGTTTGTAGCACTCCAGAGGAGCAGTGTTGAGGATTTTCAATAATTCTCCTCAGTTTGCTTTGTGAGACAGGGTACAAAGTGTACAAAGAAAAATTGCAATACTGCCAGACATAGGTATTATATTTGGGGGAAGTGATATTGCCCGCAGGAAGAAAAGCAATGCCAGAGAGAGCCACTGCAGTTCAGAATACACCCCAGCCAGTCACAGTGAAATGAATGCAGCAGTTTTTGGGACGCAGTAACTATTGTAGATCATATGTGGATTATTGATTTGTGACTATTCTAGCTACACACAGCCTTTACTGCGGGGGTTTAAGGGAGTGCAAAAAGTCTGATAGAAGGGTCTGAGGAGATGTTGACTTGCTTTTGGAAACTCAAGGCCTCGATCAGCAATGCTCCGGTTTTTGCAACTCTGAATTACAAAAAAAGGTTTATCCGTTTTCTCACTCGAAAGGGCAAGTAATGAAAGCGATCCTGGGCCAGCAAACATAGCTAGGCCATACACCTTTAGCATACTATAGTGGACTCCTAGACCCAGTGACGCAAGGACAGTTCCCCTGTGGACTATCTTTAGCGACAGCAGCTTTTGCAATTAAAAATCCTTGAAATATTACTATGGGTTTCCTGGTGACATTGTATGTGTAGCATGCGGTCGTTGCGATATTGGAAAAATCCAAGTCGACTTCTATGACCCAACGAGTCTTGGGGTATGAGGGTATTCTATTGAATGCATCTATAGACCGTACGGTGTCCTGCGACATTTGTGACTGAGCCAGTGAAACCTGATGATATTGTCCATAATTATGCAACATAATTATAATTATGACTGTTCTTTTACAACGCTCTTAATACCAGAGATCGGGATTCAAACCTGCGTTGCGCTGTGTTATCTTGCTTCCAAGACAAATGCCTTGTCCCTGAGCTATCCCCACTCACCAACATAAAAATAAAATAAAATGAGGGAGAAGAGGAAGAGAGGACGAGTGTTAAGGAGTACCTTGGAGGGAGGTGAGGTACTTTTTGTTGATGAGTCCTCTATAATCAATCAGGACACTGGTGAGAGACATATGAGTGCAGTCGTTGTGGGCCTTGTGGATGGGGAATGCCAGCCCAGACTGCAGAAATGGTTACCTTTGCATTACTCTGTGCAAGCAGCGGGACTAGTGGCACTTATAGAGGTGTTAGAAATTAGTAAGGGGAAAGCAGTCACTATTTATTCAGACTCTGCATATGTAACCTCCAATGTGCATTCAGGCCTGTCAAGGTTGCAGAGAAGAGGGTTAAGAAGAACTTAAGGGAACCCTGTCCAGCATGCCGTGCTGCTGGCCAGATTAATCAAAGCACTAACCCAAAGTTACTTAGTATGCAAAACAGAGCAGGGTCTGGGAAACTCTCTACCAGCACAAACACAGCCCATTGACTTGTTCTTGGGTCGATGGCCCCTGGGAGAGCCTCAACCAAGTCTTTAGCTCACTGTTCTTTTCACAGAGAAGAAATTACCCCGCATATCAGTATTTGTCCTGCCCAGGTGCAGTCCAGCACGAAATGCTAGGCAATTTTCCTCTAAACAAGAGTACCGCAGCAACCCCATACACGTGTTTCAGCCTTGTTGGGCATCATCAGTGAGGTGAAGTTGTGCCTCTCTAAGAGCAGTGAGCAAGGGGTCCACGTCTGGATTCCCCCGGTAACTTAGGGTGATTAGTCATTGGGCTGTGTTCGTGCTGGTAGAGAGATTCCCAGACCCCCCTTGTTTTGCATAAAATAACTTTGGGTTTCACCCTAAGTTGACAAGACGATCACAAATAATGGCACAGACAGGGCAGTGAAAGAAGCTGCAAATTTGACATTCCCAGATCCCCAGAAAATGGAAACCATGTCCTAGCAGGTACAGTTGCCAGCTCCGTACACTGCAGCCACTTTACTTCAAATTATAGAAATACAGACAAAACACCTAAGGAGGAACATGAGCTCTGGGCAAAGAGAGGATGTGCCCTCTGACCCACAGATTTGCTGTGGAGACAGGAACTTACAAGAGGGTAGAAATAGCTGTAGGACTGCTACTTGTGGTTCTAGAGCAACAATTTTCGTTATCTGATTGTTGTAGTCTACCCATTTTCCCGTTGGATCGAGGCTGGACTCTGCATGCACCCTGATGCTAAGTCTGCAGCAAGGTTTTTAGTGAGGGAGGTATTTCAACAGTCGGGAATTTGTAATGTCCTAAAGTCCGACAATGGTCCCCATTTCTTTAATGCCCTATTCGCAGAAATGACTTCACTGTTGGGGATTAAATACAAGTTGTGTTCCATGTACCACCCAGAGGCCAAAAGAATAGTAGAAAGGCTAAATGGTGTTCTCAAGTCGCGATTACTAAAAATATGTAGTGATTTGCATACAAATTGACACTATTGCCTACCAATTGTTCTATTTCATTTGAGGAATTAGCCAGGGAAAGATCACCTTAGCCCTTGTGAGCTTGTGGCTGGGCACAGGATTCACACACCACTCTCACCTGCACATAGAGCATCAGATACATATAAATCAGTATAGGTCCTGGGTGAGTTGTCAAAGGATTACCTTAGGGCTTTAACCAAAAGTGTCAGAATTATATCTTCACAGGTTGTGTCTTCTCACCAACACTCTACAGGAGGAAGCAGCAAGAAATCCGATGATGTGCACAAGCAACTACTGTTCCCCGGGGACATGATTTTCATCCACACCTATGTTTGACACTGGAATTAGCAGTGTGCCTATGGGCCCCACTGTGTGATTTTCGCAACTATGACTGCTTTGAAGGTAGAAGGAAGCAAGAGCTGGGTCAACATCGGGGACGCAGTAAGAGATACCAGCATCCCTCCAATGGCACAGGAGTAGGGTCAAAGTTAAGTATATTCTATGGATTTGCAGTTCATGCTAGTAAAAAAGGGGGGAGCGAATGAAAAGCAGTCTTTGTTATTTTTCGCTTTTGATTTAAAATGTATATCAGAATGATGGATTTTTTGTCTATTTTTCTCTTGTCATCATGTTCAAAGATGGCAAACAGTATGTATGTGAATGTTTTGAACTTATCTAGTATCATACAATTTTATCAAATATTTTTGAGGTCACTAAGAAGTAGTGATTCTGACTTTATGGAGATGTAAATTCAGATTCAATAGAGGATGCACATGGTTTTGCAGAAGATAATGGGTCTCATCACGAGTAGGGCGCAACGGTAAAATGCAGTGGTAATTTTATTACCGCTGCATTTACTGCTCTGCCCCATCCTGTGTTCCGGGGCATTCACCTCCAGCTCTGAGCTTCAAGGACGGATTTTTGGCACTCTTACCACTGGTGGTCATAGCGCCCCCTACCACATTGGGTCCAATGGACCCAATGGTAATGGAGATTTACCGCACCGCAACTCGGGCTCCAGAGCAAATTGCAGCGGACTGAGTTACGGTAACGCTAATTGCGTTGGTTGTTATCCCATCGCAATTAATACCGGGATACCACCCAACTCATGATGAGGCCCAATATTTGCTATAACCATATGAGTAGAATGGGTAGAGAGAGATCTGCAGGATTTTGCTACATTGGGAATGTCCATCCTGTTATTTGTAAATTTCTCTCTCATCCCCTAAGCTTTTGGTGTCCCTAGAGTATTTATCCCAGATGAACTAGAGTAAGCAAAGGCACTGTGTCAGGTGCACCTAGCTTTGTGCAGGGTCTGAGGGCTGTTTCACGGGCAATCAGTCATAGCATCTATGTAACCTGTTGATGAAGAATGTTCAGGTACATATCGTAAGGAGAAAAGAAATGTGCATTGTATGCAAAGAGGCCAGTTGAATTTAAAAGTGGTCATTATCAAAAACAAGGGATGGGAGCAAGGGGTGAAGAGTTGCAGAGCTGGAAGGATGAGGGATTCGTAAAAGAAGGGGTGGCATGTGTAAACCAAGAATGTGGAACTGTGTGGCAAAAGTCCTTAAGATATCTGACATGGATCATGGATCAAGGAGTCAGAAAAACCTGTTAAGATACAGACACTTGCACATTTTTCTTTTTTTAAGGGAGATGCACTGTGCCTGTTGGCACATATGGGAACTGCAGCCACACACTTCACCTTGCTGATCTGGCTAGTGGTACAGCTGCACTTCATGATGTGTTTTGGATTTATGGAGAGTAAGCCTACAGACAATTGTCTCCCGCCTGACGAGGTGTGTGCAATTTCACCACGTTACATGCGCCTGTCCTTGTTATTCCTGAGGAACACTTAATCCTTGCCTGCCCAATGCTCAAAACCAGATCTGTGCCCCCTTTGCCCCTGTGCTCCTTGCATCCCCTGTATCATCATACATGGACACATGAATGACTTTCCTGATCGTGGAAAGGAAGGACTATTGCTATGGACTATGCGGTCAAACTATATTTCGGATTCATCTTCAAAAGCTCTGATGGACATTCCCAAGCAACATCATTTATTCAGTCAGACAGAGACGTTTTCCTCCTCCCTCCTGGCACCTGGTGTACAAGTTGCTGCAAACACAAAGTAGCTTCAGGCGACCCAGTACAAACTCCTGTTATTTGTAAATTCCTCCAAATCAGCTTTCAGTGGCATCATGGAGGAATTACAGGCCCTGAGGCTCATTGCCTTTCAGAATAGGTATAACCTCAACCTCCTAACAGCTATGGAGGGAGGAGTCTGTAAGATGTTAGGGAGTACCTGCTGTACATTTGTACCTCCTAATGATTCAGAGAATGGGACTATGACACAAACAATTGCTGCTTTGCACAATCTTAGGGTGGTCATGGAGAATGATGCATGTGGGGACCAACAAAACTTAAATCGGGTCTATCAAATGGTGAAAAGGTGGATGGCAACTGATTGGCTCTGCCTTAACGCCACCAAGACAGAGCTTATGTTATATGGCCCCAAACAAGTTAGAGAGAAGTTGGGTTCCCAGTATAACAGTTTTCTGGTTGACGGATGTCAGATACCAGTAGTACCCAAGGTTAAGACCATGGGCACTTATGTGGAAGCCAGCGTAGATGACAAGGCCCATGTTGACGCTGTTGTGAAAAGCACCAACTACTATTTGAAAGTGCTTCGTCAAGTGGCCCCGCTGGTCTCTGAGGAAAACCGCAAGAAATTAGTCTGAGCCGTAATATTGCCTAGAGTGTACTAATGTAACGCCCTTTTGGGAGGAGCAAAGAAAGTAGATCTACAAAGACTCCAAAAGATTCTAAATGCTGCGGTACATATCGTCTTCCAGATGGAGCATTTAGGGCCCTCATCTGTAGCCAGGAGGAGTCTCCACTGGCTGCCAGTTTCAGCTAGAATACAATTCAAGCTTTTGACAACTTGTCATAAATGCATCTATGGTGATGCACCTATATATTTTAAGAACAGGCTGAAGCTATATATGCCAAGTAGATCTCTTCACTCAGCTAAGACCTGCTCTCCACAAGTAGATCGAGTGAAAAGAGCTTGTGGCAATGGCCGCGCTTTTCATGTGCAGGCCTCACATTCCTGGAATGCCCTTCCGGCATCTCTACGCAACACATCTAATCTTCTGATCTTCCAGAAACAGCTGAAGACCCTTCTATTTTCAGCTCTGTTCCAGCTACCTGGTTGTTCTTGACAGAGCTCTACTTTTCTTCTCATGGCGCCTGGATGCCTTTGGGCTTTGGCGCCTTACAAATAAAATAACATAACATAAAATAACATATTGGTGAGTGATGGAATGGCGAAGTTGTCATGATTGGGGTTAGCTATCATTGTATAACTGAAGTGAACATCATTCATAATCACATTAAGGCAGAGGCAGAAGTAGGGATTTTTCATCAATTTCATTTCCGAGTACACCTAAGGGTTTTCACAGTTATGACTTTCTATCAACAAACCTTGTCAGTTAGAGACCCTTATCTGGGTAATTTTCTTTTTTATTAAAGACAACATTGAGACAATAGCTGATGTCTCAGTGATTCTTATTAAAGCATAATTGCAAGGGAACAGAGTACCATCAAGCCTCAAATAGTCTATAGTCTCACCTCTATAGAAAAATCCCACTTTGGATCATAATATTCCAGCACATTTTAGACCTATCTCAAAACTCTCCTTCATTGGTAAGATCGCAGAAGGAGAGGTAAGACTATCAATTATCAAGCTATCTGTAACTGGAACATCTTTTATCAGACTGTTCATCTGTTTTCCATCCTACAAGACATGCAGAAAATAACATTCATTTTGTAAGAGAGGAACTTCTTGAGATGGGGGATGGGTGAGGGCCAATTACCTTGATTCCACTACATCTTCTGGTAGCTTTTAACTTATAGACCATGACATTCTGAGCCACCCCCAGTGAACATCATGGGGATTAGAAATTAGCTCTAATAGCTTGGATTCAGTCCCACCAGTGAGAAAAGCCACAGTTTTTCACAGCTGATAACATCTCACCAATCACCCTTTTTTATGTGGAGTCCCATAGGGTTCCTCTATCTCTCCATTATTATTTAATATCTACATGTTCCCCTTAGACCTGCTGGTTAAGGGGTATGGCCTATTGCGCCAACTGTACGCCAATGACATCCAGGTGTTAAATGACCTTCATGGCAGTTCTATCTATAGGAAGGTGGTTCCAAAGTGTTTGTTTGCAGTGCAGTAGTGGATGCAGTCAACTGCTTGTGGGGTGCCCTCTCCTGTCTCTTTACCTTTGTGTTGGTCTGACCTCTTAGGCCCCTCTTTCATCTCTGTTGGGTTGATCATGAATGTGGGTGTCATTGTTGGCAGTGTGCTTACCATTCATATCTGTAATATCAGAAGAGTGGTATTTTTGGCATCTGAAAAACATCAGAACATGTTGTTTCAGGAAGTGGCCATGTCAAGCTTCCAATATTACATATCAATTTATCTGGGGATCTATAAAAAATCCATTAGTAAGTTCCAATTGGTGCAACATATAACAATTATAATATCCTTGTGTCAAGGAAACAAAATCAAGTGACTCATGCTCAGTCATCACTAGGCTGCTTGTCTATGGAAAATCAAATTCATATGCAAGTTTTGCTTCCGGGAAGGAAAATTCTTCATGGCCTTCCACCAAGCTCTCTCTCTAACTTGGTGGATCATTTCACCATATCTAGGCTTCTACGCTCTGCTTCATCAGATAATGTATAGGTAGGGAGCTATCAAAAGGAGGTAAATGGGTGGGCAAGTCTTTATTGTTAAAGGCAATCATTTATAGAATTCTCTTTCACTATAAATTAAGGATAGTTCCTCCCTGCAGAATTGTAATAGAAGCATGAAGCAACATTTGTGTGATTCTAGGATGACCTCATCTGTATACTGGTTGCTAGATTTTTTCAGATGCCTGCTTTTATTAATGGCTGTTGTTTCTCAACTTTGCTTTGCTAATCATTTAATTTTTATTAACATTCGTATTGTTATAGGAGGACGTTTTACTGGTTTGGACTTCTTTGGAACTGGTTTATCTGATAAATGCCTGCGCTCGATAAATATTTTTTTACTTCACTAATTCTATTTGAACACTCAATCTGGGCAGAGCACCATAATAAAATGACCTATCGTCAGAGAGAGTATGAAACATGCCCTCACTTCCACTGGCTTCTCCTCCTTTTGAAGTGTTTTCCACTTGTAAGTGATTGACTGTTTTAGTAGGGGATTTTGAGGTTTGTAAACCACACATTTTCTGTCATACTGAGTTGCTTACAAGTGGGACCAATGAGAGGCATCACACTTACAGCACACTTTAGTCCATATCTTTCAGGCCCTGTAGAACCCTTTACCTGTCTTTCTCCGTGGGATGTAGAGGCAGGCACTGGAGAGCTAGTCTGAAGTAAAGAGTGAAGGAAATGCTGTAGCTAAAGAGGATGCAAGAACATCAGATTTCTGTAACAGGAATACACCAGCCGTCATATTTAGAAGCCACACCAATATTTTCATTGGTATTCCCACATTAACAATATTTAGCACAGTTGGACTAAGCAACATTATACAATTGTATGGGTCCTCATTAATCATTGACATTTGATGAGATAATGAATGAGGGAAAAGTGAGGGCCCAGCCCCATCACAGTCATTAATTATATGTTAGCACATGGAGATCATTTTGACCTCCTCTCAGCCAATAAGAATGTTTGGAGTGCAGTCAATATCTTCTGATATTGACTGCATTCTGAACATTCTGGGCCTCATCACGAGCTTGGTAGTAGCCCTTAAATGCTGTGGTAACGGTATTACTGCCACATTTAAGGGCTGGTCCTATCACAAGTCTTGCGTGTTTACCCCAAGCTGAGAGTTGGGGGTAAAAAAGCTGACAAAATGCCAATTTTTGGTGCAATACTGCCGGAGGTATTACTGCACAGTATTTGTGCAGAAAATTCCCCATTGGGTCCCGGTGGGCTCTAACTCTAATAAAGTTTGGTGGTATTACAGCCCAGATACTGCCCAACTCGTGATCAGGTCCTCTGTATTCAAAAGCAGTCAGGGACACAACAATACGATTACTAGACAATATTTGTTTCAATAACACACTAATATACTTCCTCTATGGGGGGCCCTTTTTTTCTGCTGCAACATGCCATTTAACACACGAAAGAGAAAGCTAAAACAATGAAAAATGCTTTCATTTAGTTATAGAGAAGCAGTTTAATTTTACATGACATCTAATGCATGCTTATACTAATCTTGTTCCAATTCAAACAATGTGCAACTCAAATTCTTAACCTATAAAGACAATTATGTTATTTAAATATTACAAAATAAACCAAATTTAATTTACTAACTCAGTTTGTCTATTTACTTTACTCACTCGTAAAGTGATGCTCCAAAGCATATATTGATACCACCACAATGTGCTAAAAGCTATATACACCTCTGCAGTGGTTATTAAAGTTTGGGATAATGATTCATCCTCGGCTTATGGCCCTGGGCTTCACCTTTAGCCATTACTTGGTAGCAAGCCATTATCGAGTGATAATGACCCCTCCCTTGGTCTATAAGGCAAAAGCAGTAACCTCCTCATACAAATAACTGCTATTATGAATTGAACCCTTTGGATTTAGACGTGAATAGCAGCAGCTTCCAAATCAAGCATTGGCAAAGCCAACCCGTCTGACATTTACATAGTGACATTGAATTCTGTTTTATCAGGATTTTGACAATGAATTCTGTCTTATCAGGATTTGACTTTAGATTCTTCAGGATATCATGCCAAAAACACCTATACAATTCCAGGTGCTCACATCATATGCCATGATTTTTAATGAAATGTACAAGTGCTCACATCGCATGCTAAATATTGCCAGTGAATACCTGCAGCATAAGCCATATTCACAAGTGCTCATATGCCAAGTATTCCACTTAAATGACCAGGTATTTAGCCTGTGGCCAAATACTTACATGAAATATCCAAGGACTCACCCACTGTTAAGGATTGCTATAGAATTCAAAAGAAATTGGTCCAGCTGCACTAATCAACATCAAATGCTAGGGTCAGTCCTCTCTCCCAAGGGCAGCACTAAAAACGAAGGTACTTGCTGTGGAGGATTGCCATCTGTCAAGCATATAAAATCCCTGGCTTTTTAATTTTTTTATTTGAAATAAAAGGACGCAGCCAAACCATCTCAGAAAAGGCGATCTACTAACCAGATCCCCATTTCATTACCCCTCATGCCAAAGGCATTTTATGCACATGTCCCATGATGCATACCAAAGGGCCTTTGATGCTATGGGGGTCATTACGACCCGGGTGCAAAGGGATACCGGGCACCGGTAATGACACCAGTGCCGTAATCCCTTTGCGCCCTATTCCGAGGTCCCTTTGCGGGTCGTTCCTTAACGCCTGGTTTTAGCAGGCGTTAAGGACGGGACCCGCAAAGGGACTTCAGAGCTAATCATGGTACCGTAATTTACGGTACCGTTATTGGCACCCTCCCCATTCACATTGAGCCCTACGGGAGCTCAAATGGGAATGGGGATTGACATTTTCAGTGGGGACTTACCGGTCCCACAAAGGTCAGACTAGACTGGTAAGTCCACATTGAACCAGGGCGGACACGGTACCGGTAATAGCAGCAATAGCGCCATGACTAGCACCAACCTCGGAATGAGGCCCTATGTGTCTGAGAAGGGGTTGGTGCAAGTGTAGTCAGAGGGAAATCAGCACAGTTGGGGAATGAATCCACCAACTTCTTTTCCCTATGCACCTCTCCTTCCTTCCTGTCTCCTCCACTTCCTTTAGCAAAAAACATTTTGGGTATGATGCAACCAGAGAAAATAAACTTGTCACAAGGACAGGGCTTGAAACCCGTAAAGCAGGCTTGTTTGTTTTTTCTAATTATGTGTGAGCTTTTGCCTATAAAAAAGGAGTCTCCCACTCCATTTATTCACTTTTGGAGCATCCATGACTCAAGAGGAATTCATTTGGACCTCTTTTGGGAGAGTTGATCTTTCCAAAGTCCTGAGCCTCTGAGGTGATGGAGTGCTCCAAGGCAGAGGCAAGCTCTGCTTCCTATCCACGCCTAGGGCACATTAGGGGTGGCAGCATAATGGCAGGCCTCCGTCCTCCTTGCAGAGGACTGAGGCCTGCCATTTTGCTGCGAATCTCGCTTGGCCGGGAGAGCAGAGGCTGAATGATGTCTCCTTGTTCTTTAGCCCCTGCAAAACAGCATCATGGAGCCAGGGCAGGCAGTATCCCTGTTCCACTGCATGGAACTGGTTTAACCACATTTGAACCATGTTCACTGCCCTCAAACCAGAAGGACACACCAGTGCTGCATTTGTCACTCGATCAAACTTCAAACCACCACAGTTTTGCATCCCTCGAACTGATCTGCCGCCATCTCATGCAACCTTGTGCCAAGCAGAACATGTCACCTGATTGCCTCGAAAAACCAGCTTGTCACTGCAGACAAACACAAAACACTTCCTCTTCGAACCCTGAATCATACCATCCAGGTCACTGCTTCAAAACGATGGTCCTTGACTTGAACCTCTGGAGAATCGCATCACTCGCTGATGCAACTAATGATTACCAATGTCGCAACATTTCTCGACACTCAAATCTAGCCTGGTGATCCAGGCAAACTGCACTGAACATCACATATGGCTTGTACCGAGCTCCTGCTTAAACCAACACGAGGCCAGTTCAACACTTGGAACAGCATGACTCACCACACCAAAACCTGTTTGCCCCACATCCCAATACAGCTCAAAGCCTGGTTCAACACCAAACTTTGAAGATTGTTTTGGTTGCTACTGACTCACATTGACACCCCTTCTGAGAGTTAGCCTTCCCTCAGCTCACAATACCACAAAAGGCAAAGGAGGTATATCTCTTTGCTTTGCCTATTTTACCTTTATGATTGCGATCACTGTTGGTGTGAAGAAGTGTAGGGACTGAGCAGGTGGTTTAGCCACTTCTCATGTTTTTACTCCTGCAGTGCAGAAGTCATTTTGTCACAATTGCCACATTTTTTTAGCTTGCATTCAAATGCCCAGCGACCTCCATCACTTTGTAATGCCATCAAATGGCCATGCCCTTGCTACATTGACAAATATTGCCTTCATTTGTTTTCAGGTAGTTGCCCCATTGGGAGGAATTACCATAAAATGAGAAAACATTCCTCGTTTAGGAAGTATGACTTCATTTCATTTCATAACGCTTTATTTCAACATAAAATGTCATTAAAGCAAACATCCGTTATAACAATTCATTGTAACAGTTAATTTAAATAATCTATAAAAGAAAAGGTGGCGTCACAACATTAGAATTAAACAATGGTAAAACATCATCAAAGATAAAATGTCACAACATTTTGTCACAACATCTATCCCTTCTTCAATCTTACTCTCCAGGCCCATGCAAGACATTTACAAATAGCATACACTGCAAGCATGTCACTGGAATTATGGCAAACTGACATGTCATCGCTGATTGTTCGGCAACCTCGAGCCAAAGATAGTGGCTTTAAATATCGTTTCCTCAATATGTTGCAGGGCATATCATCGACAAATGAACCATGTTTTCATTTGTGATTCATGACAGCGGGCACATAGAAGGTACATTATTATTCCACGTGCGGCACCTGCTTGCAATCGGTAAGATCCCTATGTTCAGCTTGAATAATCTTTCAAATCTTTTGATACGGGCCTGACAAACCCCTTCTCTCTAAAGAGAGCTGTCTTATCCTTTCCAGAGCCCTCATCCTGTCAAAGTTGGATTATTGCAACAGACTCTATTTAGGTGCAAGTAAGTATGTTGTTAGTAAACTCCAAATTCTGTAAAAAAAAAAATGCACTAAGGACTGCTTTGAGCATATCAAGGAAAGAACATATCTCTGAGGTAAGGAGACAGTATAAATGGCTGTCCATCAAGGAAATGATTTAGCTTAAAACTATGTCTCTAACTTATAAATGTCTTAACCATGCTGCCCCATCATACCTAACAGAGAAATTTGTCATATGAACCTCCTAGCGGGTCACCAGGTCGGCAAACTCTTCCTGCCTGGTAGTTCCCAGGTACAAAAAAAACAAAACAGGGGGGAGTAGTTTCCCGCTTATGGTGGCTCAGCTCTGGAACACACTCTCACCCTCTCTAAAAATGAACCAGTCCTTTTCTAACTTTAGGAGAAAGTCTATAACATGGCTCATTGAGAAGGACCAATAACGAGGCTAGGATAGCACATCTTCCAATGTCAACTGCTGCACTATGCTTTCTCTGTATTGTTCATGCTGTACTCACTGACCTGGTATTGCCTGTCCTCTTTTTTTGTAAATTTGCATGCACTGCCAGTAATTTTTGCTTATGCTAAGCTGTAACATGCTGTAATGCGCCCAGATACCCCCGGGTTCAGTGTGCTATATAAATCAATAAAACAAACAAACAAAAAACAAACAAACACATTTCGGGTTGACATAATCTAAATAGTCTTCGTAACCCTCTTTCACCTTTAAGTGCAATAGTGAGTCAAAGCCGACAATCCTGCAGCCCTGGAGCAATTATTACACTCAGCCTTGGCCATAGCTACAGCTTTTCTCACTGCCTTGGCAGAATTAGATATGGTACTTGGATTAGTCCAATACTCTCGAAACCCCATGTCGCTTAGCAGTTCCTTAATGTGGATTACCCACGATAGGTATGGCCCCCTCTCTTGGGTGATAATGTCCATCAGTGCATCTTTATCAAAGCACCATTCGTCCATAGTCGAGCCCAATATTAAGCAAGCCAAACACAGCAGGGGGAATCAATACTTTGAATCCCAGTTTCTAGAAGTACCGGTAGAGAAGGCACAGAGAGCGGTAGTCTCAAGGGGCCTCATTAGGACCCTGGCGGATTTCGCGGTGCTAAATGCACCGCGAAGCACGGCGGAAAGCCGTCGATAGCGCCATGGGGGTTGGCGGATTTACCGCCCCATTCCGACCTTGGCGGAGCGGTAAATCCCCAATCCCCATTCTGCCCTTCCCCATTCCCATTCTTGCCCCATAGGGTATAATGGGAGTGGGGAAGGAGTTAATTACGCCACCGTAAAATAGGGTGGCGTAATTAACAACGAGGTCCCGTAGCGCCATGGTTTTCTCCGCCTGGTAAAACCAGGCGGAGAACGGCGCCATGGCGCTAAGGGAACTCGTAGTACGGCGGACGGGTCCGCCGCGATTAGCGCTGGCGGAAACCCACTCCGCCAGGGTCCTAATGAGGCCCAAGATGTTTTTGAAGTATTTATTTTCAACAACAGTTAGGGAGCCAAAGTTTGCCTGCCCACATAGATTGCAGCCTGTCTCGCTTGGGCTTTATTGGCCTCAAGAGAGACCCATACTGCACCATTATCCTATTCAAAAGTCAACCTTGCAAGGGCACTGCTTTATCTTGCCAGTGTGACCCTTGCTTTATCCAGTGCATGCTCCAGCTACAGGACACCATTACCCTTACCACCAAATAGTCATATGAATCGACCTGTTTGATCGATCCTTCATCCAGAGCCAGAGTTGATCCTCAAGGTTTTCTTCTGGTTATGGTGATAAATACCATTGACTTTTTTTTGTGGCATTAAGGGCCAGGCCATTTTTCGTACAATAATCCACAAATATTCCTAATTGTTTGCACACGCCGGTTGGTGTTCATGATAGTAATACCGCGAAATCAGCATACAATAGGGCTGGCATCTATCTGGGAAGCCAAAAGCTCCTCAAGTACTCCATTGATGAAGATACAGAAAAGCTTGGGGTCCAGTATGCACCCCTGGTGAACCCCTTTCTCGATCTTGAAGTTCTTGATATGCTACCATCTTTTACCCATAGAACCACAGCTAGATTACCTGAGTACAGATTCTTGATTGCGTCTAGTAGCTGTCCTGGGATGTTAAGCCCTCGAAGGACCTCCCACATGTAACTTCTGGGTACTACATCGAATGCTGTCCTCAGGTCTACATAAATCACGTAGACACAGATCTTACTAATGACAGCATACTTTTCACACACCAGTCTCAGCCGGAAGGTTTGGTCAATTGTGTGCAGCCTGCTGCAAAGTCTCGCTTGACGATGATTAATAATGTGGTTATCTGTTATCCAAGATTCAAGATAAAGAACTATAGCTCTCGCATACATGTTCCCACCTGCATCCAATAACGATATCGGGCAGTTCTCTAGCTCTCTCTTTGTCAATTTGAACTTTCTCTGTGCAAGTCCATGAAGTGGGGACAACATTATGTTTCAGGACAGAGTTGAACAGTTCAGTTAAGTAAGGGATCCAGATGGTTTGCTCTGCAGCATACAGGTCAATTGGAACCCTATCTGGACCCAGGGCTTTCCCCAGTTTTTGGCCATGCACAGCTCTGCCTTCTTCCTCTCTTGTAACTACTAGCGGTGAGTGCATCTGCGCCTCCACCCTCGGCCAGTGGTCCCCATCCTCCACATTACCATCAATTGGAGTTTTCTCTTCTTTATAAAGTCCTGTGAAGTACTCAACCCCAGTGAATTCTGTAATGCAACCCTGCATCATGTTAAACCAAATGTTTTGCCCTGCCCCCATTATGCTCCAGAAGGCCCTCGAATCACCTTGGCTAATTGCAGTTAGGAGGGTGCCCCAAGTATCCTCACAACAGGACCTTATTTTATTCTTCAGGAGCTTACGGTACTCACTTCTGGATTCCTGTAACTCAGATGTCCCTGTTGTGCCACGAGTTCTCGTCTCACTGACCAACTTTACAGCCTATATTCCTTGTCATACTAGGAGGTCCTAACCTCCATGTACACATGGACCAGTTGCAATGGTTTAGAGAACATGTGGCCCAACTTCCCATTCAGCCTCTTATGCAAATTGACTACGGCCATGCTATGTCACTGGTCCACTTGAGCAAACTTGACCAATAGTGGAATAATATCATGGTAAGCCATGGGCAGTATTTTTTTCTAGCAATGACCGGAGAGAACCAATGGGACCCCAGCCTCCGATGTCTTAGCTACTCCAGCATCCATCACTCCCATGAACGACTCCTTCACCTCCAAAACTAGGGGATGGTGATGGTGATCACTATCGATCCTGCAATGGATGCCGAAACTATTCAATAAGTACTAGGCATATATGTTTACAAAATGTAGTCTGTTTTACTTGGGGCCAGAATTTCTCAAATGTCGGGGCCACTGGGGCATCCCATCAGAAGCGATCATTACAAGCCCTGAGGTTGACCTCCTTGGCATTTATGTGCTGCCTTCTTGTTTTATCGGAGTTGAGGCTACCTATGCCCCAGTGGCTATCTTCCTCCATGATTTCGCCATGCTATCCAAGGGCTCGAACGGGAGATTCAGGTCTCTCATGAGATCTTCAGAGGACCGAATGAACTAGTTCTCCAATGTTGAATATGCTCAGTCACCTTTAGTATAAGGTCTGCTCCTAAAAAAAAATAAGGATTATCATAGAATGATCCTGAAGTTTTAAATGTAATTCAAGCATATCTGGGGAATAACAGTCCTGAATCCGTGAGGATTTTGTGCTATCCTGGAAGTGAACCGCTTCACGCCATATGCTCAGTCACTCATCATGCACTCAATGAGGGACCGACAGGAGCTGGGGTGCAACACTTCTTTATTCTGCCAGTAACTGCCAGAAACTGGCACCTTTCCCCGTCCTCCTTGCTCCTCCCCTTTCCTCCGCCCCATGGTCCTTCCCATGTGACATGAGTGCAGTGACGACACAACACTCCCCCGTTACTAAACACAAAGTCCTGCCTTCAGTTCATTTCCTCAATGAGGCGGTGAGGTTTCTTCCGGGCTCTCTGGGGTTGGATGTCCATCTTTGCTGATTGGCTTGGGGCAGCCTCTTGCGACATGTCATTTTCTGAGTTTTCTCTGTCCCTGTCGTATGGGGCATCCCAGTTGTGATGAGTATCAGTGAGACTCATGTCAGCAGTGGGTGTGACTCTGGGGATCCGCCTGTAGTGGGAAGAGTTTCTCATTGTGGATCTTCATTCTCCTTCCGCGGTGATGAGTGATCCTTTTTTCTTGATGACAGTGAGAGGTTCCTCATTGAATGGAGCCATGGTCGTGCGGTTTTGTGGTTGTCGGACTATCACAATGTCCCCTGGTGACAGGTCGTTTTCTTTGGCCCTTCGGGTGGTGTCAGTGGCCCTTTTCATGCCTTCTTTCATGAGGGTGTCTTTCCTTCTCATCTCATAGTCGTTTTCATACTGGTCTTCATCATCAGCAATGTGCGGCAACCTTGTCCTAATGGTTCGTCCAAACATTACCTCTAAAGGTGTTTTGCCAGTGGTGCTGTGTGGTGGGTTTCGGTAGTCTCGCATGAGCTGGTACAGGAGTTTCTCCACAGGCTCTCCTGTGAGTCACGCAATCTGTGTTGTGCGCTAGACATTGCTCATAAATCTTTCTACTGTGCCATTGGCCTGTGGCCACAAAGGTGTTATTTTCCTATGGCGGAATGTCATATACTCAGCAAAGGTTTTAAAGTCCTGCCCGGTGAAGGGGGGCCTGTTGTCAGATTTTACCACCTTGGGAACTCTGTAGGTGGGGAACATCCTTCCATGGGCCCAAAGTGGTTGACTGCTATTTCCTCCCATGTTCCTTCAGGCAGTGTTGTCATGCATAGTGGCTCAGGTGTAGTGTGAGGTTTTATGACTGCACATGCGGGGCAGTTCTTGAGTTATTCTTCCACTAGTCTGTCTAGCTGTGGGGACTACAGTTTTTGTCTTAACATCCTTTTTGTGGACACTATGCCCCTGTGTCATTCGTGGGCTAGCTCCAGGACTTTCCGTCGCAGGTTGCGTGGTATTATGAGTTTGGTGCCTTTTAGCAACAGACTCTCTTCTGACTTCGCAAGTTCCTCTTTCACTGCTAGGAAGCACGTGATGTCTTGTCTCGTGTCTTCGCTTACAGTCTCTTTGAGTTTCTTTGCTTGTTTCCATCGCCCCGTTTCCAGGCATCTCAGTATTATTTGCACTCCTTGGTCGGCGTTGGATTCACGAGTTATCTGATCTGTGTCAAGATCCTTGGGCGTGTTGCTCCGAATGACCTATCTTATGTATTGGTCTGCTATGGACAGTTCTGGTTCGCATTTCTCTCACGGATGGCGTGAGAGAAAATCTGTGGGGTTTTGCTCTTTACCCGGCCTATGTGTTATAGTGAACTGGTAGTCCTGGAGGTGAAGTGCCCACCTTGCTATTCTGGGAGGCATTTTGGCTTGTGGGTTGCCATATATGAAGATCAATGCTTGGTGATCCGTGACTACAACTAATGGTTTCCCGTAGAGGAATAGGTGAAAGTGTTCGCAGGCCCAGACCACTGCTAAACCTTCCTTCTCGGCCTGAGAATATGCTTGTTCGGTCTTGGAGAGACTTCGGCTGGCATATGACACAATGTGTTTTCCATGTCCTTCTCTGTCATCTAGTTGCGTGAGAATGGGTCCAAGGCCTACCGGACTTGCGTCTACAATGAGTTCCATGGTTTTTCTTGAGTCAAAATAAGCCATGTTCTTGGCATCCGAGATGCTGTCCTTGATGATCAGAAATGCTTCCTGACACCTAGGTGACCAGAAAAATTCGGTGTTGAGTTTGGTGAGGGCCCTGAGGGGTTCACTGACAGATGCAAAGTCTCTGATATATCTCGTGCAGTAGCTTGCAAGTCCTAGGAATGATCTGAGGTCTGAGGTGGAGGTGGGTGGCTCAGCTTCACTGAGTGCGCTCACCTTCTCTGGGTCTGGTGTCATGCCCTTCTCTGAGAATATGTGTCCAAAGAATCAAAGCGTTTTCTTCTGAAATTCACACTTCTCCTTGTTCAGGGTGAGTTGGGCCTCCTCCAAGGCCATGCATACTCTCATCAGTGTGTTGTCGGGTTGTTCTTGTGTTTGGCCAAAGACCAGGATGTCGTCGCTGTAGTTCAGGCATTTGGGCACGTGTTTGAAGACGTTATGGATTTCTGCCTGAAAGATTTCTGCCGCTAATGATACACCAAAATCTAATCGCTTGTATCGGAACAGCCCGAGGTGTGTGACGAAGGTTGTTATGTAGCAGGATTTCTTGCTGAGTTATAGCTGGTGGTATCCTTTGTTTAGGTCCAGTTTGGAGAAGACTGTCGCTCCATTCAGGAGATGTACCATGTCGATAATTCGGGGGGCTTGATGGCGTTCCCTCAGGATGGCTTCATTTGGTCTTCTCATGTCCACACATATTCGGATGTCGGGCGAGTCTCTTTTTGGCACTGGTACTATGGGGGAGACCAATGGTGTGGGACCTTTGGCTGGCTCTATGATGTCTGCCTCCAGTAATTTGGTCACCTCGTTTTCGACTTGTTTTTTAATGTTGATGGGGATTCCCCTATAGTGTTTGGCTACTGGTGGGACGTTGGTGTTGATTTGTAGCTCGATTTGTTTATTTTCAGTTCCCTAGGCCTTTGAACAGTGAGGGAAAAACCTGCTCAATGCTTGCAGTAGGGTCCAGATATTTATGTACCATGAGTCGATATAGTATGTGGATGCATCCACTGTCAGTGGTGGCTTCTAGAACGTGCATGGGGATGCTTTTTGCGTGGTCCTTGCAGCGGCATGACGCCATGAAGAATCCTTTGCAGGCCAGAGGTGTATTTGTGCCGTAGGGGAAGATGAGAGCTCTTGCTGGTTGTAGGCGAGGGGCGTTTGGTATGCATTTGTATACTTCTTCGCTGATTACATTCACGGCTGCCCCCGTGTCTATTAGAAATTCGGCTGCTGTTTGGTTGATTTGTATCCTGAGTATGGGGCTGTGTTCTTTCACCGTGTTGTTTCCTAGCGCAAACAGGTAACCCTTTTTTCTCGGTTGCTCTTGGTGTTTCTTCCAAAGACGCACTTGATGCACTGTCAGATGGCGATTTTTCTATGAGGCACCTGACGTATCGCCTGGGTCTCTTCTTGGATTGGATAGTGCGGTCTTGCTTTCTCTCCATTCTCTTCTGTCTTGCCTTCTTTCAGATTGTTCGTCATAGTGTCTGTGGCGGGAAATGTCATGGGGTTGGTGTGTCGCTCAGTGTTGGGTCGACTGACTTTGCTCCTGTTCCGGTGCGAACTTTCCGTTTTTCCCCGCATCCTTCATTTTGCTGCGAAAAATCAGACATACAGCTTTGTAATGATTTTCTCCACCGCACGCAGAGCATGTTTGGCCCATGGTAGGGCATAGCCCCTCATGTGGATACTCGTGCCCACACCTATAGCAAAAGGGGTCGCCGTTGTTTCTTGCTGCGCCTTCTAGCTTGTTAAGGTTGTCATGTTTTCATATGTGATTTTTATGTCATTGAGGCCCTCTACTTGTGCTGCAAGTGCAGCTTCCGAGTGAGCCAGGCATAGAATTTCCTCCAGGTTGCGCGGTTGTTGCAGCAGCCGCTTTCGGAAGTCGGCGCTCTCGCACCCTACTATGATTTATGATCTGAAGGCTTCATCGTTCGAGTAGTTGTTGAAATCACAGTGTTTCATTCTCAGCCTTAGCCTCATTACAAATGTATCCATGGTCTCACCTTTGCTTTGTTTTGTGGTGTGAAAGATGTGTCTTTCATAGTCCACATTTGTGTGGCGTGTGAAGTAGTCCGTGAGGGCTGTCTTCAGACTGGCATAGGTGTCTATGGTGTTTTCTGGTATCTCATCTAGAATGTCCCGTACGTTGGATCCCACTGTGTGGTTTAGCAGGCTATGTTTCTGTCCATCTTCTAATGGTCCAGTCGCTTTTAGGCACACCTCAAAGTCCCTTAGCCACCTTTTCCATCGTGACCCAAGTGTGCTGGTGTCAGTGAGTTAGAAGTTGAATGGTAATTGGGACAGAAGGCTGTCCGTCATTCTTTTGTGTGATGGTCTGGCAGGGGTCACTGGAACTGTCAGTGACTCCTCTTCTGAAATGCTCATGGGATATTGGCTTTTCATTTCCCTTCAGCGGTTGTTTTCTGCTGAGGGTCCCAAGGTGGTCTGCTGGCTGGGGCTCTGGTGTCAGGCTTTTCCTGCCTTTCTTTTGGGCCCTGTTGTTTGTGGCAGTATTGTTGCGGGAGGATTTCTCCCCTCATCCATTTGAGGTGGGGCCTAGGTGCAAGGTGGGCGCGCTGTGCAGTGTGCTGATGGGCCTGTGTGGCCTTTGCGCTGTGGCTCTGTCACTGAGCGGGCCGAATGTGGGTTGAAATGTGACTTGGTGGCGGTGAGGGTGAGCATGTTGCTCTCTTACCCCGTTTTCTTTTCTTGTTAGCATTGGAGCGGGAGGGCCACGCCTCCACTGCTCTTCGTGGTTTGGCTTCTGCACTCGATGCCGTTGGCGGGAGGCCTGTGTTCCTCAACCGCCCGGATCAGTGTGAGCGGGGAGCTGGTGCTCCACCCGCGGATGTTGGTGCGCACGCAGTCCTGCCTGGACTCGTGTTGTTGCCGTTGGTGGGAGACTCCTTTCCCTCGACCGCCCGGAATTTACTACATGGGGAGCTGCTGCACCACCCGCGGATGGGAGTGTGCGTGCGTTCCTGACTGGAGCTCGCGCAGGGGGTGTCCAGCTGGTGGGGAGACTTTGCGCTCGGACCCACCTCCTTCTGGGGCTTCTTGCGCGGTCGGCGGCTTGCGTCTCTAGTGGTGCCGGGTGGTGTGCCACGAGTGCAGGGCCTCCGAGGTGGCAGGCTTGCTGGGCTTTTCAAGTCCGCTTTGTCGCCAAAGTGCTATCCTGGAAGTGGACCGCCTCATGCCATATGCTCAGTCACTCATCATGCACTCAATGAGGGACCGACAGGAGCTGGGGTGCAACACTTCTTTATTCTGCCAGTAAATGCCAGAAACTGGTGCCTTTCCCTGTCCTCCTTGCTCCTCCCCTTCCCTCCGCCCCATGGTCCTTCCCATGTGACATGAGTGCAGTGACGACACCACAGATTTGAACAATGCAACATCCACATACGTCACCAACCCCCCACATGGGCGACCATTCATTCTTTTAGTCGTTGGAATTGCAATTGCGGCGTATCCTTACATATGGGCGGGGGTGTCAATGGCCCAGGGTTCCTGGAAGCTTATAATCCCATGCCCTCTAATGAATATCCGCCAGTCATTGTCGACTAGATATTTATTCACTCCAGTGATGTCCCAGGATAAAACACACCCCAGGCCTTTGACGGTCAAGACTAGCAACAGGATGCAGGGGTCCATTACCCCCTGTGCTCTCAAGCTCCAGCTATCTAAGTAACAAAGCTGCAGCTGTCCCTGGCTGATGCACCCCACCCATCAGTTGTTAATATTCCCCGTGGGCCCCCGTGTTATTTCAATAATTCTAAAGTGGAGCTTGGATGGCCCATCCTTACTACTCAGAGAGCCCTCATTGCCCTGGGCATGTGCTGCAGTGCGAGCATCTTTCATGGATCTCATTGGGGGAGGGGATGAGATGATTCCTTGTTCACTGAAGGACCCTGTGGCTGACTAGGCAGCAATGAATCAACAGGGCCGCAAGCAGCCACCTGAGTGCTAGGGTGAATTCTCCACCCACATAATCCGAATGCTGCGATGGCAGGGACATTTTGATTCTGATTGCCAAGCCGCTCAGGCATAATGATCGCTGCTCCATTACCAGTATGCCTTGGACCATCTTGTGATCTTTCATCTCGATTTTAATGACTTCCTTAGCATAGGGACCTGCCAATCTAACGCAGTTCGCTATGTCGCTGTTGATAATCGATAGATAACCCCGTTTAGACCCCAGCCAATGGGTGACTTTGTTAATCAAGCAGTCCCCCTGTTCATGTCTCACATCCATCGAACATTCACCAGGTAAAAACATGAAGGTGATGAGTTACAACTATTGTCACCACTTGGTATGGGACAGGTTTTAGGATGCCTGCCCTTGCCCATGTCAAACTTTAAGTCACATCCCTGCCCATTTGATCACAGTAGTATTCGCCTGGGTATACCCGATGTTTGGGCCACAATACCTTGTGGCTGATGCACCCTGTTCTCTGCACTCAGACTCAGAGCCCCTATCTACCCTCACTGCCTTTGCTAATGTCTGCCCATGCATTGGCTGTGAGTGTGACACCGACCCCTCCACCACCCTATAGAGTTTGCTCAATTCTAATTTCAATGCCTCGTTGTCATTCTGCACTAATGAAACAAGCATTAATGCATACCTACAGCCCTCACAGATGTGCAACCCATTCCCAATACCGATATCGCCCTCCGCCTCGACCAACTGGGGTAGTAGGTCAGGTAGTCTTGGTACGGGGATTGTGCTTGGGTCTAACTCCTGTTTGCTTAAGATCTCAAACCAATCACTGATGGTGAGTTCGGGGGAATAGGTAGCGCTGTGAGATACAACCAAATCTAGTTTGTTTTACAGCCCTGCACCATCACCACAACCCTGTAAGCAGTTTCCAGTGGGGCGGTGATTGACCTCAACTGGTACAGTAAAAGGTTTCCCTTCCTGCCGGTCAGGGCGGTTAGGGACTTGGTAGCCAGGCAATGTTTGTCCAACATACACTAGGGCAGTGAAGTATATGTTATGAACTCCCAGGTGATCTTGGGCCATCCTGCACATCTTCTCTATGCTGAGCTTGTGTGGGGGAGGGTGTCTCTGCCTTGTTCAGTTGGATAAGCTTACTTCCTTACGAGCCAAGAATGATACCTCTTCGCAAATAACCACAGGACAATTTGAATTATTACCATTAAATGTGCATATTGGCAGAGAGTGTCATGAAACGGCTAAATTCCTACCCATTGACAGATTGTCATGAAATGCTGAAGCACTCATCACACTCCCAAGGATAGCAATGAAATGGGCAGCTATTTTGACCATTTTCAGTGAAATGTTTAGGTGATTGGCTCATTATCAAGGCTTGCCATACACCACACTGGTACTCACTTTCTTGCTAGTTATTGTGATGAAATACTTGGGTTCTCATTGGATTGCTAAGGATTGCAATTACATTCCGAGCTTATTATGTATTAGAAACTAGACAATCTCTTACAATGCATTAGGAATGGGCCATGTGTTAAAGGGTTCTATGTCATTTCATCGACAGGTGTAATTTCGACGGGTTTGTTCCGAGTATTCTTTACTGAAAAAATAATTGAAATCAATTTATTTTTATTTTTGGACGTTCCCCCCAAGCCCCGATCCCCTATTGTTTTTTTACCTATTCCCGACCACCCCCAACCCTTGTATATACTTTTCCAACCCGCACTATATATTTCGATTCATTTTTTTGGGTAAAATGTACTTGGAGAAAAACCCATCGAAATTACACCCGTCGATGAAACAATGCCACACTGTGTTAAAGGGGATAACAGTGTATGGCCATGAACCACAAGGCATGAAATATCACTCCCGTAAGTGGAAAGGATATTGCAAGTCACCTCAGAGTTCCAGGACCTTATGAAGGGACTCGGCCTTCAACCGCATTTTTCCATTTGGTCCCACTGCTCTTCAGTGACTTGCAATATCCTTAGCATGTATGGAATGGGTACTTTATCCCGTAAAAAGCCTTTGTCGAAGAATGATCGTGAAAAGTTTGTATACGAGCAGTGTTTTTTGTAAGCTGGGTGCAGTCTTTTCTGTTACAGAAATTGGCTGTTGTGTTTATTATAAGATTCTCTGTGAATCTCCCAGGTAGTTATTGACCAACTTGGTGTCAATCCACGTGCCGCATTTAGATAATACCCAGGTGCCTTAAAAATGCATGCCATCATTCCTGGACACGTATTCTTAGCAACTTGACGAAAGGCCAGATTTAATTTTTCAGTAAAGGCATATTCTGATGTGATATGCAGTCAATCAAAAAGAATAACAGCTGTTAGATCATTAACTGTGAATTATTCATAGTTTAACGGATTTATACTCGAGTCGGCTGCAATGGCAGTGGCTTGCATTGTGCAGCTGTTTTGATTTACCACATCCCTGGAACATATTATATATATATTTTTTTTTATTCACTATGTTTTAATCAGTCTCAAATGCCAACACATCAATAAATGCACAGGAAGCGAGTAGCCATTCCAAATAAATCATGACGCTAGTTTCAGTTCGCATGTGTATTGCAGTGCAGGATCAGCAGGACTGGATCTCTTTCTACGGGCTGTTCCTTCATCAGAATATGCATGGAAGAAAAATCCACCCCCTTCTCGAGGAGTTGACAAAGAAGAATCTATAAGCCAAATCGGGTAACGCATTTGTTGTTTAACCACTTAGGTACCAGGGTCTATTTTCTTTCCTAAAGTGTCATAGGAAATTATTGTAAGCCCCACTGACTCGGGCATTAATATAATAGGACTGTAAGCAATCCCTTTTAACTGGATGGGAAGTAATACATCTCCCAACAGTGCATCTATTTCTAAGCAAAATCATACTACACATATGTAAAATAGTAGTAAAATACAATATCAGCATTTGTCATATATTGGCATCATAATAATAATGTGTGTTCTTATATAGTGCTTCATGCCGCATGTCTACTGCTTCTGAGCGCTGTACTAGGGGTAGTTAATGCTATCCCAATTTACTAGTAACCCATGTACTGACCTTGGAAGTAGGAAAGTCTGAGTTAGATCCGTGCCTCTTGTGCATTCATCCCAGTAATATCGGTGGACCTGAGGTCGAGTCTTAACTGCAGCATCTGCAATCGACGGGACACCTGGGTTCAATGCGAATGAACCCTTCCTCAGCTGTGTGAACCCCTCAAACAACTGGGAGCCAAGATTTGGTCCACTTCAACAATGCTACTTTGTCTATATATACTGTACACTCTACGGAGCGTTGTGTCTTTTGGGTTGAACGCACATGCTTTGAAGCACTGCACTTCTGTATAAGCGCTTTACAAATAAACTATTCCAATTCCAATTCATTTAGTGTTATTTATTTCTAATTTTTATGGAATACAGCATAGTGTAAAGCTATACTCTATGCAGTGAAAGTGAGAAGTCCCCAAAAATGCACTCAATTCTCTCAATTAGAGTCAAATAGGACACCCCCGAAGGGAATGAGACCAGGACCAAGTGTGTGTGAAGTGAAAAATCTTTTATCTAAAATAGGGTAAGCAAAATCTACTCTGCTCATGCCGAGAGCGCTCTGCAGAAAACATGTTACACATCATATGACACTGATATGTCTGGGATATTTCTTCTCTGTGAAAGATAGTGAGCTAAAGACTCTGGCTAAGTCTCTCGTAACCAGGACTAATGTCTGGCAGAGGGACTCCCAGGACCCCCTTGTTAATTTACACATCATTTTTATACAGCTTTTGCGTCATCCAGGAGAGAGGAGGCCTAGGGGGCACATGAAGGGTTGGGATTGGTCACTAGGGACGGGCACCTATGGGTGCTATAGGGTCGTCGTGCTACGATTGGTGCGGATTCACGTGGTACTGTGATGATGTTCAGGTCAATCGGTCAGCTGGGCTCATCAGTTTGGCATGCAGTGTCTTGTAACGCTCACCTGACTCCCACAGAGGCGCTGGCCTGGTTCGCGCTGCTGTGACCTCTTCTAAGGTGATGCGCAGGGTTCGGAAGACGGACTGGACCGGGCCCCCAAATCTGGCTTGTCTGGCTCGCAGAAGTATCCTTCTGTAGGCGAAAATAGGGGATTAACTGTCTGCGGGGTAATGCAATCAGCCTCCCACTTTCCCCTCTCACCCTCCTCGAAACCCTTCTGTGATTCCTCATAGCGTCTCACCTTAGGGTCTGGAAGGACGAGCTCTCCATCCTGCTTCTGATGCAGGGGCGCGTTGGTATCCAGTTACTTCACTGGATTTTCGGATTGGTGAGAACCAAACTTGCTTGGCTTCCAGGTAAGTTTTTTGATAAGAGGTTCCCCTTGTGTCCATGCATTAATGTACTAATGCTAGTGTCTTTTTCCCCATAGGGGCCGGGGTACGGAATGCCGGGGAACAGGCACTGACCCGAGATGAGAGGTGAAATCCTTGTAGAAATCAGGTAAGTCTTTAATGAGCATTTTTTGGTAATGTCTTTTCATTCGCTCATTAACGCTGATGTCTCTTTTTCCCCTTAGGGGCCGGGGTCCGGAAATGCCAGGATGCGGCGCGGACCCGAAATGAAGAGGGAATGAATCAACAGGTAAGTCTTAACATGGAGATTTAGCTTTCCTTATTCCCTTCTCTCTCTCACCTTTTGTTCTGGTCTTTTTCTCCCTAGGCGCTGGGGCGTGACTGCGAATACGGATGATCGCTGCTGAACATGGAGGCGCCCTGTAAAGGTGAGTGGAATACGGCGCTGCAGCGATCGACGTGATGAGCTTTTAAATAAAAGTCTTCCTTTTCAGGATTGCCGGCGAGATGTCTCCGGGATGCGGATTTAGCAGGTAAGGACTTTTCCTTAGATGCAGAACAACGCGAAGCACGTGTGGCTGTTCGGGTGGGGTTTAAATAGCCTTGGAAGAAGTTCCAGGCATGTATCCTTCCTCCAATCAGGTATGTATCCTTCCCCGACCACGCCCGGATGGTAAATTAGTCCCACAGGTAAAGTAGTTCCTTTCAGGCCTCAAGGAGGCCGGGATTCTGCAGCATGGTCTGCATCAGGTAAGTGCACCCAAGCACATCCATAATGAGCCTGGCGCCTATGGCGCCAGGACTGATGTCTTTTATGAGCCTGGCGCCAGGACACTGTCCAAAAGGCCCCTATATGGGGTTGCTGGGTCCTTCCTTGGGGACTGGATGTCCGCTTTCGGGGACGCAGGGCTTGAACCGGCTCCCCGGGAGCGGGCATCATGACATGTCTGGCAACTTATATGTTGTAACATATTGATAAACGCTTGACATTTGCCCTAGTGGCCACACATTCCCCTTCATCCAATACTGCACTCTATCTTGTCTGGCGGATTCTAGGACTTGTGAATCTTAACACCAAAGAAAAAACATGTCTCAAATTCAGGTTAACTATCATTGGGCATAGGTCATAGTGCATTTCTTAAGCTCAGTGTTAGATCTATTAATGGGCAGCTTAACAGTGTGTTAGTATAATACAAGATATACCGTTTACGGGGCAAAGGCTTTGAGATTACTGTGTGGTCAGGAATGTCCATCTGGTACACAACAAAGAGGGAACTAAATTTAAGGGCTATATTACACATTGATAGGATGGGTCACAAGAAGGCACATACCACAATGGTCATAAGTCTTGCTGTGGAGGTTAGAGGCAAGTTGTATAAACATCATTATTAAGGATCTCCTTGTCTGTTCTGGCATTTCATGAGGGGTGGGAGGAGGAATTGAAACACCTTCGAGGTGCAGTCCTGCGTTGCAATGGGGGACGGGGTCTCATGAGACATTCTTTGCATAAAGGCTTTTTGTACACCATTATTATATTGCAATTATGATTGTCTAAAACGTGTTATCATCTTTACATGGCTAGGTGCCCTCATCGTTATAAAAACTCACAATGATAACTCATGTGTGCATGTGTTATTTTCTATACTATATTTAACAGTCCATTACTAGATTCTTTTCTTGCAGGCTTTTACACATATTATCATAGTGGGGTCACACTGGTTATCGCATATGACTGCTAGGTTGCTTTTACATAATGCTGTGCATATATTTACATTGTACTCAAACCGAGGTAGCTTTGTGCTGGCATGTGCAATAACGTGTTATGTTGTACATTGTGCTATTACAGCCTTGTCTATTAAGCCTCATACTACACTTTAATACACTTCACACTTATATAAATGGGATATACCTCCAATGCTCTGATTATACATATTTGCTGCAACATGCTGGTATGCTGTTAATTACTACAATCCTTCCAATACTTTGCATAAAAATGAAAATGGTTCATGAACAACCCATTCCATTTTAGTGAAGAAAGGTCCTTCTACTTTCTTATATTGAAACACAAATAAACAGTACATACTCGAGGGCCATTCTTGGTTGTTCAAACATGTTCAAAGGATATGGGGGTGCTATTCTTTATGGCCTGGCACTGCATGGTGGGGGCAGGTTTATAGTGATGAATGAATCTTTGCTGCCAGGCCTTGAGCTGGGCCACGGTTGGGCCAGTGAGGTAAGACGGAAGACAGAAGATACAGTGCGAAGTTTGTTTCATTTGTGCGGCCAGTCTCCCATGAGAACCGGATGGCTGCAGGGATGACGGAGCGGAGGAGGTGGGGGAGTAGCTTGCTCGCTGTGCGTGTCTCAAGGGGAGAGCTGCAGGCCTTCGTTCTGGCTTCATGGCTGGCCTGCCATTATGAGAAAACAAAATGGAGTTGGTGGGCACACAAAATGGAGTGCTAATGGGTTTTAGTCCGGGCTGGCTTTACATTGACTTGGAATGGATGGGGGGGTTCTGGGACCACCTCCTCCCACTCATCCCCCCTAATGTAATTGCCCCAATCTCTTACGTTCCTCTTCCTCAGCCACTGCTTCATCCCATGCGGGAGTTCCCCTTTTTGGCATCCATGCTCTACATACTGCCCTGAGGCTTTCCCCCCTTCTAGTGTACTCATCCTGGGTGCAAGTCATATAAATACAACCTCCATCTCCCTCCAGATCTACCCACACTTCCTTATACCATTGCAATTCCCTTGGTTCCTTTATGGTCGTGTGATGCAAATTATCTACTATATACCCTGTATTGTATATGACAGTAATTCTATATTTTGGCTCTGATGCCTCTCTTATTTGCACTTCTGCTACGTGTTTTATTTGCACCACTCCATTTGCATGGCCAATTGTAAACATCATTAACACACCATTAGGTACTGCATCAGCACAGCACCTGAGACCTAACTGGCACACACAAAAAATGAGGAGCAGAAAAACTATGACTGGTATTAGTAGTTTAACTGTCATTCCGAGCCATGAAGGTACCCAAGAAAAAATATTGTCGAACCAGTTCCTAGGCTGTGCTCCCCCTTAGTCCTTCATACATTCGCCAAGGTCGTGCAAAGGGAGCAGTTGTCCGCGTCTGCAGAAGGCACAAATGTGCAACATGCGCTCCAGATTCTTCGGCAAACACCTCCATCCATTGCTGGTAACAGGTCTAGCACATACCTGTTCTGCATGGTCATTAGTCGTAGAGCTCTGAGTTCCACTTTGATGACGTTAAATCCTTCTTCTGTGTCGTTGGCCAGTTGGATCAGCTCCCATCTGGTAATCTGAAGCCATTTTGCATTTGCTCTTGCCTGGATGCTGGGAACAAGTGACGCAAAGAATGTCTCGACAGAGCTGAACAACTGGAATCGATCGCAAATCTGTGCCAAAATTTCTGAAGATTTGGTGGAGATATAGTTCGATGACCTTTTTATTCCTCTTCACCGTGCTCTGCAGGCTTTCCTCTGCTAGGACATACACAAGAACTTCTTCAGTCTACATCGGGGGCAGTTTGTTCGGTGCCACCATTGGTGTTTTTCTCCTTGGATATGACTTTCTGGGATCACCATCAGGGCAGAATGCAGCGATGCCAGGGATCACGTGCCCCTCCATGATTGCGGGAGGTGCAAGTATGTCAGGTTGCCGCAAACCCAGTATGTATCCATCATTGCAGCTGTCCCTTTCTTCATGTCGGGTATTATGAGAGTTTTGCTGCAGTTCTTGTTTTCTCCCACGTTCTTTTTCTCTTCTCCACAGAAACACAGTTCATATGGAATGTCTTTTTGTAACTTTAAGGGCTTCTCGAGTGCTGAAATCCACGTGAGTTTTGCTACGCGTTCAGTCCATACAGGAGCGCATGTTCTCTATACCCATGATAATTTTTCTTCGGACAGTCCTCTTAATGCTTCTGCTTTGCATATCTCTTCATTCTGCCACTTATTGTCCGAATGCAATGTTCCCTTTATTACCAAAAAAGGCTCCTTTACGCAGATTAACCCTTGTGGTCTGGAATAGCATGTTCACTCGTTCTGTAGCACTTCAAACGAAACAGTGTGTGCTTGAAACGTGTTTTTGATTCTGCATAGCGCGAGATGTAGGATGCACTGTGCCTCTGCAAATGGAATTTCTTGTGGCAACAATACCTTAGGCATGGGGTATAAGTGAGCACACGTAACAACTTTCATTAGTTGTTTCTTTGGCCGTGTTGCTCATGTCAGCGTACCATTTGTTTGTTTTATGTGGGTTTTGTGGATCATCTACTGTGTCAAGACCAAAGTTATAATGCTCCTCCCATTTTTCTTGTTGTGTTCCCTCTTCCTTCTTCTGTGACCACCCCCTTTATTCTCTTGGGTCATCTTGTCATTCTCTTTTTCCTCCCATTATGTGTACAGTCTAAGAAAGTGGTTGGCCATGTGTTTGTTATAAACTGTCCTCCTTACTGGTATCTACACTATCCGGTGGTGAGACTTGTGCAACTGACATTGTGGTTGGATATGGGTGGTTCTGCACCTATGTGAGTTCGGAGGGCGTTTGGTCATTCACTGAATAAACACTAAAATCGGAATCATTGAAGTGGCGGGAGTCTGAGTTGGTAAGTGTAGTCTCATCATTAATGCTACTATTGCTATGCGATTCATTCTTGTGGCTTCCATGTGCTTAAATTAACCTGAAGCCATACCATATCAGGTGGCTTCCTTGTTTAAATAATTTTATCCCACCACTCCCCTCGTTCATGTCAATTGAAATAAAGGCGATAGCCGAGTACAGCACCAGGCCGAACAATGTTGAAAAGAATATCACTGCGCCTACAAACAACACAAATTAATTTGAATAACTTGGATAAACATTTGTTCTTCTTCTATTTCTATCTACTCTATTGTTGGTTGTCGCTGGGGCCTCCTCCATATCCCTTGTAGCTCCTAATGAACAAAATATAAGCGTTTGTTAAGTATATACATTCATATTTTGACCTTGTATTTACAGCTTATGTTTTCTGTATCTCAACCGTCCTACGTGTTACACTTATACTTTAATAGATTTTGTTTCGCGTTCCTCCCTTCCTCCTCATCATGTCTTTCACCATGAGGAAGAGGAGTTGGTGAAGGCTGCATTATGCGTGTGCGGCTTTAGAAAGTGATGGAAGAAAAAAAGAAAAAAGAAAGACAGAAGAGAAAATAAGAACTGAAATCACACAATAGGGACATGTCAATATTTCACTGAATATTTATATACATCGCTATCTTTTTCATAGTTAATACTCAATAGTTAACCACTATACACTTTTATATGTACATTTCTTTCTCAGGAAATTTCTTTGAAGTCACACATTTCCTTTTTTCCATGGTCGAGTGTTTATGTAATTCTTTTCTCACTAATTAACTACGTCTGTGTATTATGTTCGTTCACACTCTCTTCCTCATCTACACAATCTGTGCTCCTGTGAGCTTTTCGGACGTCTGTTAGATGTACCCAATAACGTATGCCCTGCACTTTCACTGCAGTGGGCGTACAGTATATTATCTTGTAGGGGCCATGCAACTTAGGCCCCTTCGATCGGCGCATAAAACTCCTTACATATACAATGTCACCTGTCATCAGCTGGCAGTTTGGGCTATATGTGGCTGGTGTGGTCGTATCTGTGGCCATATTATGTGGGAACGGAGGTGCAATTTGTTTTGCTATGGCTCGCGCTGCTCTTGTGAGGTGTCTCAGATATCCATGAAATTCTTCTCCCAATATTGTAGCACTTCTGTATGCGTCTGATTGTCTACGCAAAGGGGAGTGAGCTGTGTGCATTCTCATACCTGTCACGATCTCATGGGGTGACAGGTGGTGATCCTTGCTGGGCTGATTTTGCATTTTGAACAGGGCCAAGGGTAGGCAGTAGACCCAATTCTTTTTTAGTATATGGCACAGTTTTGACAATCTGCTTTTGAGTAGTCCGTTCATTTTTTCCACAATTCCATTCGATTGCAGGTGATAAATTGTGCAAAGCTTGGGTGTCATACCTAGCATTGCTGTTATGTTTGAACATGTAATTTACAAAATGCGTCCCATTGTTGGACCGAATGACATCACAAATGCCCCAGCGGGGGAAAACTTTCCTCACTAAAAATTTGAGGGCACATCGTGCATCTAGGTGGTCACAGGGTCCTGCCTCCACCCACCGTGAAAAGGGGCAAACCACCATGATCAAATATCGGGATCCATTGCACCTCTCCCCCATGTCTGCATAGTCTATATGCAGTTCCCTGAATGGCCCTTCTGGTTTTGGTAGTGTCCCTCTCAATGTTCGTAATGTCATTCCAGAGTTATATGTTTGGCACGTGATGCACTCTACTATTAGCCTCAAAATGTGTTATTGTAACCCTCGGGCAAACCAATCATCCTGTATGTCTGCAATAATGTGTTGTTTTGCATTGTGGGCGGGAAAGTGCAGTTGTTGGAACGCTACCTCCAGTAATTTTAAAGGCATTACCACTTTACCAGTATTGTTTTGTCTCCATAAAAGGTCAGTGGATGACTGGCTACACCCTCTTTTTACCCACATCTCTTTTTCCTCAACTGTTGCATCCTGCTGAAGTTCAATAATCTGTGAAATTGGCAATGAATTGAAACCATTTGGGTGCTTTTCCTCAACTACCTTTTGTAGTATGTACTCACCTGTTGGGCTCTTTTGTAAATAAGATGCTTCCCTGGCGGCGGCATCTGCTGCTGCGTTTCCCAAACAGATGATATCATCACCTCGTGTATGAGCCTGGCATTTCACGGCAGCCACTACTGTAGGTTCTTTTAGTGCATCAATCAATTCTCCTAGCAAATTTGCATATTGGACTGGGGACCCATCTGCTCTTCGAAATCCCCTCCTTCCCCATCTTGCGAATCCTCTGTGTGAAGTTGTTGTCATGTAGGCATCTGTGTAGATCGTTACTGCACACCCTTTTGCTGTATGTAATGCTTCTATGAACGCTACTGGTTCTGCTGCTTGGGCAGAGAAGTGAGGTCATAATCTTTTTTGCACTATCACTTTGAATTCCCCGTCCTCCACTCGGACCACTGCTGCCCCTACGTGTCTCTCTCCTGTCTCAGAATCTATTGATGCTGAGCCATCTACGAAATATATTTCTCCCTCTATGAGTGCGTTTTCATGGGCTGTGGGGGTGTCACCATCCTCTCCCCTGTATGTAGCACAATCATGTTGCTCCATGTCCTCTACTGTGCATGCATTTGTAATGTATGTGGCCGGGTTTACACTCTTGCACCGCACAATGTAAATGTTTGCGCTGGATATAATTAGTTCGTATGAGGTTGCTCTCTGTGTGGTAAGCGTGCTTTTTGATCTTTCCAATATTGCAAATAGTGAGTGTTCTACATACAATGTGATGGAGCATCCCATCACAATTGTTGAGCTCTTCTCAATGGCAAATGCGGCAGGTGCGAGAGCCTGTTCGCAAGCAAAGTGTCCTTGCATCACTGCATCTAGTGTGCCACTGTAGAACGCCAGAGTTTTATGTCCTAGCGATGTCGTCTGTGTCAATACTGGGGTCTTGAGTGTTCCGTTACAGTGCGAGAACAGGTAGAACTCGCGATCATAATCAGGTGTCACTAAAACCGTAGCTGTTGATATCAATTCTTTGAGTGTTTCAAAAGCTGTGTGCATTTCTTGTGTCCATTGTAGCCGAGAATTTTCTCGTTGTGCTTCCTTAAGTACCTGCAATAGGGGCCTTGTATATGCTGCATAATCTAGTATCCAGGCTCGGCAGTAATTACTCATACCGAGGAACTTCTGCATTTCCTTTACTGGAAGAGGTTCCTTTACTGCTTTTATAGCCGTTGCTCTATCAGGTATTATTCTTTTGCCATCTTTTGATATTAGCTGGCCCAAGTATAAGACCTCTATTGGACAATACTGCAATTTCTGTTTGTCTACCTTATACCATTTTTGTGCTAACAGGGTCAGCAGGATGATAGAGTCTTCCCTGCACTCTCTCTCATCTTTACCGCAGACCAACAAATCGTCTGCGTACTGAATTATGGTACTGGTTGTGTGTATGTTCCCAAGATCCTCATGCAAAATTCTGTTAAAAATACTGGGGCTCTCACAATATCCTTGGGGTAGTCTGCAGTGTTCATATCTCTTCACTCCCAATGTGAATGCCGTTAGGTACCAAGAGTCTGGGTGCAACGGAATGGAAAAGAATGCATTTTTCAAGTCCACCACAGTGAAGTGTGTAGCCTGTGTTGGGATGCTACATAGTATTGAGGCCGATTTGGGACAAGAGGGAACTCTTTCTTTACTACGTCATTAAGGGGGCATAGGTCCTGTATCATCCCCCATGCCACTCCATTTGCTTTCTTAATCGGGTAAATGCAAGTGTTGCAGGGCGAATTGGATGGCACTATTATTCCCTGTATCATTAGTGCATATATTGTGTTCTTTATTCCCTCTTCTGCCTCCCTAGATAGGGGGTATTGTTTCATCCGGGGTAAAATGGCCCCAGGTTTGAGATTTATCTTTACGGGTGTTACTTCGTGTAGTAGCCCTACATCGTGTGAGCCTGTGGTCCACAACTGTTGCGGTACTCACAACATGTCTTCCTCGAAATATGCTGGCGGGGCTTTAAACAACCACTATAAGCGGTAGTGGCACTTCCCTTTTTTGAATCATTATATCACAGGGGATTGCTATTCCCTCACTATTTCTCCATCCTCATCTGAGTCAGTGAAAAGCTCCTCATCTGTTAAATCATGCAGGGCCATATTGGCATCGATGCACAGCACTGTCCTCCACTGGCATCCCTGCTTGTCCATAGCAATTACTGCTATCCTCTTTGGTGACACCTGCACTGCATGTATGTCTACAGACACTACTGATCCTGGCACTATCTCTGGGTCTGTGATCGGGCGGAAAAAAAACTCGGAGGGTACTCTCCATTCCTTTCTTCTTAACTCTGGCACTACTTTCACTAATATTCTCAGCCCTTGTATGAACATGTCTAGATCCACTGGTGTGCCGTTTGTTTGTGGGAAGTTTGCTTGAGTATGTATCACTAACATGGCACATACAGCGCTTATTCCTGGTGTGGAGCACACTATCCCTCTTTCCGTAAAAGATATGGTCATGTTGAGTTTGCTGAGAAGGTCCCTTCCCACCAAATTAATGGGTGAATCTTTGTAATACAGTAAGGGTGAACATACCGTTTTACCACCCACTTTTACCTCTAATTCTTCAGTGTACGGAACCTCGACCACTGCCCCATAGAACCCCTGCATTTCCAAAGTCTGATTAGAAAGCAGAAATCTGCCTTCTTTTAGACACGATTTTTCTGTTCCCGAATCCACCATAAAAATGAACTGTTTGTTTCCTATCTCTGCCCCTATCAGTGGTTCCTCTGCTGCGTTAAGGGTAGTCGACAGTACTGGACACGCAAGTGCTCTCTGTGGGCTGTCTTATGCTGAGTATCTTGGTAGTTCATTGGTGTCAAAAATGTTACTGACACCACCGCTGCCCCTATGAAATGTGTTGGAGCTCCGTTTGCTATAGTAGCATAGGCGTTGCCGCAGCTGTGGGCCGTGCGTTCAGGACACGGAGGATGGTGTGGGATGTGCTGTGTTGCATGCTGTGGGGCCACCTGGTGCTCACTCACATACCTAGGGTCAGATTGGTCTTCCCTCCTGTTCCCTTCCATTGGTAGGCCATATGGGCTTCCTGGATGAGGGTGTCCTTACTGTTGTTCACTCGGGTATGTATTGGCGGGCCTACTCCGGCATTCCTTCATGAAATATCCTCATCGTCCGCAGTTCCAACATTGCCCTTGTACCCCTCCCCCTCAGGCCCTCCATATCCGAAACACCCTCCCCGTGACCCTCTGAATCCTCCTCTACCTCCCCGTCCGCCTCTCACCGGTCACTGCTGGCTCTCATACTGGTGTTGTCCTGGCCATGAGTCCTGGTTGTTACCTGCCCAATTTGCTGCCAATTGCGTTGGTATCCCCAACTGTTCTTCTGCTTCCTCTCGACCCCTTTCTGCTGTGCTGGTTGCTACTAATGCACTGACCTTTGAAAGTTTACTTTGAACTAATTTGGCCTCGTCTGCCAGCCACCGCTGAGCTCTCTCTTTCTCCTTCTCTTTGATCCTTTTGCAAGGGTGTACAATTATGCTTTTAATCTCTGGCCACCCCTTGGCTTCTATCCCGGCTATCTTGTCTAAGGCCTTCTGTACTTCCTTCGGGAGCCCTCTTTTTATAATGAAATAAAACAGGGAGGTGGATTGGTCCCAGGCCATGCCCATTTCTGCTCTCCACCTTTCCTGCACCCCGGAGAATAAAAGTCATTGCATCTTCGTCATCTCCCATAGTACATTGCATCACTGATTGTAAGTCTGGTATGTCTGGAAAAGTTTCTCGGAGTGCATCCCATACTCTTGCTCGCACTGTGTTAAATGAGGCCCCGTGGTGCTGATCACAATCCAATGTCATTCTTGGGAAGCCTGCCTTCACCCAAACCCTGTTTGCCTAATCTCCAACTGCAGATACCAGCAAGCTTTTAACATCACTCACTGCTAAGGGTACAACTGCTGTGTGTTTTTCAAATGCATATATCCATTTACTAGCGCCTCCAGATAATGGTGGCAACTGTTTCAAAAGCTTAGCCTTATCCATTTGAGCCCAGGGTATGTAATGTGACCTTCCCGCCCCCCTGTGGATGAGTGGTAGTTGTAGGTTTCCCCACCTTTCCAGGACTCACCTTTTCCCTTTTTTCCCTAGCACTGCCATGCACCCTGTTCTATTCCTTAGTCTACCTCTCCATTCGTCCATGGGGGACAACCCTTCTCCTAAAGATGTCCCACCTGTACTGTGCCCAACCTTCTTTCCTCCTCTGCCTGCTCCTCTAAGTCACACCAGTATTCTTCCTCCCGATCAGATGTCATCCCTCCCTCTTCTGCCTCGCATTCGCTACCAGCCGTAGTTATTTCTATTATTCTTGTGGGGGTGTCATTTATCCGAAATAGTATCTCTCCCTTTTCCCACCCATCTTCCGCCGCCCCTTCACTAGGTTGGGGTGTCGTATCCCGCTCTGCCCTGGGCAGACGGGACAGCTCTGTTTGGGCCAATGTCAATAGTGTATCTAGGCCTTGTGTGAATTTCTCGATATCTAGTGTGGGGGTACTCACCTGGCCGGTTATTCCTTGACTGTCATATGGTGGGGGTGCTGTGGCAGTTGGCTTAGGTGCAGATGGTGAAGGGGACTGTGCTACATATATGGGGTCACTATATCCCTCCGCCGGCACTGGCTGAGTCAGTAGGGGGTATATATGTGTTGTTTCCGATCTGTTCTACTTTTGCTCTATGGGCTCTTCGCTGCCAGCTGTTGTCAGGGGAGATGTGACATGCGCTCCAGCCTTACCTGGTGGGACTTCTTCGAAAAGTCTCCACAAGTCTAATATTTCTCTTCCATTCTGCAGTTGTTTCCCTTTGTATTTAATAAACAGACATGTGGCAACCATGTCTGACACAGCCTTATCAAAGGACCCTCCCTGGGGCCACAATTGGGGTAGACCCTCCCCTTTCAATTCTGTGACCCACTGGTCATGATACTTAATAATCTTCTCTGCATAACCTGGCAATGTTTTACAGACATGGGCCAGAGGTGTTTCTGCGCCCATTTTATTGGATTCTAGGTATTTGCTCAAAACAATGAAAATCTTCTGTTAACCTTACGCTTCCTTTATGGCCTGCTCACTATATTTTAAAACACTTCTTAAAATTGTTTGCTTACACTTTGTTATTCATAAACCACATCAATATACGAATTTCCTTCAACAAAATGTAAAAAAATGTTCATTAATATTCACCAACAGAGAACAATGCTCTTACATAAAACAACAGCTCTGCTGCGAGGGGAGGATCAGCTGTCCTCCAGATCACACGTGGAGGGGCCTACACCACCGGAGTGCTGCATCAACTCCAGCCCGTGCCGTGAGACCCACGAGGATCGAAGGATGCCTAAGATGGCTGCTGCCGTGGTATCCCCGGCAACCAGAAGTAAACACAGCCCTGATTGGGCTCTGCAGCCTGTCCGGCCCTCCCCTCCTGCTTTAAATGGAGGGGAGATGAACCGGCAGGCGAAGCCGTCCAACGAAGGCCGGAAAGGCTGAGCTCCCTCTCTGCAGCTCCGCTGCGAGGGGAGGATCAGCTGTCCTCCAGATCACACGTGGAGGGGCCTACAGCATCGGAGTGCTGCATCAACTCCAGCTTGCGCTGTGAGACCCACGAGGATCGAAGGATGCCTAAAATGGCCACCGCCGTGGTATCCCCGGCAACCAGAAGTAAACACAGCCCTGATTGGGCACTGCAGCCTCTCAGGCCCTCACCTCCTGCTTTAAATGGAGGGGAGGTGAACCGGCAGGCGAAGCCGTCCAGCGAAGGCTGGAAGGAAAGGCTGAGCTCCCTCTCTGCAGCTCTCCGATGCTCGGAGCTGCCGTCCACAGACAGCCAACCCAATCCGGAAGGTAAGGCTCTCAACGCCCCTCTCACTTGTCTAATCCCCAATGCCGATTAACAAGGGGGTTCCTGAGAGTCCCCCTGCCAGACATTAGTCCTGGTTACGAGAGACTTACCCAGAGTCTTTAGCTCACTATCTTTCACAGAGAAGAAATATCCCAAACATATCAGTCTTTTTCCTGCCCTGGGGCAGTCCAGCACTGAAATGCTAGGCAATTCTCCTCTGAACAAGAGTACCAACAGCATCCCCAGACACGTGTTTCGGTCTGGTTGGACCTCATCAGTAGGGAGGAGCTGTGCCTCTCTAAGAGTATTGAGCAAGGGGGCCACGTCTGGATTCCCCTAGTAACTTAAGTGAGACCCAAAGTTACTTGAATATGCAAATTAACAAAGGGGGTCCTGGGAGTCCCTCTGCCAGACATTAGTCCGGGTTATGAGAGACTTACCCAGAGTCTTTAGCTCACTATCTTTCACAGAGAAGAAATATCCCAAACATATCAGTCTTTGTCCAGCCCTGGGCCTGCACGCATAACGTCTTCCGCCGCAACACATTTCTCTGTTTGCGCACCAAGACTCAATCCCCTCACACCTACCCGCCCAGCCATGCCATCCGGAATGCGCTCATCGGCACTAGATATGCACCACATCGTTGCTACAAACCGCATGCCCAAGTCCATAACTCTACCGCGCCTCCTCAGGCCAAGATCCTGGGAGCCAACACTGCCCTTTCCCAGGATACCACACGACGCTGCATTTTGCCCAATGATGCTGCTGACATTGTGTTGGGCCCTGATGCCCCTGGTGCCCCAAATGTATTGCTACCCACTGATGCTACTGATATTGAGTTGGGCCCTGATGCCCCTGGTGCCCCAAATGTATTGCTACCCATTGATACTACTGATATTGTGTTGGACCCTGATGCCCCTGGTGCCCCAAATGTACTGCTCCCCACTGATGCTACTGATATTGAGTTGGGCCCTGATGCCCCTGGTGCCCCAAATGTATTGCTACCCATTGATGCTACTGACATTGTGTTGGGCCCTGATGCTCCTGGTGCCCCAAATGTATTGCTACCCATTGATGCTACTGACATTGTGTTGGGCCCTGATGCCCCTGGTGCCCCAAATGTATTGCTACCCACTGATACTACTGATATTGAGTTGGGCCCTGATGCCCCTGGTGCCCCAAATGTATTGCTACCCATTGATGCTACTGATATTGTGTTGGGCCCAGATGCCCCTGGTGCCCCAATTGTATGGTTGCCCAATAATGCTGCATATATTGTGTTGGGCCCTGATGCCCTTAGTGCCCCAAATGTATGGTTGCCCAATGATGCTGCATATATTGTGTGGGCCCTGATGCTCCTGGTGCCCCAAATGTATTGCTACCCACTGATGCTACTGATATTGTGTTGGGCCCTGATGCCCCTGGTGCCCCAAATGTATTTCTATCCACTGATGCTGCTGACAATATGTTAGGCCCTGATGCCCATGCTGCCAATGCTACCAATGGTACCACACTGCCCACCAGCCTCCCCTTGACTAGCCTTAACTGTGCCCTAGTGAACGCACGCTCTATCCCTGCGCACACGCTTGATGTGCATGACCTTATCACTAGGGATAAGCTTGACCTGCTCTTTCTATGCAAGACATGGCTACAAGACACCTCTGGACCTGCCCTCTAACTGGCCATCCCTGACGGCTATACCATTTATAGACAGGATTGGACAGGACAAAGCGGGGGAGGTGTGGCCATCATAGCCAAAGACTCTCTTGACATTAGAAGAACCCAGGCAGAAATAGGCCTCAACTCAGATTACCTACCCATCAAACTCAAAATCTCCCATAACACTACCATTGCATTTCATCTAGTGTATCGCCCCCAGGACCCTCAAACGACTTCCAGGAAGCCTTCATCCATTCGCTCTCAGACAATCTGAAAAAGACAACCTAAGTAGTATTGCTGAGTGACATGAACCTAGGGCTCAACGACGCCAAGGACCCTAATGCCCAATCCCTACAAAAGGCACTAGCCACACTAGGATTTGACCTAGCTATCACCAAGCCCACACACTTCAAAGGACGCACCTTAGATTGGGTGACACAACATAACTGCCCCATTCTCAACCATACGATCTCTCCCATCCCCTGGTCAGACCATTTCTGCATCAACTTTCACATCGACACCTCACCAGGACCTGCTAAACCCACCATCCTTCTCCCTGCCGGGCTCTCAAGGAGCTCCAAAAAACTAACCAAAGATACTCTCCTCCGGCACTTGCTCATCTTAGCATTGCAACCACCATTCCCCAATGATCCCACCCTCTTAGCTAACACATTTAGCCAAGTCATAACCACAGCTGTAGATGCCATTGCACCCCTCATGGCAAAAAAAGCAAAAAAAACTAAGCATTCCAATGCCTGGTTTTCACAAGAACTCTCAGATCTCCGCACTAAAAAGAGAGTGCTACTGGCGACATGGAAAAAGTACTCTACCAACTCCAACAAACTGTCCTTCAAGTCCATATCCACAGAATATAAAATAGCTATCACACAGGCTAAGGCAGATTCCTACAACACCAGTATCAGCAACGCTAACTCAGGTACTAAGGAAATCTTTGCCATATTCAGTGAACTGGAGTCACCTTCCGATCCACCATCCACCCTTACCAAGGATGAGACCTGGTGCAACCAAATTAAAGCAGCTATGCTACACAAACTAGATACCTTACACACTAAAATCTTATCCCACCAAAAAGCCCTAACTGCTATCTAGATTGCACAGCGGCACCTCCAGCCTGTGACGCACCTTGTCAAATACTTAAATTTGAATTCTCTAACATGACTGAATCTGAAGTCATTGCACTCATAAAATCCATTAAGCCGTCCAACTGCAAGGGAGATACATGCCCCTCCCACATTATCAAAGACTGCGCTCCAGCCCTGGCTCCCATCATTACTGCCTTCATCAACTCATCATTCCAATCGTCGCATGTACTGACTTCCCTAAAAGAAGCCTGGGTCCGACCACTCCTAAAAAAACCTTCTCTCGACCCATCTATCCAAGGGAACTACCGACTCATCACAACGGTCCCCTTTCTGTTAAAGATTCTGGACAAAGCAGCCTACCTGCAGGTTCAAAAATGTATTGAAGACAACCACCGCCTTGGGCTATGCCAGTCTGGTTTCTGCCCTCGTCATGGCACAGAGACGGCACTACTTGACCTAAAAAATCAAAGAGACGACCTAAGAGACTTAGGCAAACCAGCTCTTCTCCTGCTTCTAGACCTCTCAGCGACCTTCGATTTGGTAGAGCATAAAACTCTATGCCACCATCTCACCGCCTCAGCCCACTTCTCAACCAAAGCATGTGACTGGATTTCCTCATTCCTTCAGGAGAGAGTAATGAAGGTCTTCTCAGACTCTGCTAACGCCACACTCAGCCCTATCAAATGTGGAGTCCCACAGGGCTCCTGCATAGCCCCCACACTATACAACCTCTTCAAGAGACTTCTGTTCAGGATACCTGACTCTCTGGGCATCTCATATACCAATTATGCAGATGATGCACAGGTTCTCATCCCCCTGTCGGGTGATTACACTACGAACCTGAACACCCTTAACAGAATCTACTCCACCATTCAATCCTGGATGGCTGAGAATTGGCTCTGCCTAAATAGTGATAAGACCGAACTCTTATTGGTCGGCTCCCCACCGACATTGGGCAAACTTGATAAAAAGTACCAATCCTTCACCATTGATACTATTCCCATCACAGTTTCTCAAACTATTAAAACACTGGGTGTACCTCAAACCCAGCCTCACCATGGACAGACAGGTCAATGCCGTCGCCTCCTCTGCAGCATACCACTCCCAACTCATCAATGCCATCAGGCCCTTCCAATCACAGCAAAACTGCATCTCAATAGCCAGAGCCATCATCGGATCCAGACTGGACTATTGCAATGCCCTGTTCATTGAAACCTCTCAAAGAAACCTCGCCAAACTCCAGATGTCCCAAAATAATGCCTTAAGGGGTGCTACAGGCATCTCGTGCAAGGAACACAACTCGGGGGTCAGGAGGCAGGTACACTGGCTCCCCATCAAGGAAAGGGTGGTTTTCAAAACCTTGCCCCTAACACATAGATGTCTTTATGATCAGGCTCCTCCCTATCTTGCACAAAGGATCACCAAACAAATAGCCTGCAGACCCTCAAGGTCAGGCCTATGCCAACCGCATCACGGTTCCTCACACATGCAGAGTACGTGCAGGAGGCACCAGCTTCCCCACTATGGCTGCAACCCTATGGAGCAACCTCCCAGCTCAGATTAGATCAATCGAGTCACACACAGCCTTCCGCAAGGCCTTAAAAACCCAGCTCTTTGTCTAAAGAGCACATCCCAGATCTGTACCACTGTGTCACCATGTACATGAAATATATCTGTTTTGCATTCTGCTACCTAGATAAGAGTATGAGTGAACAACTGTAACGTTCAATGTGTAACAACTGTAACCTAACAAATGTATCTAAGTGAATGTATCTAAGCATACTTTCTTGGGCCGCTTATTGTAACCCACAAGCAAGCCTCCTTAAACTTCCTTAAGGCGCCTCGTTGCCTGTGGGTTGTAGTGCGCTCTACAAATACAAAATAAAAATAAAAAAATAAAAAATAAACACATTAGAACATAACACATGCAACGAATAACACAGACAACATAAAAGACAACATAAACTCTACCTCCCCTTAATACCCTTATTCTCTTTATATTCCCTTAATTCTCCAACACCTTTAAAGAATTCTCTCCCTGCACCCTTTCTATACTCAAGCGAGAATGGAGGAGTTGAAAAGGAAAAGTAGGAAAAAAGCATTTCTAAATACTACTCCGAGTCCTCTGAGACCCCTACGTTTTCAACTTATTTCTCCATATATATCCTCTACTAGTCGAGATAGTACTATGCGGCACCGCCTTCTACCCCCAACAGAGATAGGATCCCCTTATCCTCTTTGCACCTTATTTTCCTGTCACTGTCCTAATGGCCATATGCCATAGAAAAAGAATAGAGTGGAATATAGAACAGACCCAAACCTTCCCCCTTAGGGCTTATGACCTCCCTTTTTATCTGACCCTTATTTATTCCCTATTTCCCAAAACCTCCTAATCTGACTCCCACCCAACTTTTGAGATCACCAGCACTTGATACTCACGTGTCCGTCTTCATCCGAGACCATCCGGACCCAATCGGTTAGGGCGCCGCCCCACACTCAAAGACCACGCCTGGCTCCGGCGAGTGGTAGGGGAGGTTTTGTAAAGGGGGCTCCCGTACCCTCACGCCCTACTGCGTGCGCACATCTAGGTGTGCTGGTTGCTGTTGGTGGGTAGCTCTTGAGGGGGCGTGCTGCGGGTCGTGACGGGGACGTCTCATGCCAAAAGGAACAAAAAGAACGCTATTGCGTCGGGTCACCAATGAAAGTGAGAGGTCCCCAAAAATGTACTTAATTCTCTCAATTAGAGTCAAGTAGGACACACCCCCAAAGGGAATAAGACCAGGACCAAGTGGGTGTGAAGTCAAAAATCTTTTATCTAAAATAGAGTAAGCAAAATCTACTGGTATTTGTCACTAGGGATGTGCATCTATGGGTGCAATAGGGTCGGCGTGCTGCGATTGGTGCGGATTCACGTGGTGCTGTGATGATGCTGTTCATGTCAATAGGTCAGCTGGGCTCATCAGTTTGGCATGCTGTGTCAGGCAACTTTCATGTTGTTACATATTGATAAACGCTTGACATTTGCCCTTGTGGCCACACATTCCCATTCATCCAATACTGCACTCTATCTTGTCTGGCGGATTCTAAGACTTGTGAATGTTAACACCAAAGAAAAGACATTTCTCAAATTCAAGTTAACTATCATTGGGCATAGGTCATAGTGCATTTCTTAAGCTCAGTGTTAAATCTATTAATGGGCAGCTTAACAGTGTGTTAGTATAATACAAGATATACCGTTTACGGGGCCAAGGGTTTGAGATTACTGTGTGGCCAGGAATGTACATCTGGTACACAACAAAGAGGGCACTAAATTTAAGGGCTATATTACACATTGAAAGGATGGGTCACAAGAAGGCACATACCACGATGGTCATAAGTCTTGCTGTGGAGGTTAGAGGCAAGTTGTATTAACATCATTATTAAAGGAATTGTTCGCCCAAAATTTTTTATTTCAAAAATAGATAGCCAATATTAAAAAAAAAAAACGAGTGGCATTTTTTTTTTCGAAGTCCCTATGTAAAATGTTGAGCAATTCAAGCTCAAAGATAGCACATGGGGGCATCCATTTTGTGAAATGGATGCCCGCCGCTGTGCTCGTTTTGGCTTTTGCGGCACTAATGAAGGAAAAGCCAGCTAGCTGTAGTAAACAAAAGCTACCACTGGGTGGCTTTTCCTTCATTGGTGCCGGAAATCGGAGGATGTGGACGGGAAACTACAGGCAGAAAAGCTGCAGCTGCATCTCGGTAAGTGCTATTTTTTTAATAAAAATAAACACTAGCTGTGGTTTTTTTTCTAAGTTTTCCGGGCTGGAGGAAATAAAATCGCAGCTTTAAAAACGTATTTATGTTTGTGGTTGCTTTTGAAGCGACCGCAAACATAAATACAATGTTATTGTGTTTCTGCCTGCCGTGGCTACACCATTATTACATTGCAATTATGATTGTCTAAAACGTGCTAGGTGCCCTCATTGTTATAAAAACTCACAATGATAACTCATGTGTGCATATGTTATTTTCCATACTATATTTAACAGTCCATTACTAGATTCTTTTCATGCAGGCCTTAACACATATTATCATAGTGGGGTCACACTGGTTATGTCATATGACTGCTAAGTTACTTTTAATTAATGCTGTGCATATATTTACATTGTGCTCAAACCGAGGTAGCTTTGTGCTGGCATGTGCAATAACGTGTTATGTTGTACATTGTGCTATTACAGTCTATTTCTATTAAGCCTCATACTACACTTTAATATACTTCACACCTATATAAATGGGATCTACCGCCAATGCTCTGATTACACATATTTCGTGCAACATGCTGGTATGCTTTGAATTACTACAATCCTTCCAATGCTTCGCATAAAAATGAAAATGGTTCATGAACAAACCATTCTAATTGAGTGAAGAAAGGTACTTCTACTTTCTTATATTGAAACGCAAATAAACAGTACATACTCGAGGGTCATTCTTGGTTGTTCAAACATGTTCAATGGATATGGGGGCGGTATTCTTTATGGCCTGGCACTGCATGGTGGGGGCAGGTTTATACAGATGAATGACTCTTTGCTGCCAGGCCTTGAGCTGGGTCATGGCTGGGTCAGTGAGGTAAGACGGAAGACAAGAGATACAGTGCAAAGTTTGTTTAATTTGCACGGTCAGTCTCCCATGAGAACCGGACGGCTGCAGGGATGACAGAGGGGAGGAGGTGGGGGGAGTAGCTTGCTCGCTGTGCCCGTCTCAAGGGGAAAGCTGCAGGCCTGCGTTCTGGTTTCATGGCTGGCCTGCCATTATGAGAAAACAAAATGGAGTTGGTGGGCACACAAAATGGAGTGCTAATGGGTTTTAGTCCGGGCTGGCTTTGCATTGACTCGGAATGGATGGGGGGTGTTCTGGGACCCCCTCCTCCCACTCAGCAGTACTCTTTTCACAGTGTTGCTGTGAAACTGAATTTGGAACACAGCTTCTCAAAAGGACCAGAAACGTCAATTGTGACTTTTTGACAAACAATGTGTGTGTGACTTTTAACAGAGCCTGTCAATGGGGAAAAAAGAAACACATTTCCCAAAGGCCACTCCCCTGCGGCAATGGGTCTTTTCCCACAGCAAAGGTTGGATTGCGTGTTGATGTATATTACACATGTTGAATATATGTAATAAAATAACTACTGTAAATAAAAAAACAGGACAACAGGTACCATGCTAACCTACTGTAGGGCTGCATGATTGTTTGAAAGTCAAGCTGGAGTCAGAGGGGTAGCCGGGAATTGTCTATCAAGTGTGGCTTGATGTTAATGTGGCCTGGCTCAGGCCAAGGGAAGCCTCCAGATGGAAAAGGGTTTGTTCTGCCCTTGGTCAAATGAGCAGGAGACATTGGGCATAGCGAGAGAGGCCGTACCAACCAAAGGGGCCTTAGGGGAGGGGGATTTCTTCCCCATGAACATTTTTAAAATACTGGGCTAAAAATATGCATTTTACTGTGCACTTTCTCTGACAAATTAGGTAAAAAGCCAAACAGTTTGCAATCGGTTTCATAGGGTAAAACATTGAAAAAATCAATTGGATGCCAAGTGATCAACAATGCATGGGTGCATTTTCCAAATGCCTTTGTGGACTATTTGTCAGTACTCATCCAGTGTAAACAATATTTTCATGCTGTGCCCAGACATGTTCTTGCTGGTGCACCTATACATGCCAGTATTCCCACATAAGACCATACTCATGTTTGCTTTGCCCTTAAATTCCGGTAATGATACTATAACACAATGGCCCTCATTACGACCTTGGCGGAGAACCATGGTGCTATGAGCACCATGGTCCATGGCGCTAAGTTGCCAACTCCGCCATGGTGGTTGGCGGACTTACCGCCCCATTCCGACCTTGGCGGGGCGGTAAGTCCCCAATCCCCATTTACCCTTCCCCATTCCCATTTTTGCCCCATAGGGCATAATGGGAGTGGGGAAGGCATTAATTACGCCACCGTAAATTACGGTGGCGTAATTAACATCAAGGTCCCTTAGCGCCATGGATTTTAACGCCTGCAAAAAGCAGGCGTTAAAATCACCATGGCGCTACGGGAACTCGTACTCAGGCGGTAAGGGTCGGCGAAGTTTACGCCGGCGTAAACCCCTTACCGCCTGGGTCGTAATGAGGGCCAATATGTTCCTGCTGTCTCTGCCAATATATGCCAGTATTCCCACGTAAGAACATACGTCTAATGGGTTGGCAGTAATGCCAATAAAAAAGCCATACCACAGCAAGAAAGCATGTCCTTTCTGGCTTCACAAATGCTACCCCCATCTAAGAACACTCATCATTTTGTGTTTTCACCCAACACCAGTAAAAAATGTCAAACCACATTAAGAAAACATTGCCATGCAGCTGCACAAATGCACCCCTATCCATGCAAAGACACTAATCATGTTGCCTTTGACCTTAACACCATTAAAACATATCCTTAATGTGAACACACCATGTCATGCCACAGTATAAAAAGATCCAGGCTACCAGCCCCATTGTAGTACCCTGCTACTGCCCCAACCACTCCTCCACATTATAAAACTCATCTTTGCCCAAAAATGCCAGTAAAACATGCCATGCCCTTATTAAAAAGATGTTAATGATCCAACGGCCCCTGGGCACCAGCCTCACATACACACACACACACACACACACACACACACACCACATTCACCCACATGCAACGCACCCATACAGCTTCTCTGTCATTCACACTGGCACCCAGAACATTCACACTGCAATCTCACTAACCCACTCACTCGCACCCATGCACACCATTCAGACTGCATTTATGCATGCACTTGCGTTTGCACAGAGACTCCTCGCATACATACCTACGTACATACATGCATATTTGCATTTCACAGACACCATCTCACATGCGTGCGCACATACTTATGCATGGATGCAATCCTTGCACACGTTCATACACACAAACAAACATGCTTTTTTCCCGTGCCTGTTTCCCTCCAGACTCGACACAAAACTGCACTCCATGCATGAAGGAACCAGAAACCAGGGGGCTTCCTGGTTCCTGGCATGCCCAGAGAGTGACCCCTGGTGCTCAGCTGCAACATTGACATCTCAAAAAGTCTGCACAGTGTTGTTGATTTCCCTATTTCCCTCATGACTCGACACAAAACTATCATTCCATCCAGAGAGGAACCAGAAAGCAGGGGTCTTCCTGGTTCCTGACATGCCCAGAGGAGCCAGAGAGCGCCCCTGATGCTCAGTTGCAATAGTGATATCTATATTCCCCACACATTGTTGCAGAGTGGGCATTTACAGATTTTGGTCGAACCTAGTCTGATCAGCTCTACTCTGTCTACACCGTTGGCTGCAGTGGGAGGTATAAGGTTTAAAGGTGACTACCATTAACAGGAAATTGTTGCTGGATGTGTGAGAGGCTAACAGGACAATCACAGGCTTGGTGTGTGCTTGAGCCAGGCCCAGCCTATCGATTCACAACAATCCATTGCCTTGTAGAGTGTTGCAGCTCCAATTGTTCAGACTCTTGGTGAATGCTACAGAGTACCTTACTGCTCCAGTAGTGAGATCCAAACCTGCAAGTGGAATCAGTGAAGCCTCCCACCATGGCACTAGACCAAAGAGTTTCTCCATTTTCCAGAGCTCCACAATATCTCTCATTCGGGCAGAAATCCCCATGTCATTTTGTAAATGGTCCTCTAGTCTTGCCTTTTTCATGGCATTCAAGAACTTGTCATTTTCCTTTTCCTGATAGAAATCAAGAATTACATGTCCCAGAATGCATGTGGCTTAGGATCATGCACTACACACAACAAATAGAGCCCAAAGGGCTCAGGGTGATGGACACCACTGCAGGCCTTGCATTTGCAAGCAGCATCCCACTAATGTAACAGATCAGAAGGCATGTTTCATAATGTGCTGCCATTCCAGGACAGCTGCGAAGATATTTGTGCGAGATTGGTATTTGGTATTTTAAAATGGGCCTCATACTGTACGATGTAGAAGCTGCAAAAACAGTTGCAACAGCATTCATTATAATGAAAACAAACACCAGTGTATTGAAAATTGCAGTTTGGCTAAAGCTTCCCTAGCCTTCTGTCAAGGGTTGCCATCTGGCAAGGGTTTAGAAGCCCTGGCAATATTTGATTTAGAACGGAGAGCCTGCTTAGCCCCCCCTTGCCCCTTTTGCAAACTCCATGACAACAACATAGTATAAATTTGCACCCTGCTAAATCATTATCCTGATCTGCGGCACATCCTTGACAGTGGCACAGAGCGGGTGGAGGGCTCACAGATGATCTCTTGACAGCTGAAGTGATAACCAAGTCAATCCAGCAAAGGGGCAGTATTTAAGATATGCACCTCTGTTTCTAAATCTCATAACCACAAGTGGCATTTGTAAATGTATATATACACCATAACTGAGTTTAAGGCATGGTGGCTACTATCTCTGAAAATGATTAAAGACACATCAGATTGATATCATATATATATATATATATATATATATATATATATATAGCAGCATAATGAGCCCAGCTCAGCTGTGGATGGCCTATGTAGCCTGGTCAGAGAGTGTAGCCCTGCCACTTGTAAAGCACTAGACTTAATGCCTGTGCCTCTCTTGTCATGCTTCGTGATGGCTGGTGACACCTCTCTCCAGCAGGACAGCCTCTCTGCAGGGGCTGTCCTGAGAAACAGGAATTAAAGTGTGCAAACATTCATAAGGACTAGCCTCACACCAGGTTGCCGCATAGCAAAAGGGCCTTTGATGCTATAGACAAGGAAAGTGGTGGGGTTAGTGTAGAGAGAAGGAGCTCAGTGTAGGTGGAGGAAGATTCCACCATCTTGTTTCTCTGTATATCTCTTCTTCCTGGTCCTTTAGCACAAAGCACGTTGGTTATGATGTCGGAGGGCAAATACCTCTTGTTTCCAGAACAGGGATTAAACCCCCTTAAAGCAGACTTGCTTTAGTCCAATCAGCTGCTGACTTTAATCTTTAAAAGAGGGAGTCTCCCACTTCTTCTCTGATTAACGTTTGGACAAATACTTAAGGGAGAATTTATTTGGACCTGTTTTGGGAGAGTTGACCTTTCCAAAGCCATTCTACATTAAGGTGAAGAAAGAGAATATTAAGGTAGAGGCAAGGTCTGCTCCCTACCCACTCACAGGGCACACGGGCGGTGGCATTTACTGAGACACAGGACCTGCTACTTTGCATCAAACCTCCCTATGCTTCGAGAGCAAAACCTGAATGGACGGATCCTGTAATATTTATTTATGTTATATATTTATTTATTGTTCACTTGTTAGTCACTTATACAGCAGCTAAATTCTGTTTCAAAGTGCCCACAGGGCAACAAAGAAGGGACATGGGAATAACACACATTAAAATACATAACAATAACTAAATACAGTGGAGGGGAAAAAAGATTAACCTACTATGCCTTGTGAGTATTCAGAACGTGCTAGTACAGAAGGGAGGGGGCAGTGGGGTGAGTGCAGGGGTGCCTGTGCTTATGGGTGAGCAACTGATGAAATGCAAGGAATGGTAAGTGTACACCTCCAGGACGCAAGGTGTGCCGAGGAAAGTGCTGAGGATAGACAGAAGCTGGCAGTGAATCAGTGTGGGAGATCAGGGTCCCGAGGGTGCATAAGGGCCCCAGACACCAATCAAAGCAACTGTGAGAATTAGCAGAGTAGAGAAGGGGGAAAGGAAGAGGTAAAGTGGAACGCTTCGAGGAGCTTATGGAATTTAAGCAAGTTCTGCTCAGGATGCATAGGGAGGGGGAGACTGTTCCATAGAAGGGAGCCAGCTGAGGAAAGCAATTGACCTCCTGCCCTATGTTTAGCGAAACACTTTGCACACAAAGAGTTGGAGCCAGAGCAATGAAGAGGTCTAGAGGGAGAATATTTAGTAAGAGAGCGTTGAAGACAGTGTGGTTCTCGGTCCCAGATAGCCTTGTGGATGATCCAGAGGTATTTTAATATAATCTGTGAAGCAACCAGGAGCTAGTGCAAGAGTGATGAGGTCCCTGGAATTGAGCCCAAGGAAAATTCTCACTGCCCCAGTCTGGATTATCTGGAGGGGTTGCAGAGTGGAGGAAGGTAGATTCAGGAGGAGGCTATTGCAATACTCAAGCCTAGCGAGAACCAGGCCTCGGGTAACTTTGAGCTTCTGGGGGAAAGTGAGAAAAGGTAGAATTCCTCTGAGAAGGAAGAGCTGAAAGTGAGACTTCTTGGCAATGTCCTGAGTGTGAGGGAGGAAGGAGAGAGAGGAGTCAAAGATGACGCCAAGGTTTCTGGCATCAGAAGACAGAGCAAGGGGAGATCCCATGGATGAAGGCTAGAGTGAAGGGAAGAAGGCGGGAGCAGGGGTCCCAATGGGAAGGACTTATGTTTTTCTTGGCATTGAGGCAGAGATCATTGGAAGTGCACCAGGCCTGAATGGCAAAGAGGCAGTCATGGATGATAGAAGGTGCAAGAGGGTCAGCAGGAAGTTTGAAAAAGAGTTGTGTGCCATCAGCATAACACTGGAAGTTGGAGGCGAAGGAGGAGGTGAGGAGAGTCAGCTGAGTAAGGTAGATGTTAAAGAGCCAATGGGAGAGGATAGAACCCTGGGGGACACCACAGGTGGAGAAGGAAGTAGGAGAGGAGAAAGTGCCCAGGATGATTTGGGAGGAGCGATCAGTTATGAAGGAGGTCAGCCAGTCCAGTGCCCATTCCGAGATACCAAGGGTGTCATGGAGCCGTTGTATGAGGATGGAGTGGTTGACCGTGCCAAAGGCAGAGGAGAGATCAAGTAGGATGGGGACAGCTGGGGAATTGGAATCTAGGAATGCGAGCAGTTCTTCATGGGTGTACAGAAGAGCCGTTTCCGTGCCTCTGGATGCTGGGAATCCAGATTGATGGTCATGGAGACCACCAACAGGTTCAGTGTGAGAGTTCAAATGAGTCAATAGAGCCCCCAGAATGGGTGTCACAGCAGCTGGAGGACCAGATCAGCCAAATCTCACTGTTTTGCTGCATCTAGCTGGTCAAATCGCATTCAAACCATTTTTACCACATTCAAAACCAGAGGGACTCACCAGTAATGATTTTGGCATTCAAATGAGATCTTCAAACTGGTGTCCTTGCAACTTTGAACCAGCTGCATGCTGCATCATAACCGTGCAGAGCCCATCACTTACTTGCCTCAAATCAACTGCTCTTCACTGGATCTAGACTGAAACCAATGTAAGGTCAATCACCAACCTGAACCAACAGTTACTGAACCACTCAAACTGGCTCAACCTCATACCAGTGCTTCATCAAACTGCACTTGGCCAGAGATCCCTGCCTCAGAGAGCCGGGAGATGAGGAGAGAGTGGTTGACGGTGTCGAAGACAGTCGAAAGATCTAATAGCAGGATTGTTCCGACACCGCCCTGATCAACCAAACATATCAAGTCATCCATCACTGAGATTAGAACATATTCGGTGCCTCTGCCACGCCGAAAACCAGACTGAAATGGACCAAGTGGGAAGATTCAAGAAACGCAGAAAGAAGAGGGGATACCAACACTTCCAAAACTTTCATCAGGAATAGCAGAAGTGAGATAGGACGATAGTTGGCCAGCCAGCACTTCAGGATCTAATGAAGACAACTTAAGCAGAGCAATGACCAAAGCATGATGTGATATAGTTAATTAAATCAGTGGATGTCATCTGTAGATGAGCCAGAGGTATGTCATCTACAGGGGAGGCCGATTTCAGTTTCTCAATGGCGAGAAGAACATCCAAATTAGAAAAAAGAGGGAATGTAGACCAGGACCCTACAGTAGGAGGTAGTATAGTAAAAGTCATATCAGTCGTGGTCGACATAGCCTCAGTTTTATGTTGTCCCGAATGGTCTCAATCTTTGTCAGAAAGTAGGTGGAGATGGAATTGCATAGCTCCTGAAAGGGCGGGACTGCATTTTGTTCTATCTTAGGTGTGGAGAGAGTTTGGACTAGATCGAATAGGGCTTTAGGTTTGTTAATAGCCCTTTCCACCGTCTGGCCAAAATAGACTTGCTTAGCATTTACTATATCAATGTGATAGGCAGCAAGCGTGCGCCGAAAGAGAGATTTAAATTTGGAAGAGAAGCAGAGGCTCCACTTTCTCTCTGCTTGCCTTCAACAAAGATATTCTATGCCCTCTTTGGCCCCCCTTCACCTTGCTGTTAATCATAAACTCCCAGGGTTGTAATATGCAAACACAGTTTTGTGATGCATAACCTGGCCTACTAGCTGTTTTGTCATTCTTTGGGTTGGCGCAGGATGCATGATCTACTCTCCTGGGTGTAGGCTGCAGGGGTAATTGCATAACTTAGTTCCATTGTCTTGGGGTTGACACAGGGCAACCAGAATGGATAAAGACCTGGGGCACCTGGTTAGCCAAGGCCTTGTTAGGACCGGTGATTTATCGTTTTATGCAAATGGGCTCCAACCATGTCATACTAGTGCTCTTTATGTTTGAGTTTGTGAGGGCATCATAATTACTATAGGCTGCCTCCCTAAATGGTTTGTTAACTCCCATGGCATCTGTCAATCAAAAGGGTGTCCCCCCCTCCATAACCTGCCCCTCTCCTGTGCTTCTATAAGGGCCAGGAGCAGCCTCTTTAGGTCCACTAGCTCAGACAAGACGAAGCTGCATTTACATCCACAGACTGTTGGTGCCCCTTCAATAGCTGAAACAACAGTGTGCCTGGTGTGTGGGCCAGGTGGCATGGTTTACCCAGATTTTCATAAAAAATGGAAACATTGAGGAAACTTTCCTCAAGGTCAAACCATTTCTGGAATAAGTGAGTGAGTGGATGTCTAAAAATCAGCTCCAGTTGAACACGTCCAAATCAGAGCTTGCATTGTTTGGACTTGGACATCTACTCATGGCCATAAAAGAATCACTGATCCCTAACCTCTGCGGCACTCAGCTGAAGTTCGCCTCCGAGATTATTTGGGCTGTATTTTGTAGGACAATCTTGGTAGCGCGGGTGAGGAAGGAGCCAAGCCACAGGGAATGTTCTATTTGCTTCAATTGTTATGGCAAGTCCTGCCATGTATCCTATATCAAGCACATGTGATGGTGGTGCGTGCCTTAACAAATGCCCATCTGGAATACTGTAATAGTCTTTTGATGGACATCCTGCCCAAACAAGTGTATAGGCATTAAAAAGCTCAGAAAGCGACCGTCAGATTGGTCTGCCATCTAGGTAGATCAGCCATGTAACCCTTTCTCGTCGAGCATGGCATTGGCTGGCAGTGGAGGACCATATTAAATTCAAGGCTGCATGCCTTAAATGCTTAAATGGACTGATCCAAGCCTATTTATGAGACAAGATTTGTTACTACCAACCTTCTAGGCTTTTACGGTCAAGAGATCTGTTGCTCTTGACTGTTCCCCCGTCGGTATGTGTGTCAAGGGGAGACAGAAGATTTGCAGTCTTTGGTCCAAAAACTGTTAAACAGCATTCACAGAGAAATTAGGGTTCTTGGGGTACTCTATCAGTTTCGTAGAGTTCTCAAAATGTTCCTGTTTAAGTAAAGGGGCCCCAGTAATGGTGGGCAGAGGCTTTCCTTTTTTAATTAAAATGGATCTTGGTGTGTACACTGCTTCATTGACTATTCTCTTTTGATATCAGCCGCTATATGGTTAAATCCATCCTGAGTGCATTATAAATACCCAAAATCAAATTGAATCAAAATCATGGGTGCACCAGGGGTACTTACGGGCTGAAACTCAACAGGGAGTTTCACAATATATAGTATCTTTTGAATAAACATATTCTGACTGTGAACAAACAAAACCACCAGGTCTAGATATGTCACTGAGCAAAAATAAGTGGCCTAGACATGTGATGTCATCAGTGTTGTCATCAACGACATTTGTGATCTTATCTTTGATGTCCTGAGTGTTAGTTTTAGCAGTGCACGGTGGTGGTGCGAGTTATGGTTCTTGTACCTTTTAATTTATTTTCCAACGTCCGTGTTCCTTCGGCGAATTCAGTATTTCCTTTGTTTTCCTCGTTTTGGCTTTCCCTGCTTCTCCGGCTCTCTCCCACACTCTTGCTGCCCCCCGCTTGCTACTCCAGTTGGCCAGTGTCCTCATATTCGTGCAGCCTCTTGCAGCTCCACCGTTACTGCCTTACCTTCTGCTTTCCTGCTATCTCTTCATTTCCCCTTACCTTTGTACCTCTTGTCTTGCCGGTAGCCACATTCTATCCTGTCTCCACAGACACTAGTTGTGAGTCTTCTGCTACGGTATGGACTAGTCTTTTATTTGGATTCTTTCTACTACCTGCTCCGGAAACAGGAATCTCACCATCCTCCATCTTCCACTCCGAAGAAACTTACCAGAGATTTTCTAGCCAGGAGGCTTTTTCCCTGCTTTGGAGGACTGGCTCCTGGGATACCCCGTGGTCTGGTGCTTGGACCCCAGACAACGTGGCCTCCAACTGAGTCCATCCTTATTTGCACGACAAGAAGATAAAGAAGAAGATAAGTGAGACAAGGGTTTTTCGTAGAAGAAGAAAGACAGACACCCAAGAAAGCTCCACAGTTGAACAAGGTGAGGAGGAAGGGGGGGAAGGTGATCACCGAGTGTGACAGAGGGGAATTCAAGGGGTGAATAATTATCATCCTAACAAACTTTCATTTGGTCAAAGGAACTTTTGTTTTTGTTTTTTTTAAGACATCAGGCCCCGAAGGCAAGAGATTTTTCAGAGGAAATGAAACTTGGCCATCAACGGTCCTGAGAACTGCCTTAGGAACTGTTGTCTGGTGCTGAAAAAGCCAGAGACTGTACTGTGCTCCAAGCTTCCATCTTACCCTCTGCACAAAACGTGGGGAAGGAAGGTTCAGGCTACCACATCCTGACATATTATTTGAGAACACTTCTTTCTTTTCTTAATAACTATCCCACACACTTTTTTGTATTAGTTGTAAGGTTTGACAATAGGTTTCTTAGTATAGGCCCTTTTAATTTTGACACAACATCACTAGGACTGCCTTATTTTCATTTGATGATCGACACTTGTTCCCATCTTAGATTTAGGTTTATCTTAGGTGTTTTTCCAACCTGCATACATAACTCATTGTTCAATAAACACCCTTGAACTGTGATCACTTGTGTCTGTCTTACTTGTTGCCACCATGAGTTTCTAACATATGGTGTCAGGGTGGGATATGATTCAACTGATAAAAAGTGAAAACCCATGATAATAATTGTGGTGTCACCAGAAGGGGAAAATAGGATCGTTGATCTCCTAGAATCTGACTGCGTCTCCACATTGAAAGAGGCAATATTTTCTCAACTAAATATTCCATCTGGTCAACAGGATCTATTCTTTAAGACTCAAGTCTTACTAGATACTCTTCCACTCTCTCATTATAATCTACAACCTTGGGACCAAATATTTCTCAAAGGTCGACTGTTTCCTTTCATTCTTTAGACCCAGTGCCTTGAATTTCTTCGCCCTATGAATCCTTTCTTTTTCAGGGTAGTCAGTCTTCATCAGTAGCGATACCATTAGGGTTACAAATTAATTTATCCCGGTTTATTCGACAGACTCAGAATCAGAGGATTCCAAAGATTTTGATACCTTTTCTGAAGGTATCGAGAGTTGTTCCTTCTCTGATTCAGACAGCTCAGGGGAAACCGTTCCACCTTCGGAAGAAATGGATGATCTAACCAATATCATTGTCCAACAAGTGGCCCACCAGATACTGGCCGAAAACAGACTCCAAGAGATTTCAAACAAACTAATTGAGTTACAGGCAAGACCTTCCCTACCCAGGGCGTACGTCAACCATATCTTGAAGGTGAAGATTTGGGAATTGTTTTCTAAACTTCGAACGCCTAGCTGCCCAATTGGGTTGGGAAGAGAACCTTAAGAGATGTTATCTGGGACCTTTACTAAAAGGGGAAATCCAAACTTCTGATCAGTTACTCAACTTTGCACAAGGAGCCTCCTTCCTATCCATCAAGGAAGGCTTATAGAAAAGAGTAGGGCAAACCTGCAATTTTTATTGCCAGAAATGATGATCCATCAGGTTGAACTGCGGAGAGAGCTGTTTAGAAATGGGTGAATGCATTAAAAAAAACAGTATCCCTTTGGCTAGTAATATGACTCTAGATGGGCTGATGGAGATGATTACCTTAGAACAATTTACCAACTCCTTCCCCTCTTTTTTTTTAAAAAAGCTGTCCTTCAGTTAAATCGACCTATGGCCATTTAAACAGCACCAAACCACTTCGATTCGTCTAAACATTTTCACCTAGACCATGGGTTGGAGGATCGATGAGATCATAAACCCATCCATCAACCTCAACCCCAAGGAATAGACAAACCAGCGGGATCTCACAAAAGCAAGGAAGGGGTACAGAGAGAATTAATAGAAATCAGAAAAATTATCCCAAAGCCGAAAGAGGAATGTAGAAGAGCTTTTCCTGTAGCGAATTCAGACATCTAGCCAGACACTGTCCCAAGGACATAATAGAGGAGCCTATGGAAATAGGCTGTTTGAAGGGGGAAGAGTGGGAGGAAGCCAAGGAAGAGTAAAAAAACATTTAGTACCTGTTTATGTTAAACCCCTGCCTACTTCATATATGAAAAAGTTATTGCCTTTCACACAATAACTGCACCACAAATATTTTACAGGATTTGTCTGATATATTTAATCATATCTTTCAAAATCCCATGGGAGCGCCCTTTGGATAACACATGTTTCGGCACATCCTGTGCCTTTTTCAAATCAGGGCAAGTTTGGTTACAAAAGCATACATCATTTTATACACGCAAATATGCATATCCCTGTATATTTTACATCAAAACACAAAGAAAAAATAACTAAATAATACGTATGAATATTTAAATCATAACCGTAAAACAGAGAAGAGGGAGTAGTGAAGGGGAGATTGGTTAGGGTAAATTGGAAAAAACATGTCAGACAACACCATAGAAAAATGACAAAAGCGAAAAGTTAGAAACGTTCTTATTGCACTTTTACATTTGTACCGATAATTCCAATGCATAATCGTAATAGTTGACGCATATTGCTCATATTTATAGCATCGTAATAAGTCTTTCCCAGACTCTTACTGCATTTTCTCCCATTTCATATTCCCACTGAATAGCATTGTCTACACGTGCATGTATTCCCTAATTCATCTCATTGAGAGTCAGCATAGAATAGACTTGTGTTGTTTTACCAAGTATTACTCGTTTTTCATTTTGGTTCTGGTCTCTAGTAGCACAATTATCCGGGTTCAATCACACCTGCAATACATTGTTTTGTGTTATTTAAAACAGTCCCATGTCAAAATGGTTTTTTGTCTCAAAGGCTGCTGCACTAAATCCACAAACGCCTGGCCACCTTCTAAGCCTTGGAGCATGCTATCATTAATTTCCATGTAGCCTCATAACATCATCTTTTCTTGGAGTATAGTGCGAGTGTTTCCGCTTTATTAAAAAAACCCTCATGGGCAATAGTATTCCATGTTCTAATGTGCGTACTTCTTGGCACGTTTCCCGAGCACGTAAACTAGCGTTGTTGCCCCTTAGTTAATTCCCCATGCATCATCTTTGCGGGATCCCGTTAAGTTGTGATCTCTCCCTAAACAAACTTGTTAGGGCTTACCTCAAAAGTCTCTTCTCACATCCGTCAGTGTCGGCTCTCCGGATGAAACGCGGACGCCGGCTTTAATGGTTTGTTTCGGTTGTCATGGTTTCCATGTGTACCTTTTCCCTTTCTAGTTTTAGGGCCTCATTACGACCCTGGCGCTCCCGTAATGAAGGGTGCCGGTACCTATTAGAAGGTTCCCTTTGCGGGACGCGGGACAGACGTCTGGTGAAACCAGACTTCCTTTCTGGGTCCCGCGAGGGGAAGAGGGAGCTAATAACGGGTCGTTAGTAACGTGCCCATTATTACCTCCCTCCCCATTCCCATTGAGCCCTGAAAGGGCTCAATGGGAATGGGGAATGGTTCCTTCAAGGAGGAATTACCGGCTCCTTCAATGTTGGAATGACCCAGTAATTACCTATTGAAGGAACCCAGTATTGGAGCCCGGTATGGAGGCAGCCATGGTGCTAGTAGCACCATGGCTGCCTCCATACTCGTAATGAGGCCCTTAAACAGCTATCACTGCCATCTTATGGGATAAGGCTTCCTTAAATTACTGTTTCTCTTTGGGATAGCCCCATACTTCTACCATGCATTGTGCGTTCTGTTGAGCAGTAACACAGACAATTATAACTTATCCTGTTCTTACCGCGCACAATGCACAACTTTTTTTCTTGGTGCAAGATCATTATTTATGTTCCAAACTATCGCAGATAAGTCATGTGAATAGTTAGTGATATAATTCAAAATAAATAATTGGTCAGATGTTCCGCCGCAATGTATCTCTACTAAAAATAAAGTCGCACTCGTGACACAAATGACTCTGAATTGCATAGAAAAAGATAATTCATGTTTTATACTGTTGATGTCACATAATTCACTTGCTAATCGGGTTTAAATTAATTAAACTCAAGAGTAATTCCTGCCTATCCCCACCTGCGAGGCCAAGAACCTTGGTGTCACCTTTGATTCAACACCCTCCTTCTCCGCCCACATCGCTGATGTATCAAAAAAGTCAAACAAACTACTGCACCTCCTCAGAGGTATTCTTCATTTCCTCTCATTCCCCCAGAAGCTCACTGTCTCCCAAGCTCTGGTTCTCTCTAAGTTGGACTATTGCAACAGCCTCTTTCTTAATCTACCTGCCTCTTCTCTCCGCCCTTTACAACTTATCCAGAACAGGACTGCTAGACTTGTCCTTAGCCTCAAGCCCTGGGATCGTATCTCTCCAGCTCTGAAATCTCTCCATTGGCTCCCAGTGGATGCAAGGATTAAATTCAAAACCCCCTGCATTGTCCACAAGGCATTCTGGGGCCTGGGTCCAACATACTTTCAGCTATACCTCTGCAAATACCTCCCATCTCGAGCACTCCGCTCCTCTACCTCTAACTCCCTCAGGGTCAGTCGATCTCTGTCTTCAGCTGGGGCCTCCCTCTGGAACAGCTTCCCTGCCACTCTAAAACTTGAGGAGAACCATCTCCGGTTCCGGAGGCATCTCAAAACCTTCCTCTTTGCTTCTGCCTTCTCCTCTCCTCTCCCCTGCTGATTCTACTCTCCCTCAGCACTATGCACCTGGCCACCCTCTGTCCTCTGGGCCCAGGTACCTGCTCATCTTGCCACCCTCACGCACTGCCTCCGGGCCACCCCCTGCACTGGGGTCTGTATCTGTACCCATACAGCCTCCCCTTTTCTTCCTGCACTTTCAGACATACATGGCCTGCTGCCATAAACCCAGCACTGGCCACTTGCTGGCTGCACTCCCATTGTTTGTTCCCTTTTTATTTATTATTTTATTATTATTTTTGTTTTTTCCTTCTCGCTCCGCACTCTCCTTTTGTTCCCCCTTCTATACACTTCTCCCCCTCCCCCCTCTACCCTGCACTTGCACATTCTCAATGTCACTGGGCCTAGTAAGATTGTTGTTTTTATTCTCCCCTGTCCCCTTCCCTTACCTTGTCGCGCTCTGAAACACTTGTGTATGAGCGCGATAGAAATAAAATATCAATATCAATTATGTATAAGTATTTACCCATCTTCTTAAATATGAACATTCTTTTGCCATTTTTGTTGTTTCTGGATGTCAGTTACCTGTAGTAAGTTTCCTCACGTTATTTTTAGCACTATTCCTTCCTCTATAATGTTCATGTGGTCGTAAGTTTTGTATACTACCTCGCTCCATCTATATTCATGTGACTTACCTAAGTATCCTACCGTATTTGTTTTGCACCTCACTTTTATCATACGTGACCCTAGTTCAACTGTTCTGTATGTATTAATGTTTTGTACTGCTATTATCACAGAGTTAATTTCCTGTCTTGTTTATATTTCATTGAACTCCCATATATATCTCTCTTATCAATTTTTTTGAATAAACATCCTTATTGTTTGCGACTACCAGTCATTCAAAATATTACACATTCCATTATGGTATAGCATATTGCTTCCTATATCCCATTCAATGTTGTTTCACATGGTATGGTTCTTTCCTATATCACATTATTATTACATCAGAAGAGAGAAGTTCTACATGTTCATGACATTCAATTCTTATGACTTAACATCTCGTAAATCAAGCAACATATTACTGTTTTTAATCCAGCATCTACAAAAGTGATGCCGTCTCATTATATGTGTTTAAGCATCCTCCCAATGTTCTGAATCTACACATGATGCAAGCTTCTGTCCGTCTCAAATGCAGTTCTCTGTCCCCACCCCTCTTACCAAGGGTTACCTTTTGCAGTCCAATGAACCTGATGTCCTGCTTTCTGTCCATTTGATGGTTCAACTGTCAATGGTGCGCAAGTGGTAGTGTGGCATCCTGACTTCCAATTGTTGACAAATGCTCCTGTATCTGTATTCTCATCCCTCGGATTGTACTTCCTATATAGATGTATTTACATATGCAAATTATGGCATATACCACATACTTGCACCTGCAGTTAATGTTCTTCTTAATTTTCATTCTGATGCCTCTATGATCTTGAAATATGTCTGTACTATCATGTGCATATTGGCATAATGTGCATTTACTGCATTTTCTAAATCCTGCCATTTCAGATCTTAGCCAGGTTTCCAACACTTTGGTGGGTTCTTCTGTGAGTAGTGATGGGCTCAAATTCATTTTCAAAGTCTTGGCCTTTCTGTAAATTGTTCTTGGACATTCATCGACAAAATTGGGGGTCCAGTTTCAAAAAATGCCAATTTCTCTTGAGAATTCTTCTTATCTCATAATTGTTTGCACAACATGAGCACCACACACTGTGGGTAATAATAAGCAGCGCTCAGATACCTAAGGGTTCGTAGTGCTATATAAATGTGAAATTATTATTATTATTATTATTATTATTATTATTATCATTATTATTATTATTAACATGTTGTAATGAATCTCACTTTGTCTTTATCTTTCATATTGGATTGTTCCTTTGGAGTCAAGGTCTGTTCCCTTGTCATTCTTATTGCCTTTTCCTGTGCCAGTCTGATATGTTTATTCAGATATCGTCTCTGTCTGAATCTTGCATATAAAAGGTCACATTCTTGCGCAAATTTCTCTGAGACTTTGCAGTTTCTATGTGCTCGAAGCAATTCCCCTGTTGGTATATTCCGTTTAACTGGTTTGTGGTGGCAACTAATTGCATATAGTGTAGAATTAAACTGTGTTTCTTTTTGATATGTTTGCGTCTGTAAGTGATCGCCTGCTACTTAGATTGTTAAGTCCAAGAAATGTATGCTGGTCTGGCTACTTTCCCCAGTAAATTCTATTCCTGCATCATTCTGGTTCATCCTTGTCAAAAATGTGCTCAAATCCTCCGATGATCCATTTCAAATGATGAACATGTCATTGATGTACTGTGACTATATATTACTTTTTCTGCATAGGCCACATCCATATAGACTTTGGAGTCTTAAAACATTCCCATAAAGAGGTTGGCTAGTGCAGGGTCACATTTTGTGCCCATTGCTACTCCCCTTCTTTCTCTATATTTATTGTCAAAGATGAAGATATTATGCTCCAAGGTTGCCATGAGCATCTCTTTCAACATAGATACGCAGTGATACTGTGATGCAGAATCTTCTTTAAAAACATACTCAATTGTTTTCACTGCTGAATTATACCTGATTAATGTAAATAATGCACGCACATCCCAAGTTGCCAGAGAAAGTTAGACTGCCAATTTATTTCTCTACGGTCCTTATAACATCAGATGTATCCTTAATGTAGGCCTTCAGTTTGGGTACCTGTGGTCGCAATACGTTGTCAATATATTCAGAAATACTTTCAGTTGCCCATCCTATACCAGTGAGTATTGGTCTCCCTTCAGGGATTTGTTCATAGGCTTCATGCGCTTTTGGAAGAAAGTATATTGTTGGTAGTACCGTTTGTCTGATGTACAGGTATGTTTTCTCATCATCTGTTATTAATCCATTCCTGTGCCAGCTGGTAATCAATTCTTCTAACTGTTTAGTTATCTCAGTCTTGGGATTGCTGGGCAGTTCTTCATAGCATTGTGGAGTTCTCAGATGGTTATTGGCCATTGCTACAAAATCCCTTTCTGTTCATAATGATGTTGTTACCACCCTTGTCAGCCTCTTTGATAACACTTGTCTTGTCTGTCTTGAGTTCCTTAAGTGCTTGGTAATCTTTTTCTGTTCGGTTGTCCTTGCATTCAGTTGTCTTTTCATTTTTCCTTTGTCTGTCAGATATATTATTGATAACTTTCGTGACTGATTTGTAAAAAGCATCTATCAGTTTATCTGAAGCAAACTATGGCATAAACTTTGATTTAGATCTTAATTCTTCCTTGGACATGCTCGCAGGTACTATTCATAATTCTTGTAGTGTATTGTGTATCCCAAATGATTCTGGTTCTTCCAAGTATCTCATTTTATGGATGTTCTCGATATCCTCAATGGTTATTCTGCTCTTCTCTATGTGAACTTGAGATTCATGTAGTCTTGTTGCTTGGGTTGCAAAACATTTTTTTTAACTTTAGCTTTCGTACACATTTAAACAGATCTATTTTTGTCTCTATACTGTTGTATTTGCACATGGGTGCAAACGACAGACCTTTATTTAACACTGTAGTCTCCTCGATAGATAAAGTCCTATCCATAAATTGTTCATTTGTTCTTCCTGGCTGATTCTCTTGTGACTGCCCTCGTTAGTCTCTTGTAGTCTTCTAAGGCTTCCGGATTTTCTACATCTACCCCTCCTTCTTCTCCTCCTTATGTATGTTGGCTCTTGTCAGTTTTGTCTGATAACTGAAAACGGACTTGTTTGTAAGTAGTATTTCTATAGCCTTTTTTGTACCTGTGAATTTGATTCAAGAAACCCAACTTCTCCTTGTTTTTGTCTCCATCTCCAGTATCATTTTCTGATTCCACGTCTGAACTTCCTGTGCATGTGTTCATAGTACTTCCTGGTTTAGTTTACTGATTGTTTTCTTTTCCTGAAAGGTGTAGACCTGATCTTACTGGTAATCTCTTTCGTCTCTGAAGTATTTCCGTAGCTTTCTGAGTTTTATGTCATCTTGGTAGTACATCAGGATTTCATTCATTTTTGCATAATTCTTCTCCTTAGTGACTTCTAATGCCTTCATTTCCGATATCTATTTCTATCTGCTCAGTTGCTCTCTTATGCTCTTTCATGGCATTTTCCACCAATAGCTTCATCATATTTTTCAAACTATTATTTAAATAGTGTTGCCATTGTTCTGCCAAATCCTTATCTGCTTCATTCGTGAAGTCGGGAAAGATCAATATGTGCAGCCCTCTTGATATCTGTTTGTTGGTTAAATAATGTTTAAGTGAGATCATTTTCCAGTATTTGCCTATCTCTCTTCTGGAAATCCTCTCAAGCTTGATGAATTTGTATCTGAGATCTTCACGTTTAGGATTAGTATTGGTAAATGCATGTCGTGTCCTTCCCCTCAAAGAAAACCGGTTTGTTGCTTCTTCCTCTCTATTTTGTAAATACTCAGCCATGGTTCCTTATATGTAAATGGGAAACAAGTACAGGCCCTAATCGACCCCGGTAGTAAGCAGACCGCTATAAGTGTTGATTTAGCTACCACAAAAGACCTAGATCATGCATCCCTGGTCCGAGTAACTTGTGTACATGGAGAAAATGAGGTATGCCCAAAAATTCCAGTGAACATTGAAATCCGTGGTGAATCCTTTGAAATACCATCAGCCATCATTCCAGGGATCCCTGAGAAAGTTAGCCTGGTATGAGATTTTCCCATCTTCTCTACTCTCTTACGAGAGTCTCCACCTCCGTTTGGAGATTTTCTACCCCAGAGATCTTGGCAAGGAACCTACATATCCCCAAACCTGCCTGTATCGGACTGGGAAAATCTAGGACCTACAAAATCCAAAACAATCCCTGACAATGAGTTCATAGGTTATTGCAAAGAGAGTGATAAAACCATTATTCCTCTATGTACAAAACCCAAACTGTGGATTATGCGAGAGTTCATGGCTATCTCTCCTCCCTGTTCTCTGCCTGTTTCTAACCATAGAAGACCTGACCAAAGAACAGGCATATCCACCTTGCATAGGGGAAGGATATATAAGAAACCTGAAGGTTTCTCCCTGTCTAAACCTCAAGGATCTGTCATCCAAGTGGCCAGGACATGGCAATCGCTATCTGATCCAGTTCGTGGGGGTGGACCAGTGAGGGAGGATCACCTGGATAGGGGGTCCTTGAGGGGTGGGAGTGGGACACTGACAGGTGACACTTTTTCCCAAGGCTCTCAAATAGGACATTCAAAAACACTTCCCCCCATTTTACGACCCAAACACCTTCGCACCTCAAATGCTTACCTTGAACTTGCGGGAGCACCTGGACTCTCTGATGTTAGTGCCTCGCCTCGTGTCGACCCACACCCTTGCAGAGCTGAAGTGAACACTGTTTGAGTGAGGGATGGAAGGAGCGGGAGTGTTATGTAGGTGCAGAATTCGGCAATCCAAAGATGGCTGCTTTTGTGCAGGACTGGGACTTCTCCTAAAAACAAAACACATGTGTCATGTACCTGTGTAACGCTCCCTAGCTAACACTCCCCCACCCCATGGTGCAAGGCTAGACTCACCTGTTGATTGTCACAGGGACGGCTGGGTTCCCAATCTTAATCTGCGCCAGTTGCTTCACTGACTAAGCCCGGACTGACTGTGGCTTGTTCTACGGGGTTGGCTAATATCCGCTTTACAATGACATGACGATTCATGGAATTAATGTGCACTGAAATTTTCTGCGCAAGCGTGCGAAAGCGTGCGAATCGCAGCGCAAGTGCGAATATCACAGCGAAACCCACGCACAGCGATTCATGGAAGTCTGTGCGCGTGTAAATCCCTGGATGTGCGCTAAAAATCTGCGTGGCGCACGCTGGCGCACACGTCTCCAAACAGCGTGCGCTAAGCGCACAGCGAAAATGCACATAGCGCGGCGCATACAACAAAAGTAGGCGGAACAGGGGGCGTAACACGCGGAATGGGGAACAATGCATGAAAATGTGGGCAGCATGGGGGAAGTACAGCAGGCAAATGCGCGGAACGCCCAAACGCACGTTCAAAACACGTATTCATGGAATCAAACGGGGCTAACGCGTGCGCCAAAAAAGACGCGCTAATCCGGAAACACATACGCCAGCAGGAAGCAGGCATAGGTGGACCCGCGCAGCATAAAAGTGCGCGCAAACAGCAAACAAGCTCAGACGCCAGGATGAATATACCATTCCTAGCAGCAGTGGTAGTGGGATACCGCAGGAGGAGGAGGAGGATAGTCAGGCCCAGAATTTTTACACCCAGAACCAGCCTTTTTGGGATGCCTGATGACCGGGTGAATGGGAGGTACAGGTTTCCACCTCACATAATACTCGACCGGTGAGTGAGTGGGAGGATGACCTCACATCACCCACCTTGTGCTCCCAAGCTGTCAGCCCCCTGGAGAAGGTCCTCAATGTATTGCACTTCTTGGCCACTGGATCATTTCAGCGGACCAGTGCTATAGTGGGGGGGGGGTGTCACAAGCCACGCAGTCACGCTGCCTACACCAGGTGTTGGCCATCATGACTGCACGCCCATCAGTCCGCACGCACATATACCTGCCCAGAACAGCTGCAGAAAGGCAGGCTGCCGTCCAGGATTTCTACAGGGTGGCACAATTCCCCAAAGTGCTAGGTGCCATTGATTGCACCCATGTGGTTCTACGTCCCCCCAGGGCATCTGAGCCATCTATAGAAACCGCAAGAACTGGCATTCTATCAACGTGCAGGTAGTATGTGATGCCAAGGGAATCATCACCTCAGTATATGCCAACTATCCAGGGTCCACCCACGACAGTTTCTTTTACAGAATGTCAACCCTAAACCGGGACCTAGAAGCGTGGCGGCATGGCGATACATGGCTGCTCGGTGAGTATAAATGCCTCTGCACATGCATGCATGTCAGATACTGAGTAATGTCACAACCCCACTAATGATACCCATCACCACCTCCCCACGGGACAGTGCCTACCCTCTAAGCCCCCACATGATGATGCCAATTCGGAACCCCACCACGCCACCCGAGGTAAGATACAACACAGCCCATATTGCAACCAGGGGCATAGTGGAGTGCACATTCAGAGTGCTCAAGTCACGCTTTCGTTCCCTTGACCACTCTGGTGGGCAGATGCTATACGCTCCCCCAGTAGTGTGCAGAATCATACTGGCAGCATGTGTCCTGCACAACGTTGCAACACGCCGGGGCCTGCCGGTGGACATGGTGGTGCCCCCACATCCCCAACCACATGCACGCCCAGTGCGCATGGGAGGGGAAAGGGCACATGGTGAGGCAGACGTACGCAGCTGGTGGCTTATTACTTCACATAAAATCACACCCCTGTGCAGTGCACACAGCCCTGGTACATACCAGCTGACAATCAATGATGATGACATAAGGGACAGTCAACTGTCACAACCATACCAGCCTGAGATTGGTCACCTGGAAGTGTTACATTGTGGGCATCCCTACCTACACAAACACCACCAATGCTGTGTCATCAAAAGACATACATCTATGCTGTTAAATTCTTTACCCCCTAGCAAAATACAACATGAAAACAGCGCAATGTCACCCAACCCCTCCCCTGCTCCGCCACCCAACACACCATGGCATGTCATGCAATGTGAAAGCAAACAAAGAAATGCACAAAACCTGACACAAGTGTCACAAAGTACACTGCCCCCAATGGAAAATGCCCACACACAATATGCTCCCAGTAATGTATACCTAACAACACACATGACCAAATACTTACCAACAATACAATGTAGCAACACAACATCAAAAATAGCAGAAAAATTACAGTACTAAGTTAAAGTAGTCGTAGACTTACTACCTGAATATGCCACCACATCGACCCCTTCCAACTGTACAGTGTTGCTGCCACACAAATGTCTCAGTGTACTGCATACAACATGAGCTGCATCTGCAAAGTAGACGGCCTTGTGAAGACATGAGGAAGGAACCTGCAGATTAGGAGGAAGACATGGATGCACAAGCACATATCAATACACCATGCAGTGAACAATACACAACAATATCCATTAGGGATATCTACACAGTATTGACTACAGACTGCCCACACAGCTCACGAGAGCCCAACGACACTGCGTAATTCAATGTCACTTGGTCACACCCTTTGCAAGCCCATGGAAACGGGAAGCAGGAGGGGTGTGTGTCTCACGAACCCAAGCATCTAACCCAAACTCGGGACAAGCCTGCATGTGCCCAGCCGGAATACAGTGGATGCCCACGGGAGCCACACAAGACAACACACTGTAAAAAAAAATCAAAAATCAAAAATGGCAAAGTGGGGGACAGGGGTGTGGGGGAGGCCACCCAGGAGGTTCGAGGACAGGGTGCACACCAACACCCACCTGCGAGAATGTTGCAAAAAAAAAAACCTCCTTGGGCTCATGGCCTGCACGGCTATGCATTGTGGGAGAACTGCTGTCACTCTGCTCATCCTCTGCTGCTGCATCAGGAGGCGGTGGCACTATGGGAGGCAGCCCACGCAAAGCCCTGGTATGGTCCTCCATGGCAGAAAGCATGTGGGTCTGGAAGGTCTGATTCTGGAGTATTAAAGTGCGGAGATCCCCATGCAGCACATCACGGGTTGCCTGCATTTCTGCATGCATGGCCTCGCGTGATGCCTGGATCTCCTCACGTGTTGCATGCAGCTCAGCTGAGAGCGAACGTGTGAGCTGCTCCAGCTGCTGTTCTGCCCTTAAATTACTGGAAGCCTCAAGTGCAACCAGGGTCTGCCTGAGGTTATGTAGTTCTACCCTCAGGGCTTCCCTGTGGCCCTGGGACTCTATTGATATGGATTCGTGCAGAGTCTCCAGTGTCGCCCATCTGTCCCTGTTGGACGCCAACATGTCTTCCCTGTGTGGTTGGCAAATGGAGTCTGTTGCCTGCTGTTGTTGCTCCATCTGCCTTTCAGGGGGGATAATGGAAATGGCCACCCTCTCCATTGCCTGAGCCATCATTTCTACTGATGCTGCCTGTTGGGTTGCCATACTGTACATGGAGTTTTCCCATACAGTATTGCCTGGTGGGGCACGGCCACCGCGACGACGGGCACCACACCTGTTTGGGGCTAGGTGATCTGCACCTTGCTGTGCTGGCACTGCCTAAGTCTGCAGGACTGCATTCCCCCTCTGATCTGCTGGCCCAGGAACAGGATCAGATGCTGTGGAGTGTGATCCTGCATCCGTAACAGCCACAGGCGGACCTACCAACACTGACATCCCCATAGAGGGTTCTACCCCTGGTCCAGGTGGGTTGGACAGAACAGAATCCCTGCCAGAAACATTTACCTGCGACTGCACATAAGTCTCATCATCCGACTCAGCACCTGAATAGAGGTCTGGGGAGGTGCACCCAGAGGCACCCCTGGACAGTATGGTCTGCAGTAACATTGGGTTTTCACCCACCACCACATCACATCCCCCACTGGTGCCCGGTCGTGCCTGAGATTCTTCCTGGGTCTGCACCATTTCCTCAACCTCAAGAGCACCAAGTGCGTCATCATCTGCAAAAACATGAAAGACAACAAATGGAAACAGGCATGAGCACCATAGCACACACATAGGCCGTGACAAGCCAGAGATCCAGTACATGAATTACACATGTCCCACATGACTATAACCCTGCCATGCATGCACTGTCAAAGAGTTGGAAGTGGAGTCAAAAAGGCAGACACTGGGGAGAGCAATATGGATATGCAACACATTTTCAGCATGTTGGGTAGCACTGGCATCACACATCAGGCTGTGAGTGGTATGTCCAATATACGTACATGACACATGCCACCACACGGATGTCATGTAGCATAGCCACGGTAAATTACACAACTACAGCAATATGTCAGTGAATGAGTAATGTCACACATCCATGTCACATCGACATGATGCGAAGATTGATGCTGAATAGTGTTGCAAAATATGCATGTGCCACACACTGAAACACATCCAGTGTCCAATAACACAGTCATTGTGGGCTGATCAATGGTTGGTCCCTTTGACATCACAGGAAACACCTGTCATCTTCCACATACAAACAGGCCCTTATGAAAATGTTCTGCAGGCCAAGACTTCATCGGCCTGAATGGTCTAATCATTAACATAACCATGTGAAAATAGTGCCCCAGTGTGGGCTGTGAACAATGACCGAAACATAGCACATATGTCGCAATAGTGCAGAAAAATGTCTAGCAAAAAGGGGAGAGTGGAAATAGTCAGCCTGAATGAACACTTACAAAATGTGAACTATGTAGTTGCAAGATGACAGTTCAAGGTAAAGTGCACTAATGTGTGCCTATTTGGCAACTGTGGGCAGAAGGGATACAGTCATACCCAAATCCAAGGCACGTGAATGTATGGGAGGAAGCAAATGGGTGACCCATAACACTCAGGAGTACACACCCTCACCTGGCACTGAATCAGAACCCGTCACCCAAACAACATACACATGGATTACACACACATGCATTGCCACTCACCGGGCAATGCTTCGTAATCAGGTAGATCTCCCACACCTTGGATCTGTCCTCTGTGACGAAGGTCCCAGCAACAGACTCATGTTCAGTGAGTTTGCTGTCCTCTTGTGGAGACCCACCACCAGTCACCAGAGTTGCGGCATGATTTGAGGCCAGCTTGTTCTTTGCTCTGCGTTTTAGGTCATTCCACCGCTTGTAGCAATCATCAGCTGTGTGCCACATAAATCCAAGGGCACTTAGGCGGTCCGCGATGGTCTGCCAGTGTGCCTTATGTTGACCAGGTGTGGTCTTCCACCCTGCAGTCACCAACATTTCGCGGCTATGTGCCGACACATAGGTCACAAGTGCATCAAGTTCCGGGTCATTAAAGCTAGGCTTCCTTGACGTGCCGGAGTTTGTAGCCGTGTCTGGGGTCTCAGCCTGTTGTGCCAGAGCACCCTTCTTCCTCTTCTTCAAAGGTGGTGCGGAGCCTGAGTGGCTTACGCCGCTCTGGTCAGTAGAGGCAGAAGCGCAGGTGGACTGGGTACTGGGAGTGTGTGAATGCACAATGACCATAGGTCTTGGTGTAGGCATTGGTTGCAGGGTGATGTTGACAGGGGGAACGTCAGTTTGATGGACCTGGACCGACACTGTCCTGGCTGGGAGAGTCAGAGCTGGGGCGGATGGAGCTGCAGCTGCCCCTGCAGCCTCCCCACCCTGCCTACTTGGGGCAGCAGATGACATAGCTGCCCTAGATCCACATGGCTTGGTGACAACAACTTGCACCGCCACACGTGGCCTAGACTTGCTGACCTGAAAGTCAGCCTGGGAGTCATCCTGTGCCAGGTCAGGTGCCACAATGGGCTGGTCCAACAAGGGCTGAGCTGGGATGGAGTCACCCATGTTTCCCTCAACCATGGGGAGGGGCATGGGTGTCCCTGATTGGTCCTCCACGCATGGGGGTATAAGGGCACCCTGCAAATCCCGGCCACGTCCCCTACTGCGCCCACCACGGCCACCTTTTGAAGGTCGGCCACCTTTACCTCCCTTACCGCTTGGTCGCCTCCCAACCATGGCACTGATGTTGTTGTGCGTATGGGAGTTGCAGTAAACAATTGTCCTGGGCAATTGGGGGTCAAAGGGGTAGGGTACTAGATGGAATTCGTACCCTAGTGCTCTAACAAGGCTGTCTGTGACCCCTGGAGGAAGATGACGGGTCATGCAAAGCACAGGCAGCCCAACATCAAAAAAACCCTCGTAGAACCCGCACTACGCTGTGGCACCCAGAAACACAAAAATAAGCGCACGCGTAATACACGCAGCCTACAATGACCTCTGAAGGGGTACGCGACACACGGGGCAAGCACAGTTGTTAAATACGTGTGCGACTCACCGTCTGCCTGGAAAAAGAATGTGAAAAATTCACGCGTGTGCGCGTTGGCAACACCCCGCCAAAAGAAGAATTGTACGCTGTCTGAGGAGACAGGACAAAAGAAGAAGTGAACGCTGTTTGAGGAAACAGGCCCAACAGAAAATCAGAAAAAAGCTGTCAGAGGTAACAGGGAGTATGAACTTGAAACTCTGTGAAGTAATCGCGTGTGAACCGACAAGAAGTACAGAATTCACCCACTCGCTCTCCACGAAAAGCACGTACAATGAAATGGCATCCTACACGTAGCTTTTAAACCAGCCCACACGTACATGTCACATACGCGTGTACACAGGCCCTTTCCTCCAATTACACGCGATGACACTCGGACGTGCAGTTTTTCCACATGTGCTCTGTCATCACGTGCTATGAGGGAAATGCCTGCGCGCGTAATGTAACTTACGCGCTTACGCGCTAAGGGCCTTTGGTCCAATGAAATCGCATACGTGTGCTAACCCATTTACGCGCTAAGGGCCTTTCCTCAAATTACACGCTGACGTGTACTTTTTTCACGTGCCAAATCACTCTGTATCAAGCTGGCCACGCGAAAACATACGGAAGACCACGCGCCTGCCCTGAAGGCCATTTTTCTGCCCCCCAGAGCCCCGAGCACGCTCCCACCTGCCATCTGCTGCTGCCTGACTGCCTGCTGCCCACGTGCCCTGCTATTTGGTGCCTGCACATCTGCCATCTGCAGGGGTCCAGTTGCTGTGTCCACCCCTGCTGGAACAGAAGACTCCCGACTGGGATACCATCGCTCCACAGCCTAGCCCCAGGACCCAGTTGCCCACCCACGCCTGACTCGGGGGTCGCCATGTCGGGGCAAACACCATCTGAGACCACTGGCGACCCCCAGCCAGAGAGGCAGAGGGCCACCAGCTTCAGTCAGAAGGAAGTTGGTGTCCTGGTGGAGCATGTCCTGGGGCATTATGATGCCCTCTTCGGAATGTCACGCGCCAACAAGGAAGTACGGGAGAGGATCTGGGACGACGTAGTGGTTGCCATTAACGCGGAGGGGGTAGCAACCCGCGACATCAAGCACTTCAAGAAGCGCTGGGAGGACTTCAGGTCCAGGACCCTCATAAAGATGAGGGTCCTGGAACGCATAGGCCCAGCGCTCCACGCCCAGATCCTGCAGAGGCAGACCCGTCTGGAGTTGAGAAGTAAGTGGCCAAGCATTGGTGTGTGAGACAGGGCATGTTGCAGTGTGCTGGTAGTCTGATACTTGCCTGCATGTGTGACATAGGCCATGTATGGATGTGTGTGTGCAGGGACATCATGGTCCTACATGTGAGGCCTTTCCATGTTGCATTGTAACTCATGGTTGGTGCATGAGATACAATGCAACATGGAGAGCTGTATGCGGAATGCACACATGAAAGCATGGCAGTCTCTGTTCTTGGACATGGAAGGGGGGTGAGGGATGGGTGCTGATGTCATGAACATGTATGGTGCATATGTGTGTGTGTCTGAGAAATGTGTGTGTGACTTTGAAACGCCATGGATGCATGTGGCTTTGAAGGCAACATCTTGGTCAACAGAGTCCCTTGTACATGGATGCTGATGTTGATTGCAGGCGGCAGGACTGTTTCTGCATGTGTGTTCCATGCATTCAACCATGTGTTGTGGAGGGACAGGATGGAAGTGACATTTGACAGTGCCACTCATGTGTTTTTGCTTCCTGTGTAGGGAAATTTTGTACTGTACCCTGATGCTTGTGTTCTATGTCTCCCTCTATGCAGCGTCAAGTGAAGAAGAGGGCGGAGACAGCGCTGTGGAGCCAAGCGGTGGGGATGCCTCCACCGGGCGGCGACGCAAGGCCCAGCCACCCTCCCAGGAAGTTCCATCATCCGGGAGCGAGGGGGCTGGTGCCGCGTCTGCCACTACGGCTGTAGTGGAAGGGCCGGGTGAGCCCCCACAGGGGCTTCCAATGGCGGAAGACGGTGTGGAGACATCCAGGTTGGTGGTCTCCACAGAGGAGGAGGAGCCCGCTACTGAGCCGCACATGGGGCCTGGTGGGGGTAGTACCACTGGTGCAAGTGGTACAGTCCAGGGCCAGGGTCAGGAGGCAGCACAGGTCACCGTGGAGGGACCTGTGCATGTCGCTGTCCTTGACCCTGTGACTGCACCACCATGCACCAGCAGGGATGCCCCGTCCCAGGCCCGTCCGCAGGTAGGGGAGAGTGCCATGTCATCTGCCTCTCCACTACCTGCGGACGAGGGGTCCCACGACCATATGGGCTCCGTCCTGGTTGGTGTCGTGTTGCGCACGCATGTCATTCGTGATGACGTGCGTTCTTCCTGGGTGGAGAACGCACGCCATCACGAAGAGCAGCGTCTTGATGTGGCACTGCTGGGAGGAGCCCTGGTCGGTGGGTTCCTACATGTGTCGCGCACTCTGGCGGACCTCTCCTCCTCTGTGGAGACTATGCGCCAGTTGTTCTCCACACCGTCTTTCGGCCCAGATTCCACCAGGGCCCCCTGTGGACCTGGCCCGACCAACACAGCCAGCTTGTGGAGCTCACATCCCTGCCACAGTCGGGAGTCGGTGGTCCAGCAGGGGTGGACACCACAACTGGAGCCCAGCTGATGGAGGATGTGCAGGCACCATCAGACAGGGCACATGGACAGCAGCAGCAGCAGCAGGAGCAGGCTCTAGGTGGGAGCAATGATGGCTCGGGGCCATCAACATCGGAGGGGCAGGCATCGGACAGAGGGCAGGAGGACCCAGGAATGGGAATGTCTTCCGTGTGGCAGTGGTTGGGCCAGCGGATAGATGCGGAGCGGCGGCGGGCAGAAGAGGCGCGGCTCACCATGGTCAGGGCAGAGTTCTCCATGCGTCGGGCATTGAGGCGGGCAGAGTGCCTCGAGGCAACTCACAGGGAGTTGGAACAGGCCATGAGTGCCTCCCTGCGAGACCTCGACATCGACATGGAGTTCGATGATGCCCTGGCCCGGGACACCACAGAGTGAGCCGCAGGACTTGCCCGCTGCCATTGTATATAGTTAGATAGTGCTGGGTTTCCTTTCTGTTTATGTTTATTTTGGGGCGCTTGGACAATGCACCATGTTTTTGTATATAGTTTTTTATTAGGTAGTCTTTTTTGTAGGTTTCATTTCATTAGTTGGGCTCATAGACCCTGGATTGATGATTTGTACATAGTTCACCAGTGGATGAATCTTTTTTTTTTTATTTCACCATGGAGCAATGGATTTCACTTTCTTTTTTCCCTTGGATTTGCTTTGTTGGACTGAGACTTTGGACACCATTTCTTTTGGATTTCTTTGGATTATGATTTCTTGTTTTTTATTCTTTTACGGACATGCAGCGTTTCTTTTCTTATTCCCATTGTTATGTGTTGTATTTTCATTACATTCATGTTGTGTTTAATACATTTCTTTCTTCATACTTCCATGTGTGGTATTATCTCATTGGTTTCATGCATGTCATGATATGGGTTTTCACATTCACTTGCACCCATTGTGTGTGTGTGACGGACATGTGTTCATTTACATACTTGCCATTGGGGTTGTATCATGTAATTGGCATTTCTATGTGGGTGGATGCAATACTTGGTTGGGTCTTTGGGCTGGAGAGGCTGGCCATAAGGCCCATGATTGAGGGGCAGGGGTACATGAGTGGGGGCCTGCTGGCAGGTGCCCCTGACTGCTGGGGGGTGGGGGTGCAGAGGGACATGAGTGGGGGCCTGCTGGTAGGTGACCCTGACTGCTGGGGGGTGAGGTGCAGGGGGACATGAGTGGGGGGCTGCTGGCAGGTGACCCTGACTGCTGGGGGATGGGGGTGCTGGGGGACATGATTGGGGGCCTGCTGGCAGGTGACCCTGACTGCTGGGGGGTGGGGGTGCAGGGGCACATGAGTGGGGGCCTGCTGGCAGGTGACCCTGACTGCTGGGGGGTGGGGGTGCTGGGGGACATGAGTGGGGGCCTGCTGGCAGATGACCCTGACTGCTGGGGGTGGGGGTGCTGGGGGACATGAGTGGGGCCTGCTGGCAGGTGACCCTGACTGCTGGGGGGTGGAGGTGCAGGGGGGAAATGAGTGGGACATGAGTGGGGGCCTGCTGGCAGGTGACCCTGACTGCTGGGGGGTGGGGTGCTGGGGGACATGAGTGGGGGCCTGCTGGCAGGTGACCCTGAATGCTGGGGTGTTGGGGGTGCAGGGGGGAAATGAGTGGGACATGAGTGGGGGCCTGCTGGCAGGTGACCCTGACTGCTGGGGGTGCTGGGGGACATGAGTGGGGGCCTGCTGGCAGGTTACCCTGACTGCTGGGGGGTGGGGGTGCTGGAGGACATGAGTGGGGGCCTGCTGGCAGGTGACCCTGACTGCTGGGGGGTGGGGGTGCAGGGGGACATGAGTGGGGGACTGCTGGCAGGTGACCCTGGCTGCTGGGGGGTGGGGGTGCAGGGGGACATGAGTGGGACATGAGTGGGGGCCTGCTGGCAGGTGACCCTGACTGCTGGGGGTGGGGGTCCAGGGGACATGAGTGGGGGCCTGCTGGCAGGTGACCCTGACTGCTGGGGGTTGGGGGTGCAGGGGGACATGAGTGGGACATGAGTGGGGGCCTGCTGGCAGGTGATCCTGACTGCTGGGGGTTGGGGGTGCTGGAGGACATGAGTGGGGTCCTGCTGGCAGGTGACCCTGACTGCTTGGGGGTGGTGGTGCTGGGGGACATCAGTGGGGGCCTGCTGGCAGGTGACCCTGACTGCTGGGGGGTGGGGGTGCAGGGGAACATGAGTGGGGGTCTGCTGGCAGGTGACCCTGACTGCTGGGGGGTGGGGGTGCAGGGGGACATGAGTGGGTCATGAGTAGGGGTCTGCTGGCAGGTGACCCTGACTGCTGGGGGGTGGGGGTTCAGGGGGACATGAGTGGGGGCCTGCTGGCAGGTGACCCTGACTGCTGGGGGGTGGAGGTGCAGGGGGACATGAGTGGGTCATGAGTGGGGGTCTGCTGGCAGGTGACCCTGACTGCTGGGGGGTGGTGGTGCAGGGGGACATGAGTGGGACATGAGTGGGGCCCTGCTGGCAGGTGATCCTGACTGCTTGGGGGTGGGGGTGCAAGGGGACATGAGTTGGTGATCAGTAGTGCAAGCTGACATGTGGCTTGGCTGGGGGGCATGCCCATGGTGGATGGGCTGCCTGCTTGACATGACCAGGGGTGCAGGGTAGTCCACTGTGGTGTGGCCTGCTGGAGGGGGCGTGGAGGGTGTAGAGGGAACACCTGGGAGGACCCACACTGCCAATTCATGTGTAGGACTCCCCGCGCACCCCCGAAATTCATGTACCCTGCTCTGACAGCAAAATCGCGTGTGAAACTTTCAGCGCACCTTAGGAATACACGTACCCTGCTCCAATCGCGTGTGATACTTCCCGCGAACCCCAATTATACACGTACCCCACTCGCACAGGGCCAATCGCGTGTGAAACTTCCCGCGCACCCCCGAAATACACGTACCCTGCTCCAATCACGTGTGAGACTTCCGGCGAACCCCAGTTATACACGTACCCCACTCGCACAGGGCCAATCGCGTGTGAAACTTCCCGCGCACCCCCGAAATACACGTACCCTGCTCCAATCGCGTGTCAGACTTCCAGCAAACCCCAGTTATACACGTACCCCACTCGCACAGGGACAATCATGTGTGAATCTTCCTGCGCACCCCCGAAATACACATACCCTGCTCCAATCGCGTGTGAGACTTCCCGTGAACCCCAGTTATACACATACCCCACTCGTACAGGGCCAATCGCGTGTGAAACTTCCCGCGCACCCCAGGAATACACGTACCCCACTCACACAGGGCCAATCGCGTGTGAAACTTCCCGCGAACCCCCGAAATACACGTACCCTGCTCCAAATGCGTGTGAAACTTCCCGTAAACCCCAGTAATACACGTTCCCCCCTTGCGTGTGGTCCTGTATACTGGTCCAGGGTTATCACAGCCCTTTGCGCTGGATTTGGGATTTTGATGGCTTTTCCTTGCACGAGGGGCGTTCTTGGGGGCGTAACTGGCCCTGCTGCAGGGTCGCTGCGCCACTCTGTGCCACGGCTGGTTTTGGTAGCTGAAATCCATGAATACGCTGTTTGCGGAAATGGATTTTAGCGCCCGCGGCTTGGGCAGAGATTCGCACGCGCACACTGTGCACCAGCCGCGTGCGCCTCTTGTGCGCTAAATTCTATGAATTACCCCCTTAGTCTCTTGTCTTTGTTTTGATTGTCTCTGTGCTGCACTCTTGCTGTGCACAGTTCTTTTCGTGTCTTTGACTTGAATGCACAGCTGCTTTTTTGCTTGTGTGCTATCTGCTGCTTAATTGTCTCTGCGCTGCACTCTTGCTGTGCACTGTTCTTTTAGTCCTTTTGACAAGCATGCACAGCTGCATTTTGCACATGTGCTATTTGTTGTTTCACACGCTTACTTATGTGTGCGTGTGGTTTCACAGTTTATTTCACAGTTTGTTTTTTCCTTGTCTCTTGTAGGTGCCGGGCTGGAGCCGAAATACCTAAAGCTAGAGGGAGCTGGAGCAACTGAGGGACAGATGCAGATCCAGGACCTGGAGAGGAAGGAGCTGGGAGCTGCTGAGGCACAGATGCCGTAATGTCTGGAGATGGAGGTAACCGGAACAGCCAAGGGGCAGATGCAGCGCCAGAATCACTGGAAATGCTGGAGAAGGATGCGTGACACAGTGAGTAGTTTGTTTTTGTTGTTCTTTCTTGTTGTGATCTGCTTTAACCTGCATTCTTTCCTTCTTCCCAGGCCGGGTTTCTGGAGTTGAGGGATGATTCCAGGAGCCTGCCATAAACACCACACTGTGGAAAGCAGAATAACGCATGCGCAATAGACTACAGGCCTACGAGAAAGTAACTGGCCTTGCTGTCAGCCATTTTAGTGGTGAATCTAGATGGGCAAACAGGGCGGCCATCTTGGAGGGACAGCCCATACAATGGTCAAGGCCAAACCTAGGGCCATGATGAGCACCAGGCACACACTACGGAGGGCCAGCCTTCCCTTTTCCTAGCCCTGGTGTAGTGTGGGTCTGAGGATGTGGGTGATGTGGGGATCCCCTGGTGATCATGACAGCACCACACAATAGAGAACGGACTAATGTTAAGCCTGTGTACCTGACATGTCCCAACCCGAGGGTCAGGAAAAGTCAGGCAATTGACAGCCTGATGAGACGGTTACGACACGGCAGTTCAAGAGAAGGAGAACAGAGGTAGGAATCGAGAGGGTGGCGACGAGAGAAGTGACCTTGCCCTTTTTGTCCCAGACCTGTGGAACCTTCGTGGAAGAGAGACTAAGACCACAAACAATAGCACAAGTGTCTTGTAGCAGATTTCAACAGTACACGGGGCACGCATATGCCGATAAGCAGGAGTGAGGGAAGCTCCCGCGCCCAGGGTACCGGCCTTGACTCCAGAGGCAAGTGGTTCATCTGAGTCAGTTAGTTGAGGGGAGAACCGATTGCAGGAGTGGCAAGCTTGAACAAAGTTCAACAAACTTTGAATGAACTGCAATAGTGTGAAGGGAAGAGCAGCAGGAGGAGGACCTTGGCACCACTTGGGTGCTAACTCAAGAGGCTCTGGTCAATCGCCATTTGAGCAAAAACTACAATTACCAGAAGGCCTTAGGAAGGCCAGCATAATAGGTCCAAGTGGTCATAGAGAGGGTCAAGCAAACTCCCTGTACAATCGAAAGACTTTGATCTACAAGCACTGTGAAAGAAAGGGAAGTGAATCCAGAAACTGTTGAATTTTGTAAAAAGAGAACATTGAAGGTAAAGAGGGGTCAGCGCCTAGAAGAGGCAGACCCAGGGTTAAGACACTATCACCCTGATCGAGAGCAACAGTAAACCCATTGAAGGGAGGCTAAGAATCGAGAAGGGTCAGAGCCCGGCAGAGGGGGATCCAAGGGAGAAAAGTTGTCACCCCAAGTGTGAGAAAGCGGAAAGCAAAAGTTAAGAGACGGCAAGAGTAACCCCAAAGGAGGGATCCCAGAAAGGAAGGCTCCAAGCCCGGCAGAGGGAGAGCCAGAGATGAAGTTGTCACCCAAATACAAGCACTCAAGAGAGTTCCAAGCCCGGCAGAGGGAGATCCAGAGGTTAAGCTATCACCCAAAGTGCTGACAGTTAGGAGGGGTCTGAGCCCGACTGAGGGTGATACAGCGGTGAAGCTATCATCCAAACTTTAAGTTTAAGAACTTTAAGAACTGAGATATAAATTAAGGAGTATGATACGTGAAGGGTCAGCGCCTAGAAGAGGGGCACCCTGGGGTAAAACCATCACCATATATGAACTGTGGATTAAAATTGGAAAGGGTCAGCACCCAGAAGAGGGGAACCCAGGGGCTGAATCATTATCACCCTAACAAACTTTCATTTGGTCGAAGGAACTTTTGTTTTTGTTATTTTTGAAGACATCAGGCCCGAAGGCAAGAGCCTTTTCAGAGAAAACGAGACTTGGCTATCGATGGTCCTGAGAAATGACATTGGAACATTTGTCTCGTGCTGGAGAAGCCCGAGACTGTACTTTGCTCCAAGCTCCCATCTTACCCTAAGCACAAAATAAATGGGGGGAAGGAAGGCCCAGGCTACCGCATCCTGACATATTATTTGAAAACACTTCTTTCTTTGTTTTAAATACTATCCCACACCCTTTTTGTATTAGTTGTAAGGTTTTGGCAATGGGTTTTTTAGTTTAGGCCCTTCTATTTTTGACACAACGCCACCAGGACTGCCTTATTTTCATTTGATGGTCGACGCTTGCTCCCATCTTAGATGTAGGTTTAGATTAGGCATTTATCCAACCTGCATACAGAAATCATTGTTCAATGAACACCTGTGAACTGTGATCACTTGTGTCTGTCTTACTTGTTGCCACCATGAGTTTCTTACAATATCTAGACATTAACCTTGTTGTATGTTCTTAAAGTAGTTTGCTTAGCATTTCGTCTTAGCTGATGGTGCATATACACGGGGCAATAAGCAGGCCTCTAACACACAATTCGTTGTTATACATGAAAATCATCTTTAATGTTATTCACATGTTGTGTTGATGTTTCTTTCTTCCTAATTTTAGTTTCCCTGCATGTGACTCTGATGTGTATGCAGTGTGACTCTTTATATGTATTGTTTGTGCTAACAGAAATGTGTAGTAAGTCTTCAATTGTTAGTGATCTATTCCACGTTTAACATTACTCAAAACTCTAAGGTAGCATTCATCATTTTACTTTCCAAAATTACCATATTCAAAATATTGTACTTCAATGGTGCATGCAGCAGCCATTGCCTATGTGCATGTATGATTATGTTCCTGTATGAGCAACAACACTTCAATATAATATTTACCTTAGATGAGTACAATTCTTTAATACATAAATATGTTATCATAGGTCTCCTAATCACCTCTGGCATCTTACTAGCAAAATTGTAAAGACAACCCCTTGGAGGAATTTCTTATCACAATTAATTTAACATGTGATCTCATCAGTGATGTCATCAAAGACATTTGTGATGTCATCTTTGATGTCCTGGGTGTTCTCAGGGTTTTCAGTTTTACTTGTAGCCATAACATACCTTTAACAAAAAGTTTTCACTGAATTTCAAAGGTTTTTATTAGTGCAACTTAACAATAAAGTTCCTTTCATAAAGTTTTTTCAGTGAATTTCATAGGTTTTTATTAGTGCAACTTAACCATACCGCCCCTTTTAACAAAGTTTTTTCAGAGAATTTCATACGTTTTCACAAGTGCATCCTTAGGGCCCGATTCATGGAATAATGTGCACTGAAAATAGGGTACTTGTGCATGAAACTGCACGTCCTTCTGTCCGCCGGCATATCTATTTGCCCAGAACACCAGCATAAAGACAAGCAGTGGTCCAGGATTTTTATGTGGTGGCACACTTCCCAAAAGTGCTAGGTGCCATTGATTGCACTCATGTTGCTCTACATCCACCTAGAGCATCAGAGCACATCTACCACAACCGAAACATCTGCACTCCTTCAATGTTCAGGTTGTTGTGATGTCAAGGCCATCATTATTGAAGTGTATGCCAACAATCCTGGTAGCACACATGATAGTTACATCTTCAGGATGTCCCCGCTACACCGGGCCCTGGAAGCTGGGAAGCATGGCAAAACATGGCTCCTTGGTGAGTATGAATGGTCATGCAAATGCATGCATGTTGCACATAGACAATAGACACTGTCAACAAATGACAACCATTCTCACCTTTATAGGGGACAGTGTCTACCCTCTGAGCACATGATGATGATGACGCCCATATGCAACCCCAACACACCTGCAGAGGTAAGGTACAACACTGTCCATATTGACACTGGGGGCATAGTGGCACACACATTCGGAGTGCTCAGGTCATGTTTCCGCTCCGTTGACCACTCTGGGGTGTGTTTCTATATGCAGACAAACAATACACAAAAACCGTTTGCTATGAATCGTCCAAACTGCAGAGAGACTCATGTACAGGAGAAGACTAGAGGAGTAAATAAGAATTAAATAGTCCTTCTAGGAAAATGGAAAAATATCATACATTTTATTCAAAAATATTTCATCATGATTAAAAACCGTATCATAGGATGCCCAGTAAAAGTGAAAGGTCAATGCAGACTTCATTGCAACAGCATACAATTGGTCTTATTGTGCATTCATTTGAATGCAGCAGTGCTATGCACCCAGCTGTGGTCAACTTGAAGCTGCAAGCACCGTGGTGCAGCATGCATGGGACATCTGCTGCTCCCACTCTATCTGCCCAGGCTGCACACGTCCTCCACATGTGCAGGGCCCACGCCTGCCTGATCCAAGCGAGCATGGCTCTTGCTGTGATGCCCCTGTCCCTGGCTGCAGGACTGCAACACTCTCATTAACATCTGTCCCAGGACCAGAAACCAATACATGGGAGTGTGGCCTTGCAGCCATAACCATCACTGACTGACCGTGTGAAGGCACCTGACCCCGTGCAGACTCATGGGCCCCAACTAATCCACTCATTGGTGCACTCACCTCAGCCAACATTGAGGACTGCACATCCGGTTCAGCATCAGAGCTACTTGAGTCCAAGGAGTCCAAAGTGTCTGTCAGGATGGTCTGTAGCAGCAGTGGGTTCTCACGGCCTGCCACACCACGTCCTCGACTTGTGGTCAGAAGCACCGCAGACTTTTCTTCCTCCTCTTCCTCCTCCTCTACATCTGGTACCTCCTCCCCTGCACACGGACAGAAGAAGACATGTGGAGTCATGTGCAACGTGTCTACAGTAAACATGTGTATCACATTGCTGTCATGCAACAAATGCAGGGCATGTCACCATGTAAATTACAGCATCCACACACTATGGACAAAAAGCTATCTGAACATTGCATATGCAGACTGGCAACAAAATACCCTGCTCAGGACCATGCTGCCAGTGGACCCTTTACCAACCAACAGAGCCATTAAGAAGCAAATTATGGCCCATGGCACCACAAACAGTTGACTTACACCCGTAACATGGGCATGGACATGCAATTACATCACATGGCAACAGGCAGACACACATATCCACATCCAAGTCTGCAACCATCACATGCCAGACGAGTGTTGTCCTAGTACAGGGACTGCATACAATGAGAGCATGCCATAAGTCTGGGAAAAAGGAAAGCGTCCCAGTGGATGTATGACTGTAAGAGTACCACCAAAACAAGTTCTGTGAAGTGGAGAGAGTAAGTCAATGAAGTTGTAGATAGGAACAAGGTACAGTAACACACAAGAGGGAGAGGGGCATGGACCCATGGAGTGTGGGCTGAGTGTGGTAGGGTAACAAGAAGCAGGTCTCACAACGATTTGCCTCAGGAGTCATTGCCATTGGAGCAGCAGGGATGTGCACAGTCTAGATGTATGCATACTCATTAAGGGCATCCCATAAGGCGTGGTGGTTGTCATCTTGGATGTTCTATGTATCATGGACGCACTGTCATACATGTGTGAAAAGAGATTCTAGACACAAGCTCATTTCTAGAAGAGCAGAGTCACAGACATCAAGGATGCAGCTAACAAGAGTGTACATTGTGGTAACATGGTGCAGATGTTGTGGGGGTATGCTAGTGGGGGATGAGTACTGTTACACTGACATGTTCAACTGATCTACAACACCTTGTTTGTATCAACTCTTGTGTACACTGTACTGGAGTCAGCACACCACATGACATCGTTCACCCGGGGCAGTCATTCAAATGCAGCCAGATGTGCACCACAATTATAATTCTTGGTGATGCCTCACTTCATGTACTCAGGATGTACAATGTTGTGCACTCACCGGACATGCCTCATAATTTTCCAGGCCTCCCACGCTTTGCACCTGCTCCAGTAAAATGAATTGGCTCATGGCCTCTCCATGCTCGGTCAGCTCCTCCTCCTCTGGTGACCCCCCTCCTGTTTCCAGAGCACAGGCGAGGTTGGCACCCAGCTTGGACTTGGTGCGACCGGTGAAATAATTCCAGTGCTTCACTACCTGTGCAGCAGTGCACTTCTCAAACGCTAAGGTGTTGATCATATCTGTGACATGCTGCCAATGCACCATACGCTGAGCAGGTGTATGTGTGCTCCCCGGTTGCAGGCACATGTCACAGTGGTGAATGGCCACATAGTCCATGAGGATCTGGAGTTCTTCATCATGAAAGTTCTTCTTCCCCAATGCACCAATGTCCTGTGCCGTGTCATGGGGTTGAGCCTGTTCCTGCTGTACAGGCTTTGCCTTCTTGCCACAAGGTTTTGTTGTCACCCCTGTGTGGCTGGAACCACCCTGGGGTCCAGATGCCAGACCACAAGTGGCCTGGGGCATGGCATTACCCACTGGTACTGGTGCAGCTGCTTCTGCAGCACATCCCTTACCCTTTCGGGCAGGGGCAGCTGCTTCTGCAGCACGTCCCGGAATCCTTGGGGCTGGGACAGCTACTTCCGCAGCATGTCCCCGACCCCGGCCACGTCTGCCCCCTTTCCCTCTTGGGGCCTTTACACTCATGTTCCAGGTGTAAGGGAAAAATTAGAGGCACACCTTCTACACGTACTTATGTATCTCTGAATATGGCATTTCAACTCCTGCGTGCAGCGCTTGTCACGTAAATTACACACTGAGGGCCTTTCCCCTGATTAAACGTGTCCACACTTTTCTCATTTTTTACGCTCAAAGGCCCTTCACTCCGGCTGCTGTTATAAAGAGACACAGAAGATCCACGTTCCTGCCTCTGTGCCATTTTACCTGCCTCCTACTGCCCTGTGGTGCCTCCAACTTTGTCATCAGCTGCTGCCTGTACAGTGTGTGTGCCTGCTGACCACCTCCACTGCGTTTGGAATGCCTGCTGTCCAGCTATTGCCTGTGCTCCTGTCGTTGGCTCTGTGACAACCTCAGCTGTTTCATTGGACTCCTACCATGCCATTCCATCATCACAGCTCCACAGACCAGCTCCAGGACCACCTTGCCCACCCACACCTGCCTCGGGGGGGTTGCCATTTCTGTACCATCATCATCAGACAAGAGCAGCAACCCCACAGCAGGGGGGCAGAGGGCAGTCAACTTCTGGATCAGCGAAATTGACATCCCTGTGGCAAAGGTCCTGGAGCATTATGATGCCCTCTTCAACCCTGTAATGCAACACAGCAATGAAGGACTTCAGCAGATAAGGGACGGGATCACAGATGCCATCAACGCAAAGGGGGTGGTCCACTCCTTCAAAACCGTGCACAAGCACTGTGAGGATCTTAAATCCAGAACCCACGACAAGGCCATGCGCTCCATCCAGGCCGGTGCTATCATGAGTGGCACTGTGCGCACAAGTTCCGAATGTCGGGGAATAACATGTGGGTCCTGGAGAAGCTTTTCTTGGCGCTGCACACCCAGGTCTGCGAATTACAGCAACGTCTGGAGTCGACCGATGAGTAGCCATGTTGTGATCTGCTGTATGGTGCATGTGCCAGCATGTTGGCAGTGACCCCCTTAGGCTTGCAGCAAGTATGTTTTTGAAATGGATGTCTGCATGCATGCCCCAGACGTTGCTCTCCATGTGTGCATTGAGTTACCTTTCGAATTTAAAAGTGCTCTTACTTGCATTGTGCGTTGTAGTGCTGCCTTGCAGACCATGCACATGCAATGTTACTTGTGTTTGTGATGTTCCAGGATGGCAAGTGTGCCAATTGATGTTGTGTTGCCCACATCATTTGCATGCATGATGCCCATATGTATGTGTGCAAAATGGAAATGTGTGGTTCTGCATCACTCACGCCTGGGTGCAACATGTGCGTTTGGATGTCTGGCTTAGTCACGTTTTGAAGCATTGCAGTTCACTGGACTCTTTGCAGCTCATGGCACTGATTGGTCCCTGTGAGTTGATGTTTGTGCTTGACATGTGTATGTGCTTGTTGCTATGGCATGCTCAATTGTACATGTGCAATTGATGCATGTGTGTGTGGCATACGCAATAGATTGGTTGTGACAGTGCCATGTAGTTTGATATGATCGTGTGGAGTAATGGCCAGCCAGGTGTCTGCATAGATGTGGATTGCATGTGCATGTGTGTGGGTGTGGAGGTATATGGTTGTTCTCTTGACAAGTCAGTTTCCTGTGAATGTTGGTGATGCTACGCTGGCTTTGGTACAGTACACTGATGTCGCTGTTCTGTGTCTCCTTTTGCACAGTTGCATTAGATGAAGAGGGTGGAAGCAGTGCTGTGGAGCAGGGATGCAGGGATACTTCCACCAGGCAGAGGCACAGGCCTCAGCCACACACCCATGACAGCTCCTCTTTGAGGAGCAATGTGGCTGGGGCAGTTTCAGTGACATCAGACATGGCTGCAGCGGGTAAGTCCAAGAGGGTGAACATGGGAGTGGACTCCTCAGTAGCGGTGGGGACAAGTGATACCACACAGGGGCCATCTATGGTGGAAGACCCCCTGGAGTCATACAGGTTGACAGAGGAGGCTTGGAGGAGGTAACCTTTGCAGCCCAGCCATGGTGGGGGCATTGAGGGGGGCGTGCCTTCTGCAGTCCTGTCCCAGGGGCGTGAGGCTGTGCAGACCACCGTGGAGGTGCATGTGCAAAATCCTGTCCCTGGGCCATCGGAGGCAGCAGTGAGCACCTGCCGGGAAGCCTTCATCCAGACCCACCACCCGGTGTCGGCTGATGTATCAGCCGAGACCGACATCCCCTTATCAGAGGATGTGTACATCCGGTATTATGTGCTACCCCTGCTGGCCGGATTCACAAGGCAGGTAGGTGTCATTTGTGATGATGTACAGGGTACTCGTAGTCTGCTTGTCCATCATCACAGTGAGCTGTATGGCCTTGTCAGCTGTCTTGCAGCATGCCTGTTCCATGTTGTCCTCCATGGGATGTTCACTGCTGCAACCACCTCCTCTACTTCCTCCTCTGTGCACCAGTCATCCTCCAGGGTGCCTAACGGCCCAGATACCAGCAGGGCCCCCTATGCACCAATCCTACACACAATACCCCGTCTGGTGGAGCCAACATACATGCCAAAGTTGGGAGTCCAAGGCACATCAGCTGAAGTAGTCACCGTGCCTACTGAGGCACTGACAGGGTTACCAGCAATGGAGGGACAGCAGGCACCCAGAAGCAGTATAGGTGACGTACGCCCCCGGGTATCATCATCAGGTCGGAGGGCCTAAACACATAGCAGGCACTGTGGCAGCAGGTGGCAACAAGGCACTGTGGCAGCAGGTGACAACAAGGAAGAGGCTATATTTTTCAGGGCAGACCACTAAAAGAAGGCAGGTGCGAAGTGTGAGGCAGGAGGCACATGGAGACCTGAGGCACTGGATGTCTTCCATATTCCGAGGATATGAAGAGCAGATCGGGGCAGAAAGGCAGCGGGCTCAGGAAGTGGGGGTAGTGATGGCAAGGGCTGAGATTGCACTGCTTCGGTCAACCGTAGACCCTGGAAGCGCTGCATAGAACCTGCAAGCTCTCCAGGCAACAACTGAGGCCCACCTGAGGGAGGAGGACATTGTGCTGTACTCAGCCCTGGTTGAAAGGTTCAGTGAGATTGGTCAGGAGGACTAGCCCGCTGCCTTTGTACATAGTTATTTAGGTCTAGGTTTTCTTTTTAGTTATTATTTACGCAAAAATGCAAAGACTTTCCTTCCCCATTTTTATTGTATATAGTTGTTTTGGCATAGGATATTAGTTTTATTTCATATTTCCTCTGGACTACTTTGAGCTTGATTCCCCATTTATTTCTGTACATATTTATGTTCAATACATCATTCTGTGTGTTACATACCACGCTTCATGTAGTTCATTTAGGTGTCGGCCTCTTTCATAGTTCTATTTTCAGCTAGTGCATCTTTCCATTGCAAATCATGTATCTTGCGGCGTGCATGCTTGTGTGATGTTGTTGCTGGGACGGTTGTCAATGGAAGGATGCACGTGTGGGGGAGGGTCCATTAGACGGCTGGGTCTGCACTGTATGTTTTCATTTGCATTTACCTGTACAGCATCACTGTGTGTTTGGCATCATTGTGGTTGGTGTGGAGGGAGGTGGGCTCACTGTTGGAGTGTTCATGGTCACATTCATAGCACATTAGTTTGTCACTGCAGTGTAAAACCCATGTTCTGCATGCACCTTCACCAGCATGCTCAACCTCTATAATTGGAATGCAATAGTGGGCCATGTTTGCTCTTCTGGAGTGGCAGCACAATTCTCCAATCTCTGTGACTCATGCTCTTTCTGACTGCCCTGCCATCAACCATGCATGGCCCGGTCATGTGATTGTTCCTGGACAGGTATTTTTTCACCCAGGTCACTGATGCTTGGGCTGTGACATGCCTGCTGCCCATTGTTTGTGTATCTTGCAATATGTTTTGGTAGGTCTGTTTCTGTCGTGGGCACGCATTCAGTTACTATGCTTTGATGCCTTGGATATGTGCCATGAACAGTCTGGAGGGGGTGGCCTGGAGGGGTGTCAAAGGTTAGGGGGGATGGGGTGTGGTGTTCAGTCTGGAGGGGGGCTAGTGGGTGTTGTCCAGTCTGGAGGGGGCTGCCTGGGGTGTGTAACAGGTAAGGGGGGGCTAGTGGGTGTTGTCAAGTCTGGAGACGGCTGCCTGAGGGCGTCACAGGTGAGGGGGGCTGGTGGGTGGTGTCCACTCAGTGGGGGCTGCCTGGGGTGTGTCACAGGTAAGGGGGGGCTAGTGGGTGTTGTCAAGTCTGGAGAGGGCTGCCTGGGGGCATCACAGGTGAGGGGACCTGGGATGTGGTGTCTATTCTGGAGGGGAGGGGGGCTGATGGGTGTTGTCCAGTCTGGAGGGGGCTGCCTGGGGGTCACTGGTGAGGGGGCTGGTGGGTGTTGTCCAGTCTGGAGGGGCTGCCTGGGGGGGTGTCACAGGTGAGGGGGGTTGGGTGGTGTCCAATCTGGAGGGGGTCGCCTGGGGTGTCACAGGTGAGGGGGACTGGTCGGTGTTGTCCAGTCTGGAGGGGGCTGCCTGGGCGGTGTCACAGGTGAGGGGGACTGGAGGGTGGCATCCAGTCTGGAGGGGGGCTGGTTGGTGTTGTGCAGTCTGGAGGGGACTGCCTGGGGGGGTCACAGGCAAGGGGGGATGGTGGGTGGTGTCCAGTCTGGGGGGATGCCTGGGGTGTGTCGCAGGTGAGGGGGCTTAGGTGGTGCTGTCCACTCTCGTGTGGAGTGCCTGAGGGTGTCACAGGTGAGGGGGTTGGTGGGTGGTGTCCACTCTGGAGGGTGCAGCCTGGGGGTGTCACATGTGAGGGGGGTTGGGGGTGGTGTCCACTCTGGAGGGGGCTGCCTGGGGGGGTGTCACAGGTGAGGGAGATTGGGGGGCGGTGTCCATTCTGGAGGGGGGCTGGTGGGTGTTGTCCAGTCTGGAGGGGGCTGCCTGGGGGGGACACAGGTGAGGGTGCCTACCGGGTGGTGTCCAGTCTAGAGGGGCTGCCTGGGGGGTGCCACAGGTGAGGGGGGCTGGTGGGTGGTGTCCACTCTGGAGGTGGCTCCCTGGGGGGGTGTCGAAGGGGGGCTTGGGGGTGGTGTCCAGTCTGGAGGGGGGATGATGGGTGTTGTTCAGCCAAGAGGGGCTACCTGGGATGTATCTCAGGGGAGGGAGGCTAGTGGGTGGTGTCCACTCTGGAGGGGGCTGCCTGAGGGGGGTGTCACAGGTGAGGGTAGCTGGTGGGTGTTGTCCAGTCTGGAGGGGGCACCTTGCAGGGCTGTCACAGGTAAGGGGGTGGGAGTGGTGTCCATTCCGCAGGGGGGCTGCTGGGTGCTGTCCAGTCTGGAGCGGGCTGCCTGGAGGGGTCACAGGTGAGGGGAATTGGGGGTGCTGTCCACTCTTGAGGGGGCTGCCTGGGGGGTCACATGTTAGAGGGTTTGGTGGGTGGTGTCCACTCTGGAAGGTGCTGCCTGGGGGTGTCACAGGTGAGGGGGCTTGGGGTGATGTCCACTCTGGAGGGGCTGCCTGGGGGGGTGTCACAGGTGAGGGGGGTTGGGTGGTGTCCAATCTGGAGGGGGTTGCCTGGGGTGTCACAGGTGAGGGGGACTGGTGGGTGTTGTCCAGTCTGGAGGGGGCACCCTGCAGGGCTGTCACAGGTAAGGGGGTGGGAGTGGTGTTCATTCCGCAGGGGGGCTGCTGGGTGCTGTCCAGTCTGGAGCGGGCTGCCTGGAGGGGTCACAGGTGAGGGGGGTTAGGGGTGCTGTCCACTCTTGAGGGGGCTGCCTGGGAGGGTCACATGTTAGAGGGTTTGGTGGGTGTTGTCCACTCTGGAAGGTGCTGCCTGGGGGTGTCACAGGTGAGGGGGCTTGGGGTGATGTCCACTCTGGAGGGGGCTACCTGGGGTGTCACAAGTGAGGGGGGTTGGAGAATGGTGTCCATTCTATAGGGGGCCTGGTGGGTGTTGTCTAGTCTGGAGGGGGGCTTTTGGGTGTTGTCCAGTGTTAAGGGGGCTGCCTGTGGGGTCACAGGTGATGCAGAGTGGTGGGCGTCGTCCAGACTCAAGGGGGCTGCCTGGTGAGGTTTGCGATTTTGCTTGGGGGCAGCCTGGTCTTGCAAGGGAGGGTGCACATTTTCTCTGGGGTGCAGGCTGGGCTTGCGAGATGAAGTGCACAATTTTTCTGGGGGGCGGCCTGGCCTTGCAAGGTGAGGTGCACTATTTTGGTGGGGTGCAACCAGGCCTCACGAGGGAGGGGAAGAATTTTTGCTTGGGTGCGGCCTGTGCTTGCAAGGTCAAGCATGCCATTTCGCTGGGGTGCAGCCTGGCCTTGCAAGGGAGTGCATGCGTTTTCGCTGGGGTGCAGCCTGAGCTTGCGAGTTGAGGCGCGCCTTCTCACAGGGGTACTGGATGGTGAGCCAGGGTTGGCACGAGGGTTGCGCCATGTTTGTCCTTTTGATTTTTTGGGGGTTTTCTTGGGGGTGTCTTGTGGTCATTCCTCACGCAGCTTGTTTTTACTTGCGTGACGGCTATTAATGCATCTTTAAATCCATGAAAACGCATGGCGCACAATATGTTTTATAAATATGTTCCCTATCACTGTCCTTCTTGCATCTGTCCCCTTGTCCCCAGCAATCATATCCATCAAATTCAGAACATTTTAATCAAAGATGCTTTTATGAAACCGCACTCCCTTCCTCCCTTCATCATTATTGTACATAAATTCCTATATTTATGTTTCCCATTCCCATACCCCATCTCTTTCATGAATAAATGTATTGTACCTTGTTGTGTGATTTCTTTTTTTTTTAACACCAAATATGAGTCAATTATGGACAGGCGCAGTGTCCGGACATGTCTGGTTTCGAGTGACACACATTTAATTAGTCCGCAAACACTGTGACTGTTCAACGGACATCCATGAGCATGAGCACTGTGGTTCCCACCCGATGCGTGTCCATGGACGGCCGTCAGGGCTGCGGGTGTTCACAGACATCATCATGTGACCACACTGGTGCAGCGTGATGGCGTGTCCGCGAACGCTGTCCTCAGCCGTGGACAATTTAAAAGTGCATTTTCTGCAAATCTAGGGTGTTTCAAGCTGAAACTTCACCCTTCCACAACTCACCAGACCCATTCTTGATTGATCTGGCAACATTTTACATCTTTTAAAGACCTATTTTCTACTTGGTTGTCCACCAGGGACAGCACGACTGTCTGTGGACGTTTCTTCTGAAGGGACCCACCCATTAATTTTCCTCATTCTCAATCTGGCTGTCCAGGGGAGAGCATTTGGGAAACACCTGCTCTGCAGATTTTTGCAAGCCTGCTGCAATGGCATCTGCTATGGCCATCTCTGTTTCTCAACCACCCCGACCACCACCATCACCATCTGGAGGGCCTGGACAGGGGAACAGTTGCAGAGATACAGATGAGGATCAAGAGGAAGATGAGGATGAGGTAGAGGATGTCCCTATTTCCAGTACTCGAAGTGAGTTCTAGATGTGGCATTCTTTTATGACCATTGGAAATGTCCCAACGGCTCGTGCAAGCAAGGTGAAATTCACTGAAAAGCTGTACTCAGTCACGGGAAACCTGGCTTGTATTCCTATGGTATAACTTCCATGAGGCGCCACACCACATCTAACCACCCGACTGCTCTAAGGAAGACAATACCTTTCTCAGGTGAGAGTAGGTTGACATCCTCCAACCCATCATCTTCAACTGCTCCTGTTGCCACAAAGGATAATCCTTTGGGGCAGAGGATCCCAGTGGTGGCTTTACAGGCCATTCAGAACTCTGTTGACCCTTACCTTTCAAGGGTTACAGAGCTATGTTTGTACTGTGAAGCACCGATCTGTAGGGGAAAGCAGTTTCGGAGTGCTTTTGAGGCTGTGAACATGGAATACGAGGAACACTGCCCCCTACCTTAAATTTAAGTACCGCCCAACATCTTCCTCTGTCCACCTGCTCCTTTGTCTCTGTGATTGGTACCCCTATCCTACCCTCCCGTCCCTCTGCTACCTTGCCTCTCCTGCAAAATAAAAGCCAAAACACTTACAAAACCAAAACAATACAAAAAAAGGTTCCTGTAGGAGCCAACTTTCACAGTTAAAAGAAAGTACTGAAAAAAAATCACAGGCCCCTTTGCAACCTGCAGTAGTCCATGGACACCAGAAAAATTCCAGGCGTGGGGTGGGAGAATTAAAATCATTTTAATTGTTGCATGTTCAAAAATGGTGGCACTTAAAAGAACAGTTTCTGTGTTTTTGGCTTTAATATATATATATTTTTTTGGTTTTATAAACTGAACTAAGAAACTTTTTACTGAACTTAATTATTTCTTCTAACTTTCACAAAAACTGCTTTATAGCATTTTGAATGTTTTCCAAACAAATATGATTACCCACATCATTTGGATTTTGGATGAATTGCATCTCTCAGAGAAATGTTGGCAACATTAAATGTAATGTTGTCATGGCAACATCTCACAGAAAATCACACACAGCTTTATTGACATTGTGCCTTGCTTTTTCTATTTGTGGATCAAATAAACTCGAATGCATCCACATCTGTTTCTGAGCATTTCCTTCAACTTTCCCAATGTCTTCTTCATTGCAAGCTGCAATGACATTCCAGTCACATAATCCAAACTGTTTCCTCGACAATGAAGAATAATAATGTCTGGATGTTTCAATTGAATGCAAGATCATCCACCAATCCACACTGATCTGCATGGACCTTTAACCAATGGACCCAAGAGTCCCCTGAAATCCACACACTCTGCTTTCTCAAACACATAGCCAAAGCTATTGTCAGTGCTTTCACAACTCCTGCTAATAAAACTCCTGCAACCGTCTTTTCCTGTACACCACACCCAGGAAACCTGATTGACTGATCCCCACCACCCTCTTTCCATGCCAGGCATTGTCAAAAGACCAGGATGTGCCATGTGATGTCTGTAGACTACTGCGATATCAGCAGACGTTGCAGCCAATCAAAGGGAAGGGTGGGAGTGTAAACTCAATTTCAGTTATTTATTTTTTAGTGGTGGCTCTGAAAAGAACCTTTATTTTGTGGGGGGTTGTTAACCACCACCTTTCCTTGCATTTAGTTACAGTAGTACTATACACTCTACAATTTTCTTACAGGAACATTTACAATGCATTCCTAACATTGTAATGAAAATTGCATTTCCGACATCTGTGAAATGAACAGATTCACAAAAATAATTAACACCATCAGATTGTCATTCTGAAAATATGACATTCCTGCAGCATATAAAATTGCAGATACAGCTTTATTGTTTATTGACAAGCTGCCTTAATTCTTCCATATGTGGACTGAAAATGTTTGTTGGACATCTACATGTGTGCCTCTGATTTATTTCAGAAAAAATAATCTCGGCAACAGGAAACAGTTCCATTAGGCTTTTATAGAAATCCTTCAGGACAACCTGCAAATACACTGGAGTCACATACCCCAAACTGTCCCCTTCACAATGCACAATTACAGTGTCTGGACATTTAAAGTGAGCCATACTCCCACAAAATGAAAACAAGCTTTCCCAGTTTAAGCCACAAACTACATGCCAAAAAATCTCAACTTCTTTCAATCCAATACTTCCGAAGATGAACACTTGAACTCTGATAATACATATCTCCTGTTATTCAAAAACATTTGCATCAAAAACTACTGTGAACCTGTTCAATATTTCTATTTCCAGATTCAACACGATCTGCATCTAACAAGACATAGTACAGGTATGTTTATATTTAAAAAAATATTTTCTTCAACTCTTTCACAAATATAGACATATATAGAGGGTTCATGCTACTTATCCTGTCATAAGCTTCTAATTAAGCATATTCTCTTCTTTAACCACTCTAGCAAATGCCATGCATTGCAGCAGTCATCACCTGCTCACATGAAGAAGCAAACAATTAGAATGCTCTGTGTTTCAAAATGTTTCTTTTTACAAGCATTTTGATGAAAGTTAAAACATGCATATGTGAAAGCAGATCAAATAGATAGGTAGATCATTTTTAAGTGGCACTTAGTGTGTGCCAGTTTAATATGTTGGCAGTACATGCGTACATCCCAACTTCACCCATTCCAATCTATAGGTACTTATTAAGTCTTGATTTTTACCTTTGCATTCTGTGACTTCCAATTCCACGTTTCCCATTATAAAAGTCAAACTACAAGTCATAGAATACAAAGAAAAAAACAGGGTGGACTTGAAGATTCCAAACTGTGACATGTATATCAAATAAACATGTAAAATGTTGTGCATTTCAAAATATTTATTTTTGGAAGCATTTTGATGAAAGTAAAAATAAATGCATACCTGCATCTATAGCAGCACGGTGTCCCTTTTTCATAAAAGAAAGTAAGAAAGAAAGGCTAAGGAGCTGAGAAGCTGCTGATCCTGATCTTGAGAATTGAATTCAACACGCATTTGGAGGCCACGGTGTTGGTGTCGGAGTGGTGCGGTGGAGTTGGTGTTTGTGCCTGAGGAGTCCCATTCACTTTCTGCAAGGGCGTGTGTGCGCCTAAGGACGTTTGACTGCAGAGCTCCAGGACCCACGATCCGCTGTATGTACTGGTATAGGTGAGTTTCCGGGCTGCCAGGGCGGCAGATTATATTCATCACTGTCGTACTCTACTGCAAGACGCTGGGCTTGGGCAGCCGCTGGTGGGTCATGATGTGATTACCCACATCATTTGGATGATTTGCATCTCTCAGAGAAATGTTGGCAACATCAAATGTAATGTTGTCATGGCAACATCTCACAGAAAATCACACACAGCTTTATTGACATTGTGCCTTGCTTTTTCTATTTGTGGATTAAATAAACTCGAATGCATCCACATCTGTTTCTGAGCATTTCCGACAACTTTCCCAATGTCTTCTTCATTGCAAGCTGCAATGACATTCCAGTCACATAATCCAAACTGTTTCCTCGACAATGAAGAATAATAATGTCTGGATGTTTCAATTGAATGCAAGATCATCCACCAATCCACACTGATCTGCATAGACCTTTAACCAATGGACCCAAGAGTCCCCTGAAATCCACACACTCTGCCTTCTCAAACACATAGCCAAAGCCATTGTCAGTGCTTTCACAACTCCTGCTAATAAAACTCCTGCAACCGTCTCTTCCTGTACACCACACCCAGGAAACCTGATTGGCTGATCCCCACCACCCTTTTCCATGCCAAGCATTGTCAAAAGACCCGGATGTGCCATGTGATGTCTGTAGACTACTGCGATATCAGCAGACGTTGCAGCCAATCAAAGGGAAGGGTGGGAGTGTAAACTCAATTTCAGTTATTTATTCTTTAGTGGTGGCTCTGAAAAGAACCTTTATTTTGTGGGGGGGTTGTTAACCACCACCTTTCTTTGCATTTAGTTACAGTAGTACTGTACACTCTACAATTTTCTTACAGGAACATTTACAATGCATTCCTAACATTGTAATGAAAATTGCATTTCCGACATCTGTGAAATGAACAGATTCACAAAAATAATTAACACCATCAGATTGTCATTCTGAAAATATGACATTCCTGCAGCATATAAAAACGCAGATACAGCTTTATTGTTTATTGACAAGCTGCCTTAATTCTTCCATATGTGGACTGAAAATGTTTGTTGAACATCTACATGTGTGCCTCTGATTTATTTCAGAAAAAATAATCTCGGCAGCAGGAAACAGTTCCATTAGGCTTTTATAGAAATACTTCAGGACAACCTGCAAATACACTGGAGTCACATACCCCAAACTGTCCCCTTCACAATGCACAATTACAGTGTCTGGACATTTAAAGTGAGCCATACTCCCACAAAATGAAAACAAGCTTTCCCAGTTTAAGCCACAAACTACATGCCAAAAAACCTCAACTTCTTTCAATCCAATACTTCCGAAGATGAACACTTGAACTCTGAGAATACATATCTCCTGTTATTCAAAAACATTTGCATCAAAAACTACTGTGAACCTGTCCAAGATTTCTATTTCCAGATTCAACACGATCTGCATCTAACAAGACATAGTACAGGTACGTTTATATTTAAAAAAATATTTTCTTCAACTCTTTCACAAATATAGACATATATAGAGGGTTCATGCTACTTATCCTGTGATAAGCTTCTCATTAAGCATATTCTCTTCTTTAACCACTCTAGCAAATGCCATGCAATGCAGCAGTCATCACCTGCTCACATGAAGCAGCAAACAATTAGAATGCTCTGTGTTTCAAAATGTTTCTTTTTACAAGCATTTTGATGAAAGTTAAAACATGTATATGTGAAAGCAGATCAAATAGATGGTAGATCATTTTTAAGTGGCACTTAGTGTGTGCCAGTTTAATATGTTGGCAGTACATGCGTACATCCCAACTTCACCCATTCCAATCTATAGGTACTTATTAAGTCTTGATTTTTACCTTTGCATTCTGTGACTTTCAATTCCACGTTTCCCATTATAAAAGTCAAACTACAAGTCATAGAATACAAAGAAAAAAACAGGGTGGACTTGAAGATTCCAAACTGTGACATGTATATCAAATAAGCATGTAAAATGCTGTTCATTTAAAAATATTTATTTTTGGAAGCATTTTGATGAAAGTAAAAATAAATGCATACCTGCATCTATAGCAGCACTGTGTCCCTTTTTCATAAAAGAAAGTAAGAAAGAAAGGCTAAGGAGCTGAGAAGCTGCTGATCCTGATCTTGAGAATTGAATTCAACACGCATTTGGAGGCCACGGTGTTGGTGTCGGAGTGGTGCGGAGGAGTTGGTGTTTGTGCCTGAGGAGTCCCATTCACTTTCTGCAAGGGCATGTGTGCGCCTAAGGACGTTTGACTGCAGAGCTCCAGGACCCACAATCCGCTTTATGTACTGGTATAGGTGAGTATCCGGGCTGCCAGGGCGGAAGATTATATTCATCACTGTCGTACTCTACTGCAAGACGCTGGGCTTGGGCAGCCGCTGGTGGGTCAGCGCCTAGTTTGTTTGCTGATTGCTTGTGGTCCTTCTCAGGTTGTGCTGTGGGGCTCAGACATAGCTCGAGCACCTGAGTACCTGGACACCTGAGCATCTAAGCACTTTGAGCCCGCATGCAGCAGACGCGAGCAGGAGACTGCAGGGAGAACTGCCTTTGATCCTGCCTGCCTTTATTCGCATTAATATCAAGGTCACATGGTAGCTAAGGCCCGTATGTCAGGCAGACTTTTATTTAACCCTCTGGGTTTCACGCACAACCAGTCACAATAGTTGAAGCTCTACCTCTATCTTCACAAGGTTTTTTGGGAGACCGCAGGGGGTATCTTACCCGTTCTTGTTTGCCCATTGAATTAAGTGACACCTTGACTGCTGCAATATTACTATGTAGTATATTGCAGTACATCAGTATACCAGCAAGACATAACAGATTTGGCTACTTTCATCGGGCTCCACATCTATGGTCCCTTCTTTGACTATATATAGCTAGAAACATTGAAATATTATCTGTCATACGGTGAGTCAGACTAATTTATTGGACACGCTGCACAAATCAGGAGGTAACCGAGGACGTGTTAAAGAGACTGTCTTTGACTAAGATCACAGGAAAAGACTGGAGCTTTAACTAAACTGTGCAGATTAAATCATGGAAGTCACTGCATAAGCATTGTAGTGCTAGACATCAGGACAGTGACTCTAGGCACAACGTGCACACTGTTACCACAACAAAGAAGTGGTCAGTGAATTCACTATTTGCCACCTTGTAAGAAGGTCCAGCAATCAAGTTACAATCTGCACCAGCGAAATATTAAAAGCAACACGCACATTGACGGCAATGTGATGACCAAGGGCAAGCAGAAAAAGCAAGGACCGTTAGCTAAAGGCGCAATCACAGACTTTTTTCCAGCGAATGCTCATCCTGAAAATAATTCCACCACTATGGATGAAGCTGAGGTAGCTGTGGTTAATAACACAAATCCCCAGGACTATTCCAACTACGGTGACATCGACAATAACTCACTTCTGGAGCCCTGCCTGTCTATGCAGAGATCCATGACACCAGCAATTATGAAACCTTTGCTGACACACCCCAGCGGTTCGGGTCCTCGACTGAAGACCCCCAACTTCAGGGGGACGAATCAGTGAGATTGTCAGCTTTGCTGAATTTGGATATACAGGTGGATCCCTCTATAGAAGGAAGAGACATTGAAGCAAGTAATGTTTCCTCTGCCAGCCCCTCAGACTTGGCTGAACTGCAATTATCTATGGCCTCACTACAGTTTGCCCTTAAGATATTGCTTAAAATGTGTGGCCGGATACTTGAAACTACAATTAGTGTGATACCACAGGTCTCAGCCAAAATATTAATCTCTGGACCAGAACCCACTAAGCATCTACAGCCAGAGATAGATATCCCCGAAACCATCGGGAAGCCCGATGTTGAACCAAATGGAACTGACACATCCGAAGTATTTTTCTCCCACAAGCAGCAGAGGCTTGCTAAAAGAGCTGCCATGATCAAGAAACCATGTGTGGTGGCTTCTGCTCTACCTGAGACTGCACTCTTGGGCAAGCGCCCTAAAAAGGCAAAGAAAAAAGCAGCACTAGTGAAAAAACACAATGATAAGAAGGCAGGTCATCTAACTAGCTGGCTCCTCTCAGATAATGAAGTCGAGAGTGATAGATACGACGGAGACCTGCCTGACTTGGGAACTATACATCTCGATGAGGATCAAGATAACAATTCCTCTACGCCAAACAAAAAACTCAAAGATACAGCCGTGGTGGAAGTGGCTAACATCAAACCAAACAAATCGAGTAAAGATAAGGCAGCCACGCAGTCTGTAACCGTATATGTCTTATCAAAAATCTTTATCAACAAGTTGAGCTAAGTTGGTTAACAAGGACTGAGCTTATGGTAAGACTTCATTCAGTACCACAGCTACGGGTACTAAGATCCGAAGACTTGGAGTTAATTGAACCCTTGCAAGTGATCAATACAAATGTATCGGCAATCCATTGCAAATTCCTTTCATCGGCCCAAATGATGTGAAGTTTCAAGCAGAGCCTTTGTGTGGTAGACATCGAAATAGACGCTGATCCTGAATTGGAAGATCCGAAATGGCCCAAGAAGAGCATGGTGGAAACACAAGAAACAGCCTGCTCCCTTCCGTTACCTAAGAGTGAACAGATCCAGATTGTTGACATTCAGAAAGACTTAACCTGGCTTGGAGCCTCTCTACCTAAGGTTGTGAACCTGCAGTGAGAATCTGCAATTGTGTCATGGAACTGCACAGGTTTTAAGCATTTGTTTTCCCCTATGGGCTCACTTCATTCCCTCACTAACCACCTCTGTATATGTCTACAGGAAACATGGCTGACTTCGTCCATTACCTCAATGGTTACACAATCATTCAGTCTTTGGCCAAAAAGGGGAGGAGGGGTAGACCTAATAGGGGCCTAATCATAGGTATTAGACATGCGGTAAAATCGTGCAGCATTGGAACTATTCTCGCAGATAAAATAATTGTGGTTGAGTTAGAGGGTATATAGGGAGCTACCACTGAAATAATCCTCTTAATTTGCCTGTACAGTCCACCAGGAGGTAACACAATTGAGACCATTCAGGAAGCCATTCATGAGCTGCTTGCCTCATGGACATTGACAGCCGGGAATAAAATGGTCGTCATTACAGGGGACTTTAACTACCACATAAAAGGCTTCGAGGGTACTTCCATTAATCCCTCACTTAACCCTAAAAGTACCAATGTACATGATGTTGAAAATCCTGAGGGGCTGTGCTGGCTGAGTTCTTTAGCAAATGGGATTTGGAATTGATCAACGGCAGAGCATTTAGCGACAATCCATGTAAATATACATGGCAAAGTAGTAGATCTAAATGCACGTTAGACTACATATTTGTAAGTACTGAAATGGCTTTGAGTGTAACAGACATGAAGATCAACTCGAATGGGTGGAGTGACCATTGTTCACTTACCTAAACATTTAAGATTGATGGTGTAGAACAGAAAGCTAAGCCTCTGGGCAACATGGCAGTCAACCACCCTGATACTTGTATTTGTTGGTCAGAAAAAAATATTAAAAAAACAGCCCTTATGGCTCAGTCTTTGAACATAAGAGATCTTGATCAGTTCTAAACAATGTCAGGGAATGACATTGAAGACTGGATTGCTTCTTTTTCTTCAACTCATGCCACATTGGCACCTAGTATGATAGTAAAAGCGGATAAAATAGATTTGTGGATCATTTTACTTGCCACTCAGTGTGTGTCAGTTTAATAGATTGACAGTACATGTAAACTTCCAAAGATAACCCATTCCAATCTTTAGGTGCTTATGCATTCCTAATTTATTCTCTACAATCTGGGACTTGTACTCCAACTTTCATAATAGGAAAAGTGGAACTATAAGTCCCAGAACGCAAACAAAAAATCTAAGACTACATAAACACCTACAGATTACAATGTACATACTCCTAACATATTAAATTTCCACACACCAAGTGCCATTTAAAAGTGCACTACAAATCTTTTCTGTCAACATTTCTTCTCTTTCACAAAATGTTACACACAGAGCTTCTATAAATGTACATACGCATTTCTGAACTTTCATGAAAATGTTCCTAAAAACAAAACATTTTAAACATCCAGCAATTTCATTAATTGGTGTTCCCAATAGATCCTCCTACCTTCATAAATAACAACCTTGCTGACTAAAAGTATTTCACCATTACCACATATCCGACTAACTTTCTTTTACAATTACATGAAAGAATCACATTGTCTATGTGAAGAACCGAAAAAAAGAATACCCTTCACATGCTACAAAGTAATTACATTAATGTACCATATATATGTATGTAATTACAACAACACAGTTCGACAATATATTACCCCACACTAATATTTTGAAACCAACATTTATTTCACTCTACCTCATTATATTGCACCAATCACACCCATCCCATTCCCATCTAAACACCACCATTGCAACACTCATTATTTTCCTGAAAACAGCACAATGTCCCTACTGATGCAATCACACCACCACTCCCTTACTCACTAACCCAACACCATCACACCTCTACAGACTCTTACTCTCACAACCTTCCAAACCACACCTGATATGACACCTCATGATTATACAGAGCGGTATTAAGCTCTCCAATCACACCCACACACCCATTCACAATACATGCACATACATTGCACTACTTTCAAACCCACATTTTCTCTTTTCCCAACAGACACAACAAAAAGTCTACTAAAAAGCAACTCTGTAGAAAAGAGAGAAATAATAGAGCAGATAAGAATAAAATAAAACCATATAGTCATCCACGTATAAATCAATTTATAGAAAACATTAAAACAATAGAGCTAGTACCCTCACTCAACAAAACTAAACCAGAGCACGACTAAAAAAGATAAGGCCCCTCTTGCAAAAAGTAAAAGTAAAAAAATGTGTACAAAGAAAAGCAGACCATCTAACGAGACAAATCCTGTATCTACCAGTTTTAACGTAGTCACGGTAAAGCAATCCAAAATGTATGTTACAAATAAAGTTCCACAGTAGAGCTCTTCACAATCTCATAAAAACAGCTGAAAAGTCAGGACCTACCCTTAAAAACGACCACAAGAGACTAATCCTCAAAGCTCTAATTGACAGTGCTTTTCTACTAAGGAGAATATTGTTTATATTGATTTTAAACAGAATGAAACCACAAAATTGATCACTATATTACAAAAAGTACTTCTAAACATATGCCCTGTCAATATCGAGACCTTCTTTGAAGGCGAATGGATTCACACAAGCAGCACAGAACCATATTTCAATTAAGAAGAATATAAACAAGAACAGAAAAGAATAGCCATAGACAATAATGGTCAAGGGTATGAAATGGTAGAAGACACCATTATGCAAAATAAACCCTTACAGAAAAACCGTTCCCAACAAACCTTCAACCGAATGCTCCTTTCACCCAAACAAGCCATCCAGTGTACAAATGGACATTCAGCTCAATGTATAACATACGCCAACAATCCTTTAAATCTTTACAAAAGTTTCTCAATCATTATGTGAAACTAACATACAAAAGTAAAAATGACAACTTTGCAAACCATGGACTCTTGTCCAGTGCCCAGTCACACTGGACTTCTAGGACATGCACTAGCATGCATTTTAGGAACTACTTGCAAAAGCACCTTTCCACCACATCAAGATGTTAGCAATACACCATTTTGCTATACAGAATCCTGTGCATAGCCTATACTATGCAAAAAGTCCTGCTCTAGAGCTGCAAAATTTAAATATCATTCTCCTACAATGAACATTACCGAAAACCTCATAAACACCAACGTCCTAACAAAGACATACAAAACAGAAAAAGCTAAGTTTCAAAACACATCTGCTGAAATACCAGGCCAAGTATGTGTCTATTGTCCCAGAACTTTTTATAAAAGGAGGACAAAAATAATAGATATAGCCTATAAAATAGCCTAAAAATTAGAGGAAAATGAGGAATGGCAATGGTTCCAATTAGCTTTATATCTAACAGCAGAAACTAAATATAAAATAACGGACCCCTCAATAGTTTGCAGGTACTGAAACATAAACCTTGACAGTAACCAAATGCCATCACGTGCTATCACTAAAAATGTAGAAATATTCCCACTTCTAAAAGCTCTCCAACAACTTAACTTGTATGAGAGCATTATAATCCAAACAGTACACCCATTTTAAGCTATAATACACCTTCAACCAAAATCAGCCAAATTAGCAATATCCGAGTTACTAAAAGGCATGAGTGGCAAAGTAGTATATTTAATAACAAAGAGGTGATGGCTGGTAGGTTTAGAATTAATCTTAACCTCTGGCGTTGCTCTGGGCAACCCTCCAGACCATCGCTCTTCATCTGCCAAGACATTACAGGAGGGGAAAGACCAGGTGCAAATCAGGCTTGGTCCCACCCCAAAAGGGACAGTCAAGCCGAAACTGTTGGGTCACATTCCTTCTGCACGTGAACACAAGCCTCCCCAGACATGTTTCGGCCTTGTTGGGCCTCATCAGTGAGGAGTAGCTTGGGTATCTAGTAGTATATTTGCCATTACATCTCAAAGAAAATGTAGAAACTCTAAGAGAACAGTGACCCATTGATCAATCTTTGATTGTACTGGTTAATGGTGTACCAACAAAAGACAACTTGCAAAACTAGTCGACATAAACAAAGTTAGACAAGCCCTACAATATCTAAAAGAAAACAATGACTACTACAAAGATATAAACATAGAGGAAAACATAAGAGAAAGCACCCAAATAATTCAAGACTCAACAGCAACTGGCCAATTTGAACGTGTAGATCCTGTTGTGGCAGACAACATTTTAGACCAGTATACAGTCACCCGCTATACTCCAAAGACACCATTAACAATGCATTAGAAACATTTCAAATGTATCAAGCCAAAGGATCCCCAATGAACATATGGGAACACGTGTAGAAGCATGTTCTTTTCCTCTACTTTTTCCTACAGGAAAAGGGAGAAGATATTATGAAAGATTCACACAAATTAGTTCATCAGAATATCACTCTTTAAGAATATATTCTGAAGGCCCCAGATTCAGACAAAATGTTGAATACATTTTACACTGCCGATTCGAAAATGAACTAGCAACTCTATGTTATGTAGTTGCACACACATAAAAAACAGGCTCTTACTTTTTAAACATGTACGCTAACCAACTGCTTCAAAAGTTAAAGGACAAAGATTAAGTATTGCAGTCAAGTATCAAAAATTTCTTGGCAAACATGCATGGCACAAATGAATACTGGTTCCGGGGTCATGCTGATGTACGTTGTATGCTGAGGAACCAAAGGCCCACCCACATGGTTTGTTACTTTAAGTTTAGCAGAATACGCATTGGATGACTTTCACGACTCCTTGTACACTGCAAACCAAAACAAAGACGGAATAGATATAAAAACACCCAGAGAACTTTGTTCGTTTGACCCTGTCAATGTATCAGGATACTTTCACCATTGCTTCATTGCCCTGCTGCACTTTATCTGCAATACAACTACCTATCCACTCAGAGAAGTGCAACCCTTCTTTTGTAGAAAAGAATATCAATCCAGAGGAGCACCATACATTCACATGCTTTTGTGGATAAAAGATGCTCCTAAATTTGGTCATAATAGAGATGCCACTGTTTTACAGTTTATTGAAAAATACATTACCTTCGACATACCTTCAGAAACCACAGATAGTGACCTACATACACAAATCGTATGCTTCTGAAAACATAAGTGTGGATCATACTGCTGATGTAGATATAAAAACAAAGGCAAATACGATACAAAATGTTGCTTTGGATTCCATAGACCAGTTTGCACAAAAGGACAAGTAAATAGCTTGATGTCTTCAGTTAGACAAAGTGTAAAAGGCACATTCCTTAAACACAAATACAACAATAAAAGGAGTGAAGCATCCAATTAAATCAATGATTACAATGCAATCATTGCCCTCTTGTGGAATGCAAGCATAGATATACAATACATTGCAGACAATTCCACTGCAGTTGCAAGATATGTCACAGTCTATCTCACCAAAGCTGAGAAAACAGAGCTAAAAGACCTCTGGGATTACACATCATCTGACAAAACACTAACACGAAAATTGTACAGCTTCGGTAAAAAAAAATGCTCTCCAATAGAGAATGTGGGTGTTATGAAGCTGCAGACTGTTTAACAGGTACAGCCTTGTATGGCAAATCTGAACCCATTCTCTGGCTGAACCTTGGTCCAGCTTCATACCAAAAAAGAGTATTACAATTCTACCAAGAGATAGAAACTATAGCCACAAATGATCCCACAGCCAGGATATTTAAAAAAAAAAAAACAATTTAATTGACACATAATTCCCAAAAAGAAGTACTGCTTTGGAAAACATGTGTCTGTACTCTGTACAACATTGCCCAAAACTACACCTACAAAAACAATGTTACACCAAATGAGACAACTGGGAAATATTCAGTCTCATCTTGTGAAGGAAGCCAAGTGAAAGTCACGAACAATCAGACTAATTAACCATATAACATTATCGTTTAAATCTCCACAACATAGAGAATTGTATTACATGGTCGTACTCCAACTTTTTAAACCTTGGAGAAAAGGAAATTAATTATTAGGTGACTATGACTCATTTGAAGAGCTGCATTCAAAGCAAATGAAAGCATTATAACAAAATGACAATTTCAAACAATACAAAGAAATGTTGGATAATGAACGCCAACAAGAGGTAGAAATTGAAGATCAACTAGATGACGACACTCCTGAGGGCAGTCAACCTTCTTTTTAGGAAGCTTAGAACCACTTGAAGGACAACTTATTTTAAATGAAGCAGAAATAGTCATGACTGAGGTAGAAAATGGCATATAGCAATATAAACAATCTGTGGAAGACTTATCAGTGCTGGAATCACAGCTTAATGATGAACAACTCAGCATTTATCTAGAAGTCACTCAAGAAATTGAACATGTTTTTAAACATAAACTAAAACCTGGAGCTGTAAAAATGATAAACCTCTGTTCCTGTACGTAAGTGGTGAAGCTGGTTCTAGTAAAACATACTTAATTAAAATAATTAGCACATTTCTACAAACTTAACAAACAACAACCTTTCAGCCGTAGTATTATCCCCCACATGTTTAGCTGCCTATAACATAGGAGGCGTACCTTTACACTGACTACTGCTCCTCCCCGTAGAACACCAAAACAAATTAAAATACTACACATTATCAGCAGAAGCTTCTACTGAAGTATGCATAATTCTGAAACAAATGGAAATGATCCTGATAGATGAAGTACGCATGGTTTCCAACCTCATGTTGGCTTTAATTCATCTCAGAATGCAAGAAGTACTAAAAACCAACTACGAAGAACTGTTTGGAGGAAAAGATGTTATTGTTTTCGGAGACCTCCTGCAGTTAACAACAGGAAAAGTTCAACCTATTTTCAAAACATTAGAACACAAACAATGTCGCACTATGTTCAGCAGCATTGGAAATTTAAATCTCTGGCAACATTTTCACTACTAAGAACGAACTCAAAACATGCATCAGTCTGCAGACCTCATGTATGCTAACATTTTAAAAAGCATTAGAACTGGGCTGCTTACTAAAGATGCAATATCCATCTTAAATAGTAGACTAATCCATGAGCTATATGGACGAAATACACATGCTCCTGATGTCATGGAACAATTAGCTCAACAAAATCTAAAATGCATGTGCTTAATGCCAAGCTGTAGTCAATTCAACGACACAATGTTGAAAAAAGAAATGCAGCCCATACCGCATATCAGTTCTAGAGACAAACTAGAGGTGCACAGCATGACACATCCTATGTGTGAACAAGCAACAGAATGACTAAATAGCTTAGAAACATCTATCACCAACACAGCTGGATTGGCGAAAATATTGACTTTGTGTCTAAACTGCAGGGTAAATCTAAAAATGTAACCTCGATGTAGAACAAGGTTTAGTCAATGGAGCAATTGGTACAGTTGTTGGCTTCTAAACATATCCACATGACAACATTCAGTTTGTCAACATCCACCTTGACAAACTTGCAGAAGTAAAAAACAATTGGCTGCACAATAGCACGTTTCCTTAGTTTCAAAGATATTTACGTACGCAGGGAACAATTTTCTCTGACTCTTACATAGGCTGTCAAATTTTTAAAAAAATCACAGGGTCTAACCCTAGATCAACCATTGATGGACATTGGCAGCACAGTCATTAAAGAAGGTATGAGATACGTAGCACTTTCATGTCTGCCTACACTCAATGGTATATTCCTAGTTAACCGTGATGCAAACAAAGTCAACGCAGACCTTCCTTGCATCCTGGAATACAACAGCCTACGTGCACTCTACACTCCCCATCTAGATATGTACCCTGTACCTCAAAAAAGGAAACCTTTAAAAAGAGTACTAATACAAACAGAATCTATAACAGATCTCCCAACAATACTGCTAAAATAACAACAACCAACTCCTTCTGCATCAAACAATACAACCACAAAATTGTCTAGTACAAAGTCAACTACACGTCCATCACAAAACAAAGACACAAATGTGTCTTCTCCAGAAAAATCTGCAGGCCCATCAAATGATCCACAAACAGAACTCTCTGGTCCATTTATTCACCAACACAACTGCAGTAAATTGTTATGGTAATGTAACAATCTGTCTTTTTTTCAATTGGCCACCAATTGTTCACAACATTTATTTAAAAGGCTCAGATCATTTCTGTTTGCAAATGCCTGTCCTTCATAGAAATGCCACAAATAATCCTGACAACACTTAAATGTGTCTTAGGTGTAAGGCAAGAAGTGGACTATTGTGCAGCAATGGTAACATTTACCATAAACACACGGGAAGATCCACAATAATTCCTAATGTAGTTACTACAAGTACTGGACACCGGCAACATCCCTATGAAGGAAATATCTTCCAGATTTCATACACGTGGAAACATATATGCACTCTCTGCAACCATGTTTCACAAAAGCACATCCCTGATGAACGATTTGTATATGTATTCATACCAAATTCTGAATCCTTTGCATTTCACCAACTTCTGCAGAATGCAAATCATGGCATAGTATGCGCTTTTTGCAATTCAGAGAATTGTTCCACCATACAAATGAACTCACATAGCCAATATGTCATACTAATGCTTCTAAGGTACAGTGCAGATGGTACCAAAAATAACTGTAAACGTACAGGCTTCACACACGACCAAGTATCTTTTGGAAAGAAAACCTTCACATCACGCTCAACAGCTTGATTCCTTCTCTTCAAAGACATGTATGTACGCAGAGAACAATTTTCTCTAACCCTTGCATACGCAGTCACCATTCATAAATCACAAGGTCTTACCCTAGACAAAGCAATGATAGACATTGGTAACACAGTCTTTAAAGAAGGCATGAGCTACGTAGCACTATCACGCTTACGTACACTTGATGGTCTATTTCTAACAAACTTTGATGCAAGTAAAGTAAATGCTGATATTCCTTGCATTTTAGAATACAATAGACTTCGCTCACTATATACCCCCCATCTAAACACATATTCTGTTCCACAAAAAGTAAAACGTTGAAAAAGAAAACTAAATCAAACAGAAATGCAACAGGATGTCACTGCAAATCCTCCAAAGAGAGTAAAAGAAATGAAAACTTCATCAAGTAGCACAAACATAAAAGAACCAATTAGGGAAAGTAAACCAGGTACTTCGTCAAAGAAGGAAGACAAACAAAAAAAAAATCAATCAGATACAGAACTACCTGGTCCATTTAAACTCTCAAATATAGTTGGAGTAAGTTGCTACGCAAATGTAGCAATGCATATTCTATTTCAATTACCACCAATTGTTGACAACATTTACTTACACAGTACAGACCAATTGTGTTTACACATGTTAGTACTTCATAGAAATGCAACAAACAATCCTAACAACACGTATAGTGTTTATGGAATAAGACAACAATTGGACAAGTGTGCAGCAATGGTTAAATTGACTATAAACTCACAGGAAGATCCACAAGAATTTCTAATGTACTTACTACAAGTACTGGAAAATAAAAACATACCTATAAATGAAATCTTCCAGATTTCATACATGTGGAGACATACATGCACTCTCTGCAACAATGTGACACAAGAACACATCCCAAAAGAACACTTTGTGTATATATCAATACCTAATTGTGAATCCATACCATTTCAGCAACTTGTACAAAATGCAAACCATGGTAGATTATGTACTACCTGCAATTCGGATAATCGCTCCACCTTATTAATACAAGCACATAGTAGATACGTAATACTAATGCTCTATGTTACAATGCAGATGGTACCAAAAACAACTGCAAGCTGACTGGATTCACACATGGTCAAGTATCACTTGGTAAGAAAACCTTCACAACAATAGGAATAATCTACCATGCAGGAGCCACAACCAATTCAGAACACTACACTGCATATATAAAAAAGAAATGTGGATGCTTTGAATGTAATGATAGTACCATTACTCTAAAGCAGAGATTACCAGCAAATCTTTCAAACGCTTATTTAATGTTCTTAAAACCAAAATTTATTAACTAAACTGTACTTAAACCTTAACTAAACTTGTAGTAAACAAATATAAACTGTTAGAATATTCCAACAGGTATCTAACTGCCCAAAGATTTTACAACAACTAATCAGATAAATGAATACCACTACATTAGAGCAAAAAATAGATAGTTAGAATATACCATCTGGTATCTAACTAACTGAACATTTTACAATATCCAAACTGATTAATCAATACCACTAAATTATATAAAAAAATAGACAGTTAGAATACGGCAATTGGTATCTGCCCCAAAATTTTACAATACCCAAACAGATAAATCAATACCACTAAAACACATAAAAAAACAGACAGTTAGAATACGCCAACTAGTATCTAACTGCTACAAAATTTTACAATATCCAAACAAATAAATGATATGTAACTGCTCCAAAAATCTGCAACAAGCCAATATATAGAGCATTAGCCAGAAACAAGTGAACACTGAAAACAAACAAACAAATAGACTGTACCATAACAAAAAACGTTTTTTTTTAATCCAACATGGATTTTTTTTTCCTCCCACAGACCCAATGATTTTAGCAACAAACACAGAAACTGAGCAAATTGCACAGTACACTGGTTTGTAATGTACTAAATATGAGGGTAAAAAAGAAAATGTTGATTATTCAATGTTATACATCGTTACAAAATACCAATACTAACATGATCTTTTCTTTTATCACAGAAATGAACAAGAAATATATGTACTCCAGTTACTAAACCAAACAGTAAGTATATTATAATAAGTACAACCATCGCAGCATATCACACCCATAGTGGCTTATAACTTTGTTCCTTATAAATTTGTTTTTGGATCCTAAAGTTATAAGCCACTATGAGTGTGATATGCTGCGGTGGTTGTGGCCAGGGCATAGAGTCTTGGGTGCATGGCCATATGGCGCACCGCAGCATATCACACCCATAAAGTCAAATATTTTAACTATGCCTTATGGGAACTTTTAATGTCTGCGGACATAATGAGTGTTCTTAGAACACTTTCAACTTGCCAGCGAACAATACGGACAGCATCCTCAGGACACCCCCATTTTGTTTACTTACGAACATTTCAGAACACCGTGAGTGTTCTTAGAACAGTTTCAGCTTGCTTGCGAACAACACAGACAGTGTCCTCAGGACACACCCTTTTCGTTTATTTACGAACATTTCAGGACACCGCGAGTGTTCTTAGAACACTATCAACTTGCCAGCGAACAATACAGACAGTGTCCTCAGGACACCCCCATTTTGTTTATTTACGAATATTTCAGGACACTGTGAGTGTTCTTAGAACACTTTCAACTTGCCAGCGAACAATATGGACAGTGTCGTCAGGACACCCCCATTTTGTTTATTCACGAACATTTCAGGACACCGCGAGTGTTCTTAGAACACTTTCAACTTGCCAGCAAACAATACGGACAGCGTCCTCAGGACACCCCCACTTTGTTTATTTACGAACATTTCAGAACATAGCGAGTCTTCTCAGAACAGTTTCAGCTTGCTTGCCATTAACACGGACAGCGTCCTCAGGACACACCCTTTTCGTTTATTTACGAACATTTTATTGGACACCGCGAGTGTTCTTAGAACACTATCAACTTGCCAGCTAACAATACGGACAGCGTCCTCAGGACACCCCCTTTTTGTTTATTTATGAACATTTCAGGACACCACGAGTGTTCTTAGAACACTTTCAAGTTGCCAGCGAACAATATGGACAGTGTCCTCAGGACACCCCCATTTTATTTATGAACATTTCAGGACACCGCGAGTGTTCTTAGAACATTTTCAACTTGCCAGCGAACAATACGGACAGCGTCCTCAGGACACCCCCATTTTGTTTTTTTACGAACATTTTAGGACACGGCGAGTCTTCTTAGAACACTATCAACTTATCTATGAACAAAACGGACAGGCATACCGTTCTCAGGACACCCCCATTTTGTTTATTTACGAACATTTCAGGACACCGCGAGTGCTCTTAGAACACTTTCAAGTTGCCAGCAAACAATACGGACAGCGTCCTCAGGACACCCCCATTTTGCTTACTTACAAACATTTCAGGACACCGCAAGTGCTCTTAGAACACTTTCAAGTTGCCAGCGAACAATATGGACAGCGTCCTCAGGACACTCCCATTTTGTTTATTGACGAACATTTCAGGACACCGCAAGTGTTCTTAGAATCCTTTCAACTTGCCAGCGAACAATATGGACAGCGTCCTCAGGACACCCCCATTTTGTTTATTTACGTACATTTTAGGACACGGCGAGTGTTTTTAGAACACTATCAACTTATCTACGAACAAAACAGACATGCATACCGTTCTCAGGACACCCCCATTTTGTTTATTTACGAACATTTCAGAACACCGCAAGTGCTCTTGGAACACTTTCAATTTGCCAGCGAACAATACGGACATTGTCCTCAGGACACCCCCATTTTGTTTATTTACGAACATTTCAGGACACCGCAAGTGTTCTTAGAACACTTTCAACTTGCCAGTGAACAATACAGACAGTGTCCTCAGGACACCCCCATTTTGTTTATTTACGAACATTTCAGAACACTGCGAGTGTTCTTAGAACAGTTTCAGCTTGCTTGCAAACAACACGGACAGCGTCCTCAGGACACATCCTTTTTGTTTATTTACGAACATTTCAGGACACTGCGAGTGTTCTTAGAACACTATCAACTTGCCAGCGAACAAAACGGACACCGTCCTCAGGACACCCCCATTTTGTTTATTTATGAACATTTCAGAACACTGCGAGTGTTCTTAGAACAGTTTCAGCTTGCTTGCAAACAACACCGACAGCGTCCTCAGGACACATCCTTTTTGTTTATTTACGAACATTTCAGGACACCGCGAGTGTTCTTAGAACACTATCAACTTGCCAGTGAACAATACGGACAGCGTCCTCAGGACACCCCCATTTTGTTTATTTACGAACATTTCAGGACACCGCGAGTATTCTTAGAACACTTTCAAGTTGCCAGCAAACAATACGGACAGCGTCCTCAGGACACCCCCATTTTGTTTATTTACTAACATTTCAGGACACCGCGAGTGTTCTTAGAACACTTTCAACTTGCCAGCGAACAATACGGATAGCATCCTCAGGACACCCCCATTTTGTTTATTTACGAACATTTCAGGACACCGCGAGTGCTCTTAGAACACTTTCAAGTTGCCAGCGAACAATACGGACAGCGTCCTCAGGACACCCTCATTTTGTTTATTTACGAACATTTCAGGACACCGCAAGTGTTCTTAGAACACTTTCAGCTTGCCAGCCAATAATACGGACAGTGTCCTCAGGACACCCCCATTTTGTTTTTTTACGAACATTTGAGGACACGGCGAGTGTTCTTAGAACACTATCAACTTATCTACGAACAAAACGGACAGGCATACCGTTCTCAGAACACCCCCATTTTGTTTATTTACGAACATTTCAGAACACAGCGAGTGTTCTTAGAACAGTTTCAGCTTGCTTGCCAATAACAAGGACAGCGTCCTCAGGACACACCCTTTTCGTTTATTTACGAACATTTCAGGACACCGCAAGTGTTCTTAGAACACTTTCAAGTTGCCAGCGAACAATACGGACAGTGTCCTCAGGACACCCCCATTTTGTTTATTTACGAACATTTCAGGACACCGCAAGGGTTCTTAGAACACTTTCAACTTGCCAGTGAACAATACGGACAGCGTCCTTTGGACAACCCCATTTTGTTTATTTACGAACATTTTAGGACACGGCGAGTGTTCTTAGATCACTATCAACTTATCTACGAACAAAACGGACAGGCATACCATTCCTAGGACACCCCCATTTTGTTTATTTACGAACATTTCAGGACACCGCAAGTGCTCTTACAACACTTTCAATTTGCCAGCAAACAATACGGACATCGTCCTCAGGACACCCCCATTTTGTTTATTTACAAACATTTCAGGACACCGTGAGTGTTCTTAGAACACTTTCAACTTGCCAGCGAACAATACGGACAGCGTCCTCAGGACACCCCCATTTTCTTTATTTACAAACATTTTAGGACACAGCGAGTGTTCTTAGAACACTATCAACTTATCTACAAACAAGACGGACAGGCATACCATTCTCAGGACACCCCCATTTTATTTATTTATGAACATTTCAGGACACCGCATTTTCAGGACAACCCCATTTTATTTATTTAACAAGATTTCAGAACACCGCGAGTGTTTTTAGAACAATTTCAATTTACCAGCGAACAATTCGGACAGTGTCCTCAGGACATCCCCAACTTGTTTACTTAAGGACATTTCAGGACACCGCGAGTGTTCTTAGAACATTTTCAGCTTGCTTGCAAACAACACAGACACATTTTGTGTCCTCAGAACACCCCCATTTCGTTTATTTAGATCATTTCAGAACAGCCGTGTTGTCCACAGACAAATTGAACACAACAAGAGGGTCAACATTTAACCCATCTCATAATCTGCCACCCTCCCCAAACACTCTTACACACCAACACACTCTACTAAATAAAATGTTTCAACCAAGTTTCACCGCGCTGTCCGCGGACTTCAGCGAATCCAAGATGGCGAGTGCTACCGAAAATCTGACGCACTTCACACTCTATGCTGTCCAATCAGTGAACACGTTGCATGTCCGCGGTCATGATGTAAGCCGATTGGCCAATCAGGGCACTGTCCGCGGAGCGAACAGGGAAGTGTGTCCGCGGACCGAAAACAGATATCACACATTTATTTTTACCTGCTTTTTGGTAATTTAAAAAAAATACTGGACGGATTTTCACCAAATTTGCAAAAGCACGCTTTCCGGACCAACCCGCTACTCCTTCTCCGAATTTGGTGAAAATCCGTCCAGCGGTTTGGGCTGGAGGCGCGAGCAAAGTTTTTTCCCCAATCAGTTAATGGGAAAAAAAAGGTTTTGGGACCCCCCTTATAACTTTGTCACCCCTGGATGAATCCTCACCAAACTTTGAAAAAGAATTCACAGTGGGCCATATACATTTTTTGCAAAGTTTGGTGAGGATTCGTCCAGGGGGAGCGAAGTTATAAGCTGCCCAAAAAGTGCTCTTCCTAAGGAAACAGCAATTTAACCATAACTACGTGGTAACTACCGTGGTCATGTAATATATATATATACATATATATATATATATTTCTAAGAAAATCATTCTTCCAAAGCGTGTGAGATATTATCCACCACTGTGAGAATTCCTGTTCTATCTTTGCTGATTCTCCACATTAGTACCTCTTCCTTGTCTGATGGTAAAATCTGCTGCTCATGAGACATATACATAATTACTTAGAATTATAGTATGATTAATTTAATTAATGTACGTTCGTGCTTACATGTAGAATTGCTTAAATTGAATTGTAGCACTACTCAGTTCTTGGAGAGCATGAACAATAGTGAAACATTAAACCACTTTTTTTTAATCTTGACTCCCTTCTTTTCATATCGACTCCCTCAATGTTATTTAATTTTCTATGGTGTGCCCTACTTTGTATATTGCCCAGATTCCATGCAGTTCCATATGTCCTGTAATGCACAGGGAACCTGTCAGATACTGTTTCATCCCAGAGCTCCGTTTGCAAAGCTCTGGGGACCCAGCACACCCAATTATCCACTATCAATGTACTGCCCCCCAATATCCGATTCACCCCTTGCATCTTGTTTTGCTGTCCATCGAAAGAAGAGCACGTGTGTTTAAATCCCAGAGATGTACTGAAATTGGACCACACCTAAGAGCTGTGAAATTGTAAATCTCAATCAGAGGCAAATTTATAAGAAATATATCTAGCAAAATAAAAATAGAGCCGGTTCAAGAGCAGACGATGAATTCCAATGTGCCACCAGACAAGGTACCTGCTAGAATAGAGATCAATGTGCAGCCCTCCAAATGTCTTAACACCAACCTGGCGAGCTGGAGCTGTACCCTGGCATAGCCATAGCCAGTGGTGTGTTTACAATTAGGGTGACTAGGCCATGGCCTTGTGCAACAGTTTGCCACAGTGGAGGCTTGTGTATTTACAATTCATTTAATCTTTGGCAACATAAATGTGCTGAGACTTTCTGAGACGTTCTGCTCTTAACTGCCACCCCGGTGCTGCTTAACATTGGATGTCACTTGAGCTGTCAAAGGGGTACTTATGACCTGAACCAGCTTTGTGCCTCTGTAGGACAGGTGCTGCATTCAGGCTACTGATGCATCAGTACACAGATGTACACTTTGCTTTTGGAATGGAGCTTATGAAATGGGAATATGATCAGCAGATTAACCTTTCAGAGATGGAATTACCTGTATCATTCTATTATTATTAAAAGAAAAATATCCAGCGCTTCCGAGACCCTTGTCAGGTGGCAAATCCTCACAGATGGATCTGTCGGTTTCCTTGGATCTGTCTTTTGTTATTCTGATCTGTTCTGGTAGAGTGCTATCGAAGGCCCACCTGCAGATTGAACAGGTTAAAAGTACCCAAAGCACTTGCGCTCCAGACACCTTTTTTGTTGTTTTAGGGTAGGAAATCCATTTTAGTACGTTTATTACTTTAATGTTTTATTTTCAATTATTTATTTTTGAAATAACATGGTCCACTCATAATTCAAAACTGTAGGGCAGCCTGCACAATCACCCTGCTATGCTCAGAGGGTGTTACAACTGGGGACAGGCTGTCAATATGACTTGCAGCAAAGAGTGCTGGAAAGTGTCCTGAATAAATGTATGGATGAGCTCCTTAGCCAAGCAATCTATCTGTGCAGCAATATCCACGATCCTTAATGCATATGGGTCTTAAGTGAAGTTGTTGTCTCTCCTCATTTCCGAGTCACTCTAGATCTAGTGTCCTTCGCAAGGGGACAGTAGTTGCTTGACACCTGCTGTTCAACCTGTTTCTTCCTATAAAGCTTTTCGGTCCGATTCTTTTAAGCAGTTCAAAGTCGCTTTTGATTCTTTCAAGCAGTGCAAAGTCGCTTTGAACTGCTTAAAAGTGATTTGCACTGCCGAAACAAATCCGGATTCATGGAACTGTGCAAAGTGTATTTTTGCAGTGCAAAGTCACTGCAACGGCATTTTATACTGCACACATGACGTTAAAATGACTTTGCACTGACTTTGCACTGCAAAAATACACTTTGCACAGTTCCACGAATCAGGGTTTTGTGCCGGCAGTGCAAAGTCACTTTTCTGCAGTGCAAAGTCAGTTTGAACCGTGCAAAAAATTCCATGAATCAGGCCCTTTGTCTTCTTCCGACTTCTATTTTCTTTCACTGTAAATACCAGCAATGGCATCTGATCAAGCTTACCTGTCTTGAACAGCCAGGTATTTGTAATCCTTTCCCTTATCCCTGTCTCTGGAACCCTCTCTCAGTAATGTGTCTTGGCACAATAACACAAGGCATGGTGGCAAAGCAGAATACATACGCTGTTGTGGGGTCTGAAATGCAGTCCCAGTGCAATTGTGCAGGCCATTGTGTAGGAGCAGCACAGACCTCTATATAATGAATTCCTTGTTTTCACCCCAGCCATGTAAGAATAGGAAACGGTTAGTCTAAGCAAGTGCCACTCCCTCTTAAAGGCAGTCCAATGTATTTTGTGTTCATAAGTTATTCACCAAGATGTGTAAATTCCTGGATCATAGACACTATTTTAAGAAAGATTGTGTCACAAATCAATTACCCGAGGTAGGCACATTTGATCTACATAAAATCATCCACATGGAGGGAGTTCAAGACTCCAACATGAAAAAATGAGACACCTTTAATTGTGTTTACCGAATCTATGAAACAATGCGCCATATCAAAAATTAGAACTAAAGATGCCCTGTGGAAATTGCAAGATACGCTTTTGGAATTATACGACTTTCACGTGAATTGGACTGTCCTAAGAAAAACCTATAACTGGCTTTATGCAGTACTTCAATCTTTTATTATTTAAATAATACTCTTCAGCAACAAGGACTTTCTCTGCATCCAACTCCATTAGTAGATTTCAAAGATGATACCAATATTCGAATACTGGTTGACGATTATCCCCAAAATGCTGTGTTGTCCCAACACTCTGGTGGAATGACGGTTGATTCCAAACATGTTTAAATGGACTTAACAAATCCTATCACTGGTCCGATATCAGAAGATTGTAACATTAATACTGATGCTATCAGAACCTTCGACTTTCTACACTTGATAATGAGGGAATTTCATGGTATACCTCCTGTACCCTTATTAGTTAGAGGGCCTGACCTGTGATACTTTGGAAAGTGAAAAAGTTCTCTGCATCACCAGTAACTACCTCAATATTAAAGAATCATCCATCTATAAAGATACCATAAAGAGAGATACCACCACCAAACTTGAACAATTATTGTAAATTGCCACTCTGGAAATATACCCAGGATTCCATCAGATGGTCGACGAAAAGACTAGTGCTTCTGAAGTCAGATGAACAGAGTCAACAACTGATTCAAGCGTTTCTGGAGTTCCAGCACATTGTATCTGTCTATTCATATGATTCTGGAAACAACTCTCTACAGTAAAGAATACAACCTATTAACACTGATATGGCACCGTATGTGTAAGGCAGTATTGGTTGCCTTTCGTACCCATGTATTTACTCACAGAAATTATCAAACATTTGGAATCCCATGGGATCAACTGACAAGTCCATGAACCTTAAATAACCCTGCACCATAAATATTAAAGCACAATAGACAATGGAGACTCTGTGCAGTCAAAAGGTAACTGAACAAGAGTATACACATGTCATGGTGACCTCTCCTTTGAATTTTCAGGGAGTTTCACTGATGTAAGGGTCTAAATAATACTCTTCTCCTGATTTAACAATTGCATATTAGATTGCCTTGGTTCGCTGTGAACACCAATATAAACTTGCCTTTACCTTTTTGCATTATAGTATGGGTGGACTTGTTAGCCTTTTGTATGCAGTAAGAATGGGAATTAATTAAGCAATATGCCCTGAGTGGCGGGGCAAATCTGGGTCTGGTAATGCCCCAGGGCCCATAGTTATAGGCCAGAGCCAAGCGAGGGCCTTAACGAAGGCCCCGGAGCATTACCGGACTTGGTAATGCCCCCACTGTGAGGGCCATATTGCTATTAGTTCCCCGGCCCAAGAACGGGGTACTAAAAGCTTTTTTTCTGTCCCGAAATGCTGCAGCATTTCGGGACAGAAAAGAAAAAAGAAATGACAAAGAAAATAGCCGCCGGGAAGAGAAAATGGAGTCCGTTTTCCCTTTCAATGTCGGCCATCAGGAGAGGATGCGCTGGTAACAGAAGTGTTCCCAGCGCGTTTGCTCCCGAAAGACGACAGAAAAAAAGGTAAGGGGGGCTTGAGGGGAATGGAGGGAGAGAGGGAAAAGAAATTTAAAAAAATACCTGAATGATTCCCCAGCGAAGGACGATGGTAGACTCCAGCCGTGTGGAGGCTCGCAGCGAGGATGGCCCCGCTTCGGGCCTCCTCATTGGCTGAGGGGCTGCCACGCCCCCTGCCATGGACAAAGCGGCTGGAATCCAGCCGAGAATCGAGGGATTCTCGGCTGGGTAATGACCCGGCGAGAGACAATCAGAATGTGTGTTACATTCTGCTTGACTCTCGAAGGGTACTAATGTTATATATTCCTAAATATATCCTTTTATGTTCGTTATGAAGCTGTAACTTTGCATATGTAGTTCAAATATTAACAAAATGCATAAACTCCACACGCTGAAATGATTAAGGACCACAGGTGTGAAATTATCACTCCACAAAACCTATTAGCTCAGAACCAAAGTAACATTTGTAGGGTATTAAATCACAGCTAAAGGCCTTAATCCTGAGAAGAAAAAGGTTGAGGCTTTAATGAAGTTGACAACCCTACAAATCTATGTGAATTGCAATTTTATTTAAGATTCACCAACTGCAAAGAGATTTATGCAAAGATCGCTTAACCCTTAGTCCATCTTTTGAAGGCAGGTGTGAAGTGGAAGTAGGGAGACTCGGGAACTGTGAATGTGAAACAGTTGAAAAGAAGTATTTCTCAAGCTCTCTTCTTGGCTTATCAAGTGACCGAAGTGAGCGGGAACAGTCAGGAGAGGCATTCCACTACTTTTATTATTTAGTGTTAACAGTTCCACTACTATTTGTAACGATTTTAACCATTCTACAACTGTTCTTTGTGAAGTTAAATCGCACTTCTCTACTTTACCATCCAATAGCAGTTACAGCTAAACTGAAATCTGTTTCAACTTGATTGGCTGTCAACCAGAATGGTTGCAACCAATGAAAAATGTGTTACATGTTGCTCCCTTCCTGCCTACTCTGTCCCCTGCCGGAGTCAAAGCTCCACTACTTTTTCTGGTACACTTCTACCACTGGGCTTATTCTTTTATATACAAGGAGCTTTTTCTAGAAACAGGATTTTACAACAGTTGTTTAACTGCGGTCTTGTGCAAGTAAGACATCATGATCTGGAAACAATATTTGCTTTGCATGACTACAGTCCATTTGTCCATGGGGAACATATTATATGATATCAACTGATATTACAGCGCTTTGATACCCTCAGCTGAGCAAGCACTATATAAAAACTGGTATTATTATAATTATTATCATAGTTGAGAACTCCCATCATCCTCTGCAATATTTGTAGAGTGACCAAATATTGACTGGCAATGTCTCTAATTTGGGGAAAACTTCCTGTATTCTTTCTATGCAAGGCGTCCTTGTAGTGATCAGAAATGGCAAAAATCAAAAGAGTCTGACGGCTGAAAGATCAGCAGCTCCACATGACTGTGTTGAGGATAACCATTTTGAAGATGACGATTTCAAAATGATTGAAAAGAAGAGCCATATTTAGCTCCTAGCGGCAAGGTGTAAGAGGAAATACCTGTCAAGGAATGGCCACAGTTTGTGTGGATGGATGTTCTCGCCACATCACAGAAAATGACTAGAAGAAGTTAGTAGCTGTAGTCGAAAATGCTTGGGAAATGACACTCCTTACCACTCAGCCAGTTAGAAAATGTGTCTCTGGTGAAGTAAAGTGGCACACCTGATGGTCATTTATCAATCTATCCACGCTGCTGTACATCATGAAAGCCAGTTAGTAGTGATTATTTCCGATTCAGATTATGACTGAAATATATTTATAGAACACATAATAAATGGTTGGTTATGACACCTGTAAAGACGGCCTCCACACGTTGCTTGGTTGGCAATGAAGTATTTATTAACAAGCTACATGAACATTAAAGACTCCCAACCTATGTCAAGCTGGTCCTTCAGCTAACACTGATCTTAGACAAAGCATAACATTCTGCTCAGGTGCTGGACACTCCACATTCCATCCCCATATTCTACCCCGTGTCCTAAGCACATACATCACACCGCACCTTCCCCTTTGCATACACACACACAAAAACTATTTACACATAAGAACATTACAATAAATTCAAACATAAGCGTAAAACACACAATGAAAATGTTTACAAAAAAATGCATTCATTACACAGTCCAAGCATGGTACAAGTGAAGGCATGTTTATTAACCCTCCCTCACCATACCTCTGCGGTGGCTTAATCATCACCTTTGCAACTCTCGACAAATTCCATACTTGTCCACCCTGAATCCTCACTGCACCATTCAAAACTTGAGTCACCCACACTGGCTCAGAATATATCAGATCCCCCTTCCTTTTAATTACTTCCTTCCGGAAGCAAACCCAATCTCCAACATCAACCTTGAGTTCCTTCCTTGCCAATTTTTCATTGGCTTTTCTCACCCACTCACTTTTCTTCCTGATCATCCTTCCTCTCACCTCTTCCACCACATAATCAGACTCACAAGCTCTCCTTAACCATGCTGGTGACACTTTGGTGTTAGGTTTTCTTCCTCTCATCAACTCCAAAGCACTCACACCAGTGTTAACATGGGGTGCCAACTGTTATGCATATAACCTCTCTCTTACCGCCGTCCTTTTGTCCTTTCCAAACGCTCTACTCATGCGCACAGCTTCCATGATCAACAATTGACTTTTTGTACCATCCCATTGGTCTGGGGCTGGTAAAATGCTGTTTTCTTATGTTTCACCCAGCACAACCTCAAATATTCTTGAAAATATCCACCTATGAATTGTTTCCCATTGTCCGTCAATATAGAAACGGGAAAACCCTCTCTCTCAAAAATAATTGGCAGAAACTCCTCCATACTCTGGGCTGTTATATCTCTCACCATCTTTAACTCTGTCCACCTTGAAAACAAGTCAATTAGAACAACAATGAACCTACCACGGCCACGTCCCATTTCCATCGGCCCTGCAATGTCCATGTCTAAATCAGTCCATACTCAAGAAGGCGCAGCAACATTTACCATTGGCTGTTGCTTTGCCACCGTGTTCTTACCAGACACTTCACATTCTACACATTTTCCAAACATCTGTTCTACACCACAATCGAAGCCTGGCCACCAATAGTCCTCTCTGAGGACTCCCTTGGTCCTATACACTCCAATACGTACTTTATGACCAATTTCTACCAACGTCCTCCATAGAGCACCAGGGACCACCACTCGATCCCACCGATACAAAATCCCATCTCTCACACTCAACTCAGACCTCACTTCCCACAATGACCTCTCCACCCCCCTCAAGAGTCTCTTTTTGGGCCATCCCTGCCGAACAAAGTGCATGCCATGCACCCAATTCTCATTCAACCTCAACGCTTCCACCCATTCTCCCCAAGTGATAACACCATCATGTGACACATAAACCATATCCGTTACATTATCCTCTGTCACCCCTTCGTGGGTCTCACCCTCCACCTCACACAACCTGGACACATGATCAGCATTTACAGTCTCCCTTCCAGAAATAACCTCTATATCAAAATTATGGCCTTGTAATTTGGCCACCCAACATGTTACTCTCCTTGACACTCTTTCCAAACCTTTCTTCTCAAAAATAGACTTGAGAGGTTTATGGGTAGTTCTTATGGTAAACTCCATTCCCCAAGCTGAAGGGTTTTCTGTAGAAAGGAGTAGGGTTTGACTGGAATACCCAATGTGAGAAGGAATTCCAGGATATAAAAAAGGAAATCAACATGGCCAATGCGTTGACGATGTTTGATACAAGAAAGAAATGTACCATATCCGTGGATGCTAGTGAAACTGGTATTGTTGCAGTGTTGACTCAGATTGGAAAGGATGGTCAGGATCTGGTTATAACACATGCATCAAGGATGCTCAGGGGAGCTGAGAAGAATGACTCTGTCCTAGCCTCTTTCTCTAGGACAGAGTCATTCTTCTCAGCTCCCCTGAGCATCCTTGATGCATGTGTTATAACCAGATCCTGACCATCCTTTCCAATCTGAGTCAACACTGCACCAATACCAGTTTCACTAGCATCCACGGATATGGTACATTTCTTTCTTGTATCAAACATCGTCAACGCATTGGCCATGTTGATTTCCTTTTTATATCCTGGAATTCCTTCTCACATTGGGTATTCCAGTCAAACCCTACTCCTTTCTACAGAAAACCCTTCATTCTGGTGACCTTGTCAAAAAAGTTTTCCACAAACCTGTGATAAAATTCTTTTTTTTATTTTAATTTTTTTATCAACTTTATTTAATAATTATACAAAACATAATACAACTGAGTAACAACAGAATGGGAACAAGCAAAAGATTACTCCATATACATCAGTGCAACAAAATGCAAATTACTACTAAAGTAACAGCTATTCAAAACGAAATCCGAAAACATCCCCACCCTCCTATCTCATGGCAAGATGTGATAACACAAAACACAAACAAAAAAAAAAGGACAAAACATAAACCCCTACCAATCCCCAACCTCAATATCCACAAAATAAACCAAAGCCTACACCTCATCCAAATAAATCCCTGAATGGCCCCCATCTCTCCTCGTACTCAGTTTCCCGATGTTGTCGAACTGCCTGAGTCTTCTCATACCAAGATAAAATTCTATCATGCCAAGAAATGAGCGTAGTTCTCCCTTGTCTTTGGGCGCTCTCATTCTCTTAATACCTTCCACCAACTCATTCTTTGGGCGTAGACCTTCCACCTATATCTCTTGCCCCAAATACTCCACAACATTCGTTTCCAAAAGTGCACTTTACAGCCCTCAATGTTATGCCCTTCTGTCGCAAAACTCTCACCACCGTCTTCACATTCTCCTCATGCTCCTTCCAAGTCTCACCACACAACAAGATGTTGTCTTGAAAACACCATACCGCTTCCATGCCATCCAATAATTTGTCCATCGAATTTTGAAAGAGGGAAGATGCCGGTACTAAGCCAAAAAGCATCCTACAAAATTGATAGACACCTTCGTGGGTGATGAATGCGGTGAGCTCTTTATATGACTGATCAATCTGTATCTGGTGGTATGCCAAAACCATGTCAACCTTGATAAAATACTTGGCATTACCAATCATGGTTAACATCTCGGATATGTTGGGTAATGGATGCCTCTCTGCCACCAAACACTTATTTTGCTCCCTCAGGTCAACACACAACCTCAATTCCCCACTAGACTTTTCACAATAACCAAAGGCGATATCCACTCAACACTCTTTGCCGGCTCAATTATGCCCGCCTCACTCAACCTCCTGAGCTCTTTACGCACCTCATCCCTGAGAGCCATTGGAACAGGATGAAGCTTCGCCCTCACAGGGTTGCTCCCCTCCTTTATGAACATTTTGTGAACCATCCCCTTAACTCATCCAACCTTTTTGGAAAACACCTCAGGGAAACTGTTCACCACACTTAAACTTTCTGTTATATTCAACACTTGCTCCTGTGTATTGAGAGCTAGTCTTATTTTTAACCCCTTTTCCTCCCTCCACCCGAGGAGCGTCTCGCCACTCTTTGTAACATACACTTTACCTTAGGTTTCTCTCCCCTTGAATTGAAACCCTGCAACAAAATACCCTAGAACATTAATCTTTCTGCAATTATATCCACCAGGTCTTTTATCAAATTCTTCACTTTCCCAGCTACAACATCGTCATACACTTTCCATGACATCAAAGACAATTTGGCACCTGAATCTGCCATAATGCGAACTACCTTACAATTTACACAAATGTTTGCAAATTAACTGTCACAACCTTCTTCTTTAGTACACATCACCATATTCACGGTAACAACCTCAACCCGCTCTTCCTCCTCCTCAACAGATGATTGTCATATCTCCTCACCCACATAAATCCCTTTTCTTACATCTTCCAAAACATAATTCTTGCAACAGTTTGCGTAGTGCCCCCACCTCTTGCATTTGTTGTATATCACCTTTCTACCTGGACACACTGGGTAATTGGCAAAATTAATAGAGCTAGCACAGCTGAAACACAACCTTTCCTCCCTTCTGGGACCTTTTGCTTGTTATTTTTATCATCTCCAATCTCGAAGCCTTTAAAAGGTTTATCCTTTGTCTTCTTTTTCAAATTCTTGTATTCCCTATTTGAATCATCCACTCTTAATATCTCATTTGACACATGCCTGCTCTCCTTTCTTGACATTTTAGCTACACATTGAATAGTGTGTACAACTCTTTTTGCTATGGTTATCACTTCCTCCAAATCAGGCTCATCCCTTTACCATATCTCTTCCCTTATCTTATCGTTAGAACACTGTATCATAAACTGATCACGTATGTGCTCGTCAAGTTTCTCTCCACATTTGCGGCTTAAAGCAAGATGGTGTAAGGCTGTAATATATTCTTCTACATTTTCTCCTTCTCACTGTTCCCTTATTCCAAAATTGTATCTTTCTAGAACAGTCCTGGTTCTAATATCAAAGTGGCAATCAAGTTTTGCCAACGCATTGTCAAATTCATTCACCCCACTTTCCTGATTCAAATCCGGGATATCAGGCAAGTTTTCATAAATTCTTTGGCCTTCATACCCAATAATGTGCATGAGAAGGCATACCTTGCGTTCTGCTGAAATACTGTTCCCACATGCTGCCTTGACATAGTGCAGGAAACCTTTCTTCCAAGCTGTCCACTTTATTATTATTGGGCCAGGGCTGGCCATAAACATAGGGGGGCCTGGAATGCATGCTACAGCCATTATCCACACACACTTCCCTTTAAAAGGAAATGTCTTTACTAAGACAGTATTTGACACAGACACACCCCACTTCAGAAGTTACAAACACTGGAACCTGATAGGTGCCTGCAATGCTCTGATCCACGTTGCACACCAGTCACAAAATGTGCGCTTCCTTCTCACCTTCACCTTCAGACTATGTTAATTTCCTCCACTGAGTGAATACACAACAAAACAATTAGCAGGGCGTGTGCGCCCTTCCCCTCAGGCCCTGGGCGCACACATTACTTATTTGTTTGTAAAGTTTCTACTGTGTTCATTTCGCAGAGGCAATCACAGGATCCGTTGAGATTAGCTGGTGGGCGTGCACGTAGATGTGGGCGCACTGCAACCTCCTTCCTTATCGCGCTTATTACAATGTATCAATTTTACCCTGCATAGGCACATGGGTAGTCACCTGATCAACGTACGTGTAAAAAATCACGCCCTCCTTTCCTTGCCACGATTGTAGCAGCATATCAATTTCACGCTGAGAAAGCACATGGACTGTTGCTATAGTAGCAGCGTCTTGCACAATGACGCCACAAGGCTTCCTCCCCTTGCCGTATTCCACTCAGAACGTGTTGTTTCTCGAAAACCGGCGAGCTTCAAGCATCAGCACCACCTCTCCCCTGCAAACATCGCTGACGCGCTGGGAAGTTGCTCACAGGAGAGCATGCGTAACGTTTGAAAATCAACCCGGTTTCAAATGAATACAGCAAGGCTATGTTGCTGTGTAAATGCGATCAACATCAACGCAGGCAATACGTGCAATCGCTCAGTCCCCTGATGTGCATGCAAGCAAACAAACACCAATAATATCAGTATCTCTTAACGGGGGCACATGTTAACTCCAAAATTGACATGCACAGTCAATGTCCTCCTTGTCTCACATCCTTCGCATCATTGCTTACTGCAAATGGCTTAGAAGGCAGTTCAATGAGATCCTCTTAATCCTTGCTTACTGGACCCCACAAAATGAGATGTAGGACCTTCTTTGTATCCTTCCAGGGGATGCAGTGTCTTGGAGCTAGACAGCTTTCCTGTTCCAGTGCTACACCGTCTGTTTAAAGTGCTGGGAGTCTGCCACGGCCTTTAATCCTCGTTGGCAATGTAAAGACGGCCTGCACACGTTTCTTTGTTGGCAGTAAAGTATTTATTAACAAGATACTTCAACAATAAAGATCCCCAACCTATGTCCAGCAGGCCCTTCAGACAATTGATCTTAGACAAACATTCTACTCAGGTGCTGGACACCCCACATTCCATCCCCATATTCTACCCTGTGTCCTATGCACATAATTCACAACCAAACCCCAATCTGGTACTGGCCAGTTACCAATGGGCAGTACATAGTCAATTCAGAAGTATTATGTAAACAATGCCCATGAATTAGCAGCTCATAGTGGATTTCAAAAGATGATGGCGAGCCTATGCGGGACTGTTTACTCACCACACATATTTCATACATTTAAAGGGTTGGTTGATATACGTTCAGTTCCAACCATGTTTTTCCATTCACCAGGCTCCTTTTCAGAACAGAGGGGTGACATTTCAGTGATCTGACCTACAGATGAATTTTAAACACCATTGATTCGTTCTGCCAGTGGAAACTCGTTCTGCCAGTGAAAACAAATACAAGTTACTGGTTACTTGTCTAATTTTAAAGTTGATACAATGTGTCCAGTAGCAAATGCTAAGGCAGGGGCTGCTGCCACTTTATTCATCAACCACATCCTTTCTTGTTTTGTCCTTCCTCAAACGTTTGAGTCAGTTAGGATAGTCAATTTCCCAGTTAAGTGACGACTAAGATGTGGGAAATCTTGAGTAAAAAAGAAACTACTTATCAGCTACTACCTTGCATCTAGTGGGGGATAGAGCTGTACAAAAATTATGGGAATTCTAATGAGGTTTATTGTGGATTCTGGAACCTGTTTGGACTCACGATTTCCACTGGTTCAGATAATTCTGATATCTACCCCTACTGCAGCTACCAGAATGTCACATTTTTATCTCATACCGGATATAAAGTTGGTATTACCACAGCGTCTGTATAACAAACACAGAAGTAGAAATTGATTAACAGCTCTACCTCTCATGGAAACATTAAACTTCTTTAAAAACCCCTTCAACATGCAGTCACATATGCCGAATGAAACTTGGAGAAATCTGCAGTCAGTATGACAACATACTATCACTTCAAAAAGGGAATATGAAGGAGGCGACCAACTCCATCTCTATAACCTTTAAAGAGATCAACCCAAGAAGTGAAGGTTTCTACCTTCATAGAAATGAGCCTTCAAAATGATAAACATGATATCTAAGGGTTGTTATTCTCACGTATCCAAGAGGAATCTTCCTGATCCACAGTTGGGGCTCTGAAAAAGATGTGAATACGACCAAATGTAACAGTATGTCATGAACGAGGAGGTTAAATTCACACCCCCTCCATAACCACGGAAGCCGACATGGATACGACCCTCCAACCTTGCTTGGCACAGGTTCCTGATTTTAGACTAACTGGTAACCACGAGACATCTAATGGGCTAAAGAGGGTTAGGGAGAGGTTGTGGATAGGTATGGAAAATGTATGGAACCCGGAAAGAGGGTTAGGGTACATAATAGGATAGGTAGGGGGAGGCACACTGTCAGGTGTCTTGACCCATGTTTGAACTATTATGCTACAACATTTGGTGCTGTGGGCTTAGAAAATCCAAGATGGCGGAAAAGCCCACATTTGCGCCAGAATCCAGGAAAACCGTGCAGTTTTGCGCACACCAAAATGGTCGCCTGACCTGCCACCCACCAGTGCGAGCGTGATGGGCTACACACAGAGCAAAAACCAGTGCAAAGAAAGATGGTTCTGTTCAAAATCTGTTTTTATTAATGTCAAAAATTGCTAAGATCATGGGCACAAAACCACCAAAAGGATCCAACTTCTTGTTGGGTGTTCCACATCATTTACTGCAAGAATCTACACAAATACAGTATCAGCAAGAATCATATGCTATCAAGCTAAATCTCATTTTAAAGCTATTGATGTAAGGACAGCTGTCAAAAGTGGGTGCAGTACCGTTGCTCACCACTGCCAAAAGCCGGCGTTTTAAAACCATACTATTTTTGAAAAATCAACAATTGAACTCAAACTATGCTGAAGAAAGACTTGCTAAGGGGTAGAGACAATGTAAAACTAGATTCTGAAATGACTTGAAGGAAGCAATTGTTTAATGGGTGTATTAAAAATGTGGGTTATATTGTAAGAAAAGACAAATTGTAACATTGGTGGCAGAGTTAAAAAGTGTTCCCACACTGGGATCAGACAGATTACACACCTCCCCCTTGAACAAAAGAAGCTTCCTTCTGCCCCAAGCCAAGAGATTGACAAGTTGGTGTGAAAAGGAACTGGGAGTGGCCCCCTGGACTGGGGCTCTGCTAGCAGGAAAAACCAGACAAAGGATGCCTTCAGCTGAATAGAATATGCTGATTTGAGGTGTAGTTGTCAACAATTGCTCTGGGGGAAGGAAGACATTTGATCTCTGAGTCAAGCCAAGCTTCTGCGGGGCGGGCCATACTGGGTTGTGGATTTCATATTGCACCAAATGTATGTTTTGTTAAATTGCTTATAAAATATTGTATGAAGCTGACAGAAATGTACAATTTGGAGATCCTTAATATGAAAAATGTACCTACAATTTGAGTCTGAACTCAATTCTGTACGATGTTCTGGGACCGAACCCCGCAATTTATTAATGCTGTAGACACTGTATTTATGTTAGAGACATGATAACTTATATTAATATGCTCAGGGAGAGGGTATAGGTCTGTGTAAATTTTGAGGAAAACCAATATGGCGAAAGTCACTAAAAATGCAAAATGTTGTTATTTCTGAACCCAAGCTCGTAGAAACATGTGCCTCGAACCGAACTGTACCTTAATCAATCTATGATGTGTATATGTAATTTCAACAAATTGTGTATCTGGGAAACATGTGTTTTGGGTAAAATTGATTTTCTAAGTGAAACCAAAGGGGAGTGTTCTTTCTGTTTGCCATAAAAATGACACTGGATGACTCACAACTTAGTTCCCCAGTGAGAGCCCAGAGAATTCTCTAGCCTATCAGGATCCTCAGAGGGTGGGGCATATTAAGTCAGCCTCCCCACCCACTTTCTAAAGACATAAAAGGACCCACTGAAATCCAGGTAGGGACATTCACTTCCCACTTCAAACTGATTTCTTGCAAAGCATTTTGACGGACGACTCCAGATCCAGAACTTAGACTCCAGAACTTGTAGCAGAGAGGCCTAGCCCACAAGCTGAATCCTTTCCAGAGGCCTCAGAATCCAGCAACCAACCAAACTCTTCAACAGCCGGGCTGTGCTGTTTGATTCTGGCTAGAACCCCATGCCAGAACCCAGAAAGCAGTGCTGGATCCAGAACCACAGACCAGACCCCAACCAGTGCCAAGAACTTTTGTCAGAACCAGAGATCCAGACCAGCAGAGCAGAGCTGACCCAGATAGCTGTGACTTCAGAACCAACCGCCCGGAGTCCAGTCCAAACCTGTTGACCAAATCGGTGACAGAGGCCCATTCCTTCCAAGACTAGGAGTGAGTATCCTGAAAACTGTGCCAGAACCAATCTCTTAGTCTAAAATAATCTGATTCAAACCATTTTAACCTGTCTAGAACTGCATCTAGATCTGCATCATAGAAATCGTGTGTCCATTCTCTGATTTTAAACCTGTAAAAGTGTCATTTTGTCATTCTGAAGTTTACTTTAATTTTGAGAAACTACCTCCACAAAAACGTCTGTATCTTTTGATCCATATGTGCTAGGAACGAGATTTAACTTTCATTTGAAAGCTAAGAATCTAAGCTTTCCAACGACTTTCTACTCCTTATAGTTTTTCGGTAATCGCGCTCGACGCACTCGGAAAAAGAGCCGTGAATTGCAACTAGCTGAATTTCATCACTTGTAAAAAATAGCTGCTTTTGCTTCCATTGCACAGATTCATTTTCAATCTGATCACCATTCCTGAATAATTGGTAGTGTTGACCTGAACCAACCTTAAGTAGCTATCACTTACGCTGAATCTCCTATAGGGAATTAAAATCATTTTTAGCATATTTTCACTCCATTGCAAATCCCATGAAAAGTATTTTTGCCTGTGTTTAAAAGCATACCGGTTGTTCTAGGCTTGCTGGGGGGAATTGAACATTGAATTGCATTTTGATTGAATTCCTGAAAACTGTGTGCTCCCCTTCCATCTCTTTACATTACATAGGGGGGGAGTGAATTGCCACAAGGGGAAAAGTATTATATTATCTCTTGTTGAAACCATATCAGTTTATCCCTGTGCTGCATTCTTTTCCATCATTGTTTTTCCTTGAAACCATAAAAGCATTCTCTGCTACCTTATCCTTTCTATACCAACTCCTAAGTGATTAAAAGAGCGTACCATTGTAATATTATCCATTGTTGATCACTGTCAAATTCATAAGTGTGCTATCAAATATTAATTTATTCATAAAAGTGTGATATATATATATATTGTTTAATTTTCAAATAAATCTTTTCATTTGCAAAACAAACCTACTACTGGCTCAGTGAGGTCAGGGGGATTCAAAGAGAGGGGTGTTATACAAGGGTTTATCATCCAGATTATAACTTGTCATAAAAATATATAAATAAGGGCTTCCCTTGGGCATCCCAGACAAGGCATTGACTTAGTTGGAGTGCTGAATTGAAGTCGCTTAACAACACGGAAAAATCTTAATTCCAAACTCCTAACTCCTGAGCCTGTCACCTACTTCCTGTATTCCTAAGCCCTTACATGTAAGCTATGAAAGATACACACAAAGCAATGGCATAATATTGGTACTAGTATTAATCACATTAAGATTATGTTAGTACGCATAGTGTGTTCATTGCTCCTTAAACTGTCCAAGTCAAGACAGTAACAAACATTGCCCCACAACACTGAAAGAAAGCATTAATCCCACCGCTCCTCTCAAAGAGTTTCAGCTGTGTATTTAAAGTCACAATGGCAGTGGAATTCCACCCAACCGCTTGTTAAGTCTTCAGGGTGTTTGCCCAAGAAAACCAAATCATAGAAACAAGGTGTTCACATATCTGGGGCCTGGGGAGCCTCACTGGCGTCCTGCAGCAAGCGGAAGATCAACGTAGCGGTCAACGTGGGACCTGACTTCACAGATCATTGAGCGGGCACCAAGCGGTGTTCCTCATGGTACTGCAATGTTTCACAGCTGCAAACAAACCGCTTCCATGGCCTCCGCTCAGACTCCTCCACCTACCGAACACCTGCCCTGCCCATGCCAGGCCTGGAATGTATTATTTAAATTATATTTTTTTAAAGTATAGTAAAGAAGTAAAGTGGTCTATAGAAAACCAGCTTTTTGACTCCTCACTCCTAGTCAAATAATAGGTGCTTACGAGACCAATCCTAGAGGAATAAGGGATTTTCCATTACTAAAAGGAGGCACTGATTCACTCAAAAGGAAAATGAGTGAGTAAAAAATAAAAGAAGAAATAACTAGCACCTAAGATGAAGAAACCTTTCCCAGAAGGAAAATTGACCCATTGCCTCAGATTATGAATATGTATTCATTGTACATGCATGTATTATGTAAAGAACAACTTCAAAATAAAGCATTGATAAGATTAGTGTCTATTTCTTAACTCTATTTTAACTGGGACTCTTAGAAACAGAGATTTCGGGGATCCCTTGTCCATTGTACTTTACCCTCCAAAAACCGAGGCACAAAGGGAAGAGATTTGCAACACATTATTTGATTGAATGTAACCTAGTGCTTTAAATGATATGAGTTCAGAATCACACTTTACACTGTTATAGCAAGTAATTAATTTAAAACAGACAAACCTAAGTACACATTAAATGCATAATTCACAGGTCCCTAAGAAGCATGGTATGCTCTTTGCGATTTATAATTAAAATTAAAAGGTAGATTAATATGTAGATTCAACATAAAACGAATCTATGCTGCAATTTGTGGCCCCTGGAAGCCTTAGACATCTCAAATTGAAATATGGAATAACAAGTCCTCATATTGGTGCCTGGCATAGTCGATAAAGTAACTGAAATATATTCCTTAAGCAGCACACTGAACTAGGGTGTTGTATGAGTGAAAATGATGCGTTGAACATAATGAGAAAGTTAGGCTCTGCTGTCTCGGCATTACAAAAGCAACCACAATCCTCATAAAATCCAAACCTTTACAATTATTTGCAACAGATACACCATCATAGAAGATGATATCAAAGAATGACTATGCTCAAGTTAGGAACCAACAGTGTGTCAGACACAGTGTCCAACAATGTATAAATGTATATTTAAATCAATCCAAGAATCAGTGATATAAAGCATATTTCTCTAATTCCAATATTTGTTTAATGCTTTCAGAGACAACTAAGTAAAGTGTGCTTTTCCAACATTATTCTGGGAACTGCTTCACCCTTTGATAAAGGGGGAGGGGTCAACTTGTGTGTCTACTGTTTGTTAAGTATTTGAACACGTTGTGAAGCATAGTCATTTTTAATTGATTACATGTATATTGGGTATTTATATGGATAGTTAAAAGAAAATGGATAGTGTATGTTGGAAGAGAATACTATTGTGTCGAAAGTAAGCAGGCTGCATTGTATTCATTTTGTATTGTAGTCCAAAGTTATTTGTAGTGTTTTAAAGGTGACGTTCCAAGCACTGGGAGCTAGGTTACCACATGCATTTACTTGAGTTATTATTTTAAATGAAACACAACATTCAGATTAAAAAAAGCAGTGTCATGTCCCAGATTGTGGGGTCGGATTATTGTACCAGAGTGAACATTACATTGGAAACGCTCCTCTGCAAAATGAACCACTAAACAAAACAAATAAAAATTATTTATATATCTATGCTCCTTAGCTTCAAAGCGTGTTGCCTAAGCCACAGAATATATTGAAACTCTCTCCAGGCCTGAACCACACTTAGGTAAAGAAGTGTTTGCCTACCAAGATCTTAATGTACAGTGGATCAAAGTCAGGGGTAGCTGTGCTCTATAAGAACAAAAAAAAGTACAACACTTGTTGTGGCTATGGGGAATCGTACCATTATCGGCCGGTATGAAACATTCCCCTTTGCGCAGTCCCAAAATCCCGACCCCCCATTACACAGACTAAAGTGAGTAGGGGTTGTGTGTCAAGGAGTTCCCCCTTTCTCACCTGGGTCCGTTCTTTGCTGGAGTCCTTGGTCGCTGCCTTCTTGCGGACGGACCTGGTCTTGAACAAGGCTGCCCAAGTCTCTTCCGACTCCAGAGTGTGTTCAGTTTCCGGGACGCGGTTCCAGGAATCCGGGGAACTAGGAAAGGTGCAACTAGCACACGAGTCCAGGAATTAGGAGGAAAGGAAGGGGCAAGGAACGGGTAGATAGACAGGTAAAAGGAAATAATACTGCGAGCTACGGGACACACGTCGGATCGCTACTTTGCAATAGCATTGAGATGCGCAGAGCCGCGGAAGGTGTGGTCTATTAATAGAATACGTTACGTCCAGCTCGTGGAGCGAGAAAGGGGTTTCACGCTGGACGACCATGTTGGGAGTATTATGGAGTGCAAGCCCCATTGTGACAAGGACCATGAAGTCCAAAAGGGACGTGTTCTGTAGTTCATGACAGCATGCCTCCTCCGAAGACCCTTTCCTCCGGGTATGCCCGGGTGTTTGAGGTGAAATCTTCTGAGCAACCGAGGGACCTAGATATTAGAAATAGGTTCCGAGGTTCTTTCACTAGGAGGATATCCTTTCCATTCAACCAGGTATTGAAGCTTGCCCCGTTTATACCTGGAATCGCAAATCTGGGATACCTCATATTCCAGTTGGTTGTCGACCAGCAGAGGAGGAGGTCTACAGGATTTCCGGGAGAATGGAATGTAGGGTTTCAATAAAGAGGTATGAAAAACTGGATGAATTTTCTTCCAGGAGTCTGGTAGTTTGATCCGGTATGAGACAGGGTTAAGAATTTCCTTGATGGGAAATGGACCATAGTACCGGGGGGCCAATTTGTTTGGTCTTAGATGTCGGGGTAGTAATTTTGATGACAACCATACTTGGTCACCGACTGCATAAGAGGGGCCTGGTCTTCTTTTGGAATCCGCATATCTCTTGGTCTGCGATCTGGCCTTCTCTAAGTATTCCTTTGCCTCCTGGTATATGTTGACGAGGGTTTCGATCCAGGAGTCAACAGTAGGTACCGGTGTAGAATGAGGAAGAACAGAGGGTAAAACCGATGGATGGAATCCTTGACTGCAATAAAAAGGACTGGTTTTGAGCGCTGAATGTTCAGAGTTGTTGTAGGCGAATTCAGCAACGGGTATCAGGAGTGACCAGTCATCCTGGACCTTGGTGGCGAAACATCGAAGATACTGTTCCAGGGTCTGATCTGCACATTCTGTGGCTCTGTTGGTTTGGGGGTGATACCCTGAAGAGAGGGCACGTTGAATTCCCAGAATTCGAACAGAGATGTTTCCAGAATTGTGAGACATATTGAGGTCCTCTATCAGATATGATCTTGGAAGGAAGTCTGTGCAGGCGGAATATGTGTTCCAGAAAGATTCCAGCTAGTTCAGAGGAGGATGGTAGTTTACTGAGGGGAGTAAAATGAGCCATATGAGTGAACAAGTCTATGGTAACCATGATAGTAGTGTATCCTCGAGATGGTGGTAGTTTCACAATGAAGTCCGTAGCGATGAATTCTCATGGCCTAGTTGGCAGTGTTGGTTGCAGTAGAAGACCCGCTGGTCTCTTGTTATCATGCTTATTTTGAGCACAGACAAAGCAAGCTTGGACGTAGTGCTGTACATCAGTCTTCATCTTAGGCCACCAGAACTGTATCTGTATAAGACGGAGGGTATTGGTGTTGCCACGATGCCCGGAGTGAATGGTGTCATGACAGAGGTTTATTATTTTCTGTTGTAATTTCTGTGTAGGAATGAGCAGTGCATTGTCCTTGAATAAATATCCTTCCTTGGCTCTTAGATTCCATTGATTTTTCCTTGACATGTCCTTCCATACCTCAGAGGATTGGGTTTGCGCTCGGATTTCTTCCAGGAGGTTGACTGCTTGAGCTACGAAGATCGTGGGGGAAACATCTTAGGATATGCCTTATCTTCAGTGGTTACGTAGTCAGGACGTCGAGACAAGGCGTCAGAAATCAGATTTTGTGATCCAGGGACATGAGTGATGTGGAACTGGTACTGGGTAAAAAAGTAGGCCCAACGCGCCTGACGACTATTTCTACATTCCAATGACTGTAGAATCTGAAGATTCCGATGGTCCGTACAGACTTAGACTGGATGTCTAGCTCCCAGAAATAGATTCCGCCATTCAGTGAAGGCTTGGCGGATGGCTAACAATTCCTTTTCCAGGACAGAGTAGTGTGTTTCACTCGGAGTCAGGGTTTGTGAAAGATAAGCAATGGGGTGTTCCAGCTTATCTTCTAATTTCTGTTTCAACACTGCTCCTATGGCGTAATTAAGGCATTCGTTTCCACTAGAAATGGTCGGCATATGTCGGGTTGGGCTAAGATAGGAGCTTGTGTAAACTCGGTCTTCAAACGCTGGAACGCTGTGTCTTGCTGTGTGGACCAGATAAAAGGGGTGTCCTTCTTTAAGAGAGCAATGATTGGTTGAACAATCTCGGAAAAGGTGGATATGAACTTTCGGTAGAAATTGGCAAGTCCCAGAAAGGGTTGAACTTGTTTCACGGACGTGGGAGCAGGCCATGCCAGAATGGCCTTTACCTTTGAAGGGTCCATACCAATTCCCTCTGGGCTAAGGATAAATCTTAGGTAGTGAACAGAGGTAACGTGAAACAAGCATTTTTCGGGTTTGGCTAAGAGTTGGTGTTCACTGAGTCTTTGTAGAACTGCCTTTACATGTTCTTCATGCTTTTGAGCGACCTTGGAAAAGATCAATATGTCATCCAAATATACAATGACGAAGAGAAACAACATGTCAGAGAACACCCTATCAATAAAACGTTGGAAGACTGCCGGGGCATTAGCTAGTCCAAAGGGCATGACCAGGTATTCGTAATGGCCAAAGGCTGTTCTAAAGGCGGTTTTCCACTAGTCTCCTTCCCGGATACGGATCAAATGATAGGCACCCCGGAGATCCAACTTGGTGAATATTACCGCGCCTCTTACGGCTTCCAGGATATCTGAAATCAAGGGTAGTGGGTATCGATCTTTGAGGGTGCATTGATTTAGGCCACGATAATCGAGGCAGGGTCTGAGTGCCTGGGTATCCTTTTTGGGAACAAAGAATAACAAAGCACCTGCTGGAGATTTTGAAGGTCTTATGGTGCCATTTTCAAGGTTGATATCCAGGTATTCTTTGAGGGCCTTTTTCTCGGGTTCAGAAAGGATGAACATCCTGCCGAAGGGAATCACTGCTGAGGGGTCCATTTCTATTGCACAGTCTTCAGGCCTGTGTGGGGGTAAGGCCTGGACTATGGCACTCGAAAACACATCAGCGTAACCTTGGTAGGCCTCAGGGACTTGTATGATATTGGAAACCACGAGTGGTGTTTCTTGGTCTTTATACGGTTCCTTAGTGGGTGTTAATGAAGGTTCCAGGAATAGGCAGTGAGACATACAAAACTCTGAGCCTAGGAATAGTGATCCTGCTGTCCAGTTGATATGTGGATTATGTTTTTGTAACCAGGGCATACCCAATACCATGGGGTAGTGGGGTGACTTAATGATGTCGAACCTAATCAGCTCTTGATGGTGATTTATTGAGAGCTGGAACACCTTGGTCTGCAGGCTTATGGGCCCTGAAGTGAGGGGTCTTCCGTCGATGGCTTCCACAGGCTGCAAGGTACTTTATGTCTCGTACGGAATCTGGTGACTAGCAACCCAATCATGATCAATGAAGATCCCCATTGCTCCGCAGTCTACCAAGGCCAAAATGGGATAGGTCTTGCTCTTGGGGGTGATAGAAATTCCTGTAGTATGACCAATTTGTTTTGTTCAGGAGAGTTCAAGGATGGAATTGATGTGGAGCAAACATCTCTCTCCCGAAGCTCTGCTCCATCTAGGATCAGGAGCTGGAGTTTCCCGAACGCCGACGGGGGGCTAGAGGACATTCCCTAACCATATGTTTGTCCAAAGCACAATACATACACAACCCCGTATGTATCCTTCTCATCCTTTCTTGCGGGGATATGGGTCCACGAAATCTCCTACCTGCATGGGTTCTGATTCTGTGACTGAGCCTGGGTTTGTGTCCGTTCTGACGGTGCTCTCAAAGGACACCTTGGAGGGTTTTCCCCTGGATTTCTTCTTTTCAGCCTTTCTTTCCTGGATACAGAAGTCTATTTGCATGGCAAGTTCCATTAGTGCCTGGAATGAGTTTGGTCGAGCCACTCTGGCCAACTCATCCTTAATCTCATCATTCAATCCTCTCCTGAACAGGGTGAAACTCGCCTCAGAGGACCAATCAGCTTCCTTGGCCAATTGTTTGAATCGGGTCACATAAGTGAGCATATCCTGGGAACCCTGCTGAAAGTCTAACAGACGTTCCTGGGCACTAAAGACCTGCTCAGGGCGACCAAACATGTTTTTAAGGGCCTGTATGAACCTAGCATAGTCATCTAAGAGGGCATCGCCGGAGTTAACGAGGGGTGTAGCCCAGGTTAAGGCATTCCCGGAAAGGTGGGAAATTATGAACCCCACCTTAGCCCTGGGAGTCGAAAGGTAATAAGGCTTAAATGTAAAGTGGACCAAACATGAATCTAGGAATCCACAAAGGGTTTTTGCCGACCCATCGTATTTGTCAACAATGCCGCCCAACAAGACGCTTTCTTTTGTGGCCGAATCCTGGGATAGGACCAATTGTTTGAGGCGTTTTCCGCCTTTAGATTTTGGACCTCGGTTGATAGTTCATGCATGCCACGCATCAGGTCCTGAACAGCGTCTTCCATGTCGCTATCGAGTTCAGTCGGGTGGCGTCTCAAACTGTCAAGGAGTTCCCCCCTTCTCACCTGGGTCCGTTCTTTGCTGGAGTCCTTGGTCGCTGCCTTCTTGCGGACAGACCTGGTCTTGAACAAGGCTGCCAGAGTCTCTTCCGACTCCAGAGTGCGTTCAGTTTCCGGGACGCGGGTCCAGGAATCCGGGGAACTAGGAAAGGTGCAACTAGCACACGAGTCCAGGAATTAGGGGGAAAGGAAGGGGCAAGGAACGGGTAGATAGACAGGTACAAGGAAACAATACCACGAGCTACGGGACACACGTCGGATCGCTACTTTGCAATAGCATTGAGATGCGTGGAGCCGCGGAAGGCGTGGTCTATTAATAGAATACATTACGTCCAGCGCGTGGAGCGAGAAAGGGGTTTCACGCTGGACGACCATGTTGGGAGTATTATGGAGTGCAAGCCAGGAAGACCAAAAGGGACGTGTTCTGTAGTTCATGACATTGTGGGGGTGCCCCCGCTCTCCTCAGTAGGTGTAATGGGGGTCAGGGTTTACAGGGGTGTCCCCTGCTTCCGTTACATGGAGAGCGGAGGACATAGATTAAGAAAGTAAGAAAAAAAAGGACCCTGCAGCACCAGCTACAACCCACGTCAGTGGGTGGGAACTGACACCACAGGGTACAGAGGCGAGTCTGCAGCACACTTCTGTGCCGCTGAGACGGTAACTGTGATGGAGGGAGCGGGTAGAGGGATTCGGGCGACGAGTGATCTATGTGTAATGACATATTCTTTGTCGACATTACGGGCGGAGCAGTAATCACATAGATCCGTTTCTGGCCGTCCTCTGAAATGAGCTCCCATCTTTCATTCGAATTAAATGCATTAAATCAGATGACCTTTACATCTTTAGAAATATGAATGAACAACAATTAAAAATGAATCTACGACCTCACAATACACCCAAACCCATCAGCTAACAATTTGAATCCATCTAGTGTTTTCTTTTTCTTTGGCTCATTTCAGTTTTGAAAATCTACATGCATTTTGTGCTTTATAGGAGTTTTCTTTTTTTTAAATTATACATATTACATAAGTCTGCACCTTTTGTATTACTGTGTCTGGGCATGGAACAGTTGCTGCAGAGCATACCCTGGCTCTATGCTAAAAAGTGGAAAAATCGAGTAAAATAGGATTATTATCTTGTATCTGCTCTACATAGTATAGTTTGTTTCCATTTTGAACGTTTTACACAATTGTAAACAACTCCCTAGTGTCACAAATGTTGATGACACCATGGTTGCCATGTTAACGTGATTCTTTTAGCCAAAGGTCTGAGAAATACTCACCTGCGAAATAACTAAAGCTGAAGGTGCTTGGCTTATGGTGCCTAACCCATTCAGGGGGCTCCCAATCCCCTTTTAGCTTTCTGCAACCTCCCACAGACGAATAAGATGTGTTTATTTATGTGATCCCGCCATAAGTGAAGTCCAACCCACAATGCCAGGTAAATCTCATTTTAGCAAATGTACAACTGCAACCCCAGGAACCTGTTGTTCGCTCATTGGGTGTCATTGGCGAGGGGCAGATACCTCCCTACGCACAGAGTGCAAGTGTCAATGTTTATGAAGTCCTAAGGGGACTTCATTGTGATTTCTATAACATTTGGTGAATTGAAATGCCTCAAGAAAGCTTAACATTACATCTACATCCCTGTGAACCTGGATTAAAGAACTACTCATTGATTCTCCTGAGCCAAGCTCTCCTTCCTACTGTGATAATGAAGTCTGCATCCTGTTTCAGAGTAAGCAGAGATTAGAGCTGCACAGTTGTTAAAGTGCTGTCTGCCTTTGAAGAAATAATTGGATTCTCAGACAACAATATATCTTCCTTGCTTGCAAGCCAGACATTTTAAAATATGGAGGAGTTCAACCAGAGAGAAAAACACCCAATTCCGTTGCTGTGAAGAAAGCCACAGAAATGAAGGTACATCTGTGTTAATTGATTTCTGGGCAAACAGGACTTTGAGAATGTGTGCCTTCTGTTGTAGCAAGGCGGAGGTTGGTGTGCTCAGGAACTGGCTGCTCAGAGCCGCAAGCCAGCATTGTGGCCCAAGCCAACCTTTGGATAAAAAAGAACATCCATATGGCCTGTTTTCAATGTCAGTCAGTCTATGCACACATGTTGGCTATCATTAACCCTGCCCTACTGGTTGTGTACTCTGCTTGACTTTACATCTTCACCTTTGACTTCCCCCCTGCATTTGCCTTCCTCTGACTACCACCCCTAACATTGCTTAGTGTGCCTAATAGCCCCACTGTGTTTTACATCTGCCTGCTAATTCTGTTTTGACTGTGGCTAGTGGCCCCACTGTGTTTCACATCTGCCTGCTAATGCTGTTTTGCTGTGCCTAGTGGCCCCACTGTGTTTCAGAACTGCCTGCTAATTCTGTTTTGGCTGTGCCTAGTGGCCCCACTATGTTTCACATCTGCCTGCTAATTCTGTTCTGGCTGTGCCTAGTGGCCCCACTGTGTTTCTCATCTGCCTGCTAATTATGTTTTGGCTGTGCCAAGTGGCCCCTCTGTGTTTCACATCTGCCTGCTATTTCTGTTCTGGCTGTGCCTAGTGGCCCCACTGTGTTTCACATCTGCCTGCTAATTCTGTTTTGCTGTGCCTAGTGGCCCCACTGTATTTCAGAACTGCCTGCTAATTCTGTTTTGGCTGTGCCTAGTGGCCCACTATGTTTCACATCTGCCTGCCAATTCTGTTCTGGCTGTGCCTAGTGGCCCCACTGTGTTTCTCATCTGCCTGCTAATACTGTTTTGGCTGTGCCAAGTGGCCCCACTGTGTTTCACATCTGCCTGCTAATTCTGTTCTGGCTGTGCGTAGTGGCCCCACTGTGTTTCACATCTGCTCGCTAATTCTGTTTTTCGCTGTGCCTAGTAGCCCCACTGTGTTTCACATCTGCCTGCTAATTCTGTTTTGGCTGTTCCTAGTGGCCCGACTGTGTTTCACATCTGCCTGCTAATTCTGTTCTGGCTGTGCCTAGTGGCCCCACTGTGTTTCACATCTGCCCGCTAATTGTGTTTTTCGCTGTGCCTAGTAACCCCACTGTGTTTCAAATCTGCCCGCTAATTCTGTTTTGGCTGTGCCTAGTGGCCCCGTTGTGTTTCACATCTGCCTGAAACACACGTCTGTCTTACTTCTGCTCACCATACTCATCCAATTCGCAGACTACCTGTACCTCTCTTTTCCTTCCTTCTTCCCCTCTTCGCCCCCTCCCCCCACCATATTCAATGCTCTTACACTATCAGAAATCTGGTCAGGCCTAGTAAAATAGTCTATTGCTTGTTTCTCCCCCACTCCCCTTTGCTCGCTTCATTTTTGTGTGCAATGCTCTTGCAAAATCTGAAATGTCGTCAGGCCTAGTATGATAGTTTTATTTGCCCATTCTTAATGTTCAAGAACTTGTAAGAATGTCATTGTATTTTTCCCTTGCTCCCTTCTCCACCTTGAAGTGCTTTGAAACACGTTGTGTATAGTTACTATATAAATAAAATATCAATATAAATAAATGTAAAGCTCATCATTCGTAGGACCTGATAATAAACATGTTCAAGATTTAAGTGTGTTTATTAACAAACACACAGAGAAGATGCTTAAAAGTAGAAAATGAGATATGTCCTGCACTTATTGTGTGTTCTAAACATAAGAGGAATTGTTGAAACGTGTACTATTTGTATTCCATAGGACAGCCCTGGCATGGGTAGAACCCTAGATGGGTGTTGCACGCCAGAGCTTGTGCTTTAAGAGCAAAGTAAGAAACACAAGCTCTTCCAGAGCAACTTTTTGGTTTTGGCAAATTTTGTTGCATTTGCTGAATTCATTGTTAGACAAGAGAGAGGATGGGAATGGGGGGGTTCTGAACTGAGAATATCTGGTTGGCATAGCAATGGGCAATGCCAAGTCATGAAACTACCAAACAACTAAAACTCCTCAACCGTACTACCCAATGAGAAGTTCCCTAACAATATTTACTCCAATCAGAAGCATTTTAATAAGCAAGTCGGGTGTCAGGTTTTCCATTTCCCAGCTGCACAGTGATTTCATGTTGGGCTATTTCGGGCTATTCTACACTGTCAGTTCAGCTAATTTTGGGCTAGTTTTGATTGCAGATCTGCTTTTTGTCCACCCAAGGCTGCCTTTCTACAACCACCCACCCCAATCCCACTCCATCTACCCCAACACAACCCACCTACATTACGTGTGCTGGTTGGGTTTTGTTTTGGCTATTTTGGCCAACTTTTGACAAGTCCTCCCGAGGCTGCTTTGTTCTTCATGTTTTTGCCCTGAACCTGCTACCATCACCCACTCATCCCACCCCAATCACTCCACTCCATACACCCTACCTCCACTCTCTCTATGCCACCCATCCACCCTACCCCCTCTCTACCCACACCCACCCACCCTACTCTCGCTACCTCCACCATCCCGCACTCTCTCTAAACACATACAACCTACCCCACCCTCTCTACCCCATTACCTCCACTTTCTACCCCACCCACCCTGCATCCACTATCACTATCCCATGCCACCCACCCTACCCGCACCTTATCTACCCCATCCACCCTACCCCAACTCCATCTACCCCCACCCACCCTACTAATGCCCACTCACCCTACCCATGCTCTCTGTACCCCACCCACCAACCCACCCTACCTCCACTCTCTCTACACCACCCACCCATCCTATTTAAACTCTCTCTAACCCCACCCACCCAACCTCCACTCTCCCTACCACCACCCACACAACCTACCTCCACTCTCTTCCCCCACCCATCCTACCTCCACTCTCTACCCCACCCACCCTCCCCCACTCTCTGTACATCACCCACCCTACCCCCACTCTCTCTACCCCACCTACCCGCCTACCGCTAAACCTGCCCATGCTATCCACACTCTCTCTACACCCACCAATCAAATTCTCTCTACAACCCAGGCCCCCACTCCAGCCTCACTCTCTACCCCCTCATCCTTCCTCTCACACTCTTGCTCTATTTCTTACCCTCTCACTCTCAAACTTTCTCGCTTATATTTCATTTTGCTCATCATTGATGGCACCCTCTCTCTATCGTTTCCTCCCTTACTCTATTCTCCTTCCTTCTCATTCTCTTGCACACTCGCACCCCTCTTCGCATCCTCCTTTGAAACATTGTACTCTCCTTCTTGCACGCTGGTGCCTATAAATGCAAAATGCAAAGAACAGCCGTAAACACCAAAACTACTGGCTTTGCCGATGCTTGTTTTCTTGGGCAGACATAGCTTTGGCTTTCACAATCACGTTTGTCTCGTCTTCACTGTTATTGTACAACAAAACAGAACCCCCATTTATAGGGAAGAGCAGTCGCATATATGACATTGTGTAGAAGGTAAACATGAGTGATCTGAACACAGATAAAGAGGAGCATTTTTTCCTGCATTTTGCATCCCTCACAATTGTGGTTTATGCAAGTAACTGCTCTGAAGGCCAACCACGTGTCACTTCACTCCTTTTGTTTACCAAGCGTGCATTTTCACCCTAAACACTATACGATTCCACTACAATGAAGGGATTGAACCTAACATGTCGTTTTGTACTTTACTGTTTTGAAAAACTGTATGTTTCACTTTCAAAGATCATAAACTGCAAAAAGAATGAATCTAAACCCAGAAAGATGTTCTTCTCCTCTTCTATGTTCACCTCAGGTTCATATTTAGTACCTTGTCATATTTATTAGCATCCCTTAGCAAGTGCATCAGCCAATAAGGTTGCTCCAAACCTGGGCTAAATATAATGATTCAAGCGCACGTTTGGAGCAGTGATAGAAGTGTACCGAAAAGGTAGTGGAGCTGTGACTCCGGCAAGGGACAGAGTAGGCAGGAAAGGAGCAATGTGCAACACATTTTTCAAGGGTTGCAATCATGCTGGGTGACAGCCAATTGAGTTGAAATAGATTTAAGTTTAGCTGTAACTGATATCCAGTGGTAAAGTGGAGAAGTGTGCTTTAACTTCATTAAAACCAGTTCCACAATGATGAACATGGTTGCAAAAAGTAGTGGAGCTGTTAACAGTAAAAAATAAAAGTAGTGGAACACTGCTCCCGACCGTTCCGGCTCACTTCGACCATGGGTTTGGAGCAACCCGAATGCTTGACACACCCGCACTCCAGCGAGCTGCAGCTGGCTTGTCCCCCCACACTCTCCCTTTGCCTCCCACCGCTTTTGTGTGCCCCTCTGCCCTGCCTCCTTACCTGAACGGTTACCTCGTCTGGAAGACGGGCTCAAAGTGGAGCGCCACCTCCCATTTCCTTGGAAAACAATGACCTCCTGACCTCTCCCCAGCCATAGCAAGTGAAGCGCACGGGCCTGTTCTTTTTTCCTAAATAGCTTTTGGCTCCATCCGGGTTTGGCTTGGCGTACTAATAACAATAAGTACCCATTTGGTGGGCTTTGTGGTTCTGGAAACAGCAGGGGAGTCTGATGTTAAGGCCCTCCTGTCGCTTTGGCCTATAAATAGGGCCCTGCGATATTATTGGTTGGTGAAGCCCACCAAACAGATGCGTATTGCTGGGTTAGCACGAGGAGGTAATTATTGATCTCCTCTACATCATCCAGAATGCTCTGAATGTAATAAATAATTACTGTTACTGACAACATTCCTATAATTCTGATTACAGATGCAGACAAGGACGCACCAGAAAGTATTTCTCAGCATTTAAGAAAATACGATGTCCTTTCCTACCAAGATTCTTTTCAAGAAGACACTCCCTCTGAGTATATGTTTCACTGCACTTCACCATGACAGAAAACATCCGGTTCAATGCAACAAAGTGAAAGTTAAAACATGGACAAATTATTTCACTTTTATTTAGAGAAGTAGTAAACTTTTACTGTATACACACCTCATGTTAAAAATGGTCTAGTTCAACCAAGTTTTCAGTTGAAATGCGTACCTTATAAAGACAAATTTGATATTAAATATCACAAAATAAGACCACATTTAAATTATTTAATTTACTAGAATATTTTGTCAGTTTATATCGAAATCCGTTTTAGTGAATGCACATATCTCAAGTATTTAATAACAGAAATGTTTATGGTGAATGGATTTCTTTTGGGGGGGGATCCCCCAACAGCCGTTTACCACCACTAAAAACCCACCCCAAAAGTTTCCTCAAAAAATGTAACCCTTTACCCCACCCTAAAATCCATTCAATATAAAGGTTTTCGTTTTAAAATACTTGAGCTATGAGCATTCACTATAGCGGATTCCATATAAACACTGTATACCAAACTACCATTTTGTACTCCCTCGCCCCCAACCACAACCTACATTGCTTTAACTTCTATGTCCTAATAGCCTTCTAGACCTCGGGAGGCATCATTATTGCTTGGGATAATGAACCTTCCCCGCCATATATCCCTCGGATTCGCCACATGCTTTAATGAGGAGCGGGTCATTATCGTGCAGCAGTGACCGCCCTTAGTTTATGAAGATATATTCAGATATTCTATCTTCATTAAGGAAGATTCTACAACGCAAGAAGAAGGGACCCAGGTGGTCTTGAAATCTATGTGCAAAAACCATGAATTGGCCTAATTAAGGTGTCACCTCTACAGCACGCAAGGTTGTTTGCTATTTGCTTTTATTTTTACTTCTGTACTTTGTATATGGTTACAATGGTTCTCAGTCACTCTTTGTCACACACTACCAACGCAATGAGCGATTCAATCAATCAATATTATGTTCTACAGAGTTTCTATGACACCATAAATTAAACACAAATCACAAAAATCATGAAACGCAATGCATACATTACACAAAAGGCACCAATCACACTGAATATAGTGAGCCACAATAATACTGAAATATGTAGCTGTCAGATCTTCCCCTTTCGTTTCAGTAAATTACCCAGAACAATATTAAAATATACTTAAATAGCATTTAAACATGCCATTCATTTTTGCACGAATAGCCAATTACAGAAAGCTACTCCTTTCAGAATACTTTCCATTCCTCTACTACACTAATAGCCCCCATCAAGTGACAAACATTTGATATTAGCACTAAAATGTTTCTATTTCCTTAAGAAATGGGAAAACTAAACCCGGGTCTTGTAGGGAAAGTATATTGAAAAAAGTTGTGCGTCAATGTTTTTAAATCCATATTTTTGCTGTAGTTCCTTAAACCGGGGACTGAAAAATATTCAGTGCAAAAAGGTTTATACAGGCACACTCGTCACGAGCGTACTGATGTGTAGCCATACTACCCAGTACTACCTGAATCCAGAGGGTGTTGGCTCACTCTTGCTGTTGGGGGGCAGTCTCCTGGCCTCTCAGTCAGTCACAGCAGTCTGGTATGGCTCCGTGCCTTGCGTCGCTTTCATACTGTGGCTTGGTTCCTGCATTTCAATATGGCTTCTTGATCATGTGTTGCTTCCAGTTAATTACCCAGAGCAATCCAGTCGCTACCATTTACATTATGTCTGTCATCAGAAGGACTACAGTACACTTATCAGATTAAGACCAATCTTCAATGTATACTACATTCCCTTCCCTAGACTGTTCCTTCTGCCCTATTTCATACAGGAACATTGTCCTGGAGCTCATTCTCTCAGTATGTTATACCAAAGGGCCTTGTACCCATGATAGACACTGGGGCTCATTACGAGTCCGGCGGTAGCTGTGCCGGTAAAATGGGCAGGCTGCCGCCGGACCCGTAGGGATTTACCTGTTTCGGACTTGCCAGACTTACCGGGGCATTACAGCCCCGGTGGTCTGGTAATTCCGGAGCCGGCATTCTGTTACTCTCCATTCCCGTGGAGTCCAATAGGACTCCACGGGAATGGGGGCAGTGGAAACACCGGCACCATGTAGTAATGGTGCCTGTGTTTGCACGTCTGTGTGCGGCCTGTAGCGTTACGCCCGCCAGGTCAGACCTGGCAGGTGTAACACCACACAGCCACATAACTCAGAGTTAGCCGGTCCAAAAAATGGTGGCGGTACGGTTTTACCGGCACGGTTAAATCCAGACCGGCTAACTCGTAAGGAGGGCCATTGTGTTAGCCCATGCTGCAGTCATTTGCAAAAATGCTGTAAGGAAAAGGTGTTTAGATTCGTGAATCCCACCTTCCAGATTTTAACCATTGCTTATTTACTTTTTCATTTGATCATTCTGTTGTATCACCCTCTTCATCTTTCCGGAAGTGACAGCATGTTTGTGGAGTAACTTGTAGATTTTCGCACACCCCAAATTAAATCTCCCTATTTATTTTGAGTTAATATCAATTTACACTGCAAACAATATCAAACAGGGGAATGTGTTCACGGTGGGCTTAATTTCAATATTATTCAATCAGATATGTCAATAAACAATCAATGTGCGCATAGTAGTCTCATATTCAGAGTATACAAAGGCTAGTTGTGCCTTGAAGTGTAATTTATTTTAATGAATAGATATGTTTTGCTAATAATTAATGAATCATAGGGTTTCTTGCACGGTAGGCCAGGCTAACAGCAGAAGTCAGCAATGGGTTGCAACAGAATAAATCCAGAGGTTTCACTGAGCCTAAATAAAGACGAATTAAACTGTTCGTCATGCCCCTTGAATCCATTACCACAATATACCATAATTGTAGGATTGGTTTTGCCACAGTCAATTCCATGCTAAACCTCACACCAGAAATCGGGTCTCTTGGAATCGAGAGCCTTAAATCTTGGGTCGAATCTTAGGCTTATTTAAGGGGCTCATTCTGCCAATCAGAGATCTCTCAGGCTAATTTGTCGACTTTGTTCAGCCAGTCAGCGCCTTTGAATCTCAGAAAGGAATTGCAACACTCTATTAAAGGCCCAGTTCTCTCCCTGCTCCTTTATGGAGTTTTCTTGACTGTGAGCGAATGAGTGCAAGGAGCAGGTTCAGACATGGAGGGTATTTGAGCGAGGTTTTCAGTGCTTTAAGCAGATATTTTAGTTTTGTAGTGTTATAGAGAAATGTCTTGTTTTTTGTCTAGTTTGTTGGTCTCTGGTGGACTTTTGCTATCCATATGTGCCCCTTTGTTTTAGTGTTTGTTCAATGTGCTGGTAGTGTGTCGTTAGTTTTCCCTGTGTAAAAAAAACGTTGACCTTTCTTCTTGTGCCTTTTTTCTTGTGCTTCCTTTAATAAAAAGTTAGATGTTCTTAAAAAGTTCTTTCCCATATGCTATCTCCAAAAATACAAGAAAAACAAGGATTATGCTTTTCCAGTTCCCCTTACATATTTGCTGTCATCCCATCTGCACACTTGTGTTACCTCTGTTGGTTTGTTATCCAATGTCTATGTACGGCTGCAGATTGACTGGTTTGTGGTGTGTTCTTCTCGGTTCTCAGTATTGATTTTGTATTGATTTCACGGTTTTGGGCTCTCCGGTGTAATTGACATCTCACAGTCCTCTAAGTTTGTATTCCCTTATAGTGCCCCCTCTGAAGCTGGGAGGAGAAGAAGGTTAATGAGAGGAAGAGGAAGGGAAGGAGAAGCAGTGTTTCCCTCTGCAGGAGTAGGTGGATTCTCCCAAGATAGATAAGAAGGGAGGGCCTTGTGTTGGTGGTTTGCCCTGATTCCCATAACCAGTCCATACAACATCAACAGTCCTCTGATTCAGCAGGGAAACCTAACACCTTGGAGTTAGAAGCGGCCTAAGAAAAGGAGCAGGGGGCAGGATTGGGCCCCCATAGGAGGCCCAACTAGCACAGAGACAAGGAAAACAACTTACAAATAAGCCCAAAAGAATACTATTGCGAATCCTTTTCCTAAAAAAAAACACAAATATGCAGTGTTCCAGTTCATCCTGCTTGATTGTTGTTGCTGTGCCATCTCCCTACTTACTGTTCTGTTGCTAGTGTTGGTTTAACAAGTAGTGTTCTCTGTCCAAGGGACTGAGATTTGTTGGTTTGTTCTCAGATTGTTTTTCTTGGTTCTTGTGGAGTGTTTCACACTTGTGGCTTCTTGAGGTAGTGTTTGACTTCTCCTCGTTCTCTCATTTGTGATTAATGGTTCATTCATGACATTCCTGAAATGCTGAAAGGGGAGGAAATTGGAGTAGATGAGGAAGAGGATGAGCTTCATTTCTACTCAGAGTTGGATGAGGGTTCTATTATGGTAACTGAGGGAGAATCTCATATGTCAGTCCTGGATCATGGACCTTTGCCCAACAGCATCGTCACTCATTGGAGTTAGTGGGGGAACCTGCTGAGGCTTTGGAGGAGGCAGGAGTGGAAAAGGAGGCAGAGCTATTAGGCAGGGCCATGACTACAACTGAGGAAAGGGAGGAAGGTCCAGAGTTTCCAAAGCAGGCAGGGGTGGTGATCCTCTTTTGGATGTTCCAGGGAAGCATACAAATGATAATAATAATAATAATAATAATAATAATAATAATGATAATAATAATAATAATAATGATAATAATAATAATAATAGCATAGAAGCAGTGGGGGCATGGCCACTTGTAGATGCCTTCTATTCCCGCTTCCACCTGCAGAGTGCTGGTTGCTGCCTCCTCCCTGCTCCCCCCACCTCACCCAATGGAGCCTTCTGCACAGGAGGGCTGCAGAGTGAGTTATTCTTAGGGGAAGCCCCTGAGCAATGTGATGCGTAGCTGTGTGTATTTTTCCCGACTTGTGTACAGCAGAAAATCTCTGATACAGTGCACTGCAATCCCTGAGTGTGCTTTTGAACGTTTTCCAGGCATTTTCGTGCCGGCCTCATTGTCTTCATCTTTTGCAAATGGCCGCCCTCATCCTCAGTACTGGAATGCCTCCCAGGGTTCCATGGAGCTTTTTCAACAAAGGTCCTGATTGGCCAGACATGTGCTTTTTCTGGCCTATGGGAAGCCGGCAGGCGAGCAAGCTGGCCACCAGCACGAAGGTCCTATACAACAGCCCCTGCCTGAGCCTGCTTCCTTCTATTCCAGCTTCCACCTGGAGCGTGCTGGTCACTGCATCCTTCCTGCTCCCCTCACCTCACCCAGCGGGGCCTTCTGCACCAGAGAGCTGCAGAGCGATTTCTTCTTTGGGTAAGCCCTGAGCGCATGTGATGCGCAGCTATGTGTTTTTCCCAACTCGTGTGCAGCAGAAGAAGTTCTCTGATACAGCGCACTGTAATCGCTCAGTGTGCTTTTGAACTTTTTCTGGGAATTTTCGTGTCAGCCTCATTGCATTCTTCATCATTTCCAAATGGATGCCCTCATCCTCGGCATAGGAGTGCCACAGAGGATTGCCATGGAGCTCTTTCAACAAAGCTCCTGAATGGCCAGACATGTGCTTTTCTTGGATGATGAGAGCCGGTAGACGAGAGATGTGGCCAGCAGCACAAAGGTCCTATAGAACGGCCCCTGCCTGAGCCTGCTTCCTTCTATTCCCACCTACACCTGCAGTGTGCTGGTCGCTGCCTCCTCCCTATTCACCCCATCTCACCCAGTGTAGTCTTCTGCGCTGGAGGGTTGCAGAGAAAGTTCTTCCTAGAATAAGCCCCTAAGCATTTGATTCACAGCTGGGTGTTTTTTCCAACTCGTATGCACTAGAAGATGATCTCTGATACAGCACACTGCAGACCCTTTTGAACTTTTTCCAGGCACTTTCATGTCGGTCTCATTGTATTCATCATTTGCAAATGGCCGCTCTCATGTTTTTTTTTCTTCTGGCCTACTTGGAGCCATCATGCGAGAGAGATGGCCACCAGCACAAAGGCCCTACACAAAGCCCCTGTCTGGCCCTGACCAGAGCTGGGGCGAGCCCCCCTTCTTGCCGGCGCTCCTGCATCTTTCAAGCCCATGCTGCACAGTAAACTTTTCTATCTTCCCTGCAGACTGGATACTTTAACAATGTGTCACCATTCAGCACCGTTAAGCGTGCTGAACCACCGGTCCCTGGACAAAAACCCTCCACCTGACTGCCTGCTGACTTCTGCACAGCCTGACTAGTAAGTGTCTCCTCCTCCTGGCCCACCTAACATGCCTAATCCCTGTACTTCTCACTTACAGCTGGCTTACTGATGCATATGTGTGCCTAAAATGTGACTCCTCCCTATGAGCATCTTAAACATCTTTGCACTCTATAGTGCCCTTGGCAAATTTAAATCTAGGTGTGCTTTTAAAAAGGCTGCAACTTCCATTTTGTGCCTTTTAGTGCTCTTTGGTGCACTCAAACCTAGTTGTGCTTTTTAAATTGCTGCCACCTGTATTTTGTTCTTTTTGGTGTTCTGTGGCAAATTCAAATCTAGGTGTGCTTTTTAAATTATCTGATACATTCGGCTTCTAGGCCACATGGTGAGTCGCTCCTGCCTGTGCACTATCACCACCTATCCCTTTACTTCCCTCTCTACCATCTCCATGGCTCTCTCTATCTCCCCAATCTACTCTAACTGCTATTCCATTACCTAGCCTCCCTTCCACACAAAGTCTGGAAGAAAATAGTTCGAGAAAGATCTCTTTTCCTCTAATCCTTGCTTACTGATCGCAAACACCTCTGTCAGTGGTACTTCCAGACACATTGGGCCTCATTACTAGTCCGGCGGTAACCGTGCCTGAAATTCCATAGGTTACTGCCAGACTCGTATTACCATTCCGCCTCTGTGATTCCCAGAATTACTGGGGCATTACAACCCCGGTGACCCGGGAATTCCGGAGGCGGAATTCGGTAAATCCCCATTCCCATTGAGTCCCATAGGACTCAATGGGAATGGGGAAGTGGAAACACCGGCACCATCTTGTGATGGTGCCGGTGTTTCCACCTCTGCCTGCAGGCAGGTGGTGTTAAACCCGCCAGGTCAGACCTGGCAGGAATGACACCTCCCACCTGCAGAACTCGAGATCACCGGGTCTGGAAACAACGGTGGCAGTGGGTTTACCACCACTGTTATTTCTGGACCGGGTGACTCGTAATGAGGCCCTTTGTCACTGATATGCTCTTTTCTGTCCCCTCTCCAGACCTTTGGACTCTGCATCTGATAACCACTCTCTCCCCATCCTCTTACTCATCCATTAATGGTGACACTAGATGGGAAGTTCTCTTGGCGGGCTTCTCATCCTCAATGTGCATCATTAATGTCTATCACATTGGCACTATCATGGCTTAGGGTCCTCAACCCAATCTCCTCCTCTTTGACTGGTGTCTGCCATCTCTCATCAACTACCTTCCCACTTAGCCACATTTACTCCTTGTTCCGCTATCAATAATTCTCCCGACATTTGCCTCCTCCTTGACGACTTTAATCTTGATGTCTTTGCTCTCACTGAAAAGTAGTTCAATGCCAGCTCAGTCACTGCTTTTGATTCCCTTCTCCCTGGGAGAAGCCTCATCCCAACCGTGCTGGCGGTGGACTAGCCTTGATCTTCCTTGAGTGGTCCATTCTTCCCTCATACCCACCCAGCCCTACTTCTCCTTTGAAAACCTGATCTGCAAGTTTGGCAACTCTCCCACCTCTCTGACCATTGCCACTCTCTACAGGCCCCTGGGCCCTACCTCCTCTTTCCTTTCAGAATGGGTAGATTTCTCCTCCTCTCTCCTGACTTCCACCTCTAAACTCCTCCTTCTGAGTGACTTTAACATCGACCTTGATTCTTCACTCATGACCTCCTCTCTCTTCCATGACCTCTGCACCTCTATCTCCCTCTCTATTCTCCCCTCTGGTCCCACCCACTAAGCTAGACAGACTGTAGATGCCTTCATCCATACGGATCTTTTGCTCTCTACCCCTCTCTGCATCCCTCTCTCGTGGTCTGACCGCTCCCCCCCTCTCCTCCCACATGGAACCACTTCCGTCCTCTGATTGAACCTCCCACAGCTCTGCCAGTCTCGTTTGCGGATATCTGTCCGATAAAACAAGTGTCTGTTACTGCCTTCACCTCCAACTTCATCTTCCCCTCCTCCCACTACCAACTCAACTATTGACTCTGCTCTCCAAAATCTCCATCTTGCTATCAATAACACTCTCGATGTTCTTGCCCCTGTCATAAGGCTCTGTCTGAAACCTGTCACCAAGTGTAACACTTGCTACGATTATGATCAAGCAGTCCTGAACCAAAAGTGCAGAGCTGCTGAACGGAAGTGGCAGACCTCAAGCTCATCCTCTGATAAACTGGCCTGTCGCCTTCTGCAAAGGCAATATCGTCTCACCATTTGTTAAAAGAAAAGCACTCACATCCAGGCCCGCATCTCAGGAGCTTCTAACAACATGGATGAACTCTTTAAAATCTGCAAGAAACAAGCCAATACAGTTGCAGCCTCTTCCTCGCCTGTTCCCTCCCAGGGCCTCTGCACTGGCCACCCACTGCACCGCAAAAACGTAGGGCATCCTGAGTTCCCTCTACCCCCCATCCCTCTGCCACCCTCAGCACCTCCCTCATCCACTCTCTCCCCCTTCTCTCCTATCACATTGAACAAGATCACTAGAGTTGTCAGCTCTGTGAAGGTCTCATCAAAACAGATCTCCCCCTGTTCTTCCTAACTTTTAAGGACAACATCGGCTCCCTTGCCCGTGCACTCACTGATTTCTGTAATCAATCTCTTGCCACTGGGTCTTTCTCCTCTTCCCTCAAGCACTCCCCTGTGCACCCCCTCCTGAAAAAAGCCTTCTGCCAATCCCTCATGTCCAGCTAACTACTGCCCCATCTCTATCACTCCCTTCCTTGGGAAGCTTCTGGAGAAGTTGGTCTTCACCCAACTGACCCAGCATACTGAGCTTGTTGGTTGCCTGCACAACCATTAATCTGGATTCCGAGCTTCCAGTGGCACAGAAACTGTTCTCTTGAACACCTGTGAATAATTGCTTGCATCTCTTGACTCTAACTCACCCACTGTTCTCATTCTACTCGATCTCTCCTCTGCTTTTGACATAGTTAACCACTCCATCCTCATAAAGCGGCTGTATGATACCCTTGGTATCTCAGAGCAGACACTGGACTGGCTGACCTCCTTCTTCACTGACTGTCCGTCCCACGTTATCCATTGTTCTTTCCCCTAACCTACTTCTATCTTCACCTGTGTTGTTCCCCAGGGCTCTAGCTTCTCGCCTTGGCTCTTTAACATCTATTCCTCCCATTTTGTTCACCTTATCTCCACTTTCGCCCTGCATTTCCAGTGTTATGCAGATGACACCCAACTCTTCTTCAGACTACCCTCTGCATCTCTTCTGACTTCTTCTTTCATTCCTGATTGCCTGTCCACCATCCAGTTTTGGTGCACCTCCAATGATCTCTGCCTGAATGCCAGCAAGACTGAGATTCTTCCTATTGGGACTCCTGTTCCCTCTTTTCTCTCTTCACTCTGGCCACCCTCTATGGGCTTTCCCCGCTCACCTTCCTCTGACACCAGAAACCTGGGAGTTATCTTCAACTCATCTCTCTCTTTCATTCCTCACATCTTGGAGCTTGCCAAGAAGGCCCATTTGCAACTCTACCTCTCTTTTCCCCAGAAGTTTAATGTCTCAGAACTGTGGTACTCTCCAGGCTGGACTATTGTAAGAGCATCTACCTCAATCTACCTTCATTTTCTCTCCGTCCCCTCCAGCTAATCCAGAATAGGGCTGCAAGATTTATCCTTGGCCTCAAACCCAGAGACTGTATATCTCCAGCCCTAAAATCTCTCCTTGGCTCCCGGTTGCTGCAAGGATCAAACTGAAATCCCTCTGCATCATCCATAAGACTGTCTGGGGTGGGGGAACACGCTATCTGCAACTTGCTCTCACCATTCTATTTCCTCTCCAAGTTCTGCAAGGAGGTCAAGACTTTCCTCTCCTTCCCTCTCTCCCTCCCATTCTAAACCCACACAGTCACTGTGATTGGTGGACTGGGCTCTTATGTGTCCTTCTCGGTCCTGGTCTTCTGTCCAATTGCCTGCAGCATCTGCCCTCCCCCTGCACTTGCCTTTGGGCACCAACTGGCCTGGGATGTCTCACAGGCCTGTACTAATTGTATTGGCTGGTGACCCCTCTTGCACCAAGTGGTCACTGCTTGGAACTTACCTGTTGCACCTGGCTCACTGGCGCTTCTGCCTCTATGTGGAATGTTTAGAACGTACCCCCGCCCCTGCCCCTTCTCTCCCTCTGCACTTGCACGCTCCGAAAGTTCACAAGGCCTACTAGGTCAACTATTGTATTTTGCTCATCACTGTTATCATATTCCACTGTCTTGCAGTTCCCTTGTTCCCTTCCCTTTGCCCTACGGGTGCTTAATTTATTGATGTAGAAGCACCTCACAAATGCCCAAAAACATAACTAAAATGCCCACATGGAGGCAGGGCCTGGGTAGGAACAGGAGAGAAATGTATTCATGTGGGAAGGGAAGGTGGCCGAGAAGGCATTGTGGTGGAGGAGTATGGGATTCCTCCTGTCAGGGTGGGCAGCACTGAGGAGGAAACTATCTCAACCCAGCAGTGTGAGGGTGCCAAGGAGGGAGGGGAAGGCCATCAGGGAGAGCCACAGTGGGAAGACCAATTTGTGAAGGTTCCACAGAAGGTGGTGGACCTGCTTGAGGAGAAGGTGGAGTAGGTAGAGGGGGGATGAGAAGTTGGCGAAAGAGGATCCTCAATTTGGGCCTGCCCATTGTGGCAGGGAAAGTCAGGAACAGAGCCAGTCCCCAGGAGTGGCAACTGTTACCCCCATACACCATCTACATGGCCCTGGGTATGGGACTATTTTACCCTGCCACAGGGAAGACCACTGTGTGGGAGAGTCTGAGTTCTTTTGCGTGGTGAACAGCTGTGGGAAGTGGGTGAAGCATGGGAAGAAATGATAGGGCAAGTGCAGTTTCATGGGGAAGACTGTCTTGATAAAACATATTTGCTGGTGGCACAAGAAATGTACCAGTGAACAAGTCCTGTGTTTCCACTGAACCCACTATCCTTAAACTGGTGGTGATGAAGGAGCAGGTCCTAGTGCACCCCATGCCACGGTGCAGCCCAGCGACATTGGCCTTGCTGTGACAAAACATCTGCACCTCTATAGCCCATGCATTCAGTGTGATTTACACACACAACCATGGCCAGCGGCAGGCCCCTGTTTCAAGTCCTGCCCTAACAAGTGGTTTTGATAGCACACCACTGGCAGTGACCTATTCTGGACAGGACCCCCTGGAATGTGCATTTAGGCATTCAGGAGCCCATAGCCCTCACTGCATGGTGCCCGTAAAATGGGGTGAGCTGGACTACAAAGTGATGTTGGCCATCAGAGGGAGGCACGTGTAGTTCCACCAGCCTTCCTTCCTGTAGTTCTCTGTGCAGGGGAAGAACGAATAAAGCAAAGAAACGGTCAATAATTGAAGATAGCAGGTACTTAAAGCTACCTTTAAATCCTACTACTGGTGGATCACCACATAAGGTTCAAAGCATTTCCCTTACCAACATTTCCACATCAATATTACCTGTCAAGGTATGGGCTCTCACTGTGTTGGTCAGTATTAACTTAGCAAGTTACACCAAAGGGAAAACCTCAATGTGGGATGCATTCTGATGGCTTTACTACTTGTTGGCCTCTTTGGAAAGGGGCAGTGAAGAGCAGACATTGGACAGCAGCTGCCAAAGACATGGGCCTCATTACAAGTGTGGCGGTCCAGAATGAAGGGTGCCGGTTGCACCGTACCGGCACATTTTCCGGACTGCCACACTTTAACTCTGCCTTCCTGGGCCATTGCGCCTGGCAGGTCTGATCTCCCTGGTGCAATGGCCCCGGTAGGTGGAGTTGTCACAGAAGCATTGGCACCATTAGCAATGGTGCCGGTGCTTTCGTGTCCACATTCCAATTGAGTACTATGGGACTCCAAGGGAATGGGAACTCACGCTTTCTGCCGCTTTATATGCCAGGCAGCTGGGACTTGTAATGTGCTGGTGGCACCGGGATATCAGGTGCCGGAAACAGTGTTACAAGTTCAGTGGCAACCCGCTGATAGCACTTGCGTGTTCCCGCCGAACTCGTAATGAGGCCCCGCGTCAGAATTCCTCATCTAGAGCTCTGCTGTGATTTTTTCTGTAATCTGTGATGACATTGAACTGTTCCAATAGCCAGTCCAGTCGGTGACCACTGAGGGCTTTAGATTGTGCAATGAGCCAACGTGATGCACCTGCAGCTTATCAAATAGCATTTTTGACATTGTAAGCTTGGCTAAAATGAGGCCTGATCTTCTAAGCCACTTGCCCATTTATTTTGTAGGCTCACAATTGCTGATTAAGCTCATCTGATTTGCGGCAAACTGAGGAGTCTGATTGTGCAGTGTTGCAATGTTCTGAGTGTCGGTGGGAATGTGATCTGATTGCATTAAAAATTACTGTGCATAAATAAATGCATAATTCATGCCATAACAAACATCACATAATTTTGCAAAGCAGTGCCTATATAGACATAGAGTAACATGGCTCTGTGTCCATTGGCAAACTTTTTCTTTTTACGTAATTATTTTTTGAAGAAATTACTTCTAAAACACTCATTGAAGTTTTAATGTTTTTTTGGCAGGGTCCCCCCAAGTTCCACTTTCCGTATGCTATTTCCCTTACCCTAACTCCTACCCTCTCCTTTTGTCCCCTTAGCCCCTAAATGGTTTGATTAGTTGTTTCAAAGTAAATCATGTCATCAAAACAACACAATACTGAGTAACACAGTTTGGCAAACATAATGTGACAGAGCATGACATAACATCAAATGGAATGTATAACAATGCAGGGATTGAGAGAGTTAGAGAATGTGGAGAAAGTGGAGGCTGGAGAGATGAAAGGGGTTGGAGAGTTGGCAGAAGCACATATTAGGAGGAGGTGGTGACAGTTAAGAGAGTGAAGCTGGAGGTGGTTAGAACAAGGATGCAGGAGTAGGGAACAACATCAAGCAGGGGAGAAGATTCAATGGAGGTGGTGTAAACAGGAAGGGGTGGCAGTTTAGTGGAAGATGAAACAATAACAGGAGTTGAATGTGGTACAGGGGATGAGCCGGGGATGATCTCAAAAAGTGTTTGAGGAACAGAGGAGGTGATGGTAATCACATCAGGATGTAAATGTGATGCAAAGGAGGACCTGTTAATGACAATTACTGTGTCGGCGGAAGTGTTGTGCAAGTGTTGTGCTTTGGACCTTGGACCACTGGGAGACGTATCATGTTTCACCGGTGATTTCAGCTGTTGGTGGCTTCCTATCGTGAATTTTGCATCTGTCACTTTAATGCCTGCACGCCCATAAATATGTGGGGCTAAGCGAAGCGTAGCGGAAGTGTTGTGCAAGTGTTGTGCTTTGGACCTTGGACCATTGGGAGATGTATCGTGTTTCACCGGTGATTTCAGCTGTTGGTGGCTTCCTATCGTGAATTTTGCATCTGTCGCTTTAAGGCCTGCACGCCCATAAATACGTGGGGCTACGCAAAGCGTAGCGGAAGTGTTGTGCAAGTGTTGTGCTTTGGACCTTGGACCATTGGGAGACGTATCGTGTTTCACCAGTGATTTCAGCTGTTGGTGGCTTCCTATCGTGAATTTTGCATCTGTCACTTTAAGGCCTGCATGCCCATAAATACGGGGGGCTATGCGAAGCATAGCGGAAGAGTTGTGCAAGTGTTGTGCTTTGGACCTTGGACCATTGGGAGACGTATCGTGTTTCACCGGTGATTTCAGCTGTTGGTGGCTTTCTATCGTGAATTTTGCATCTGTCACTTTAAGGCCTGCACGCCCATAAATACGTGGGGCTACGCGAAGCGTAGCGGAAGTGTTGTGCAAGTGTTGTGCTTTGGACCTTGGACCATTGGGAGACGTATAGTGTTTCACCGGTGATTTCAGCTGTTGGTGGCTATCTATCGTGAATTTTGCATCTGTCACTTTAAGGCCTGCACGCCCATAAATACGTGGGGCTACGCGAAGCGTAGCGGAAGTGTTGTGCAAGTGTTGTGCTTTGGACCTTGGACCATTGGGAGACGTATCGTGTTTCACCAGTGATTTCAGCTGTTGGTGGCTTCCTATCGTGAATTTTGCATCTGTCACTTTAAGGCCTGCACGCCCATAAATATGTGGGGCTACGCGAAGCGTAGCGGAAGTGTTGTGCAAGTGTTGTGCTTTGGACCTTGGACCATTGGGAGACGTATCGTGTTTCACCGGTGATTTCAGCTGTTGGTGGCTTCCTATCGTGAATTTTGCATCTGTCACTTTAAGGCCTGCACGCCCATAAATACATGGGGCTACGCGAAGCGTAGCGGAAGTGTTGTGCAAGTGTTGTGCTTTGGACCTTGGACCATTGGGAGACGTATCGTGTTTCACCGGTGATTTCAGCTGTTGGTGGCTTCCTATCGTGAATTTTGCATCTGTCACTTTAAGGCCTGCACGCCCATAAATACATGGGGCTACGCGAAGCGTAGCGGAAGTGTTGTGCAAGTGTTGTGCTTTGGACCTTGGACCATTGGGAGACGTATCGTGTTTCACCGGTGATTTCAGCTGTTGGTGGCTTCCTATCGTGAATTTTGCATCTGTCACTTTAAGGCCTGCACGCCCATAAATACATGGGGCTACGCGAAGCGTAGCGGAAGTGTTGTGCAAGTGTTGTGCTTTGGACCTTGGACCATTGGGAGACGTATCGTGTTTCACCGGTGATTTCAGCTGTTGGTGGCTTCCTATCGTGAATTTTGCATCTGTCACTTTAAGGCCTGCACGCCCATAAATACATGGGGCTACGCGAAGCGTAGCGGAAGTGTTGTGCAAGTGTTGTGCTTTGGACCTTGGACCATTGGGAGACGTATCGTGTTTCACCGGTGATTTCAGCTGTTGGTGGCTTCCTATCGTGAATTTTGCATCTGTCACTTTAAGGCCTGCACGCCCATAAATACATGGGGCTACGCGAAGCGTAGCGGAAGTGTTGTGCAAGTGTTGTGCTTTGGACCTTGGACCATTGGGAGACGTATCGTGTTTCACCGGTGATTTCAGCTGTTGGTGGCTTCCTATCGTGAATTTTGCATCTGTCACTTTAAGGCCTGCACGCCCATAAATACATGGGGCTACGCGAAGCGTAGCGGAAGTGTTGTGCAAGTGTTGTGCTTTGGACCATTGGGAGATGTATCGTGTTTCACCGGTGATTTCAGCTGTTGGTGGCTTCCTATCGTGAATTTTGCATCTGTCACTTTAAGGCCTGCACGCCCATAAATACATGGGGCTACGCGAAGCGTAGCGGAAGTGTTGTGCAAGTGTTGTGCTTTGGACCTTGGACCATTGGGAGACGTATCGTGTTTCACCGGTGATTTCAGCTGTTGGTGGCTTCCTATCGTGAATTTTGCATCTGTCACTTTAAGGCCTGCACGCCCATAAATACATGGGGCTACGCGAAGCGTAGCGGAAGTGTTGTGCAAGTGTTGTGCTTTGGACCTTGGACCATTGGGAGACGTATCGTGTTTCACCGGTGATTTCAGCTGTTGGTGGCTTCCTATCGTGAATTTTGCATCTGTCACTTTAAGGCCTGCACGCCCATAAATACATGGGGCTACGCGAAGCGTAGCGGAAGTGTTGTGCAAGTGTTGTGCTTTGGACCTTGGACCATTGGGAGACGTATCGTGTTTCACCGGTGATTTCAGCTGTTGGTGGCTTCCTATCGTGAATTTTGCATCTGTCACTTTAAGGCCTGCACGCCCATAAATACATGGGGCTACGCGAAGCGTAGCGGAAGTGTTGTGCAAGTGTTGTGCTTTGGACCTTGGACCATTGGGAGACGTATCGTGTTTCACCGGTGATTTCAGCTGTTGGTGGCTTCCTATCGTGAATTTTGCATCTGTCACTTTAAGGCCTGCACGCCCATAAATACATGGGGCTACGCGAAGCGTAGCGGAAGTGTTGTGCAAGTGTTGTGCTTTGGACCTTGGACCATTGGGAGACGTATCGTGTTTCACCGGTGATTTCAGCTGTTGGTGGCTTCCTATCGTGAATTTTGCATCTGTCACTTTAAGGCCTGCACGCCCATAAATACATGGGGCTACGCGAAGCGTAGCGGAAGTGTTGTGCAAGTGTTGTGCTTTGGACCTTGGACCATTGGGAGACGTATCGTGTTTCACCGGTGATTTCAGCTGTTGGTGGCTTCCTATCGTGAATTTTGCATCTGTCACTTTAAGGCCTGCACGCCCATAAATACATGGGGCTACGCGAAGCGTAGCGGAAGTGTTGTGCAAGTGTTGTGCTTTGGACCTTGGACCATTGGGAGACGTATCGTGTTTCACCGGTGATTTCAGCTGTTGGTGGCTTCCTATCGTGAATTTTGCATCTGTCACTTTAAGGCCTGCACGCCCATAAATACATGGGGCTACGCGAAGCGTAGCGGAAGTGTTGTGCAAGTGTTGTGCTTTGGACCTTGGACCATTGGGAGACGTATCGTGTTTCACCGGTGATTTCAGCTGTTGGTGGCTTCCTATCGTGAATTTTGCATCTGTCACTTTAAGGCCTGCACGCCCATAAATACATGGGGCTACGCGAAGCGTAGCGGAAGTGTTGTGCAAGTGTTGTGCTTTGGACCTTGGACCATTGGGAGACGTATCGTGTTTCACCGGTGATTTCAGCTGTTGGTGGCTTCCTATCGTGAATTTTGCATCTGTCACTTTAAGGCCTGCACGCCCATAAATACATGGGGCTACGCGAAGCGTAGCGGAAGTGTTGTGCAAGTGTTTGGCAACGTGTGGGGCAACAAACTGGAATTAGCCCTGGCATTATTTGGAAGTCGCAAGAGCTACGGGATTCATTGGCTTCTACTCCCATGGTGGTAACGTGTTAATTTCAGCTTTAGTTTCTGAAACTTTGTCTTGTCAAGTACTTTTAATACATTTTAACGGAACCTCATAAACATCGCACGGCAAGCATTGCATTGTGAAATAGTGCTCTTCAAGTCCGTTTTTATCTCTGTAGGCCGGGGGAGGCGGAGAGACAGACTCTGGCGGCTCCTCGAGGTGTCGGGCGTTCCCCGTGCATTGGAGAATCTACTTTATTACAAACAGACAGCGTTTTGTATCACGGTTCAGGTTTCTTTCCACACGTATGATTGACTTGCCTTAATATGACCTGGGGCTGCGAGTAAGGCTCTCCCCATTTGGTAAACAACAAACAAGGCATTAACATCACCTCACTATTGAGGCTGCGGTACACAGCTTGGGATTGTGAGAAGTCCCCTCACTTATCTGCTATATTGGTGGAACCTGAAAAATTTGCGTTAATTGACATATTGATTGCCTGTTCTGCCTTAAAATTGGGGATTGAGGCTGCAAGTATTACTCTCCTCAGCTCCCACTGGCACAGTTTAAACAGATAGAGGTATAACAGGAGGGGTCTTTTCTTTGTTCCCGACAACTGGATTATTTATTGCCTGTGTCGTTACAATATAGGGTTGGGGGATGTTTAAGCTCCCCTTTTGTCTTATAACCAGGTATTATGGGGCGATTGAACTTGGGGGGTAACGTTTGTTTGTTTTTTCTAAGGCAGCTCTTTTGTTTCTTTTTTTTTGTGTGGTCCAAGGGTTACCTGGACAATTTTAAAATTTTTACATACTATAACCAAATAAGGTGTATATTAAATTATTTTGCAGCGTTCTTTATTCTTTGTGGAATTTAACTAAAAAATGGGGGTTACACTTAGAAGTATGGGTTTGCCAGAAGAGTCCCCATCACAGGGGGAAGGGGGCCTCTCCAGGTAGTAATTACTCTTCCTTCAATACCCTAATTGATTTTAGCTGAAAGTGAGGGTGTTTTACAAAGACCAGTTGAAAACATCCTGGTAGGCAGCCCACCCAGAGCCTCCAAGTCAGAGAAGGCGGCCCAGGAGGTTGTCAGGCAGAGAGCCATAAAGCCGGTGGACTCTATGGCTGAGGTTGTGGGGAACCTAAATCGGGTTCTCTCCAACATTGAATTAAATGTCAACTCGATGATGGTAGAGGCAGTGATGGGGGGAAACTGATTTAGTATCGGATAATTCAATTCTGGCCCCCTTGCTCTCACATGAATTAGCCAGGAAAACTCATTCTGTGCTGGATTTTAAATCCAAGGAATGGTTAATCCTTTACGAGAAAGGGGCAGCAGAGAGGGTTTACCTTATCAACAATTCTTTAGCAAAACAGTTAATAGTGGCAGTTTTTCAGGCTTTGGCTCCTCGAAGGGAGACGGGGAATGCCAAGGCGGACCGGAAATAATCTCAAAGATAGGCAGCATGGGCTCAGGTCCTGCTGTAGATAAAGAAGACTCGGAGGGAAAAGACGTCCCCTTTCGGGAGCAGTGGCCCCCAATCGATGAACTGTCATTCCCAGTCTTGTCTAGAATTATGCACTCTATGAATAGAGGCTATGACACATTAAATTACAAAATACGGGACCTTAGGAAATCAATGAAGGAAGTCCTGAATAAGGTCGACTTACTTGAGGGATATATTTTGGCAGTGTCAGTTTACAACAACTTGCACCTAAAAGGGAATGGCTTGGCAGGGGACGGTTCTCCAATAAAAGGGGGTTGGGGAGCCACAAAGGGGCAAGATTTGGTGGTAAATGAGGGTTCCAGGGGAGGGGTGTCTGTTACTGTAGAGGTAGCAGACCAATCTGTTTTAGGCCCTCCTTCAGTGTCTTGTCTAGGCTTGGCATTAGACCAGGGAAAAAAAACCTGTGTAGTAGCCCCATGGGAGTGCCCTTCTGTAACGAAAATAGTTTGGGGCAAAAACCAAAAAAATCTAAAAACACCAAGCCGCCTCCTTCTCAACAAAATAAGGGCTTTAGGGAATTCCTTCGAAACTTAAGGATGGCAGTGGATAAACATATGCAGCTTGACAGGGACGCATTAAAGTGTAAAAAAAGCAATTTTTTAAAAAGTAAAAAAGGAGTTTCCAGTAAAGAAAAGGCAGTAATAGTTGAAGTTGGAAAATCTATATTGTCAGTAGACAATAAGCAGGAGGAGGAAAGTCCCTAATTTGACCTGAGTAATATCTCGGTATATCCGGATGAGGGGGACGTGTCAGAGGGTGAGCAAGTAGTGGGTACCGAGGAACGCTCTAATATTGATTATGGAGAGGGTAAGGGTTTAGGGAAGTGTTGCCTTTTGAGTGAGGGTATGGTGGTTCCCTCGTATGGCCCACTAGACATCCAGGGTGGTACACTCCCCATAGAGGGTTCAAATAGCCAGCTTCCAGAAGTGGAGAAACTCTATGCTATCTTTGCAAAACCGGTGGTGGTCAAGGATGTTTCAAGGGAGCCCCCCCTGACAGACGTTCATTTGACCATGCCACTGCCACCATCAAGGGTAATGGAAGAAGTGGGTTTAGGTGTTCGAAAAAGCAAATATGATAAAGTTCCTGGTGGGCCTGCATCTAGTGGGGTGACACAGAATAGGTCTCCTAAGAAACGGTGGCGGCAACATCATGATAGAATCCCACAAAAACCGGCAAAGAACGACGATTGCCCATGTATTTTTTTTAATCGCCTTCTTGAAAGTTCCAATAGGCTCCCCTTGAACAGACACTACATCTTGGCTCTAATGCACGAAATCCCGAACTTGAGATTGTTATCATCAGTGGACATTAAAACTGTGGAATTTGTCTTTGATGACTGTTTGGATACGGTAGAGCTCCATCTGAGATCTCCTCTAACAAAGGAAATTATCATGGCTGAGAGAGAGCGTTTCTTGACACTGGGTTTTGAAGTAACCATCACAGGCCCCTCAATAGTGTCAAGCTTGGCTCCAATTTATCAAGATGGGGGGGCAGGATGCAGCAATCAAGTGATATTTATAATAAGGAGATCTTAGCTCAAGATGCTATTTCCAAGATCTAATTAAAGAAAGAGAGGAGGGTTCATGGGAGGGGGGCAGATACTCACACTTCTCATGATGCTCTAATTGGTCAATTGTAACATGGAACTCCAGGGGTTTTAACAATATAATGAATAATCATGACCTTTTTGGATCATTTGAAATAATCTGTCTACAGGCAACTTTTTTGCAGGATACTCCAATAATTGACGGATTTGAGGTTGCATTTATTAAGGCACAAAGGGGTTTGAGGGGCAGGCCGTATGGGGGTTTAATAACTGCTGTCAAACGGTCCTTGGGAGTCATTATTCAGAAAATTGAAACAGATAGGCCGGATATTTTGCTGGTCTTATTGGAATGGGAAGAGGTCCAAGGGGGGGGCCTCTGAGTAAATGTTTTCTGATAAATGTTTATTTTAGTCCCATTATGGAACAGTTGGAGGAAGCCCTTACTGCACTGTCCTTTACATTGTTGGGGGAGCTACCTGCTGAAGGGGCCTCGATGATGATTGTGGGGGATTTCAATGCGGAATGTCTAGCAGACGAGTGGTATCTGGTTCAAAATAGGTTAACTGTGAGCAAAAATGCCCGGGAGAGGGGCAGAAGAATCAGGCAAGATCTCGAGGCATGGAATTTAGCAATTGTGAATGGTAACATACAAATGGATATACCTCCCGGTTTTACATGGCAGAATGGGCTATGGAAGAAGACATTGAACTATGTTTTTGTATCTCAAGATTTAGTTGAAAGAGGAGACACCTTGGAAGTTAGAGGAACGCCTTTGAGCGATCATTGTCTATTGGTATATAGACTGTTTTCCCCTGTGAAAGCTAAGGAGCAGGTATCACTGACAGTGGCAATAAACTCAGGTAGGAATGAGGTAAAATGGGTCCCCAGAATAGCAAAAGCTTTCCTTGGGGAAATAGTTAACGTCCCTGTAGGCAAGATGGCATTTTTATGCACGGCAGAGGGTTTTCCTGTAATAATCGGGGAATTGTTGGGCAGGCTCACTTCAACCGAGGGGCAGAATAAGTTGAAAGGGACACACTCCTTTGATCTGGATATACAGGAACATAAAAAGCAACTGCACAGAGAGGTGAGGTCCCTTAAAAGGTCCTTGCCGGCAGATTACAAGTACGAGGTTAGGAGACTAAGACAAACTTATAGGAATTGGGTGAAAGGCATGAAATGTGCGTTGCTAATTAAAGATGCTGATAGAATGTTGGCATGTATGTCAGGAAATAAGACAGAGAAGTTTTGGGAACTCATAAAACCACCAGGGTCTCAAGCATATTTACAGACACAGGCGGTGACTGATACAGCATGGGTTAATTAGTTTTCCAACATGTATAGGGTAGATGGGCTGGAGTGCCCAGTCGTCTGGTCACAGGCAGATGGGCAGGGGGCTTTGGTTTGGGACTTGGAGGATGTTGTTAATTCGATAAAGCAATCCAAACAGTCAAATACCCCAGGGTTAGACGGTCTTTCGAACCTGACTTTTAACCTGACTTATAAAGATAACATGATGGTCTGGTCAGTAGTCCTCTCAGACCTATTTAGAAATATCCTTGCAAATAAAAAGTTTCCTAGGACCTGGTCTGCGGCTACGATAATTGTGATATTTAAGGGGGGAGACAGGTCTGTACCATTGTATTATCGTCCAATATCCTTATTTGATGCCTCAAACAAGGTTTTTGTGAAAATGTTATTGAAAGTCTTGCAAAAATGGGCATGAGTGTTTGGATGTTTTTCAGTTAGGTTTTCGCCAGGGTATGAGCACTGCTACAAATTGTTTTGTTCTAGATCTATTAGCACACCAAGCTAAGATTCAATCCCGACCTCTCTTTATGGCTTTCCTAGATATTAGTAAAGCCCTCGACTTGGTGAATAGATCACTTTAATGGAAGAAATTAAATGATCAAGGGTGCCCAGCTGCTTTACTGGGTATTCTTGAAGCCTTGCATACCGACACAAGGCTCAGGGTCAGGTTGGACGCTTTTGGTAGTTTTACCCCCTGGATTTATACCAATAGGGGCCTAAGGCAAGGGTGTGTATTGGCACTGTTTCTTTTTTGTTTTTATTTGCTGGGTTTGGGAGGTTATCCTAGACTATTTAACACCTTTCCTCCTAGGCTAGGCTCTCTGGTAATCCAGTACTTATTGTACGCGGACAACATTGTTTTATGTGACTTGACAGCTGTCGGCCTGCAGAGAGCCTTATCGGCAGTAGAGGGATTTTTGGGGAGTTTGGACCTAGCACTAAATCCTACTAAATCAAAAGTGCTTGTTCTTAAAGGGGGGGAAAGGTTGCAAAACCTTACCCTGGTCCTTGGACAATGGTAAGCTGGAAGTAGTGAATACATTTGTTTACTTATGCCTCACAGTTTATGATAAAGTCACAGGCCCACAGCCGCAAGTGGATCTGAAGGCTAGTTTTCTTGGGGCCCTTGTGAAACTCCGAGTGTTTGATGGTAAATTTGGTAGATATTCACTGCTACCGACTTTGAAATTATACAAGCAGCAACTAGTTCCCAAATTAATTTATGGCGCTCAAACTAGGAGTCAGTTTATAGACTGGCCAAAATTGGAGGGTGTTTTGTGGAGAGGTCTTTTGCAATTGCCACAGTCAGTTCCTCTGGTAGGGATTCTGTTTGAGCTGGGACAACTCCCCGTACAAACTCTGGTAGACTGGGCGAAACTCCAGCTCTATACAAAGATCCTGAACCCCCCAACAGCTTCAGTTTTGGAGGAACTTAATCTGGAAAGGCTTCAGGGTGGATGTAGAGTCCTTAATGATTGGGTTTTAAGCTATGAATCAATGCTCCGTTGTGCAGAAATCTCGCTTGAACAACTGGGCCTTACACCTAAAGTGGCTAAGTTAAGTCGGTGTAGGTACATTTGGTCAAGCATGTGATTTACGATCATGGATGCCAAATGTTTTGGGGACCATATTGTGTGGACTTGTAAAACATTTAATGTGCTTGCCCCTTATTTGAAAAAAACATCCTTCAAAGACCTATAGACCTCAAATATTAAGAATTAGGTTGAATTTGGTTCAAAGCAACGAAATCATGGGCAGGCGCCTTAATACCCCTCGAGGACAAAGACTATGCTGCCATTGCAAGACTGAGATTGAGACTTTAAAGCACTTATGTGTGGACTGCCCTAATTTGGCAAATCTCAGAATTCAAGCTTTTTCCAGGGTAAGGTATTCATCAGAAGAAGATCCGTGGAGGAGAATTTTAAATTGCAATGAATTAAGTTTGAGTATACATGTTTTAGAACTTTTAAAGAACGCTGCAATACTGTTTTAGCTATTAGTGGGATATTTTCTCCATTTATGTGTTTTGATGAATTGTATGAAATGTGAATTGGTAATGACTTGTATGATTATGAATATTATGAATATATGAATTTTATGATGTGTTAAAAGTACAATTGTACTGTGGAACACAATAAATAAATAAATAATAAATAATAATGACAATTACTGTGTACATCAGGGGAAGTGAAAGTGGGAACCTCAGGAGAGGGAGGTGGGACTGAGGAGAAGTAGGAGGGTAGTACTAGAGTCATCCAGAAGAGGCAGTTTCTGGTGGGCACGGTTGACCATAGGCAGAATCAGGAGGTGGGAGGAGGAATGAGAGTTTTCCAAGGATTATAGAATAAAATGAGAGTGGTGAAATGGGAAGAATCAGGAGGACCGTGTTTAGGGCTGACCGAAGTTGAAGCGACTTGTCCGCGGGTAAGATTGCATTCTAGACTCTTGAGGTAAAAAAAACCTGGACGGCCAACAACTAATGCATCACTTGAAGATGGGGTTTGGAAAACCCTCATACCTGCAATGTACAGGGAACTGAAAAAGGGTAATGGAATCCAATTTGCACTGTAAGGACAGGGAAAGATAGTCAAAAGGCTGGAAATGGTAAAAAGACTGAGGTGAACAGGAAATATATTTTGGGCATCTCCTGCAGATGGCAAGGCCCCACTCAAACTCAAGGAGAATAACTACTCTGATGTGCTGGTCGGGAAGATTCTGCTTTGAATTTATATTGGCCTGTTGTTTGTAACTATCCCTCAGATAGAGGTTCAAGCTTGACTCTATGGTTATGCCAATTCCATGGCCTTGGTACTGTCAGTGGTGATCAAAAAGACATGGATTGGTAAGCTGACCCATGACATTAAGATTGAGACTGAGACATTCAAGGAAGGGCCATTGATCTCCTTTTCATGGCATGTTTTTCCTTCCCTCAATCCTTAGGGAACCAATGCAACAAAAGACCCTCACATCTGCCATTATGAATAGCAGCCCATCCACCCACCCTAGTAGGACTGGTAGGGCGAGTAGCCTGAGTTCAATACTGTGCATTAGAATCACCACCCAGGAAATGAAGGCATCAGTCTATCAATCCTCAATGGATGGGTCGTCCAGCTTTTTCTTCAGATCTTAGTTGTCACACCCCTCTACCAATAGAGCCGCTGGCGACAAAGACGCCAATATCTATAGAATTTTGAGGGACCTGGAATGGAAGCTGGTTCAATCAACAAGAACAAAAACTAAAAGCCTGTTCATAACACTCCCATGGGAAGACTTCAACTAAGCAGGGTTCATTTCAACCTCAGCAACTTTTACCCCTGCTCACTGTTCTGTACAACCCTTATCTGGAGCGAGACCAAAATAAGCAAGGAGACCAAGTGTCAGTCTAAGTCACCAACCTCTTTGGATACCACCATTGAATCCTCACAAGGATGTAAGCAAAACGGGCATGATGTGGCTAAGAGAAGCTGCCACTGAGGGAGAAAAAAACAACACTGGCCCGCCTGCTATACGGATTGGAGACAAGACAGCTGGCCTTCGTTCGACAACAGCAGACTTGAACACCAGTGCCACTGGCATCCATGCTGCAGTAGTATGTGGACTGTGCAGACACGCGGGCATTCTTCAACCATTTTCAATGCATGGCATAGGCCACCAAATGGTATACATCCAACTGGCCCCATTGCATCACAGCACTGCTCACAGCCGAGCTCCAGGCAGCCTACCAGATGTTGAATGCTGAGAGTTAACTTAAATCATGTGGTCTTGACGTCCTTCATGATCCCTGGTGCTACATGTGATACTGTGTATAGCATTCCCTCTCTCCATATGCCCCAGTTTCCCTTTTTCTAAAGCGCGTGCGTGCGCACGTGCACACACACACGCACACACAAACACACACTGCTCGGTCCATCACACACAATAGCATTACAGACTTCCCTCATAAACAAAACTGGTACCATGCCTAAATAGGCCCAGCCATTATAATCTTCCTGCACAAATAGAACAGGAAGAGATACAGCAGGAAGGGCATGTGTGGGACCATTGCAAGCTTCCCTCACTAAAAGGTGCAGCTTGGGCACAGCGAGCGAAGACATCCATCAGAAATTGATCAGGTACTCCATGTGCAGGGTCAGTCGACGCTTCACTCACATACAAACACAGCATAAACAGGGTCTGCGCAAACGTTCCATGCAAACAGAGACAGTATGACCAAGTGCAGGCGTGGCCACTGGAATATCCCATACCAACCAGTCATGGGTACAACATGGGTAGGTCTAGGCCATCTCACCACCAGGTACAGACGGCATGGACCTGGCTAGTGCAAACTTCACTCACAAAGTGCCTCAGACACAGCATTGAGAAACATGTGCTCACAAAAGATACAGCAAAGGCATGGCCAGTGCCATCTCCATGCACAAACAAAAGCAGATACAGCATTGGCAAGGCGAGTTCAAGCTTTCCTTAAAAAGAATGGATATTGCCTCTTATGACTGTAAGGCGCTCTGTTGCTTCCCCAAGCTAGTATATTATATTATTAACAGGTAAGGGGTGTACCTGTGGACAGCCGTGGGGGGGGGGGGGTCAAATGGAATCACAAAGGCTATAGATAGTCCACGCTGTAAGTAGAATGGTGAATTATTCAGTATATAGTTATTTCAATGAAGGGCCTGTGTCAACCATGACATCACGTCTATTATCCTGAACTCAGGGTTATGTAAAATGTCAAACTGGAGTAGTCATTTTGAATTCATCTCTATTATTCAAACACGTTCAGAATGTTGGTAAAGGTACCTTTAAACTTTAAACTTTAAAATGTCATATTACATAAAGGCATTAAGAAGACAAGTAAATTATTCAGTGCAGTAAATAAAGAAGAAAAGGAAACACACCTACAGTCCATTCACTTAAAAAGGAAACATCTACTGGTTGATAGATGAGATGAGATAAATAAGAAGGAAAGAAGCCTGCAGGTCATTCATCAATTTTTTATAATCCATAGAGTTATGACTAAAGACATTAAAACATTATTGTAATCCCTCTATTGGACATGGTACTTAAATATCCATGTACGGGTCTGCCGCTGGGGGTCGCGTAACTTGCCGAAGCTAGGTCCGTGCTCAATATATTCCCTAATATTAATAATAATAATAATAATATTGCCAGTGCAAGCTTCTCTCACATCTGGGTACATGCGCAGCACAGGCATGGCAGGTGCAGCATGGGCAGGTCCCTGTTCACACTAGCCCTCCGCTTAGGCAACTCATCCCTTTCACAGAAGCACATACACATCATTGGCAGAGGCAATGCAAGCTCCCCTCACATCTGTTCCCAGGTACAGCAAGGGCAGGGACATCCATTGCAAGCTCCCCTCACATCTGTTCTCAGGTACGGCAAGGGCAGGGACATCCAATGCAAGCTCCCCTCACATCTGTTCTCAGGTACAGCAAGGCAGGGACATCCAATGCAAGCTCCCCTCACATCTGTTCTCGGGTACAGCAAGGCAGGGACATCCAATGCAAGCTCCCCTCACATCTGTTCTCGGGTACAGCAAGGGCAGGGACATCCAATGCAAGCTCCCCTCACATCTGTTCTCGGGTACAGCAAGGGCAGGGACATCCAATGCAAGCTCCCCTCACATCTGTTCTCGGGTACAGCAAGGGCAGGGACATCCATTGCAAGCTCCCCTCACATCTGTTCTCGGGTACAGCAAGGGCAGGGACATCCAATGCAAGCTCCCCTCACATCTGTTCTCGGGTACAGCAAGGGCAGGGACATCCAATGCAAGCTCCCCTCACATCTGTTCTCGGGTACAGCAAGGGCAGGGACATCCAATGCAAGCTCCCCTCACATCTGTTCTCAGGTACAGCAAGGGCAGGGACATCCAATGCAAGCTCCCCTCACAGATGGCCGGTGTCAATGCACATTTTCCTCGCAGATTGGACAAGGCTGCTGCAATTCTTCCTCGCTGACGCTACTGTCACAGTGCATCACTCACTAGTTACATGCTCACCCGCGGCATGGAGTTAGGCTGCACTTTGCATGTTCAAATCCCTCCGCATGGATGATTTTGCCCCTCATTCATCTGAGGTTCATAAACTGAGTACCATTAAATTGGGTAAGAACTCATTTCGAAACAGGCAGATTCTGACATAACGTTACGTGTATTAGATTAATCCTTTGGCCTGTTGTTATAATCATCATGGACTGGCTCATTTGCAAAGAACTGGTATTGCATGGGTGCAGGTTGGCATGTTGCCCACAGTCTTCCGAACCTGCAACATGCTTTATAAATGCCCCTCTCACACATAAGCACTTACTGGTGATCACACCAGTTAGGGGAAGAGGAGGGTCAATGTTGGAAATTGCACACAAACAGCAGCTTGATGCAGTAAGGCTCAGACATCCCTCACCATCATTGCTGTTGCTCTTTGCCTTGGGATCAGGAGGAGGGGACTTCAGGGGGGAATAGGTGGGGGATGAAGCAGCCAGCACACCTGTTGGTGGACCCGGTTTCACACATAGCCTTCCTAAGAATGGAGTTGACAGGCTACGGCCTGTGGGGCGAGCCCCACCCACGTTTCTACAGGACCCAGCCTCTCACATTGCATGCAGGGGATCGGCCGAGTAAGGAAGGTGCAGCTGTTGCGTGTCATGGGTCACTGGGATGCTGTGCATAGTGTACGAGTATGTGAAACATTTAAAAGGGACAGACACAATCTCAGAGGGGGCAGCATGGACATAAAACGACCAGGGCTGCAGGCAGCTTGGTTACGTCCATTGAATAAAATATGATTTCATCAAATGCCTCCTAGTTATAGATTACACATTCACCTTTCAGGGCAGTGTATGAGCTCTGGGACTGCAGGATGAGGGTGTGTTCACTGCACGTTGTTTGATTATGAGGTACAGATTCATAAGCTCTTTCTCACGTGGATCCCTGCACTATAAAGTACCGGGAGCTCCTCCTGCTTGAACATAAATGAATACATCTCACGAATAACTGAATATGTCCAACGCAGACCCAAGCAGAACGCTTTCCCTGGGCATCTGTTGTGTTGAAAGGGCATTTAACACATTGATTTGCTGATTCACAAATGGTAGTCACAGGACTACACATGGGTGACCTTCAAAGTGATACAGCCAAATGGTAGTTTCCAGAAATCTCAAGTTGAGCCGTGTCACGTGTGAGGTGAACCTAGAAGCTCTACTGGTTTTATTCCATCAAGTTGCATTCTGGTTCCTGTTGTCCAGCAGTAACGACATGTACAGGAATGGTAGGTTATGTTAATAGGCCGGTATGCTACACTAAGTTGCTTTTACTTTAATTGAATATAAGTCTTTTTCATGCAATTGAACAATTTATGAGTACAAGTCCTAGAATGCAATTACTCGATAAATGAATGCCTGCCGTTGGGACATCGTGTCCCAAATTGAAGCATCTAGTAACCTGAAATGTTGTGAAGCTATTGGTAGTAACTGCAGTGCACTGAATTCGCACCATCGGCTATGGCACATCTTCTTACTAAGTGTGAATGTTTGGATGATTCAGGAGGCAAAGGGTGCATTTGGCCTCAAAGCCCAAACACACCATATTTAGAAATCCAAGTTTCCAAGAGAAAAAACTGAACCACAGCGTAAACCCTCATTTCTTTTTTTTCCCCATGCCTTCTTATGATACTGGTCTGGAGGGTTGCCCAGGGCAATGCCAGAGGTTAATTCTAAACCTTCCCGCCATCACCTCTTTTGTTTTGCTCTAGTCACCCCGAGTGGGATGGGTATGCCCAGATGTGGGTCTCATACCTGCTGGGCCTAGAGACCCAAGTTACTCCTCGCTGATGAGGACAACAAGGCTGAAACATGCCCGGGGTTGCTTGTGGTCTTGTGCAGAAGGGATTTGATCAAGCAGTTCGGACTGGACTGCCCCTTTTGGGGTGAGACCAAGGGTGGGACCAAGCCTGATTTCCATATGCTCTTTCCCCTTTTCGAATTACTTGGCAGGCATAGAACAGTGGTCTGGAGTGTTCCCCAGAGCAACGCCAAAGGTTAAGATTAATTCTAAAGCTCCCAGCCATTACCTCTTTTGTTTTCTCTTATGATACCTACACACATGGTTTGCATTCTATTTTAGCACTTCATATATTTTGTCACACAGCGACAAAAAAGGTATACTCTTGTAAAACAATAGCACTCACTTTCTTTTGTTGAGTGTGTTGAAAGTACAGTAGTACAACTCATGAATGGTGTGTTGGGCTCACTTGAGTTTGTTTTTAGTGCCATCTAAGTGGGCATTTGGTGGAATTTATTAATAAATAGTATTAAAAAAAGACTGGTATTTCAAACATTGCCATTGTCTGCATGTCCTGATAACATTAATAAACCTTCTTTTGTTATGAGGGCCCCTGTCCTAGGACAGCATGCCTACTGTGTCGACCTGCCCTGGCAAGAAATCCTAGCTATACCTATGCTTCTAACATGCTCACACATTGAAAGAAGCTGTGGCTGTTACCATGTATTTCCAAATGGACCAAATCTCAACTCCCATGTCTGATACTAGTGATAGCCTGCTACTGGTTTAGTGGATGAACTAGAGGAGCAGCCCTCTCGCTACAAGGCCAAGGGCTAAGCAGAAGCAGACCTGTTCCTTCACAGGAGAGGTACACCTCTGGTCGTCTCGGGCGGGTGGCTCGGGGGCAAAATGATCACCTTGGAAGCAAGACACACAGAGCACCACAGATTCGATCCCCAGGTCTGTGCTTAGAAACCTCTGGGTATTAAGCGCGTTAAATAACCTATCATATCATTGTGGGTTTCATTTTCATCAATATTCAGTGTCATTGCATTCACACAGCGGTTAATGCTTAACTTTGACCCTAAATTGGAATTTTAGAGACTCTTTATAGTTAGTATATTAGGTGGTGCTTTAGCATCACCTATATGCCAAAACTATTGCATTAGAGTAAAGATAGGGAGAAATGGCATATGAGGAGGGACAAAAAGCTTGTGGGTGTTATTTGGTTATTTGGCCACCGATTGACTGTCCATGGCAAGGTTAATCCCTGTGGCCATTCCCAGACAGATCCTGCCCCATCCCGCCCACAACCTAGCCTCATTGGAATTCATTGAGCTTGCATTAATCAAGCCTTACCATCAAACTTTGCATGCAAAGTGCCTGCCATTGTTTTTTTTCAAAGAAGTCTTCTGAGAGTTATGGATTTAACTGGTGCCGTAAGAGCAGAACTGGTGTGATAAAAATGTCTTAACTAGGTCCGGCTTCAGCCACTCATTCAATAAGCACTATGTGTGTCCTTCATGTAAGTCCTGAGAAAAACAAGTATTGACAAGGCCAACAGTTTTGCCTTTTGTATAAGTATTAGGCGTTTGCCAGGCACTACTATAAGATTCCCAGGTACTCACAGCGTTTTGCCCTTGCTACCATCAATGGGCAGTTAATTACACTACGGCAGAGCCTGGCAAGTGTCTTTCCCATCCTTACACAAAACCCCAAACTGTTGGCTTTGCCAATGCTTGTTTAAATCATGAAGTTATCATATTCTCGCATCAGCCTCCATAACCTCTGACCGGTGCTGATTAGTATTGCTTGGAACTGAGGCAGAGGAAAGCTGCACAGTTGTTCTTCAGGCAGACAATCTATTTTATTCGACAGCTTTTCATGGCTAACAACATTTGAAGACAATTTAGACCGTGTTTACTCCTGTGAATTTACCCAGCTATTTCAATTTTACAACGTGAAGTAGATTTCCCCAAAATAAAGCAACTTAGAAAAACGGTGCTACCAGCGGAAATTGTTCCTTCCTATTCTGAGAGTATTTCTATAATGCCATTGTGGCCTCTCTTTTGCCACATTGCCGGAAGCCCCTTTTCTCTGCTCTGGCAACTGCTCCCCCGTCCTACCTGTGAGCTGTCTTCTTCCTGATGCTTGACCCCAGAGCACCTAACTCCGCGAGGAAGCAGCAGTGCCTCTGGAGTGATGGGCCTAGTTGTTATCTCAGAACATCCTCCTACCATGCCTTTGTGGTTTCACCTTGCAGCTAGACTTGCCATGCTGCAACCCAACAGTAAACTCGAGGGCAGCCCTTTTTGCTGAAAGATGTTGCACCAAATGCTGCCAAACGTCCCTATGATATATCACCTGGGCTTTAAGTGCGTTAAGAAATCGAGGGGGGAGGGGAGGCGCTTCATTTGGGGGCGTGGTTTGTGAGATGGGCATGGCCTAAAAAGATCTCAAACCATAGTAAGGTACGCACACACATATATAACATGTATACATTTGTGTGCATACCTTATTGTATACTTTTCAAGCCATCTTTTTAAACAGTTCTATGTTTATAAAAGATGGCTTGAAAAGTGCACAATTCAAGCCAATTTTTATGAAGCTTTGACGACGGACAAAGCCCGATTTGTCCGTTGGCAAAGCTTTATAAAAGATGCCTTGAATTGGGCACTTGAATTGAGCACTTGAGCACTTTTCAAGGCATCTTTTTATAAACCTCAAGGTTCGCCAAGGGTTAAAGACGCCTCGGCAACCTGGGAAAACATAAGTAAATTTCATTTTCTAAGCGTCCAGACTACGAACATGTCAGGAACAAATGAGAGCACATACTTCTATAAACAGGAGGAAGGATAGATCCAGGGCAACGTGTTTGTCTTGGAAGCGAAAACACTACAAGCCAAGACAGTTTCGAATGCTCCCCCAGCGGCAGCCCCCCATAGAATCCACTCCGGGTATTAAACGCGTTATAAATTAACAATTATAACAGTCAGCTCGTTCTGTCCCTGTAACACTTCCACTTCTTGTCATCTGATGCTGTTCTCACCTGGGTCATTTCGGCTGTAAAGCTATGACGTTTCGCGGCATTCTGTCCCCACAGATCAGATTTAGACATCAAATGTGGTGAGGAACTCACACTTCACTTGCCATTTGTATCTACTTGTTCAAGAAATGTACAGTACACTTTGGAAAGTGTTATATGGGGTTTCCCCGGTAAATCACTTGTAATCATTCCAGCAACCTTTCACCATAGTGATGCTGTAAACATTAGAAGGTGGATTGAGGCTGAATAGAGGCCTTAGTATTGTGAATAATAGCTTGCGAGCTGAGTCTGATGACTTGAAAGTGAAGATGGAACTGACTGCTGACGTCTACACTGCAGGTGTAGAACATAATCCCACCAATAAGTGAGTAACCAGTCTCTTTAAGGAGCTCAAATTGAGATTCAGACCTCCATGATCATGTTAAGCTTCATCAATAGGACTCCTTTGAAACCACATTTTCCATAAAGGCTGGAAATAGATTTGAGCTAAACACCAAAGGCTACCTCAAATGTCTCAATATTGTAAAGATGCCACTTTGGAATGATGTTTTCTTTGTCGCATTTGCATGTAGCACTGATTCATCACGTAGGGTTTTCTGTCACTTTATTTTTTCAGGAAGGATGGATTATTTAAGAAATATATCCCGATCAGGGGGATTTACCGATCAGGTAATTCCTGGGCATAAAGCGAGGGATTTGTTGTTAACCCTAGGACATTACCTGACAGGTAATGCCCCCTGCAAGGGTCATATTGCTATTAATACCGTCACATCCTCTACCTCGGTAGTAATAGCGTGTGTATCTCCAGTTAGGAAATTATGTGTTTGCCGTTTCTTAGTTTGAGATAAAACTTCAAATCAAGATGGCCGCCTTGGACTGGTGACTTGTAATGCCTTGTTCCTTTCCATGTTGGCCATTGATGTGACAGGAACACATGGCAAGGGACAAGTCAGGGCAAGGAAAGTGGGGCAAAGTGGGGCGATTGAATATGTGGAAAAGGGGATGGGAAATGTGAGGACTTTGAGCATCCACACAGTGGGTGTGTGCTCGCCTGGGCATTTTTTGAAATTCCTCAGGAGAATGTGTGGCGCTAATCTGCACACATTTTCCAATGCTCACTGCATGACATACACATAGACCCATGAATTCTGGATGGACACAGCCTACAGGCACCATCCCTGATGTCATATTTAGTTGGAATATGACAGCCACAAGTACACAAAGGCATCTCAGAAGGGGAAAGGGAAAATCGTTCTCCTGCCATGGAAAGCCTATTTAACTAACAAAGGCTACATGGATACATCCCGTCCGTTGTTAGCTGTTGGTGGCAACTTTACATACTAATCAGGGTTAATTCAAACAGGCCCACAGGAGTCCTGGTCGCAGGACTAACAAAAGACAGGATAAAAACCCAACAACCTTTCATATGAACTTTGTCAACCTGAAGCCAACTCCCACCTCTCAGTATCAAGAACAGTGACCTGTCATGTCTGGGACTATGTATTTACAATAGTCATCCCCACAGGGGTACCCCATTCAGAAGGTACAAATAAGTGGTTTGGCGGCAACCAAAATTCTGGCCTCACCAAAGCTTAATGGGAGACCTGCCACTTTAATCAGGCACCACAGAGAGCTCAATCAACCAGAGAGACCCTTTGATCCACAACAGACAGGAAGATGGGTGGGATGAAGTATTACATATTTTCAACCCTTTGCCTTTTCTGTTGCAAAGCACTCTGGTTATGACCTCACACATACATGAGATTGTTGGTGGGAACCCAGGATTGGATCATTTTGGTACGCCTAGCCGACAGCAATCACTGGGGCCCATTTTGGCATTAAAAGAGAGTTGAGCCCCTCTTTTGGCAGATCATCTGAAGACTTTGCAGGGAATAACAAGAAGAATTAATTTGGACCCTGGCTGAAGGTAAAGTCTGCCTTACAGCTTCTGCCAGTGAAGGAAGGCTAGGATTTACAAAAAGGGAAGCAAGATCCCTCCTCTAAACATCTCCCAGGGAACAGAGGGAGATACTGAATCAAGAGGATCCTCCAGAAGCTAAAGAACCGGTACCCAGCCAGCAAACAGCATACCTTGCTAGGCTCTACAAGCAAGCATCCTAGGGGGGAAGTGCCAGAGATTCTCTCAACCAAACCAAGGACAACGCCGCTGCCTGCAACACTCTCCTCAACTTTGGGCCACCCACCTCAAAGGATGACACGGGCCCAGTAAAGAAGCTAGGAGGCACGCATTGACAAGCATCAACCAGCATCAGTGGTAAAGGAAATTTTTGAGGCAGTCGAGCCCCTTGAGCTGCAACCGACTACACCACTGACTGTTGTCCCGCTTCAGTTGCTAACGTCACCTGAGACACCTCGACCAGTGTTTCAGACCTGCCAACCACCATTGAGACAACGATTCCTGACCCTGAGCCACTGTGTAGGCCAGCCTGCACCGTCCGTCCAGCATCGCTCACCAAACTACCTGCCGCCTGATACCGGCAACTGTCCCCCATCTTGAACTCTGTCGCAGGTGCTTCAAAACACCCTGAAACTGACTCGACTCTGTTGAGCACCAAGAACTTCTACAAGCACAAGGTACATTGTGGTTCTGTCACCCTTGTCCTTCTTCGAAGCCCCTAGTGACATTGTACAACCCATTGCTTCCTTCGTGTTGAAACCAAGTATCTGTCATGGATACAAAACCAGGGCCCACACTTCAGCCCCTCTCATCCATATCACAAAGGAATGTATGGAAGGGAAGTCAGGTAGGAGCCATTTGGGTAAGGGCCTGGCACATAAAGAACACACTAGGGCATAGGACCATCCATTCATTCCATGAGCCACAATGAACACTTCCTGTTTCCTGTTAGAGTCTTCCGGTGTGCCAACTCGAAGCTCATGGTGCGCTCTAGTCTGTGGGTGTGGCTGCCTATTTAAACCACGCCCAGACATCAGCCCATGCTTCGCGTGCTCTCTGTTGCCGAGTGCACCCGCTCATCTCTGCTCGGATCCTGTACCAGCGGACCTACCTGTTTCTCTTCGTGGTTCCTCATTTTCTGCGGCTCCTCGCTTTCTGCAATCCAGTGCTGCAGCACCTGAAAGGAAAAAGAACAAGAACAGTAAACTCGTGCTCCCAACTACCCTTTGTCCCATGCTACATAGGACTAATCACTCACCTCTGATCCTACGCGGTCGAGCAGGAGCCAGTTTACACCGTCACAGCGTCTCATTGTACTCCTGTCAAGGGAACACAAACAGAAAGGAAGTTAGCTATGAAACTATTGGCTTTTTCGCTCCGCTCCCAGCACTTTTCACTAACTCTGCATTATTAGCTGTGAACACCACTTACCTGAACCGCTCCAGTACCAGTGAAGTAACTGGTAATCCGCATCTTCCGCATTAGCAGTTTCAATTTACCTGAGCAGCTCCCGAACCAGTGAAGTAACTGGTAATCCGCATCTTCCGCATCGGCAGTTGCAACGTACCTGAACTCCAGGGAACTAACTGGTCACTGCCGCATTTAACTGTGAGACTTTATCACTTGGGACTCAAAAGTTGTGGTCTGCAGTACTCCCACCAGCTGCCCTCTCCATCTGGGTACAAGGCAGCTCACAAGACCAAGTGGAAGAAAGCTGAAGGACTAGTTTTACGCACACCTGCATTAGCAGGATGGAGAATGGACCAAACTAATTTAGAAGGTGAGACACTATACCTGGGGAGGGGTGGAGAATAGGAGGGAAAGGGGGACAATAAACAGTACCCAAGGACTTCCCTAATCATTTTCCTTTTAATTGGCAGAACATCCTTCCAATTAATCTGGGGCAGAGGAAACTTCAGGCAGAACCGAAGGACTCCGTTTCCCCCGCAGAGATACATAGGTGAGTGTGACAGTATCCTTCAAAAATTGTGATTCATTACTTTACCGACTACCCTGCCAGTTCCAGAGTGCATCTTTTTCCTTCTTGAAACTGTCTGTGCTCTGCGTTCCTTTTTGTATTTTGTAGTGTGCTAGAACTGTCTTTTGAATAATAATAAAGTAGATATTTTTATACCTTGACTGCACAGTCCTTTTTATCATTGGGCAATAATTGTATGTTCTCTGTGTTGCAACTAACCAACGATCCACCACCTTGCAGAGATAAGCCTGCCGTTTCATTCACATTAACCAAATTGGACAATGAGGTTTATAATTTGCTTGTGTTTCCAATCTGTTTGGATCCCTTCTGGTGTACTAGAGGTGCAGGGTTGATTGATGGTTTAGAAACCGATATTCATCCCTGGACCACTAGTGCCACAGAAGTTGATTCCTCACATTGGTGGCAGGTGGTTAGATCAGTTGGAGCCTTCTACACAGCTTAGTCCCCAACGATAAAAGTACTGTTGCAGGCAACATTTAGACACTGCTAGGTATTAGTAATAATCAAGGATATTGACATAGGGACTGTAAAAGGCTTGACCAATGACGTCCTGCGCATCCTAAGTCAAGAGAGGGGACTTCCCCACAGCACTAAGGTTAATGAACCTGAGCTGCCGACCAGCCTCCAAGCTTGGGTAGAAGCGAGGACGGTTGGAGAGAAGGCCCAAGGTGATGGGCTAGGCCCTGTGTACCCGAATGGAAAAGAGGGGAGAAGTGGAAGATGACGAGGAAGACAGCATGAACAGTGTTTCTCGCCAACCATCCTGCCGGGGAGGCAAGAGTGGTTTCTCAACACACTAGAGTCTCAGCTCGGTCAGTGGCTAGTGCAGCATCCCGCAGGTCCCAGGCCTCAGCACAGTCACTAAGTGACCAAGTAATTGTTCTGGCTTTCAATGAAGTAGCGGCTAGAAAGCTGCTGCTGGAGGAGAGGAGACCAGCGCTAGAGGAACAGAAACAGGGGGACATTGTCACCATAGAGCGGGAAAGGGCCACCATAGAGCTGGCCAAGCTGGCGCTTGAAGAGAAGACCACCTCTAGCGAAAGCAGCAGTAGTGGCTCAAACCAGAGTGCCTGTGATAAACACTGGTAACACATCCCGAAAGACTTAGTACATGCTTATCAAATAGGAAAATATATTTTTGACTGGTTTGAAACTCTTCAGCTGGCTTTTCAGCTACAGGAGGTGAAAGAGGTACTGTTGGGTGCAGACTTGATGAGTCTCTGACCGACACTAGGGACTAATGCAATTCTTCAGTTAACTCCTGAGGAAAGGCCCATTTATGAAAGCATGAAGTCGCCCTCCTCAGAAAGTTCTGTAAAACCCAGAACAGTATTTCAAGATCTTCTGAGCTCTCGGAAAGAAAAGTGGGCAGACATTTGAAGCATTCACACACTTGTCTTTGAAATATCTGAGCAGGTGGGTAGCAGGTAAAAAAAGGTGACACATTTAAAGGGATGTGCAATTTGATTGCGTGTGAGCATGTATTGAAGAATTGTGAGGTTGACCTACACCAGCATCTTGTGGACAAGACTATCACATACCCTAGGGAGCTTGCAAAGACTGCTGACAGGTTTGTGAGTACTCGAGTCTAGAAAAAGGCTCAGGCGAGCACACTCAAACCAGAAGGGAAGTCTTCAGACAAAAAAGTAAACAAGGATGGGATGGACAACGATCCAACCCACTCCTCTTCATAGTCAGGTCCCCAAAAGAATGAAAGGGAATCCCAAAAGATTAGTTAAGATGTAGATACTGAAAAGAAGAGCGTAGGCACCTCTAACACTGGGACACCTGTGTTCTAGTCACCCAAAGGTTGTTTCGTGTGTAAGGAGCTGGGCTCTAGGAAAGGGGATCGTGCTTGCAAGACCTTACCCAAGCAAGCCCTAGTGAATGTTGGACTCATGGAAGAAGCCATCATTAGTGTGGGTCTCCTAGAGGAGGACTTCCCACTAGGCCAATGAGTGGTGAAATGTGGATAGGTTACACTGAGTGGGAACAGTACAGGGTCTCCAGAAGAGATCCCAGGTCCCGATAATACTCAGCTCTATTTAGAACATGTTTATATCAATGGACACAAAGCTTCTGCGGTCCAAGACACCATGGCTAGGGTCACTGCTGTCACCTGGGAGTGAGTACAGACATGCCAGTATATTGATGGGCTTGATTGTAGTGTCAGTGGGTTTAACAGAAAGAGTAAGTGCCCTTTGGTGATAGAGATCAGCTGGGGAAGTGAAATGACCCAACGCAGTATAGTGGTGAAAAACTCCATCCCTGTCCGATGTCGGTTGGGTAATGATCTTCCTGATCACGAGATCATCGCATCGGCTACCTGATTGAGGCCCAAAGAGATCGCCAGATAAAACACTCTCAGAGCCTTAGGGCCTGAAGTGCTTCCAGAGGGCTTTTTGGAAGGACCGGCATGGCCGGTAGCCCCTAGTCCAGTTCCACAGAAAGCTGAGATGCCTACTGCTGTGGGAGAGGGGCCAGTAGCCACTGAGGACCCTACTTTGATAGCAATTTACTCAGTGACTTAAGAGTTGCCAGACACAGCGCAGGAACCTGAGGTTGAGGACCAGGTGGGTGCAGATCTGAAGGGCGTGCCCAAGCTGGATGAGTTTGCATCAGCTGGGGGTCCAGATCAGACTGACTTCTTCACAGCCCAGAAAGAGTGTCCCACTCTGGTGGGCCCCTTGACTCTTCAAAGTGTACTGGGAGGATGGACTCATGTACAGCGATCCAAAGACTCAGAGAGCCAGGGCACCAGAAGGTTGGTGATTTTCCAGTGCCACAGAAAGTTCCTTTCGGATTTTGCTCACCGATTTCCTTTAGCGTGTCACTTGGGAGTCACTAAGACCTCAGATCGGTTGACTGGGCACTTTTACTGGCTGCAGTTCATCATAAAGGTTAACAAATGTCTCTGCTCCTGCCCGTCTTGTGAAGCTTCTGGTAAGTCAGGTAGTGCCACAAAAACCCCCTTAATTCCACTACCCGTGGTTGGAGGAGGCCTTTTGAGAGAATAGGCATGTATATTGTGGGTCCTTTGGATCCTCAAACCAGCTTAGGGAACAGATACATCTTGGTGGTGGTAAACCACGCCACAAGGTAACCCGAGGCTGTCCATCTGAGGAGCATCAAAGCCCCGGTGGTTGAGATGGCTCTGATTGGGATATTCTCTCATGTTGAATTCCCCAAGGAAGTCATTACTGACAGTTGATCAATCTTCATATCAGCATATATGAAGACTATTTGGGAAGAGTGTGGAATCATATACCGGTTCTCTGCATCCTTCCATCCACAAAAAAATGAGCTTGTTGAGCGGCGCAACAAGATCCTGAAAGGCATGATAGGTGGCTCGGAAGCACACATGATGAGAAAAATGGGATATTCTCCTGCCATGCTTTCTGTTCCCCTTGGGGCGTTCCAAAGAACGGAGTAGGGTTTAGCTCGTTTGAACTTCTGTTTGGACACCATGTACAGGGTCCCCTCAATCTAGTGAAAGACGGATGGGAGGGCAACCCCTCGTCTCCAACATTAGATGTGGTGGACAATGTACTTGGCCTTCGGTCTAGAATGGCAAAGTACATGGAACAGTCAATGAGAAACCTAAAGGCCAATCAGGAGCTGATGAAGCAATGGCATGACCAGAAGGCCACAGTGGCAGTCTATTCTCCAGGTCAGTGGGTGTGGAGTATGGCGCTTGTCAAACACAGTGCTCTTCAGGACAAATGGACTGGGCCTTACTGTGTGCTGGAAAACATCAGTAAGGTGAATTATCTAATTGACGTGAAAGGACCTAAACAGATATTTAGTTTAGTTTATTTATTTGTAAAGCGCAACGAACCCTGAGGTAACTGGGCACCAGAACCTAAGCGAATGTTACAGGCATATAAAGGATTGACAACAACAATAAGAGAATGAGTACAGGTCACCCAAAGGTTACAGGTAGGTCAGTGGTTGATACAATGCAGGAAGGAATACCAATATGCCACAGGACGAGTCGCCGTAGGTTACAGTATGGGCAACAGTCCCCGGCTGTAAGTATAGCAAAAAGACATAGATAAAGATTGAGCAGGCACATACCTTTTGAAGGCAGGTTAGCCGATTGTTTAGTGTTTCCTATCGAAGAGCCAACTCTTTACTTTGGCTCTGAAGGTCCAGAACAAGGGTTCCGTTCTGATGGTTAGGGGGAGGGCATTCCACTGTTTGCCAGCTATTACAGGGAAGCTCGTTCTTCCAGCAATTTTGAGGATGAACCTCGGGATAGTAAGGGAATGCGAGTACAAGACTCTAGTAGGTCTGACTGAGTGATGTTTGTTGAATTTGTCTGACAGGTACTTAGGGGCAGCGTTTGTCAAACATTTGTGGTTAATGACTAGTGTATGGAAGGATATTCTATCATGTACCGGGAGCCAGTGGGCAGCCTGTCTGAAGCTGGTGATGTGGCGGGATCTGGGGATGTTCAATACAGATCTCAGGGCGTTATTTTGTAGGACCTGGAGTTTGTTGTGGTTCCATTCAGAGGTGCCTAGGAAGAGGGTGTTGCATCAGTCAATCTACGAAAGAACAAGGGCCGCGGCTAAAGTAATGCAGCTGTTAGGAGACAGAAATGATTTGCACGCGTTAATCAGCTTGTTGGCGTAGGCAGTGGTAGAGGCAGGGGCATTCACTTGCTTCTTAAGTGAGAGGGTAGAGTCTATGTAGACCCCCAGAGTTTTGATTTCGTTGGCAACTTAAATTAGGTTTCCGTCAATGTTGATGGAAGTATAGCGTGGGTCTAATTTGTTTAGGCGAATTTGGGAACCGACCATCAGAAGCTCTGTCTTCTCGTCATTGAGACATAGGCTATGGTCAGCCATCCATGCCTGGATCTTCAAATATATGTCGTTAATCAATTTGGAGTCATCTTCATAACACCCTGACAGCATAATGAGAACGTGGGTGTCATCAGCGTAATTCATATAAGTGAAGCCCAAGCTGTCAAGACAGTCGAGGAGGAGCTTACTGAAGATGTTGTAAAGTGTCGGCGAGATACAAGAGCCCTGCGGCACGCCGCTATAGATGGAAATTGGGTTGGCTGAGGCTGAGGGTGCGAAGACCCTGGTGGTTCGATTAGATAGGAAAGATTGTATCCAGGTGGAGGCGTTGCTAGAGAAGACAGCTGCTGTGGACAGGTGATCAACAAGGATCTTGTGATCGACAAAATCAAATTCTGCCAATAGATCTAACAACAGGAGCATAGCCAATTTACCATTCTCCTTATCCTCATCCATTTGGATTTTTAGGTCCAAGAGGGCTGTTTCGGTGCCATGTTTTGGCCTAAAGCCTGATTATCTGAGGCCAGGTAAGTTGTTATCCTTGAGATGTTTCTGGATTTGTAGATAGGCCACTCTATCTAGACACTTCAAGAGGAAGGGGACAGTGGTGATCGGCCTATAGTTGGTGGGTATATTCAGGTCTAAGTTAGGTTTTTTCAAGAGAGGCCTAACCCAGGCCTCCTTGAGGTTGTTAGGGACAGAGCTGGTCTCGAAGGAGGAGTTGATCAGGGAGGTAATGAAGGGGCCATGTCCTTAGCACCTTCCTGAATGATTGTGGCAGGGCAGATGCCTCCTTGACATCTTGAAAGTTTGAGGCCTTTGATGATGTTTTCAACTTCTTTAGATGAGACAGGTCAGAAGGAGAAAGGTGGGCAAGGAGGGGTGATGTGGTGGGGTATGGGTATGGGGGTAGTGTTGGCATTCTTGGCCAGGCTGTTCTTTTTTACCTCCATTTTAGATTGAAGCAATGTAATTTTATCAGTGAGCGCCTTCTGTATTTTAGCGCACCAATCTGCGTCTTTCAAAAAGGCTTCCGACGGAGGGGCAGGAGACTCAAGTTCCCTAAGGATGCTGAAGAGCTCCTTAGACCTGGATTTGGCATTTAGGATTCTATTGTTATAGGTCTCTTTCTTAGTGGTATGGCTACCTGATTTGCAAGTGGATGCAGCAGAGATCAATAACGCCTTATTAATAGTGGTGGGAGATTTTCTCCAAGTCGACTCCACTGCTCTTTTGGCATCCGAGAGGATCTTTAGTTCAGGGGTAAAGCATTTGGTAAGATGGGCTATTGGTTTGGCTTTATTTAGTTTAATAGGGGCAATGATATTTATGGCACAGTCAATACTGTTATTTTAGAGGTCAACTAACTTGTTTGAATCTAGGTCTTTGTAGTTAGATGGGTCTAGGATGTTATGGATAAAAGGGTGAAAGCTTTGGAGTGTTATGTTTCAGTTGTTTCTAGAGAAGATTTGCCAGGCGAAGGTTGGATTTAGGTTAGGGAGTGCGTTCCCCTGCATGGCAAAGGAGCCATTGATCTTAACATGGCAATATCTGCCTCCAAGTGCGAGGATCCCAATGTGGCGTCTCAGAGCTGAAGTATTGAAGGACACAGTGTTCAGGGAGGACCTGAGAGAAGAAATTATAGAATACTTTGAAAATAACACTGGGAGTGTTGAATCGGCTGGCAATCTATAGGAAGCATTTAAGGTGGTGATGAGAGGATCAGCTATAGCCAAATCCAAAGGGCTGAAGGGAGGCATACTAAGGGAACTGCAGAAGGCAGAGGAAAAACTAGAGACAGTTTTGGGTGAAGGAGGTAACTCCCGGGAGGATGCTGAAACCATAAACCAATTGCAGCAGGAATGCGCAGGGCACTGCGAGAGATTGTGCAATCTAAATTATAAGAAATACATAGAGAGGCAACACACAGGGGGAGACAAGCCAGGGAGATTGCTAGCATGGTTGTATAAAAGTGAGACCCCCAGACCAACGATCAGAGCAGTAGTGGGGGAGAGTGGGCAAATACGGGATACAAAAGAGGGCGTGCATGGAGAGTTCTTTGAATTCTATAAACAATTGTATGGGGACATAGGAGAGAGTGGCAGTAGCGAGATAATGGAAACATTAGAAGATATTGGCCTGCCAAAAATAAGTGCTGAAGAGCGAGAGGACCTAGATGTCCCAATTACATTGGAAAAATTAGAAGCAGTGGTTGAGCAACTACCCACCAGCAAGACTCCGGGTGCGGATGGACTCCCCAGTGAGTTTTACAAAATGTATAGGAAAGAAGTGCTTCCCTCGCAGCTCACGATGTTAAATAAAGCATTCGAAACAGGGACATTACCAGAATCCCTGAGAGAGATGATCATTATCCCACTCCCCAAACCCAATAAGTCAAGCACGGACTGCGAGTCGTACAGACCACTGTCGATGCTGAACCAGGACATCAAGATACTCATGGCTGTGTTGGCAAATAGAATGAGACAGGTCATAAGTAGATTAATACACCCGGATCAGACCGGATATGTCCCATGCAGAAGCATATCAGACAACCTTAGACGACTTCACCGGGTCATAGAGCACACAGTAGGAGACTCGAGTGAGATTGCCATTGTATCACTAGATGCAGTGAAGGCCTTTGACTCTGTCAGATGGCCTTGGCTGTTAGAGGCTCTCAGAAAATATGGGATGGAACCCTTGTACCTTAAGTGGGTGAAATTACTGTACAGTTCACCGCTAGACAGAGTTAAGATGGGAGCGATCATCTCAGAGAGGTGGCAACTCAGTAGGGGCACCAGACAGGGATGCTCTTGGTCCCAGATGCTGTACATCCTAGCATTGGAACCCCTGGCTATATACTTGAGACAGCAATATGAGGAAGTCGGGATTTACACAAAAGAGGGACCACACTTAATTTCATTACATGCAGATGACATGTTACTATACTTGAGATACCCCGAGGAAAATCATCAATACATCCTAGAAGTAATGGAGCGATTTGCATTGCTCTCTGGCATCACAGTTAATCCCAAGAAATCATGTATATTTCCCCTTGGGAGGTATTTAGGAGTCCTGCGGGAACAACTGCCAGTCCTACAAATACCATGGGAGACCAGCACTTTTAGGTACCTGGCGATTGACATTTATCACACGGTGGAAGCAGAATATAAACACAACACTGAGAAAGCAGTAGTGAAAATTGAAAATAGCATGAGGTTCTGGACTAAGCTCCCCTTGGCCATGATGGGGAGGGAGGTGCTGTTGAAGATGGTCGTATTGCCTAGACTACTAAATTTATTTGGGAACATACCATACATGATACCAAAGCGTTTCTTTGTCAAACTTCAGAGCATATGCAGGGGCTTTATTTGGCATGGAACTAGTAACAGAATTTCCCTATCGAAGTTGCAGAACACGTATGATAAAGGGGGGTATAAAACTGCCTAGTTTTGAGATCTATTATTTGGACAGTCAACTGCAATACGTGGCCAAATGGTTAACAGAAGACTCGACATCAGAGTCCAGACTGTTGGGATCGGAGTGTGCCCCATTTTTTCTGAAAGACGTGATATGGCTGCTCAAACCTGAGCTAAAAGGGTGCCTGGGGATGTAGGAATTGGGATGAAAGAAGTTTGTCAGGTCATGGGGAACCCAAACCTGTGTTCTCTGCAAGTGCCGCTAGTGGCATTGACGGGAGGAGATGTGCAACTGAGAAAGACGATTCGTAGGCATTGGGAACTGATGGGGATCACAACAGTGGTAGATGTATGTCAGGAGGGGGAACTAAAGGAATTTGGGGTGTTGGCAGAGGAAACGGGTTTACATGTAGGACAGTTTATTAATTACACTAGGATGGTAAGGTGGATCAGAGAGACATGGTCTGAAATAATACTGGAAGTTCAACCTGACATGGCCATAGAAACGATATATGATATAGCAGAGGGAGGGCATGAGGTTTCTCGAATCTATGAGCTGCTGATGTCCAGGGTGGGAAAGGAAGTGGCCCAATTAAGACAAGATTGGGAAGATGAAGTTGGGCAACTCATGAGTGACGGGCTAGGGGAGCGGGCTCAAGGGTACCATAAAAAAGTGTCTAGGAATGCGATGCTGTAACAAATACAGACATATGTAACTCACAGGGCATACATGACCCCCCAGAGCATAGCTAGGTTTAAGAACGCTGAACGACAAACATGCCCCAAAGGCGCAGAAGAAAACGCAGGGATGACACACATGTTTTGGATATATACTTGCCAAGCGCAGAATTGTCATGGGGTGGAAGGTATGCAACAGACCGAGGGTAGAAGTTTGGTGGAGTGACCTCCAGAAATGGACTGAAGCTGAAACGTCAGTGTGGCAAACAAATAAATAAACAATTATGTGCTGAGAAACAGCAAACACAATCAGGCAGTGCAACAGAAAAGCTAGCTGCTGTTGAATATTATTGGTAAGGTAGATTTACCTCCAAACCCTCCACACCATCAGCAGCATCAGCCCTTCTGAAGCCCTTACTTGAATGCGCACATGCGAATGAGTGTGCGCAGGTGATGAAGTAGGGCTTCCGGGAGGTGGGAGGCGGAGTCAAGGCAATTCTACAAGAAACAAGGACAAACAAACAATTTACTTAGGCGTTATAGCGCTATATTCACACGGTTGGTGATCGCTATATCCAGATCATGTTCAAATACTGTGATTCAGGCAATTGTAATGTCCAAATTCCAAACTGAAGATTTTCCCAGCACGAAGCACAAATCAGAGGGAGCAGTCCTTTGTGGCAGTATCAGCCCTTCTGAAGCCCTTACTCGAATGCACGTGCGCGAATGCGCATGCGCCAGTGATGAAGTAGGGCTGCTGGGAGGTGGGAGGCGGAGTTAAGGCAACACGTGATTCAGGCAATTGTAATGTTCAAATTCCAAACAGAAGATTTTCCCAGCATGAAGCACAAAGCAGAGGGAGCAGTCCTTTGTGGCAGTATCAGCCATTCTGAAGCCCTTACTCGAATGCGCGCCTGCAAAATGATTATGGCTGAAAAGGACAGTGGGGGAATATGATGGAGCCGCAGAACCAAATTTAAAGAAAGAAATGCTTTTCACCACACATGTAAAAATGGGCCTTTGCAAACTAAAGGAAAAAATGGCCCATGTAAAAAGTGAATTGTTGAATGAAAGCTTGCATTACCGAGCAATGTGAAGGGGTTATGTTGTTGGTGATAATACACACATAGGCTATTTTATTCCACAGGTTTGTTTTAATTCAGGACCCAAAATAAGAAAATAAAGATTTTAAAAAACATGGGCTGCATTTGCAAATTCTCAAAAACACGATATTCCAGATGGCAGAGCTGCAAACTTCCCCCTAAGGAAGGGAGCCACACCATAAACTCTCAGCAGATACTAACACATACATGATAATTACTAGGTTGGAAATAATCTAGTCTATGCTAACCCACTGACAATGAAACTACCAGGGCAAGGAAGTTTGAAGTGTGAAGGTGCAATACACCTTCAACCAAGCTGAAAAAAACCCATCTGTCTTTGAAGGAAATGACAGTTGGTAGCAGTTAAAGGAAAAAAAAATATCCAGTGACAAAGGACTGCCATTTGTTTCCAAAGACTATTTTATAAATAAACTTTAAAGACTTTTTATCTCTGCAACAAGACTTTGTAAAAATGTAAAGTTTTCACAGTTTAAAAGTGTTTTTTGGGGTTTTCTTTTAAGACATGGTAGAATTCACTGACACCGTCGGGACAGAAATGGCAAAGTATTATGGATTATAAGAAAAGCATCCATGTTGCAAATGTGAATTTGTGTACATACATCCCTTATGATAATCCACACGTGTATAAAGTTATCAAATTTTAGGCCAAATATTTCACACTGAAAATTACCAAACAAGTATAAAAGGACAAAACAATGCCTCACAGATTGCAGGATTGGACGGCTGTGCTCTACATAAAATATGTAACCTGATTATGTCATTTATTAAGGTGCCGCCACTGTACAAATGTGTAAATTTGGGTATGACAAATTTTTGGCAAAAAGTTCTGTGGGAAGTCTTTTTACATCATAAAATACAACTTCCTAAACTGAGTCACATCTTAGGGGAGGCAGCCAACATTGATTGTCCAATCCAGTTGTTTAGAGTCTATGATGTCACCATGCTTTATGTAAAGAGTCCCTGACAAGACTCTAGATACACTCTTCCTGATTTTCCAGCACTGGCGTTCCTGTTCCACCCATCCAGATTCTAGATCCCAACTACAAGGCCAAAGCATTGCTGACCCTACTCCAGGGCCCACTGCAAAACCCAAGCATTGCTGATCCTGCTCCAGAAAGGCCTCAATTCTGAAAACCCACTAATCTCCCATGAAAAAGGGGAGAGCTGTGGTCCTTTTTTGCATCTGGAACCAGCCCGGCTTGCTGCCTCCTAACTGCATGACTGCTGCAAACCTGCCCTCCAGCTGACCTTTAGTATCCAGTGACCAGAATTGCCATTCCAGTCCAGTGCCATTTGATGACCAGAACTGCCCAGCTGTTTGCCAGGCGCGCTGCCGTGTAGTGACCAGACCCATTAACAGTCCAAAAATCTCAATCTAAAAGTGGACTGGGAGTGTAAATCACCACCCTGTAGAAACCCATGGTATACCTTGTCTTGCCTTTGTCCTTCTCTCACTCTCTAAGTCATCCTATCCTTACCCTGCTAACTTGTTAAAACTGTCAGAATCGTTCTTGCAAACCTGCCCTTGATTTCTAGTGCTAGCGCCATCTCTCTTTTCAATTTTGTCTTGTGTAATCCTAACCCATTAGTCCAATTTCGAGTGATCGGACTGGTTTCCACCAGGGTTGGGTGCTGGGGTGATGGGGTTGAAATTGCGAATCAACCCTGGCTCTTTCTGTGTCCATCTTTGGTGTGCAAGCCTGAATACTCTAGTGCAAAGTAAAACTGTTCTTGTCACAACTGATTTCCTCTCCTATTTCACAGATTCATTTTAACCCAAGCGCACTCCAAATCAGTGTATTTCACCCGTTTTTATTAAAAACCGGGTGGGTAATTCCGTGGCGGGAATTGAAAAATATTTTTTTCTGTCTTATTTGGGGAGGGAAGGTCAGATTTGGATTCCGTTTCCTGTTTCTTATTCCTGATTACCTGCCGCTTCTGTTTATCTACTCAGAATTGATTATTTGTGGATTGAGGGAACATTGCAGGGGGAAATTCTAACTTGTGTGTTATCTTTCCTAAACCAAAAAGTGCTCCTATTCCACTGTGCTCTGTATATATTACACTAGAAGGTTAAACCCAGTGCACTGCTCACATTCCTATTGTAATTATCACCCCATTGGTGATTGATGCCCCATATTGCAAATTGTATGATTTCTTTTGAATTTTAAAATAAATAAATATTATATTTTACCTACCAGCCTGGTTCATGGTCCATTGTGACCCGGGGTATTTGAAAAGGGGGTGTAATATGAGTGGTGTACCATCTCAAATTGAATCTATGTAACATAAAAAGATAAGCCTTTCACTTGTGCGCTGCATACTAGGCCGAGACCAAGGTGTGTGTTGCCTGATTGAAATCCTTAACAGATTGGATAATAGTCATTTATTTGACTTGGAGCACTTCCGCTGTTCCTGGCAACAGTAATGAAAGTGTTTATGTATTCATGTGCTCCTTTCTCAGACTGACAGTGGGCTCCATGTCAGTCTGAGAATATTTGCAGCAGAGGTGGGTTAAGGACCATGGCTTAATCGTACATTTCTTGGACTTTTTCCATCATCATTCGAGGTCTCAAGATGTGCTTGAACCATATGTCCTAAGGGTACGTCATTGCAAGTTTTGCAGGGCAGTACTTTTTTGGCAGTGATTGTGTTAGCACCACTGTTTTAGACTGTAACAAATGAATGCCAGATTTACTGCACTGACTCAGTCTCACTTTGGACTTTCTATATAATGCCGAGTGGGGCCATTTTTGTAATCTCTGTATTACATTGAAAAGGGTTTTGTGGATGTAATCAGGAGTGATCCCAACTGTTTCACCACTTTCCGGTGCCCTTATGCCTTTTGGGTTTGCCTGCAGTGAAGGCAAACAGATGCGCTTTCATTCACAACATTAAAAGAAAAACATTAAACAAAACGTAATGGAACTTTTAAAACGTTTACCCATGCCTCTTTGGTGATATAAACATTTCAGTATTATGTACGCTTTATTTCACATCATAATCAGGCGGTAGATATGCAGTAAATGCAGTAGACGTAAAAACAGGCAGTATTTCAAACACTGCCTGTTTTCACCATGACAGCTCATGAAGGACTTCGCGTTCAGTGCACACGCTGGGTATCAAGAGAAAATGTGTTTGAAGTCATGGCGACAGTAATTTTCGAAGGGAAGACCTTATTGCTGACACCTTCTGTAGGAGTTTTACATATTTGGCAGTTGGTGATGAGGAGTGGAGCTGACTTAATATACCCCTGCGCACCCAGGCCCTTCTGCCATGTGTTGGCCAAGTGTGTTTTCACGCGGCTGGCAAACAAATGGGTTCCTATGGAAACCGAATGAGGTTGCCTTCTGTTAAGGGGACAGATTCCATAGGAGTCCTTGTAAATGCCTCTCGCAATTAGTACATTGTTCCACAAATATAGTGACGAAGTAAATGCGATTTCAGCTGTGTTTTTGTCTTTTTTCCCTACTACATGGTGGAAAAGTTAAACCCTGCATGGACGGCACCTTTTTGCAAAAAAATCAAACAGAGAGGGCCCGCTCTTTGCAATTAGTGCTTTTTGGAGCACACCCCCAATGCGTTTCTCACCGATTACACTGCACAATCCTCTCTGAACCTCAGTTGTCAAACGACTTCATTTGACTTGAAACATGCACGGTTCCGGCCGCTGATATTCAGCTTCCGGTGTTGGTGAGTGAAGAAAGATTAACCATTGCAATCATGATAACATCGCCGAGCCAGTGCGCCTTCATTTTATTTTTCAAAATAGTTGAACTAACACACCTTTAATGGATGCAAAATCCAATTCTTGAGACTGCCTTGCTCACTTCAGCTCAAATCCTCCAGTATATGCTTTTCAGTGTGTATGCATAGATAGCAGAATTATTAACCTCTACTGGCCAAATTGCTATACTGCTATTGTGAGCTTTCACAGCTATTCAACTACACACACACAAATGGTCTGGAGCATTTTGACTTGGTTGAAACTGGATAGCCCTGTCTTAACGTTGCATACATTTACAAAAGGCACTCTGAATTTGCAAATCGCTCTGAATCATAGAACGTATTCAATATCGGTTGAAAATGCATTTGCCTGCATTGGTTTTCACATCTCATCTCTTGCCACAAAGATATATAGTTCATAACAATTCATGTCAAATGCATGGTCTGTCTGTCAATCACCCCACATTGAGTAGTTCATTCAAGTTTATGTCGAAAATGAATCATTTGGCCAAGTACGACTGCAAAATTCCATACAATGAGTGTTCTACACAGACCCAGGCTTAAGGAAAGCAACAATAAATTCGATTTTAGTGTTTGTTTGTCAGTAGGAGAACATTCTGCAAGAAAAAAGGGTAACATAATCTCCTGATAGCTTAAAATGAAAAGGGAAGTTATGGGATAAACTGCAGATCCAGCTTTACAATCATTGTAACTTGAAAGACATTTCGATATGCAGGCTTTATCATCATCGTTCTGACTATCCCAATGTGATGAGCTGAAATAACGGCCAGCAAAAAAACAAAAAAAAATGCTTCAATGAAAGACATTTTAGAGAAACCAGCACGGAGTGTTCCAACTGACCCATTCACAGGAGTGATCAACCAGTGGTACATCCCAGGCAGGAACCAACACTCTGGATTATGTGTCTGTTCACTGAAAAGCCCCAGACAAGTGGCAGAATGTGAGGTATCATAGGGCTCAATGCGACCGTAAATAAAGAGCCCAAATATTGCTCTTGTGCCTACGTGTTTCCAAAAGACAAATGCATACAATTAAGCCATTATTTCACATACAACTGCTGCTTCATCTCTGTTCTGGTGCTGGCCTCTGAATTTCATTGCAATTGATCTAGCAAACTCGCTGCTCCTGCTTCCACGCTCTGCTCATATATTGGGAAGTGGCAAAACCCACCCCTGGTGTTGGGACAACAACCAAAAAAGCCAAGGCTTTCCTTCCTGACAGTTTATGTCCCACACTCCAATAGAATTAGTTTCACCAAACCCTTTTGCAATCTGGAATAGGAGTCAAAATAGACCAGGAAACTCACCACTTTGTCCACCTCCTCGAACCCATAGCGGCAATGAGACTTGATCTCCCAGCGTATTTCAACCGAGCCAAAATCTGCAGTAAAAAGATCTTCCTCTCTAATGGAGGGTCCATGCCAAGTATGGTTCATGCCCCTATGTGTTTTAGAAATGACATTGTTCAAACATTCTTGTTTCCTAGCAGTTTTGTGTCACCACTTCTCTGACTACTGTGGGGTGCATTTAAGACCCTAAACAGAAATTCCCTTCACCTGAAAAAATGCATTTAAACATTGCCACAAAAAACGGCCGTGCTTTGCTTTCCCTGTCACATGAGTGGCAAGAATTTGAACACTGCATCCCAAAAATGGCCCGTTTGCTTTAATTCCAACTGAATGACCAGAAGTTAAATATTGCACCAAAAACAGCCCTGCGTTGCTTCTGTTTCATCTGAATGACAAACAGTTATGCACTAAATCAAAAAAAGGCCTTGTCTTACTTTTGATTCACATGAGGGGCACTGATATCAACCTTGCAACTCGACACAGCTTTTGTTTTCCCTTTCATGTGAACAGTAGCACTCTAAACACTGCAAATGAAAAATGGCTTGGCTTTTTCATTTATTCAGTGTGAAATCAAAGTACTCTGTGCAGGGTGCCTGCCTCCCTCCCCCGTGTCAATAGACCAGCAGCAAATGCAAATTCACTCAAAAAGGACAAATTAAAGAATCCCACGACCTATGGAACAGCCGTTCAAATGTTAGATGAAAAAAACGTCTTGCACACGTGTGAAAAAAGAAATTGGGCCTCATTACGAGTCCGGCGGTAACCGAGGCAGTAAAACCTCCTGGTTACCGCCGGAATCGTATTACCATTCCGCCTCCGTGACTCCTGGAAATACCAGGGCATTACGACCCTGGTGTCCCGGGAATTCCGGAGGCGGAATTCGGTAAATCCCCATTCTCATTGAGTCCCATAGGACTCAATGGGAATGGGGAAGTGGAAACACCGGCACCATCTCGTGATGGTGCTGGTGTTTCCACGTCCACCTGCAGGCGGGCGGTGTTAAACCCGCCAGGTCAGACCTGGCGGGAACATCACCTCCCGCCTGCAGGAGTCGGGATCGGGCGATCCAGAATTAACAGTGGCAGCGGGTTTACCGCCACTGTTAATTCCGGACCGCCCGACCTGTAATGAGGCCCATTGACTTTTAAAAGCCACAGTGAAAAGATAGCGCTGCTCGCACAGAAAATGTCAGGGAAATATGTTGTGGGTGGAGTTTTGACTAAAGCACTGTATATTATGTTTTCCCCCACAAGACTTCAATCATCTTGGAAGAGGCTCAGAATACCAGAAAAAAAACAGTTTTTGGGCTCAGGCAGGAAACCTCTTAATTGAAAGCGTTGCCTCCCACTGGAAGTCGCACCTATAAGTGAACTATTTCACAATGACATGTGATGTGACTGAGGGCATTATAATTCCCTGCTCTGCCAGACTTGAAGGCAGTACTAGCAGGGAGGACAAAGAAAGCAAGTGTGGCTAGTGCTTGACCAGGAAGTGTGAGTTCTTCCTGCACCCACTACCAAGGGCAAAACGACAAACTTCAAAGGGTGTAATAAAAATCTCTGGTCATTGGCTGAGCAATGGGAAGACAGTTGGCTGTGGGGGATTAAACACTGCCCTCCTATATGTGCCATATGCTCCAAATTGACATTACATGATTGATTCACTTTAGGCATTTTTCACAGCACTCAGTTAAGAAGAAATTTTGTTTTCTGCTATTTTTCCATGTGATTTCCAGCTGGTTTTTAAGAGACTAAGTGCATGTTCCTAAGACCTTGGAGAATGAAATGGCCAGTTAGAACAGTTTCTGGCTGATCCAAAGATGTGGCAATTATGACAATTGGTGGAAAGATGGAATATGAAATTATGAACAGGCTTGATCATTTGGAAATTCATAACTGTTGTATATTTTATGAATAGGACAAGAATGCACCAAAGGGTCATACTACCTCGTACGGAGTTGGCAATCAGCTTACCTAATTCCCTATGACTAACTAAAACCACCTGTTTCTTGTGGCAGTGACTAGTATAAGTATGAAGTTATGATACATAACTCATTTTGCTAAAAAGTTGACCTGAGATCAAAGAACTGTAATAAATGCCAAACAGACAGATGTGCTCTCTTCCCCTGAACCAGTAATGCAAGGGGGTGGAGAGAGGAATGGTAAACTGTCCTATCCAAGGGATAGGGGTAATTATAGAGTACTCTCCCTAGAATGTAAAGTGAGTGATGTAATTTGGGCTATATAAGGTTGACTGTGCTAAGTCAGAGGACACACAAACATCCGGGGAGACAGAAGAAGGAGGACAGAGAGGAGGCAGCTGAACAATACCAAGGCAGAGTGCAGAGACCACACCCCTTGCCTAGCTGTCCAGAGTGTCCTGAGATCCAGCTGGCTTTCCAGAATCCCAACCCAAGGCTTACTTTGCAAGTATGTAAGTAGAAAATAACCCTAGCCCTAAATTGCAGAAACCCTTTCTTTTTGTAACATTGCATCCAATATTTCCCCCATGGAAACCCCATTGAAAATCCCATTGAAACACCGTTGAGAATACCATTGAAACCCCATTGAAACTCCCATTGAGAACCCAAATTGACAGTGTAATTAATTCACCTTTGCATAGAAGAATCTGTATTAGCCTGTGTATGTTAGTGTATTCCCTTTGATAAATCTATCAGTGTCTGTGTAAATACTTAGCATATTTTCAAGTAAATCAATTCATTCCCCTTTTTTAAATTCACGGTACAAGTTGATTAAAATTCGAAATTAACCCCCTTGTCCCTGGTGTCTTTCTTTAACATTATAGTCATTAAAGTATTGCCTCAAAAGAATTACAGGGTAATTCATAGAATTTCGCACAAAAGTGGCGCACGCGGCTGGCGCACAGTGTGCGCGTGCGAATGTCTGCACCAGCCGCGTGCGCCAAAATCAATATTCGCGCACAGCGTATTCATGGATTTTAGCCTCCAAAACCAGCTGTGGCGCAGCGACCTTGCAGCAGTGCCAGTTACGCCCCCAAGAACGCCCTCGCGCAAGGAAAAGCCATCAAAATTCCCAATTCAGCTAACCCTGGACCAGTATACAGGGCTAGCAAACAGAAAACGCTGAGCGGGGAAAATGTATTACTGGGGTGCGCGGGAAGTTCCACACGCAATTTCAGCAGGGTACGTGTATTTCTGGGGTGCGGGGAAGTTTAACACGCGATTTCAGCAGGGTACGTGCATTACAGGGGTGCGCGGGAAGTTCCACAAGCGATTTCAGCAGGGTACGTGTATTTCTGGGGTGCGGGGAAGTTTAACACGCGATTTCAGCAGGGTACGTGTATTACAGGGGTGCGCGGGAAGTTCCACACGCGATTTCACCAGGGTACGTGTATTTCTGGGGTGCAGGGAAGTTTAACATGCAATTTCAGCAGGGTACGTGTATTACATGGGTGCGCGGGAAGTTCCACACGCGATTTCAGCAGGGTACGTGTATTTCTGGGGTGCAGGGAAGTTTAACACGCGATTTCAGCAAGGTACGTGTATTACAGGGGTGCGCGGAAGTTCCACAAGTGATTTCAGCAGGGTACGTGTATTTCTGGGGTGCGGGGAAGTTTAACACGCAATTTCAGCAGGGTACGTGTATTACAGGGGTGCGCGGGAAGTTCCACACGTGATTTCAGCAGGGTACGTGTATTTCTGGGTTGCGGGGAAGTTTAACACGCAATTTCAGCAGGGTATGTGTATTACAGGGGTGCGCGGGAAGTTCCACACACGATTTCAGCAGGGTATGTGTATTTCTGGGGTGCAGGGAAGTTTAAAACACGATTTAAGCAGGGTAGTGTATTACAGGGGTGCGCGGGAAGTTCCACATGGAATTTCAGCAGGGTATGTGTATTTCTGGGGTGCGGGGAAGTTTAACACGCGATTTCAGCAGGGTACGTGTATTACTGGGGTGCGCAGGAAGTTCCACACTCAATTTCAGCAGGGTACGTGTATTACTGGGGTGCGGGCAAGTTTCACACACGATAGGCCCTGTGCGAGTGGGGTACATGTATTTTGGGGGTGCAGCGGAGTCCTACACGTGAATTGGCAGTGTGGGTCCTACCAGGTGTTCCCTCTACACCCTCCACGGCCCCTGCAGGCAGACCACACCACAGGGGACTACCCTGCACCCCTGGTCATGTCCCGCAGGCAACCCATACACCATGGGCATGACCCCCCAGCCAAGCCACATGTCACCTTGCACTAGTGATCACCAACGCATTACCCCCTTGCACCCCCACCCCACAGCAGTGCAGGGCACCTGCCAGCAGGCCCCCATTCATGTCCCCCAGCACCCCCAGCCCGCAAACAGTGCAGGGCACCTGCCAGCAGGCCCCCACTCATGTCCCACTCATGTCCACTTGCACCCCCACCCGCCAGCACTGAGGGGCACCTGCCAGCAGGCCCCCACTCATGTCCCCTTGCACCCCCACCCCCCAGCAGTGCAGGGCACCTGCCAGCAGGCCCCCACTCATGTCGCAATCATGTCCCCTTGCACCCCCACCCCCCAGCACTGAGGGGCACCTGCCAACAGGCCCCCACACATGTCCCCTGCACCCCCACCTCCCAGCAGTGTGGGGCACCTGCCAGCAGGCCCCCACTCATGTCCCCTTGCACACCCACCCCCCAGCAGTGCGGGGCACCTGCCAGCAGGCCCCCACTCATGTCCCCTTTCACCCCCACCCCCCAGCAGTGCAGGGCACCTGCCAGCAGGCCCCCACTCATGTCCCACTCATGTCCCCTTGCACCCCCACCCCCCAGCAGTGCGGGGCACCTGCCAGCAGTCACCCACTCATGTCCCCCAGCACCCCCACCCCCCAGCAGTACAGGGCACCTGCCACCAGGCCCCCACTCATGTCCCCTTGCACCCCCGCCCCCCAGCAGTGCAGGACACCTGCCAGCAGGCCCCCAATCATGTCCCAGTCATGTCCCCCTGCACCCCCACCCCCCAGCAGTCAGGGGCCCTTGCCAGCAGGCCCCCACTCATGCCCCACTCATGTCCCCCTGCACCCCCACCCCCCAGCAGTGCAGGGCACCTGCCAGCAGGCCCCCACTCATGTGCCCTTGCACCCCCACATCCCAGCAGTGCAGGGCACCTGCCAGCAGGCCCCCACTCATGTCCCCTTGCACACCCACCCCGCAGCAGTGCGGGGCACCTGCCAGCAGGCCCCGACTCATGTCCCACTCATGTCCCCTTGCACCCCCACCCCCCAGCAGTGCGAGGCACCTGGCAGCAGGCCCCCACTCATGTCCCCCAGCACCCCCACCCCCCAGCAGTGCAGGGCACCTGCCAGCAGGCCCCCACTCATATCCCCTTGCACCCAGGTCATGACGATCCTCAATCATGGCCCTTATGGCCAGCCTCCCCAGCCCAAAGATCCAACCAAGAATTGCATCTACCCACAGAGAAAAGGCAATTACATGATACAACCCCAATGGCAAGTATGTAAATGAACACATGTTCGTCACACACACACAATGGTTGCAAGTGAATGTGAAAACCCATATCATGACATGCATGAAACCAATGAGATAATACCACACATCGAAGTATGAAGAAAGAAATGTATTAAAAGCAACATGAATGGAATTAAAATCAAACAAACAACAATGGGAATAAAAAAAGAAAAGCTGCATGTCCGTAAAATAATGAAAAACAAGAAATCATAATCCAAAGGAAAGGTGTCGAAAGTCACAATCCAACAAAGCAAATCTAAGGGAAAAACAAAAGTGAAAACCATTGCTCCATGGGGAAATCAAAAAAAAAAAAAAAATGAATCCAATAGTGAACTATATACAGATGAACAATACAGGGTCCATGATCCCAACTGAAGAAATGAAACCTATCAAAAATACTACCTAATGAAAAACTATATGCAGAAACGTGGTGCATTGTCCAAGCGCAACCAAAATAAAGAAAAAACCAAAGGAAACCTAACACTATCTAACTATTTACAAGGGCAGCGGGCAAGTCCAACGGCTCACATGTTGATGTCCCGGGCCAGGGCATCATCGAACTCCTGCTCGATGTCCCGGAGGCGGTCCTCTTACATGGCCCTGAGGGTTTGCAGGGACGATGACATCTGGAACTGCAGGTCCCTGCGAGTTGCCTTGAGGCACTCGGCCTGCCTCAGGGCCCTACGCATGGAGTTCTCTGCCCTGACCATCGTGAGCTGTGCCTCTTCCGCCTGCTGCCGCTCCGCATCTATCACATGGGCCAACCGCTGCCACACGGAAGACACTTCCTGTCCAGGCTCCTCCTGCCCTCCGGCCGATACCTGCCCCTCCGATGATGAAGGCCCCGAGCCATCATGGCTCCCACCTTGCTGCTGCTGCTGCTGTGCCGCTGCCTGTGCCCTGGCTCCTGCAGCCTGCAAATCCTCCTCCAGCTGGGGTGCAGTTGTTGAGGTGGCCACCCCTGCTGGACGTCCGACTTCCGACTGTGGTAGGGATGTGTCCTCCACCAGCCTGGCCGCAGGGTCAGAGGCAGCTCCACAGGGCACCCAGGTGACACATGGGTGGGAAGATGGCACGGAGGACGACTGGCGCATAGGGGGTTCAGTTGAGGAGGGGGTCAGAACAAGGTCCAGAAAACGGAGTAATCCGGCCCTGGTGAGCTGTCCCAGTGGGTCAACGCAGTCAACGAGCCATGCGAGAAGACGTGCAGTCTCCTCATGAAAAGACTGCAGGTCAGCTCGCATGGCACGTTGACGCAACGCCACCCCACCCAGGACAGGCTCAACCCGGTGCCGGATAGCCACATCCGCAGGGAGAGGAAGGCCAGTTGGTGTAAGCCAATCCCCTCCCTGAGAACGGGTCTGGACGTAGGTATCCCTGCTGGTGCAAGATGATGCAGTCACAGGATCGGGGACAGGATTACACACAGGCACCTCCGCGGCGGCCTGTGCTGCCTCCTGTCCCTGCCCCTGCACTGCACCACTAGCACCAGTGGAATCCCCACCTCCAGACACCATCTCTGTCCCTTGCACGGCCTCCTCCTCCACCAAACCCCCCACCAACCTTAATGACTTTGTGCCATCTTCCTCCGTTGGACCCTGTGGGGTCTCAGCTGCCCCTTCGGCTGCCGAGGAGTCCAACTCCAACCTCCGCCTCTTGGACCTCCCCTCGGCAGCTGTGACCTGGGACGCGGTACCGGACTCCTCACTCCCCGACGAGATGACAACCTGGGAGGGGAGCCGGGCCTTGCGTCTCCGGCTGGCGGTGCGATCCCTGCTGCTATGCTCCACAGCACCTTCTCCGCCCTCTTCATCAGTTGACGCTGCAGACAGGGAGAGATAGGAGACAGATATCAGGGCACTGTACAATGGACTCATACACACATGACAGTTGTACATGAGTGGCATTGTCAAACTTCAGACATGGCATCCCAATCCCCAACACACATGTCATTGCAACTCACACACATGAGCTATTCCACAGCCATATTGCAACAGTCAGCACCATCCATACACATACAACAGCATGAGCAGCCAAAGGTGAGCCAGACATCACATGAAACAGAGGGAGTGCACTAGACATGCACACACGCCACCACAATTACATGCATGTGTACACCTCCGCCAACTGTCGCAGTGATGAGATTGGCATCCATGTCACATCTGGCAATCAGTCTTCTACATATCAGTGTCACATGCATCCATGTTGCATCACTGTTGCACCCATGTCAAATACACACACATGCACATGTACACAGTGCAGATACATGCAGCTGGAACCAACATCCATGTGTGACACCACAACCATGCAAACTTACATACACAGTAATCCAAACATGTGTGCTCACACATTTGCATTTGGCCTGCATGCTTACCCACACATACACCATCCATGTGTCTCACACATGAAAGGACTTGCATGTGTCAGCCTCACAGCCCTGTACATACACATCCATACATGGCCCTACAAAACCACATGTACAACCTGCACACTACTGGCACACCACCACACGCACAGCTTCCAATCAGTCTGCATGTACACTTCCTGCTCGACTCCAGACAGGTCTGCCTCTCAAGGACCTGGACGTGGAGCGCTGGGCATATGCGTTCAAGGAACCCTCATCTGATGTTCCGACAGGTGGCCCCTTAGCATCCGGTGCCTACAAGAGGCGCCGGGCCTTGTTGAGGGTCCTGGATCTGAAGTCCTCCCAGCGCTTCTTGACATGTTGGAAGTCGCGTACTGCCAACCCCTCCGCGTTGATGGCAGTCACGATGTCCGTCCAGATCCGAGTCCGTCCTTCCTTGTCGGCGGCCGAACTTCCGAAGAGGGCATCATACTGCCCCAGGACTTGCTCCACCAGGACACCAACTTCGGTGGCAGTGAAGCTGGTGGCCCTCTGCCTCTCTGGCTGGGGGTTGCCAGTGGTGCCAGATGGTGTAGTGCCCGACATGGCAACCCCAGAGGCAGGTGTGGGTGGGCAACTGGGTCCTGGGGCTGGGCTGTGGAGCGATGGAATAGCAGTCCGGAGTCTTCGGTTCCAGCAGGGGTGGTCACAGCAACAGCACCCCGGGCTGCCGTGCAGGCAGCAAATGGCAGGGCATGTGGGCAGCAGGCAATAAGGCAGCAGCAGATGGCAGGTGGGAGCGTGCTCGGGGCTCTTGGGCGCAGTAATTCGGCCTTCTGGGCAGGAGCGTGGTCTTCCATGTGTGAACGCGTGGCCAGCTTGATACGGAGTGATTTGGCACGTGAAAATCTTGCACGTCAGAGTGTAATTCGAGGAAAGGCCCTTAGCGCGTAAGCGCGTCAGCGCACGTACGTGATTTCATTGGACCAAAGGCCCTGCGCGTAAGCATGTCTGTGATGTGACACACGCGGGTGTTTCCCTCATAGCACGTGATGACAGAGCACACGTGGAAAAGCTGCACGTCTGAGTGTCAGCGCGTGTAATTGGAGGAAAGGACGCGTACACGCGTAAGTGATGTGTACGTGTAGGCCGGTTTAAAAGGTAAGTGTAGAACGCCATTTTCTTGTATGTGCTTTTCGTGGAGAGCGAGTGGGTGAATTCTGTACTTCTTGTCGGTTCACCCGCGATTACTTCACAGCGTTTCTAGTTCGTACTCCCTGTTACCTCTGACAGCTTTCATTTTTCTACTTTTTTTGGGCCTGTTTCCTCAAACAGTGTTCACTTCTCCTTTTGTCCTGCCTCCTCAGACAGCGTACAATTCTTCTTTTGGCAGGGGTGTTGCCAAGGTGCACACGTGCGTATTTTTCACATTCTTTTTCCAGGCAGACGGTGAGTTCCGCACGTACTTAGCAACTGTGCGTGCCCCGTGTGTCGCACTCCCCTTCAGAGGTCATTGTAGGCTGCGTGTATTACGCGTACGCTTATTTTTGTGTTTCGGGGTGCCACAGCATAGTGTGGGTTCATTTTTCCACGCACGTGGTCTACGAGGGGTTGCGTGCATGTTTATTTTTGTTTTTGGGCTGCCTGTGCGTTGCGTGAACCGTCATCTTCCCCCAGGGGTCACAGACAGCCTTGTTAGAGCACTAGTGTACGAATTCCATCTAGTACCCTACCCCTTTGACCCCCAATTGCCCAGGACAATAGTTTACTGCTCCTCCCATATGCACAACTCAGTGCCATGGTTGGGAGGCGACCAAGCGGTATGGGAGGCAAAGGTGGCCGACCTTCAAAAGGTGGACGTGGTGGGCGCGGCAGGGGACGTGGCCAGGATTTGCAGGGTGCCCCTAGACCCCCATGTGTGGAGGAACAATCAGGGACACCCATGCCCCCCCCCCCATGGTTGAGGGAAACGCGGCTGAGACCATCTCAGCTCAGCCCCTGTTGGACCAGCCCATTGTGGCACCTGACCTGGCATAGGATGACTCCCTGGCTGACTTCCAGGTCAGCAAGTCTAGGCCACGTGTGGCGGTGCAAGTTGTCACCAAGGCACATGGATCTGGGGCAGCTATGTCATCTGCTGCCCCAAGTATGCAGGGTGGTGAGGCTGCAGGGGCAGCTGCAGCTCCATCCGCCCCAGCTCTGACTCTCCCAGCCAGGACAGTGTCGGTTCTGGTCCATCATACTGATGTTCCTCCTGCCAACATCACACTTCAGACAATGCCTGCACCAAGTCCTATGTTCAATGTGCATTTGCACACTCCAACAACCGAGTCCACCGGTGATTCTGCCCCTACTGACCAGAGCGGTGTTAGCCACTCTGGCTCCGCTCCACCTTCTAAAAATAGGAAGAAGGGTGCTCTGGCACGACAGGCTGAGACCCCAGGCACGGCTACACATTCCGGCACGTCAAGGAAGCCTTGCTTTAATGACGCAGAGCTTAATGCACTTGTGAGCTATGTGTCGCAACATAGCCACGAAATGGTGGTGACTGCAGGGTCCAAGACCACACCTGGTCAATGTAAGGCACACGGGCAGACCATCGCCAAACACATAAGTGCCCTTGGATTTGTGAGGTGCTCAGTTGATGATTGCTACAAGCGGTGGAACGACCTGAAATGCAGAGCAAAGGACAAGCTGGCCTCAAATCATGCCGCTACTCTGGTGACAGGCGGTGGGTCTCCACAAGAGGACAACAAACTCACTGAACATGAGTCTGTTGCTGGGACCTTCGTCACAGAGGAACAGATCCGAGGTGTGGGAGAACTACCTGATTACGAAGCATTGTCCGGTGAGTGCCCATGCGTGTGTGTGTAGTGCATGTGTATGTATTTTGGGTGACGGGTTCTGATTGAGTGCCAGGTGAGGGTGTGTACTCCAGAGTGTTATGGGTCACCCATTTCCTTCCTCACATGGGATCACGTGCCTTGTATTTGGCTATGACTGCATCCCTTCTGCCCACAGTATCCTATTAGGTCCACAATTGTGCAGTTGATCTTGTACTGCCATCTTGCAACTACATTGGTCAGAATTTATAAGTGTGCCTTGAGGATAATATTTTCCACTCTCCCCTTTTTTGCTAGACATTTATCAACCATATTGTGACATGTGTGATATGCTTCGGTCATTGTTTACTGGCCACACTGGGGCTATGCTTTACCTGGTTATGTACACAATGAAACCATTCAGGCTGATGGAGTATTGGCCAGCACAAATGTTTAGATGAGTGCCTGTTTGCATGTGGAAAATGACAGATGTTTCCTGCGATGTCAATGTGAGGAAAAATAGATCAGCCAACTATTACTGTATTCTTGTACCTTGCATGTGTTGCAGTGAGTGGCACATGTGTACTTAGTCCCAGTATGCAGCATTTTTCATGTCATCATGTCCATCTCACATGGATGGGTGACAGTACTCAATCACTGACATATGGCTGTACTTGTCAAATGTACCATGGCTATGCGAAATGCCACCTATGTGCTGCCATGTGTCATGTATGTGTATTGGACATGCCACTCACAGGCCAATGTGTGATGGCAGTGCTACCCAGCATGCAGCAAATGTGTTGCTCTCCCATATTGGTGTCATCAGTGTCTGCCTTTTGCCTCCCCTTACTACTCAGTGACAGTGCAGGCATGGGAGGGTTATAGTCATGTGGGACATGTGTGAATCATGTACTGGTTCTGTAGCTTGACAGGCCTATTTGTGTGCTATGGTGCTAATGCCTGTTTCCATTTTTTCTCTTTCATGTTTTTGCAGGGGATGACGCACTTGATGCTGTTGAGGTTCAGGAGATGGTGCAGACCCAGGAGGAATCCCAGGCACGACCAGGCACCAGCGGGGGACATGGTGTGGTGGTGGGTGAGAACCCAATCCTCCCGCAGACCATACTTTCCAGGGGTGTCTCTGGGTGCACCTCCCCAGACCTCTATTCAGGTGCTGATTCGGATGATGAGACCTATGTGCCGTCACAGGTAAGTGTTTCTGGCAGGGATTCTGTTCTGGCCAACCCACCTGCACCAGGGGTAGATTCCTCTATGGGGATGTCAGTGTTGGTAGAGGCACCTTTGGCGGTTACGGATGCAGGTTCACACTCCACAGCATCTGATCCTGTTCCTGGGCCAGCAGATCAGAGGGGGAATGCAGTCCTGCAGCCTCAGGTGGTGCCAGCACAGCAAGGTGCACATCGCCTTGCCCCAAACAGGTGTGTTGCCCGTCGATGCGGTGGCCGTACGCCACCAGCTAATAGCGTATCGGAGAACTCCATGTACGCTATGGCAACCCAGCAGTCAGCATCAGTTGAAATGACGGCTCAGGCAATGGAGAGGGTGGCAACTCCCATTATCCCCCCTGAAAGGCAGATGGAGCAACTACAGCAGGCAACAGACTCCATTTGCCAATCACACAGGGACGACATGTTGGCGTCCAACAGGGACCGATGGGCGGCACTGGAGACTCTGCACCAATCCATCTCAATAGAGTCCCAGGCCCACAGGGAGGCCCTGAGTGAAGAACTCCATAACCTCAGGCAGACTCTTCTTGAGCTTGAGACTTCCGCTAATTTTAGGGCAGAACACCGGCTGGAGCACCTCACAAGTACGCTCTCAGCTGAGATGCGGGCAACTCGGGAGGAGATCCGTGCATCACGTCAGGTGTTGCATGGGGATCTGTGCACTATAATCCTCCAGAACGAGACCTTCCACACCCGCATGCTTGCTGCCATGGAGGACCATACCAGGGCTTTGCGTGGGCTGCCTCCCATAGCACCACCACCTCCTGATGCAGCAGCAGAGGGTCATGAGAGGGACGGCAGCAATTCTCCCACATTGGCATAGCCGTGCAGGCCATGAGCCCATGAGCCCATGGAGGTGTTTTTTTTCCCCAACATCCACACAGGTGGCTGTTGGTGCGCCCCCTGTCCTCGGACCTCCTGGGTGGCCTCCCCCCCCACCCCCGGCTCCCACATGGCCATTTTTGATTTTTGATTTTTGATTTTTGATTTTTGATTTCTGATTTTTGATTTTTTTTAAAAAATAATTTGACAGTGTGTTGCCTTGTGTGGCTCCCGTGGGCATCCACTGTATTGTAGCTGGGCACATGCAGGCTTGTCCTAAGTTTGGGTTAGATGCTTGGGTTCATGAGACACACACCCCTCCTGCTTCCCGTTTCCATGGATTGCAAAGGGTGTGACCAAGTGACAGTGATGTACACAGTGACGTTGGGCTCCCATGAGCTGTGTGGGCAGTCTGTAGTCAATACTGTGTAGACATTCCTTGTGTATATTGTTGTTGTATTGTACACTGCATGGTGTATTAATGTATAATTTTGCTTCCATGTCTCCCTCTGAATTTGCAGGTTCATTCCTCATGTCTTTACAAGGCAGTCTACTTTGGAGATGGAGTTCATGTTGTATGCAGTACACAGACCAGTTATGAAGGCTGCAAGACTACAGTTTGAAGGGGCGATGTGGTGGCATATTCAGGTTGTATGACTACCACTACTTTAACTTAGTACTGTCATGTGTTAGACATGTTTGAACTTGTCTAGATGCATTGTTTAGTTGGTAAGTATTTGGTCATGTGTGTTGTTAGTTCAACATTACTAGGAGCATATTGTGTGTGACCAGTTTCCATTAGGGACACTGTACTTTGTGACACTTGTGTCAGGTTTTTGGGATTGCTTTGTTTGCTCTCACACAGCATGACATGACATGGTGTGTTGGGTGGCGGTGCTGGGGAGGGGTTGGGTGACATGGCACTGTTCTCATGTTGTATTTTACATGGGGGTCATGCATTTAGCAGCATATGTGTCTTTTGATGACACAGCATTGGTGGTGTTTCTGTAGGTAGGGATGCACACATTGTGACACTTCCAGGTGACCAATCTCAGGATGGTATGGTTGTGACAGTTGACTGTCCCTCATGTCATCATCATTGATTGTCAGCTGGTATGTGGCAGGGCTGTGTGCACTCCACAGGGGTGTGATTCTAAGTGAAGTAATTAGCCACCAGCTGTGTTCGGGCTGCCTCACCCCGTGCTCTTTCCCCTCCCATGCGCAGCGTGCGTGCATGTGGTTGGGGATGTGGGCGCACCACCATGTCCACCGGCAGGGCCCGGCGCGTTGCAACATTGTGCAGGACACATGCTGCCACTATGATCCTGCACACTACTGGAGGAGCGTATAACAGCTGCCCATCAGAACGGTCAAGGGAGCGAAAGCGTGACTTGAGCACTCCGAATGTGTGCTCCACTATGCCCCGGGTTGCAATATGGCCTGTGTTGTATCTTACCTCGGGTGGCGTGGTGGGGTTCCGAATTGGCGTCATCATGTGGGTGCTCAGAGGGTAGACACTGTCCCCTGGGGAGGTGGTGATGGGTATCATTAGTGGAGTTGTGACATTACTCAGTATCTGGCATGCATGCATGTACTGCGGCATTTATACTCACCAAGCAGCCATGTATCGCCATGCCGCCCAGCTTCTAGGTCCCGGTTTAGGGTTGACATTCTGTAAATGAAACTGTCGTGGGTGGACCCTGGATAGTTGGCATATACTGAGGTGATGATTCCCTTGGCATCACATACTACCTGCACGTTGATGGAATGCCAGTGCTTGCGGTTTCTATAGATGTGCTTTGATGCCTTGGGGGGACATAGGGCCACATGGGTGCAATCAATGGCACCTAGAACTTTTGGGAATTGTGCCACCCCGTAGAAATCCTGGACGACAGCCTGCCTTTCTGCAGGTGTTCTGGGCAGGTATATGTGCCTGCGCACTGATGGGCGTGCAGTCATGATGGCTAAGACCTGGTGTAGGCAGCGTGACTGTGTGGCCTGTGACACCCCCCCCCCACTATGGCACTTGTCTGCTGAAATGATCCAGTGGCCAAAAAGTGCAGTACATTGAGGACCTTCTCCAGGGGACTGAGTGCTTGGGAGCAGAGGGTGGGTGATGTGAGGTCATCCTCCCACTCACTGACCAGGTCGAGTATTATGTGCGGTGGAAACCTGTACCTCCCATACACCTGGTCATCAGGCATGTCAAAAAGGCTGGTTCTGGGTGTGAAAATTCTGGGCCTGACTATTCTCCTCCTCCTCCTGCGGTATCCCACGACCACTGCTGCTAGAAACGGTATGTTCATCCTGGCGTCTGAGCTTGCTTGTTGTTTGCACGCACTTTAATGCTGCGCGGGTCCACGTACGCCTGCTTCCTGCTGGTGTACGTGTTTCCGGATTTGTGCGTCTTTTTTGGCACGTGCGTCTGGGCGTTCCACGCATTTGCCTCCTGTACTTCCCCGCGTACCCCGCTCACACAGGCCCAATCACGTGTAAAACTTCACGCGAGCCCAACTTCCCGCGAGCCCAACTTCCCGCGAGCCCCTGAAGTACACGTACCCCGCTCGCCCAGGCACAATCGCGTGTGAAACTTCCCGTGCACCCACGAAATACACGCTATTGTTGACACAGCAGGTGTCCGTGTTTGTCACGTACCCCTTTGCACGTCATTTGTCCTGGAGGGCCACAGTATGGGAAATTCATCAGAGCTGTATATACGTGCTTTTTGATAGCGCACATTTTGTTAATGCCCAGGGATGCTACCGCCTGCCTTCGTGTGGCGGACATGTGTTGATGTACATAGTTGACTTTTGGTTTGTGTCATGGAATTGCCATTTCACTGCTGGGGGGTGGGGGTGCTGGGGGACATGAGTGGGGGCCTGCTGGCAGGTGCCCCTGACTGCTGGGGGGTGGGGGTGCAAGGGGACATGAGTGGGGGCCTAATGGCAGGTGCCCCTGACTGCTGGGGGGTGGGGGTGCAGGGGGACATGAGTGGGACATGAGTGGGGGCCTGCTGGCAGGTGCCCCTGACTGCTGGGGGGTGGGTGTGCAGGGGGACATGAGTGGGACATGAGTGGGGGCCTGCTGCCAGGTGCCCCTGACTGCTGGGGTGTGAGGGTGCAGGGGGACATGAGTGGGACATGAGGGGGGGCCTGCTGGCAGGGGCCCCTGACTGCTGGGGGGTGGGTGTGCATGGGGACATGAGTGGGGGCCTGCTGGCAGGTGCCCCTGACTGCTGGGGGTGGGGGTGCTGGGGGACATGAGTGGGGGCCTGCTGGCAGGTGCCCCTGACTGCTGGGGGGTGGGGGTGCAGGGGGACATGAGTGGTACATGAGTGGGGGCCTGCTGGCAGGGGCCCCTGACTGCTGGGGGTGGGGGAGCAGGGGGACATGAGTGGGACATGAGTGGGGGCCTGATGGCAGGGGCCCCTGACTGCTGGGGGGTGGGGGTGCAAGGGGACATGAGTGGGGGCCTGCTGGCAGGGGCCCCTGACTGCTGGGGGTGGGGGTGCAGGGGGACATGAGTGGGACATGAGTGGGGGCCTGCTGGCAGGTGCCCCTGACTGCTTGGGGGTGGGGGTGCAAGGGGACATGAGTGGGGGCCTGCTGGCAGGGGCCCCTGACTGCTGGGGGGTGGGTGTGCTTGGGGGACATGAGTGGGGGCCTGCTGGCAGGTGCCCCTGACTGCTGGGGGGTGGGGGTGCATGGGGACATGAGTGGGACATGAGTGGGGGCCTGCTGGCAGGGGCCCCTGACTTCTGGGGGGTCGGGGTGCAGGGGGACATGAGTGGGACATGAGTGGGGGCCTGCTGGCAGGGGCCCCTGACTGCTGGGGGGTGGGGGTGCAAGGGGACATGAGTGGGGGCCTGCTGGCAATTGCCCCTGCACTGCTGGGGGGTGGGGTGAAGGGGGACATGAGTGGGACATGAGTGGGGGCCTGCTGCCAGGTGCCCCTGACTGCTGGGGGGTGGGGTGCAGGGGTACATGAGTGGGACATGAGTGGGGGCCTGTTGGCAGGGGCCCCTGACTGCTGGGGGGTGGGTGTGCATGGGGACATGAGTGGGGGCCTGCTGGCAGGTGCCCCTGCACTGCTGGGGGGTGGGGGTGCAGGGGGACATGAGTGGGACATGAGTGGGGGCCTGCTGCCAGGTGCCCCTGACTGCTGGGGGGTGGGGGTGCAGGGGGACATGAGTGGGACATGAGTGGGGGCCTGCTGCCAGGTGCCCCTGACTGCTGGGGTGTGAGGGTGCAGGGGGACATGAGTGGGGGGCCTGCTGGCAGGGGCCCTGCACAGCTGGGGGGTGGGGTGCAGGGGGACATGAGTGGTACATGAGTGGGGGCCTGCTGGCAGGGGCCCTGCCCTGCTGGGGGGTGGGGGCGCAGGGGGACATGAGTGGCATTTAGTGGGGGCCTGCTGCCAGGGGCCCCTGACTGCTGGGGGGTGGGGGTGCACGGGGACATGAGTGGGGGCCTGCTGGCAGGTGCCCCTGACTGCTGGGGGGTGGGGGTGCTGGGGGACATGAGTGGGGGCCTGCTGGCAGGGGCCCCTGACTGCTGGGGGGTGGTGGTGCAGGGGGACATGAGTTGTTGATCATATTGCAAGGTGACACGTGCCTTGGCTGGGAGGCATGCCCATGGTGGATGGGCTGCCTGCGGGACATGACTAGGGGTGCAGGGTAGTCCCCTGTGGTGTGGGCTGTCTGCAGGGGTCGTGGAGGGGGTAGAGGGGACACCTGGGGGGACCCACATTGCCAATTCACGTGTAGGACTCCCCGCGCACCCCCGAAATACACGTTCCCCGCTCTGACAGCAAAATCGCGTGTGAAACATCCCGCACACCCCTGAAATACACGTACCCAGGCCAATCGCGTGTGAAACTTCCCGCGCACCCCAGATTTACACGTACCCCGCTTGCACAAGGCCAATCGCGTGTGAAACTTCACGCGAACCCCTGAAATACACGTACCCCGCTCGCCCAAGGCCTATCGCTTGTGAAACTTCACGCGAACCCCTGAAATACACGTACACCGCTCGCCCAAGGCCTATCGCATGTGAAACTTCCCGTGCACCCCCGAAATACACGCACACGCTATTTTTCACACAGCGGGTGTCAGTGTTTGTCGCGTACCTCTTTGCACGTCATTTGTCCTAGAGGGCCACAGTACGGGACATTCATCACTGCTGTATATACGTCCTTTTTTTTAGCGCACATTTTGGCGCACATTTCTTTCATGCACAGGGACGCTACCAGCTGCCTTCGTGTGGCGGACGTGTTTAGGCAGGTGCGCGTCTTTGCCCGTGCGCTGGTTTGCCCTATTCGATTCCATAAATACGTGTTGTAGGCGAGCGTGTGGGCGTTCCGCGCACTTGCCTCCTGTACTTCCCCCGTGACGCCCTCATTTTCACGCGTTGTTCCCCATTCCGCGTGTCACGCCCTGTGTTACGCCTACTTTTGTTGTTTGCGCCACGCTATGTGCACTTTCGCTGTGCGCTTAGTGCATGCGGTTTGAAGACGTGTGCGCCAGCTTGTGCCACGCAGTATTTTGGTGCACATCCTGGAATTTCCTTGCGCACGGACTTCCATGAATCGCTTTGTGCAGGTTTTTCTGCGATTTTCGCACTGGCAGTACGATTCGCACGCTTTCGCACGCTTGCGCCGAAAATTTCAGCGAACATTATTTCCATGAATCGAGCTGCTGGTCTCCTTGTAACTGAAAATCGAATTTGTCCGTGTATTGTGTGCATTATCACATGATTTCCTATTTGCATCTGTTCCGTGAAAATACCAAACTGTAATCCCATTGAGAGCAACCCCTTTGGCCTACACATCTGTTGTGTGCTTCTGTCCTTTTCATTGTAAACTTATTTCCTATTTTTAACGCTAAACCCCTTCCCTCAGCTGCCTTTCATTGTGAACCCGAGTGTAAAACGAATTTCCATTTGCCACAGTATTTTTTCCTTTTGCTTTGCTTTCTCCCAAAACTGATTTTTCTATTTTGTTTCGACCTTGTCCTGGTGTGCTGATTAGTATTCCCTAAGTTTTCCCTATCTCCAAAGGTGTAAGCAATCTGAATTTCCTTTCATCCTGTTCCCTAGCAATTGTAAGTAACAATCCAAATCCCATTCTGCTGTTTTGCTCCAAAAACGGGTTTTCACTTTCTTTGCTAGCTTCCCATCTTGGGGTGGTGGGCTTTACTCAAAATCCGGTTTTCTCTATCCATCCCTACTCCTTGCCACGGCCTTCCATTTAAAGGAATTAATTTGGCTGAGGTTTGGGGTTGAGTGTTGCAGGTGAAGTGCTAAACATTGGTGCTATCACGTCGTAAAGAATTGTTCTTTTGCCTGTTTTGCCATTAAAGATTTGTGTGAACTGTGATAGAATATTTTAACCTAACTTTTTCTGTGTTGTCATTAAAGACAGTGAGAATTGTGGTAGGATATCTTCACCTGATTGTTTTGCAGATTTTAGTGCACTTTGTGTTGCCACAACATTGGTGGCAGCTGTAAAATTGTTTGATTTTTCTTTTTCATTAAACCATACATTAATAAATATCTTATTGATACACACCGGCCTGGTTCTAGTCCATTGTGACCCGGGGTGTTTGTGAAGGTTGGGTGCGAGACGGGTTGGAGGCCTACTCAGAAAGAATCCGTAGTATATTAAAGATAAACGTGTTTTTATTGCACACCACATTCATTGTCGGGGAAGGAGTTCCTGGCTGGAGTGTGCCGTGTAATAAAACTGTGACACTACATGGCCAAGAAGTGACCCTGCGCAGAGATTTGGATTTATCCAGAAGTTTCCTTGCCTTTTTTTATGTAAGATATTTTTAATATTCCAATATCATGGTATGTTGTCATCTCTCTCTTGCTGCCTGGTCTCCTCTATCACCTCATTATCCAATGCCTCTTTCTCATTTACATATCTTCTGCTTCACATCATTAAGTTGTAAAATCTCAACCACTGTACGGTGCAGAGGTTTCTTTTGGGACACTCAGAATCCCTCTGCGGAAAGTGTTTTACTCCACTACTACTGCCACTATTTCATTCAGACTTCTGCTGATGAAGCTTTCAATGGGTATGCTTCAAGGGCCTCCGCTGCAATTGGCCCCTAAAAATGTTTCTAGTTGCAATATTGCATTTCCTTCCTGACAGAGAGCATTAGATGACCTTTCTCATGTTCCTCGTCCATGCCCATGCAAAGAAAGACTGAGCACAATAATTGTGTCCACAGCATTGTGTCCACAGTACCAAGCCAGATTTGAAGGCGAGGGCCCCTTAAAATAGCACCTACTACCTTAACACTGGAATTGCTCTCATGTGTTTCTAGTTTGCTTCAAATGCAAAATGACCCTAGGTTTCACAGCAGTGTCTGCAGTCCCTGTGTGGTCTCTGTCAGAAGGAGGGCCTAATTAGCCAAGAGACGCATTGGGACTACTCCACACCCAACTACCGAGATATCATCCACCAGCTCAAAGAGTATTTCCTCAAGTTTGTTAATGTACAGGTTAAAGAGGTGTGGGAACATTACAAAGTCCTTCCCCTCGCCTCCAGTAACCTTTAGTGCTTTTACTGTTTTTCAATTATGGTAATACGTTAACACTGCGTTGTTTTCTTGGTTGAGGTTGCTTATGGGCACTGGTAGAGCAGGTTCTATGGAATAAACCTTCTATAAACCCCAGAAGCTGTACCTTTCCACTCTAACACTTATTGCTAGCAGGTCTACATAGGCCGGGGAAATAGATCCTTTTATCAATGAAGCATACTTATCAAGGATCAGCTGAAACTGCAAACAATGATCTCTCATGCCTATGTCTCTTTTATAGTCCACCTGTAATGTCAGGATCACACCCCCTTAACCTGACCAGAGAGCGATGACTTTCCCTAGAAGAGCCCCATAGCAACCCTTTTGGAAAAACTGTGGTATCTGCATTGTGTCACAATTTTATGATTGGTACACCTTCAGAGTTATTTTCTAAGGAGTTCCAATGTTCATTGTAATCCTTTAAAGTGGATGCATTTAATAACTCTTGAGTGAAAACATAATTACACAGCCCTAGCCTTTGAAGGCCTGTTAGCCGAATCCCCATGCTAACAGATGAAGAAAGAATCATGGCTGGTCAAACCAGTGGTGACTGCTACTTGAGAAATGATAATATTGGGAAAACATAATCTGGCAACCCAAATCTTCCAGAGAAGCGGGAAACTGTGTATTATTTGTCTAAATTTAACCACTGGATTAATCTCAGCACTACACTCCATGATCCTATCTAAAAACTGGTAATGAGTGGAAAGAAAAGAGAGGGAATGCATGAAGGAGACAATGATGCCAAGAAGAGGGTTAACAAGGTGATTTGCATGTTTTGCAAGGGATGCTTACTTGATCCCACACGACTCAACTTTCACATTGAGGCACGTGGAATCTGATGGGAAAGTCATGTAGGGAAATTCACCAGATTGCAGACCACTTCGAACATGATCCATCTAGGATAGCATTCGTCCTCTCTTCTACCTGGAAAGTATTCAATACTGGGTGTCCACTAACCTTTCCTGATGCCAAATTCTGAAAGAACTACGCTTCTATTCCTCAAATCGAAAACCACCAACAGATATGTCAGCTCTCATCTAACATTGCTGTAAATAGACAGTTACTTCCGTTTGAGACGTTGCAAGTGAAATCAGTAGGCACCAAGCATTATTATTATTGCCATATCTTGAATGCAGGCAACTACCACAAGGTGGCAGTACCTACGGCATCACGGTGGTTCCAAGAGCAACGTCTTGTGTTCTATAAGAAGCAATTGATTCTTCGAAGGCAATGATGCACAAACATTTAAAATAGACTTAGGGGAGTTTTTCTAGATTGTTTAAAGTTATACAGCCATTTGCGGCAAAATGCACAAAATAAGTATTATGCAGGCCCCAATCAACCTTGATAAGGCTCAAAACGATATTCAATCATTTTCTGAAGAAATGTTGCTAAATTATTTAATCTTCAGCAGTCACCGGAATGGCTCCAATTCTCCTACACTCCACTCAGCAAACACTGCCTGAACTCCTCACCTTCTATATGCTTTCAGTCACTTATACTTCCTCTCTACTTCTCAAAACGTCTCTACTTTAATTCTCTTTATACTCAAGCTAAATTGTTTGGTATCTGTACATTTCTCTGTTATGCCAACAGAGGGGCAGTGCTATGAATAATAAAACAAATGCATCAATGAAGAATAGCCATTATTCCACCAAACTCACTCCTTTTGGAGACAGCAAAAAAATTGTGAAAGTAAAATTGTCTCCTGTGTAACACAATCGGACTATGGAGTTGTGTGCCGAGCTCCTAAAATACTTGAGGAAGAGCTGATAGGGCCAAGAGGATGAGAATACCCTACTTACTCTGTCTTAATTGTCCACTCCTCTGATATGGTTGGCAGAATGGAAGAGAATGGTTCATTCTCACTGTGATAGTTAGTACTACCACAATTCGTTCCATCAGGTTCAGGTTCTTGAGACAATTGAACAATGCTACTAATTTCTCAAATAGGGAAAAATACAACTTTCTCTTTCGCTAAGCAACAGCCATCCGTCGACAGGAAAGACAAAGTTACACCTTGCATGTAGATGTGTTTGTGGTTGATCAAATCATGTAGGGAAAGACTAACAGGAGGAATGCATCATTTTACGTTGTTTGAATCCAGCCATTACTGTTTATCTGTGTAGATCTGGAAAGAAACAAATATATATATATTGTATTAAAGAAACATGTTTACCATATGAGAATTTGTCTCGTAAGAGGATCAAGATAGAGTCTAGTGCCTGGAACCATGAAGCTGAAGTCCACCTAAAATCAAGGAAGTAGAACATTGGAAGATAATGCCACATGCTTGATTAAACATCTTTTGTACTATACACTTGCTCTCCTCTCATAAAGGGGAGAAAGATGTTCCATGTCTCGCTGCACACTCGTCACTGCCCAAGCATTGAAGAAGGTAGGTCAGATGTTGTCTCAGCTTTGCTTCTCTCATATCTGGCAAAAAATATAAAACGATGTCCTGTGTACACAAAAGGTGATTTGATTGTACCTTTACATGGAAAGCAAGCATCTATGTACATTGATCTTGTACCCTAAACCACTTTCAAACCTGATTGATCTACTCATCTAAGGATTGCTGGGCCAGGTTCTGCAAGTTCTGAGGGATCACTGCTACTGAGAATATTTTCAAATACATGTGGGGTAATTATTAGTTTGAAAGGAAGAAAGTGGCAATACAATTGAACGTCTTGTTCTGCTAACTGCAGGAGTCTCTCTATGGTCCTGGTTATATAACTAAGGGGCTCATTATGAGTTTGATGGTGTGGATATAAATGGTGGTAAAGTGGCCGTGTCTCTGTTTCTGGCTCTCTACCACCACTTTTCCACACCATCGATTTCCGACTTTGGATGAGAAATGGTGGATTTAACTATTGCCTAGCGCTGGATGAAAATCCTTTTCTCTGCTTAAAAACATAATCAGAGGTACTGTGGCAGAATTACCTTTCAATGTATATCTGATGATATCCGCATGGAGTCCTTTGTGCGTTATCCGACTTTTAATCCCACAGTAAATCACACAGTAAATCTGCAGGCCCGACTAGCGGTAACAGCAAAGTTGGCCAAACTAACTCATAATGAAATGCTACGTAAGTACATTTTCTCCAAGCTAAAAGAGGTTAGAATTTATGCTAGGGTAGTCATAGGAATACTCCATTATAATGTACCCTTTGTGAAGTGGTTAGTTCGAACAAAGTAATGTACCTGTTATGGTTAACCAAAATGTCCCTGACCACTTCAGTAACAGGCATATGTGAGCATACATGCCAACATTTCACTTTAGTTGTGTCCTCCCACAAACCTGCTTTTGAGCACACTCTGGGTAATGGCGTGACCTTTTCACCTGAATCATGAGGAATGGAGACACATTATATGGTCTACACTTGACTTATTGCTTTTAGGCATCCCTGGTGTGATGTTGACCTGACCAAAGACTGGAAGAACTCTTGACATTGTCCTCACACCATAGCTCTGAGTAAAGCATTCCTGGAGTAGGACAGAGCACCCAATTTGTTTTGAAGGAAAGGAAGAAGCCTAGGGTATACAATCTGGTAATTCCGCTGGTGGTAATTCCACCAATAATCCCTAGTGCATAAATGTAGAATAACACCGGCATACCACCACTCATAATCCCTTGGTAAATGGGGCCAAATGGCAGTAAAAATACCTGATTTTGTTGCTAATTCATCAGAATTACCAACAAAATACTGCCAAACTTAAAATGAGCTGCAAAGACTCCCACCTGTGCCAAGACTTCTTAAGGCTGCATCTATCCTTTTTTTAACAGAATTATTAGGAAATGCATCTTCCTTAACCATAGATGCATATATACATATAATTGGTTAGAATGGAATCTAACGGATGGCTTTGGGATGGGAACCCTATGTAAAAAAAGACCTTGGGAATAGCTAACCTGTCAAGATCCTGCTATTTGATCACAGCCAGCCCCTTAACCAGTTGAATCACAGGGTGTCTAAAGGTTTTTGGGCCTTCTTATGGTATGCAATTGTAATAGAGGTCGGCTGGTGCTTGCCTTGGACTGCTCCACTGGTAAATAAAGATCATGCATCAAGTTGCTCAGCACTACAGGGTGATGTTCTATGTCAACTGATGTGACCTTGGGATCCACTTCTTGGGCCTCATGCTATTCCTTATTGTCATGTTTCAGGGATCTGAAAGGAGAGGCAGAAGAGGAGACAGTAATGGGAAGTCAAGTATACCTCTTTTCTGGGGCCGAGGCATCCCCAGATCCCTTTCTTGCACAGCCAGCCATCAGGTATTCCACAATAATATGTTGAGCTGGGTTTTACACATTTTGGATATCGGAAGGGAAATGGGAATAATATATCCTCTTTCCATGTGAAACCACTGTCCATCAGTGGGAGGTCAAAACAGGTGAGATTCCTTTTAGATATATGCTTTCTTACAAGCCAACTAAAGCTGCCTTAATCAGCTATTATTCCATAAAGAGGTAAAACATTGAACTAGAGAAACCTGCTAACAGGCAACATGCTACACTATCTAGCATCAGTATACAGCCTTATTTGCTAATGAGTAAATTCACATCTGATTGTGTGCTAATTACATGAGCAAGGTTTAACCTTTTACATTTAAGAGCCATAACCTCAAAATGGTAGGCCAATCCAGAACAAAATATTTGTTTATTTGTTCTTGCTCCATCTGAGGATTTGATATATTTTGTATTTTATTTGTACTTTTTACTGTACTTTTAGAAATGGAAATGAAGTATTAGATTACGTAAATTAGGTTTTATTCATGTCGCCCTGCATTGTATTACTTGTTAACAGTGGATACACTTGTAATCTGCAGGGCGCTTTGTTCTTATATTCGACGAGCATTAAAGAGCAAGAACTCTTTATTTTCTGCTATGTAACATTTTTAAATCGGGTACTGCTTATTTTTCACTTGGGCTTCTAACAATGGCCCGGGGGCATTACGCTACCAGTAAAGCTCCCCCTCCTTGGGTTATATTACCATTAGTACCCCAGCATGTCCTACTGGGGTACTAATAGCTTTTTTCTCAACTTGAGAAACAGCACTGCAAGGTTTCTCGACTTGAGAAAAAAAAACAAAATAAAATGGCTGCCAGGGATCGGGAAAGGGACTACATGTAATTAATTCCCCTTTCCATGGCGGCCATTAAAACAAATGTAAAAAAAAGTAAACATAAAAATGGCCACCACTCGCAAAAAGAACTCAGAGAAACAGCAGGACTCGGAGCCTTGTCAGGCAGGTAAGGTCTGGGCAAGGGCCACTGAGCTTGCTTTTTACAAGCTCACCGACCCGTGCCCGGTTCTAATACTTGTTAACAGGAGATACATTGGTAATCTGCAGGGCGCTTTGTTCTTATCTTCGGTGAGCGTTAAAGTGCAGGAACTCTTTGTTTTCTGCTATGTAACATTCTTAAATTCAGTACTGTTTATACTGTGGCTAAAATGGGAAGGTTTTGTGTGGATGACGGTGTGGAAGCCGGTGCTGGGCCTCCCAAAGTCAGCCCCCATGGTGGCGATTTGACGGGACCTTGGTCTTACGTCTCTTGCATCAACGGTGGAGCAAGGGGCACTCCAACTCTTTAGACATTTCTTTTGCCAGATGGTCTTCCCATCTTTCAGGTGGTAGCAGAAGAAATTCAAAGAGGGGGGTGTAAACCTCTAATTGACTGGGTCAAAAAATGGAAAGACAAACTGGAAGAGATAGCCTGCACGGAAGAACTCTTAATCTTAAACCCTGGCAGAGTGAAAGAAAAAATAGTGCAGCATGACTGGATCTTGACAAATGAAAACATTCTGTCATATAAACTACTGAAAGATCTGCCGCCTGGACACAATAAACCAAAAACTCAGCTGAAATATTGTGAAAAATTTCCGGAAAAAGATCTGCGAAGAACGTTCACGTGAGCTTGGTTAAATACCCTACACACAATGGAAGTTTTGGCCATTAGATCTCAATCTGCAATAGCCTCATGTCGTCTATGTGAAAACCCTGATCAGCTGGAAACGGTGAGACACCTCCTGACGTCCTGTCCAGCGATGTCTACAGAAAGAGAGGCGTACTTGGCACCGCTATTATCCTATCCATCGGTACTTAGTGAAGAGACGGGTTGGTGTCGGCTCATTTCTGGCGATTCTGCTCGATGGTCGAGGGCTGCTTCCAAACTTTTAGATATTGCCTTGAAAAGAGCCAAGCTGGTAAACTTTAAACTTTAACGTCAAACGGACATCGATCAGTCTGACAATAACAGCGGGGAAATTGTCTTTTGATAGAAAGAAACTGAAAGCGGTGTCCTAAAGTACCCTCATCAGTTTTTTAGTAAGAATGGTAAAAGACTTTTGTAAAAATCTTTTATTGATTAATGCAAATAAAAACATTTTTTTTAAAAAATTACTGTTTATTTTGATGTTTGATGATAATATGAACTCTTAACTGTATTGAAGTACATGACATTTTGTATTCAAAGATGCTGTGTCTTCATATAAATGGTTTATGAACATTACTGTCTGAAATAAACTTGAACTTAAAGGAATGATTATATGTGCTGACTTCTTGGTTCACGCACAATTTCTTAGAATGGGAAGCAGCTCTTCAAAGTACAACAGTGCCCATAGATTGTATGATGGAATTATTGTACATCAACCTAATCCCATCATTCTTAAACACACTTGGAACATCCCTACCGGGCAGTCGAACGCTGTAGCCGATTTCCTAGGACAACCAAAGCTGGTTGTCATGAGATCCTCCTGGACACGTCAGTTGCCATTCCTGCAAGGAGGAGAAACAAAAGCAAGAAGACAAAGGGACCCCTGCTTGTACTTCCCCCCTGCCCAAGTGGTAGACATACACTTGTATTCCCATCACTTATTCCCTCCCACAGAGAACTGGGACAATTTTACCTATTTTCTCCAACACCCAATCACCATTCCTGATAACATTGTGGGATGCAGGCTTCTGGGTCTAGGCATATGGCATATGTCTTGCAGGGGCTGGGAGAGTTCTTAGTTCACTCCGCTCAAGCCCTCCCTCTACCGTACACCTGGACACTTTTAGAGGATGAGGCATCATGGTCCCTATCTGCAAAGTGGACTCACGTGTAGCTTAGCAAGTACGGAGGCAAGGATGATTAAGAGGGGGTAATGAGAGAGAGCATTAGAATTGTTCTCCTGACTCAATTCATATATGGTGTAAAGTACCCGATTGTATATGTTATAATGATATTCCATGTCACAGAGGAGTTCCGTAACCAAACTGAGGAATGAGGCCAAAGGCCGAGTTCCTTTATAAGGTCACAGAACTCCCAAGTGACTTGCAATATCCGCTTTACGTATAGTATGGGATATTTTATTCTTTAAAATACATGAAAATACATTGTTATACCCTTTAATTCACAGCCTCATGCTTAATGTAATGCAAGAGATCGTCCAGATGTTGATATTTATAATCAATGAAAAATCTGTTTTTATTAAAAAGAATAATATGCCGCTTCTAACAGGTTGCAGAAGGTATTTTAAGCAGCTTAATTAAATGCATCTGAAAAACGTGTTGTCATTTAAAATAAGCAATAGCATACAGATTGGCATTCTGATGTGTTGAATTCCAGCAGTGCACAAAATAACCTACTACCATAAAAGTTAATTATCAATTAATGTCAGTGAAATGTCCCAGAAAGAAATTTTACAAGAAAGAACATTGAAACAATAGTCTGGTCTTTAATTAGCAACCGGGGCAGTGGGTGCAGCCAATCAGGTTCTTCGTATCACAGGCTGACATTTCTAATGCCAGCCCACGTTCTACAGAACCCGCTGGCTGCCTCACCAGCCCCACAGCACCATCTTCCCCCACCCTCCAGTTTCTTTTTTCAAAAATACTATTCCCCACCCCAGCCCCCCTTCCCGTGCCCCACGCACCTGATAGTTGCGTCAGCGGCGTCAGCTGCTGCCTCAGCAGCTTTAATGCCTCTGGCTTTTCCAGGCCACCATGGTAATGGAAGACGGTCTCCGCATGGAGCCCCGCCTTCTACTGTCATGGTGGCCCTTTTAGCAAGGGGTTTTCATTCATTGAACGAGAAGCGTGTGGTGTCCCGTTCAATGAATGAAAATCCTCTTTTTTAGCACCCTGAGTTACCGCTTTGATAACTCGGGGTGCTAATGACATTATGAACCCGTTCCATGGTCAACACTAGGGTGTAACACCCTATGGCCCCTGTTAATCACCCTTGCTTTGCTCAGACCATTGACTTGGGCCACCGCAGCATTACCCCTCGGTATTGTCCGTGGAACAGGTATTTAACGCTGCATTAAGCCTTGGGGTGTCTGTTGGAATTCTGTTTAGTGTTGGCTCAAGCAGCTGGCATTATGATGTCACAGCTGAGGTGTAATAACTGATTACAGAGCAGTAGTGAGGTCATTTTCGTCTAACAGGTCACTATTGATGACTCAGCTAGCCTGTACTAAGAACTTTATTTACAACCTTATATACAGTTATTACAGGTTTCCATGTACTATATTTAACTCGTTAGAAGGTGTTTCTTTGTCCTCTTTATTCATTTTTCTTTTGCAGCTCTGGTGGCAGCTTCAAACCCACACTTTTAACCATTTTCAAGGTTTCCTGAGAGAAAACCGAGTTGGGCTGTTGTGTGCATTTTATGGTGGTAAGGTTTCCCACACATATGTACACTGAGTAGCCTGGCAAGAGGTGGCACTATATACATGATGCCAACATCTTGGCAATATATCATTTCTACATCTGTTCACAACCCAATGAGGGGCAATAACACTGCTTTACAATAATGCTTATTAAAGTTTTTAGAATTGTTAAAGAAACTGAAACTTTACAAAAAGAAGATCGGTTGGCACTGACAAAAATAATGTATTCTTGCGCAGAGAGGTGTGTAATCAAGTTGGAGATAGAACATATTGTTCAAGTAAAAGAAAATTATTGTATCCAAATCTATGAATGACGGCTCTTCCTCAAAGAGTGCTCTTGAAGCAGTCATTACGACCGACAAACCAAAAAAAATGTCATGCAGTGAATCTAAAAATGATTAAACTCTTCCAACACCCACAAAAAATGTTACATTAAAATAGGAAACGAAGTGCAATATTAAAAATGTATGAAAATGGAATACGAAACTGCTTTGGACATGCAGGTCGTCTACTCATCTCGGCAAGTGATATTTTGAAATGTGTGAGATTAAATAATGTTTTAGCACATTTAAAAAAAAAAAGAAATACATAAACTCAAATCTCCAAAGCCTGCTGCGTCTCTCCCAACTCTGCAGAAGAGGAAATCACCATGGGCCTGATTTACAGAAAAACATGCAAAGTGACCGAATAAATTCCATCACGGGCGCTAGTATTGTGGCGCAAATGCATCGCATGAGGAGGTGTTTTACAGAAATAAGTGCAAGCGGGACCTCCAGTGCAAAGAAAACAGGACTGCACCTGACACAGCCACAACACGCCCCTAGTGCAAAGCAAGGACCCACTGAAATAGACGATTTTGCGCAGAATATGAACCTTGACACCAGATGCAGCGAAAAAGCTACAAACTGCATGGTGAGTACACACAAATAATCACCATTACTTGCATCCATGCCAACCATTAACAGTCCCAAGAGTGCCACAAATCTGTGCCCCCCAAATGCAGCGTGCACCTACACCCACTATTCCTACTCCCTGCACACCCACCAATCTGAGACCCCACAATGCAAAGTGCACCTACCCACACTATTCCTACTCCCTGTACAACTATCAATCTAAGCCCCCATGCAAGAGCACCTACACCCAATATTCCCACACCCTAAACACCCACCAAACTGCGCCCCCCACATGCAAAGTGCACCTACAACCACTATTCCTACTCCTTGTAAAACCACCAATCTGAGCCCCGCACATACAATTGCACCGACACTCACAAATCATACACTCTGTTAAACCCCCAATCACCACACCACATACATCACCACACCCCCACACATCCCCCTCAAAGGACCAGTACACACAAGGTGCATCCCAAATCCACACAACCCTGCAGCCATGCATCACACCAGAATAACAAAATAGGACACATGGTTCACTCATAAATGTGTCACTTGTCTGTCTCCATTAGCACCTACTCTCTGGTGGCACAATGGTGGATGAGAACTGTCCACCTCAGGTAGCGGTTGGGTGGTGCAGCTGGTGGATTCCCCCCCTGCACCTATACGTCCGCAACTGGAAGGCAGAAAGCCAACCCCCCCACAGCTGGCATGGGTGCACCGAGTGCAGGTGTCACCCAATTGCCCTGAGGCCACAGTGATGCTGAAGTGAGAAAGGAAGCCGTGGGCTATGTGGGACCCTGCCCCTGGCAGGGGTGTCAGGGGAAGAGCTGGCTGGGCACCATGAGGTGGACCATGACCAGGGTCGGATTGGCCGGGCCGAAATCGTCCCTAGGTAGTGGGGGCCGGTTTCTGGCAATGCCTGGGCCGGTTTGGAAGAGAAAAAAAAATGTAAAAAAAAAATATTTTCTAAAAAGCCTTTCATCCTTCTTAGGTCGATAAATGAGTACCAACACAGGTTGGGGGATATTGTATGCATATTTGTTCTATAAAAAAGAGCTTAAGCTTAAGTTATATACAATGGCCCTCATTACGACCCTGGCGGAAATCGAAAAACGATGGCGGAAATGCAATACCGCCATCGAATACCGCTCGTTGCGACTATGACCCGTCACCGTAAAGTACGATGCCATTAGCGACACCGTAGTGAACGCCAACGCTAACTGCACCAAGTACGCGCATGCGCGCCATGCAAAACCGTAATTACCACCATGGCACAACGGTACGCGAATTCTGACCCTAGCGGACATTTACATAACGCCATCAAGCATGGCGGAAAGTACCATTCCGCTTTGGCGAGAAATACGGCATCGTGAACCAACCGTAAATGGCCCTACCGAGTGCCTGTACACCACACCCTGGCCACATTGCACAACTCCTCGTAGGTGCAATGAAGTCACACAATGCAACCAGTGAAATGCACAAGTCACCCACGCATGCCAACGAATAAATGAATGTAGGGGCTCCAAGTGCCTTGTGAGTGGCCATCCATATTTGGCATGTCACCATTGCCGTACTGATGCAGCACAGGCATGCGAAGGTTCAAGTACAGCAAAATGAACTGAAAGATGAGACAAAACAACAACAGGCCCCCATCGCCTGACACCAGTGCAAGGCAACATTCAAAGCAGTATCCTGAGGGAGACTGCACCAGCCCTGTACAAATGCCAGTAAACAAACCAACCATCAGCATAAGCATGTACCACACAAGTTGGCAGAGTGACTGAGCAGCCAGGCTCATCTCAAGAGGGGCCAATGGGAGCTGCAGGGCACAGATGGCACGAATACAGAAGATATTCCAATGGACATGACCTCAGTCTCCCTCCAAGAAACGCACGCAAACACAGGCACCTGTGACCAGCCATTTCCTGATAATCACATCATTCCACCAATCCACCTGGCTGACCGGCATCAGTTACACAAAAGCTAATCCCCCGCCCCTAAGCATGACATCATTAAAACAGTCATGATGGCAGCCCCTATCCCTGACCTTACTGGGCTTCGTAGGCAAACGCGGCCAGTACAGTACCACGCAACTATACTCAGAAGCCGGAACCCAATGCAGATCTACTCACAATACATCGCTCCACAAATAGGAATATGCTACATTACTTCCAAAGAATAACGCTACACGGTTAACATCAGACTAAAATTTTAATGCACATCAAATTCACCAAGCCCATACAGCTATTAGGTCATAAACCCCGAAATATCTACATAACTGTGGGCTGCATCCGCAATAAATGACCAGCTACTCCTTGTGTGACGCCCTGTTCCTTCATGGTACACAGGGGCCACATTCACGTTCAAAAAGGCAACATGGAAGCGCCTAGAACCGCAGGCCCGTCCCATTAGGTAGGCACTAGTCCAGCTGAAAGGTAGATATGTTGCTCCTAGCCACTAGTACTGCGTAAGGGCATGTGGCCCATTGGCGATCGTCCCATAAGATCGTAATGGTGCTCCACTGATGAACTCGAAGCAGCAGGTGTCGGGAGTAAAAGCCATCTGCAGGAGTGGCATACAGATGGCAGCGGCAAAAGGGGAGGAGATACCTGTCACCCAAATGAAATGAAAAAGAATAGTATGGCCATCAGAACTTCATTAGTATTACTCACTTCAATGATCACACTAAATCTACAGCCATATGCATGCTAGCCCACTCAAAAGGATTATTTCCACCCATGAATCACTTGCCAATCATAACAATATAAATCGAGGTGAAAACACTATTACAAACGAGTGTTCGTGTGCATGCGTCTGTTAAAACAGAATCCATTAGATGGGATTAGTAACGTACATAGACACAACTGTTGGAAGGCGCGTCGAGACAGGGAGGGTTCAACAAGGGCAGATAGACGATGGTCCCACTATGGCAGCTCTGCATCACATAGCGCAGGGGAAGGGGATAGATTCCAATAAGCCATGTACATGGCAAACTCTCAATTAAATCATCTGTCCATGCATCCATACATCATTCCCTCATCCCGGTATAAAAACGCCTGATTATTTACTCACATAACATTTGAAATCTCCATTGAGTCTGTGCGTAATGCAGCCTGCAAAATCCACTGTGCCCCAGGCCGGATTAATAGTGTTGTGAAGTAACATGTATGTGGGAACGTCCTGCCTATTCGTCCACTACGCTATTGCGCATCCCATACTATTCATATCAATCATTGCATTCTCGCCATGGCCCCTGTCCCAAGGACATTAAACAATAGAACGTTATATTTGCAGTCAGACCTGTGGGCGTCTCCTCGCCGCTAGCTGAAAACCGAAAGCGCTGTCCTTCGAATTCCTCATTTGCAACATCACGTCGAAAAGGCATCTATGACCGCTTGAAATCACAAATTCAACCATGTAGTGCGGCAGTGTGTGAAAATGGCAACTGGCTTCACTCACAAATGGGACGCCCCGCCCGTCGGTGAACCTCGGTACAGTGCTCACCCAAAGGGGATTGCAGCTGGCACAGGTGGAATGAATCACCACAGGTGGAGGCTATACAGCCTGAAAACACATAAATTGCACACCCAACCCCCTCCCACAACCACACCCACTCCAAAATGCTACCGGCAGGACGAGCGATGTTGGCCCTGGGGGACCTGATAGCACTGCAAGTACTCCAACTTCAAGAAGAAGACGAACACCAACTACTACAACAACCGGCCGCACAGAGGAGACGCAGGAGGAGGAGGAGGGCAAGGCAGGGCCAGCAAGGCCCACCAGCACAGCCACAACCACCACGCAGGCAGCCCGCAATCCCACGCCTCCGAGCTCATCCGTTCAACCTCACTGCTGAGCAGATCCACACCCTCTACCGTTTGGACCGGGACACCATAATCTCCATTGTGGACATGACACACGCTGACCTTGTCAGCATGATAGATAGCCCAACCGCCATCCCACCCCTACTGAAGGTAGTGTCTGTACTCCACTTCCTGGCCACAGGCACCTACCAGCACACAGTCGGACAGTTGCATGGCATTTCACAGCCACTGTTCTCACGGACACTATTGCAAGTGCTCGATGCCCTCCTGAAGCACGCAGACGACTACATCTCATTACCACGCTCGGAGCTGGAGATTACAAACACAAAAGTGGGATTCCATGCACTTGCCGGCATACCGGGTTGCATTGGTGCCATCGACTGCACCCATGTGGAATTGGTTGTCCCACATGCCATGGAGGTCCAGTACCGCAACCGGAAACAATATCATTCTCTTAATGTACAAATGGTGTGTGACTCCAACAGGATCTTTACACATTGTTGTGCCCGATTTCCTGGATCAACCCATGATTCTATGGTCTTGAGGAACTCTACAATACCACGCTACATGGAGCGACACGCAGGGAACAGATCCTGGCTACTCGGTGAGTCTCAATCCATGCATGATAATGTGGGGTATGTGATGCGGCAATGACCTGGCAGGAAGGGGGGGGATGCGTACGTAGCAATGTCATCCCACAAACATCCTATCTTGTCCACATACAGGTGATGCCGGGTATCCACTGAAGAGATGGCTCCTTACACCACTCCGGAACCCACAGGACCAGCATGAGGAGGACTACAACCATGCCCACTCACGTACCCGTGTAGTCATAGAACAGGCATTCGGCCTACTGAAGGCTCGTTTCCGCTGCCTCAGCAGGTCTGGCGGGGCACTCCTGTACCGCCATGAGAAGGTTGCAAAGATAGTCATGGCATGTGTCATGCTACACAACATGTGCGTACGTAGAAATGTGCCCATGCCCCCTGACGCAGAACTGCAAGCACCTGAAGATGGTCATGATGAGGCTGGGGATGTGGCAGCACCTCAGGGAGTCCGCGAGGCACAGGAGGCCCGTGAAATTCGTCAGAGTATCATAGATTCATGCTTCTAGCACTCACGCCTGTTGGCTGATGCATGGACACGGCACTTGTGGCACTGTGTGTGTCGGGAACATGCACAATGTGGACTGTACGCCTATAAAGGACTCATACACAAGGAACAATGTCCACACATCTCATTGGATGATTATGTAATGGTCATAGCATATGTGAAGTCATGTTACACACCCCATCGACCCGCCACCCAAGTAAGCCCAACACCCTCCCTCCACTCTCCTACCTCCCCCCCGAACACCAGTGTCCAAAGATGCTCATTGTCAGTGGGCAGACGCTATTGCAAGCCCCCTCTCCGGGTATCAGGGGCACCCCTGCCTGTGGAGCGCAGGTTCCTCCCAGATCTACGTTGGGGGCTGCCCTGGACGGAACTTGCAACGGATGATGTCTCTGCCTGCTCACGTCCATGCATGTCCCTAAGAGTTTGTGAGAGCTCAGTGAGCACACGGCGCACAGCGGCAAGTTCACCACATACGTCTTTGGACGTCGCATGCAGTTCCCCCCTCAGGCTCTCGGTGCTTCTCTCCATTTGTACCCTTAGTGTCTCTGTACTTCGCTCCATTTGTGCCCTAAGTGTCTCTGTACTTCGCTCCATTTGTGCCCTAAGTGTCTCAGTAGATGTTTCTATGGCTGCCTTAGAAGCCCCACATTCATCAGCATGCTCCTTGAGGAGCGTGGCCAGTTGCTGCTGTTGCACGATCACCTGGTCGAGGGACTGTTGCCTCTGCTGGGCCATGGCCATTTGCGGTGGGGTCACAGAGGGGCTGATCAACTCCTGTTGCCTTGCCACAGGGCTTGTGGGGGATGGCCAGTCGTCGTCTTGTGGGTGCCCCTGCGTGGTATCCTCATGGTGTAGGGGATGAAACAAACAGGGGGATTGAGGCAGGTCATGGATGGGTCCTACATCGACAGCACTGTTGTCTGTGTCGGAGCATGCTGGCATTAATGCAGTGTCACCTATGGTGCTGCTGCCATCAGAAGCAGTGCCTTCTGTGGCATCCATTGGGGGGACCTGTGGTGCTGCTGTTGTGGGCATGCTGGCTGCTGGGGTGCCTGTTGAAGTCCCCTCCTGTGGGCTGCCACTTGATTTGGGCTGCTGCCGTGTCTTGATCCGTGCAGCTGAGGTGGAGGGTCTTTGGCCGTTGGTCTTGGCCCTCTTTGCAGGTGTGCTGGTAGGGGTGTCCTGCAGCTCGTCGTTTGACTCGGACCCTGTGGTGGAGTAAAGGAGGGCGAGCGTTATTAATGGGTCTGTGGAAATTGGAATGGCAATGTATCACATGCATTGGGGTGGTACCTGAGGGTGATTTGGGTCAGGGCCTTGGAGGTGGTTTCATTTCTGTGTGGATTGAGGATGCAGTTGTTTTGCAGCCTGCAGTTAGGGTGTGCATGCTGCACGTGTAGAGGGTGTTTTTAGGATTTTTAATTATTTATGTATTTAATGTGACTTTTAAAGTGCGCTATCAGGCCAATGTATGTGGCCGTTCTCCTGGACATGTGTTTCTGTTGCACTATGTGGCCACATGGTACTTCACATGATTGGACATTGTGGATTTAGCATTGTTTTATTTGGCCCACCTACCTGATTCTTCGGATGTCTGCACTCCTTTCTCCATCCCTCCGACTCCCTCTGTGCTCTCCATTCCAATGGTGGAGGCACAGATTTCTTCCCAGGGGGTCAACTTGATGGGTGATTCCGACCCTCCCCCGGTAGCTGTGGCAATGTTACGGTTGGCTGATAGTATGCTCCGTACGCGTATCCGCAAGTCGTCCCATCGCTTTCTGCATTGCTGTGGGTTGCGGGGTGCGGTCCCCACCGCACTTACCCGCTGTGCCACCAGGGCCCATATGGCCTTCTTGTTCGCAAGTGCCGTATTTTGCGATTGGCGCTCATTACGGTGACCGCTATGATGGGTGGCGGAATTGCACCAAGGGCGCCGTACGACGGCGGAGTGGGGCGTTTTGGGGACATTTCCGCCATCGCGGACTTTGCACTTCCGCCATGGCGTAATGCTCGTGCCCGATGGGTCATAATTGGCCGCACTTTACTCCATCGTGCAATGGCGGAAACGCTATTTACGCTATGGCGGTCGGGTCAGTTACTTTCCGCCAGGGTCGTAATGAGGGCCAATAACATATCATTTGGCCTTGGACATCTGCTTGGATTCACAGTAATTTAGTGTATTTAGGAACAATGCTATTTGATTCCACTTCCTGTTTTGTCAAGAAGTGAAAGGTTGCGTTTCATCACTTCCCAGGATGTCACTTTGGGGTGGGGTCAAATGACATCACTTCCGGTGATGTCATGAGGTGTCAAGGGTCGTGAGGCGAGGGGTGGGCCACTGTTGGGTGGGCGACTTTTTTGAGGCGAGGAGTGGACCGCTTTTTTTGGGTGACCGGGCCTATTTCTCGTCCCAGTCCAACCCTGACCATGACACACTTTGCCGTCAGTCCTGACAACTGGGCAGCAACTAAGCTGGACCAAATGACTAGAGTGGAATGTGAGTGCCAACAAAGCCCAGCATCTGGACTCACAGGCAGTCATGATCACTATTCCTGACCCCCTCAGTTGCAACAGCCCCCTGACAGCAGTGAGGTTACAGTCCCCCACAGTGACTCCAAGGGGTTTAAGAACCCATCAGCAGCAGACATGGAGACAGTCTTGGCGCCTTTGGTGCCAGGCTCATTATCAAGAATAAGGCAAGCCCACTTGGGCCTTAATCCAACATGGAGGCACTTCCTGCAGCTCATTTCCATGAACTGAAGCATGCAGGCTATTGTTTTGGGTGTGGTCGAATCTTCAGGTGTGGCTGGCTATATAAGCCACGCCTGAACTAGAATTGAATCTGCAGCATCATCCCTGGATTCCACCGACAACCTGCAAGAACAAAAACAGCATTATCAAGAAACACTTACCTGTGAGCAGCAGCTCCAACATCCGTCCACACATCAGTCCGCGTTCTGTGGCTCACCCATCTCCGGAGCGCTCCACGGACTGCAAGAATAAGAACAGCATTAGCGGGGAACAATTACCTGTGATTAACAGCTTCTTCACCCGTCCACGCTCGGTGACTTTGCCATCTCTGGAGTGCTCTGCAACCTGCAAGGTAAAGGACAACATTAACAGCAGGACAACATTAACAGCAGGTTCTAACATCGCACTACGCTAATCTGCTACGGTGACTGAAAAAACAGGCAAAACACCATTACCCAGTTACCTGCATATCCGGTCACCGAACAAACTGCATTCCGGATCATCAGCACGCTGTCTCCTGCGTGCAGGAGAGAAAGGAATACAGGTTAGCAAACTGGCCCACCTTGTGCAGATCTGCACTTTGCGCTAATCTACTTACCTCAGCCTTTACTATCCGACGCTGCGGCTCCTCAACAGCAACAATCTGTGAAAGACAGAAAGAGACATAAAGAGCAAAGAAGGGAAGGAGAACACCGACAAGCACAGGGAACGAAAAGAAGACAGGAGAGGGAACAAAGACTAAAAATACTCACCTGATCACACAAACAAGTCGGTGTCACAGCTGGACTGGACCCGACACAAGGGCACAGGACCAGTGAAGTAACTAGGCCCTCAGAACGCCCTCAACCAACACGCACCCCTGCACTGAGACGCAGGACAGAGAGCTTCACGCACCAGAAAATAAGGTGAGACATAACCCTAAGGGAAGGGACTTGGTCAGTGGGTGGTGGGAACTCCCATCACAGGCTCAGTATCTGTATTGCTCTCCCAGAGTGCACAGAACATCATAAATCACCAATGCAATTACAGAGCCAATACTTTGAACGTAGAAAGACGCAATAACTTGCAACCACACACTCTTAGAGAATAATGAGCTCTTACACGGCTATTTATTCAAAGCTTAGAAGCAACCAGTGATAACATAGAAATAAATCACAGAAGAAACATAGACATAGATCACAGAAGAAGCAAAGAATTCAAAAGGAAATACATCACCGTGAGCGTAACTGGATTCCTCATCTCACCAGAAGCGGCTGGAAGACCCCGATAACAGCCAGGCCGAGAGCACAACAGCTCACAGGAATGCCGGACGAAAGCGTCCCCCTCCGGCTGAAGTCCCACCTGACCACCCCCGGGGTTCTGCATATATGCACACTCCGAAAAGGGGTGGCGATTTCTCCAACCTTCTGGCAACGCACTTGCGCATTGATGAGCAGCCACTGGTTGACAGCTGGGTCAACCGACAGTACCCTCAAGGAGCAGAGTGCCTCCCTCCTCTAAAAACAAGCACCACGAAAAACAATCCCATAGCTCATAACAAGACATAACAAAGTTAGCTTTCCCAGCAGAAATGTCCTTGACTGCATACCAGGTTTGGAAAGCTTGTTTTCTTCAGCACCGTGAATCTAACTCTCAGCAAAATGCGTGCAGCTTTTCACTGCGGCATGAGGTAAATATCCATCATGGCTCTGTGCGCTCCCAGAATACACTGCGCACCAGCGCCATGTTTTAGCTCAAGCATAACAGTATCTAAACCCCCATTCTCATGTCATAGGACCGGTTCACCAGCCAACATACAAAGAAGCAGAAAGGGGTCCAGGACAGCGCACAGCATCCATTCAGCATTGTGTGGCATCCCTTTGGATATCAGGTGAACGTAACAGAACGCGAAGACTCCTTCAAGCATCCACCTGGGCGTCATGGAAACATCTGAGGCTGATCAACTAGCCCAGTTATTCGGGGAACTAGGGGCTGAAGTGCACTCCTCTCGGCAAGAAACCAATGCTCCTAGAAGAGAATTGATAGTCGCCAGGGATCGTACCGATGATTTAGCTATGCAGTTACTCCAAACACAGGCCCGTCAGGCCCCATTGCCAGGAACTGTTCTGCCGGTTTCCGCCACATCTGTCAATCTGGTGCAAGTGATCCTCCCTGGGGCGATTCCTTTGGCCCCATCAGAAAGTTTCACTGGGGATCCAAAGAGATATGCAGTGTTCATGAACCAGTGTCGCCTCCATTTTCTCTGCAGACCCGGAGCCTTTCCGAATGATCAGTCATGAGTTGCCTTTGTTCTGTCATATCTGAGTGGCAGCGCCGCAGATTGGTCTGTACCGTTGGTGAAACAGGATGATCCACTCTTGCGAGATTTTGGAGCGTTCCAACAGGAAATGGAAAAGCTGTTTGTCCGACACACCCAAGGTCACGCTCTGGACAACAAACTCCTGTTGCTTCGCCAGGGCAACCAAGATTTATTTAAATACATTGCCACCTTTAACAGACTCATAGTTGAAACCGGGTGGCGGGAGGAAAAAAGAACCATGTTATTCCATCAAGGGTTACGGGGGGAATGGAAAGACACCTTAGCCCAGGTGGTAAACCCACCAAGAGAATGTGCTGAATTCATCAACCTCGTTGTGCAGCTCAACCACAGGCTGCAGGATCGAAAGACTGATCGGGCCAGAACAGATAATCGTACTGTGTATGTATGTCCCAAGGAGTATATTCCACATGCATCAGACAACTCTTCAGAACCCATGCAAATCGGGGGGGGGGTACGCAGCCCATTGACCAAGGCAAAAAGAGATAAAAGGAGGCAGCAACAGCTATGCCTGTACTGTGGAAAGCCCGGTCATTTCCTCAGGGATTGCCCAATGAAGCTTCCTAGGAGAACGGTCGGTGCTACTGAAAAAGAAGGAGGAGAACCCTAGAAAAACTTCCAGGCCCGGCAAGCGTAGAGGTTTGTTTGTCGAGTAAAAAGGAAGAGCCACAGCCATCACACCTTGCCCTGCCTGTGATTTTGATCTGTCACCAACAACCGTCTCGGATGCATGGCGTGGAGGTTTATATAGACAGCAGAGCCGTTGGTAACTACATAGACCAAGGCCTGGCAACAAGGATGGGACTTCACCTCTGTCAGAAAATGACAACTGGGAAGGTTACCACCGTCGACGGCACAGAAATAGCTTCGGGTCCTGTAACTCAACGCACAGCGGAATTAATCCTTCTGTGCCAGGATGGACATTGGGAAGCCATAGCCTTCGATCTTATCAAGTGCCCTCTGTTCCGGGGGATTTTGGGGATGCCGTGGTTGGTGGCTCACAATCCTAGCATCGACTGGCATGCAAAGAAATTGACTTTCTCCAGTGACTGTGTTCACGCCTGCTACCAGGTAGATGTGCCAATGTCTTATCCATTAACACCAGCTCAAGGTAAAGAGGCAGTGGTTCTAGGTGTGATGAGTACGTTACCAAGCGAATACAAAGACTTTCAAGATGTTTTCCAGAAGGAGCAGGCTAATACCTTACCCCCTCACAGGCCATATGACTGTCAGATCGGCCTTGTACCCGGAGTGCAAATTCCATGTAGTCGCATTTATGCACTCACTGAACCGGAAAACCTCCATCTGAAATCATACCTGGACCAATATCTGGTAAACAAAACAAATTCATCCGCCCATCTAAATCCCCGACAGCTTCAACCCTATTCTTCGTCCCTAAGAAGGAGGGGGGCTTGAGAACGTGCATCGATTACTGCACACTAAATCAAGTAACAGTAAAAAAAACGGTACCCTCTACCCTTGATTCCGAAACTGCTGAACCAAGTTAAAGATGCCCAAATTTACACCAAATTGGGCCTCAGGGGGGCATACCATCTCGTAAGGGTAAAGAAAGGAGGTGAATGGAAGACCGCCTTTCGTAACAAGTATGGGCTGTACGAATATGAGGTGATGCCCTTCGGGCTTTGCAATGCTCCCGCCACATTCCAGTACTTCATGAATGATGTACTACGGGAGTTGATTGATGTATGTAACCTAGTGTACATTCACGACATCTTGGTGTATTCCTCTTCCAAATAAGATCATGCTAGGCACGTACGCTCCATCCTTGCAAAACTCCGTCAGCACCAACTATACGCTAAACTTGAGAAATGATCCTTCCATGTCACTGAAGTCGAGTTCTTGGGTTTCATCATCATCTCGCATGGGAGTTGATGAACATGCTTACTCAACCCCAGACCCTGTAGCCATCATGCTGGTGGACAGACTACTTGGTCTCACCGCCACATTGTCTTTGGACGAACTTCATAAGGAAATTAAGCTCCTAATGAACATTGAGGCATTACAGGACTGGGCGGCTCAAGGTGAACATCGCACAATCAAGGACCAACTCCCGTATTTTACGGGACGTTTATATCTACCAAATAAGACATTACAAGAACAAGTCATCTCAGGCTATCGTGACTCTCTGAAGGAGGGGCAACTTGGGATAGCCAAAACTTTAGCCAAATTGAAAAGACATTATTGGTGGCCAATCTGACTAAAGGGCATCATACAGTTTATTATTTCATGTGGCATCTGTGCGCAGAACAAATCCCTAAAGCAAAAACCTCCGGCCTTTCTGCAGTCTTTGGAGGTTCCACCCGCACCTTGGCACACAATCTCTCTCGATATCATCACTGACCTGCCGCCCTCCCAAGGATTCATCTAGTGGTAGTGGACATCTTTTCCAAAATGTCCCATTTCATACCACTTAAGGGTCTACCAAATGCATTCAGTCTGGCAAAGGTATTGTTGGAACAAATCGTGTGGCTGCATGGATTTCCCTCTGTCCTGATTTCAGACTGAGGCAGTCAGTTTGTGTCTAATTTCTGGAGGAAGAGTTGTGCAATTGCCCAAATTGACATCCTTCTGTCCACCAGTCACCATCCACAAACTGATGGTCAAACTGAACGGACGAATCAAACATTGGAGCAATACCTAAGGTGCATGTTACATCAGGTTGAAGAAGGTTGGAAGGATGTGCTATGGAGAGCCGAATATGACAACAACAATTAATTACACTCCAGTACAGGACAGAGTCCGTTCTATACCATGCATGGAAGAAATCCACGCACTTCAGAGTTGGACCTCCCCACGATCTTGGAAATGCCAGCGGTAAAAAGTTTACATACAACTACCACTCAGACTTCCAAGAAGGTGACAAAACATCTGATTCAAGCCAAAGAAAGACAGAAAAAGTTCACAGACCAACACCAACGAAGAGCCCCAACCTACCAAGTTGGAGATGAAGTCTGGTTAGCGTCTCGCCAAGTGCCCATAAGAGGATCCCAAACATTTCGTCCCAGGTACCTAGGGCCATACACCATCAAGGCTATCATCAACCCTGTGGCGGTAAAACTAGCTTTACTATCGAACATGCAGATCCATCCTGTGTTCCACGTCTCACTTCTAAAGCCAATTCAACCTGGAACCCGGATTAAGACACCACTAAATCTGATATTGGTTAATGGAGAGCCTGAATTCGAAATTAAAGACATCATAGATTACAAAATCACCAAGACCATGGTATTTTATTTAGTGGACTGGAAAGGGTACGGCCCTCAGGACAGGCCATGGGAGCCGAGCGAGCATCTCCATGCACCATGCCTGGTCATACGTTTTCATCGGAATAAACCAACCAAACCTAAGCCAGTCGGAAGGGTTACCGTGAGAGGGTCCGTAGGGGGCAGTGCTGTCATGATCCCTATCCCTGACACCCTCAGTTGCAACAGCCCCCTGACAGCAGTGAGGTTACAGCCCCCCACAGAGACTCCAAGGGGCTTAAGAACCCATCAGCAGCAGACATGGAGACAGTCCTGGCGCCTTTGGTGCCAGGCTCATTATCAAGAATAAGGAAAGCCCACTTGGGCCTTAATCCAACATGGAGGCACTTCCTGCAGCTCATTTCCATGAACTGAAGCATGCAGGCTAGTGTTTTGGGTGTGGTCGAATCTTCAGGTGTGCTATATAAGCCACACTCGAACTGGAATTCACCCTTCGCGTTATTCTGCACTACTGCAGCATAACGCTCACCATGTCCAGCTCCAGCTCATCTGCTACTCCGGCGGCTTTGAATCTGCAGCATCATCCCTGGATTCCACCGACAACCTATAAGTACAAGAAATGCCTTATCAAGAAACACTTAACTGTGAGCAGCAGCTCCAACATCCATCCGCGCATCAGTCCGTGCTCGGTGGCTCACCCATCTCCGGAGCGCTCCACAGCCAGCAAGAATAAGAATAGCATTAGCGGGCAACAATTACCTGTGAGTAACAGCTTCTTCACTCTTCGTGGTCGGTGACTTCGCCATCTCCGGAGTGCTCTGCAACCTGCAAGGTAAAGGACAACATTAACAGCAGGTTCTAACATTGTGCTATGCTAATCTGCTACGGTGACTGAAAAAACAAGCAAAACACAATTACCCACTTACCTGCATACCCGGTCACTGAACGAACTGCATTCCGGATCATCAGCACGTTATCTCCTGCGTGAAGGAGAGAAAGGAATACAGGTTAGCAAACTGGCCCACATTGTGCAGCGCCGCGCTTTGCGCTAATATACTCCTCAGCCTTTACTATCCGACGCTGCGGCCCTGCAACAGCAACAATCTGTGAAAGACAGAAAGAGACATTAAGAGCAAAGAAGGGAAAGAGAACACCGAAAAGCACAGGGAACGAAAAGAAGACAGGAGAGGGAACAACAACTAATAATACTCACCTGATCACACAAACAAGTCGGTGTCACAGCCGGACAGGACCCAACACAAGGGCACAGGACCAGTGAAGTAACTAGGCCCTCAGAACGCCCTCAACCAACATGCACCCCTGCACTGAGATGCAGGACAGAGAGCTTCAAGCACAATAAAATAAGGTGAGGCATAACCCTAAGGGAGGGAAGGGACTTGGTCAGTGGGTGGTGGGAACCCCCATCACAGGCTCAGTATCTAAACCCCATTCTCTTGTCATAGGACCGGTTCACCAGCCATCATACAAACAAGCAGAAAGGGATGCAGGACAGCGCACAGCTTCCATCCAGCATCGTGTGGTGTCCCTGTGGATATCAGGTGAGCGTAACACAGGCATGGAAGAGGCAGGGAGTGTCGGATCTGGGGCCAGGACAGGGCTATGTCAGGCAGGGACCTCCTGGGTCTGCACCCCACAAGCCTCATCCATGTTCCAAAATTCCCAAACTTCTGCATGCCAGTACTCAGCCCAATACCCCATCAAAATCCACCAGAAGTGTCACCACCTCCAGCGTTTAGCCACATCACCATACTGTATCTTGTGGAGGGACATTGTGCACACATCATTAAAACTACCACGTGTGGGTGGTGTGTACAAAATGAGTGACCACAATTGATGACAAAACTCAGATTGGGCACTACTTTAATTACCGACAGTGTCACAGTATTGTCTGTGCAACTACTGGTCCACCATAACACCCATCCTGAGGAAATTTAATCAACATAGCCCGCCACACCAAATATGGCAGAGGAATACAACTTGAGCATACCTGTTCATCCACATGAATGTGTCTCACCATCCCTAGAAGTGTGAGGGTTAAGTGAGCCATCACATCCCCACTCACCCTTCTGCACCGTTCGGTCAGATTACAATCCCCCACAGATGTGTCTTCCATGATGTACGCCATATAGAAGTCAATGGGCCTCATTACAACTCAGGCGTTAAGCGTTAACGCCGTCGTTAACCCTTAACGCCTGATTCCGATTTTAACGGCTGCTTTTAGCAGCCGTTAAAATCCATGGCGCTAAACCGCCTTGGTGCTAATTACGCCACCGTAATTTACGGTGGCGTAATTAGCGCCTTCCCCACTCCCATTATGCCCTATGGGGCAAAAATGGGGAAGGGTAAAATGGGAAATGGGGATTTACCGCCCCACTCACCTTGGAATGGGGCGGTAAATCCGCCATCCACCATGGTGTAAACATAGTTTACACCATGGTGGTAAAGTTGGCGTACTTACCGCCTGGGTCGTAATGACCCCCAATGACTACATTGATGGAGCCACTCATGGGGCTGTTGACACTCAGTCACCTTAAGCACATGTAAAGCTACAAACACCCTTAGAGACACACTCATCTGCCCTACAGATGGAGTGATGTTTGGTGTGTGACACATGCATTAACAGTCACAATGCATGAAATGAATGCAACTCTGCACAAAAGGCCAAATCAGTCGGCAGCAAAGACATTCACATTACATATACTGAGCGAGACAGTGGCCATTACTGGTATTACCAAAATCATAGAGAAACAAACACCATAACTGGCAACATCACCACACCCAACACACCTATGACACACATAAGACATCAAAAAAGCCTTGTCGATGTCACCCATAAAGGTACACCCACATCCACAACACAATCACAACCCTGTAAGAGCAGTGGGGCCATAAAGACCAACGTCAAAACGGCGGAGAGGTGGGCACCACTATAAGTTCAAAATTTGTATCAAGTGGCGTGTTTATTGCGTTTGCAGTAATTTGCTTCTCATATATGGAGCTACCAGGTTAGGAATAGCCCAAATGACACCAGCGCTATAACGAAAACATAGCATCAAAAGAAAAACAGAGTGGGGTCCACCCTGTAAAGCCTGGTGCTCCTCGTTGCTCCTCGAAAGAAGCTCAATTCATTTGTTCTCAAGTTCCAAAATTTTAAGCTTTTGTTTGTAATATGTTTACTTCAATCTTCGATCATATTATTGCTAGTTTACTTGCTTCAATGATCAGATGTTCAAAATATACTCATTCGAAAATATGCTGTAAAAGATTTGTGTTTTAATCACACAATGATCCCAAGAGAATCAACAAATCCTCAGTTAACAGTACAAGCTCTTCGGCCAAAGCATTCGGTGCAAAGCACCTTCGTCAGGGCTGCGTTAGTTCAAAAAAACATTAATTCAAACAAACATTCCAATCATGTAATTAATTGTAAGTATTTACATACCCCCATTTGAGCGTGTCACAAATCTTTTACAGCATATTTTCGAATGAGTATATTTTGAACATTTGATCATTGAAGCAAGTAAACTAGCAATAATATAATCGAAGATTGAAGTAAACATATTACAAACAAAAGCTTTAAATTTTGGAAGTTGAGAACAAATGAATTGAGCTCCTTTCGAGGAGCAACGAGGAGCACCAGGCTTTACAGGGTGGACCCCACTCTGTTTTTCTTTTGATGCCATATAGACCAACGACATCTCAGGATCACAGGTGTGCACAGTGCAACATACATGCATACTTCAAGGCACAGCCATCATTGTCCCACATAGGTAATCATAGAACTGTACAGCTAACATACATGGTTACATGACCATCTATGCAAGGAATGCAATGTAGGAAAAACACATTGATGAACAATAATACACCACCACCCTCACACTCATACAGCCAGAGATGCACTTGACAGTCTGCAAATAAATGTACCAATCATATGCACATGGATCCACTACATGCATGGACTGAGAAGGTCACAATGAATACATCTACATATGCAGATCCATAAGTGTATGGCTTTGAGCTTGACACCTGCATACAACACACATGGTGAATATTGGAAATGTGCACAAGTAACACAGAATCATACCTGCACCGTGAGCAGATGCATGGACAAATTAATGCTACACAGAATCTTGTCTACTGGCAGCAATGAGATGCTGAGTGAGGACTCATGAATCCAGAGAAGCATACCACATGAGTATGTGCTGCATGCACCCATCAAAACAGCTGACTGTGACATGCACACAAAAAGATCAGTGCACACAGACATGGGAGTCGGAGAAAATGAATTTCACATGAAAACACAAAATAACCACATTATCCCGATCGAAACAAAGACACAACTGTATTAGAATGCAAACAGAATTTGAACAATGAAAACATTAGGCCAACATATAATCACAGGAATACTCCTTCAAAAAATAAAATGATGCAGATCCATATATGAAAAACAATTACATTCACTGCTGCAATCTTATTTCTGACAATGACCTGTTGGTGTCTGGGGCACAGTTGCTGAGGAGGAGGTGGGTGGCATTGATGTTGTCTGTTCCAATTGTACCACACACAGCAGTACACTAGCCATTTGTTACATGATGTGGCACACCTGCCCATGATGGTTTACGATCTGGCCAGGGATCCCATCAAGGGCCTCAAGGGCAGGCACTTGCTGGACATGGTCCGACAAGAGCAGGGGCAACATGGCATCCCGTATGCCTCATCAGCACTCACTGTGGGGCTTGTCTGTGTTGTGGTGTCACCGAATGTATGTAGCCCTATGACCAATGGGCCTGGGGCAGTGCGATGAGCTTACTCCACCACTGTGTCCTGCACAACCTCCTGTCTGAGGCCCATGTATGCTGCCTGCACATCCGATTATGTAGCCCCAGCAGACACCATAGAGAGGAATACAAAGGCCAACCCCCCTTCCTCATACCTGACCTTGTACTCCAGATGGCACCTCCGTGTCGACTGGCCTGTCTGTGGGGATGGTGAAATGTCCCTGCTGCTCTGCCCCTGAGTTCTCACCCTCCATGACCATGGCAACGCCATGCACGTGGTCATCCGATGATGTCCCCTCGCCAGCCACCAGTCCCTCAGATGAGGTGTACGTTGGCTTTGGTGGATGTGGTTTCTGTAGCCTCCTGGAAGGCCTTGGCCTGGAAACTTGTTCCTCCTCAGTGCTGGTGCCTCCATCTGCATGCAACACTGGTTGAAAAGTGAGAGAGGAGAGGCAATTCAGCATATGTGTGTACACATGTGCAAGTCCGAAGATTGCCAAGGTACCAGGTCGCCATCGCACATACAAATGCCACTGCACCATCACATCATGACTTCAATTAATCATCCTGAACACATAACATGTAAGCTTGTAAAACACAAAGACATCCCCATCAATTGCATGCATGGATTTGCACAGAATGAGCAGTCACCACTCCAATAGCACAATCGTTACTAGGGCCAACAAGGCACATGGATGGGGCATACATGAGCACCACAGCATATTGGCAAGATGCGCAGCCATCATCACAACACTATCAACACCAATGTACCTCAGCCTCCACTGACCAAGGTCCCTCCTCCCGCTTCCAACCATGGTACACTGTGAGGGGAACACTCGACCTGGCAGACGCACTGCTTTCCACCATAGACTCCCACAGCCTCCAGGCGAGTCAGCTATCTATCACCCATCTCAATCAATGCCCATCCAGGGCTCAAAACCCCCTCACCGGTGTAACATCAGCCTCAAACAGACAATGCCCCTACACCAGATTTGTCACCAGAGCCCTTGAATCCCCCATAGTTAAACACCCATCCTACAACGCAGATGACGGTCTGGGCCCTTACCTGTTAATTGGACCACATATGTCCATCAGTAAAAAGACAACAGGGAAGTAATCCTGAAGGGTGAATATCCTTTGGTGTGCAACTGATAACCCAACAGATAACCCAACACCATTGACATCATCATGTAACTCCACAAGGCCATAGCAGTATACAAGGCCCCTTATTGCACATCCTCCTCAGGCACTCCCACTCCTAGGCCTGTCACAGTTTTGAACCATGCGTACACAACAGAGACAGCATACTTTAAGCCATGCCATTGGTACCACTACAAAATGGCATGCCACATTATTTCACAGTACATAGCTGTGTACATCAACCAGGGTCTTTCCAACATGCATACTCTACACATGGCATACCTATGCAGTCCCATCATACTGACAGTGTGGACTCACCTGCGGCCTGCATCTGGGCCTGCAGTTCGGGGACCTGGGCATGAAGAGTTGGGTTCACCATCTGCAGGATCCGGACATGGAGAGACAAAATCGGATGGTGCCCTTCAGAGTGCACTTCTGTGGTGGGTCCTGCTTCGATGGGTGCCCTGTCCTTCTTCTGGCTCCGGATCCTCATGTCGTCCCACCATTGTTAATGTTCTCCGGTGTATGGACGGCCTCCCGGTCGAGATTGATGGCAGTGGAAATCTCATGTCAGATCCTCCTACGTCTAACGGCCCCAAGCTTCTGCTCTGGATGGAAGAGGACGTTGTAGTGCGGCAACAGCTGTTCTTCGAGTATGGCAACTTCTGCCCCTGAGAAGTTATCAGCCTTGCAATCTTGGAGGGGCTGGTGGAGGTGGCATTCATGCTGCAGCTGATGCTTGGGGCCTGGAACTGGAATGCACCTGTAACAGAGATGTAAGTGTAAAAACCATCTGTGGTACGCTGTACCACAACTCCTTGCCTACTGTTTAAAGGCTCAAGAATGCTTCCAGGACGTTTCTCTTCATCCCTGACCCAATATTGATTCAGCTGGGCATGGACAATCAGGCACTGCCAATGTCAGAAGAGACACCCAGACATGAACTCTGCAGCCTCACCACCTTAAACACCTTGCAAACACTATTCTTACATCTGCAGTAGAGGCTTCCATATGCATGATGGTACAATTGCAAGTGAACTACTACACAACACAACAGTAACTATGCCAAATGAACACAGCAAATCATTGAACAGCACAGTCCTGCCATGTACTGTGCCCCCCACAGCAGTTCCCCATCCCTATAAGTGCCACCATCCTGCTCCCCCTTCTTGGATGCAGCCACAGAACAACTAGTTCCCCTTTTGCAATTCACCCACTTAACTGTACTGTGGAGCAGCAAAGAAGTGTTGGTGTCCAGATGAGGCAGTGGCAGTGTTCAGCAAACAGTCCCAGTACTGCACCCTGGAGGAATAGCAGTAGTGTGAGGGCAGGCTAAGCTAGACCTGGAACAGGATACAGAGGTATGTGGCAGCACCAGCTGCTGAATCAAGCTAGGCCTCTGTCATGTGAGTTACTTGTGTTGCACCGAGCAAACTGAGCATGCACGGCTTACTACGAATATTGGGCACATGTGCAGGATGCATCTTTGCTGCATAATCCTAATGGACCGAGGATGTGGCGCACATTGGAATTCGGTGTGATAGCTGGGCCTAGTGCAATCAAGCAATATTTGCTGTGAATCGTCTGCATCACCACTATCATGAATGGGAGGGGAACTGACAGGGATGGGAGACCAGTGAAGAGGAGTGGACCACCACCAAAACATGCCAAGAAGACAGCACCACCACGTGCTGAGGATGCAAAACTGGCACAGACGGCAGCAGCGCGGTGAGGGAAGCGCCCACTGGAACTCCCAGGACCCAGGGACAGCCACCGGTCCCTGAGAAGGGGCATAGCTGGAGGAAAAAATTCACTGAGGAGGAGTTGCACATCCTCACAGACTATCTGGATGAGCACCAGTTGGAGCTCTACACATGGTCTGGCAGCACCCTAACACTGGGCCAACACCAGCGGAAGTGGTAGTAGGTCACTGATTTAGTTAATGCCTGTGGAGTGGAGAAGCACACAGTACCAGATGTGCATAAGAGGATGGACGACCTCGCCAGGCATAACAAACAAAAACTTGCTGCAAATGTGTCCTCTGCACTGACTACTGGTGATGGGTCTCCACATGTTGAAGAGCTCCCTCCTTTTGAAGAAGTTGCCTCTGAACTCATCATGAGTAAACAGGTAGTTGGCATGGGAAGCAACAACACATGTGGACTTAGAGCTGGTGAGTGGCATGTGTGTGACTGATATATGTGGTCATGACACCAATGTGTATGACAATGGATGAGTGTATTGATGGTGCCCAAGGGGAATCACGTCAGGCTATGTCCATTTGGGCTGTACATACATGTGCAATCTGTCCACATTATATGAAGTATGACCGTTGGATGCGTGATGTTCATTTTACTGCACCTTACAGGTGTATTTGTGAATGGCATTGCCTACATGCCAATATGTCTACTTTCTGCATGGCACTGCACACAGTATCAGTGTCATGCCTGTGTAGAGTGTACTCTCAAGTCTGGATGTGCTCCTATACTATCCATGGGTCATGCATGTGTGAATCATTCACTGCTCGGTCACATGGTGTCCGAGGGAGGGGTGCATTGCCTGTGAAATGTACGGGTGTTCACATCCACTGCAGCCCTATTGCTGGCAAAAGACAGCATAGATATGTCTTCTCATGTTGCCAGTGCATTTGGAGTGTCCATGCTCTGTTGACCATGTAGGTGCAACCAGGTGACATCCATGTCGGGCTGTGCCAGACATGCCTGTGATGCATGTGTGCATTTGGCACTTGATACACCCCTGACTTTTCCCTTTGCAGGGGAGTTGCCTGTAACCTTGGCATTGCCTTTCCCCATGGGAGTTGTAGGGGGGTTTTATGCTGCACTGACTGAACATGGCCACATCCACACATGGAGGCTTGCCTTTGGATTAGACAGGTTACAGGGTTTGTAATCAACATGGTGGATCTCTTGCGACCTTGGCCCACAGACCTTGTAATTGCAGCAATGCCCCTGTGACTCAATTTCCTACTCCTGCCTGCATCATTTCTCTACTTGCATGTTCCATTCTCTATGACATTTTGCACTTCCAACATATACCACACCTACTATATGTTGCCCTGCCTTTTGCCTCTGCAGCCGCAACGTCCATTTGTTTCTTCCTCTGGCAGTGTAGCTATGTGATGTCGCTCACATGTGTGAATACTGACGCCAATGCATACATGCACATTCTGCAAAGGGCATCCCGTCCTGCTGCCAATTACATGACTGCTAATATTTATTGTGCAAACTTATGATGTCTGCTTGAATGGGACATTGCACTTGCATCACCAGAATATGTGTTGCTGATATCTGCAGGCCACTGTCCGTGTGCTCCATGTACGCCCTGATGGCTTTCGTGACATGTCCGAGTTGCATGGATACCTCTTACCCTACTCATTAGCTTTAAACGACCATGATTTATGTCCAATACTGTGTGCCTGGGGTGGCATGGTGCTTCTACTATGGCCAGCATGTATGTAGAGCAAGACTATATGGCCAGTTTGTGAGTTTGATGCATGTGTGGATGGTCCTTATGTTCAGCATGCATTACATATGAGGGATACGTGTATATACAGATGGCCCTCTGACTTTTGTTGTCTTTTTTGTAGGTGATGACGCGGCAGAGGGAGAGCAGGTGGCAGAGGAGTTTTCGGGGGATGTGCAACCAGGCACCAGCAGTGTCTGGCCTGCTGTTTGTGGTGAGAACGCTTAGCATGCCTGCACAGGCATCATTGGAGGACGATGATGATGCAAATGCTGCAGCCATATTGAGGCAGATGGTGGAACAACCACCACTCAGCAGTCCAGACCCGATGTTTCTCAATGAGATCTTGGAGGAAACTCAGCCTGAGGGGGGATAGGAGACCGTGCTACTGCCAGTGGTGAGCCATGCTTCTTCTAACAGCACTATACCTGCAATCTTTCCCACACCCATCCTGGAGGCACCAGAAGTGTGTACTGGGAGTGAGATGCATGTGGACCCGCAGCCCATGCCAGTGCACTCACTCAAACAGGGACGCACTCCCTCATCACTGTTTCATCGGCCACACACATGTACGGGACGTATGCCTGCTTCCCCCTTTGACTGGAATGAGGAAGTGATACACAACAATGTGCAACAGGGCGAGGTCATGCAGGAGATTGGCAGGAGATTGGCAGGGACATGGATTGTCTTGCAGATAATATCATATGTGTACGGAATTGTGTGGGCAGGGTGCCCGCATCTCAGCATGATCGACAGGGAGGGTCTTACAAGATTTCTAGCAAGTGAAGCTATTTTGTTTTTCCCTGCACGACATTCTTATGTTGCTTTTTCACCTTACAATGCCCCTTTCTCTTGGTCCCCAATATGTACACAGTGATGACCTTTTTAGTTGATATTTTGTGTTTGCTGTCGGAGGTGGACTCCTTTTCTTTGTCCAACAGACATTGCCATGATGTACCATGTGCAGTTTGTTCACTTTAAATTGGATTTTTGAAGTGATACTCCAGGTGCTATGTACATACCGCCATTTTCAGTGATGATAACTGACATGCTGATTCACTGAGGGACATGATCAGACATTCAGGTAAACATTATGTGGAATCATGATGTGTATTATATGTGAACTATGTGTGACATGGTCCTTGCACTCTACTGAACATGTATCCAGCCTCTTTTCCTTTGCAGATGGGGAGCAGGTGCAAGGGGACATTGGTCACCTGGCTTAAGCCCTGCCCATCTGGTGCTTTCCTGGTTGCCACTCTTTTTCCCTACTTAGGGAGCCCTCCAGCCTCTTTTCTTTTGCAGATGGGGAGCAGGTGCAAGTGGATCTAGGTCACCTGGCCTAAGCCTCGCCCACCAGGTGTCTTTCTGGTTTCCGTTCTTTATCCCCACTTAGCAAGCCCTGCCCACCTGGTGCCTACCTGGTTGCTGCTCTTTTTCCCTACTTAAGGAGCCCTCCAGCCTCTTTTCCATTGCAGATGGGGAGCAGGTGCAAGTAGATCTTGGTAACCTGGCCTAAGCTTCGCCCACCTGGTGCCTTCCTGGTTGCCACACTTTTTCCCCACTTAGCAAGCCCCACCAAAAAACATATCTAAACAATGGGTTATTTTTCTACCTCTCACCCACATAACCTTAGGGTGGAGGGATACCCCGTCCTTTCCAGTACAGGACCTTCACTCTTTATGCAGCATTGCCTTCCCTTTTCTCGAGGGGATCTTTACTTCACTTTACCTCTAAAATTTTACTACTGTGACATCACCGCTGCGGGATCGCTCCTTTTTCTCTACTACTCAGAAATAAAACACCACGTGGCTCTCCTCACCACACTCTCTGGATTCATCCCCCAAAAAGAACCCACCCACTCTTCTGTTGTTGCGCACCATGCACTCATGTCAATGTGTTCTACAAAGTCCTCTGATGTGGTATCCCCCTCAAAGGCCAGCACAGCTGGGCGCAGCGCCCAACTCCAACGATCAGGCAGAACTTCAGGTAACATGGGCACCTGCTTGCCTCCTCCTTGGGTTCACAGGGTACTGGTCCCTGCAGATAGGAGCTTCAACCCAGGCTACGCAGAGGGGGAGTGTCCAATCCCTTTGGGGGGCTGGAAATCACATTGCGGTAATCACAATGTAGGTTAGGCCGAAAACCCGAATGAAGAAAATCAATCCAAGGAGCAATAAAAAGTGTACAAATTGCAAGAAAAACAAGTTTTATTACATGCCAGCTTCATTCAACACGCCTACATTAAATGGTGCTATATAAAGAAAAAACCACAGGCATAAAATAACATTGAAACAGTTACAAGACACATGTAAATTCCTACTGTATCACCAGAAAATGCAGGGAAAAAATGACGAATGTGCATCTACTGCGCATTCAGCAGGTGCAAAAGTACTGAATCCCATAATATCGAACAAAGGAACCAGGGGATGCAGGGTGTCCCCCACACCCCTTGAAAGGTATAATGGTTTTCGAGGGGTACGGGGGTGTCCCCGACTTCCATTTAATGGATTGCTGGGGATAATAAAGTTTCACAGAAAAAAAGGACACAGCGGCAGAAGTTCCTACCCACTTCAGGGTATGGGAACTGGCATCGAATGCAGAAGGAGGAAAGTCGAGGTATGGGGAAAAAAGGAAAGAGAGGTATGTAGAAAGAAGGTAAACATGTATGGGAAAAGGGGTAGCTCGTAGGGGGATGTGGGAAAGAGTGATCTATGTAATCACTGCACGCCACGATTTTTGGATTCAGCATTTTAGCATTTGAAATTTAAGGCCATGCAGTGTTCTCATAGATCCAATTCCTCTGCCCGTTTGCTAGTATCCTTAGTCCCCTAAAGAAAACCACACATTAGTTGACCCTATTGGCCCAATTCTACCCATATGACCCAAAAAGTACAACCCCTCTAACGGTGACCAAATGTCTTACTCAGCTATAATTCTCCATCTCCATTGGCTGGTAGCTTTAGGTACATTTGAGCATTCTCACCCTTTCCCCTCAAGTGTCTCATTTTGTGCTTTGCCCCTCAGAATTGACCAATCCCCTGCGAGGTGTAGACATTGCAACAACATAAACAGATACCTCATCCCATTCCTATGAAACCAGAAAGTTTGACACCCCGGATGGCTCTCACCCTTGTGGCTGGCCAGTGGGCAGCTCCTGCTGTGATTCTCATTTGGAAACATCTTGTATATATGGGACACATCCCTCCCTTCCTCCGAAAAGAATATGAGGCCTTATTAAAAAAATGCCACTATGGCACCACTCTTTGGAAATTAATTTCTCTAATTTATGGGCTTCATTTACCCTGCTAACTGCAATTCCAATTAAGTGGCCATTCTTCACTGCGGACAGTTAAACCACAACCTGATCATGTCGCTTTGGCCACAGGTCAACAATACTCTGTTCCCACTGAGATATGTACTTTACCACTAACGTGCTAAGCAAATGTCTGTAACACAAACTGTTGTAATGTCCCGGGATACTGCTGGATCCTACAACATTGACCAATTACTGTGGGGTATTTCACATCACTTCCACGGACGTTGGCAACCTCTGTGCACTGACTCGGGCGGGGTGGGAGACAGAAAGGCAATCTAACTCACTAAAGAAAGTCAAAGCTAAAAAAGCAGTCTGGCCATGTGGGGCAACAAATAGCTATAACTTCTAATATGTCCTAATTCAAAAAATGGAAAAACTCTAGCTAATATAACCAATGGCCTGCCACTTACCCCTTCATGCATCTTCCTTTATACTTGCACTAACTGACCCTTAGCAACTAATAAAAACGTTTTCCAGTACAAATGGGTGCCTGCCACAACCTCTGACTAACTGCACGTGTCTCCCCAACCAAATCACCTAATGTTCACCAGCAAAGGCCCCTTAAACCACCCTGGCCTACACCGTAAACTGTGCTCTACAGTGTATCCGGACTACGCCCAGTTTACAAGTGGCATGAATGCTGCACTTGATGACATGAATGTTGGCACTAAAACAGCTGTTTTTCCATACTGTAGGAACTTCCTTAGCTTGTACTTTCTCTCATGTTTGGGGAGTTGGACTTGTATCTCAATAGTATCGGCAGGATTGCACCCTGTTTGCTTTTTGGGTTTTGTTTGGATGTAAATGGAGGTGTGGGCAGTCTCACAAATTGGTTGTTTTGGAGGGTGCTTGGACTACCTTAGGTGAGGCTTTGAGAATTTTGGAGCAGTGTTTTAGTTATTTGTGATGTTAGTTCATAGCTGTTTGGACCTCCTCTATTTTTAGCTCCTTGCGGCAGGGGTGTTGCAAGATATGGAAAAGATCCGGGGCTATGCTAATTTTGGGACTGTCAGGACTGGGGGCTAGTTACCCTTTTTGGTTGTAACCTCTGAGCTTCTATCCGGGGCTAAAACCAAAAGATCTGGGGCTATAGCCCCCTCTGCCCCCACCCCCAAAACGCCTCGTCCTTGCAGTGTTTTTGGTGTTTGTTAATCCCATGTTTTATCACCTTTTCTCTTTGTTTGTTATGTTTTGCAGGTCCACTTTCCTTTTTATCCTTAATCCCTTATGATAAAAACAAAAACAGGTCCTTTTACACTTTCCTCTGCTTCTTTTTCCCTTCGAGTCACCACTAAAAAAATGCAACATTACAAAAAGTTGTTATTCTACATTCCCTTACTCCTATTTCCATTAATATAACCCATAAAAATGTAGAACAGTCTTCAAGCAACGTTTCTTTCCTGTGTGAAGTGTGCTGGGTGTGTATGTGTGTGTACGAACAAGACTGTGCTTTTTAGATGCTATACATTTTGAATACACTGCACGGGCTATTATTATGTCATGGATAAAACCGCTCTTACAGTTATTTTATTCCTCGGTATTCACCAAATGATAAGGAACAATAATTCAATATGTTCGTTAGCACCAAAGAGAATGAAATTTACGTTCAAAAACCAACTCTCCAAACCTACGAATCTCAAATTTTGGCATATAAAATTCAACCACGATATTCTATTGTTCAAGGTACATTTGTAAGCATCCTTGAGCAGTGCCTTGATCAACGCAGGTTTGGTATTTCCTCATAGAGTTACGAACACAACAGTGGCTATGCAGATAATAATATTTGCACAATGAATGTGTTTTAATATTGACTGAATACATGTTTTCACACAACGAAGAATGGTTCAATTGGCCCGGTACTAGTTTAATGCTTGATTGCTCACATGTAAGGCGAACCTTGTGGGTGAACTTTCTCAAAAATAATCCCAGGGCTTCTTTGGATGTTCTAATGAGATTTGGTTATGTTTTCAGGTGCCTGCAGGTTTTACTACCTGCCCGAATCTGCCGAGTCACCTTCAAATGTATTTATTGTTCGCTTGTTAGGCGCTTATACAGGAAGCTAATACTGTTTCAAAGCGCCCACAGGGGAACATGGCGGGGACAAGGGATGATAAACAATTCCAAATCACGATACATAAAAATAATACATATAAAAATAAAATGGGGAGGGGAAGACATACATACCATGACATGTGAGTGCTCAGAACATGCAAGTGCAGGAGGGAGAGGGAATGGGATAGGTGCCATGGTGTTCGTGGGTGAGCAGCAGGTGAAGAGCAATGTAAAGTAAGTACAAGCCTCCAAGCATGGAGGGTGGGCAGAGGCAAGTGCTGAGGATAGACAACAGCTGGGATGAAAGAGTGTGGGAGGTCAGGGCCCTCAGGATGCATCAGTGCCCTACACACCAATCAAGTGACTGCGAGATTAGCAGAGGAGAGAGGGAGGGAAGGAAGAGGTAAAGAGGATGTTTTTGAGGCTCATTCAGAATTTAAGAAGGTCCTGCTCAAGACGAAGAGGGAGGAGGAAGCTGTTCCAAAGAAGGGAGCCAGCTTAGGAAAGCGATCAACCACCTGTCCTCTTTTTAGCAAACCACTTTACACACAAGGAATTGGTGCCGAAGGAGCGCAGAGGTCTCGAGAGGGAATATTTAGTAACACAGAGTTGCATTTAGTATTGTCCCTGGCCCCAGACAGCCTTGTGGATGATATAGAGGGATTTTAATTTAATCTGTGAAGAAACCGGGAGCCAGTGAAGACTTTGTAGGGCAGGAGAGATGCAGTCCCTGGGCTTGAGGCCAAGTATTAGTCTTGCTGCCATATTCAGGATTAGCTGGACGGGTCCCAAGGTGGAAGAAGGTAGATTCAGGAGGAGGCTATTGCAATAGTCAAGCCTAAAGAGAACCAGTGCCCGGTAACATTGAGCCTCTGGGGAAGGTGAGAAAATGTATAATTCCTTTGAGAAGGAAGAGCTGAAAGTGGGACTTCTTGGCAATGTCCTGAGTGTGAGCAAGGAAGGAGAGAGAGGAGTCAAAGATGACTCCAAGATTTCTGGCTTCAGAAAAAGGGGCAGGGGGAGAGCCCATGGAAGAAGGCCAGAGTGAAGGGAAGAGGTCAGATGCAGGGTTCTCAATAGGAAGGATCTCTGTTTTGCTGGCATTGAGGCAGAGATCATTGGAAGCACACCAGGCCTAGATGGCAGAGAGGCAGTCAGGGATGATGGAAGGTGCAAGGGCATCTGCAGGAAGTTTGAAGAAGAGTTGTGTGTCGTGAGCATAACACTGGAAGTTGGGGAGCAGTAGGAGATGAGGCATGCCAGCAGACAGGTCCGCGCTTAGAAACCTCTGGGTATTTAAGCACGTTATAAATAAGCAACTAAGACAACAACAACAAAAAAAACTGTAACAGCACCTCAATGCCCCCAGGCTGTGTGAGCGCTTTAAAAATGCAAATAAATAAAATAAAATAAAATAAGGTGCCCAGGATGACTTGGGAGGAGCGTCAGTTAGGAAGACGGTCAACCAGTCCAGTGCCCCCTCCGAGATATGTGGGATATTTTGACCCATTCCAATGTGCCCCACTACCTCACTGTAGTGAAATGGTGAAGGAAGCAGCCCAAAATGACCACGCTCGCTCCTGTGCGCGCCAAAATCTTCAAAACTGTGTTTGGGTCACAACCATAAGAAAGATGCACACCTTGCCACACACAATCAGGGGGGGGGTGAAAACAAAGTTCTCACTGCAGGAGCATGCAAGTGGGCTCTGCCACAGCCAACATGGAGCAAAGTGAATTAATTGTGCTGAAAACCGAAAATGCCTTTTAAAATGTTAGCTTTTCAACCTTAAAAAGTGCTGTTTTTGGCACCAGATCCATTCATTTTACTGAATCATTGAGATTAAAAGGGACCTAAAATGCTCAGGACCACCCAGTGTGGCTCAGAGCAACCAAGCCTCATTTAATGACAGCTGCTACAAAATGTATCTTTATAAAAACAACCCAGGAACCCTTGTTTTCATTTTCCCCAGGAAAAACACATCTACATTTTGCAACAAGCATCAGAATCAGCTGTGCAGAGAGAAACTCTAAACAAAGGCATGATACATGTATCCATGCTGCAAACCATTCCAGCACTCAAGGGAAGAACTAATGCTGACTGAAAGGTATATTTGTTGCAGAGGAAAATCGGATTTAAAGAGATCAGTTTATTGTGTTTTTTTCATGAGTGAAAGGCAAAATCGCCTGTTTTAGAGTATGTTCTTGTTTAAAGGCTTAATTCTTTAAGAATGTCAAAGGATTGCTAATGTTAAAAAAATCCACCTATAAACTGTGTTCATTTTATATGTTTAAATGAAAGATTTAGGTGAAACTTAAAGCTAAGCCTAGTCTGACTATATAAAAAAAACAACCCTGTTCTGAGCCTGATAAAGGTTGACACCTCCACTGCTTGCAGGGAAGGCTAATAGTTGTTGGGAGGCCTTGCATATTCATGACAAAGGACCTCATTAGACATTCGTCTGTGCCCCAGGTGAAGACAATGACAGGCTTGGACACTCACCCTCCCAGGGAAGGGGCAGGAACCTCCACTCTCCAGGGAGAGGCCCCTTCTTCAACTTCAAAGGACTTGCCATGTGCTTACTCTTGGGAAGAAAGAAAAAGAAATGACATGTGATTTTTGGGTTTAAAATGGTTATTTTACCACTGAACTTCAAGACATTAACTTGGCAGCCAGAATGAGAAAAGATATGAAAAATGCATACATATAAATCTGAATTTATGCTAGTCATTTGAAAACTTGGAAGCATTTCTTACTGCGTAAGGAACTGGAGTTATCAAGAATGCCCAATTGCACAGAAACTATTAATGTTGCAAATGTAATATTGTGTACCTATGTTCTAGGGGTAATTGCACACATATGTACAGAATTAGGAAATGTTAGGCCAAACCTTTTATGGTGAAAATTGCCAAAATTCAACAGAAAGACGAAACCAGGTCCCACTGAGTTGGGAGTTGGATTAGGATGTGACCCACGAAATATGTAACTTATGCATCCGATTTTCTTGGAGGGCATAACTACATAAATTTGTATTTGTGGGAAAGTAGGTTTTGGTCCCAATAACTATGGGAGGTTTCCAAGTCATCGCATCAAACATGACACATCTTTCTGTCATCTAACCAGCAAAGAGCAAGGCGGGAACTGTGCTCTTGCCCAATCACAGCCTTGTGGTTGTGGGTAGTAGGTCTGCCCCTACCATAAACTTAGTGATGTCATTTGGCAGGAAAAATAAGGCAACCTCACAACATACAGACACACTGATTCCTGACTCCATCCTGATTTCCGCATTGCGTCCTGTTCCTGAATTCTCCATCTTTGTTCCTGATTCCAGATTTCTTTGCAAAGCCAAGGCCTCTGTATTGCTGAACTCCTTTTTCAGCTAGGCCCAAATCTTGAAGCAATCCCAAACCTTAAGGGAAGCAATTTTGATCCAGCTGGATTGCTACCATAAATGCTTGCCTGCCCCAGTCTGAGGTGCCAGTCCGGGTGACCAGAACCACCCAGCTGTCCTAATTCCACCAGATGTACCCTGCTGTTCCTTATACCCAACCCATGGGATGACCAGAACCCTTGATGGTCCAAAACCTTAAATTAAAGTGGACTGTAAGTATAAATAGGAATCATAGTAAACCATAGCATAACTTGCCTTTTCCTATCCCAATCTATAATCCTCCTGTCTTTACCTTAAGAACTTATAATATTGCCAGAATCCTTTTGCAATCCTGTCTTTGATCTATCTTGTTAAGCACCATTCTTTAGCCATTTCCATTGTGTGTAAATCTTAACCCAGTCATCCTACTTCGAGTGATCTGACTGGTTCCGCCAGAAGAGGACACTGGGGATTTGGTGTTGAAGTCATGAATCAACTCCAAAGCTTACTTTGTCCCTCCTTGGTATTCTAGCCGGAATGCTCTAGTCATAGAGTAAACTATAGTAAATATTTTCTTGTCCAAATTGAGTTCTTTTCTGTTTTCACCGCCCTATTTTTCTAAAAACACCTCTAATTCAACATTGCATAACTTCCTCAATTTAATAGCTAGAGATTTCATTTCAATTCCGACTTAAACATAAGACCTGTAGCTACATCCCAACATAAAAACCGCAGCCCAAAACATTTATATGTATTTCATCCGTTTTTCTTAAAAACCGTTTAGTGAAAATTAGGGGGGATTCGCAATTCTGCATAGTTTTACACATTTGATTTTCAATTTAAATTATTTCCAAACTTCCACAAAGTGTGTACTTTTGCTCATACTATAGCTTATGGTTGTTGGCATCCTTCCAATGTTGCTCCCAAATAGTTTTACATTGATTTAAGGACTTTTACACACTTTTCATTTTTTCACACATTTTCGAATGTCATTTTAAAAGTGTCAGATTTCCAAACCTTTTTTCTTTCTGATTTGGGGAGGGAAGGTTGTATTACAAACCTGTACACTGTTCTTTATTCCTGAATACCTGCTACTCCCTTACATCTGTGTAGAATTGCTTAATTGTGAGATAAGAATTTTCAAACAAGCAAAACTGTTCTTTTCTCTGATATTTTATATTCTGTGTTGCTAAGCGTGAATTCAACTGCATTACCTACTTTCTTATTTGTATTGTCACCACATTGGTGATTGCTGCCCCATATATTAAAGCATATGTTTGATTTGAATTTTAAATAAATAAATAAATATTACCTTTACCAACCAGCCTGATTCCTGGTCCATTGTGACCTGGGGGTATTTTGAGAAGGGGTGTGATATGAGCGGTATATCTCTCAGAATATTGAACCTATAGACATAATAAAATAAGTATTCCATGTGTGCACTGCATGCTAGGCTGAGACCCGGGTGTATTGCCTGATTGAAATCCTTAACAGATACAGAGGGTGTCATGTATGAGGATGGAGTGGTTGACCATGTCAAATGCAGAGGAGAGATCAAGTAGGGTGAGAACGGCAGGGGAGTTGCAATCCAGGGATGTGGGCATTTCTTCATGGGTGTTCAGAAGAGCAGTTTCCGTGCCTCTGAATGCTCGGAATCCAGATTGATGGCCGTGGAGACCGCCAACAAGTTCAGTGTGAGAGTTGAGTTCGGACAAGGCCAACTTCTCCAGCAGTTACCCAGCAAGGGGGTGATAGAAACGGGGTGATAGTTGGCTGGACGAGAAGGGTCTGCTGATGTTTCTTTAAGGAGAGAATGCATAAGGGAGTTCCTGAGGCAGGAGGGAGAAGAACCTGTAGCAAAGTAGTGGTTATAGAAATCAGCGAGTGCAGGGGTGAGAAAGCAAATGTTGTCCTTGATGCTTCTGGATGAGCAAGGGGCAACCTCTTAGGAAGAGACCATCATGGAGTTGACAGCTCTCGTGACTTCTTCTGTTGAGACAAGGGCAAAGGCGGATAAGGTGGAAGGAGGATGGTGTGTGGCCAAGGGAGGCAAGAGGGTGAGGAGTGGGTTGTGAGAGTGAGTGACAAGGCTGTTCAGGATGTCCTGAGTTTTGGTGGTGAAGTGAGTGGCAAATGTGTTGCAGAGGGTCTGAGAAGTAGTAGGGGATGAGGATACTGCAGAAGGGTTGGCAAGTTCCCTGAAGATTTTGAAAAGTTCAGCCATGTTGTTGGACGCGCCAGATACTGTGCCTGAATGTGGGCCCTTTTCTTGCCATGGATAGAGAGTCTGTAGTGTCTTTGGAGCAGGCGGCAGGCCAGTTTGTCAGAGGGTGAACCTGAGGTTTTCCACTACCATTCTGCAGTTCTGATCTTTCGTTTCAGGTCTGCAAGTTCAGAGTTGTGCCAAGTGTTATGCTTAGAGGCGGGTTTCAAGCAGATCCTCATGACTGGGGCAAGAATGTCAAGGGTGTTGGTGGACAGGTGGAGGTTGCTGAGAGCAGAGTCAGTGGTTGAATCTGAGTTGGGTGGGCAAGGGTGGATAAAGGTGGAAGTGAAGGCAGCAGTTGACACTTGTTTCATTTGACAGTTGTTCATGAACAAGGTTGGCAGAGATTTTGGAGGAGTGGTCACAAGGCCATAGGGACCCGGGTGAGAGGACAGAAGAGAGTGGTCCAACCAAGGGAGAAGGGTGAGCAGAGGAGATGTGAGAGGGAGGTCAGAGTAAATGACGCCATCCAGAGTGTGTCCAGCTGAGTGGGTTTGACCAGAAGTGAGAATGGAGAGGGATAATGAGGTGCAGATGTCAATGAAGAGAGTAGATGCTATGCCAGGGGAGTCCAATTCGATGTTAAAGTCACCCAGCAGCAACAGGTTGGAGGTGGTTGAGAGTAAGGAGGAATAAATCAGCCCATTCAGAGAGGAACAGGGAGGGACCACCAGGAGTCTGGTAAATGGTAGAAATGGTAGGCTGGAGGAGGGAGAGATAACCAATTTGCAAACCAGGCTCTCAAAGGACGAATAGAACAGAGGGTGTAAGATGGAAGAAGAAACCCACTCAGGAGATTAAGGCAACCCCACTGTCAGCACAGTGAGTTTGGGGCTTGGAAATGATCTTGAAGCCATCAGGTAGGAGGGAGTCAAACGTTGTGACTGAGCTGGCATTGAGCCAAGTTTCAGTAAGTGCGGGAATGTTAAGGTCAGTGTCTTCAAGAAGGAGGCAGATGTCAGCAGAGTGTTTCTTGGCTGTGCGGGTGTTGAGGGTCACCAGGTGGAGATGATCTCTGCCTTTGAAGGTTTTTTGAGGTACGGTTCGGGGCGTGTACTTCAGTCAGAGGTGGTGGAACAGGGAGAGACATAGGGGGAGAGGCAGGAAAAGGAAGGAAGTTAATGAGAGAAGGCAGGATCCGGTCAAAGAGAAGGAGGTTGGCCTGAATTCTGTAAATTGTATAGGATTTTGGTAGAGGTTTAAGAACATTTCAGCTGATTTGTAACAGAAACACGTGCAAAAATTACTTTAAAGTCTTCAGGAAAGGGCAGAAAAGAAAGGGGTTGGGTGAGGCTGGCTCGGGGGGATTGTCAAGAGGAAATAGAATCATGTGCATCTTTGAATGCTATCCAAGTAGGACAGTATATTAAATTCTACAGTAAGATAACCTAGTAGATTAATGCACTTATAGTGGAAATCTATGTTTAACCTTCAGAGCCTATGTTTGAATGTGGATGAGAAGAAATCAGACTGTCATTATTCTGGGTTTGATCAAGTTAGTAGGGTTGAAGTGGGGAATTGTAAGATTGCATGTCAAACCAGTAGAGTTAGTCACATGTCAGGCATGGTTGGGTCTGCTTATCATCATTTAGAGGTTTATTGTTGAAGTTTATACTATTACAATATGGTGAATCATAACCGACATAGAACTTTGAAAAGCCAATGAGACTGGGGAAGAGTCAGTCATTCATAAGGTGTGCACAAATAATCATCCTGCTGAGTTTGCTACCTTGAGGCTACTGTGGTTATTTATTTAAAATGAGGGTGATCCATGACTGCAAGTCAATTACCTAAGAAAGGTCAAAAGAGCTGAGGCAGTGTCGTTCACGTGTCAAGCATTTATGATGTAGACTCTGACATTCCCTATTTAGACAGATAGGATTGCAGTGTTATGAGCTCTGTATCAAAACACATACCATACATTTAAAGTAAGAGTCCCATGACTCCAGGGAACGCCATTGATGCTCCTGAAACAAATTGATCCAACAGACCCCTGTTAGTGCAGAGGTCACCTTTGTGAATAAGGTGACCTGTGAATTTCACAAAGTAATGCAAATAAAGAAATACATCCACTGTGCATTTTTTTGTTTGCTTTATTTTTTGTGAATTTGGAACTTATTGTTTGTTAAAAGATTAACAATGTTTCTCAGCTGCCAACCAAGAGTAATTTTTGTTCTTATTTCTGAATTAAAGAAACATGCAGGTGCAAGTCATTCAACACCTTGCTTTCTTTGAAAAGCACTTGTTGGAAAGGATCTGAACGACCAACATACTACATTAACTGTATTCTTTATTTACTTAGAGCATGCACTTGCAGAAAATAATCTGACCTGTTTTACTCAGTGTTTAAAGAAAGAACATTTCATCAGCATGTTTTGCCATATGCTTAACGCCAATCTGACACCCAAATATGTTAGCAGTTCAGTCTGACCCAAATCACCTAGATATAGGGAAAATTCAAGGGACTTAAAATTCAGCCAAATATGTACACCAAGACCTTCTCACATGATCTTCCCATGTGAGGATGGAATTAAACCAAATACCCAGATATTTCAACCTAGGACATATGTTCCACACACAAATAAATCAGCTTTATTATGCCATTATATTGGCTGTGTTATTGTTTACTATGTGCCCCTTTTTTGACATGAATGACATGTATGCCCTGTATGCCTCCACAGTTTTAATCAAGACCAGTGGGATTTGAATTAGCAGAACAGCCTCAACCATGTGGCTTAAAATTGGGCTCTGTTTGTTACCAATATGGGGTACATCAGAGTTTCAAGATACACATTAATGAAATGTGTATATATATATATATATATTTTAAACAAAAATGGTGCCAGCCCACAACTCTGGTGCACACTATTTTCCACTAGAAATTCTTCACTAATTTGCCAAACCAATAATACATAACTCTAGACAAATTTATAGACAGGAACTAGAAACTGCCATTTCCCTAAGGGTCTGTTTTGCTTTTCGATCACATGTAAAGACCTTACGACTACTCTCCCTATTACACAGACAAAAAGTTCTTGGACTCAGGAAGGTAATGATTCACACGCAGACCAATGGTAAGAATAGTATTGGCTCTTTACAGGCCCTTTATTCACACAGATTATAAGTGAACAAATAACTATTGGAATAAACACAATTGGTAATACATAAACCCAAACATAAGGACAATTTCAAGAAATGTCTACATCACAGTTGGTGCAGTTACATGAGAAAACTTGATCTCCGGGAAGGATAGCTCAGCGGCAATGTATTCGCCTTGGAAGCAAGACGACACGAAGCAACACAGGTTCGATCCCGGATCCGCGCTTAGAAACTTCTGGGTATTTAAGCGCATCATAAATACACAACTAAGACAGAAAAAAAAACAATTACGCAACAAAAAAGAAACAATTCCTATAACAGCACCTCGTTGCCCGTGGGCTGTGTGAGCACGTTAAAAATGCAAAAATAAAAAATAAAATAATCTCAGCCACGACAACACTACCCAGTCCAAAGTCAGGTAGACAGAGAGATAACATGTGCTAACAGGGTCTGGAGCCAAGCATCCTCCCTCTCAGCGAGACTTCATTACCCAGGGTTCCAACTCTCTCTTACCATCAGGATATCTCTCTTCTTATGGGGAAAAAAATCGTTGCCCCCCTCACGTTGTCAACCGTACCTGGCCAAAGGACAGACAGCAAGCATAGAAAGCAAAGAGTGGAAAAATCCAGTTAGTAGTGGAAAAACCACTTTGTCTCGCAACACCCTTGTTCGCAGGACCACTTATCAATGCACCTGCACATCTTCAACTTCCTTCTTGGCTCGCCCTTGAGCGAACAATACAACTATCCTTCATAGTGAGCCCATCTGTTCATAATGTCAGTTTGCAACCCTTGCAGGACTCATGTCTGCCTTCTAACTGAGCTCACAGAAACGTAGACTTTCATTGCAGAAATGGAAAATGGAAGTGAATGTCCAAAATGGCCACACACCGGTGCCTTTTTTTTTTAAGCTCATTTTCACTCACGCATTACAGGGTCACAACAAGTTGTTGTCTGTCCACATGATGAAATGCAGCAGTCAGGTCCATGAACACAACGTACAATGTACTGTTTAGACCAAAAACGTTTAGATTAAATCAAAAATAGATTAACAACTTTTTAAATAGTGACCTGATGAAGAGCTAGTTGTGCTTTTGACAAAATAGGTTTCCCTACCATCCACTCACGTTATCTAACATGTATTAGTTTCTCAAAAACATTTAGGTTGATGATAACAAGGACATTGGTCTGTCTGCTGCTGGAGAGGCTTGATTACGTATTTACATAATGCAACGATCACTCTCGTTTTCAAGGTTTCTTGCAGTTTTCCAATGGCTACAAATGCTCGGAATACTAATTTGAACACGGATGCTCGTACATTAACATTACATTTAACAATATCCACTGGAATGCCATCCAGTCAGCCAGCTTTTAAACAGTGCTGCGATTTCACAGCAAATTCCCCTCTTTCCAATTAATTATAAGCATTTCATACTCTCCGCTGAGCTGTTCAAGCTGCTCGCCTGTAAATTGCACCCTGGAGGTTTCTTTTTATTTCGGTGATGTTTGGGGAACTATTCTACCTATTGACATTAAAATCTGTGCACTTTAAAATAACTATCTCTGGGGTTTTCCAGGGGTAAACTCAACAACAATCGTCCAACATTTTGAGTAATCTTTATTTTTCGCTGCTTCTAAACATTTCGACCAACGTCCTCTTTAAGGCTCAGTGTTCTTTGATTTGGTAAATTGTATAGGAATCCTTTGCTTCACAGACTTTCTCCCAACCAATAGAAATAGTTTTTAGTGTGCAAAGCATTTCCCTGTTATTATCCCCCCAAGACTTCACGATCTTGGATTTCTTTCATGCTGGTTTAAGTAACACTTTCCCAAATACTTCCTTCTAACTTGAACATGTTTTACTCTCTCTGTTCCTTCCTTAGGACCTTTTCCAGGCAAGACAAAGTAGTTTCTTTTTCACTGCATAGCAATGACTCATATAGTTTAGACTGCATATGAAATGACCGTCTGATTGTCTTCATATTTAACTTCTATGATGCTGCTAAATGCATGAAATGATCTTACACATGTAGGTATGTGGTGCCTTGACAGTCAGGTGGCAAAAATAAATAATTTACTTTGCCATACATAATTCAGCAAACTTTTGCCCATTCTTTACACAGGATTTTCTGAAGACACTGGTGACATTTTACAGGCATCAACAGTTGTGGCAGTGACTATGAATTGATCAAAGGTCAAAATAACTTTATTCGGCCATCAGGCCATCAAAGTACATCCTAACACAAACGTTTCCTTAAATTTCCATAATAGATCCAAAGAAAATAAACAAGTTAATAAATAAAAGAAATAGCAGAAAAAGAAAGAAATAGCCTGCGAGGGCACAATAATTCGAAAGAAAGGGAAAGCCCTTGTTAGTCAAGGCACAGTTCAAGGCTCCACAGGCTCAGACCCACAGTGCCTCCCAATCGACCTGGACCCCAATGGTGTAAGGTACACACCCAATAGAACATGGTTAGTTAGCATACTTCGAGGTAGGCCAGCATGTCCAGGATGAGGGCATGGGCTAATTACAACCCCACTTTTTGCAATCCGAACGTAATTCCCTGAACTGCCTAAGACACCTCTAGCCACACTCTGATCCCGAAAATCCAGTTTTATGGAGTCATGGGGATTGTGACCATCGCTGGGCATTCTATGCCAACCCAGCAAGGTTTTCCTAGATACAAAAGCACAACCCCTGGTCGTGCGGAACCAGTGTAGACATTTGTTAGATAGGGGAGCCATAGGTTCCTGCTTGTTAGCATGCAGTTTGAGGACCACATGGAGGAATGCAGTAGCACTTCTTGGCCCCCATGGTCATTGCCCGTACTCATAATCCCCCTGTGGCAGTGGTTCGTATTCTGGGTTCCTTCATGCTGGAGCATTGAATTCCCGTTATGCTTTGCTCACGGGCCTTCAATGCAAAGGGCATCCTATTAGGACCAAGGTCTTTGTAAAGGCGCATTAGGCTGCAGTGAAATCTTAGGCTTGGGCTGTGTCATCTGGGAATGAATGTGCTCGTTAGACTCGCAAAGGCAGGGGTTGGGAGGGGGGTCTCACATGATCAGGATTTTGGATTTTAGCATTTCCGTGTGGAAACAATGGGCTAGGAATAATCTGGTTGGTGGCACATTCCAGGGTTGAATTATAGGGTTCCCTAGCAGCAGGCTGAAATAGCAAGAATCCCTCTGGGGACCCCCTCCTCCCTTCCCATGAGCCTCCATCAGAGTTACAAGCAGTTTATTTTATAGCTGCTAGTTCCCAAAGCACCGTTCACAGCTACATCCCCTCACAGTGTGGTCCTCCTTAACAGGTGGATCAGGGGCGGATTGAATACCATGAATAGTCAATTTACGAGCCCTACGTGTAGTTAGTTGTAGATAGGAACTGGGCCCCTAGTGCATTGACAACCTGTTCTCGCTCCAGCTGTTAGAATTACGGCTGGGGGAGGGCTTAGTTCTGATTAACTCATCAGTCTCATTGGCCATTAGGGTGGGAAGATGTGGTGCCGAAGTGGGTGAGGGATGACACTGGGTAGTACCGGACAAAGGCAGACAAACATGATCCAAAGTGGAGTAGTCGAAGAAGGGGACAGTTGTGGCAGCAACCACTTCTGAAGTTGGAAATTTCCCAGCCCCGAGGGTTATCAGATCAAATGAATGATATGAAGTAGGCACAACAGAGGCTGCTGAAAAAACAGAGGGAGCACCAGCCATCGGGGTTTCGACTGGGGTTAGAAAGGGAAGATCTTATCCGCTAGCAGGGGCTTCGTCTTTAGCAGCGTCGATGCACATAGTGCTGCTACGTCCTTCGAGTAAATCCTTTTTCCCATCTGCGGCACGTAACACCTGATGCGGAATGGGCTGGCAACCCATATTACTGGGATTACTGAGATTATCAGGAATTGCCCCCTAGTTGATCACCTGTTGTGGTTGCTGCCCCACCCAAAGAAACTTGGTTAAGTCCCAGGAAATGATGGATCTATTTTATGTGAGAATAGCCCCCCTACACCGCCCCGTGTTGGTGAACATAGTGCTGGGATTTCCCCCAGGAGCAGAGATTGCATTCCGTGACGGAAGAACCTTCCTTGCAGTGGCTCGGCGGACAGGCCTTCTTGCCTCTCCTCACAGTTAGTAACTCATGCTTGGACTTTGTTACCAGGTAATCTTGAAAAATTGACCTGGAGTTTGGCTGTTTACAGAAGAGGAGTGGTGGGAAAATGTAGGTTGGTGCAGACTCTAACGCCTTCATTTGAAAATGTTCCAGGATTGTTCAGATAACAGCAGTGGACCCCCGACGCAGCTGTAGCTCACCTTACTTTCGCCTCAAGATAGAGTGCCAAATAGAGACCGAAAATCTTCCAATCCAAAGCTTCAGGAGTATTCAAGATGACACCAGTGCAATCCAGTGCAGTCTGCTACGCCGATCACCTGCGTCGCCTAAAACCGCGCCCTTGACCCGCTTCAGGCTTCACCACTGCAGGGCTGCTAGAGCTGCCTTATGTCCTGGGGACGTGGCCAAAGCAGGAAACGGGAGCCAGGCAGACCAGATAGTGCCAGGACGGCGGCAAACAACTCGCTCTTGCCCCACCGATCATAATGCACTTCTTGTGAAGGCACAGAAAGTCTCAGCAGTGTACAGAATTCAAATTACTCACACAGGTAACATTGGTACGCTTTGGTAACATGGATTACTGCCAAACATACTTGTCGAACATTCTTCTTGCTCGTACCGTAGCTGACTAGACATAGGAAGACAACAGCAAGAAAGATACATACAATTTCAGTGTATTGTGCTTGTTGGCAGATTGCATGTACATACAGCTACAGTCTGATTGGCTTATTCAGATAGCCTACAGGTGTCAGAAAGGTCCCTTGGTTAGGCTGAAAATATAATAATATGAGCTTAAATAGTATGTGTGAAAATAAAAGTCCAGTGTCCAGTGTCTGTTCAATATACAGAAGATGTCTCATTGACACAGCTATTGTCTCACTAATGCACTTTTAAGGTGCAGTAATATGATTTATATATTCTATGTGGACAAAATGTGTTTTTCCACGTGCTTATCATTCATGGGCAATTTGCTACAGACCCAAGCTACTCCTCACTGATCACGCCCAACAAGGCTGAAACATGTCTGGGATGCTTGTGGTCTCGTGCAGAAGGGATGTGACTTAGCAGTTTGGGCTGGACTACCCCTTTTGGGCTGGGGCCAAGTCTGATTTGCATATGGTCTTTCCCCTTCTGTATTGGCTTAGCAGGTGAAGAACGATGGTCTGGAGGGTTGCCCAGAGCAATGCCAGAGGTTAAGATTTATTCTAAACCTTCAAGCCATCACCTCTTTTGTTTTGCTATTGTCACCCCAAGTGGGACGGGTATGCCCAGACGTGGGTCCCGTGCCTGCTGGGCCTAGAGACCCAAGCTACTCCTCACTGATGACGGCCAACAAGGCTGAAACATGTCTGGGGATGCTTGTGGTCTCGTGCAGAAGGGATGTGACTTAGCAGTTCGGGCTGGACTACCCCTTTTGGGATGGGGCCAAGTCTGATTTGCATATGGTCTTTCCCCTTCTGTAATGGCTTGGCAGGCGAAGAACGATGGTCTGGATGGTTGCCCAGAGCAATGCCAGAGGTTAAGATTTATTCTAAACCTTCCAGCCATCACCTCTTTTGTTTTGCTATTGTCACCCCAAGTGGGACGGGTATGCCCAGACGTGGGTCCCGTGCCTGCTGGGCCTAGAGACCCAAGCTACTCCTCACTGATGACGGCCAACAAGGCTGAAACATGTCTGGGATGCTTGTGGTCTCGTGCAGAAGGGATGTGACTTAGCAGTTCGGGCTGGACTACCCCTTTTGGGATGGGGCCAAGTCTGATTTGCATATGGTCTTTCCCCTTCTGTAATGGCTTGGCAGGCGAAGAACGATGGTCTGGAGGGTTGCCCAGAGCAATGTCAGAGGTTAAGATTTATTCTAAACCTTCCAGCCATCACCTCTTTTGTTTTGCAATTTGCAAGATGTGCCATGTCAAACAGTGGGACATATTAACAGTGCTAGTCCAATGTACTCTGTACCTGTTGCCTAATTGAACCTGATAGTCATGCAGATACTCATCAGGGAATGGCATTACGGCTTTAGTATACATATGCGAGCCCCTCTTTTTAAGTGAGATCAGATTGTGATATTTACCTCGGTTGTCCGTCTGCTAATACGTCCCCCAGAAGGAACCAACTCAGACAATTCCCTTAATCTTTTGTCATTGTCGATACATTTGTGCCATGTATAGTATCACATCTTTCATGCTATTAATTAGCAACACAATTGTGACAGTCTGAACCAGTTTTATAATTGATCATATCATTCTTAAGAGAAAATAACATTTCAGGCTTCAGGCTTTCCAACGTGTTACCTCAGGTTAGGCTACACACTAGTAGGCTTTGTACTGAGCAAGACGCACACCATGTTCAGGAAAAGTATGCATTATGCATTGGACATACAACAGGCTGCACAAAAAAACAGACACAATAATAGCCACCCCACGATTTAACCTTTCTGCACTTACGCATTTTTATGTTCATTCATCAGGGAAAAATGCACATGTAGACAAACAGCCTCAAAACTGATACAGAGGTGAGCATAGAAACCTTGGAAATGAACGTTGGCAATGGACACATGAAAAGAAAAAGAAAACAAGAAAACACTTTGTACTTTTGTTCAGCACTGCCCTTAGACCCCAGCTAGTACTTTGACTATGAAAGCAAATGCATTATAGATACAGCTTCAATTTTCATTTGATTCCCCCGTCCATATACCCAGCTTAGTGACATTATTGTGATCATTACACTGTGAGATTGTGCTATTGTGACCCCTTCTGCATGAAAGACGTTGCAGCTAACACTTTGGTTCCCGGTTACTTTGTTAACCCTTTCATGCCAAAAGGGTTAAAAAAGGTCAGCCAACAGTGCCTAGTTTGACACTTTACCAATTAAAATACCCCACAAAAGGGATCCTAATTAGTTAATAGATTGATTCATTGATTTGATTGTTGCCCTAGTTATACTTCCACAATACTAAACCCTTCGCTTTCACAGGCTTCCACATACGATCAGTGTCTTGGCCAGCTCTTTTCTTGGGTCGACGCAGTCTCCCAGCCTCCCTTTGGCAGCAACCCATGTCTTCACTGCAGCCTTCAGACGCACCGCTGTGCAGCAGCCTCTGGTAACTCTCCCTCTCTTTGGGAAAACTCCCACTTAGCCATAATCAACACGCCCAGCCGACAAGGACCCAGTAAACCACCAGCTGATCAGCAAGAAGAAGACCCCTCTTACCACCATTCACTCCCTTTTATCCCCTTTCAGTGAGCCCTGCCACTTATGCTATACTCCACTATGTTCCCTTTACCATTTTATTAGCCTCTGTCACCTTGGTTGTGACCACCCCTCATGAGGTCACTTCCATTCTCCCTGCATGCAGGACTCTTCGAGAATATTCCAGCCCCTTCCTGCACCCATCTTGTGTAATTTTCCAGCCCAGCCCTAAGCGAGCTTTTGGCAGCACTCGGCACATCTGCCAATAATGTAACGTGTTCCTTCCTTCCTCTTTTCCGCTCAGAACAATGAGAATCTATCTTCAAGGTCCTGTTCTGCAGCCTCACAGCGCAATCTCTAAATCCCGTGTGCAAGTGCAGTTTTTACTCTTTGCTTTTTTCTCTGAATCTGGCAAACCACAGCCAGCGTATTTTTTCATGCACCTGCCGCAGTGTCAGTGCTATCATAGTCTGTGGCCTCCAAATCTAACCCACACACAAACCACCACTGTGTTAGCTTTTAGCCTCCCAACCCCCCCCCCCCTCCCTCACCCCTCTGGTTCACAGCATGTGCCGCAATGTTAGCTTGCTACAGCGTTAGTATTGTTATTAAGGCCAACAACCTGTAACCTAGCCCCAAGACACACATCACACAGCATATATTATTTAGCACATAGGCCCATATTCTTACAGTACCTATGGAGTTTACATGTTTATAATCTGGGTGAAATCCATCACCATTGATCAAAACGTAGTTAATTAATAATAATAAAAATAATATTACTGGTTGATACTCGGTTGGGCTTAAGTTAGAGGATCGAGAAAAGTGAGTGTCTTGTAGTGGGCATTACCAGCCCATACATTCCCTCTCATTCAGGCTTATGGAGATGATCACCCAGGAATGACCACCAAGGAGAGATGTACTCTTGGTGTACTAATAATGGCAATTGGGAGGAAGGCAGAGAACAGAGTGCAGCGTGGTATGATAGACAAAGGGGAGGCTGGAGTACAGGTGAAGCACAGCCAGAAAGTAGTTGGCATAGACTTGGATGATGATGGTTGGTGGGAGTGTCCGGAGCTAAACAGAAAGAGGGAAGATGGTGCGGGAAGAGTGGAATTAAGCGGAGGGCCGGCTAATTAAAAAAAATGAGTTGAAGATCAGGTGAGACCCACCCATCAACCAATAGGAAGTGAGACTCTGAATAATGAGGGTACAAATAGGAAACAATTAAAATTCACAGAGGTGACTTTGCATTTTCCTTATTAGACTATGTAAACACACACTGATGATAAATACTTTGCTCAGTAAGCAGTTATTTTCAAAGTAAAATTAACAGCCCATAGTTATTCCAGTGTCACCTGACGCTTAACAAATATATCCAGTTCCCAAAGGCACAGGCTCTTGTCGGACAGGTCTAGACATGTCTCAGTTTCACCTGATTTTTAGTATGCATCTATATAGCATAGCTATCCAATTGTTAATGCAGACTCTTAACTTTGCATACATTGTTTGTTAATAAGCTCTGTTGGTCTGATACAATAGATGGGTAAACTTGTTTGTGCGCAGCCGCGCTAGCACACTCACTATGTAAAAACAAGCACTGGAAATGCCAATAGTTTTGGCGTTTACTGTTCTTTGCATTTTGCATTTATAGGCAACAGGGTGCAAGGAGGATAGTGTGAAGCTTTAAAGCAGGATGCATAAGTGGTGCAGGTGTGCAATGGAATCAGAAGGGGAATAGAGCAACAAAGGAAAACATTGATAGACGGTGGCGATAATTAGCAACTGGAAATAGGAGCGATTAAGGGTGAGAGAGTAAGAGAAAAAGTAAGTGTGAGAGGATGAATCAGAGAAAAAGGGCTGAGAGCACAGGTGAGAGTTGGAGAAGACAGAATAAGGGATATGTACAAGAGTGCCAGAGAAAGAGGATAGCCATGCCAAGAGAGAAAGTAAAAGTGCATGCACAGAGGGAGAGTCACAGTGCGCAGAGAGAGAGAGAGTGACAGCGCGTGAAGGGAGATATAGAGAGAAACCGCACGCAGAGAGAGAGAGAGAGAGAGAGCGAGAGAGAGAGAGAGAGAGAGACCGCGTGTGCAGGGAGAGCGAGCGACAGCACATGCGGGTAGAGAGAGAGCGACCACGCACAGATAAAGCTACAGTGTCCAGAGATAGAGGGAGAGTGACAGTGTGCAGACAGAGAGAGAGAGTGCAACTATTTAAAACTTCACGTGAGCTTTCAGATGTCAGTCTGCACAATTCAGCAAAGAGAGAGGATACAGGGGGATCAAATAGTTTGGCATATAGAGCCAGACTTCTCCAATCCGCTATCGCCTGCATGGATAGGATGCCCAGATCATAGCAGATGATTTCAATAGGTACTCATGGAGGCAATTGCAGACACCAGCACCACCGTTTCCTCCGACTTTAAACTATGCGAAGTCACCCCCCTTTAATTCGGCTCCGTATAACAGGACTAGTATGACTTGTAATATTTCAAGATAGGCATTAAGGAGAATTTTCCATATTTCCGGTTTCGTTTTTTCATTTGCACCGTGCAGTGCCAGTAAAAACCTGCTCATGTCACAATTCAACAGCGCTGTTCTGCCTCTGCTTGAGTCGGAATCCTAGATATTTCCAACAGGAGACCACCTCTAGTCCCACATTATCATTCCTGGCAGGTTAGCATAGTATTATCTTGAACTTATCCGGATTTATCTGCAAGTCTAGTGCTTTCATTTAGGCAACTAGGCAATTGGGCATCTCTTTACAGCATGATTAGTTTATTGGACAACAGCTACTTTTTGTATGGCTGCAAAACCTTTCTTTGCTTGACAAGCATCTCGGGATAATGTATATCTTTGAGATTTTGCTGCAAAAGATGTCTCAATTCTTTCTTTTTCCTTTAAGCCTTTTCAACAAATAAATGGGCTTTAGAGAGCGCAAGTTCATGTGCCTGCACCTGGGAGACCTTCACCAGGCCAGCCGCAGGACTCTTAAAGAAGCTCAGGAACAGGAGGTTTAAATGAGCCTCTGAGGGGCCTGTGGCTCTACTCCTTATGCATTCTGCAAGGTTATGATTAAAGCGATCTGCCAGCTGAGAGGTTCAGTTTGCAGTGTGGTTAAAGGGGACATTCAAGTTACGGTGCTACCACAGGTGACACGCATGCCAAAGGAGACACTACATGCGTCAACGATGTTACAAATTACACTGCAGCAACGGCGATACCACAAAAAGCAGAGATGTCTTGTTCACAGACGTTTTTACGGGAGGGCAAAAGGGGCACTTGCCCAGGGCCCCCGCCTTGGAGGGGGCCACACAAGGCTGCCTGATCTAAAGAAGTAAGATTCCTTTGCTCACCAGACTTAAGTAGAACACATTAGGATATTGTATTGCATGGTGCTTAGGCTCTCAACCTCTACTGCCTGTCTATTTTGGCATGCACATTCTGCCTCAATCAATTCATCCTTTAATGCTTTCTGTGTTCACTGTGGTATGTATAGTTTGTGTGTTCCCTGCGGCACAACGCCTGTAGCCTTCTTTCCTTCGTGAAGGAATTATGTTGATCATGTGCAATAGCCAAATTTGAAATGCATACTGGTAAATTGAGTGCCACAATGGTTCAGAAGTTAACTCAGTGTGTTAAGCACTCATTGCAGTGATATGTGTTCCTATGCAAGATTAGATGAGCACATTCCTGTAAGGCTGGCTGAGCCTTTCCTATGTCTGAAGTTTATAAACCTGCCTCCATATGAACTTGGTCTTGCAGCACAACAGGTGCTATTATCAGCAATAGACATGCACCAGATAGGGGTTGCTATAAAAACAAACATGTCATCCTTTTGGTGAAGGTCTAGAAATTTGTTTGTTCAGATAGGGTGTTGTAAAACCTAGGCAATCACCTCCAACTATGAGCATAAACTCTTAGTCCAAGAGATGAATACATATCAGAATTTGGAACCAAAGCATTCATGCTGTATCCTGGCTTTGCCAGCAGACAATACAGTGATCCTGATCAATCACCTTGTATCTCCTACATTATTGTACTGTCTTCTGTGAAGTTTGCCTTCTTGCATGCTGGTGGCTTCGTTTAGCCCATTACTTGTTCTTTCTTTTTATGTAAGCCATTTGAGTTCAAGGGCTTGTAGACAGAAGGGAGTGGACCAGATGGTGAAGGACTAGGGCAAGCATATTTTAAAGGCTGCTCGTTTGACACAAAAAAAACACTTTGCATTTTCGTAAAAGTCAAAGGATTTTCTGCACCTTTATAAATGACAATTTGACAAGCCAGTGTTTTGGAAGTATGTAAAGATTTCAAATACAAAAGTCCAACCCAGATAAAATCTGTTAAATCACACTGATTGGTATGCTGGTACTTATATACGTCTCTTGTTGATGGAGAGAATGAAGCTAGATACATCCTGTGTTACACCCTTCTATAGTATTTTGTTTTTAAAAATGGTCATGTTTGGTAATGTGCTGTGTGTACTTTCCAAGTTAGTTTTATAAAATGAGATTATTTTAGTTCATGGTAAGAACTGGTAATGAAAGTGTTCAAATTCAGAAATTGCAGGGTTGGCACAAATCCCAGATTCACCCCTTAACCAGTTTGTGTAATGCTGGGCATCTAATGTAATCTTGTATTGTCTAGCTTCTAAAAATTGCTAGTCCCTAAACCTTTCAAAATGGTTAGCCATTCAGAGTGATTTCTTTCTCAGGGTATGATATTCAAAGCAGCCTCACTCATGGTTTCACTGGCTATAGTGTTGCTTCCACTATAAAAGTGAGCATTGATATATTGCACACCACAGGCACCACTTTATTATTTTGATCTCTAATGAGAACACTATTTGAAAACCATGTCCCATTTATAATCTCAGTCTGTCTGCATACTGACACCTTCCTGGTAGCCTGTAATCTGCATCCACTATCCATGCTATGGTATGTGTATCATTCTCCTTTCTACCAATTGGTCTGCTCTATCGATGCTTGAGCACATTTGCATTCTGTGAGGGACCAACTGTGAGTTATCTGTCCATTCTGAGTTACATGTACCTTTTACATACAGTGCTGCATTACTACTACAGGCTGCATACCTTCCTGGATTGTATTGATAGAAAATCTCCTGTATCTATGCTAGAACAGAAGTAGCCTGATAATGTTGGCATTCAAATGGTACTTGTTTATCAGTCTGATTAGAGCAAGAATGAAGAGGCTAAGGGGACTTAAAGTGAGTAAACATACTTATTTTTAATGCTGTGAGGCAGCATATCAACCTATGGGATGTGATTGCAGCAGGGGTGGCGGAGCAGATATTCTTGATGACTTAATTCGTTTGGTGAAGGGGTGCCCCAAAGATGCCTGTGCCCAGGGACCCAAAAGTGATTAAGATGGCCCTGGTCATGTTATATCTCACGTGGCATGCATGGGATGCTGCCGCGCGAGACATGCTGATGACATACCCTTCATTAGACAATCAGAAAGGGCGGAATGATGGCTCAAACCACTGGTTAAACTGGCATACTCGTGTACGATAATACATTGCACCCACTAAGCTGGTAAGTCACTTCAAATCTCCACAAGACACACAGGTGCACTGTAGGGTCAGAAGAGATAAGTGCTTGTGATGTCACGACAGGCTCAGGATGTTGTTTGGGCTGGGGTAATGCAAGGTATGATTAAAACATGAATCTACGTACACATGTTTATTGGTAGTGCTAACATGCAGCGCGTGTGAATGGGTTTAAGGTGAAATGCTGTGAAGTGGTGGCATTGTTAGACTGACAGGTGAGACTAAACGTAGAATGCTGTGAGCGTGTTGCAGTTTGACAGGCGAGATGGGCCACAGTGCTGCTTGCCCCGGGTCCAATCATGCTCCCCCATGTTCTTACCATACACACAAGGGGGCAGTATGTGTATACTCTGACTGGGGTGTGAGATGTTTGAACCCACTAGTCCAGGCCCTGCAACATTACTGTGCATTGCTTGCATCAGGAACATCAGAATGGCCGCCGGAAAGCATGCTGCTTGCTAAAAATCACCCAAAAGTGCGCAGTAAAAATGTGAAAAATAGGGTGCCATCCACTTTTTCCTATCTCAGTGATAACACAGGAGACTACTGCCAAACCCATCACTTGGCTGCCCACAAAGCAAGGCTGATTGCAAATGAAACACAGAGCTGTGTGAAAATCCGTTTTTCTTGGTTGTCAAATTTGCAAAAACCATGGCTCACAAACCACCCAAAAGATCCAACCTCCTTGTTGGGTGTTAAACATCATTCTACTTCAAGAATCCACTTAAATACAATGTCCACAGAAGTATACTTATCAGAACAAAATCCACATTGAAGATTGCTTGCTTGGAAAATTATGTTGAAAATGGGTGCAATACCGTTACTCGCCTCTGTCAGACGCTGGCGATCTCTAAATCTGACTGGTGAAACTTGTGTCTTAAAAGCTAAATATGCCAAAGAAGGGACTTTCATCAAATGCAATATGGGGTGCCACACATTGGTTTTCATGTTGAAAAATGCTGCAATTGAAGATATGTTTGCTTATTTTAACATTTTTAACTTTAATTTTCACAAAAGAACAATGTTACAATGTACTGTAAGATAACCTGATTCAGCTAAACTCCAAGAGGTTTCCCACACTGAGCTTCAAAGACATTCCACACCTCCTACCCAACAAAAGAATCTTCCCCCCTGCTCTACTACGAAACCGGCAGGCTGGTGTGAAAGGAACTCGGAGGGGGACTTTTGGCCTGTTGTCCTGCTTGCAGACAAAGGACTCCCTTGAACTGAATGGAAATGCTAATTTGGGGCATCAATATAAACCAGCCCTGGCAGGAAGGAGCTGAAGTTACTCTCTGGATCAGCCAACACCTTGGAGGCGGGCCAGACTGAAAATGTGTATTTGAAACTGGAGTAAATATATGTTTAAGGAAAAGACTTATGAAATATTGTACCGAACTGACAAAAATGTGAAACTTAGAGATTATTAAAATGAAAAGATCGCTCACAGTTTAAAACTAATCTGGAATCTGTGCGATGTTCTGAGACTGAACCACAAAAATGTTAATATTCTAGCTATTGTGATTATGCTATGAAGATGAAAATTTACGCCCAGATGGTATGTGCATGTATGTGTAAAAACTTGTACAGATCCGAAAATGTGCAACCAACCAAAAGCACGAAAAACTGTCATTTGTGAACCAAAACTCGTAGGAACATGAGACTTTGACAGAAACATAGCTTAGTTGATCTATCATGTAAATATGTATTATGAACATGTTGTGCATATTGTAAATATGTTTTTTTATGAAAAATAAGATATACTGTACAGAGACAAAAGGGAGGTTTTCTCCTTAAGCCATAAACATGACACATCATGACACATCATGACACATCATGACACACTGTTCCTTTCTCAAATCAGGAGAGGGGGAATTCTTTGACCTATCAGATCCTTAGAGGGTTGGGCATAAACAATCAGCCTCCCCACCCACTTTGGAAAATGGATAAATAGGGACTGTTGAGGACCCAGATGACACACACTTTCACTCATCAACTGATCCACTGGCGAAGCACCCTGTAGGAAGATCCAGACTCCAGAACCTAGATCCAGAACCAGACTCCAGAACCAGACTCCAGAACCCTGAAGCAGAGCCCTAACCCAAAAAGCTGAACCTTTTCAGCAGGCCTTTAAAATCTAGCAACCTGATTTTAAACCCTAAACTTCCACAGGGGCAAAACCATTCAACAGCCATGCTGAGCTGTTTTGCTGCTTCTAGCCAGGAACCCATTCTAGAACCCAAGATCCAGATCAGTCCAGCAGAGCTGTAACCCAGAACCCGTCGGATCCAGTCCAAGAGGCCGTGCAGACCAGAGTGCCTTGCTGAGAGCAGAACCAAGTGCCTGAGACCTGTCTGGTGGTGAGCGAATCCCAGCCAAACCCTTGACCAGATCTTTGACGGGCCCATGTCAGTCCAAAGCCATAGTAGTGAGTATTTAGTATAGAACTGTCCATAGTCATCTCTTAGTTTAAAGTTATCCTATTCAATCCATTTCGACCTATCCAGAAGTGCATTGTAGAATCTTGTGTCCATCCTGAATCCTTCTCATTACATAGTCTGTGATAATAGTAGTGATAATCATCTGTGTGCTGATATTTTTCTGAAGAAAGTGAAGTGTCCTGTGGACAGAAGTCAGAGCGGAAGGCGCCCTGTTCTGGTGGTTGTCCTGTTGGGTATCTTGCACTTTCATAGCCCCTTAGTATAAGTCCATCTTGGTTCCTAATCTTTAAAGTGCATCTTTCATTTTGAAATTTTGACTCTTTTGAGAAAAATCTACCTACACTAAACCCCCTGTAACTTTTGAAACGTACGTCCTAGAAACGAAATGTAAATGTCATTTTGAAGCTAACATCCTCAGCTTTCTAACGAACCCAAATCATTCCAATTCCTTATAGTTCTTCCGTAATCGCATTTCTCGCGCACGGAAAAGTTGCCGCAAATTTGCATTTGGCTCAATTTCACTCCATGTAAAATAGCTATTTCTTGCTTCCAACTTCTGAATTTCGTTTTTCATCTGCTAACCATTCAACAATCATTTCTAGTGTGTACCTGAACCAATCCAAAGCAACTCTCACTAGTTCTGAATCCATTTATTGAATTAAAGTCATTTTTAGCATTTTTCCATACATTACTAAATCACATTCAAAAGCAATTGACCTGTTGTAAAATCAATACTGTTCTCGCTAAGCTTGCTGGGGGAATTGGGATTGAACTGCATTGTTGATTGCTATTCCTGAAACCTGTGTGCCCTCATTCCATATCTCCATATTGTATATTAGGGGGGAGTGAGTAGTAACAGGGGAAAGAGTGATCATATTGTCTTTTGATTGAAGTCATATCAAGTTTTATTTCTGTGTTGTATTCTTTCCTGTCATTGCATTTCCTTGAACCCATACAAGTTATTCTCTGCTACATTAATCATCCTATTCCTACTCCTAATTGATTAAAGAGATTGTTGATATTGTAATATTACCCATTGCTGATCATTGTTCATATACATAAGTGTGATATTCAGATATTATTCATATTTATAAAAGTGTAATATATGTATTGTTCAATTCTTCAAATAAATCTTTTAACTTTGCAAAACAACCTGTGGGCGGAGAAGGAAAGTGTGGAGTCAAAGATGACCTGAGGTTCTTAGCCTCACAGGTAGGGGTAGGAGGAGGGTCAAGGGAGACCGGCCGAGAGTGAGGGCAAAGGATGGTGAAGGTGGACTGATGAGGAGGATCTCAGTTTTGTTGGCATTTAGACAAAGATCATTGGTGGCACACCAATCCTGAATGGCAGTTAGGCAATCCGAGATAAGAGAAGGAGAGGAGGTGGCCGAGGGTAGCCTGAAAAGAGTTGGGTGTCATCGGCATAGCTCTGGAAATTTGATCAGAAAATGTCAATACAGTGGGCGAGAGTTGACAGGTATTGGTTTAAAAGCCAGGGCGAGAGGTTAGACCCCTGGGGAACACCACAGGTGGAGAGGGAGATAGATGATAGGAAGGACCCAAGTTGGACCTGGAAGGGTCGGTCAGAGAGGAAAGGGGTCATCCAGGTCAGAGCCTGATCGGTGATACCTAGGTTATCACAGAGACGATTGAGCAGGGTGATATGGTTGACCGTGTCGAAGGCAGAAGAGAGATCAAGTAGGATGAGGACAGAGGGAATGTTAGAGTCAAGGTTGGAGAGCAGATCTTCACAGATGTTCAGGAAAGCAGTTTCCGTGCTTCTGGCAGATCTGAAGGCAGACTGGTGATCATGGAGAGAGCCAACAATATCGGAGTGAGCGTTAAGCAGAGAGGACACATATTTTTCCAGGAGTTTACCAAGAAAGGGTGTGATGGAAATTGGGCGATAGTTAGCCAATCAAGAAGGGACGGCTGTGGGTTTCTTGAGAAGAGGATGCACAAGAGAGTGCTTCCGAGGGCAGGGGAAGGATTCTGAGGCAAATGAGAGGTTGCAAAAGTCTGCGAGGGCTGGAGCGATGGTATCAATGTGCTCTGTCAAGGTTTTAGAGGAACAGGGGAAAAAAGAGGAAAGAAAGAGAAAGAGGGGGGGCGGTTGAAGGAGGGTCAACATGCACAGACTGAGAGGGGATAGGAGAGGGAGGGCAGGAGAGGGTGGACAGCATGGCCTGGGTTTTTGAGATAAAGTGAGAGGAAAGGGCATTGCAGAGAGCCTGAGACGCAAGAGATGGGGTAGAGACTGCAGCATTGTTGGCCAGTTCCTTACAGATTTCAAAGAGTTTGGCCGAGTTGTTTCATGCCGCAGAGACATGGGCTTGAATGTGGACTCCCTTCTTGGTACGGACAGAGAGGCGATATTGCCTTTGGAGCAGGCGGCAGCCCAGTTTGTCAGAAGATGAACAAGAAGCCCTCCATTTCCTCTGCGCCATCCTACTCTTATGTTTAAGTGTAGCTAGGTCGGAGTCATACCAGGAATTTCACTTGGCTTTGGATTTCAAGAGGATCCTCATAACAGGGGAAAGAACATCAAGAGTATCAAAAATAGAAGAGTAGAGAAGGAACAGGGCTGTGTCCGGGTGTGAGTCAGCCAGAGGAGGAGGGCGGGGGGGTGAGTGGCAGCGAAAACCTCAGCTGACACACGCTTCATGGGCCAGATGTTTGAGAAGGTGGGTGGCAGTGTTGGGGTAGGCTTGGCTTGGAGGAAGAGAGTGAGAGATGAGAGGAGAGGAGGCAGTGGTAACTCCAAAAGAGAGGAGTGGGCTGGGTGATAGAGAGGGGGGGCAGAGGAGATCAAGACATCAAGTATGTGTCCTGTAGAGTGCGTCGGGCCAGAGGGGAGGATAGAGAGGGAAAGGGAATCACAGAGGTCGTTAAAGCGCAAATATGAAGGACAGGGAGAATCAAGGTGGATGTTGAGGTCACCAAGAAGAGGAAATGAGTGGTTCAGGCCAGGAGGGAGAGTGAGAGGTCCGCCCACTCAGAGAGAAAAGAGCTGATTTGACCAGGGTGTCAGTAGAGAGTAGCAACAATAATAAAGTGGCTAGGAGAGATTGAGAGCCTGCAGACTAGGCTTTCGAAAGAGGAGTAAATCTGGGTGGGAATGATAGTGGCAGGAATCCACTCAAGAGAGATCAGGGCTACACTCCCTCTGGGCTGAGTGGATATGGGTGCAGAGAGCATCTTGTAGTCGTCAGGGAGGAGAGTGTCAAAGCTCATGACAGAGCTGGCCGTGAACCATGTCTCCGTAAAATCGAGAACATCCAGATCTAGTTTTTCAAAGAGGTGGCAGATGTCAGAGGAGTGTTTGACAGCAGAGTTGTGAGTGGCTAGATGGAGAGGTTTGCCAGCCTTAAAGACCTTCCGGGGAGGGGTACAAATCAGAGGTACACCCTGCAGAGGTGTGGAGGTAGCCAGAAGTGGGGCAGAGGAGGAGGGAAGAGTGGGCAAGGAAGTCAAGGAATGAGAGGAGGGAACAGCCACAGATGATAGGAAGTTGATGAGGTGTGGGAAACGCCTATCGAAGAGGAGGAGATTGGCGTGAGGACCTTGGACCATGACAGTGCCATTTAGGTAGACATTAAGGATGACTCTGGAGGAGTCGAAATAATCCATATGGACATCCCAGCGAGTGTCACCATTAATGGGAGAGGAGGAGACAGGACAGAGCACAGAGATCATATGCAGGGTCCATAGATCTGGCAAAGGAAGGACAAAGAGGATGTCGGTGAGGGTCTGTCTGTAAGAGGTGCTGGAATAGGTAACAGTGATTTGGAGACCAAGACACCCTTTTTAAACTTCTTATTTCCAGATTTAGTGAGAAGGGAAGGATAGTTGATAGAGAAGCAGTTGGAATAGACTGGAGAAACAGAAAGCGCCACGGGTCGGAAGAGAGAGGAGGCAGAGGGAGGAGTATGCAAGTAAAGCGGTATGAACAGTCACTGGGCTAGCAGGTTACAATCAATGGCCAAAGTTAAATGTACACCCAATTTTGACTACACCAAGTTTGACCATCCAGTTAAATGCAAAATACACCCAAGTTTTGACTTTCAAGTTAAAAGTAAGGCCCTGTAGTTAAGGAAGCAAAGTGGGAGTCAGATGGAAATGGTGCGTACAGAAACTACTTAAATTGAGTACATATCAGGGAGAGCTGAGAGTACCAGCAGAGAAGGAAGTGAAGGGCAATCAGAAGGAGGGAACTAACCCATGCCGAATGTGGTAAGAGAGTCATGGTAGTCCAGTAGTCCAGGGATAGCAACCTCAAGGAGGGCTGGGCTGTGTCGGAAGACTAATGTAGCAGCCTGTAAGCAGACAGGGAAGCAGACAGGGGCCTTAGAAGTGGGCCTTCATATGTGGCACCTCCCAACTGTTTCGATTGGGCAATGTAGGCCCAGGCAGCCAATGGGGTGGGAGTCAGGTGAAGCAGAGCCACATCAGGAGATGAAAAAAAGATAAGGCCATCTTGGCAAGGCCTGAAATCACTGAGGCACAATGGCTGCCAATGAAGAACAGTTTCAGGACCCATCAGATGGGAATAAAGACAGCACAAAGTAGCTAAAATGGCAAACTGCCACCCGCGTACACAACAAGAACTATTGTTTTTTTTTGTTTTTTTTTTTAAATAATTGTGCAATGGGCGCAATATGCAGGACAAAAGTCAGGGCTTGCCCTGTGATTGCCAAGGTGGAAGTCTGGAGAATGCAAAAGGAAGGAAAGAGGGTCACCGTGGATGTGAGGCTCCTTCCCGGCAGGCAGAAGTAGACTTAATGGAGGAGGTCTCCTCGAGGGCCTGCGTAGGTGGTGCCAGCTTTTGCCTCCCAGCTATTCTGATTGGGCAATGAAGGCCCAGGCAGCCAATGGGGGGTGGGAGTCAGGGAATCAGAGCCACTTCAGGAGATGAAAAAAAGATAAGACCATCTTGTCAAGGCCTGAAATCACTGAGGCACAATGGCTGCTGATGAAGAACAGTTTCAGGACCCACCAGATGGGAATAAAGACAGCACACATTTGCTAAAATGGGCAGTCTGCCGCCCGTGCACACAATAGGAACAATTCTTTTTGTTTTTTTTCCCAAATCAGTGCGCAACGGGGGCAATGTCCAGGACAAATGCAGGGCTTATCATGTGATTGCCAAGGCGAAAGTCCGGAGAATGCAGAAGGAAGGAAAGAGGGCTGCCGTGGATGTGAGGCTCCTTCCCGGCAGGCAGAATTGCTGTCCCTAGGTCAGCGGTGGTGTGCCGCCTATCTAAAAGAAAAGGAGAGGGAACCTGTCCCAATGGCACAACATACATATGATCATCTATTTAAAAAAACACTCAAAAGCCCGATCGGGAGGACTCAATCCGTTTCACTTTGTCATACTCCGAACATTCCTCAATGGAATTTGTATGGTTTACTATCCTTTTATTCACCCGCAGGGGAACATTTTCAATTAGTGCACTAATGGTGATAGGTATTGCTTAAAGCTTAAAAGAAAAGAAAGTCGAGCAATGCATGAAGTATTTAGTGAACCAGCCTACTGGCAGGGTACTAGTTTAAAAAGGTACTCCAATTACTCAAAAGGATATCGAAGCAGGAAGGGGTCGACCGGTTTTGATGAATTTAGTTCATTAGGTCATCATCTTCATGACCAGTAAGTTTGAGGAAGTGTTATTCACTGTGATCCATGATTCAAGATCTGGCAACCATCCCATGACAATCTTGCCACTCTGTAGTTGTTGGGTGGCGTGAGGAACGGGTGTCTAGCTGACCAAGACTGAGACTGGATTGTGAATGTCACTCGTCTCGCGTTATCTGCTTGTTCTTTTGCGCAACATGGACGGATCGGCGTTTGTGTGGACTCACCGTGTTGTGATTATTTGCTAATTACAGCCCTATTACACCCTAGATGGGGTTATTTTCATGGCATAATGAGCCATCACAAACTCTGTCCTTAGCCGAAGCCAAGGGGCATAGGTTAGAAAAAGCAATGAAGACTCTTGTAGATGTCCATAACGATATTTGCACATAGGGGCCATTTTCCATGTCCCCTCTGAGGATAAGGAGCTGACGTCATTTCCTGCTCAGGTTATTTCCATTGTTTGCATCCCATAGTGCAAATAATGCATGAAAGTCCGGGGATTCTGTGCATTCTGACTCCACAGAATGCAAATAATTGTGAACGCCTGCTGCCTTGAACTTGTTTGTGACTGTTGAACTCTCAGACAACTGAAGTGCTTCTTTCTTAGTCCTTGCCTGCAAGTTTCACACTTAATGACAGACAGTTACATGCATACCTCAAACCCTGCAGCAAACCAATGCCCCAAATTGCAAAACATAGAAATACCACACAAAGATCCCTATGTGGGCTTGAGGGGAGTGGTTGATGCAGCAACACAAAGTGACATTTGTGGATTTCTCATCTTATTTTATGTTTCAGTGTCTAGACCAGTCCCGTGTGTTTATACCGACACCCTAAATAAGGGCATATATTTAATACATTTTTTTTTATTTTTTTATTTGGGGGGTCTCCCCAAGTGCCCCGTTTCTACAGCATTTTTACCCTGCCCCAAACTACTCCCACCCCTTTTAATCTCTTACCCCATCCCCCATATATACTTTTACTAAAGAAATGCAAATTTGTGTCGTTATTATGGTGTCATTATAATGTGTGTTGTTATTTTATGGTTGTTATTAACACTGTACACCGTTCAGACCACTTACAAACTCTCCATTGTGCCCAGGGGGCGTTGCTAGAGGGGGGCTAAGGGGGCTATAGCTCCTGATCTTTTGGTTGTAGCCCCGGATAGAATCTCAGGAGCTGCAGCCAAAAGACTATCTAGCCCCCAGTCCCAACAGTTCAGACATCAGCTTAGCCCCAGGTCTTTTCCAGACCTAGCAACTCCCCTGATTGTGCCTTTAAATCTTTCTGTGCCATCTCTTCTGATTTTTCCAACCGGACTTGCACTAAGCGCCTAGAGTAGATCAAGGGAGAGAGAGAGAGAGAGAGAGAGAGAAAGAGAGAGAGAGAGAGAGAGAGAGAGAGAGAGAGAGAGAGAGAGAGAGATCTTAAGGCAACTTTCACCTTTGTGAATACACATATATTGTAGGAGTCACTGGGGAGGGAATGCGTGAGGAAAGTGTCTTCGGAAGTAATCAGGGTGCTTTAAGATGGCAATGTGGCAAGAGTCAGATAAGGGCTGGACGGAGAAGTGATGGGGCAGTTCGTAATGAGTGTCAGTCAGGGGTATGTGATGATTTCCCCCATATGTATCCTATCCTAGAATGCTTTAGAGGAATTTCTGGTGGGCCAGGAACTGGATGTGCCCTAGGTGGGGGGTCAGGGCGTTCCTCCCTGGCTGTTTGGGAATGATTCCTTGCTATTTACTTGCATGGAAATAATAGCATGCATAATCTACTTGGCACTTTTTTCTACTTACTGCATTCAGAATAAGCTGGTCATCAATGAGAACAAAGCAAAGGCAATGGTGATAGGCCCAGCTAAATGCGCCGGAAGGGGTTTTTATGGAAATGGGAGCTATATAGAGGTAGTATCTCACATTAAATGAGATGCTGCCTGGGGGAGTCTGCTTTTGGAAATGAAAGAGTGTGGGACCACAGTAGAAAAGGGGAATGGAGTGGAGTCTCCAGATATGATGACTACAATTCATTATCTTTGGGAATGAGACTACAATTCATTATCTTTCGGAAATGAGCGAGAAATGTTGGAATGTGGCAGTAGAGGCGATGTTGGGTAACATGGCAAACACCCAAACCTGTCCTGGTATTTGAAACATAAGAATATATGAGGAATGGAGATGTATGTTGGCTTAAGTCTACAAAAGGGAGCTATTCATGCAGATTTGTTCTGGAGGAATCCCTCTTGGCTGCCTTTGGCAGGACTCTGGAAATATGATAACAGGACTGCTGAGACCCTGGTGTGCTTCCTATTTGTGTGCCCACATTATCGCAGATGGAGATGAAAGGGGCTCCTATAGTACCTACTGAAGATGGCAGGGTGACAGACAGACTTAGTGGCCTGCAATTCTAGTGGCACAAAATAAGGTTGGCCCTTGTGTCCTACATTTCTGGGCCTTACAAAGGCAGAGATAGCTAGAGCTGTGAGAATGGGATGTGAGATGCTTTATGGAATTTTTAAATCGTGTGCCTTGTGTTTTTAGGTCTTAATGTTTGGACGGATTCTTAGAGTGGAGATGTGGTACACCATGCATGAATTCCGAGGGTGGGATTTGTGGAACACGTAGATGAACCACCAAGACTCTCATCAGAAATCAGTACAAATAAACTCACCCTCTGCATACGCCTCTCAGACTCTGAACCTAACGCAACCAGACCTCTATAGCACCACAATCCACATGTACTTCACAACACTGCAACAACAAAACAAACCACACATAACCTGGCACAACAGCACACGGTGACCAACTTCTGAAAATTACATTTATGCTCAGTGAACAGTTTCCGAAACAAAGCTGCCAAAAGAACATCATAGCTCCCTTGCTCTTTTACCACTCACCCCTACTAACCAGCCACCCTCCCACCTTACATTACAGATCCACCTCAGTGCCTGGAGACCACACACATAGCATTGGTGTACAGTATAAAAGGTGTGCAGTCATAATGTCGAAAAAAAAATGTCGACAGACAAAAATGTCGACAAAAAAATGTCGACAAAAAAAATGCCGACTTTCTCCTTTTTTAATTATATATTTATTTTAGGGGTTTGGGAGCTAAAAAAAAGGGAAAAATTAAAAAAAAAATTAAAAAGGGGGGTTGGGGGGAACCCCCCCATATAAAAAAAAAATGCATTGAAAAAAAAAGTCGACATTTTATTTTTCGACATTTTTTTTTCGACGTTTTGACTGTCGACATTTTGACTGTCGACATTATGACTATAAACCGTATAAAAAGCTTTAACATTAGTGTATTGTTTATGATGATGTTGTACTGTATTACATGTCAATAGTTACTGCTACCCAACACAATGATGATAATGATGATGCTCATAATGATGTGAAAGAGGAACCAAACAAGACATAAAGGTAGACCGAGAGAGAGCAATAGTGAGAGAGAGAGAGAAAAAGAGAGAGAGAAGGGGGAGAGAAAGAAAGAGAGAGAGAGAGGTACACATTATAGGGTAAAGGGGAGGGAGGAGGAGACTGTGACTGCTACTGACTGATAAACTGAAATAGCCAGGACTATTATCATAGAGAAGGACTATGATGAAGGACAATGATGAAGTAGAAGGACCTGTGAAAAAGGAGAAGGACTGTGACAGTGGTGGACAATGATTGTTTCAAAAGAGACGGATTGATGAATGACTGTGAGAAAGGAGAAGGACTGTTGCAAAGGACATTGATGTAGGAGAATGACTTTGAAGAATGACTGTGACAAAGGAGAAGGGCTATGGTAAAGAACTCAGGTAAAGGGTAAGTCTATGATGAAGGAGGTGATGCAGGACTATGGGGTGTGACAATGGAGATGGAGTGACATTGGGCTTTGATGACGTAGAAGGACTCTGTTGAAGGAGATGGACTGAAGAAGGAGAAGGACAGAGTGTGTTACCTTTAGAAGGATTATAATGAAGGACAGTGTCAACAGAAATGCACTTTGATACAAAAGAAGTGCTGTGATGAAGAACTACTGCAACAAAGGAGAAGGACTTCGACAAAGGGTTGTGAGGTTGAACGACTATCACGGATGGGAAGGACTGTGATGAAGGAGAAGCACTTGAGAAGGAGAAGGACATGGATTGTGATATTTAGAAAGACTGTGATGAGGGACTTTGTCCAAAGAAATGGCGTTGAATGAAGGAGAAGCACTGTGATAAAGGAATACCCTGACAAAGGAAATTTACTTTGGCAAAGAAGAAGAACTGAAATAAATGAAGACGTCAAGGAAAGAAAAGAGGAGTGGTGAAGGAGAACTTCTGTAATAAAAAGAGGACAGTGATGAAGTAGAAAGATACTGATCAAGGAGAAGGGCAATAGTGGAGGAGAAGGACTGTAATGAAGAAGAAGGAATGTGATGAGATGTAGACGATGTGATTCAGGGATGACAAAGGATAAGAACAAGCACTGTGGCAAATGAAACAAGGAATGTGAGGAAGGAGAATGACTCATGACCAATGAGGACTGCTATGGGGAGAAGTGCTGCAAGGAAGGAAATGGACTATGAGGAGGGTTTTGAAGAAGTACTATGATGAAAGAGGACAGTGATGAAGGAGAAGGGAAATCATGTAGGCTATGGTAAGAAGAAGGACCATTCTGAAAGAGAAGGACTGTATTGCAGGAGAAAGACTGTAACAAAGGGCAACGCATTGAAGGTGAATCCCAGTGGCTAATGAGAAGAACTATGATAAAGGTGAAAGAAGGATTGTGTGGAAGGAGAACATCTGTGAAGGAGGACAGTGATAAAGGGAAAAACTGTGATGGCGAAAAAGGACTGTAATAATGGAAAATAACTTTGAAGAAGAAGGTCTAGGATGAACCAGTAACAATATGACGAAGGGGAGGGACTGAGATGAAGGACTGTGATGAAGAAGGAGGATGTAACAAATACTGTGATAAAGCTGGAGGGTTGTTGGCAAAGGACTGTGATGAAGCAGAAAAATGGGATAGAGGAGAAGGACTATAATGAATTAGAAGAACTATGATGAAGGAGAAAGATTATGATAAAGGAGAAGTACTTTGTTTGAAAAGTTTACAAAGAACTCTGATGAAGAGAAACACTATATCATAAGGAGAAGGTGTGTGACAAAGTTATTGTCACCTTACAATGCAATCAAACATATACGTATAACTGGCATTATCTGATAGTTTTCAACTGAAATCCTGTAACCATAATTTTTCAATGGCACCTTATAGAAAGATGGGATGAATTGGAATGTTTACCTGGTGAAAGACCTATGAACATGTGGTTTTGTAAACTGTATGATATACAGAAACTTTATTTATAAACTTGTGGAAATGTACAGTTGGATGTCTGTGATTCAGTGATCACGGATGCTGGGTTGAGGGCTTAGTAGGAATCAATACCAGAACTTAAGCAGACCCCCCCTGTGTCCAGCCTTTTTATATGAAACTGGCAATAAGGAAGAAGTCGGCATACATGTGTAATTTCCACTTGGTTCTAGAGAACAATCAAATTCACTGACCAGTAGAAAAAAGCTGTACTCATGTTCCCCTAAAGGGTGGAGTGTGCCTGCAAATAGATCGGAAGAACATTTTTGGGGAAAATGGAGAAACAAGAAAGCCTGTCCGACAAGAGAGAAAGCTGAATGGATTCCAACTGGATAAAGTGGATGTGGAAATACAATTAAAGAGCATTTTCCATATTTGGCTGAATTCAGAGGCCTTGCCCAAAGCAGGACCATTTTGCCTGAGAGGGATTTTGGAGTAGATCCATAGACAGAAGATTTAATTTACCTGATGGAGCTGCCTGGGGTGGATCTGTGTCCTTAACTGCCCCGGGACTGTAAAAGACAGACAGAAAGTAAGTGAGTAACTATGTCCAAGATTATTTACACATTTTCTGAGAATGAAATAAATACCAGAAAGCATTTAATAGTATTTTCAGAGACCCTTTTTACATGTTGCATCACCAAAAAAGCGAACGTAGCACAAGTTGTTTGTTCATTATGATTTATAGTTGAAAGTGAAACCCTATGTGGAATCCTTGTATTAGGACCTTCCCTTGATATTTGGGATCTCTCAAAGCGTTAGACATCTCTGATAGAAGGTGGAACAACAAGTCATATGATGGGCATTTGCAGTAGTTCATACAGTAAATGAAATATGTTTGTACCTGAACCCATTGAACTGGGATGTTGTGAGGGTGAACCTGATCTCTTGAAATAGTGAATGAGTTAGGCCCCACTTGCCGGTATTCCAAAAGCAGCAGAAGTCCTGTGAAATCCAAGCTTTTATGATTGTTAGCAACACGTCCAACAACATAGAAGCATGACAGTGTCCCAAGCGAGGAACTGATATTGTGCCAAAAACAGCATCCAGCATTTTGGATGTATATCAGGCTTAAAGCTCGAGAACCATATTGTATAGGAGCTTTAACTGCAGTTAACTCTTTTGTTTTAAGCCCTTTTCTGAGAACTGCTTCACCCTTTGATTTCATGGTGGATATGGATTTAAAGTAAGCATATTACCCTGATATCAATCGTCAATGTCAATTTGTGTGCATACATTTGTAGAAAAGTCAAATAGTGGACCTGGTTCAGATTGAGGCGTAGATGCCGTCCCCTTGAAATACAAGTCGGGAAACACCTCTCACATTATTTTGATGCCATGCTATTTGATTAAAGAAATTGTTATCGTAAACCACCTTGTTGCTTTCCTCAGAGTGTGAGTGTGAGATTGTTGTAAGCTAAATTATTAAATGGAGGGTTGTTAGAGACTGGAAAATAGAAAATCAAAAGACACATTTGATTGTGCTTACCTTGGTTAGGGGTGTGCTTTTAAGGATCCTTGGATAGGGTGTCGCCCAACTAATACATATTCTACCCTTTATGACATTTCATCTGAGATGTGATTATCTCCTTGTGAATCTGCAATTTAAAACCAATTGAAAGGAGATACATCAATGGCATTGTTTGATGTGGACACCTTCAACAGTACCATGATATTATACATCTATTATGCCATCAATGAGTGTTAGAATTCATTATATAATGACTAATTTGCATATAATTACATCAGTAGTTAGCATATTCAAAAAGTCAAAAATACCAATAACAAGAAAACGTATTTTTATTGATTGTGAACTATTTAAAAACAATAACTCTAATAAATCTAGGAATACCACCAAACCCTATAGTATAAATAACCCCCAAATGTACTTTGTGAGAACATTGCCCGATCACTAAGGAGTTGTGTAATCATGTAGATGCACAAAGCAGTTTGACAACTGTCTCTGTAATCCGAGTTGACTTGCAATATCGTGATGTTCAGGATCCATGGTAATTATTTCCTTATAATACAGGGGTGCCCCGCGCTGCTCCATACGCTCTATTCCCTAAATACAGTTTCATTTCAGCTTTTGTTTTCTTTTTTTTCATTTTCGTCTTTTCATTTTCCAGCAATAATAATAATCATTTTTTTAATGTGATTTAGGGTACATAACAAACTTTACACATGAAAAAATAACAAATAAATAAAAGAAATACATAACATTTTCTAGCAATGTACATTTTTTGCTTTTGTTTATTTCATGTTGTTAATTTCATTTATCGCCCACTGTTTTCTGTCTGCAGTATTTGTTGTGTATTTGTTCATGCTTTATTTTCATAATGTTCAAATAAAAAAATGATGCAAATGAAAACCAAACATTAAGAAGTTCATTCTAGTTTTGCGCGCTAAATCTGTAGGCTCAAAGAGACTGAAGATTGGCAGTACATCAAATAATACAATCACAAATCAAAGATCATGCTAAGAGTGTGTGGTTCAATATTAGCATATGAATAAGAGAGGGACCTTCTTTCATCAGTGCTGGTGGTCTGCATGGACAAAACGTTATGCATTTATTTTAATTTTATTTTATTAGGTATTTATAATTAGTCCACAACAAAAAAATAAAAAAATAAAACTGCATTCAGGAAACAGAACATGATATCAGAGCTTATGGAGTAGCGTGTGTTACCCATGTATTATAAGGAGATAATACTATAGATCCTGAACATCACGATATTGCAATCATACTTAAATCAGAGATACAAGCATCAGCAATAGAGGTCTCCCAAATAGTTGCTCTCTATCTTTACATATTTAATAAAGGGTCTCATGTTCGTCTGAACCTGGATGAACTTCTATTCTCCAATGTAAAAACTCTCCAGACCATCACCAAGCATGTGGTGAAGTTACGAATGTCTCTTGGCCTGCTCCCAAATATGTGTCCAGGACCCAGCTGGGATGGTGAGTTATAGGCCCTTTCTCATGTGTTCAGGTACTGGAGTGACTCCTCTGGAACTGCTGGATCTAGAAATCAAAAACATTTTGAGACCAACCTACCAGATGATCCTTCTGCTAATAACGTCTCAACTCCCTTCCTGTACTGCCCTCTTTGTTTGCCAGTGGTGTGATTGGACATAATGGAACCTTCCAGAATCAGAGAGATTACATTTTTCTTTGCATTCGATAAATGTGTGAAGGAAAACCCTTTGGAATAAATGGCCTGATTGAAGAGGGCTATTAATCTCTCAATTATGGAAAATACCTTACTGCCAGCCATCCTGGATAATATAGGTCAATGGCCATATGCCCTGTCTAATTCCCAAAAGTCTACAGGTGTTATCCAATTAGTGTAGGGTGTTCTTAAGTGGAAGACAAAAGAGACCCTTCCTGGTCTTGCGATCTCCGGGGGAAAAGGGGAGGTAGTAGGGTGGAATTCTGGACACACCCTGTTCCACCACAGCACATCTATTCTAGTTTTGGTGACTCCCCCTGGTTGACAAATGGCTAATCTGCACCAGGATCAGAAAACAATTAACAAAGTGGGCACACAGACTTCCTAAAAAGGTGATTCTTAACATTATTTTCCGAGACAATCTTGGTTTGGGGATGAGAACCTTGCAACACGATGATCTGAAGATCCCAACTGGTAATTGGCTGATTTCCATAGTGCTGGGATATTAGCTTGATATAATGAGTCATAGTGTAAGGTCAGATAGATGCCTAAATATTGGACCACGTTTTCTGATGAAGCATACTGTCTAATTGTGTGTAAGCAATCTCTGATTTTGAGAGTTAGTGATTGCCTGCTGGTAATTCTTTTGTTCTTTATCCCATCTGCTTCTTCTTCGTTTGCTATAGAGTACTGTTGGCCGTTCCATGCTGTTATTCAATTGGTTTCTTAAGGAACGTGTTATTGTCTTGGGCCTCGGCTTTGGCTGAGGGTTTAGACATGGTATCGGGTAGGTTTATGCCAAGATTAGCAAGGGTGGCTTTAGGACGCAATAGTGCTCAGCCGTTGTGCTTTAGTGTGTTCTATGCTTTAACCACGATTTGCAGTGCTTCTTAGTAAGATAAAACAGTAAAACGTAATGCTCTTGCATATCTCCCCCAAAGTCAAAGCTTAATGTAGAGGAAACCACAAATCCTCTGACATAGACTTACTCTTGTCGCTGGTTATCCGGCTGAGGACAGGCTCCCAGTTTATTTGGCCGTTGCTGCCTGTAAGGTTGTGTTAGTGTACGTGAACAGGATGCCTACCCTGATGTTTTAAGGGAGACAGCTCCGCTGGACACTGTCAGCTTCCCTGCACTGGTGCTTGGCTCTGTCTCCAAGACCCAGATTGTCATCATTGGGAGCCCTGACTCTCTGGGGCCCAGGGCAGCCTCACAATCTCAATGGTTGCACGATGGCAATAGGCCAACACCGGTGAATCACTCCCAAATCGCATCACGTCACTCTCTCAACATCAAGAGCATGATGAGCTTCTCAGTCCTAGAGGGGGCACTAGACTGACCGACACGATGGCAAGCACCCAGGCTTTCAATGAGAGCTCCTTTGATGGATCAACAACTTCTCTGCCTCGCTTCGCTTGGGCCGTTAACTTGGACAGCCTGCCGTAACCCCCACCCTGTTCCAGTCCCTTAATGCCACAGTCGTGCTGGCTCTTGCAAAAGGCATTGGATGTCATAACTCAACTGTAACAAGAGTAGTGAGGCTATTTTCGGGTCTAGACTGTAACAGTGTACATAGAAACATAGATGCGCAACTATCAACTACAGTCCTATATATCTCATTGATGGGTTGTGAGTGACATCTGAAATAAGAGAGCAAAGCTTGATGTAACACCAAATACAATGTAGGAGTCATTTTGCCACCTCATATACATGGTATGATCGATAGAAATGTATGATAAAGAAATTAAATACAATCACATGCTGATTAATGTGAACAAAACATGCAGACACTAAGTAAATGTAACAAAACATTTTAGTATTTGAAAATTTAATGAACTATGTTCAAAGATTGAATGCATTTGGACATGTTTTTCAGTGTGCATGTGCCCTAACAGTGTTCGTCTGTGACACACTAACTGTTTTCGTTTCTAGAAATAAATGTAATAAAAGACTTGTTGTAATTCTTTCGCACTTACTTCATTGGCCACTTCACCAAATGGATGAGATTTGATATGCCTCAGTTGTGGCTCATTGAACGTATGTATTTTATTTATTTATTTACTTATTTATTTATTTATTTATTTATTTATTTATACGCAAGGGGGAACAGCGCTCTTTTGATCAGAAATCAGAATGGTCCAAGATCATCAAAGAATGGTCAAGTGGGATTAGGAGTGTGACAGATGGAGATGATGTGAATAGAGTGAGGTCGAGCAATAGTAGAGATGGTACATTCAAAAGAGATAAGAGAGGATGTGGTATTGGATATTTGTGACACATTGAGGCAGGAAGACAGTAGATGTCTGACGCCTCCACCTCTACAGGTCAATCAAGGTGAGTGAATGAAGGATAGTTTAGAGTCTTGTAGGGTCACAAGAGTGGCAGTGTCAGATGAAAAAATCCAGGTTTCAATAACAGCAAGAAGGTCTAGGGCAGGAGAGCTGGAGTGACAGTAGTCAGTGATAAAGGAAGTTTTGGTGCATACAGACTGAGAATTCCAGAGTGCAATATTCAGTTGATGTGGTAAGGAAGAGTATGGAAGTTGACTATCAGAGGAAGAAAGGCGAGGTGGTTATGTGATTAGCTCTTCTGCTTTGTTTGTTAGAAGGAGGTGGAAGAGAGAGAAGGAGTAGTGGTATTTTCAAGATGTTAGTTTTAAAATAGGGATGAAAAGGAGGAAGTTGTAGCGTGATCAGAGAAAGTGTAGGGAGAGGTGAGTAGGAGGAACAACACGAGGAGCAGAGTGAATTCATTATAGGTGAGTAGTACAGTGTGGAGAGAAAACGCAGTAATTAGGAAGCTTGGGGTACTCAAGCTTGGGGTTTGGTGTTACTAGACCTGCCCCCCTGTTTGAAGGTAATTATGTTAATACCTCCCTGAGCATTCTGCTGCTTAAGTGTTGCTCCTTAATGGCACATTCTGCAAGTGTCTTTGACCTACTTCAGGACAATGCCCTGATCTGCTTTGTATTACAGAAACATAGCTGTTTGATACTTCGGTGCCCATGTTCCCACCAATTCCTGCCTGATGGCTACAACATTTTACACCTAGATCGAGCTGCTGCCCATCCGAGTGGCGGGATAGCCTTTATATTCAGTACTCCTCTCCTGATAACCCCTCTTCCTTTAACTCATGAGCTAGGGATGGAGGCTATGCTAGTTTGTCTACCCTTGTCTGTCTCTGAATCCTTTCACTTTTTGTTAGTCTACCATGCACAATTTCCCCAGCCTTTCCTCGAGGTAACCTTGTGGTCCTGGGTGATTTTAATATGAGGCTTATCTTGCCTCGTCCTCCGACTTTTGGACAATTCTGTGAGACAGCTCTTGACATTGGCTTAATTCAATATGTTGTTTATCCTACCCACCTCTGTAGGGGTATTTTAATTTGGTCTTCTCATCAATCCCTGATTTGGTAATTTTGCCCCTGATCCCCATTCCTTGGTCCGATCATCTTTTGGTCCCAGTTTTGGTAGCCTTGGAAGCTCTTCTTATTGCCCGGAGGCTAAATTGATTTTTGTATCCTTGTCCAAAAGCTATCACCCAGCTATTAAAATGGCCAAGCAGTGGGTTTTCACCTCCAGATAGAAACAGCTCTCCACCAATCTAAGGAGCTCTTTTCGGTTGTTAAATCGTTTTCATCTACTGCCTGCTTCCTGCCCAGTGTGCCTGCTTCCCAGTCGCAGTGTGATGCTTTAGATACCCTTTTTTCATTAAAAAATTGAAAACATTTGTCACCAAACTTCGTCAGGTTGGCGTAGACTCACTGACTAATGCCACCCCTGTGCCTGCTACCCAGGGCTGGTCTGTCTTACCGATGTTTACTGAGGAGGATGTTTTGGCTTCCATCTCCCGTTTAAAATCAGCCGCGCCTTCTGACCCTATCCCGTTATTATTTTAAAGTATCTTATGCCAGTAGTCACCGTAGGCTATCAATCACTCCTGTCACTCAGGAGTTATTCCTAAAGAACTTAAGCAGGCCATCGTGATCCCTCTCCTGGAGAAGCCATCAATGGATACCTCTGTTCTTTCTAACGTTTGCCCTATTTTTCTGCTACCTTTCATCATGAAACTACTGGAATCTCTTATTTCACCTCTTTTGTTTGATTTTCTTGAGAATTCCTCTGTACTTGACCCCTTCCAGTCAGGTTTCCATCCGGGGAGAGGCACAGAGATTATGCTAGTTTCAGTGATGGATGATATGGCGAGGCTGGTTGATGGTGGGTGTATAGGGGCCCTGATTCTGCTCGATCTGTCACTGGCCTTTGACACTGTGGACCACCCCTGCTTCTTGCCCAGCTGGCCTCTATCGTCCTCTCGGGCCGGTCCTGGCATGGTTTACCTCCTTTTTGACTGACAGGGGCCAATCAGTTTATCTCTCCCCATTTCTTTCCTCTCTGTACTCTCTTTCTTGTGGGGTCCCCCTGGGCTCCGCCTTGTCCCTGATGTAATTTAAAATCTATATCCAGCCACTGACTGGCCTCACCCGTTCCTACGGTTTCAGGTGCTACTCGTATACTGACGACACCCAGATCCTGGTCCGATTAGATCCAGACAGGGGAGGGGTGTCGTCCCGTCTGTGAGTCTGCCTGTTAGCCGTGGGGGGCTGGATGAGTGCCCATTGGCTTAAGTTAAACGGGGACAAGACAGAGGATCTTGTGGTTGGTACCTCCCCTAAATCTTGTCCTTGGCCCTCTGACTTCTGGCCTTCTTCACTGGGTGAGTTTCCAGTTCCTGTGACGGTGGTGAAGAACTTGGGGGTCGATTCTTTGAACATCTCTGTCGGTGGCCCAGAGGTTAGTGGTGTCTGCCAAATCGGGCACTTTTTACTGAGGGTTCTTCGGAAGGTCCTGCCCTTCCTCCCTCCTCTTCTTCGGCCTGTGGTCATTGCCTCCCTTATTTCTAGTAGGCTAGATTACTGTAATGCTCTGTATCTGGCCCAACCGGCAGACCTAATTCATCGTCTTCAACTGCTTCAAAATCTGGCCACCCGGGGCCACAGATACCCTGTACAGCTCTCAAATCAGCCCTGTACTGCATCGCCTGAATTAGCTCCAGGTGAAACAGAGAATAGCCTTCAAGTCCCTCTGCCTCGTTCATCGGGCTTACCATCAGGAGGGAGCTGTTTTTCTCTGATACATTTCAACCCTATGTTCCTTGTCGATCGCTGCGATCTGGCAGTGATCGCCTGGTTCAGGTCCCCAAATTTCGCCTTCAGCGAATGGGTTGTCGAGCCTTCTCAGTGGCTGCACAGACACTATGGAACAGTCTCCCCCTTCAACTAAGGATTACTGAGAATCACATGCTTTTCCGCTGCTTGCTAAAAACAGAGCTGTTCATCCAGTCTTGAGGGCTGCCTCGACAATACTGTGCACATCCTCGGGCCAAGATGCCCTCGGGAGAACGTGCGCACTACAAGTATTAATAACATGACATAACATACTCACCGCTGCAACATGGAGAAAGGCAAAAGGCAAAGGCTCATAGCGAAGAGGCAAAGAGGCTGGACTTCACCCTTCACTTAGCTAAGGTAACCCTGTCAGAATGTCTGTCACATCTATAGGGACAGAGACATATGGTGGAACCCGCTAGTTGTAGATAAAAGAGTGAGTCTGTCAAATGCAAGGGCAAATTGAGGGGCGTCTGCTTATAGGGAGGACTGCTGCCTGTATTGGCCCTATCACCCTCTTGAGAGGCTTGACCTAGGACTCAGGCTGTGCTTCTCTTTCAGGGGCCATCATTGATTTGGAAAAATCATGAGATGACTGTCTAGTGCGTATATCATGAGACCTAAAGATATCTGAGTGGCACTTTTCTGCCAGGAGGACCATTGCCCCACAGTAATCCTTGCTCAGCCTGCCTGTGGCCTATTCATTTGGTATCCCTGTCCTACAGGGAGGGCAACCTTCCTGTGCTCTCTGTGTTTTGCATGCACACAGAGTGAATTGAGACAAGGAAAAAGGAGCCAGAACTAGCACATGCCTAACACCTAGGTCCACACCAGTGGTGAAAGTGTACAAAAAGAAGTAGTGGAACTATGTTCCCTAATTGTCTGCACCACTCCCTACAAACCTCATCGCCATGCACCTTCCCACGCACAATACAAACCCCAAAACACATGCTCCTGCTGTTTTGGGGGAACACTCAGTGCAGTGCACTGAAAGTGAACATTTCAACTTATTCCTACACATTTATTTTAGACCGAAACCATTCCGGAACGGTTTCTTTCAGAAATAAAAGTATATGAACAGTAAAACTTAATTAAATGAAGTAGAGGAGCACTGCTCCCGACAGTTCCCGCCCTCTTCGACCACTGGGCCACACACTTTGCACTCCCCACTCTAACTGAGACTGGATTATTGATCACCACTGTTTCCTTCTCTGGTTGCTTAGAGATCCCTTTCTGAAAATTTGCCCACCTTGCCCCTCCCTTGCTGTAAGCGACCCACTACCTTGTTTCTCTGCCCCCCTTCTATGTTCTTCACCCAATGACTGGACATCGCTCTGTTGCTTCACAAAGCTAGGTCCATGGTCAATAAATACCCTAATAATAATAATAATAATAATAATAATAATAATAATAATAATAATAATAATAATAATAATAACAATAATATTAACCTTAGCCCTGGGCCCCTGTGTGGCCTCACTGCTCTTAGCTCCAAAGCGCGCAGCCATCAGGAGAACCAATTTCCAGATGCAAGAAGCTCATCCCTGGTGTGGGCAGTGAAGAAAGACGCTTCTGACAATGCCAGTTTTTTCTTGGTCCCCCCCACCTTTGTTTCTCTAAGAAGAGAAAAATGTAAACTAACACTACAGCGCATCAGCGTGTAATAAAATATAAAATTTTCCAGAATGAGGGGCCTGCTGTAATGCTCAGCATGGGTCCTTGTTGGTAGTGCCCTGGCCCGGTTATATTTTCACACTTCAGCACACCTCTAAAGAGCGGGAGCGAGCCAGTCTACTGTACAGATAATCAGAGATGAGAACACAACTGTCACTTGGTGCCTCCCAATCTTCTAAGATGGGGTGGTGTCATGTCTGGGCTTAAGGTCTTGCATAGTGTCCCGTGGAACTTTTGGCATTCGTTGGGACTCCTAATGTAGACAAATTAAGTGGACATTTCTTCAGTTCTCTCTACAGTGATGCTGTTAAAAAAAGAATACACAGAGAAACAACTCACATGGACATGAGAGAGTATGCTTTACGGCATCCACACAGTAAATGTTGCCCTGTAAACCTTTATGTACTTCTAGAAAATAAGAGTGGACAAAGGAACCATGCATAGTCTATCCTTTTCAGGAGTCAACTCTGAAATTGAAAAGACGCTCAGACTGCTGTTATCTATTTAGGGTTCATCAAGAGGTGTGCTCACTTTAACCAATGTCTCATACACAATGCTTCCTTTGCCACAAAGAGGGAGGAAAACAACCACCTTTGACATCTGCCAAGCCCCTCCTTCTTCGCAGCCCTATTAAAGAAAAAGAAACCAATTAATGCCAGATCACTCAGTGCCAGATTAAACCCTCTGGAGGCCCACAGGCAGTCTAAATTTCGGGGGCCCCTTTGCAAATTATCTCCTAATATGTTTTTAATTTTCTGCACCGCTTTGGTACCTCTTCTTTTTGGGTGCTGACATCATGGGTCTAAAAAAGTGAGACGACAAACAATATTTACACTTTGTTGAACAAAATGAAAGAATTCCAAGTCTCAGACAAAAAATGTGTAAAAGTGCCTGAAGAAGATAGATTCATTCTGGTATGGTAGAAACTAGGCGGTGAAGTTAATCAAACTTCCTTATAACTCAGAAAAGCTAACTTAGTAACTCAGATGTCAGGGACCATATATATACTCGTCAGTGTTCTCGAAGCTTCTACTCGCGAATATTCTACTAGTTTCTGGATGGAGTGGGCAGGAACTCGCGACGCACTAACTCACAGTAAGCTTAGTTTCTGGAGGTTTGTTGTGCATGCACGGGCACACTACTGGGAAAATACTGAACTAAGTTGTGTGCACGTCAGCCGCTAGATGGAGATGACCATCACTACTTTACATTACACGTACTTATTTTGCACAAGATTTGTTTTACAAATTGACGTCTGCCAGAAGATGAGCTTTTAAGAGACAAACTGTTATGTGAATCTGATGTCTCAGGTGTATGTACTTTAAGTGGTTAATGGGTACATTACAGTAATGCCGTATATTCTCTATAGTATATAGAGTCTTTAATGTAAAGTTTTCGTTTCTTTGAGTTGATCCATTTATCTCTATCTTTTGTAAACAATTTTAGAAAGCTTGATTGTACTTTTCTTTCAAGATCAAATCTATATTATTTTGATCCCCTGTCGCGGTGACCCTAAATGGTGTGTGGCCCACTGGTCGGTGCCTACTTTGCCTATTTGGTAAACCAGCACTGACTGCCTACAGGTATTACGTGTTACTAAAGCTGAAACCAGCACTACCAGTAGTCTGTGTGGAGAGGCTCAGATGGAAAGCATACACAAAGAGTTCTGGAAGCCCCTTCTAATGAGAATGAATACAGCCAAATAACCTGTTCTTTGGGAAGGTGCCCACTCGGGAGGGTCTTTTGTAAACATGTAAAAAGAAAACTCCATTATAAATCAGCTGCCCCCCCAGCAGAAGCAAACAGATGAAAAATAAAAGAAATGGGCCCAGCTGAAGCCGGAAATGCCACAAGGAAAAACAACTCCTGCACCAGGAAGCCACCCATCAGAATCAGCACCATGACAAAATGCCAATAAGACAATTAGCAAAGTAGGAGACTAACCCAGCAGATCCAGTTTTCAGCTGCATCAGGCGCGGGAATGCAGCACTTCATCCAGGAATCATATTGCGGATGGGCTCATAAGCCTGCTTTTGCTTTTTATATTTTGGGCTGCTGATTTTTCTTTTTATTGCTACTTTTATTTTTAGATAGTCTAAAACTGTCGGAAAGATAGAGAAATAATGTATTTGCGTATATGTTTCACTGTATTCAAGAGTCTTGGGATGTTTGAGTAATTGTTACTGAATTGCCTTAAAGGCAGTGACAGTCAGTGCACATTCTGTTTTTGGGACATTAATTAATCAAATACGTATATTTCTGGCCTTAAAGTAACCTAAATGTATTTATTCTGTGTTTATCACTTTATCCCTTGCACCACAGCCCATTTTACGCTGAACATATAAGTGTCAATGTACGTGAAACCCCTCATAAAATGCAAGTCACTAATTAATACAATCGTATCCATATGTGCATTAGTTCAGAGCATTTACCCTGTGATTTGATTGACATGAATGACACAAACACATATTTGTGGTGAAATACCTTTTCTGTTAAAGTACTACATTCATGTTAATTTTCGAATAGACTATGGGCCTGATCCCCAGAACATGGGATTGTGCCATTATAAAAGGCTTCTGTGAATCAGGCGCTATGTCTTTTTAAATTCATGTGTTCCCTAGGTAGTGGTTATAACTGTTTCACATTACCTATTCACAGCATGTGTCTGTACAGAGCACCCTGCTCTTAGTAGAAATAAAAGTAAACAAATCCCATTGTGTTTTACTCTCATGCACTTACCTTATTTGGATGGTCCTGAAATGGCTATCCTTGGTATTTCAGTTTGGCCTTCACTGCCCCTTTGGGGTCAGACCAAGCCTGATTTGCATATGGTCTTTCCCCTTTCTTTAATGGCTTGGCAGGTGAAGCACAATGGTCTGGAGGGTTGCCCAGAGCAATCGCCAGAGGTTTAAGATGAATGTATACATTTCAGCCATCACCTCTTTGTTTTGCTTTGTTAACCTGAGGGGCGGCTGGGCCCAGATGTGGAGCTCGTGCCGCTGGGTCTAGAGGCATCATCTACTTCTTGCTGATGACATCCATTGAGGCTGAAACATGTCTGGGGACGCTTGTGGTCTTGTGCAAAAGGATGTGACCTAGCAGTTTGGCTGGACTGCCCTTTGGGGGTGGGACCAAGCCTGATTTTCATATGCTCTTTCCCCTTTCTATAATGAATTGGCAGGTGACGGACGATGGTCTGGAGGGTCGCCCAGAGCAATCAGCCGAGGTTTAAGATTCATTCTAAACCTTCCAGCCACCACCACTTTGTTAGCCATGGAATTTTTCCAGCAGAGGACACCTGTGTGTTTGGAGGTAAAATATAGATATGACATAACTGTCACCCCATAGAGACAGTGCTAATGGTGCTGCCCACTGCACTGGCTGAAGAGAGAGGAAAAACACCTTTTTGGGTGAAAAGGAAAGCTGAGGGGACTTTCAAAGACAGTCGTATAGCTCCCCAAAGAGGTCCATTCTGCCCCTCATGAGGACTGCCATAGACCTTGGCTACTATCCTAGGAAATTGTTTGGGTACCCCCTGTGCCCACCCATGCAAGCATTCTCGTACTCGTGAAGGGACTGTGGGAAAGCTGTTCAAACTGAAATCCCTGCCGGCATCCAGAGGGGTAATTGAGGACGCTGAGGTTTCAGTGTCATCCTGAAGAAAAAGAGAAGAGAAATAAGACTTAAAGCGACAGAGCCCCATTCCGACGGTATACTGCTCATAGAATCCTAGTGAAGGCATTATATAAAATAGGTATTAACCGGTGGTACTGTCCTTCTTAGGCCAACACTGCAAAAAACCCAGTTGACTTGAGTTGTGTGCAAGGTCGGACTAGGCTATAAAATTGTCTCTGGCACCATTGAAAAAGGGGCCCACAGTTGCAAATAGCAGTTCATTCCTTTTGTGCCACTGTTTGAATAGTGTACAAGGGGGAGTTTTTGATAAAGTGTGATGCAAATTGTGCATTTTAAAGAATATGCATTCAGCAATACTGGTCAAAACTACTAGTCGCAGAGTGAATTAACTGATCAAACTGGCCCAAATTGGCCAACAAAGTGCCCTGGTCAATCACTCTGTCCTTTGCACACATCTCCACACATCAGCTCATTTCTCTACTGAGGCCATCACCTGGATTACCTCTTTTCTCAACGGTAGAACCATGAGGGTCTTCTCACCTACCGCGGCGGCAGACCCCATACCAATCACTTGTGGCGTCCCACAGGGCTACTGTGTCTCCCCCACCTTGTTCAACATATTTACCAAGACCCTTTTCGATGATTTGGATCATCTCGGTATCACCTACACCAACTATGCAGATAATACCCAGATCCTCCTTCCGCTTTCTGGAGATTATGGAAAGGATTTGGCCTTGCTAAATAGGGTGTACATCATCATCCAGGCATGTATGGCCATACATGGACTATGCCTGAATGATGATAAAACAGAACTTATCATCCTAGGCACTACGTCCAGTTTAAAGAAACTTGGCCCTGCCTACAACTCTTTCATGATCGATGGTAACAACATCAGGGTTGGACAAGAGGTCAAAACTTTGGGTTTTTACCTGAACTCTAATTTCTCGTTCAGAAGACAGGTGAGCTCCTTGGCTTCCTCCACGGCCTATACGTGTAAATTAATCCGCACAGCTAAACCATTTCTGTCTGACACTAGTTGCCTTACCCTCGCTAGAGCCCTTATACTGTCCCGCCTGGACTATTGTAATGCCCTCTATCTGGGATCCTCCAAGGCTACCACTAGAAAACTACAAACTCTTCAAAAAAACGCTCTCAGAGCGGCTTTGGGCATCTCCAGGAGAGATCACATCTCAGGACTCAGTCAACAGAACAACTGGCTCTCCATCAATGACAAAATTCTCTTAAAAACTGCATCGCTCACTCACAAATCCCTCAATAACGCTGCCCCTACTTACCTGATCAATAGATTCCATAGATAGTCCTCCCTGAGACCTACCAGAACTGCCTACAAAGACTGCCTCTCTGTCCCTAACTTTAAATGTGCCATCATAGGGGGCAACAACTTCCCAGTGAAAGCAGCCAAACTGTGGAACTCCTTACCGCCTAATCTCAGAGTGGACCTGCTCTACCAGAACTTCCGATCTAAGGTAGTTTCATGGCTGAAAATGTAGGCCGTCAAAGATACTCCACTGCCAGGCTGTCCCCTTCTCATGCTACCCGCACACAATGTAACCACGGGTGCCCACTTGTTTATATGTATATAATATCCATGTACTTCATTGTTGATATGTATATATTATTGGTGTAACTTACTGTCTCTTTGTATACCCTATGACTTGTAACCAAGCTTGGCAAATTCTTGTAAAGGCTGCGCCCTGATACCCTCGGGTATGCTCGCGCATTATAAATAATAAAAACAAACAAACAAACAAACAAACAAACAAACCATCGGAATTCCTAGATGGAATACATAACACAGTTGAAATGGCACCTTTCCACCCTCTGTCCCTTATGGATTATTAGTACCACTTTGTTATCCTTTGTTTTCTTTTCTCTCACAAATGAACCAATTGGTTAGTTTGCAAGTCTTACCTGACGGTAAGCCTTTTCACGCCTTTTACCTAATGCAGTAATGGCCCGCAGTGTCAGGGCTTATTACCTAAGTATTGCTGAGTGGGTAGAGTGGGGGCAGGAAGCAACCATATTCAACATAAAGAACACCACATTCTCTCTCACCTCAAACATTCAAAAAGAAAAATATAATAATAATATCGAGCAGAAAGAATTGTGTATGTCCTTCCAGTGATGTCATAACAGTTGATTATTAATTTCTTAATCATCTGCCATGATGTCGTAGCATTGACAAAGGTACATTATTGGTAAAGCCATACAAAACAAGAACACAACATACAGGTGTTCATAGCAGTAGTGCAGGCTTCCAGATATTCTAGCTAGCATACTGTGCACCTATCTGATATTACCAGGCAATTAAGGTACCAAGGAGTATTTAGACACATAAAGAATGAAGCTGCAGGCATTGTTATTTAGGCAGACACAGAAATCGAAGATGACTTTTAATATCCACATAACACGCACAAGATTGCAATATCTGTATACAAGCCTGAATGAAATCTAGGTTATAAAGCAGCCCCTACTCTAAGTTATAAATCACTGAGTGGGTTTTTGAACATATAAAGGAAAGGGGCTAAACGATTAACAATTTTATAAGGTAATGGTACTTCAAGGTGACTTGCAATTTCCTTTTTTGTATGGTAGGGGCTATTTCAGTCCTTATTATGCATGGCAGCACTGTCATCCCTTTTCATACATGGCTTCTTGCTTTCTCTGCAAGGGAACCTCCTGTTGTTGACAAACATAATTGATGAATTCATGTGGAGGTAAATAAAAATCACTAATATGTTGCTTTTTGTAAATTATTTTATTTAATTTTAATACTTACAAAATGAAAAGAGCCGAATTATCATCATGAGAAGACCCAATACAGTACGAGAACAAACCAGTATCAAAACATAACCGAAAACAACTAGGCCTTCTCTGGATGGCCACATCAAATTGTGGGGGGAAGGAAGTTCACTTCTGACAGACAATATCTCCCCATAGCTTCCACGCTACAAGCAAAAGGGGCCCTATACAGTGTTATATGGAGTCCTCACCAGAAGTCTTTCTATTATGTAACCTCCCCTGTTCCCGAATTCCGAGTACTATAAGACCCCATGCAATTTCCACCAATATGATATGGTATCATGTACTCCAGTCCACCCTATGCGTGTCCAGGGCCCCCCTCCACCCCTTAAGCATTCCACAGGACGTCTCTTTAATTGAACTCGCTCCCCTGACAGTCAGTACTTATCCAAATTTCCTTGTTATCTCCGACCAAAAAAATATTCCGGAATCGGGAGCAGAGTGGGGAACAGTCTGGCAGTTACTGTGCTTGTGAAGTGTTTCTTTTGTTTCCATTTGGAAGGAGGAACACGAGCCTAAATACAACACTGCAAAGCAGAGTCGGGAACAGTCTGGCAGTCTGCAGCAGTCTCCAACAGGGTCTCAACGCCACACCTCCTTTGTGGTAAGAGTCTGGAACTCTGAGCTTGGAGTAGTGAGCACAAATAGCCAAGAGTAGCCAGGAATTGCAAAATCGATCACAAAAGTTCTGTGAAATGGGTAGGAGTGATAGGGCTGTGTTGTACCTAAACTCAAGGCTATTATATGATATTATTCTGAAGGAGCGTTATAATAGCGCTAGGTTGGGATTTGACCTCACACCCTATGTTGAGCAGAGGCTACAGGGGGTGGGTGAAAGGGACTCCATCGCTACTGGAGGTACATGTTGCTCTGCAGGGTGGGGGGGACAATGATAGATGATCAGATTATGGTGTTAAAAAAGAAAAACCTTGCTTCAGAAGAATCTAGAGATTTTTCTTAGCATTTGGGGGGCTCAACGAGTTAGACTGATTGCAATCAAGAACACGCAAGCTTTCACTTAAATACACGATCTATAAAAATCTTCTATATGAACCCACAAGGACATATTCAAATATTAAATAATGTTGAATTGTTTTCAGTTTTGAGAGCGAGCACAATTGCACTAATTCAGGAGTCTTGGCTCTTAAACTGTCCTGCCTTTGAAGGCTATACAGTTTATTTTCAAGCTGCTAAAAAAAGAATTAGGCCGTCCCTATGGTGAGTTACTAACATTGACAAAAATTGACCCAAAAATAAAGGTGGTATCATACCTTGATCTCTTGTTTGGGATAATGGCCACCCATGTGCTTATTGGAATTACTGCATGTATACATGTTTTGATTGTTAATATTTATTGTCACTTGGGGCCCCTTAATAGATATCATACCGAAACTAATATGATATATTGATCTATGGATTAGCACCTATGCTAGGGGACATATTTTGGTAGTGGTAGATATAAACTCAGATTGATACGAAGGCAGGGCGTGGCGAAAGATGGGGGGAGTCACCCAGAAGCAGGGAACTAAGTCAGTCAATGGAAAAGAATGCCTGGAGGCGTTGAAAGGATTGGGGCTAATTCTTTTGAATGGAACAGTTGAAACTGATGTTCCTCTCCAGCCGACATGGTAGAATGGTAATACAAGTTCCACAATGGAGTATGTATTTGCTGGGAGCTGGTTATATTACAGATGTGCTAGCTTTGAAATCACAAAAACTGATTTTAGTGACCATTCACTCCTGAAAGCATGTTTTGATTTACTTGATATGGGAAAAATCCTCCCAAAATAGTAGAAGCTAGAACTCTAATGACTACAAACCGCGAGGGTAACCACATTGTGTGGAATATGTACTTAATCGATTGCGTGACGCAAACTGTTAAGACTGGTACACATGATGCAGGATTTAGAGAGCACCTTAAAGTGGATAACTTTGACTGTTTTATAGGGCAGGTTATAGAGCAAAAACTGAAACAAAACACGTTTTGGGTCAGGTACAAAAAAAAGTGCTTACATACGTACAATGCAAAGGTCATCAAACACCAAAAGGTAATGAGGAGTCAGACTAGGACTATTTGTCGAAATGGGTCTTTGACTATCTTGGACTCAGCATAGCAATGCCGTATTGTTCGCCAGCACTATAAAAACTGGTTAAGGGGAACATGTCCACAAAAAGAAACACTGGACGGGGAAATAATGCTGGCTGCAATAATTGATAAGTGCTCTAAGGCCTTCTGGACTTTAATCAATGATACTTAAGAGCAGAACACAGGAACTCTAGTTAAAAGCATCTCAGAGAAGTCATCGGTTCTGTATTTTTAAGCTTTGCAAAACTGCCCCATGACTCTGGGAAATACTTCCTGCCACCTATTATATCTGGCAGGAGGTTCCCTTTAATTGATGCAACTACTGAGACAGTACTGGAGGTAATTACAAATATTAGTTGCTCAACGGCCCCAGGCCTGAACAGAACGTCCAACTTACTTTTTAAATCTGACTTGCACATTTGGTCTTCGGTACGGTTTAGTATGTTTACACATGTATTACAAAGTGGTAAAATTCATGTGACATGGGCAAAGACTCATGTAATACCGATATACGGCTCACCATCCGACCCATGTAATTATCATCCAATTGCCATAATTGACAAAGACTGTAAGGTCTTTTCATCGATCCTTCTTCAGCATTTACAGGCATGAGCTACCTCAATAGGAAGAATACCGAGCCTTTAGAAAAAAACATGGGGACAGTGTTGAATGGCCTGGTGATGAAATGCCTTCAGAAACAAACATGGCAGTCAGGGGGGAACAAAATCTACTGTGCTTCAGTGGATCTTTCTGCTGCATTTGATGCCGTGGATGGGAATCTTCTGTGGAAGAAACTGCAAGGATGGAATATTCTAATGGGCCTGTTGAGGCTGATATGTGGCCTCCACGAGCATTCCACCATTGAAGTCTCCTTAAAACAGCAGGGCCTACTGTTACAGCCAATATCAACATTTAGGGGAGTCAGGCAGGGGTGCATCTTTGCCCCCTGTCTTTTGAACCATTATATGGTGGCTATTGATGATTACCTTCAGCCTAAATCCTTGATAACTGAAAAAGTACATGATTTCCACCCACTTTGGCTGGCACATGCTGATGACTATTTGTTTTTTGATAGAATCCGCACAGGATTGCAGCATCTTCGTCAGGCTCTTGAGACTTTTGCAAGAATGCATTCATTAGCTATCAATCCTTCCAAAACGAAGGTGATAAGTATCGTACCTTGTAGGAAAAGGAAACATTACACGTGGCACGTGGGTACAGAGGTAGTGGATATGCCTAACTCTCTCCTATATCTGGGCTTCCTTATAACAGTAAAGAAAGACAAATAACTGATACGCTCTTGGCTTCTTGGGAAAACAAATAAGCTGACCAATCAATAATGCAGAGTAGATTCCAGATTTGGGAAATTTTCCATTCAGCCTATGATAACATACTATGAGGCAAAATGTGTCCCAAAACTCTTATATGCGATAGAAATCTATGATCTGGCATTCATAGAGCATTTGTCCTTTGTAGAGGCCAGAATATGGTGGAGGGTTCTTTGTATATCAAATTCCATACCACCAAAGTAATAAGATGTGAACTTGGTCTTGTGTCAATGAAAGCAAGGGCCCAATAGAGGTACCTATCACTATATCATAAAATTCTGTTTCCTTTGAAGGATTCACTCTTTGAGGATTTAAAGGGAATTGCAATGGAAGGTGGGTCACAAACACTGAATGACTGGGCTGAAGTCTTTAGCAAACTACTAAATAAATGTGGCTCTCATCTCTTAGAATCTTACAATAACCCGTGTAGGGTGAAGCAAAGTCTGTATGATATGGACATTGGAGGGACTCCATAACTACACAGCATTCTCACACTTGCCAGGGGAACATAAGAGAAGAGGTCTAGTGTCCCCTTTACTGATGATTTATCCTCAAAGAGAGGTGTGCCAGTCCTTTTTGAGATTCAGGTTGAATCTTATCCACACAAAAGAAATTGTCAAAAGGTATGGTTTGGCAGAGAATCTGACCATAGACTGTAGCTACTGTCATGTGAACGAATCGGAGGAAACATTGAAACATCTTTTAATGTATTGTCCCAACTTACAGGGCTTGTGTCTTAACATGTTTGGAAAATATTGGTTTGAACCCGGTGGTTATAGCATAGACACTATATGGAATAGATGCTTATCAGGATCTATGACGTCTGTGGTCTGTAAAGTTTTAATGTTTTTTAAAGCTTTGAAAATTGAAACTGAAAATTGAAAGATTCACAGTTGAAAATGTTTTATTGTTTTAAATGTCAATAATGAATGTAATCTTATGTTAAGTTTGAATGAAATGTAGATATGTTGTATGAAATCTAAAAGTTTAATTTTACAACCAATAAACAAATTACTATCACGTGTAACTGTATGTGCATGCATTTTACTAACCACCCCCAGTTTAATACACCACCCCACCAACTCATCCCCCCAGACATTCAAACCCACAGTACATCCAGTCATCGTTTTAAAAAAATATACATATTTTATTAAATTTATTCAAACCAAACAACAATACAAACAAATCCAACACGCAGTGTAATTTACAACAATTCCATTAAACACCATTTGTATTTCCATTTTGCCACTGCTCCCAAAGTCCCACCCTCCATCATGAGCCTATTTGAACTTCGCGTTCAGCATCTGCTACATGTGGCCGGGTCTCACTATCTTCGTATTCTGTCGGGTCCGATATAGACCCGAACAGTTCCGCTATTAATAGTTTCCATGCCATCAAGGTACCCACTTCTTCCTCCCCACTCATGCTGCTCGCCTCCTGCCATACTACCGTTTCAGCCTCCGCCCATTTCTGTAACTCCTTCCACCATACCTCCACCCGTGGCTTGTGGCATTTCTTCCATCCCATGGCGATCCTCCGTTTTGCTAGCACATATGCCAAGTTTCTCAGTTTCTCAACATGTTTAAGTTTCCGTGGTCTGGGGAACCCTCCCAGCAAGCAGGCCCAGGCCGTATCTATGACAAGCGTGACCCCTTTTGTCGCTAATTTTTGTGCCACTTCGCCCCAGAAACTTTCAATTACTGGGCATGACCAAAACATGTGTGTCATGTTAGCGTTTTCCATGTCGCACTTAGGGCACGCCTGTCGCCCAGCGTTCCGGAACTTAGATATCCTCAGAGGGGTCATGTATGCTCTATGCGTTATGTACAGCTGTATTTGTTTAAATCTAGCGTTTCTTGACACTTTTTTGTGATATCCAAGGGCGCGTTCCCACATCCCATCTCCCATTGGTGCCCCCACCTCCTCCTCCCAATCAAGTCTCAGATGTGTCAATTCCTTCCCCACCTTGGTCATCACCATCTCATACAATCTAGAAATCTCATGCCCCCCTTCCGATGGTGGTCAGTCAAAATGTCGAAAAAGAAATGTCGAATGACAAAAATGTCGAAAAAAAAATGTTGAATCTATTATTTTTTTATTTATATGTATTTTTTGGGTTTGGTAAGTATAAAAAATGAGTAAAATACTAAAAAAAAATTAAAAAGGGGGGATGAGGGGAACCCCCCATTTGAAAAAAAAATGCGACTTTTTTTTTCGACTTTTTTTATTTTACATTATGACTTTCGACATTTTTGTTTTCGACATTATGACTATAAACCCCTTCCGATATGTCATATATTACCCCCACAGTAGCATCTGGTTCCTCTGCCAACACTGTTTCAGGCCACGTCTTCCGAATTTTCTGAACCATCTTATGGTATGTAACATATTGGCCAGTGTGTAATCCCACCTCCTCCCCAAGTTCTTCGAAATTTCTAATGGTCCCCTCTTGCCAGATGTCCCCTAACGTTACCAGCCCCACCGATTCCCAGTAGGTTCTGATAATCACCCTCAGCTACTTGTCCCATTCCCGCAAATGCGACCAGCGGTACTTGCGGGGAGCACGGGAATGGGTCCTCCATCATCCGACACGCTCGACGCCACATTTTATAACCCAACATCATCATTTTAGGGCGCTCCTTCATATCTGTCTCAGGCAACCATATCATTTCCCTTAAGTAAAATGGGGTGCAAACCCGCCCAAACAACCTATCTTCAGAGGTCACTTCGTCGGAGAGCCAATTGGCCACATGTTGTAATTGACTTGCTATATAGTAGACCTCAAAATTGGGCAGCCTGGTACCTCCCTTTTCGTAGAAGTTCTGCAACTTCCATAGCGCTACTCTATTCCGGGTACCATGCCATAGGAAGTCCCTGCATAAACTATTCAATTCAGTGAAGAACTTCTTGGGTATCATATGTGGGATATTATTAAAATAATGTGAAAGCCTAGGTAGGACCACCATCTTAAGCATTGCCCCCGTCCCATCATGGCTAGGGGCAACTTCTCCCAAAACTTCATGCATTTTCGGATTTTGTCACCAGCTACCACAGTGTTGTGCTTATGTTCCTCTTCTGCGGTGTGATACACATCTATGCCATGGTAACAGAAAGAACCAGTCACCCATGGTATCTGTAACACCGGCAACCTTTCCTTCGGGGTACCCTTATAGCTACCTAGGGGGAATATACTGGATTTTTGAGGGTTTACCGCAATGCCGGACAGCCCTGCGTATTTCTCCATCACTTCAAGGATATATTGAAGATTCTCTTCTGGGTATTTCAGGTACAGTAATAAATCATCCGCATATAAGGATATTAGATGCCGCCCCCCCCCAACCTCAATACCTATCGTATCGTGCTCTTGCCTGAGGTATATCGCTAGGGGCTCCCGGGCTAGAATGTAAAGCATCGGGGACCAGGGGCACCCCTGCCTGGTACCTCTACTAAGCAGCCATCTCTCTGATATCACTGATCCCGTTTGAACTCTGGCTAAAGGCTCACTGTATAGCATTTTCGCCCACCTGATATACCCCGGCCCTACTCCGTAACCTCCCAGGGCCGCCAGCATCCATGGCCAGTAAACGGAGTCAAATGCTTTTACTGCATCTAAGGATATAATCGCCATTTTGCCTTCATTGCTATCCGCCCAATCGATCACACGGTGGAGTCTCCTATGATTATGGGTTATATTCCTGTTCGGAACATAGCCCGTTTGGTCCGGGTGGATTAATTTACTAATTACTTTACGCAATCTGTTTGCCAGGACAGCCGTCAGTATCTTGCTGTCCTGGTTCAGCATCGATAAAGGCCTGTAGGAACGACAACTATACCCTGGTTTGTTGGGTTTAGGAAGGGGTATTATGATCGCTTCTCTGAGTGACTCCGGCAACCTTCCCATCTCAAACGCTTTGTTAAGCATGTCTAGCATTGGGGGTAGTACTTCTTCTCTATATACTTTGTAAAATTTGCTAGGGAACCTGTCTGCTCCTGGGGTCTTAGTGGTGGGCAATTGCTTCACAACCTCCTTCAACTCCTCCAGGGTAATTGGTGCATCAAGCTCTTCTCTCTCCTCATCACTTATCTTAGGTAATCCTATATCTTCTAGTGTTTTCGGTCATCTCCTCTTGACCACTTCCCTCCTTATCCCAGTATAACACCCTATAATAATCCGCAAATTCCTTGTTGACTCCTTCTTGAGTGTCTACTACATCGCCATCTTCTCTAGTTATTGTCCTAATCGGGGGTCTAGGGGTCTCACTCTTGTACAGCCATGCTAAAAGCCTACCCGTTTTATCTCCTCCCGCGTGCTGTCTTTCTACATACTTTTTATAATTGAGGTTACAGAGCCTTTCCCAATGTTCCGCGCATTGCTGTTGTAGTTTAAGCTCAGTGTCCACACTGTCACTTCCTAATGTTATTTCTAGTTCATCTTCAACTTTTTGTAGGTTAGCCAGAACCCCACATTGCAGGCCCTTTGACTTAGCTATGGCTGCCCCCCGCATCACCATCTTAAAAGCTTCCCATAGTATACACGCCGAGTCAACACTACCAGTATTTGTTTAAAAAAAAGAGTGCTCTCTGCCACCACATCCGGCGTGTTAAAGACATAGTCCAATCTCGTGTGTAGCTGCTGCGGGGCAGAATAATGCGAATATTGGCCGAAATCATCTAGTAACACCTGCAATGCTTTGGCCGCTGGGGTGGGCCTATCAATCCTGCTGTCAGATCTATCCACCTTGGGGTTCATTACACAATTGAAATCCCCGCCCCAAATAACCACGCTTCCCACACACATACTAAGACTGGGGCAAAGAGTCCTGAAGTATGCCGCCGTGTTATGGTTAGGAGCATACATATTCACGATGCATACCTCTTTATTCTCCAACAGCCCTCTCAATATAACCATCCTCCCGTCAGTTTCTGCCATTTCCTAAAGTAGCTTGAACAGAAATCAGGTGCCACCCAGACAAGCACTCCCCTAGTGTAAGCAGAGTACGACGAACCCACCACAATCCCTTTCCATTTTTTCCCAACTAGCTCCAGCTTCTCCCGCGTCAAATGCGTCTCCTGTAACAATGCAACATCTATATTTTGCCTTTTCAAATACAGCATGACCTTATTCCTCTTCATATAACTGTTAACTCCCCTGATATTCCACGTCACTATCCTGAGATCTCCCATAGCACTTTGATATCTTCCTCCCTCATTTCCAACCGAACCCTCCCGGTCATGCTATGCAGATACAACCCTTCAACTCTTCCATGTAGACTCATGTTCAAACTTAAACTCCCCAAAACTATGTACACCCCAAACTTCCCACCTCCCTTCCCCCCACCCAACCCCTTCCCAACAACGCCCCCTCCAACTGTTGCCTAGCTCCATCCCTGGATCTCAGGCACCCCCACATCTAGCCCCATCCAGCACAAACTTATGCTCAGGGCTCAGTAGGGTAAAGTTGTCCTAATGGCCACTTGACTATTAGTATTTTGGGGGTGGGTTGCCTCCATCCTATTGCTCCTACTAACAAATGTATTACGCGTTGTGTTAACCCTATGCAGCTTTCAATCGCAATTTACCTACTATATTCCAGTCCATGACGGGCACCAGGCCCGAATGCTATCCAATGTTCGACCAGTCTCGCTTCCCGGTATAATCCGGTACCCCCAATGTCCGGGGTACCAGTTTTACCAGTTTTTCAGCCGTCCTGTTCCTGCCGGTCACGGTCCACTTCTTGTTCCGGGCAGCCCTGCAGATCCAACCACGTTACCACCTCTTCGGGAGTGTCAAAAAAGAGCGCTCTGCTCTTATGTTGGACCCTCAGCTTTGACGGGTACAAGAGCATGTACTTGATGCCTGCTGCTCGCAGCCTCCTCTTGACTGCCACGTAGCTGTATCTCAGTCTCTGCACCAGCATCGTATAATCCGGGTATGCTGTAATGTTGGCGGATGCTCTCTGTATTGTCCCACCTTTATGAAAATATTCCAGGATCTTCTCCCTATCTCTATAGTTCAAGATCCTTGTTATAATAGGTCGCGGCGGAGCCCCAGGTCACGGTTTCCTCATCAAGGCCCGGTGCGCCCGCTCCACTGTGAATCCCTGCAAAAGCTTATCTGCTCCTATTTCTTGTAGGATCATGTTTCAACGTAGTTTGTAGGGTCTTCACCCTCCTTCCCCTCCGGCAGGCCGACCACCCGTATGTTATTTCTCCTCGCTCTTCCCTCCGCTTCTTCCACCCGATTTTCGAGGTTAGCAACCTGCTGTTTGAGCACATGAACTTCCTTTGCATTAGTTGCGCTGACATCAGTATTGGTCTTTACTGCACTCTCCAGCCCACTTGTTCTCTCTGCCAGTCCCCTGACATCTTGCCGTAACAGGGCAAGTTCAGTACCAACCGCATCGATTTTGCCCTCCAGGGCTGTCCGTAAGTCCGCCATTGCTGCGCTCCACTTGGTGCTCATCTCTGATGTAGCCTCCAGGATTTGGTGCTTATCTCCTTCTGGGGCTTCTTCGGCAGTAGTCGCGGACGCGCTCCGCTCCGATGTTGTGGGGGTCCTCTGCACTTTCGCGAAGACCTCCATTGTGGGTTGTCTGGTCTTGGTTCTCAGACTTTTCATCGACATGATGCAACCCTGCAAAGGCCAATGGTACCTACAAGATGCATGTACCCATTTGCTGCGTCCCAACCCTTACGAGGCCACTTCACGGTCCACCAGTGTAATCCTTAGTTAAGGATCGGTCGCCATTTTGTTTCGGGCATACAGATCTCGGCGCCACTTATTGTGTCCGTATTTGCTCATCCACTCCTCGGTGCGGCTTCGGGATGTAATCCCTGCATACTCGACGCTTCCACCTTATTGTGTGAACGCTGTCCTTCTTGTACGTTTCGTGTATACATCGTCCTGATCTAGTGGGAGCACCAAGGACGTGCCGCCCATCCCATGGCCCAGTGGCCCAACGCTGTGTACATCCTCTCGGGCTATTCGTGGGCTTCGCTCGGGCAGTCAGCCACTCACTGTTCCATCCGTGCTGCACTCCTGCAGTCCGTTCACTGCCTGCCTGGCACCTGATTTCAAGTGCCGCCGGGGGTCATTTTGTGTTGGCGAGATGCCATCTTAGTATCCATTGTGTCTCTCTCGGATCAGGACTCAAAGTGGCCTAATTCAATGTGCTGTGTCCACTTTCTCTCGCCGATACGCTCATCTGCTGCCTGAAGTATTCACCCAGATACAGTATCTTATGTCGCTGGAATCACCCATCAACACATGCGTTTTGCTTCGAATCAATAAGTCGGATCACGGAGCTCCAAGGAATCGCAGCCTACTCCATGGCCGCTTGGCCATGCCCCCCGTACATCCAGTCATCGTTAATATGACTCATATTATTATCGCCTGCAAAGAAGCCGTTCCAGTGTCCTACATCTATAAGTGCACTCCATCAGCCACAATACACAAACCATCAGCCCTTGTCCTTATTAGTATCCACTTCCTTGGGGATCAATTGCAGCAATTCTTCTGCTCTCTCAATATCCCAGAAGATGTATTTGTTCCACGCTCAAGTGACACGCAGGTTACCAGGACATAACAGTCCTGACTTTACTCCTCCAGCTAGGAACGCTGTCTTGAGAGAGTTCAATCCCCTTCTCCTTTTGCTCAGTCACGGTCACCCAATATGGGAAGATTAAAATCTTATACTGTTAATGTTCCAGGGATCCATTTGTGCTTGCAGCATTTACGCTCATTTCCCTATCCCGGGCATTCAAAAGTTTAATTAAAATGGTTGACCCAACATGCATGTCCCAGCTTTTCTCTAAAGACTGCAATTTAATCATGCAACAATTTTTAATATCGATCGGATCCTCCTCAACATCCAACCATTACAAGATATCTGCCACAATCTGTCTCAAGTCCTCTTTATATTGCAATGGAGACCAAAGCTGCTCGCTCATGGAGCCTAGAAAGTAGCACCATCCATGCAGACAATCTGTGTACAGTGGCACTATCCCCTCTATCACAATCCTGCAGGCCGGGAGGAAGGTGTACGACCTTGCTAGGAGCTGCTTGCAGGCCCTGACTCCTTTACACAAAAAACAAGGATTGCACCTTCCTTTCCGTGTCTCATGGCCTACTGGCACATCCCTGGCCACCTGGACTCCTCTGCCGTCCCATCCCGCTGTTCCTGTGTGTTATTGTGTTCTCAACCCGCAAAAGGAAGGACCATTAGAGAATCCTTGTGAAGGAACTCAGGAAAACACAGCTATTTTGGCCCAGAGCTGGTCATGCCCCCAAATATGCAGCTTTTAATGTGTCGCAAAATTATTTTAAGCGGCTTAATAAATACAATTACAGGTTTTTTAATGAATTACTATATAGAGAGATTCTTGCTCTCATGTTTAAAACTACAACAGTGCACAAAATAAACCTAGAACCATAAGCATTTCCTTACCAATGTATGTGTTTGAAGTATCACAGTAAGATTTAGCAGCAATATAGCCGTCACCTGAGGGCTCTGTAATGTGGTAAGGGACCGCCATTCAAGTTAGTGGTCCTAAGTCGAAGAAGAGGGTCTCTAAAGAGGGCAAAATCTACCTAGCACACAATAGAGCCCGGTGATAAGGGCTTTTATGTTATTTGTGCTTGTGCAGAAGGAAACAGAGGGAACTCACTTAGGCTTACTGAAACAAACGTGTCAGTGTCTCCTAGCCCAGTGTCCCGTGTACACACACTGGAATGGAATACAGCCTATGCCGGCATTAGAGCCTATACTCCAAGGCTGTTGATTATCTGGAGAGCTGGAAACAGTGAGGAGAAGCATGGACTGGCATGTATTGCTGGTTAGAGACTGTATTCCACAATGTATGATTGTCTAAATGGAAAGAAACTTGTAAAAGAAAATATGTTTCTGAAAAGCTAGTGACGGCTTCAATTAAGTTCTCAAGTGGCAGCTGAAATCATAATCAGTGCTGCTCTAGAAGCAGATATTGTCATGTCACAAACAACTGTAAAAAGTTGTTACAGGTTGAATACTGATGTAATATTAATATTATAGAGTAGTGATGGTGCTATCAGCCAGTAATGAGGACATTATTTGCAAGCTTCTATACAGCATGTATTATATTGGTGTTTCAGGTGTACTGTAATGTACTAACTTAATCATATAAATCAGATAAAGTACCCCCCAACTCTATGGTATAAGGAGACTGCAAATTATAGAGGAGAGTGATTAACAGAACTCTTAGGTGATTTGCCTAATTCTTTTTATAGATGATACGGATGTTTTATTTTGTACAATGCATGCCCACACACGGTCAGCCCCTGGAAAGCTTGCCATCTTTCTTTATCTAATATCAGAGACATTCCAGTCGTTGATACGTATAATCTGTATGGAAGAAAGGCTAATATGCACTTTATAAAGCCTTCTAGAGACGAACAGAGTTTCAGCAGATTACAGCAATGCATCTTAACACGTGTTGTGGTTTAAAATAAAGGATCCCGTTGAGATAGATGGGTGCTGTCCTGTGCTGTACTGCAGCATTTTGCAAAATAAACACACCAAAGCAATCTGTTCCTTATCAATCAATGGCTCTTCAGTGTCAAAGTAAGATATTTCATAAGAAAGGAAATTAAAAAAACTGCTTTAATTAAGTGTTGTGATTGCATTGTTCTCTGCTGTGGCTCAATTACCAGGCATTGTGACGTCACAAATCAAAGGGACCAGGTTATTGCACTTAGAGTCAGGATGTTATGTTCTTATTGCACATGAGTAGTGATGTCCCAACTAGCCTATGATAATACAATAATGTAAAGGCTTTTAAGATGGATATGACAGACTGCCATTCATTCTATAGCTATGCACACCATCAACTATTACAATAATAATACTCCCACTATTTATATTTACAAAAGCAAAGAGTTATTTCTCTGTCCATAATTTCAGAATGACAGTCTTCAATATCAGCACAGAAAATGAAGAATGCAGACCAGGGGTGGACTGGGAACCAAAAGAGGCCCTGGAAATCATTTTCAAAGTGGCCCCATGTTATACATTGTCAGAAAGACCAACCCTTTTCCTATGGGAACATTTGGAAATAACACACAAAAGAGGCCCAGGGTGCAGAGGCCTACCATGAAATCTCTAGAGTTCCTTATAGGCCAGTCCACCCCTGATGGGTGTCTGGGGAAGATAGCTCAGCAGTGTTGCCTTTGGAGCAAGATGCCACGAAGCAACACAGGTTCGATCCCTGGGTCCGTGCTTAGAAACCTCAGGGTATTTAAGCGTGTTATAAATACGCAACTACGACAATATATATATATATATATTCCTGTAACAGCGCCTAGATGCCTGCAGGCTGTGTGAGCGCTTTAAAAATGCAAATAAATAAATAAGAGTAAAGCGCAGGGGAACTTGAGTTTGGTCGCGCAGACTGGACTAATACGTCACTACTCTTTCCTTGAATGCAATGAGAACCGTTCCCGGGATTGTATAGCTTGAGTCAATGGACACGTTACAAATCAATCTGGAGGAATGCCAGCTGCTATCAACAAATTACTTGTCAATACAGACAATTACTACCCGCATGCTCACACAAAGGATGCACGCAATGTTTGACACAACAGGCTTTTAAAGCTCGCCTTTGAGAACGGCTAACTTGCATGCCCATGGGAGACTGTATTGATTTTTTGCGGCAATATCCCTTGGTATCTTATTTGTGCTCTGTGCAAGGCCAGAGCTTAGCCGCGGTTGTCTGTTCCATCTCAAATGCAATACTCTTGTGGCGATGCCATCTGTATGGGTGAGAGGAGTTTAGTTCCCCGTTTTAGTCCCCATCCATCTTGAAACTTTAATTAAAGATGAAAAACTGTTCAGATTGTTTTGTTATGAATTGCCAATGTCCATGACATGTTTTCCATAAAAGAGTGCGTGCAGAATCTAGGGAATTATTCGAGACTCTTAGGCGCCAAAAGTGAATTGCTGCCCAGTGGAGTAACTTTGCTGAAAATGTTGGCGAGGACAAGACAGCTAGAGCAACGGGTTCCCTGCCAAAGGAGGGGGACAAAATGGCGTGCAAGAAAGTTGGGGGGGTTGACAAACATGATATTGTAGGCACTCTCTTTGCCCCAAGTATTTGGAAAGTGTGTGTGATGGGTCCCAAGTCTCATCGCACTGCTTGTCTTTATATTGTATAAGGTATAGGGACATGGGGTGTGGGTTTTTTTCAGTTTGAGCTGCGCAAGCTGGGTTTCTCCGATGTGGGCATGCAACACAACATAAGTATTAGTCCTAAGCAGATGCATAAAAATCCTGAAAAGAGGGAGGCGTGTTAGCAGCCACGTGAAGGGGGCGGGACCCATGAAAGGAGTCCTGGCCAGGCCGCGTATGTCCAAAGCGGCCCGCGTTTATTGCAGGAAACGGGAGGTCCCCACTCAAGTCCTTTAACCCGGGTTGCGTCTGCCAACCGCGGACCCTGAATTTAGAGTGGGCCTGACATGGTAGGGGTCCAGCCCCCACAAAAGTCATGCAGCACGTCCCTTTTTGCTGGGGAGTGCTGCGTAATGTGGTGCAGTCGGGGTGGTGGCGATGAGAATGGGTGATATCCGTCACTATAGGCTGCGACGCCCCTACTGGCAACGGGGTGCCATGTGACCTAATATCTTGGACGAGTTGCTCCGAACACCAGTGCAGTGCCCCTCTTGGCAACGGGGCACCGTGGGAAGGAAACAGCAGGAGCAGCCATGCAACTTTAGTTTGTTTTTAATGGTGCTAAGTGGATTGCCATGCCCATTATGTGAGGGTTGGGCAGTTTTCAATTGCTATAAAGGAGCTCTGACACAGACGTTCAACATTCGTACTGAGGATGTTAGTAGGGTCCTAAGTGGGCACATGCCACAGTAACTGTCACATAAAAAAACATGTGTTTTACCAGCCCCTCTCTTGGGGCATGGGGCTACATATATTAATCATAGCATATCATATCATATCATATCATATCATATCATATCATATCATATCATATCATATGATTATGTAATATATCATGGCATAGGGACATATCATGACAATTGCTATGACACAGTATTCTCCTTTGGAAGATATCTTTATAGTGGAAAGAGTATACCAAAAGTATTGACCATCTATAGGCAGTGCATATATTTAGATGTGATATTCTGTATTAAAAATAGTTGACTAATGCTCCCCTGCCCAAAACAAGTGTTTCCAAAATTAATTTCGAATGACAATCTATACAATCGATCAGACGATTACCTGTTGTATGCTTAGACATATGTTATCAAATAGACGATTTTTTAAATGTTTGCTACATTGTTCTATGAACTTTCCTGGTATTTTTTTACTGAAATAAAGTATTAGGGGGTAATTCATAGAATTTAGCGCACAAGTGGCGTACGCGGCTGGCGCACAGTATGCGCGTGCGAATCTCTACGCCAGCCGCGTGCGCTAAAATCCATTTCCGTGCACAGCGTATTCATGGATTTCAGCTACCAAAACCAGCCGTGGCGCACAGTGGCGCAGCGACCCTGTAGCAGCGCCAGTTACGCCCCAAGAACGCCCCTCGCGCAGGGAAAAGCCATCATCCCCAATCCAGCGCCAAGGGTTGCGCTAACCCTTTACCAGCATGGCAAGAGGGGTACGTGTATTACTGGGGTTCGCAGGAAGTTTCACATGCGATTGGCCCTGTGCGAGCGGGGTACGTGCATTTCAGGGGTGTGCGGGAAGTTTCACATGCAATTTCAGCAGGGTATGTGTATTTCAGGGGTGCGCGGGAAGTTTCACACGCGATTTCAGCAGGGTACGAGTATTTCAGGGGTGCGCAGGAAGTTTTACACGTGATTGTCCTGGGTACGTGTATTTCAGGGGTGCGCGGGAAGTTTAACACGCGATTGGCCTGGGTACGTGTATTTCAGGGGTGTGCGAGAAGTGTTACACGCAATTTCAGCAGGGTACGTGTATTTCAGGGGTGCGCGGGAAGTTTTACACGCGATAGGCCCTGTGCGAGTGGGGTACATGTATAACTGGGGTTCGCAGGAAGTTTTACCCGCGATCTCAGCAGGGTACGTGTATAACGGGTTCACGTGAAGTTTCACACGCGATTGGCGCATGGTACATGTATTACGGTGTTCGCGGGAAGTTTCACACGCGATTTCAGCAGGGTACGTGTATTTCGGGGGTGCCGGGAAGTCCTACACGTGATTTGGCAGTGTGGATCCTCCCAGGTGTTCCCTGTACACCCTCCACGGCCCCTGCAGGCAGCCCACACCACAGGGGACTACCCTGCACCCCTGGTCATGTCCCGCAGGCAGCCCACCCAACATGGGCATGCCCCCCAGCAAAGCCACATGTCTCCTTGCACTATTGATCACCAACTCATGTCCCCTTGTCCCCTCACCCCCCAGCAGTGCAGGGCACCTGCCAGCAGGACCCCACTCATGTCCCCTTGCACCCCCAGCCCCCAGCAGTGCGGGGCACCTGCCAGCAGGCCCCCACTCATGACCCTTGCAACCCCACCCCTAGCAATGCAGGGCACCTGCCAGCAGGCCCCCACTCATGTCCGACTCATGTCCCCTTGCACCCCCCCCCACAGCAGTGCGTGGTACCTGCCAGCAGGCCCACACTCATGTCCCACTCATGTCCCCCTGCACCCCCACACTCCAGCAGTGCGGGGCACCTGCCAACAGGCCCCCACTCATGTCCCACTCATGTCCCCCTGCACCCCCAAACTCCAGCAGTGCAGGGCACCTGCCAGCAGGCCCCCACCCATGTCCCCTTGCACCCCCACCCCCCAGCAGTGCAGGGCACCTGCCAGCAGGCCCCCACTCATGTCCCACTCATGTCCCCTTGCACCCCCACCCCAAAGCAGTGCGTGGCACCTGCCAGCAGGCCCCCACTCATGTCCCACTCATGTCCCCCTGCACCCCCACCCCCCAGCAGTGCGGGGCACCTGCCAGCAGGCCCCCACTCATGTCCCACTCATGTCCCCCTGCACCCCCACCCCCAGCAGTGCAGGGCACCTGCCAGCAGGCCCCCACTCATGTCCCCTTGCACCCCACCCCCCATCAGTGCAGGGCACCTGCCAGCAGGCCCCCACTCATGTCCCCTTGCATCCCCACCCCCAAGCAGTGCGGGGCACCTGCCAGCAGGCCCCCACTCATGTCCCCTTGCACCCCCACTCCCCAGCAGTGCAGTTCACCTGCCAGCAGGCCCCCTCTCATGTACCACTCATGTCCCCCTGAACCCCCACGCCCCCAGCAGTGCGGGAAACCTGCCAGCAGGCCCCCACTCATGTCCCATTCATGTCCCCCTGCCCCCAGGTCATGACGATCCTCAATCATGGCCCTTATGGCCAGCCTCCCCAGCCCAAAGACCCAACCAAGTATTGCATCCACCCACAAAGAAAAGGCAATTACATTATACAATCCCAATGGCAAGTATGTAAATGAACAATTAGGAAATGGGGTAGGCACTGCTTGTTTCTACTTATTCACTTTTCTGCAGTCAATTGTGGGGACTCACCCTTGAGCCTAGGCACTAGGTTCTGAAACAATATCCATACAATAGGGCTGAACAACTTCCAACCCTGGGTGAGCTCGCTCTCACTCCCCTCAACGGGTTTCAATTCATTCTCATTAGTAATTTGTATTTTTTCATTAAGTAATCCACCATTTTTGTTATAATATTTCCAATATTTCAATTGTTTATTTATTCCTAACCAATCAGTGTTCCAAAATTATTGCCAATGCATTTCGGACATCCGTCCATCATCAGGGCTATCAACACTATTTGTTATCAATCAATGATATTTACAACACCATGACCCATTCCCAATGATTCACCCAAACGTGAAATCGTAAAGTAAATGCATGCACATACCAGATTAAAGTTGTGTTCCATCATGGCGTTCACATCAATATAACAAGTCAAAAAATACAAAAACATCCATTATAGATCATTGTTAAACCTTATTTCACAATATAATATCATAATTTACTTAACGCTTTTCTACCTGTTTGGCTTTTCGTCCCCAGAGTATGTATTCACCTCTGTTGCCGTATCCTTATCTAGCGCGTATCCTCTGAAACAGATATTTATATATATGTGTATATAACTATTTCCATATCTGTGGTCCCCCTCCTTCAGTATTCCCACTTAACCTCCTCTTCCGTTATGCTTACCTCTACTCTCCTACTATCCGTACGCGACTGCTATTCAAAAAAAGCTGCCGCCACTTTTGCTAGCATTTATCAACACTACTCATTCCCGCGCATGCGCGCCGCTGCGTGCAATGCCGTGATGCGTTTCACTAATCTCCTCCGCGCATGCGCGAATGTGTCTTTTCAACACTGTCTATTATTTCACTGAGCTCACTGTTAGGCAGTGGTTAGCTGCCTTACGTCCCACAGGGAAATTAACCCCTGCGGGATATACTGTGAACTCCAACATTAGACACATTATTGCAATTGGCTCCATTATTAAGTAGTGTTAAACTACCTTAAGTTCCACAGCACATAAATTCAAGCATTTTTATCAGTCATGATTTTTCTTTACATTTAACAAATCTTTCTTATGTAGCACACATATTTTTCATCATAGAAAACACATAAAATTCAACTCCTCATTAATGCCCCCTGGTCTCAGGGAGTCAAGCCGGTCGATCCAAAATGATTCCTGTTGATTCAATCTTCTTCCCAAATCCTCATGTGCGTTGTTCTGTCTAATGACCTCCAAGACTTGAATCCTCATCTGGCTGATGTTATGCTTCATTGTGTTCCAATGTCTGGCTACTGCCGAATTCGGATTGTTATTCCGAATACACGATCTATGTTCGTTCCATCGCAACTTACCAGGTCTCTTAGATTGTCCAACATAGTAGATACCACACGGACATTTAATACTGTATACTATGTTCAAAGTATCACATGTTGCATATCCCTTAAGTTTTATTTTTTCACCTGTACGAGGGTGATCAACTGTATCCCCTTTTGTTATAAAATTACAATTACTGCAATGTAAGCAGGGATATGTTCCTTTTCTCAATGTGTCCAATGCTCTCTTTTCAGGTCTTGTTTTAACCAATCTATCTCTCAAGTTTGCACTCCTCTTGTACGCAAAGGTTGGTAATTCCCTGAACAAATGTTCAACTCGCATGTCATTAGTCAGTGTACTCCAGTTCTTCTTAATTACACTCTTTATCTTGTTGCTTTGTACTGAGTAACATGACACATATACAATATTTGGTTCTTTCTTTTCTCTCCTTGTGCCACTTACTGTAGATTCCATCACTCGTTCCTTAGCAGATTCTATCTCCGCTGGTTTATACCCTCTTGCTTCAAACCTCCTCCCCACGTTCTCAATTTCTACCACACATGTTCTTGGGTCATTGACAATCCTTTTTACTCTCATCATTTGACTGAAGGGCAAATTTCTAATTAGACTCGGTTGGTGAAAACTTAGTCGATGAAGTAAATTATTTCGATCTGTTTCTTTTCTGTAGATGCCGGTCAAAAATTTATTGTTGTGAATACGTATTTCTACATCTAGGAAGTGAATTCGTGTTCTTGAAGTTTCTTTTGTGAATTGTATACGTTGATCAATGTTATTAAGATAGGTAAAAAAATCATTAAAAGATTCCTCTGGGCCATTCCATATTCCAAAGATATCATCTATAAATCTGACCCACATTTTTATATAATTTCTCCATACTGCATGATCAAGTACATATTCCTTTTCAAATTTGTGCATGAAAGTATTTGCATATGTGGGAGCCATTGAGGCCCCCATCGCTGTCCCAGATTTCTGAATAAAAAATTTATTTCTATATTGAAAATATGAATTTTCAGATATGAACTGTAATAATACCAAAATGAATTCCTTCATAGCTTTCAAATCACCTTCTTGGAGGAGTAACCATTCTATTGCTTCTAGACCCAGGTTGTGTGGAATAGAAGTGTAAAGGCTCTTCACGTCAATTGTAAACATTATTGAGGTTTCTGTAAATACATTTTTCTCCAATGTTTCCAAAAAATGATTAGTGTCTTTAATGTAGGTATCTGTCTTTTGTATCAATGGTTGCAAAAACTGGTCAATATATTGGCCCAATGGCTGTAGTACACTGTCTACTCCAGAGACTATCGGTCTGCCTGGTGGTTTTGTATAACTTTTATGTATTTTGGGTAGCGTGTAGAAGTTCGGTATTCTTGGATATTTATTTGTGAGAAAAGATCGTGTTTTTGCACTTATCCATTCTAATTCCTCTGCTTTCCCCAGAAGTTCTTCTAAATTCTTCATTATCTCAATAGTTGGGTCATTATCTAGCTCAGAATATACATCCGTGTTTCTGAGCTGATTCATACATTCGTCATGATAATCTTGACTGTTCATTATTACAAGTGCTCCTCCTTTATCCGCTGGGCGTATAGTTATCTTGTCGTCTCCATATAAATCTTTCAATAACTTAAACTCATTTGGTTTCAAATTTCCATATCCCTTCCGTTTGAATGACACTTTCTTAAGATCTTTGAGTACTTGTCGATGAAAAATATCGATGGATGGTACATTTATGGGTGGCATAAAATTACTTTTCTTTCTAAACTCTTGTAGTTCCTCTGGGTCTTGTTCTTTAAGTTGTGATGTATCGAGTTCATCAAAAAACACTTTTAATTTTAATTTTCTCACCAATTTAAATAAATCAATCTTAGTCTCCCTGAGACCAGGGGGCATTAATGAGGAGTTGAATTTTATGTGTTTTCTATGATGAAAAATATGTGTGCTACATAAGAAAGATTTGTTAAATGTAAAGAAAAATCATGACTGATAAAAATGCTTGAATTTATGTGCTGTGGAACTTAAGGTAGTTTAACACTACTTAATAATGGAGCCAATTGCAATAATGTGTCTAATGTTGGAGTTCACAGTATATCCCGCAGGGGTTAATTTCCCTGTGGGACGTAAGGCAGCTAACCACTGCCTAACAGTGAGCTCAGTGAAATAATAGACAGTGTTGAAAAGACACATTCGCGCATGCGCGGAGGAGATTAGTGAAACGCATCACGGCATTGCACGCAGCGGCGCGCATGCGCGGGAATGAGTAGTGTTGATAAATGCTAGCAAAAGTGGCGGCAGCTTTTTTTGAATAGCAGTCGCGTACGGAGAGTAGGAGAGTAGAGGTAAGCATAACGGAAGAGGAGGTTAAGTGGGAATACTGAAGGAGGGGGACCACAGATATGGAAATAGTTATATACACATATATATAAATATCTGTTTCAGAGGATACGCGCTAGATAAGGATACCGGCAACAGAGGTGAATACATACTCTGGGGACGAAAAGCCAAACAGGTAGAAAAGCGTTAAGTAAATTATGATATTATATTGTGAAATAAGGTTTAACAATGATCTATAATGGATGTTTTTGTATTTTTTGACTTGTTATATTGATGTGAACGCCATGATGGAACACAACTTTAATCTGGTATGTGCATGCATTTACTTTACGATTTCACGTTTGGGTGAATCATTGGGAATGGGTCATGGTGTTGTAAATATCATTGATTGATAACAAATAGTGTTGATAGCCCTGATGATGGACGGATGTCCGAAATGCATTGGCAATAATTTTGGAACACTGATTGGTTAGGAATAAATAAACAATTGAAATATTGGAAATATTATAACAAAAATGGTGGATTACTTAATGAAAAAATACAAATTACTAATGAGAATGAATTGAAACCCGTTGAGGGGAGTGAGAGCGAGCTCACCCAGGGTTGGAAGTTGTTCAGCCCTATTGTATGGATATTGTTTCAGAACCTAGTGCCTAGGCTCAAGGGTGAGTCCCCACAATTGACTGCAGAAAAGTGAATAAGTAGAAACAAGCAGTGCCTACCCCATTTCCTAATTGTATATTCGCTCCCAGTGGCACACTAATTGGGTGGAGGCACGCGAGAATATGTCCTTTGAAGATATTGAACAACTTACAAATGTAAGAGCTGAAACCTTAGGTTTCACATCGGCAGAAGCCGAGGCAATCCTGACACAAATCAGTGATTCAACATGGAAAACAAAAACTAATGATCCTGATCCTACGAGAAGAATAAAACAACTGGAATATTTGATCCGTAAGGAAATTAACAGAAAGCTTCATGCAATTACTTTAGGACGTTACTATAAAAACCAGAGAATCCCTAGGGGACTAAGAATTAATTTGAGACCAACGTTATGTAAGGAAGACAAAGAATTTGTGCGCAAATGGGAGGCGATTCTGAATAAGTGCTCGCTAGACTTAATTCTTTTAACGATTCAAGAGCTCACCAAAAATGTTAAAACCCTAAACGAAGAAATAGAAGAAATAGAAAAAGAATTGAGCACATCGATTGGCAAAGAAGAATTAGGAGCAATATTGGTCGACATTAACCATAAACTTGAATCATACAAAAGTGAAATTGAATCCAAAAAAGTGAGGAAATTTCGACGGGATACTTATGATTATTTGAACGGAGAAGTTTACACCTGGATGGATAAATATCAAACCCCATTCCAAAAGAAACAACATCATGGGAGTACCGACAATACTTCCAGCACGGATTCTGAAGATTCTAGAGTGAAACAAAGTACAGTGGAAGGAAGGAGGACAATAGAACAACAAGCAGAACCTACCACATCTGCAAGAGAGTTCAGAGCAGCCCGACCTTTTTTAGAACGAGAGACAGAAGGAAGAGAACGAGACGGGGGAAAAGAAAAAGGAAGCCAAAGAGTAGAGACCCGGGGAGCGAGACAGAAGAAAAGCTAGTTGTGAACATATCATCCAGAATACTAACGAAAAGTGAAGAAATGTTACTTCAGAAAGGGCTCAGTTATGTACCTACGCATAGCACAACTTTATTTGAGACTAAGATTGATTTATTTAAATTGGTGAGAAAATTAAAATTAAAAGTGTTTTTTGATGAACTCGATACATCACAACTTAAAGAACAAGACCCAGAGGAGCTACAAGAGTTTAGAAAGAAAAGTAATTTTATGCCACCCATAAATGTACCATCCATCGATATTTTTCATCGACAAGTACTCAAAGATCTTAAGAAAGTGTCATTCAAACGGAAGGGATATGGAAATTTGAAACCAAATGAGTTTAAGTTATTGAAAGATTTATATGGAGACGACAAGATAACTATACGCCCAGCGGATAAAGGAGGAGCACTTGTAATAATGAACAGTCAAGATTATCATGACGAATGTATGAATCAGCTCAGAAACACGGATGTATATTCTGAGCTAGATAATGACCCAACTATTGAGATAATGAAGAATTTAGAAGAACTTCTGGGGAAAGCAGAGGAATTAGAATGGATAAGTGCAAAAACACGATCTTTTCTCACAAATAAATATCCAAGAATACCGAACTTCTACACGCTACCCAAAATACATAAAAGTTATACAAAACCACCAGGCAGACCGATAGTCTCTGGAGTAGACAGTGTACTACAGCCATTGGGCCAATATATTGACCAGTTTTTGCAACCATTGATACAAAAGACAGATACCTACATTAAAGACACTAATCATTTTTTGGAAACATTGGAGAAAAATGTATTTACAGAAACCTCAATAATGTTTACAATTGACGTGAAGAGCCTTTACACTTCTATTCCACACAACCTGGGTCTAGAAGCAATAGAATGGTTACTCCTCCAAGAAGGTGATTTGAAAGCTATGAAGGAATTCATTTTGGTATTATTACAGTTCATATCTGAAAATTCATATTTTCAATATAGAAATAAATTTTTTATTCAGAAATCTGGGACAGCGATGGGGGCCTCAATGGCTCCCACATATGCAAATACTTTCATGCACAAATTTGAAAAGGAATATGTACTTGATCATGCAGTATGGAGAAATTATATAAAAATGTGGGTCAGATTTATAGATGATATCTTTGGAATATGGAATGGCCCAGAGGAATCTTTTAATGATTTTTTTACCTATCTTAATAACATTGATCAACGTATACAATTCACAAAAGAAACTTCAAGAACACGAATTCACTTCCTAGATGTAGAAATACGTATTCACAACAATAAATTTTTGACCGGCATCTACAGAAAAGAAACAGATCGAAATAATTTACTTCATCGACTAAGTTTTCACCAACCGAGTCTAATTAGAAATTTGCCCTTCAGTCAAATGATGAGAGTAAAAAGGATTGTCAATGACCCAAGAACATGTGTGGTAGAAATTGAGAACATGGGGAGGAGGTTTGAAGCAAGAGGGTATAAACCAGCGGAGATAGAATCTGCTAAGGAACGAGTGATGGAATCTACAGTAAGTGGCACAAGGAGAGAAAAGAAAGAACCAAATATTGTATATGTGTCATGTTACTCAGTACAAAGCAACAAGATAAAGAGTGTAATTAAGAAGAACTGGAGTACACTGACTAATGACATGCGAGTTGAACATTTGTTCAGGGAATTACCAACCTTTGCGTACAAGAGGAGTGCAAACTTGAGAGATAGATTGGTTAAAACAAGACCTGAAAAGAGAGCATTGGACACATTGAGAAAAGGAACATATCCCTGCTTACATTGCAGTAATTGTAATTTTATAACAAAAGGGGATACAGTTGATCACCCTCGTACAGGTGAAAAAATAAAACTTAAGGGATATGCAACATGTGATACTTTGAACATAGTATACAGTATTAAATGTCCGTGTGGTATCTACTATGTTGGACAATCTAAGAGACCTGGTAAGTTGCGATGGAACGAACATAGATCGTGTATTCGGAATAACAATCCGAATTCGGCAGTAGCCAGACATTGGAACACAATGAAGCATAACATCAGCCAGATGAGGATTCAAGTCTTGGAGGTCATTAGACAGAACAACGCACATGAGGATTTGGGAAGAAGATTGAATGAACAGGAATCGTTTTGGATCGACCGGCTTGACTCCCTGAGACCAGGGGGCATTAATGAGGAGTTGAATTTTATGTGTTTTCTATGATGAAAAATATGTGTGCTACATAAGAAAGATTTGTTAAATGTAAAGAAAAATCATGACTGATAAAAATGCTTGAATTTATGTGCTGTGGAACTTAAGGTAGTTTAACACTACTTAATAATGGAGCCAATTGCAATAATGTGTCTAATGTTGGAGTTCACAGTATATCCCGCAGGGGTTAATTTCCCTGTGGGACGTAAGGCAGCTAACCACTGCCTAACAGTGAGCTCAGTGAAATAATAGACAGTGTTGAAAAGACACATTCGCGCATGCGCGGAGGAGATTAGTGAAACGCATCACGGCATTGCACACAGCGGCGCGCATGCGCGGGAATGAGTAGTGTTGATAAATGCTAGCAAAAGTGGCGGCAGCTTTTTTTGAATAGCAGTCGCGTACGGAGAGTAGGAGAGTAGAGGTAAGCATAACGGAAGAGGAGGTTAAGTGGGAATACTGAAGGAGGGGGACCACAGATATGGAAATAGTTATATACACATATATATAAATATCTGTTTCAGAGGATACGCGCTAGATAAGGATACCGGCAACAGAGGTGAATACATACTCTGGGGACGAAAAGCCAAACAGGTAGAAAAGCGTTAAGTAAATTATGATATTATATTGTGAAATAAGGTTTAACAATGATCTATAATGGATGTTTTTGACTTGTTATATTGATGTGAACGCCATGATGGAACACAACTTTAATCTGGTATGTGCATGCATTTACTTTACGATTTCACGTTTGGGTGAATCATTGGGAATGGGTCATGGTGTTGTAAATATCATTGATTGATAACAAATAGTGTTGATAGCCCTGATGATGGACGGATGTCCGAAATGCATTGGCAATAATTTTGGAACACTGATTGGTTAGGAATAAATAAACAATTGAAATATTGGAAATATTATAACAAAAATGGTGGATTACTTAATGAAAAAATACAAATTACTAATGAGAATGAATTGAAACCCATTGAGGGGAGTGAGAGCGAGCTCACCCAGGGTTGGAAGTTGTTCAGCCCTATTGTATAAGTATGTAAATGAACACATGTCCGTCACACACACACAATGGTTGCAAGTGAATGTGAAAACCCATATCATGGCATGCATGAAACCAATGAGATAATACCACACAACGAAGTATGAAGGAAAGAAATGTATTAAACACAACATGAATGTAATGAAAATCAAACAAACAACAATGGTAATAAAAAAAGAAAAGCTGCATGTCCCTGAAAAACTGAAAAACAAGAAATCATAATCCAAAGAAATCCAAAGGAAATGGTGTCCAAAGTCACAGTCCAACAAAGCAAATCCAAGGGAAAAAAGAAAAGTGAAAACCATTGCTCCATGGTGAAATAAAAAAAAAGAGAAGAATCAATGGTGAACTATATACAGATGAACAATCCAGGGTCCATGAGCCCAACTGAAGAAATGAAACCTATCAAAAATACTACCTAATAAAAAACTATTTACAGAAATGTGGTGCATTGTCCAAGCGCAACCAAAATAAAGAAAAAACAAAAGGAAACCTAACACTATCTAACTATATACAATGGCAGCGGGCAAGTCCAGCGGCTCACTCTGTGGTGTCCCGGGCCAGGGCATCATCGAACTCCATGTCGATATCCCGGAGGCGGGCCTCTGTCCTGGCCCTGAGGTCTCGCAGGGAGGCACTCATGGCCTGTTCCAACTCCCTGCGAGTTGCCTCGAGGCACTCTGCCCGCCTCAACGCCCAACGCAGAGTTCTCTGCCCTGACCATCGTGAGCCGTGCCTCTTCCACCCGCCGCCGCTCCGCACCTATCTACTGGCCCATCTGCAGCCACACGGAAGACACTCCCATTCCTGGGTCCTCCTGCCCTATGGCCGATGCCTGCCCCTCCGATGTTGATGGCCCGAGCCAGCATTGCTCCCACCTACAGCCTGCTCCTGCTGCTGCTGTCCATGTGCCCTGTCTGATGGTGCCTGAACATCCTCCATCTGCTGGTCTCCAGTTATGGTGCTCACCCCTGCTGGACCGCCAATTACCGACTGTGGCAGGGATGGGATCTCCACCAAGCTGGCTGTGTTGGTCAGGCCAGGTCCACAGGGGGCCCTGGTGGAATCTGGGCTGGAAGACGGTGTGGAGAACGACCGGCGCATAGCCTCCACAGAGGAGGAGAGGTCCGTCAGAGTGCGCATCACATGTAGGAACCCACCGACCAGGGCCCCTCCCAGCAGTGCCACGTCACGACGCTGCTCTTCATGATGGCGTGCGTTCTCCGCCCAGGAACAACGCACGTCATCACGAATGTCACGTGTGCGCAACGTGACACCCACCAGGACAGATCCCATACGGTCGCGGGACCCCTCGCCCGAAGGTAGTGGAGAGGCAGGTGATATGACACTCTCCCCTACCTGCGGACGGGCCTGGGACAGGGCCTCCCTGCTGGTGCATGATGGTGCAGTCACAGGGTCAAGGACAGCGACATGCACAGGCCCCTCCGCTGTGACCTGTGCTGCCTCCTGACCCTGGCCTTGGACTGCACCACTTGCACCAGTGGTACTACCCCCACCAGGCCCTATGTGCGGTTCAGTAGCGGGCTCCTCCTCCTCTGTGGAGACCATCAACCTGGATGTCTCCACACCATCTTCCGCCATTGGGAGCCCCTGTGGGGGCTCACCCGGCCCTTCCGCCACAGCCGTTGTGGCAGACGCGGCACCAGCCCCCTCGCTCCCGGATGATGGTAATTCCTGGGAGGGTGGCTGGGCCTTGCGTCGCCGCCCGGTGGAGGCATCCCCGCCGCTTGGCTCCACAGCGCCGTCTCCGCCCTCTTCTTCACTTGATGCTGCGTAGAGGGAGACATAGAACACAAGCATCAGGGTACAGCACAAAATACCCTAGACAGGAAGCAATAACACATGAATGGCACTGTCAAATGTCACTTCCATCACGTCCTTCCACAACACATGGGTCAATGCATGCAACACACATGCAGAAACACTCCTGGTGCCTGCAATCAACATCAACACCCATGTACAAGGGCCCCTGTAAACCAAGATGTTGCCTTCAAAGTCACATGCATCCATGGCGTTTCAAAGTCAAACACACACTTCTCTGGTGCACACACACACACACACACACACACACACATGCACCATACATGTATATGACATCAGCACCCATTCCTCACCCGCCCTCCATGTCCAGGAACAGAGACTGCCATGCTTTCAGGTGTGCATTCTGCATAGAGGTCCCCATGTTGCATTAAAACACATGCACCTACCATGTGGTTCACACATAACTGGTCCCACATGCATGACCATGATGTCCCTGCACACACACATCCATACATGGCCTATGTCACACATACAGGGAAGTATCAGACTACCAGCACACTGCAACATGCCCTGTCTCACACAGCAATGCTTGGCCACTTACCGCTCAACTCCAGACAGGTCTGCCTCCGAAGGATCTGGGCGTGGAGCGCTGGGCCTACGCGTTCCAGGACCCTCATCTGGATGTTGCTCAGGCTGACCCGGCCCCCCTCCGCGAGGCGCCGGGCCTTGTTGAGGGTCCTGGACCTGAAGTCCTCCCAGCGCTTCTTGACATGTTGGTAGTTGCAGGATGCCACCGCCTCCGCGTTGATGGCAACCACTGCGTCATCCCAGATCCTCTCCCGTCCTTCCTTGTTGGCGCGTCTTGTTCCGAAGAGGGCATCATAATGCCCCAGGACATGCTCCACCAGGACACCAACTTCGGTGGCAGTGAAGCTGGTGGCCCTCTGCCTCTCTGGCTGGGGGTTGTCAGTGGTGCCAGATGGCGATGTACCCGACATGGCAACCCCAGAGGCAGGAGTGGCCAACTGGGTCCTGGGGCTGGGCTGTGGAGTGATGGAATCCCAGTCGGGAGTCTTCTGTTCCAGCAGGGGTGGACACAGCAAATGGACACCTGCAGATGGCTTTCGTGCAGGCACCAAATAGCAGGGCATGTGGGCAGCAGGCAGGCAGGCAGCAGCAGATGGCTGGTGGGAGCGTGCTCGGGCTCTTGGGGGCAGGAAAATGGCCTTCAGGGCAGGAGCGTGGTCTTCCGTGCATGTACGCGTGGCCAGCTTGATACGGAGTGATTTGGCACGCGAAAATCTTGCACGTCAGCGTGTAATTCGAGGAAAGGCCCTTAGCAAGTAAGCGTGTCAGCACACGTACGCGATATCATTGGACCAAAGGCCCTTAGCGCGTAAGCGCGTCTTTGATGTATTGTGCACGGGCGTTGCCCTTTCACGTGTAAAACTTGCAGCGCACCCCTGAAATACACGTACTCCCTCGAACAGGGCCCTTTCGCGTGTGAAACTTCACGCGAATCCCAGGAATGCACGTACCCTGCTGAAATCGCGGGTGAAACTTCACGCGAACCCCGTAATACACGTACCCTGCTGAAATCGCGGGTGAAACTTCACGCGAACCCCAGGAATATACGTACCCTGCTGAAATCGCGGGTGAAACTTCACGCGAACCCCGTAATACACGTGCCCTGCTGAAATCGCGGGTGAAACTTCACGCGAACCCCAGGAATACACGTACCCTGCTGAAATCGCGGGTGAAACTTCACGCGAACCCCAGGAATACACGTACCCTGCTGAAATCGCGGGTGAAACTTCACGTGAACTCCGTAATACACGTACCCTGCTGAAATCGTGGGTGAAACTTCACGCGAACCCCAGGAATACACGTACCCTGCTGAAATCGTGGGTGAAACTTCACGCGAACCCCGTAATACACGTACCCTGCTGAAATCGCAGGTGAAACTTCACGCGAACCCCAGGAATACACCTACCCTGCTGAAATCGCGGGTGAAACTTCACGCGAACCCCATGAATACACGTACCCTGCTGAAATCGCGGGTGAAACTTCACGCGAACCCCGTAATACACGTACCCTGCTGAAATCGCAGGTGAAACTTCATGCGAACCCCAGGAATACACGTACCCTGCTGAAATCGCGGGTGAAACTTCCCGCAAACCCCAGGAATACACGTACTCCGCTCAACAGGGCCCTATCGTGTGTAAAACTTCAGGCTGTACCCCAGAACTACACGTACCCCGCTCGCTCGCACAGGGCCAATATTCCTGGGGTTCGCGTGAAGTTTCACACGCGATAGGCCCTGTGCGAGTGGGGTACGTGTATTACTGGTGTTCGCGGGAAGTTTCACACGTGATAGGCCCTGTGCGAGTGGGGTACGTGTATTACTGGGGTTTGCGGGAAGTTTCACACGCGATTTAGCTGTCAGAGTGGGGTACGTGAATTTCGGGGGTGCGTGGGGAGTCCTACACGTGAATTGGCAGTGTGGGTCCTCCCAGGTGTTCCCTTTACACCCTCCACCGCCCCTGCAGGCAGACCACACCACAGGGGACTACCCCGCACCCCTGGTCATGTCCCGCAGGCAGCCCATCCACCATGGGCATGCACCCCAGCCAAGCCACGTGTCCGCTTGCACCACTGATCACCAACTCATGTCCCCCTGCACCCCCACCCCCCAGCAGTGCGGGGCACCTGCCAGCAGGCCCCCACTCATGTCCCCTTGCACCCCCACCCCCCAGCAGTGCAGGGCACCTGCCAGCAGGCCCCCACTCATGTCCCACTCATGTCCCCCTGCACCCCCACCCCCCAGCAGTGCAGGGCACCTGCCAGCAGTCCCGCACTCATGTCCCCTTGCACCCCCACCCCCCAGCAGTGCAGGGCACCTGTCAGCAGGCCCCCACTCATGTCCCCTTGCACCCCCACGCCCCAGCAGTGCGGGGCACCTGCCAGCAGGCCCCCACTCATGTCCCCCTGGACCCCCAACCCCCAGCAGTGCGGGGCACCTGCCAGCAGGCCCCCACTCATGTCCCCTTGCACCCCCACCCCCCAGCAGTGCGGGGCACCTGCCAGCAGGCACCCAGTCATGTCCCCCTGCAGCCCCACCCCCAGCAGTGCGGGGCACCTGCCAGCAGGCCCCCAATCATGTCCCCTTGCACCCCCACCCCCCAGCAGTGCAGGGCACCTGCCAGCAGGCCCCCACTCATGTCCCCCACAACATGTCATCACGATCCACAATCATGGGCCTAATGGCCACCCAAATTCCAACCCACGCCACCCCAGTCGAAACACACAACCAAGTATTACATACACTCCACATTGAAATCCCCATCACATGAAACATCCCAAATGGCAAGTATGCACATCAATACATGTCCATCACACACACACAATGGGTGCAAGTGAATGAGAAAACATGCATTGTGACATGCAGGAAACCAAGGAAAGCATACCACACAATGAAGTATCAAATAAAAATGTATTAGACACAAAAGCAAGGCAATGAAATGAAATCACACAATAATGTGAATAATAAATAAAAAGCTGCATCTCCAAAATATGAAAAAGAAGATGTGTAAAACCAGAATAAAAATCAATCCAAAAGCAAATGGGTCCAAAGAGTCTGTCCGTCAAATCAAATCCAAAGTGAAAAAAAAGAAAAATCCATTGATCCATGGTTAAAAAAAATGGCAAATGAAGTGAAATCCATTGTGGAACTATATACAAAGTACAAATCCAGGGTCCATGAGCCCAACCATTGAAAGGAAACCTACAAAAAACCCTACATAATGAACAACTATATACAGAAAGGTGGGGCATTGTCCAAGCGCCCCAAATGAAAAGAAAAACAAAAGGAAACCTAACACTATATAACTATTTACAATGGCAGCGGGCTAGTCCAACGGCTCACTTTCTGATTTCCCGGGCCAGGGCATCATCGAACTCCTGCTCGATGTCCCAGAGGCGTTCCTCTTCCATGGCCCTGAGGGTTTGCAGGGACGATGACATCTGGACCTACAGGTCCCTGCGAATGGCCTCGAGGCACTCGGCCCGGCTCAGGGCCCTGTGCTTGGAGTTCTCTGCCCTGACCATCGTGAGCCGTGCCTCTTCCGCCCGCTGCCGCTCCGCATCTATAGCATGGCCCAACCGCTGCCACACGGAAGACACTTCCCGTCCTGGGTCCTCCTGCCCTCTGGCCGATGCCTGCCCCTCCGATGTTGAAGGCCCCGAGCCATCATGGCTCCCACCTTGTTGCTGCTGCTGCTGTGCCTCTGCCTGTGCCCTGGCTCCTGCCGCCTGCACATCCTCCTCCGGCTGGGGTGCAGTTGTTGATGTGGCCACCCATGCTGGACGTCCGACTCCCGACTGTGGCAGGGATGTGTCCTCCACCAGCCTGGCCGCAGGGTCAGAGGCAGCTCCACAGGGCACCCAGGTGACACATGGGTGGGAAGATGGCACGGAGGACGACTGGCGCATAGGGGGTTCAGTTGAGGAGGGGGTCGGAACAAGGTCCAGAAAACTGAGGAATCCGGCCCTGGTGAGCTGTCCCAGTGGGTCAATGCGGTCAACGAGCCATGCGAGAAGACATGCAGTCTCCTCATGAAAAGACTGCAGGTCAGCTCGCATGGCACGTTGACGCAACGCCACCCCACCCAGGACAGACTCAACCCGGTGCCGGATAGCCACATCCGCAGGGAGAGGAAGGCCAGTTGGTGTAAGCCGATCCCCTCCCTGAGAACGGGTCTGGACGTAGGCATCCCTGCTGGTGCGGAATGATGCAGTGACAGGATCGGGGACAGGATTACACACAGGCATCTCCGCGGCGGCCTGTGCTGCCGCCTGCCCCTGCACTGCACCACTAGCACCAGTGGAATCCCCACCTCCAGACCCCGTTTCTGTCCCTTGCATGGCCTCCTCCTCCACCACACCCCCCACCAACCTGGATGACTCCATGCCATCTTCCTCCATCAGGCCCTGTGGGGTCTCAGCTGCCCCTTCTGCTGCCGAGGAGTCCAACTCTGACCTCTGCCTCTTGGACCTACCCTCGGCAGCTGCGGCCTGGGACGCGGCACCGGACTCCTCACTCCGCGACGAGATCACAACCTGGGAGGGGAGCCGGGCCTTGCGTCTCCGGCTGGCGGTGCGATCCCTGCCGCTGGGCTCCACAGCACCCTCTCCGCCCTCTTCATCAGTTGATGCTGCAGACAGGGAGAGATAGGAGACAGGCATCAGGGCACTGTACAATGGACTGATACACACATGACAGTTCCACATGAGTGGCAGTGTCAAACTTCAGACATGGCATCACAATCCCCAACACACATGTCATTTGAAATCACACACATGAGCTATTCCACAGCTATATCACAACGGCCAGCACCATCCATACACATACAACAGCATGAGCAGCCAAAGATGAGCCAGACATCACATGAAACACAGGGAGTGCACTAGACATGCACACACGCCACCACACTTACATGCATGTGTACACCTCCACCAACTGTCACAGTGATGAGATCGGCATCCATGTCACATCTGGCAATCAGCCTTCTACATATCAGTGTCACATGCATCCATGTTGCATCACTGTTGCACCCTTGTCAAATACATACACATGCACATGTACACGGTGCAGATACATGCAGCTCGAACCAACATCCATGTGTGACACCACTACCATGCCAACTTACATACACAGTCATTCAAACATGTGTGCTCACACATATGCATTTGGCCTGCATGCTTACCCACACATACACCATCCATGTGTCTCACACATGAGAGGACTTACATGTGTTAGCCTCACGGCCTTATACATACACATCCATACATGGCCCTACAAAACCACATGTGCAACCTGCACACTAATGGCACACCACCACACGCACAGCTTCCAATCAGTATGCATGTACACTTACCGCTTGACTCCAGACAGGTCTGCCTCTCAACGACCTGGACGTGGAGCACTGGGCATATGCATTCCAGGACCCTCATCTGGTGTTCCGACAGGTGGCCCCGGCGCCCCTTATCATCCGCTGCCTTCAAGAGGCGCCGGGCCTTGTTGAGGGTCCTGGACCTGAAGTCCTCCCAGCGCTTCTTGACATGTTGGAATTTGCGGACTGCCACCCCCCCCCCGCGTTGAAGGCAGTCACAATGTCCTTCCAGATCCTGGTCCGTCCTTCCTTGTCGGCACGCGAACTTCTGAAGAGGGCATCATACTGCCCCAGGACTTGCTCCACCAGGACACCAACTTCGGTGGCAGTGAAGCTGGTGGCCCTCTGCCTCTCTGGCTGGGGGTTGCCAGTGGTCTCAGATGGTGGTGTGCCCGACATGGCAACCCCAGAGGCAGGTGTAGGTGGGCAACTGGGTCCTGGGGCTGGGCTGTGGAACGATGCCCATTCGGGAATCTTCAGTTCCAGCAGGGGTGGTCACAGCAACTGCACCCCTGGCTGATGTGCAGGCAGCAAATAGCAGCAAATAGCAGCAAATAGCAGGGCACGTGGGCAGCAGCAGATGGCAGGTGGGACCGTGCTCAGGGCTCTGGGGGTCAGTAAAATGGCCTTCAGGGCAGGAGAGTTGTCTTCCATGTGTTTTTGCGTGGCCAGCTTGATACGGAGTGATTTGGCACGTGAAAATCTTTCACGTCAGCGTGTAATTTGAGGAAAGACCCTTAGCGCGTCAGCACACGTACGCGATATCATTGGACCAAAGGCCCTTCGCGTGTAAGCGCTTCTGTGACGTGAGGCGCGGGGGCGTGCGTGGACACGCAACCCTGCAGCCTACGTGCGTGGAATCAACCTCCTGCACTCAGGCTCATGGCCTGCCAGTGCAGCCTGCGTTGGCACTGGAGGAGCCCTTGGAAGATTTCCAACAGGCTAGGAGGGAAACAGTAGGGGCACGCAGGGCTGCCCTGACCAAGACACGTGTCCTTGGGGCAGTTATGTCATCTGCTTCCCCAAACAGCCAGGTGTTGGCAAGTGCAGGGGCAGATGCACCCAACAACACCCCGGTTGTGAGTCTGCCAACCAGGACAGTTGCGGTCAATGACCCTGCCACAGCGGATGTTGCTGCGCAGGGTCCATTAGAGGGCACCCAGCTGCCACTGACAGAAGTCAGGCCTTTGGTCGTCCCTCCACCTGCCACTCCCTTGGCTCAATCCACAGAAGCCCCTGGCCATACTGGTCAGGGCAGCATTAGCCTGCCAGGGTCTGAGCCACATTCCAAGAGGAGGAAGGTTGCACCTGCAGCACAGGCTGGGACCTCACACACAGCTACAACCTCCTGCACGTCGAGGAAGAAGCCTTTCTGCAACCAGGAACTGGACGTCCTCGTGGGCTATGTGCGGGGCCACAGCCGTGACATGCTAGTGGGTGCCAATAGTCAGACTACGGCTGCCCAACGTGATACCCACCGGAAGCATGTTGCGGAAAATGTCAGTGCATTCGGCCATGAGGTGCACACGGCGCAAGAGTGCAAAAAGCGTTGGAATGACATCAAACGCAGCGCTAAATCTTAGCGTGCCTCAAATTACAACTTGACTCTGATGACTGGCGGTGGGCCTGCACCAGAGGAGGAAGTCCTCACTCCGAATGAGTCACTTGTTGCGGAGTTCATACCATCTGAATCGGTCGAAGGAGTGGGAGAGATGCCGGACTTTGATGCCCAGTCCAGTGAGTGTTGATGCGTGTTTGTTGAGGACATGTGTGTTTTACTTGTGGGATGTGTTGTGCATGATTGCCACTACATGTGAGGTGTACATGGTTCGGATGTGCAAGTAATGCAATGCTTCCGTGATGCATGTCTGCTCTGCTGGATGGTGGACATGTGGAGCAGACGGGGACTGTCGGCATCAACACTATTGCATCCTACTCACATGCTGGTTACCAGGATGCCCCTCCGGTCCATGTCCCAGCTCACTGGCTCTTCTGCATGTAGCGTGGGGTGAACTTCCTCTCAGCCCAGGCACGATGTCATAGCATGACTGATGTGCATGTGTCCTCTGCCTGCATGCGGGTACTCCATGTAGGCATGCTCCCTTGCCCCTCCACCCCCCGCTCTGCACCCCAATTCCAACTTTACACTGGTCTGCTTCAATATTGCCGTTGGGTACTTCCCTGTTAATGCGTCCTGTGTACATGCTAACTTCCCGCAACCAATCTGCCAGACATATGCTGCGTGGTACAGCCTTAGTTCTTGATGCAGGGTATCTCACTTGTACTGTGCAGAGGTCAGATGCCCCACAGGGACATGAGTGCCCATTCATGCTCCACGTGCATTGCACGCATGCCCCTATGTGTCCTTGGCTGGATGATCACTGTAATACAAGTCCTGGGTGACATTCATTGCATGGCATTTCATCAGCCTTCCCATGTCTACTGTGGTTCAGTACTGCGTTGCACACATGTTTAGGGTCTGACAATCTGGGTGGGTCACTGGCCTCAGCCTGTTTAATGGCCATTGACTCTGTCCGGCTGGTGTAGTGTCCTCTTCACACGTGGGTGGCCTCCAGACGTTTCATCATGTGTCCTGCTTACTGTCCCATCATCATTTGCAGTGTTGTCACTTGACTCACATTAAGCTGTTGATGCTAGTCAACACTGTCTGTCAATACACAGGTCTATGGTCAGCCTTTTGATACCATGCTAGGCATCCCTGCTTTTGCACTTGGGTGGAGGGGTGCTTTGCTTGTAGATATGCTACCCATTGAATGCACATTGCACGTGATGCCTGAAGTTGACCTTGCACTGCCTTCACATTTTCTGACACACACCATGGAGTCCTTGTACATGTAGGTAGTGAGTAACATACATATTTGCTGCACTGCATAGACCCACTTCAATGCAGACTGCCACCTTTCAACAGGTCTGCTCACTGAAGCAATTCCAAGTTGACCCAGCATGCATGCCAGGTTCTATTTTGTGTGTCACATGTCTGCCTGATGTTGTCGGTGTGTGTGTGTTGTGTGCTTCTGACATGTGTAGTGAGCTTTTTTAACTCTATTTTTCAGATGATGACGCAATGGAGCCAGAGGATGGTGTTGTCATGCCAGGCACAGGGTTGGTATCACTACATCAACCCAGCACAAGTGGAGGTCTTGGGGTGGCAGGCCACAAAAACCCCCAAGTGCTACAGGCCATCTTGTCTCTGGCTGCCTATGAGTCCAGCCCTGATGACGACTCTGACGTCCATGTCGAGTTGGATGAGCATCAGGTCCATGTGTAAGGGGTGAGTGATTCTGATGTGGACACTCCTCTGTCCGCAACACCTGCACTGAGGGGTCAGACAGTCTTCGAACCTCCGCCCGTGGTGGATCGGGACGCAGGGTCACCCTCCACACCAGTCACTGATGTGCTTGGGACATCACGTCGACAGGGGCATGTAGTCATGCAGCCGCGGGCGGTGCCAACACAAGGAGGACAACAGGTCCTTGGGACCCGCAGGGGTCCAGCCCAGCAACGCGGTCGCAGCGCGCAACCGCTGTATACTGAGTGGGAGCAAGACATGACTGCCAATTCAGAACGGCAGGGGGCAGCAATGGAGAACATCGCTGAGAGCATGGAGCGTGTGGCCCGATCTGTGCTCCCCTCTTCTAGCAGGTGCTTCTCCAGCAGCAGGCGGCACGGTCCACGGCCCGCTCGCTCAGGCTGGGCATGGCGGCCTCAGACAGGGCACGCCAGGCTGAAATGTCGTCTCTGCGTCAAGCAATTGCTGCTCACGCAGAGGCACACATGGAGGCCCTGAGGGAGGAGTATGCTTCCCTCAGATCCACTCTGGGTGTCCTTCTGATGTCCCAGAGGGAGCGGTCAGAGGAGAGGTTTGCACAGCTTGAGCGTACCATCTCGGATGAGCTACAGGCTTGCCGGGAGGTGCAGCGGTTGTCAAGCCAGGCCTTGCAGGAGGAACTCCGTGTTACACGTGCTACCTTGCAAGAGGAAGCACGTGTATCACGGGAGATTCTGCATGCAGACCTACGTGTCATCGCCACACAGAACCAGGCTCACCCGTCTGGCAGACTTGCTGCCGACGAGAGGCAAGCTGCGGCTAGGCGTGGCCAGGCTACTGTGCCACGTCCTCTTTTCCAGGATGAGCCAGACTCAGACGACCATCTATCTCCCACATAGGTCGGGCTGTGCAGGCGTTGAGCCCATGGAGGTTTTGTTTTTTTGGCTCAGCATCATCGCATGTGGGTGTTGAGCAGTACCCTGTACGTCCTCCCTCCTGGCTGCCCCTCCCCGGGTCGTATGTGGCCATTTTTGATTTTTCCTTTAGTTTAGTTAGTTAAGTTTCTGTTTGATAGTTAGTTTAATTAGGTAAAGTAGGTTTTTCGTAGTTAGTGTCATTAGTTAATATAGTTTAAAATTGCTTGTGTATTGTGCTTTCATGTGACAGTGTGGTGCTTTGTGGCTTTTGAAAACATCCACTGTCTGTTCCAGCTCGGCCCTTCAGGCTTGTCTTGTGTATGTGTTTGCTGCTTGGGGTCCTTGACTCACATATGCCACTCCTGCTTCCCTTATCCATGGGCTCGCAAGGATGGTTCGGTGTAACAGCCTATTACACAAGGGCTTTGGACTGTCATATCTGTGGCATGTCTGCTGCTGTGGAACTTGTGTTAACACCCCTAGTGGGGATGATTGGGGTGTTATTGACCACTGTTCTGCTTTTATTAGATGGGGTGTTTCATGTTTCATGTGTACATTCATTGCCATGCATTGTGTAGTATGTTTCTTATCTTTACTGTACATGTCCTTGTTGCAATTCATGCCGTAGATAGTGTGTTCCACACTTTGGCTGTGAAAGACGGACTGTGGTGTGATTTCTGATGTACATCTCTGACATGGTCCAGTGATGTGATGCCTGAAGAGATACACACAGATGAATCTAATGCATTAATCATGTGTTTCATGCCCTTTCTGCCGGGAGATGAGCCTCCAGACCACCTTTGCCAGCAGACATGGGCCATTGGACGTCTGGAATCTGGACACGTTTGGTGGTGCCGACATGCACATGTGTGCGCAAGCAGAGGCACAGGGATTGCAATCATACATCCGAAAACTGCTGACGTGTTTCAAGGGACTCCATGCAAGGTGAGCAGCACAGGGGGGCCACAACACAGCAAACCTTCCACCAGGCCAGTTGCACATGCATGCTTAGTAGCAGCACTGAGGGTGAGCTTGGACGAATATTGGTGTTGAAAAGCACAATACAGCTCAGATGTGTTGGTGGACTCATGGCTAGTTGATTGTAAGGTTGTCTGGGGCACCTGCAGGGGCAGTGGCAAATTCCCTCCGGTCCACCATGGTCCATTGAGGCACTTGTATCACCCAAGTAGCGTTCCGAGACATGGAAAGAAGCAGCTGACAGGGACAGACGGCAAGTGACAGACTCGGGTGCAGTGCATTTCATTTCCATGTAGAATTTGAAACATGCACTGCCTACTTTATTTGGGTCATGGTGGAACACGACTTGTTTGGAAGTCATACCTTGCTATATGCGTCTGTCTGCTTACTCAGCGAACATAGCATGTTGTGTGATTCGTGACACATTGGTGTTCCATTTGCCACGCATCCACCGGCCCCTGACTTACTGCATTGACTGTGTATGAACCATCACAGGGGTAATGTTACGTATGGGTACGAAGCATCCACACAAGATTGTCTGTTTGTAGAATAGTTTGTTACTTTGAGGCATATTTGGTGGTGTGTTTGTGTGTTATGGGCACGCACAGATTTTTAACTGCGGCTCTCTTTGCAGCATTGAGGTGCTCCTGTTACCGGACCTGAGAGTGCGCAGGCAGGAGGCCAGCACTCTCCCCAGAGATAAGTTTCTCTTTGACTTCCATTTCAGTGAATTGCTGCTATGTTTATGATGAACAGGTTTGGTATGATTGTCTATGTGTTAATGTGAATACTACATTCTTGGCCATTCCCTACTTTCCTGTGTCAATCCTACTCCCCTATCCTGCCCCTCATTCCGGTTATCCAGTATGCCAACGCCTGTCCCGACTCCATATACCTGACCCTTCTTCCCCACCAGGGTCTCAGAGGCCTGTGTGAGTTTGACCTTGCAGCCACCCAGACCACGGTGGGGGTGGTTGGTTCGTGCCACTCCTGCACCTGTACACGGGAGCAGTGACAGTACACATCCGTTTGTGGTGCTTCATTCTATGTTATGTACCACACATGGTACATATCCTGTTGTGACATTGTTTTACTGTGCTACCTTGGTTGTTACGTCATTGTGGTAGTACTTGGCCTTTGTGAGGTACTGCTACTTCAAGTCATCTACTGGAGGCTGTTCTGGTTAGTTTTTCTGCCTGCAGGCTTTTTGCTTGGCTTCTGTGTTGGCCTGCTTTGAGTTCTCTTGGATGTAGTGTTTTTGCAAATCAAGGTGGACTCTGAGGGTGCAGGCAACTTTTTACACACAAGGTGGGAGATGGTGACAAAGGGGAAGGGTGATCCTGTGGTCAGGTGAAATTCAAGGATGTAGGCTCCATAACCCCGGTGCAGTTGTTCAGTGGGTCATGGTGATTTGTGAGGGAGGGGTGCTGCTTGGTTGGTCATAGTTGCCTTGCCCTGCAGTGTGATGGGCACCCTGACATTGTAATTGTGGTATCCTATGTACATGATGTGTTCAGCTGATCAATGCCTGTTCATGTGTTGTGTTTACCGTTCAGGTGTGAGGGAATAGTTGTGGTTTGACATGCTGGTGTGTACACATGGTGAATGTTCACATTTGATGTGTAGAGGACACTGATGGTCACTTGATTGCACATGCATATGTTGAGTGCATGTCCCTACTGACCCACACACTCGCACTATAATGCACTACATGTACAACCACCCTTCCATGTCCACGTGTACACTCTGTTTTCCTTCTGGTGCCCACTGTGTCCCTGCAGCACATGTCCTATGACCAATTGGGAATCCTGTACAAGCCTAATTTGCTTTTTGATGTGGTTTGTCGCTTAGATGTGATGCTCAGGGTGTGCATCACACACAATGGCTGTTAACTGTGCTGTGCACTGAGCAGTGTGTTGCAGGAGGTGGACACGGCACACAGAAGCTGCAGTGTTGATTTTTCAATGCACAATGTGCATGTAGACAGGCATTCATTGTTATGTTACAACTTCGACTTTTGGAATGCATTTGGGTATGACTTCTTTTGGGTGGGAGGTTGTTGGTCAGTCATTTCATCTGATTCCATGTCAGGCATCATTGTCTGATGCCAATTTACATTTTTCACATGGCAATGTGTACCTTATTGGTACTGTGTTGGTGTATGGCTATTGCTTGCCACGTCATGTTATGCTTTGGGAGGGTTTGAGTGACATACCAGTGATAGTCATGGCCTGTTTTGTAGGTGCGTGTGATTCACACCTTGCATGTGTGCCTTTTGGTCACACAGGATTGCTTGTGTTTAAGTAGCTAGGGATGCACACAATGTGGCACTTCCATGGCAACAATCTCAGGGTGGTAAGGTTGTGACAGTTGACTGTCTCTTTGTCATCATCGATTGTCACCTGGTATGTGCCAGGCCTGTGTGCACTCCGCAGGGGTGGGAGTTTAGGTGAAAAATGTGTCCACAATCTGGGTCCGGGCATCCTCGCCACGTGCCCTATCCCCACCCATTGGCAGCGCCTGTGCCTGTGGTTGGGGATGTGGGGGCACCACCATGTCCACCGGTACGCCCTGCCGTGTTGCAACATTGTGCAGGACACATGCTGCCACAATGATCCTGCACACTACTGGGGGTGCATAGAGTAGTTGCCCACCAGAGCGGTCAAGGGAGCGTAAGCGTGACTTGAGCACTCCGAATTTGTGCTCCACTATGGGCCTAGTTGCAATATGGGCCGCGTTGTATCTTACCTGGGGTGGTGTGGTGGGGTTCCGGATTGGCGTCATCATGTTGTTGCTCAGAGGGTAGGCACTGTCCCCTGGAGAGGCGATAATGGTTGTGATTATTGGGATTTGTGTATTTGTGTGTGTGTGTGTGACATGCATGCATGTGCAAGGGCATTTGTACTCACCTAGGAGCCATGTCTCGCCATGCTGCCCAGCTTCCAGGGCCCGGCTCAGGGCAGACATTCTGTATATGAAACTGTCATGGGTGGAGCCAGGGTAGTTTGCATAGACAGAGGTGATGATTCCCTTTGCATCGCATACCACCTATACATTGATGGAATGCCAGTGCTTGTGGTTTCGGTAGATGTGCTCAGTGGCCCTAGGTGGACGTAGGGCCACATGGGTGCAATCTATGGCACCGAACACTTTGGGGAAGTGTGCCACCCTGAAAAAGTCCAGGACAACGGCCTGCCTTTCTGCGGGTGTTCTGGGCATATATATGTGCCTGCGGACTGAGGGGCGCACTGTCATGATTGCCAATACCTGGTGTAGGCAGCGTGACTGCGTGGCCTGTGAGACCCCCCCCACTATGGCAGTAGTCCGCTGAAATGACCCAGTGGCCAAAAAATGCCGGACATTGAGCACCTTCTCCAAGCAAAGGGTGGGGGATGTAAGGTCATCTTCCCACTCCCTGACCAGGTCTAGGATGATACGGGGTGGAAACCTGTACCTGCCATAGACCTGGTCATCAGGCATCCCAAAAAGGCTTGTCCGTGGTGAAAAAATGCGTGCCCTGGCTATTCTCCTCCTCCTGCGGTGTCCGACGATCAGTGCTGCGACAAATGGGGCATTCATCGTAGCTGTATATACGTGTTTGTTGTTTGCGCGCACTTTTGTACTGTGCGCGGGGACGCTTCCGCCTGCCTTTGTGTGGCGGACGCATTCACGCCTGTGTGCGTCTTTTGCCATGCGTGGGTTTCCCGTATCCGTATCCATGAATAAGGGTTGTTCGCGTGCGTGTGGGCGTTCCGTGTAGTTCCCTGCAGTACTTCCCCAGTTACGCCTTCTTTTTCACGCGTTATTCCCCATTCTGTGTGTTACGCCCACTGTTCCGCCTACTTTTATTGTGTGCGGCGCTATGTGTGCTTTTGCTGTGCGCGTAGCGCACGCCGTTTGATGGCCTGTGTGCCCGCGTGCGACATGCACCGATTTGGCGCATAACCAGTTGGAAACAAGCACAGCGCCTTCCTTGAATCGCACGGGTGCGCGTGCGCTTGCTTTCTCACGCTTGCGCCACCTTGCACCTGCTTGCGGTGGGATTTTCGGCGCACGTTTGTTCCATGAATCGGCCCCAATGTCTTTCAAATGTTACCACCTCATGTGTGATGAAAGTGCCATTTTATCATGAGTCGTCATACTCTATTACATGCAAATATATAAAATAATGAGCCAAAACTGCTAGAAGTTTATGAGTAATAGTGAATATAGTTTCTTGTACAGAATCTGCCCTACTTGATTTAAGAAATCAATTAGATGAGATCAGGGATGAAGGCAAGTCAGCCCTACCCCTCCTCCTAGACCTATCAGCGGCTTTTGGCCAGGTCAACCACCAGATCCTCTGCCACCACCTCATCACTCACGCTCATTTCTCACCATCAGTCACTGCCTGGATAGCATCCTTCCTGAATGGAAGAGTTATGAGGGTTTTCTCAGAGATTGCCAATGCCTCTCCCTCACCCATCATCTGTGGGTTGTCACAAGCATTGTGCATCACACCCAATGCTTCACCCGACCCCTTTTCCACATCTTAGATTCTCTCGGCATAGCATACAATAACTATTCCGACAATACTCAAATCCTGATCCCACTCTCAGGCAACTATCTTGAAGACTTCAACACCCTGAATTCAATCTATTCCACAAGTCAGACTTGGATGGCTGCCAATCACCTCTGTCGCAACAGTGACAAAACCAAAACCATGATTGTTGGCCCACCAAGTGCCCTAAAGAACCTCAACAACCAATATTCTGCCTTCAGGATTGATAACTGCTCAATTCCAGTCTCTCACAGCGTAAAGACCTTAGGGGTCTACCTAGAGCCAACGCTCACCATGACCAGACAAGCCAATGCTGTTGCCTTTTCAGCAGCCTATGCTACCAAGATCCATAATGCAGACAGACCCTCCTTTTCTAAAAATAACTGCCTAACCATAGACTATTGTAACATCCTATTTAATGGCACCTCTTCCAAAAGCATCATCAAACTTCAAGTCCTCCAGAATAACGCCCTCAGAGCCACCCTGAACATCCCGAAAAGAGAGCATATCTGGAGCGCTAGAAGAGAGGCACACTGGCTCCCCATTCAGAAGAGAATCATCTTTAAAACACTTTCCATTACTGACAAGTGCCTTTCCAACACATCACCGCTTTACCTTTCCAAAGGAAATGCCAAATCACACTCTTCAAGAACCACTAGGACTCCCTACGCTGACACTTATAGTTCCCAAAGTGAAAAGATGTAAAGCTGGAGGTTCCAGCTTCCCTTACCTTGCTGCCAAGCTCTGGAATGACCTCCCACATTCCAGAGCTTGGCAGCAGAGGGCAGAGAAATCCAACTGGATATTCTGCAAAATATTACAAACTCAGCTTTTCACTTAAACCTGAACTCTCCTCCTCAGGCCACTCAATCTTGATTCAGATTCAGTATGTTTGTATGATAACTGCAATCTTTGTATATCTGCTTTACCTCTACCTGTAAATAGCTTTGCATACTCAACATATGCCCAAGATTGTGTTGTAGGAGTATTACCAGCTGGTCATGATTCTGTACGCTTGCATTATAACTGCAACTATCTCAGGAGTGCATTGAAGAAACCAAATGCATATTATCTCTTAAATTCATTAGTTTTCAATCTAAACAGAATTTCTCAGTGGTGCTAATTTTCCAGGGTTCACAAAAAGTGCAGGCATGACAGTAGTGCAATCAGGAATACATATCAGAGGGGCATTAAGGTGACAAAATCACTTACATAATTGGTGCTGATTCTGTGGTCCAGGGGTAAGCGGGAATGGCAACACAGGGCTATGGTAAAATGTCAAGTAGGTTTCACTCTGGAAAAAAGCCTACTACATGCCTATAGGACTATATGGTAATGGGAACTTACTGTTCTGCTGCCGCCCGTACAATCCTGCTAATACCGGGATATCAGGTGGCGGAAATGGTAAGCCGAGGTTGCCGGTAAGCCGCTGGGCTACAAGCAGCCTACCGGCAACCTCGTAATGAAGCTCTTAGTCTAAAATCAGCAGACAGCTGACAATTTCGGATTTGTAATTGGAATAGCCTCCCTCTGATTCTCCAGTTACAGCTTAAAGGATACCTAGGGGTATGTTGTGTTGTATGGTATGCACCTGATTCAGTTCCATTCAGTATTTTTTGCCTTCAAGCTATTGTGATTCAGGGACGTCATTTAGGGGTCGCCAGGGGTCGCAACTGTGACCTGTTAGGTCTCCCTTGCTACCCCTGTGGTCTCCCTTGCTACTTGTTTTCTTTTTTAATGGAAGCTCCTGGGCTGGCCAGCACCATGTGCCTTTATTTCTAGAGTGGCGGGTTTTCTTGTTCAGGCCTCTTTAAAAAAACAACGGGTTCCACAAGTGTACCACTTTGAGCCGTGACCCTAAATAAGAAGGAATAGGAATAACAAATAATTTGTCTTTCTGGAATTCTGTACAATAATTGCTAGACTCAAAGGTTTATTTCAGGCACACTTCAGTGGGTGAGTCACTGATTTAGTCTGTTATTAAAGACCCCAAATTCACAATGCATACAAAAACTTCCAAAAAGCATTTAGTGTAGAATAAGCATCCATTTTGGACTATGTATTTTGCTTTTTGCAAATTGCAGTTATAGCATGTTTTTTTTCTGCTGTTATCTCTGTTATGATCATCACAAGACATTCCATCTCGGTGTCCTCAGTCACTTGACAAAATCCTTGTGCCTTTAAGTTTGTGTACAGTGTAGAAATGTTTGACCATAGCACATAAAGTGGCCCTTGATTTCATTGTGCCACAATGAATGCCGTGTTGTAATGTGTCTTTCTTTCCTATTTCCATAGCACGCTGTTCAGAATGGTTGTTGGCATGTATGAGGTAACAAGTGCCCAGAATATGGGATGCGGTGTAAGGCCAACTTCTAAACCCTGAAAAGTAGATCCAGGCAGGCTTGACATGTGGCTAACTTTGCACCAGACCTGCAGATGAACTGGCCTGCTGTTAAATCTGTTACCACTTTAATGGTGTCCACTACAGAGTGTAATCTGCTTATTGACTTTGAGAACATTCAGACATGTAATTGCTAATTTGACTATAGCCAGTAAGATAGCTATAGCCGGTAAGACAGCTCGGTGGGTTGAACGCTCGCTACAGCGATGTGTGTGATCGGCAGGTTGCAGGTTCGAATCCTGACAAGGCCAACTCAGCCATTCATCCTTCTGAGTACCAACACAGGTTTTGTGATATTGTATGTATATGTGTTCTATATAAAGTGCTTAAGCGTAAGTGCTACATAATAACACAGTATTCTCATTTGGCCTTGGACGTCTGCTTGCATTCACAGTAATTTGATAATATGTGCCTATGCAAACTGATATTAACGATACATATGGTGATCCATTCTTGTATGAAATGTATTTCACATTACAGTGACATTGTAACCATATTTTTCGTAGTGTACTTAGGAACAATACTGATACGACTTCCTGTTTTGTCAAGGGATGAAAGATCGCGTTCCATTGCTTCCCGTGATGTCACTTCGGGTTGGGATCAAATTAGATCACTTACTGTGGTGTCATCAGAGGTCAAGGGTCGTGTGATGTCACTTCCGCTACTTCTGGCATTTCGGTGAAATGATGTCCCTGTCCTGACTATACAAATTTAAAAACATTCCCTAACATGCTGTAACATAACATCACTTAACAAACCATAGCATTACTATGGGCCCACACCTCTACAACAAACTACTTCTGGCATCCATGCACAAGGAAGATATCTCCGAATTCAGAAAGGCCTTCAAAAATGAACTTTTCTAACTGGCTTTCACAAAGTGACACGACCTCAGATTAATTGATCCACATTCTTCATCACCCACCATAAATATTTATTGAGTTTTATTTTTATTTCGTTTATTTGTCTTGAATGTAATAATGAGCTTTTCTGTAAAAGGCGACCTATAGCGACCTATGGTCAAGCTGTGAGCAGCCCTAACTGTTCCCTCCAAATTCCTTGAAGTGAGCTCTTGTATGGAGAATGTTACAAATCAAATATGAATACATGCATTTCACTTTCATCATGGAGTTCCAGTCTTATATTTAAGACTGTATAACAATTCAGATGTATTTTTTTCCTTCATAACCTTTGTTCTCCATCATGAATGATCACAACATTTGATCATACCGAATCTGGCGAAGTTTCAACAATGATGAAATAAATGCTGACAAAAACATTATTTTGCATTGCGATTTCCATAGAGGCAAAGAACTGGCGCTTTCGGTCCCATATCTCGAAATTGTCTGTTTGATTGTTGACATTTTTAAAACACATCTATCTCTTAACCGAAACTGGTGCACAGTGAAAAGATTTTGAAAATCCATTCTTGTGGAGTAGGTTTGGAGGGACCAAACTGGATAAATAATATACCGCACAACACACAAAAGCATCAACATTCTCAACATAAATGCCCATTCAATCATGAACAATGCATGCACAATAGGGTCAAAGGCACACACCAACATAAAGGATATGCCGTGCAATGCACCAAATTATCTGAAGCCCTCGACATACACAGCTATTCATTATATAGAATACAGTCCCACAATAAATGTGGTCTAATTGTACAAATAGGTCTTCCACCTGTTCAGGGCTCAAGTCGAGGGTACACACGGGGGACGGAGTCCACCCACTTTTTTCCCCGGAGCTAAAATGGGAACAATTGAATGTGCTCTTTGAATTTATGCATTGAAGTCAACCACAGGGACCGAACCACAGTCGTCAGGTCTGCAGGATGGACACTTCACAACTGCACTATATAACCTGATGAATAACAGCAAACAACTAAAGGTAAAATATCACATTTCGGTACTGCATGTCCCAGGGAAAACATTTGTATTGGTTCTTAGAGTTTAAAACATGCACACCTTTTAACGTTTTTTAAAAACACTATTAGAAGAAAATATCCTCTGTTGGTTTTGTATGTGTGTTTATTCTATCGACGGCAAATGCCATTCGTCCTGTGCAATTTGAGTGGTTATGCAAAGCCAATTTAATGAAATGTGCATATTTAAATTTGATATGCTAATTTCTGGTGACGTCACATCCCATTGCATTTGTTGATGAGTCCCCCCACTTTAATTTTTAGGACTTGACCCCTGCACCTGTTCTGTCTCATGACTTCCTGAGCCTTGTATCTATCCCTCAGACTCATCCCAACTATATATTCGACTTTGCTCATCTCTACCACTACTGAATGTTCTATTATACTCCTCTGTCGCTCTGACTGGCATAAGTGCTTAGTCGCCATAAACTATGGCAGGAGGGGCTATACAAATGCAAGATAACATGACATAACTTGGGAAGGAGAAACACAACATAATGAAAGCACCACTTCCTATTTCACCTAAACAGCTGCATCCTCTAATAACACTTACTCCCATGGCATAATGGGCTGTAGAGGTAGACCTTGTTAAGGAACAACTAGTGCAACACACCAGAACATATGCAACCCCTCAAAACACAAATACACAAAAACAAAATGTGTATTTCCACATCACATATAAAAAGAAAAGATACCAAATGGAATCCCAAATCATTCATCATTAAAAAACACACAACTCAAAACCACACTTCCATTAAGCAAAACACACATGGAACTCAAAAGCACATGTGCAACTTCATACACACATGCACAACATAAATGCACCTCACCACTGCAGCATGCTTTCAATTGCAGACTCACTCAGAACAAAGCAATCATCCATCCAATCACATGAACAGTATTTTCAAACACAAAAAGACATACCATTTCGATTGGTCAAAACTCACAAAACTTTTTCTTAACACATCACACACATTTCAAGCCCTCCCACTATGTGTTGCATACCTCGAATAGGAAAGCTCTCTGAATCTGGTGACACTTCAGATACAGTATAAAACATCAGTTCTTCAAATAAAGACTTCAAACAACATTTATGTCAAGAGTTGCTACAAAATACGTTAGGTTGTAACAGAAGTGCAAAAAGCTTGCAACATATATTAGAGCAATAATGCAAACTATCATGCCATATAAAATAGTGTTACACAAACTATAATGTGCATATGCAAATTGAATCCCTGAATGAAACAAAAGCCTCATTACAACCTTGGTGCTAAGTGCACCAACTTTACCACCATGGTGTAAACTCCGTTTACACCATGGTGGATGGCGGATTTACCGCCCCATTCCAAGGTGAGTGGGGCGGTAAATCCCCATTTCCCATTTTCCCTTCCCCATTCCCATTTTTGCCCCATAGGACATAATGGGAGTGGGGAAGGCGCTAATTACGCCGCCGTAAATTACGGCGGCGTAATTAGCACCATGGCAGGTTAGCGCCATGGATTTTAACGCCTGCTAAAAGCAGGCGTTAAAATCAGAATCAGGCGTTAAGGGTTAACGGTGGCGTTAACCCTTAACGCCTGAGTTGTAATGAGGCCCATTGTGTCAACGGAATTAACATCTTTAGACATGTAACAAATAATAATATACCTTCCCCAATTACCCACAGGATGAATAATGGGGGCTCTGCAGGGTGCTATGAAACACAATTTACTTTATCTATAAGCACCTTAAAAATGCACAATACACTGCAGCACGCCCTCCCCCCCGGTGCTCCATAAACTTATTTGAGCGTACCCCCTGGACGTTCGCCAGCTCTGCAGCGATCACCACACTGAACACAGGACATTAGCCCCGGCGAATTTTGGGGAGGGGAGGAGCCTGGCCGGGGGGGCCTCAGGCTTTTGGTCTGGCAGCTGGCTGATCCTCCTGGAAGACCTTACGCAGCGGAAAGTGGCGTTGACCTGTTCCTGAGTTCACGTTGATTTGGCTTGAGTGTCCCAGCATTGGTCCCTCCCACCCCCCTTGACTCCTCAGCAATAGCAACAGCCCTCTCACCATCCAGCTGGGCCGCTGGATAGATCATACATTTTAAGGATAGCTACTAGCGCATAGAACGGGGCGGCTGGGGATGTCAAGAAACAGAGCGAAAAGACTTGCCGGCCCCCTTGAAAGGTCCTAAAAGGGGAATGGATGGCCCCCTTTCGAAGATGTGGGCGAAAGATCTTGAGACAGCTGGGGCCCAAGAGAGTGGGGAATGGACCCTTGAGCATCCCGTTTCCTCTGGCCAGGGCGAGAAGGACAGGCCTGTGTCCCAAGCTATGCTCACCCAATTTATGGGTGAATTGGTCGACAAGATCACCGCTGCGGGGCAGATGCAGATGGACAAGCTACGAGAAGATCTGTCGGAAGGTCTAAGAGATATTAAGCGGGATATAAACAAAATGGAGGAAAGAGTTGACACTAATGAGAAGGTTATGCAAGAACTCACAGAAGATGCAAGGAAAGTCGACATTCTCTTGGAAACGCTGGCCACCGCCACGCAGAATCTCGAGTTACAAGTTGAAGACTTGGAAAATAGGTCACAGAGAGCGAATATCAGAGTCAAATCTCTGCCAGAGGACGTTCCGGATCAGGAGCTAACTCCAACCCTTAGATCAATTTTTGCGGACCTCCTCGAGTCTGATGCTGAACCAGAGTTGCAATTTGACAGAATTCACTGGGTGGGCCCACGCAGATCGGAACCAGGGGCGAGGCCGAGAGATGTGCTGGTGGCCTTCCATAATTATGCTATAAAAGAAAAGGTCCTGGAAAAGGCGAAAAAGGCCGCCGGCATCGCCTACAACGGCCACAAAATTTTCCTGTATTGAGATTTAGCACAAATAACTCTAATTAAAAGGCGGCGAATGGGCCCGGTCTTGAACTATTTACGTTCTCACCAAGTCCGCTACAGCTGGTCCCATCCATTTGGGCTGACCTTCACCTGGCAGGTTTCCCGTCATAAGATTACAACCTGCGATCAGGGGCTGGCCCTGCTGGGATTGGAAGAGCAACCATCAGTTCCCCCGGAGAGGCTGGAGGCTCACCTGAGTGTGTGCAACCCTTGGGAATGGTCTTCGGTACGGCCTTAGAGGGTGAGGAAGAGCCAAAAAAATTCTAAACTCAGGAAAAATGTTAACACTACAGTTGAGGGGCCCGCTGAGGTGACTGAGGGCGCCGTCATTGCTACTTGACTATGTGAGATCTCATGGTGGTCTTAGGTTGAGTCCGGGGAGGGCACTCACCAAAGTTGTTGTGTCTTATAGTTTGAGAGGTTTAGTTGAGTTTGCATTAAATGGCAGGGAGGGGGGGTGGGTTGGTGTCTTGGAATGGGGATGGGAAATCCTGCGTGGGGGGATTCAGGGTTACTTATAGGGTCTGTCTCTCGTCTTAGGCTACAAGGGGGGTCTTGTACCAGTCGGATACACCTGGGGGCAGAGGGGGGTGGGAAGAGAGGGGAGGTAGGGGGGGTTGGTGGTTCCAAGAGCTCCAAACCAGGGAGTATTCAGTAGCGTGTGCGACCAGAAACGGCGACCTCCCAGGGTGCAGAGACAGGGAGGATGCCTTCCAGTGGGGCAAAAAGGATTTTTTTTTTATTCATCTGAATGTCTAGTGCAGATTCCCTGAGGCTGCTCTCTTTAAACGTAAACGGACTCAACTCCCAAATCAAAAGGAAAAAGGTGGAGAGGTTTCTGAGGAGAGAGCAGCCTCATATAGTAATGTTACAAGAGACCCATGTTCACTCTAAAGACATGCAGAGGATAAGATTCTGGTGGTATTCAAGAATGATTCAAGCTACACAAGCAAGCAAAAAAGGGGGAGTTTTGATTGCTCTGAAGGATGGCTTGGACATGGTCATAGCGGGGACGCAGAAAGACGACGAGGGGAGGTATCTAGCGGTGATTCTGGAGGGAAGAGAAGAGACCTTTACGGTGGCGACCCTCTATGCCCCAAATCAAGCCCAGGACCCCTTCATTCAAAAAGCTCTCTCCCGTTTGGGGAAATTTGCCCGTGCTAACATTTTCCTAACGGGGATTTTAATCTGGCATGGGACCCCGCGAAGGATAGGAGCTCAACTTCATGGGTTGTTCATGGGAGACCCTCCACGGACCTGGTTAAAAAGATGCAAGATTTGGCCTTGGTTGACACTTGGCGGGAGCTTCACGAAACTAAGGAGGGGTATATGTTTTACTCACATGCACACAGGGTACACTCACGTATTGACTACATATGGTTGTCGAAAACGATATTGGGGAGAGTCACTGACTTAGGGATAGGTGCCATTTCCCTGGCTGATCACGCGCCACTCATATTATCGCTAACTAGGGCACGGAGGCCTCCGGGTCTATGGAGGTGGAGGTATCCAATCTCACTCTTCAAGGATCCTATTTTGGTCAAGGAAATTGAGGAGGAAATAGTTGAGTTTTCTAGCCACAACGGCTGGGACGACTCATCCCCGTTGGTGTGGTGGGACGCCTTCAAGGCAACAATCAGAGGGAGAATCATAGCTGTTAAGGCCAGAAGGGAGCAACTATTAAGGCTAGAAGAGCAACAATTAAAAGTCAAACTCAAAGAATTTATGGCGCGGATGTGTTCCAAACAGTCAGCAGCAATAAAAAGGGAATACAGGGCAGTCAGAGGGCAGTTAAATCTCATACAAATGAGAGCGGCTGAGCGCAGTCTTCTTAGGTTGCGCCAAAGATATTATATTAAAGCAAATAAGTCTGATAGTCTTTTGGCCAGGCTGCTGTGAAAGGAATCAGGTGACAAATCCATTCTGAAAATTAGTGGGGGGGGGCAAGTATACACAAATAATTTGGATATAGTACGTGAATTCGGTAGATTCTACGCTGACCTGTATACCTCTGACGTCCCATCTCTCCCTGAGCAGTTGGCATATCTAGATATGATAGACTTACCTCAGATCTCGTCAGAAGATAGAGAGCTTCTGGATGCTGAGATTACGTCAGATGAAGTTAGAAAGGTCATAAATAATTTGACATCCAACAAGGCCCCAGGCCCAGATGGGTTCATGTCAGAGTTTTATAAAGTGCACAGGGAGGTCCTAATTCCCCTCCTCACTAAATTGTTCAATTTTATTGGCTCTGACAAGGCCCTCCCCAAATCAATGGATGAAGCCAAACTGATCCTAATTCACAAGCAAGGTAAAGAGCCGACAGATTGTGGGTCCTATTGCCCCATTGCCTTAATTAATGCGGATGCTAAAATTCACCCGAAAGTCCTAGCGAACCGGCTGGTCAATATTCTACCCAAACTGATCCACACAGACCAATCCGGGGTCGTCAGCGGCAGGCAAACATCAGATAATGTAAGACAACTGACCCATCTTATTGAAAAGTCCCAGAGGAGGAAAATACCGGCTCTCCTGCTGGCAATTGATGCCGAAAAGGCATTTGATCGGGTTGAGTGGGGATTCCTTTTTGCTGTTATGGCTAAGATGAACTTCGGTCCTGGGTATGTCAACCGCATCAGAGCGAGCTACCAACAGCCTGGTATCAGACTAGAAATCAATGGCCAAATCTCTCCCCCGATTTCGATAGGGAGGGGCACTAAACAAGGCTGCCCAATGTCACCTCTTCTTTATGCACTCCATCTGGAACCTTTTCTGGCAGCAATTAGGGCAGCCGAGGATATAGAGGGAATACCGTTTGGAGGCTCAATTCACAAGGTGGCAGCCTTTGCGGATGACTTGATTCTTGCGCTCACTCATCCCGACTCATCCTTACAGGCCGTGTCTAGAGAGCTAGTTAGGTTTGGTCAGGTGGCGGGGTTAAAAGTCAACATCCATAAATCTGAAATCCTTCCCCTCTCACTTTCGGATACCACTGTGCAAAACCTTAGTCAAAAGAATAACTATAGATGGGTCCTTAAAGTATTTGGGTATATATCTGACTAACACGGTAGAGGACCTTTATAGGGTAAATTATCCTCCTCTACTTCAGAAGCTCAAATCAAAGTTGGTCGACTGGGGTCCCCTGGCAATATCCTGGCTGGGACGAGTTAACGTTCTAAAGATGGTGGCCTTACCCCGTTTGCTTTATTTGTTTTCGGCTCTTCCTGCGCCCGTCCCGGCATCCTTCTTTAAAGCTGTTCAGAAATTAACCAAGAGTTTCGTCTGGTCCCAGAAGAGACCGAGGGTGGCAGCTTCGTTAATGAGCGCTCATCCAGCAAGGGGTGGCGTGGGCAAGCCAGACTTCAGGGCTTATTACTTGGCGGCACAGCTCTGCATCATTAGGGATTGGCAGAGAGATGACAGGGAGAAGGTGGGACCGGGCAGTAGCGGGGGGGAACCTGGAGGGGATACTGTGGTTGCCGAAGCCTGATAGACCCATTCAAATGTACTGTAGTGTCATAACTGCGACAACGGGACAGGCTTGGGACCAAGCGATAAAAAGGGCGCACATCACCTCCTTCCCTTCCCCCTACACTCCCTTGCACGGCAACCCGCAGTTTACACCTGCACTTGCCCGAGAGTCGGCCTTTGATATCTGGCATCAAGGGGGTTGCAGAATGGTGAGAGATATGTTCATCGGCGATGAGGTCAAACACTTTGAGCAGTGTAAAATCGATTTTGGTATAGGTGAGAGGCAGAGGTTTTCCTATCTTCAGTTGAGACACTGGCTCTCTCCCCCGTCGATTAAATACGCGGGGTCTCGCCCTCTCACTCCCTTCGGAAAAAAACCTAGACACGGACTCGGGGGATAAAGGGATTCTGGCTTCTATCTATAAATACATCAAGCAAGGAGAAGTCCTGTCGAGTAGAAGGTATATGAGGAAGTGGGAGGGTGACACCGGTACGGTGATTCCTGAGCCGACCTGGGGGTACCTTTGGTCCCAGATTCCTAAACTTAAAAGGTCAATACAAATTCGGGAAATGTGGCTGAAATTGATGTTCCAATGGCACCTGACCCCGGTCAGGTTAAATAAAATATTTCCCAATGCGTCTAGGATGTGCTGGAGGGAGTGCGGGGCTGAGGGCTCCTGGGCCCATATCTGGTGGGAATGTCCAAAGATTGACAACTTCTGGGTCCAGGTTCAAGGGGCGGTTACCCAGGTCTTAGGTGTCAGGTCTGGTCAAAACAGAGGGTTAGATTTGATGGGCTTAAATCGGATGTTAGCGACCCTCACAGCAAAGGCAGATCGTAAGCTCTACATGATGATGATGATGTCGGCAGCCCTGGTTTTGGCTCGGAAATGGAAATCTAAAGAACCGCCACAGGAACTCAAAAATATCTGCATATAGAAAATGTTATGAATGGCACCTTGACTGTCAATGCCAACCACACAAACAATGTGAAAAACATTAATTGGCAAGAAAAAGGAAAGGTAGGAGACATTTGGAAAAAATACATACGCAGGTAAATAAACTTGTGCAAGAAATTAAAACAAATAAATAATGTTATCCTTAATTTTTCACTACAGTTTCCACACACCACATTTAACATGTGCAGAGTTTGCCAAGTTGCAATCTCAGGCAGTCTATAGCAGGCTGGGGCAAGAGGAACGGTCGCTATGACCCAACAACCCGAAGCGGCTGTTTACCCCTCTGACCGAACTGACCTGATTTAGGAGGAGTTTTTGTCCCTCAAGATATTGAGAACCCCAGGGCAACGCCTCTCTTCAAAGAATGGAAAGGTCAGTGCTGGCAGTAATGTTTCCACAAACGTTATCATTGACACTAACATAGCCACTAACACTGCTATAAACACTGCCCCTCATGAGCAACCAGCCACATACGCAAGCCGGGGGGGAAGGAACTACCTCACTGCAGCTCAACCCTTGCCCATTCAACATCGAGGAGGAGGTCTTTGCTAGCACAGGGCAATACATAGACAATTTAAAGGAGGCATATTTAATATCAGACGCTTCAGCGTCTGCGGCACAGGAGAAGGAGTGCACATACCCGCCCATCGGTGACTCCCCAAACATCTGGTCTATCCTCCAAAATAGCACAGACCTTTTGGCCTCACAGGAACCTATCGACAACAACAAAGAACCTGAGGCAGCGGTTGTTCCCGCTAACAACCAACATCTTACAACCAACAACAGACTTTGTGGTCCCTCGGCGGCCATGATATCTCCCCTTCTCGGGAACACAGTGAATTTGATGAAGCCCTTTCCGCCCCAGCTTCTCTGTCGCAGCCTTCTGAGGTTTTGACAGACAAGGATCGTCTCCCAGTACCTCCTTGGCTTGCCCCCCCAAACAACTGATGGAGTGAGTGATGCCAGCTCTGTCCTATCGACCGCAGAGAAAAGCAACCCACTGCCCTTACTGCCCATCACAAGTGAAGGCAGTTCTCACAGACAGAGCAAAGCAATGATCCCATTAGGATCTAGCGATGAAGAGCCTTTTACGACAACTCTAATGCCTCCCAATTCTAGCTTGCCAAAGACCGGACAGTTCCCACTGCCACTTCTTCCACCTGACCGAGAAGAACAAAGGAAGAAACCCAATAAACCAGCACAGAAACGGCTAGGCAGGGTGGCTTCAACAAAAAAAATCAAGGCCTATAAAAGGCGACAGACCGATCAATTCTATCACCTTCACATCAAAGTCAACTTGGCATCCTACTGGGCTGATCTCCAGAATCATGTTGCCCACTCAAAGGTTCTTTTACCGAAAATCCAATCTCGAAATCAGCTCAAACAGCACAAAAAAACTGCACAACCTCACCAATACAGTTAAACTACCAAACGGAGGGGAAGAGTGAGGTATTGGACTGTGCAATGCTTGAAAGCATGAGAAATTTAGAGACTATAACCCTTATTCAAGACCTTCATCAGTCGAATAGAGAAGCTTGCTGTGTCTTCAAGAGGGTCGGTGGGCAGAACGCAACAAAATAAACCCATCCTGCCCCCTCTGGAAATCATCGGCACTGTACTGCTGAGTTGCAAATGCCTTACACTGCAAATCAAGATGAAAGAGTCCTGCTTGATGCTAAGTTGCATAGCTCGGACGATACAATCCTTACAGTTGCTTCACCTCAGAGAAGTATTCACAAGGCATCAAATAAAGTCCAAGGCTGTCCATAAACTATGGCGACAATTCCTGTATCGTCACTGAGGATGAAGAGCCTACATGGCCCAATAAGTCAACGCCAACGTCAATAAACCAGAGCAAGACACAAGATAACATCGGAGTAGGTCCCAACAAAGGGACTATGCAAGGTCTGGACGCAAACACGTTAGCGACCCTAACAATCACAATGGCTCCTTTCAATAAACTTTACGAAGGCCTGAGTGATCAATTAAAGGACAACACAACAGTTCAATCGATGTTACATTCAAAAATATTGTTTCATGGAAGGCTTCCTGACAACCTTGCAGAAGTACTTGTACAGCAACACGTTGCAGACCATGAACATATTACAGAGCATCCTTGACCCTATCATCATAGAAAAAGACAAAGGCTAATTAGAAAGATCTCTACTCAACTCTGAACCTCGAAAGGAAACAAACAAGAACACCAACCTAGATCTATTAGCCATGCTGAGTACATTCCCGGTTAAGAGTCCATCCCTCTTATCTGACCTGAAGACCAACAACACCCAAAGGACTTTGATGAGGGAGAACAAAGCAAAGCCCCCAGAGGCATCAGAGACAGCCTGAAGAGTCGTTCAAAACTGATTGTAACTCTGGAAGACAAGGAAACTCTGGAAGGAAATGATGACATCGAGATAACAAAGGCCGAGGACAAAAACGACAGCCTTATTGAGGTAAAAACCTGATGAACTCAGCCGAACGGCTGTCGATCTAGAACCATCTGGCGCAACCACTACGTCACTACTTTTGGACGGCACTGGACCTTCTCTCAATGAGGTAACTACATCCTCAAAAGAATATGACATATTTACTAAGAAGGCTGAGTCAGTGAAATAAAGTTCAGCGAAACCTACCTTAACATCTACCAGAGCCACTGAACAGAAGAGGGTCACGTTGGGAAGGAAAGCACAAACAAAAGACAAAAAAAAAACATAAACACAAAAGATCCACGTAAGCTTAGATCTAACCAAAGTTTATCGCTCATTAGAAATCTAATCCACTGTCACAACCCTCATCCCAGATCCCCACTGGCAAGCCCATTGGCCAGGTGGGATCAGGACTCGGGTCTCTAATAAAGCCTGGCATCCACTTCCCAAGACCTCTTGGGACCAGTCCTGGCACCTATGGCACCAGGCTCATACGCCGTGAAAGACGTGTTCAGGGAACTATTTTATTTGAGGCTTTCAGCCAACATGAAGGCATCCACATAGCTTGGCTCCTAGGAACCAAGCTATGCGGTATAGTGTTTTGGGTGTGGTGGCCTAGGGACTATTTTACCTGGACTACTTTGTTGAGGCTATTTAAACCACACCCGAACAAGACAACACGCTTTGCGTTACTTTGCAGTCTGCAATGTGACGCTCACCATGTCCAGCTATACCCACGAGCCTCGGAGAAGCAGAACCTGCAAGGAGACAAAAGGAACATCGTTAGCAGCAGCATCTTCCCTGTAATCTCCATCTTTATCTGCTTGAAGCTCCTTTGAACAGCTTCCATTGGATCCGCATGCCTCCCGAACCGAAAAACCTGAAAGAGGAAGGAAAAGACACCTTTAAAGAAGGCATTAGAAACATTGCAAATCTACAAACTACTCGAAAGGCTTACCTGGCTGGTCACCTCTCGGCCGGCATCGCTCCGGAATTCCACACACGCTGGGAGAACACTGCGACCTACGAGAAAAGACGGAAAACAGGTTAGCAAAGGCAAGACATCGCAGCGCTGTGCATAGCTCTTACTTCCCACATCATAGCGCTTATTACTCGCCATCATTTACCGGCGATGCCCAACTCAGCCAGTTCGCCATGCTGAAGCTCCGCATATCTAAGGGAGAAGAAGAGACATTATTAAACAAAGAATGGCATGAAGGAATAACAACACCATACGAAAAAACAGCAATAAGACCTACCTGAAAGACATCAAACGGGCCAGCGTCAGTGAAGTAACTGGACCGCACACACCCACAAAAGGCAACGCGCCCCTGCCAAAAAGGCAGGACGGAGAGCATGCCTAATTCTACAACAAGGCGGAACTTTCCCCGCAGACCACATCTGGGAACCACTGAGAAGGATACCACCGACCAATCTGGCTGGGTGGCATCCCCGTGGATACCTGGTGAGCGCAAAACTCACTCACGCTTCTGGGCCACCTAACCTCTGACAAGAAACCCTACAAAAAGCAGGGAGAGACGGACACTGACCCTATGGACAACAAACTCTCTCATCAGGTCACTGCCCACCCACCCCTCTAGCCTTCAATTAGAGAGGTAATAGAGGATTTACTGGATCTATCTACTTATACAATGTCAGACAACGAAGAAGCTGAAGAGGACGATAGTCCTATCATCTTGCATACTCGAGATCAAACACATCAAGCTACGAGCGCCGGCCCTCATCTGGTGGAAGTATATAAGGTAGACTCAAACAATGGGTACCAATCCAAAACAGAAAGCTTTCCTGAGCACTCCAGACTACACAATCATACACCAGCTGCCCATCCTAGGGCAAGTTTGCTGTGACAGTAACATCGCAAATCCAGGACCTCTGAAAGGGATGAACTGGTGATTTCTTCTGGTAAACTGGGCCAGCTCTTTCTAACTATGGAATCAAAAAGAAAGTGGCACCTGACGCCTGATCGCGGCTCTGAAATGATTGCCCCCAGCTTGGAATCTATGAAATCCTCTAGACTGGTGCCTGAACTCGTCGACCTTGAGGCAGTCACTGAGGAAGTGAAACTAGACTATACGTAATTTCCTGGGAAGCACACGTCAACCCTACCTAGCTTAGTTCTCGTCAAAAAACCAACACCTAGGACAGTTACCAGACAACAACAAACTGCGAGGAAAAAAGAAGAAAGGGGGAAGCCGACTGAACTCCCATACAGAGACACGAGAGCTTTGAAAACTCTAGAACAAAAAAAAAAGGCCCACTGACAAGGTGGCACATTTTTCCAGATCGAACAGCCCTGACAAAAGAAAGACCCTGAAAAACCGGCACCTCGCTATAAACGATAACACTGAAGATAGGTTCACAGATGGGTCCTGCCTTTTTCTAGAACTGATTCTTCACATCAAGGATGGCTTGATAATGAACTGTGCCAATGTGTTGAGATTGCTCCACCTTATTCCATCACTTAATCTGATCACAACCAACGACTGAAAATTATCGACTTCCTCGAAGAGGACCGACTGGACATGGTGATTACTCACCTGCCCTCAATCTTCATAAAGAAGCAATTACTAGAAGATGCATTGCATCTGTTAAGGATGGGGTTGGACCTAGGAAAGCTAACTGTAAATGAAGACGCTGGTCAAGAGAGAGGAAAACGGAGATGGGAAGCGCCAACCTTGGACGCCGTCGGAAGAAGAGCAGTGCTCAGGGATCAGGAAAGGCTGTCCGAGATGCAACCTCGCAACAACACTCAACCAGGCGTGTGTTCAAACAAACGTGCCTTATCCGTCACTATCACAGTGGAGAGCTCCCAGACCAGCTACAATAGCCTGTCCCACAAAGCACCCAAGAGGTTCTTGACTGACGAAGAAAACTGGTGTTGGTTGGCTGAGGCCTTGGCATCCGGATCTAGTAGATTATAACAGTCCAAGGAAAAAGCACTCAAAGACCTCGACATCGGAAGCTGGAACACACAAGGTTTCAGACTCTTACTTAGACTTGGACTTAGTTCAAGACTCCTACGACATGATCTGTTTGCAGGAAAAATGGATGAAGAGCGCACCAATCCTGCCAGGATACACAATCCACCTTAACCCGGCAGTCAAGGGGTTGAAGGGTCGACCAATATCAGACTTATTGATAGCATTGAGGCATGTGGTTAATTGCCAAGTATTGACCTCAGAGAACCACAGCCCTTGCATCCAGGTACTTACGAACAAGGTGGGGGGGTCTGTGCTCTATTGGAACACGTCGGTGCCAGAGGCAGCTTTAATTTTCATCTACAATTATGGACCTTCTGGATAGAGCAAGAGAAACATGGTTTGACCCCCACTTTACATATTTAAAGGTAGTTTGAGGCGTGCCCACCAGATAAGAGGCAGCCAATGAAGTTATTAACACTTATGTATACTAAAGGTACCAATGTTCCCCTAACCAATCCCTCCCTTCAATAGCTTTTAGTTTGCCACGTAGGATGATATAAATGACGCACATTGAGTTATAAAACCTTTGTATAATCACAATTGGTTGTGAATGTGGATTACTGCCTGCTATTTTCCCCAAATTGCCCTACTTTATTTTATTCTAATGAGAAAGTAGCACTTTGCCATATTCTTTGAGTCTTTCTGGTTATTTAGGCCATAGATCATTATTGGTAATTTCATCTAGAACATGAGACGCTTCAAGGTGCTAGAGCACACTAGGTCTTTCCTTCTATCTCATTAGATGGCCTCAACTTACCCAGAGTGTTGCTGCATGACTTTCACGAAATCCCATTACTGTGACAATGCCATCGCTTTGTTTTTAGAATAACTTGTGCATTTGCGAACAGATTGAATTTCTTTTATGATTCCCTGTATGGCTCATTGTTTCTATTATGGCACCAGTGAGAACTTCAAGAGAGATGATCAATCTCCTTATCATCCATGTGCAAGCATTATTTTTCCTTTCTCTCTCAGTCTACTCTTCGTTCCCCAGTTTATTTTCTAGGTACATAAAGTAATGTTTTCGGACACGTTTGACACTTTACAGCCCCATTGGTCGTTGTATCTACACACCAGCAACAGGTGGCTTTGGGCGATTGTGCACTTTTTAAATCCTTCATGATATGTAATACCACAACATAACTAGGTTCAAGATTCTCATCCTTACCAACCATGCATTAGCATGACTGTTTGTCTTTTGTAGGCATATGGAATATTTTGACTCCACCTCACCACTTCTTTCCCCAGATATTCCTTGCACACACTTGCCAGGCAAATATTCTTTAATATTGTACACACTGTGAGCATCTTCCCTCTGGCATGACTACAGCATTTGCTTATGTATTGTGGGCTTACAGTTAAACTCATTTCATTTGCTTTTGATTTATTTGTAAGCCGCTTTGTGTATCACTTCCTCTAAAACCTTCAGAGTCACAGTTTATATCTTTTCTGCAGAGTGTGGGGGTTTGGGTAGGAATGGGATTTTCATTTGGGGGTATCATTGAAGTTATATGTACTATTAACTGCAGGAAAGAAATTCCATTTATATCAGTCCATGGTCACTGATATAGTTGCCATTATGACTCATTCCAATCGGTAGATGCTTATCCAGTCCTGTTTTTTTATTTGCATTCTGGGAAATGTAGTTCCACTTTTCCCATTATAAAACTTGTTACAACTCTGCCACCTCTTTGGTACCCCCTGCTGCTTTTCTGCCCACACTGTTGCTTCCCTCCTCTGCCACTCCTCTGGCACTCTTTTCCTTCAAATGTGGCAACCTGCTCCACATCGCTACTCTCAACTCTCGTTCAGCTGTCAAACACTCTTCTGACATCTGCCGTCTCCTGGAAGAGCTTGATTTGGATGTACTCGGTCTCACTGATACTTGGTTCATGGCCAGCTCCGTCACGAGTTTCAACACTCTCCTTCCAGATGCCTACAAGACCCTCTCTGAATCCAGAACCAACCATCCTGGTGGTATCCCTGCTTTTATCATTCCAATGCAGCACTACTCATACTTTGAATACCTGGTCTGCAGGCTCTCTATCTATCCTGGCCTCTCACTTTGGCCACTATCTACAGGCCGCCTGGCCAAGTCTCCCTCTTCCTCTCCGAGTGGGCTGACCTCTCATCCTTGCTCCTTGCCTCTACCTCTGAACTTCTCCTCCTCTGAGACTTTAACACCCACCTATTTTGCAACCTCTGTGATTCTCTCTCCCTCTCTCTCTCTCTATTCTTCCCTCTGGCCCGACTTACTCTGCAGGGCACACCCCAGATGTTCTGATCTCCTCACACCTCCACTTCTCTAACACTCTCCCCACTCCTCTATCTTGGAGTGATCACTTTCTCCTTTTTCCCACCGCTCTCTCTCTTCCCCACAGGTCAAGCCGACTCCAGTACTGCCACATACCTTCTCAGTAATCCGACCCATGAAGAGTGTGTCAGTTGAGGCTTTTGCCGCTTCTATTTCTCCTCCCCCTGCACCTTTGGCTGACTCACACCCTGACACAGCCCTCTCTAACCTTCATCTCTATATCTCTAACACTCTGGATGTCCTTACCCCTATCATGAGGATCCACTTGAAGCCCAAATCCAAGCGCAACTCTTGGTACGATTCTGACCTCGCAACCCTTAAACGCAAGTGTAGAGCGGGGGAGAAGAAGTTGAGGGCATCGTGCGCACCCCCTGACAAACTGCCTGCAGCATGCTCCAAAGGCAGTACAGACTCTCAGTCCTCTTTAAGAAGAGAGCCTGCATGCACGCCTGCATCTCTGCGGTATCTAACAACTCTGACAAGCTTTTCTAAATCTGCAGGGAGCTGGCCTATCCTGCTGCAGTCTCTATCTCTCCTTTTGCCTTCCCAGGCCCTCTGCACAGTCTTGGCCTCTCATGTCACTACTAAAACTCAGGACATCCTGTTAACCCTCTCTTCCTCTTCCTCCTTCTCTACCACTCATGGCCTGTCTGAGGCCACCTCTACTTCTCCTTTCTCCCCCTTTCCCCTGTTCACCTCAGACGATGTTTCTAGACAAGTCCGATCTAGGAAAGTCTTGTCAAAGCAGGTTCTCCCCTGCTCACCCAGAACCATCAAGGACCACATCCACACCTTTGCTCAGAGCAAGGTCCAATTCCTGCAATTCCTCCATACTTTGCCATTGGAACTTCCCCTCCCCCTTAAGCACTCTCTTGTGCACCCCCTTCTAAAGAAGCCCTTGGCTGATCCGTCCTCTCTGGCTATCACCCACTCTCCATCACTCCTTTCCCAGGCTAACTCTTGGAAAGGCTGGCCTTTTCTCAGCTTAATCTACATACTGAATCTGTTGGTTGCCTCCATGACCACCAGTCTGGCTTCAGAGCTGCCAAAAGCATGGAACCTGCTCTACTGAACACCTGTGAATGCTTGCTCTCCAATCTTGACTCTAATCTCCCTTCTGTCCTCATTCTACTCAAACTATCCTCTGCATTCGATACAGTCAACCATGCCATCCTGCTCAATTGTCTCAGCGACAACCTTGCTATTACTGATCCAGCCCTGGCCTGGTTGACCTCCTTTCTCACCGACGGGCCCTCTTAGGTCCAACTGGCATCTTTCCTTTCATCTATCTCTATCTCTACTTGTGGTGTTCCCCAGGGGTCTAACCTCTCTCCCTGGCTCTTCAACCACTACATGGCACCTCTTGCCCACCGCATTACTACATTCTGCTCCAATTTTCAATGTAATGCAGAAGACACTGAGCTCTCTTTCAGGCTCTCCTCAGCCACCTCTGCTTCTTCTCTCATGCCAGACTGTCTGGCCACAATCCAGGAATGGTGTGCCGCCAATGATCTCTGCCTTAATGCCAGTAAGACTGATATCCTCCTCATTGGGACACCCACTCCTTCCTTTCCTCTCTCTCACTGGCCGCCCAAATTGGCCCTCTTTCTGCTCCTTCCATTGAGGCTAAGAACCTTCGTATCTTCTTTGATGTTAGGAAAGATTTCCATGTATGTGTACTTTTCCCTCCAGTTGTGAAAACCCCAACTTTTTGCTGTTGTCTGACCATCCTAGCCTGATGTTTGCCAGTGGAGCCGAGCCTTCTGCTGGACTCCACTGGGATTTCGCTCACTTTTTTACAGGGAAACTGACATGCCCTTAAAGACAGTCAGTACTGGGAGAATTTGTTTCCCTTACTCTTTCACTTTGTTGCTAGTTATTAGCAACATGTTACCAGTGCACAAAGTACCTTTCAGTACAGTGCGCCGGGGTCTTCCTTTCATTTTTAAGGCCCTAGACATACTCAAAGGATTTTTCGGTAGAAGTATAAATGTTCCTTGGACAGAGCAGGTGGCAGCTGTTATTTTTCATATATTTTTAACCCTTTTGTGTATTCCATATCGCGTTTACCACGTTTGGCACAGGACAGTGGCCTGGCCTGAAAATGGCCATTCCACAAGGTTCTATGTTCTGTCCTTTGGCCATCTTGTCACTTTGCCTTCCCCAGGTCGAGCATACCTGGGAAAACCCTTATTTGGTCATGCAGCTCTCTGCGCGAACCAAAGCTTTCATGGGCTTCTGCATGCCTTGTGTGTGTGCCCCCAGGAAGTGGGCTGGACTGTCTAGTTCCAATACACATTCCGAGTGCCAGAGAGTCTGGTGTGCTGGAAATGACTGGGACCACCATGTTCCGTGATTGGTCCACATCTAGGATTGCTGTATGTGAGCAGATCCCTCATTGGGTCCTCTTCGTTTTGGCACGAAGGAGATTTTGGATAAGAGAAGGCCCCAAAAACCCAGACCAGGTCGATCTTTTGAGTTCACACCAAACTTAGGTAGGAGCTAAGTATCCTGAAACCAAGAAGCTGAGTCGAGGAAATGCTAGTGACCAGCTGGAAGGTTTGGCACCCTGAACTCGCTGTTGTCCTGCTGGACACCCTGTTTCTGATCGAATTTAGAAGGTCTGCAAATTAGGCCCAAGGAATAGTGGGGCTGACTATTCTCGGCACCTCCACCTTAGCCTGAACACATGCCTTCCCATAGTGTTCCTGGGCCAACCAGTGAACTGACCAGCTTGCACGGGACCTTTGCCTTTGAACCACCGTCATTCTCGAGTTGACACTTGAGACTTTGGATATCATATGTTTTGTACACCTAGGTGCCCTAGGTCTGGAAATAAGAGGGTACGCCTGAACCCGAGTGCACGCGGTCACTGTGTCGCCTAGCCGTGACCGCGTTCACTCGGGTTCAGGCGTACTCTTCAAGGGTTCCCTGCTGCTGTGCATCCCTGTGCCCTGAGACGAGCTGCAGTGGATTCAAGCTGATCCCTTCATGAGGAGCTGAGAGATCGCCACTGTCCCGCCACTGAATCATCCCTTGAACAGCATAATGCAGGATTAGAACCCACAACCGAAGTGGACTCGACTGCCAAAGTTTGGCCCGGAGCATTACCGAGGGTCAGTGAGTACTTGCAACCCTTACCGGTGCTCCCTGGCACATCCATCCATTTTTACTCACAAGTTTCCCTGAGGGCCACTCTTCTATTTAGAGGTAGCCTGTGCTACCAAGCTTTTCCCAAATCATGGATCCTGTTCTGAGCTCTCCACTCATCCACCTCCAACTCTTTGAGGGTCAGATGCTTCTCAAAGCAGAGAGTTGGGGGCAGATCTATCTCCTTGGCTGCGGCATCCCTCCGGAACAGCCTCCCTGCCTCTCTCAAACATGAGCAGAACCACTTCCGGACTAAACCCACGACATTCCTTTTCGCTTCCGCTTTCTCTCTTCCTCTCCCTTGCTGATGCAGCTGACTGCTCCTCGCACTGGTCACCTGGTCACCCTCTGACCCCGGGCCCAGGCTCCTGCATGTCCAGTGGCCCTCGCAATGCCTCCAGGATCGTCAGCACTTAAGGGTCTGTATCTGCAACCCTACAATCCCTTCTCTCTGAACATATGAGCCACCCACTGGCTGCACTTATGAGTTAACTGCATTTCCCACCTCCCCCTCCCCCCCGGTACTTCTTCCCTTCCCTCTTCCCCGCACTTGCGCAATCTGAATAACACAAGATTTAGTAAGATTGTTATTTTGTCCTCCCTTCGTTTCCCCCTCCTTGTCATGTCACACTTAGAAACACTTGTGTACAGGTGCGTTATAAATGCCACATCATATCATATCATATCGTATCATATCATATTAAATCCCAGAATGCAAAGAAAAAAGTAGGACTGGATAAGCGCCTACAGATTGGACTGGGTCATGTTGCCAACTATGTGGCCATTGATGGGTTACAGTTTTAGGGATAGCTGATATATGAGGTTAGCAAATCTATAACATTTTTTTCTCATAGGATTGTGAAAGTTTAAGAGCAATGTGGGTATGTTCGGGGGGAAAAGCACAGTCACACGTGTATGCACTATAACACATTCTAAAAAAGAAAACAAACAGTTAGATTTAGTAATATTCTCTTTCTCGCTCCATTTTTAGTTTGGGCTATAAGGTGGCACTTAAGAGTCAACAAAACAAAGAGAGGTGCAAGTGAAGCAAAGCCCACACCTAACAATCCCTCAATTAGGTTTAAAAAACCTTTAACTTCAGACAAAACTATGTTAGAGGGCGAAACAATCTAATGCATCATAATGGATGCCAATCAGAAAGCAAACGGTTTAGCCGAGCATAGTGACTCAATCAAACTCATGAGGCAGTGAGTACACGATATAAAGCATTTTATTTTATCAAAAACAATTCTAAAATGCAATCAAATTGCCAAAAAAAAAACACAAATTAATAAGAGAACATTATTAAATAATAGGTCAAGTATTCAGTGCAACAATGGAAGAGACAGGGTTATGTCTTGTGGGCTTCTAATGTCCAGCCCTGTAGGTTGTCACCAACAAGAAAGTGTCGTGTGCTTTGCAAATTCAATCAGTCAAACACAATAAAACACTCCATTCATACTCCCACTTAAGTGCCACCTGAAAGCCGAAACTATTACATTAAAGTGCACATATGGAGAAATGTCATATGAGGATGGACACAAAGCGTGTTGGTGTTGCTTGGTCATTTGCCTACCTATTGACTGCCCATGGCCATGCTAATCAGTTTGGCCATTCCCACCCAGTTCCTGCTTCTCCCCGCCAAAAACACATCATGAGAACTCTTCGAGGTCATTTTAACCAAGCCTTGCCATCAAATTTTGCACTCAAAGTGCCTTCCAGTGTTTTTGCAATTCAATCTCCTGAGAGTTAGTGACTTAATTGGTGTTGCGAACCTACTACTGGTGTCATAAACATTTCTTAACCAGGTCTACCTTCAGCCACTCAATGTATATGCACTATGCATGTCCTTCACTGAAGTTCTGTTTAAAACAAGCATTGGAAAAGCCAATAGTGTCAGCTTGTGGATAAGCATTAAGCATTTACCAAGCACTGATATTCGATGCTCAGGCACACACACCATTTTGCACCTGCTACCAACATTAGCCAGTTAACACTACCATGGCAGTGCCTGGCAAGTGCTTATTGCATGCCTACACGAAAGTCCAAACTATTGGTATTGCCAATGCTTGTTAACTTTTGTCTTGTGTTGGAATCTTGGTTGGAATTATTTTGCTCCTCATTCTAGCATGTTTGTGCTGCTACAAAAATGGGATTCACAACCAGTCTTGGGACCCAACCAAAAAGAGTCAGTTCACCCACAAATACTAGATCATATCACTGTGAAGAAGTTGTATATGGAAAAAGTATGTTGCAATCTTTGAAGGTCTATTGAGCTGTGGTGGGAGAAATAACCAAGGGCAAGGCAAATCACTCATCCATCTCTTAATATCTCGTTCTATGTCTGCTGATATATTTGGTTGTTCACTTTTCTCCTCTTTGTGCTGTAAGATCTTAAAGATCTGTTCTTTTCTTAAGTCTCTTCTGGATTATCATCACTGCTGTAGGCAGGCGGTTCATATATCGGGTTACTACATCCTGTCACCGCTTTTAGTTCCTTTAATGGATACAATCCTACATCTTTTGTACTATAGCTGTTTACTTCAGGTGAGGTAAGGGGAGCAGAAGGCTCAACAGCTTCCTCCCTACACTAATTAATCATCCAATTCTCAGGAGGCGTATCCTCCCGCTCCTCCTGGTACATTTTCCAAAGCTCTAAAATAGCTAGCATCTTCTCCAATTTCTTCCCTGTGTACGCAGCGTGCTAGTATGTGGTCATGTGTTGCAAAACCGCTTTTGAAACCGATCCCCCTTGAGGCCATAGCATGAACATCTTCTCTGCTGTGCCCTTTACCCATTCTGCACTATAATGTCTGAATTTAGGCGCGTGTTTTGGCAGCATCTTGCACAGATGCATCAGTGGAGTAACATCCCCCATTGTGACAAGTCTCAATTGGCTGTCAGTACTTACCGTTAGTTACACAGATACGTTTCAGAAAAACAACAAATATGAGCACGCTCGAACACTCGTCGCTCAAAGGCTCTACTTCTCAATGATCTCAACTATCATTTCAGTTGACACAGACAATAACTAAAACATAGATAACATGTTATCTCTTCTTTAACCTCTCAGTTTACACTCATCGCTCTTTGACACCTCTTTTCAATCACAAATTACAAAAACAGACAGACTTTTTGTTCACATTTACACCATGGTACTCCTTTTCTACTAGCCCCTAAAATACCCTGTTTGGAGTTTGAGGCCCTCCCTATCATAAACCTGTTTATGTGTTGCCGATTTACCCCCTTGGCATTTTGAAATGACTCCTCTAGACCCACCTTGGGGTAGGAAACCGGGCTCTATAAAACACTCCTTGTTTACACGCTCCTCGTTATATACTAAACAAAGCCCTGTTACTTTTCTTCATTACCACAATCCCACTCCCTTATTTTGCCAGTCCCCTCAATCTACTCACCATTCGCTTGTCAGCTCAAGACCTTCGGTATCGTCCCCCTCCTCCAATCGACCGACGTCGCCTTCATTCCGCTCAGCGCCTGTGGAAACCAGGAGGGATTTCATCACAGAGGGACCTGTCCCACCTGTTTCAATCTTCTTGCAACATCCGCTCTCCACAGGAAACTATGAAACTTTACGATCCTCCGGCTAGATGGTGGAGGGTGTCTGATTGTCCGAAACACTAGAGACCTACTAGTCGATGGGCCTGAACCCTGCTCCCTCTGCTACCACGTGAACCCGTAAGCCCTTTAAGGGAGGTAGCGCTATATGGGTTGGATGGGGACGCAGATCTTTCTCTTACACCAAAAATAAGACTAACTCAGGAAGTTGGCAAAAACATAACTGTTTTAATTGCAATTGTCTAAAACAGGGAGTACAACGGACATCAACGGATGTCTCACAGCATGATCTCAATGCATTTCATAAAAAAACATTAGTTTTATAGCAATACTGTGTCATACGTGATGTCATACTACGTGGCAAAATAAGAAAACCTACTTGGGGTTTTAATAGGCTTAATGGTAACATCTAGCTATACTTTCTATGGGGGATAAGATTATGATTGGATCTCTTCGCTGTCATGAAATACAAAACATTTCATTGGATTTCAAACTATAGGGCTCTTTTTTATGTGGCCCTCTATGATTGGTTGGCACGCTTGTACCCTTCTGCAATATTCCACACGCTAGCAGCATGCAAGCTGGTACCCCAGTTGCTGAAGGGTTGGACTTGACCATACCTCCCCAACCAATTAGCTCATCATCCATCGTCACTCCAGCTGTCTACCATTCGAATTGTTTTTGAACTCGGCCTTGCAAAATATCACTGTGCCTGAGAATAAAAGGACGTGCGAGCATTGCCTTATCTTCAAGTCTCGGTGTAGCTTGCCCAACGTCTATTTTCATCAGACCATGTGACAGGAGACCTTGTTTGACCTTTTTCTTTCGTATTTAACACTATTAAATGGATAATACCTGGCACTTCTAGTGTTTTTCCATTACACCTCAACAGGAGCTTGCCTCGCTTCTCACGTTCATTGTATCTCCTCGAATAGATAACCAGTTTCTTGGCTGCCCCAACCCTTGACACTGGGCCAGACAACCTTTCTTGAATCTTCCCTCATCGTCAGCTGTTTTCTTCTACTGTGCCATACTTTCAGCCCTTCTGTTCATGGGATTCTAGTTTGCTAAAACACATTGTGGAACATCCATATTCTATACACATATATATATCTATATATATATATATATATCTATATATATATATATATATTGGCCGCACCGCCTGCAGTCTATTCACTATGTATAGCCAGCCTTCCAGCCTTATGATTACTTAGTCTACTTCTGTTTAAGCATCTGTACAATTGTAAAACGGCTTGCATTTTCTTCAGTTTTCTCTGCACGTGCAATCTTCATTCTGCACATGAAATGTTACCAATTCTTCACTTCACCATCAGATTCTATGAGTCTATATACTCTCTTCAGTGGCATCTCTTCTGGGTGCTTCATTTCTGCCTCATATGACGTCACCAGTTTTTTCTTTTATTCATCTTCACACTTCTTCCGGAACCTCCTTTAAAAGACTTCCGGGATTCTTTGCGCTATAGGCACCATCACTGGCGTTGCACGTCGCAATTTCCAGTTTCCAACATATAGGCAGAATGGGGGTGGGACTTCCGGTAGAGGCACTTGGCTCCTCCTCTACACATGGCATTCAGTTTAGCCCATACATACGTTCTATTGATCATATTTAAGATTTCTGAAAAGACACAGCCATTTTTTTTTGGATCCAGTACCTGGGGGTGGACCAGTGTGATAGGATCACCGGGTTGAGGGGTATTTGGGGGGGGTGGTATTGGGAGTGGGACGCCAGATGGTGAGACGCGGTATCCCCTTCCCTGTAACACACTCACCCCATCCTACCAGGTAGGATATTTAGGAACTCTAACCCCCCACCCCTTTTACAACACAAACAGTTTCTCATGGACAGCCGGCTATGAGAGAAAATAGACTAACACCTCAGCAGTATATGTGACATGTCCCAGTACAAGGGTCAGGCGGGGCCAGGCAATTAGTGACCATCACACACACCTGACTGCCATTAAGCTTCCCCACACGGATAAAAGGCGGAATATGAGAGCACACTCGTAACACACTAGGAAACAGCAGTTTCAGGACGGCAGCTGAACAAGAGGAGAAAGACTAAAAATCAGAGGGGATCGCAAAGGAGGCAAGTACCCTTGACCTTTTCAACAAGGAACCATTACTTTCCCCAAACCTCGAGAATAGAAAGTGTAAGACAAGGAATCCAGGCTGAAGAATCCTGCATTGTGTGTCAGAGGTTCCCATGGCCCTCCCGCTTCAATAATCAAGGCGGGAGAAGCGTCAGCTGCCGTGGTACTCTCCTTGGCTCCAGGAACAAAGCAGTGTCAGGCTTCAAACAGCAACATTGTATGGCGAGCGCTGGAACAAACATTGTTAAAACGCGTGTGATAAGAGACACAAGAAAAGTTGAACTACTGATGAGTGATTGAACTTTAAAAGCAAGATACAATACCTGCGTGCGTGCTCATTTGAAAGTCTCTGTAAGGTATCCAGCTGAGAATTGGCAAAGTGAGAGTAAGAAAAGGTTATATCAAGAAGAGAACAAGTAATTGTGAATCAAAGTGGTCCTGGATTGGGTCAAGCAAAGTCCTGCACAGAGTCAAAGGTCTTTGATTTTGATAAAGTTGATACATTAGTTATGAGCCCAGCAAAGGGAGACCAATTGAAGATTTTGTGTCAAAGTGCGTCTGATCCCAGCAGAGGGGCACCCGGGGTGATATGATATGATGTGATGTGAATAGTAAATCACCAAGAAGTTGTGTGAGTGAAATTCTAAGAAGAAAGGAACTTTAATGTTTGTCGTGTTGCATCAGGCCCTCTGAAATAAGGGGCTTTGTGTGGCAAAAAGACTTTGGCACAGAAGGCCCTGATGTGGATTTTTTTTAACTGCATCCTCGTCCTACAGAAACCAGAGAATGTGCTAAGCTTGAGTGTGCCGCCTTGTCCAGTGCTGAAAACGTGGGGAAGGGAAGCCAACGGCTTCAATATCCTGATATATGATTTCTTGAACACTTTCCTTTTGCATAACATTGTTTCCCACACTATTTGTATTTAGAAGTAAGGATTGGCAATAGGTTTATTAGTATAGGCCCTTTTATTTTGTCAAACTCGACAAGGACTGCGTTATTATTATTTGATGGTCGTAGCTTGCTCTCATCATTAGATTTAGGATTAGATAGGCATTTTTCAAACCCAAGTGAAGTTCAATAAACATCCTTGAACTGTAATCACTTGTGTCTGTCTCACTGTTTGATGCCATGCCTTCCTTACAGTACTGTTGCAATTCAAACATTATTTTTGTAGAGGTGCAGTACCAATGACAACATACAGAGGTCCTCATAAAATAATCTGATAGGACCTCTGATGTTGTCAGTGAGGCTACACCTCTTCAAGGAATATTTTCATACACATATCTTCCTAAGAAATTGGAGACTTCTTGCTAGGACCTCCGTATGTTGTCAGCGGTACTGCACTTCTCCAAAGAATAATTCTTGTAATGCAATATAATGCAAACATTCATTTTTTTGGAGAGATGCAGTACCACTGCTAACATGCAGAGGTCCTCATAAGAAATCAGAGAGTACCTATGTATGCTCTCTGTGGTACTGCACCTCTCAAAAAAGGCTTATAATGCAGTTGGTGAGCAGGTGCAAGTGGATCTAGGTCTCATAGCCTTAGCCCTGCCCACCTGTCAACTCCTTTAAACTGTTGGTGCCTTCCTGTTTTTGCCACTCTTTTCTCTACTTAAGCAGCCCTCCAGGTTCTTTTCCTTTGCAGTTGGTGAGCAGGCACAAGTGGGTCTATGTCACGTGGCCTAAGCCCAATCCACCTTCTTAGCTCTGCCTCTTCATTTCAACTCTTAGATCAAGGGCTTCTCTCTCCCGGGCGTTTGAAGTGAAGGGCAGACAAAAAAAGGCCAATTCCTGTTTGGACCGGGAGTACCCAGAGCCCAAGTGCTTGCTCAGACAACAGGGAAGCACGCGCTGACATGTGTTTTCTCTCTCCGTTCCCTCAGGCCATCCCCATCATCACCAAGCAACGCCAATGTCAACATCACCCATCCTCTAAGGCATGGACTCCGCAATGCAGCAACCTCACCCACATTAGCCCCAAGTCCATCTTCACCCCCTCACTGCCCACAATATGGAAGTTGTTGGTCATCAATGTCCACTCAGCTATTACTCATGCAGAAGACATCGACGACCTCATTACTACAAATGACCTTGACGCCATCTTCTTCACCAAGACCTGACTGACACTCACCTCCTCCCACATGCTAGACGTCCTTATCCCCGACGGCTACAGCATCCAACACAGAGACCTGCAGAACAAGACAGGCAGAGGCCTCGCAGTCATCCAAAAGACCTTGTGGCTTTGCACCAGACTTGACGTTGACAACATTGGCTCCTTCGAAGTCCTCTCCTACCACTTCCAGCTCTCCCCAATGGACACAGTAACCTTCTATATCCTCTTCATAACACTCAAACCCAACACCGCCTTCATCAGAAACTGCACTGACCTGGTCACCACAATGTCCCTTATGCATGCCAAAAATATCTTCCTAGGTGTCTTCAACCTCCCATAAAACAAGGCCACCAAACCGATGAAGGAAGCTCTCCTCAGCCTTCTCGACACCCTGAGCCTCACACAGCCCATGAAATACCCACAACACGAGAAAGGTAACATCCTCAACCTACTAGTCACTGCACTATCTTTCCACCACTACAGCTCTCCTCTCCCGCTTGACCGGTCTGACCAGCTAGCTGTGCCTTTCAACATCCTGCACACTACCCCAGTCATGCACTCCCAGCAGAAACCCATCACACAAACCTTCAGGTCCTTCAAGAACTTCCTGTGGAAGCCCTCACGGAAGACAGTGCCAACCTCCACCTGACATGGACCGAACACCCTCAACTGAACTGTGATTCTCTACTGGAAGCACTCAACACCACACTCTCAGCCTCCATTGTCCGACACACACCCCTGAAACAATGCACCTGCAAACCAAAACCATCAGCACCCTGGTACATGCATGAGCTCAACCTCAGCAAAAGATCATCAGGAAACAAGAGAAAACTTGGCACCGCTCCAGGACTGCATCCGACCTGGAGCTCCTAAAGGAACTCTGAACGACCCCCTGACAACTAATCAACACAGCCAATGTCTCCTACTATCAGAACATCATAGCAGAAGGCGACAACAAAAGCAGAGCCCTCTTCAAAGTGATCAAGCACTGTGTCAAACCGCTACCCGGCCCTGCCATAACACACTCCATTGAAAAATCCACGGCCATCCATTGAAAAATCCAAGGCCATCAACACCTTCTTCATCGATAAAATAAGCAAGATTTGTCAGCACACAGACACCATCTCTCCATCCACAGACCCACTTCATGTCCCTCCAAATCTCAAACCCTGGACAACATTCAAGGCACTCTCAACAGAGGATCTGGTAGAAACACTGCCCACCATTGAAGCCACATCATATACAGACAACATCCTCCCATCATCCATCCTCAAGACCCTCCCAGCCGAAACTCTTTTTCCCTGCCTGGAGATCATCAACAGCTAGCTAACTAAAGCCACCTTTGCATCGACCCTAAAGAAACCCACTCTGGATCCAGACAGCCTAGATAACTCTCGCACTATCACCCATTAACCCTTCTTGGGTAAGATCATTGAGAAAGCAGTAGCAACACAACTACAGAAACACAATGACACCAAAAATCTCTTCCTAACCTACCAATCCAGTTCAGACCCAGATGCAGAATGGAGTCAGCAACTATACAGGTAGTTAACCACATCCCCAACATCCTTGACGACAGCGGCCCTGCCTCCTGGTTCTACTCGACCTCTGGGCCGCTTTTGACACAGTAGACAACCAGGCGCTTACGAACAGCCCACATCAGCACATGAATCAGCAACCTAGTCCTATGCTGGTTCAAGTCCTACCCAGCCAACTGATAGAAATTTGGTCAGGTGGACTCCTCTAGATCGCCAATGCTACCCATCACCTGTGGAGTCCCGCAGGGGTACATCCTCTGCCCAGTGATTTTCAATCTATACATGGAGGCGCTGGGAGCCCTCCTAGCCTAACAAAACATCCACATTCATCAATACTCCGACAACACACAGCTATACCTCAAGATCAGCTCCATCAAGGACTTCCATAGGCTCAAAACCTGTCTCTCGCTGATTCAGCCTTTAATATCCTGTGCATACTTGAAGTTCAACTGATTGATTCCAGGGTTTTCATAGCTGCCTTACGTTTTCATTGCTGGGAAAACTTTGTGCTCTGTGTGTGTTGTGTATGTCGTTCAAGCATTTCTATCTCTGTTGGAGGGATCGAAATTAAAGATAGCATCAAGGGGTCATGAATGACCTGGACATGCATTCTGCATTCCCCTGCTACTGATCAAAACATGTTTTCTGTGCGTTTCAAAACACATCCCTTTTCTGAATTTGGTATGCCCTTTGAAATGGGTATGTGCCAATTTCAAAGCTGGGGCCCCACAGTGAATTCTCATTTCTCAGGGGCGAGAAGGAGTTGGACTATATTTGGGCTTCTTTCCTGGCCCTGTTGGGCTACAGGTAGGTCTCCTTTCTGTATATTGTTACAATACAAGCATTATTTTTTGGAGGGGCACAGTACCACTGACAAAATACAGAGGTCCTTGTAAGAATTCTGAGAGAACCTCTCTATGTTGTCAGTAGTATTGCACCTCTCCAAAAATAATGGTTGTAATGCAATGTAATTCTCAGATACCAAGGTTTTCATATCTGCCTTACTTTTCAATTGTTGGAAAAACGTTGTGCTCTGAGTGTGTTTTGTACATTGTTCAAGCATTTTTATCTCTGTTGGAGGGATAGAAATTAAAAATAGCAGCACGTGGTCATGAATTACCTGGACATGCTATGTGCATTTGTGCATTCCCCTGATCAAAACATGATGTATGCGCATTTCAAGGCACATCCTGTTTCTAAATTTGGGATGCACTTTCAAATGGGTAGAAATGCCCTCTGTCCTATTGCATTGTGAAATTACATTAAAAATGACAAAAAGGGTATCAGTATGTGTTCATCTATGACTGAAGAAGTGTCAGATTTCTTTTGAGCACCGGGCCAAAAATCAGCCCCATTGAGAGGAAATCTGCAATACTGGACAACTATGACTAGGCTGCAATTGTACATTCAACCAACAGATGTACTACCCACTGCAGCTCCTTTCACTGCTTTTACTGTCGCTCCTGCCCCCTTGTGCTTCCCTCCTCACCCCTTTTGCTGTCACTCCATGCCTTTTATGTTGTCACTCAGTGTGAGGAATTGCCATTTGGCAAGGGTGAAAAGCCCTGACATTTTTGATTTGTGTTAATAAATAAAATGATGAGGGTAATTCCATCTCAAAAAGGGGTAATCTGCCAATCAAATCCCCCTTCTCCATCGTCTCCATGCCAAAAGCATAGTGCATTTGTGCCCTGCCGCATCAGTAGCCTGAGCCACGGCACACGCTCTACTCATGGCACAAAGCAGGTTCAATGGTCACGAGATGCCCACCTGAAAGCTGCAGAGACATCCAAGTCCCTGTGGCAGAGAGGTGACATTTATGACATTCCACTCTGTACCCATAACTAAGATGATCATGAGTCTCCCATGCTGGTGGGAGGTGGGGGAGTAAAGTCTAAATAAAAGCTATGCCTGAGTTTAGGCATAGTGCATGGCACTATTTATGGCTGCTACATTCAAATTGACATTGCACATGTGCCAGCTCCTGTGAGCCAGCTCAACTATGGAAGGAGATCTGCATTCTGGTCAGCTGGGTGTCGCCAGCCAAATGGCAGAATGAGAACCTGGAAGGCTGGGCCTCCTCTTTGATCTCTCTCTGGGTGCCGGTAACACCATCCACCTGAGACAGCCACACAGCAGGCAGCTGTCATAGGCCCGGGAATCCAGGGAGCACACCCATTCACACCTTACACCAGGGTGCTGCATATCTAAAGGCGTTCGTCCTCAGTGAGAAGGGAAGGGGTTGGATCATAATGAACAGGAGGGCTCTGATCAAGGGAAGGAGGCTTCCACCATCTTGATTGTCACTGTCTCTCTCTCTCTTTCCTGTCCACTCCACTTCCTCTGGAGCATAGCATTTTGGGCGTGACATCAGAAAGGCAAAACCCACTCCATTCAAGAGCAGGTATTGCAGCACAAGGGCAGGCTAGATTTAGTCCAATCACCAGAGTGAATTTTGCCCTTAAAATAATGGATCTACCACCTCTTCAGCAGATTTGCTCAGTTCCTCTGGTATCCTTTACGGCTGCAGAGCCATCCTGAAGAACTCAATTGACGTCCTTTTGGAGAGCTTTACTCCCCAAAGACCTCAGCCTGAGGTGAAGCAGGATTGTCCAAGGAAGAAGCAAGATCTGTCTCCCAGGGCACATTGGGAGTAGCCTCTGCTGTAGATCAGGACCTACCCCTTTGCACAGGAATCTCCTAAACTGAAGAGAGCAGACCCTGAATATGAATCAACCTAGCCTCGAGTCCCTGTGAAAGGGCCTCCAGCAACCAGAGGACCAGGCCAGTCAAATCTCCCTATTCACTGCATCTAATTGGTCGCTACGTGTTCAATGTATCTGGAACAAGATGGAAGACCATGGTGCTGGATGCTGTGCTCCTCCACCAACCAAGCATGTGCTCGCACCTTCGACCAGCTTGACACAGCACTGTGTCCCAGCCAAAGCTCGTCACCTGGTAGGCCCGAAGCCACTGCTCAGTTCCTGGTCCCGAACTGAATCACTGGAGAGTTTCTTGCTGACTCTAACCAGGGGTTACAACCATGCCTTGGCCCCTCTAGCACATGAATTGCCACTTCATTGATTGCTCATTGACGTACCCAAGATCACCACTTCGACGTCCATCGCCCACCGACTCGAACCACTGGAGCGTCACTCATTGACCGCTCCCAGCGGTTAGCCTGACTCAACCTGGACAACTGCAAATCATTCCTGGGTCTGCCCTGACCTGCATCTTTGAAGAGCCACCGTTCTACCACAAAGAGCACCCGCATTTGTCCCTACTCAACACCCTTGTTGCCGAGGCCTCCACGATGTAATGTGCCTGGACTGAGCCTAATCAGCTCGCTTCTGTGTTTGACTCTGGGTCTGACTACATCAGCCCACCAAGAACTAAATCCAGGTACTGTTGACTCAACTGCCCCCTCGGTCCACTTGGACCTTAAGGACTTGTAGGTCACGGTTGCTCCTGTTTTCTACAATGTATCCTTTTTATGCTAGTACCTTACTTGCCATCCCTGGAAATTCTACATGCAGATGGTGTTTTTCATTAATTTGATGACGCAGAAGAAAACCTCATTACTGCCTTCGAGCCTCACCGTTCCCCATTACCGCAAGGGTGAGAGACATTACAGACTGAGACAGCCATACCACCTCATGAACCTAGGGGTGGTTGACAATATGAGTTAAAATGAGCTCCATGAAACAATATGCTGAACCGAAGTGAATGTACATGCAGTCTGCCATACAGGATTAGTTAGGTGTTTTGACACAAGTAAGGTCTAACAGTAATTTGTCGAATGCACAAATAGTTTGCAGTATAAATAGAGCAACACAGTATAAAATGACAGGAGGTTCCTGTGTACCAAGAAAGGGACTTACTACACTGATAGGTCAGTTGGATTAGATAAGATGCTGAATGCACGGCAGGGACATCATTGTTTGGCAGACATATGAGATGAATAGACACAGCTACATGTCGCCGATATGGAAACAGGAAGACACAAGTGCAGTCATTTTCCTAATGCGGACGCCACAGCAGGTATCAGAATTAGCAAGGCATTAGAGCTCAAGATGCTGAATTTACAAAAACACATTTATTGTAGCGTCTCGTGCAGAGCCCAGACAGTAGCTCACAGCCTGGGCCAAAGTCAGGAGATTACGAGAGATGAATGGAACGCAGGCACACAATAATGGAAGGGAAGTGGTAGACTCCCAAGTTAATCAATTTTAATAAGAGCACAAGCACCCATGTATGTCCAGGTGCACAAGATTAGTAAAGCCAAAAGACATTATAGGACAGTAATTGATTAGCACCCTAAGTAGCCACAAAGAACACAACATGCATGTCAGAATTAGCTAAACCCTAAATAAATAAAAGGAAATCCACTCTCAACCATGGCACCGTAACATGTGATCCAGACATGAAGAACACTAGCTAGTCATCATGAGCCAAACCCAGATAAGACACCTGCAGGACTCCATCAGTACACACACACAGATGCCAGACGGCACACAAGGCCAAGTAGAAATGGATGCAAAGGCCTCATCACCTCGAGATGACCAGAAGTATTCTTTAATTGGAATTATGGCAGACTATGGGCCTCATTACACGGATGGCGGTAAGGATTTACCGGTACTGGTAAAATACCGGTACCGGTAAATCCTTACCGCCTTACTACGAGGTCCCTTTGCGGGTTGGGGGATTTAACGTCTGCTTTTTGCAGGCGTTAAAATCCAACCCGCAAAGGGACCTCGGAGCTAATTACGGCACCGCAAAATTGCGGTGCCGTAATTTGCGCCTTCCCCATTCCCATAGAGCCCTATGGGGCAGAAATGGGAATGGGGAAGGGCAATGGTGGAAGGGGGATTTACCGCCCCTCCAACCTTGGAATGGGGCGCTAAATCCCCTTTCCACCAAGGCGGTGCCGGTATTTTACCGGCATGAGCCATGGCGCTAATAGCGCCATGGCTCACCGCCTACCGTGTAATGAGGCCCTATGGAATGCTCTTGCCCCAATTATGTCCCAATTATATCTTGATGCCTTGTTAAAGTGTCCAAGGTTGGTGACCTAAATGTCAAACAATATAGTTTCCATGTGCCACACCACCTATGATAGACAATGCCAACCAATCTGTGATCACTTTGATGGTGCATTAGAAATAGTATCTCTAATGGGATGTGACCAGGTGGAGCTATCAGATAGATATAGACTGATAGTGTAACTAACCTCTATGCATCGTATATGTAGGTTGAGATATTAACCAACCCCAATTTCCTGTAGGTTTTGTAGACTGGTCATGTAATGTGATGTCACTGTTACGTAGTTTTGGTACAAGATTCACTTGCAATCACTGACACGTTGAGAGCTATGAGAATGAGATGCTTGTATGCTGTCCCAGCTAGGATTCATTGTTTAAGTAAAGCTGGGTTTTGATGTGCACCTGAGTACTCCATCATTCAGTATTACTTTAAATAACTGTGTGATCTTGTGCGCACCTTTACATTAAAATGCTTATATTTTTTATAGAAACTTGATTGGAAAATTCCCATTATTTCAGTCTGTGATACTGGGCCTCATTACAACGAGTGCGGACCCATAGTGAACGGTGCCGGTAAGGGACCGGTACCATTCATTAGGGGCCGCTTCATTACAAGGTCTGCAGCGGGTCCCACTCTGGAATGCCTGGTCAGACCAGGCGTCCTTAGCGGGACCTGCTAGCAGACCAGGATGCTAACAACGGGCCCGTCATTAACGGGCCTGTTGTTAGCATCCTCCCCATTCCCATTGAGCGTCATGGGGGCTCCAATGGGAATGGGGATGTACCGGGTCCAGGGAAAGGGATTTACTGGGCCCTCCAAGTTCGGAATGGCCCCGTAATTCCCCATTCCTGGAACCCGGACCTGGTACCCGGTACCCGGTATGGGGGTAGTCATGCCGCTAAAAGCGGCATGGCTACTTCCATACTCGTAATGAGTCCCATTGTGTTGTTTGGGTCACTACTGTTTCACCTTCACACCCCTCTTGAGAGTATAGCCTACATTTGGCCCACACTACCACAAAAAGCGAAGGAGACGTATCTCTTAATTGTTTCTGTTTTACATTTATGATTGCATTGTATTTTGGGCTGTAGAAGTGTGAGGTCTGAGCGGCCATTTTACTCCTACTCGTTCTTGTAAACCTACGGAGCAGAGTCCAATTTGTCACACTCCATCCCTTTTGCACTGTTGCTCATTCTCCAATGTGCTGCTGCTCTTTCACCCATATGCCGTCACTCCTTCCCCATGTACTGTTGCTGCTTCCCCCCTTTGTGCTGCTGCTGCTCTTTTCCTCCTTGCACTGTCGCTCCTTACCCCTTGTGCTGTCGCTCCTTACCCCTCACACTGTTGCTCCTTCCAAACTTGCTCTGTCTCTCTTTTGCTCCTTGCACTGCTGCTCCTTACCCTTTGTGCTGTCACTCCTTACCCCTTGTGCTGTTGCTCCTTTGCCCATGTGCTGGTGATCCTTCTCCTGTGTGCTGTTGCACTTTCACTCATGCGCTGTTGCTGCTTCCCATTTGCGCTGTCGCTTTTCCTCCTTGAACTGTTGCGCCTTACCCCTTGCATTATTGCACCTTCCCTCTTGCTCTGTCACTCCTTCACCCTTGCTCTGTCGCTCCTTCCCCCTGGCTCTGTCATCCTCCCTCCTTGCTATGTCATCCTTCCCCCTTGCTCTGTCATCCTTCCCCCTTGCTCTGTTCCTGCCCCATTTGCTCTGTCGCTCCTTCCCCATTGCTCTGCCCTTCATTCACACCCATGATGTCTTTTCATTTTGCCTGTGCTTTCATTCTCATTTCTTCCCTGCATGCTAAATGTAAAATGCAATAAACAGCTACAAAATGTAAGTAGGGAGTTTGCAAGTTTGTCCAATAACTTCAAATAAATCTACATATATAAAGGACTATTTCACCGCATGTGACTTGAGTATAATGTTTAAAAGGCCATGGGAGTTCAGGATTGTTTTAATTGTTTCATAACCTATTAGATTTCCTCCTGACAAAAGCTTCCTACCACACTTTCCATTTTGTTGTGTTTTTCTCAACAGTATTAATTAAACAGTGAGCTGAGATATACGGATTCCAAACTGTTTGAGTTATTGTGTTTAATTCAATCCTGTTATCAAGAATCTGTTTAAGCTGCAACTAAGGCATATACTGTAACAGTGCCACGGTGCCCGAGTGCCGTTGTGCGCTTTATAAATTCAAATAAATAAATAAGTAAATAATGCCCCCATCAAGGGTTGTATTGCCATTAGCAACCCCTGCATTTTTTCCGGGGTGCTTACATTCTTTTTATTAAGTTGGCGAAACAGCGTTGTTGCTGTTTCTCAACTTTAAAAAAAAAACTACAATCAAGCAGGGACATCAAGTGATGACACAATGCTAATAGATGTGTTATTTAACTTGGCCTAGAATTAAGATTGTTGACTTGGTTTTTCCCTCGACACTACATCCAACCTTCATAAACAAATGAATATGACCACATCAGCCACTGCCTACACAGGCAAATTAATTAGAGCTTGCAGACCACTTCTATCCACAAATAGCTGTCTTGCTCTAGCTAGAGCTCTCATATTATCCAAGCTTGACTACTGCAACGGACTCTACCTAGGTGCCAGCAAGTTTGTGCTCAGCAAACTACAAATCTTGCAGAATAATGCACTTAGAGTTGCCTTAAATACACCTAGGAACGAGCATATATCTGCTACAAGAAAACAACACAAATGGCTTTCTATCAAGGAAAGAGTGAGCTAAAAGCCCTGTGTCTCACATTTAAAGCTCTGAACCACACGGCCCCTCCTTACCTTACGGAAAAGTTCACTGTCAGATCTTCCACACTGGTCACCAGATCAGCCAACAGCTCCCCTCTAGTGGCCCCGAGATATAAATTAAAAAAGACAGGAGGGAGTAGCTTCCCTGTTTTAGCAGCCCAACGGTGGAACACTCTCCCACCTTCCATCAAGAACACGCAGCACTTTACCAACTTCAGGAGAAATACCATCACCTGGCTAGTCAACAAGAACTAACTCACTTCTACAGCTGTAAATACCATCGAATGAATATACCTGTAAATATTGTACTATACCTCTGTACTATTCAACTGTAAATGTATCACCGATTATGTACCTATGCCTGTAACGTTTCATACCTGCTCAAATGCGCCCAGATACCTCAGGGTCAGGTGTGCTATAGAAATAAAATAAACAAACAAACAAACATTTGGTAAATGGGCCTATACGCGCTGATATTAATGATGCATATGGTGATCCATTCTTGTATGGAATGTATATCACTTTACAGTGATACATACATGCCAACCCTCCCGATTTAGGCAGGAGACTCCCGATTTTATTTGGTGAAAAATACTGCTATTTTTCACGTTCTCCCACCTAAAATAATGATTTCCCCAATGCCTTCCTATGGGAAATTGTTACCTCCCAATTACTCTGTAGAAATCTCCCTCCCAGGCACGTCAGAATGTTGGCATGTATGGTGATATCATAACCATATTTTTCGTATTGTACTTAGAAACAATGCTATGTGATGCCACTTCCTGTTTTGTCAAGGGGTCAAAGGTTGTTTTCCATCGCTTCCTGTGATGTCACTTCAGGGTGGTGTCAAATGACATCACTTCCTGTGATGTCATTACAGGTCAAGGGTCATGTGATATCACTTCTGCTACCCCTGGCATTTTGGTGAAATGACATCCCTGCAAACAAGATGACTGTCATAGACAAGGGAGAATTACATGTAGTCCCTTCTCGTTTTCGATGGTGGCCATTACTGCAGTGGGGATGCGCCGGATGAGGCAGCTGCAGGTCAGTGGGACAGGTGTGGAGGGGATTGGGCAGGGGAAGTGGAATTTGGGGTGAGGGGTGCAGGCTGACTTACCTGCTGCTCGCAGGGAAAATTGACAACCTCCCAATTCTGAGGAGGCACGGAACACGGACAATACCAGCAGATATAGCCTGCATTCTGAGCTTCCCGATTGACTGCAGATACCCTGAACCCCGACCCATGCGGGGTACTAATTTGCAATAACCATTGATCATACAGTCTCGGAAACCTTTTCCATTTTGTACAATTTATACAACTCAACCTTATATGGTTTTCTACAGTTTGTATACTTTCACCTGTCCCAAAGCACTCTTACACTGCTTTGTGTTAATCTTTTTTGATGTATAATAGGTTTGTTGTAGAGTCTCTGAATTCCCCTTTTAATGACGTATGGAAGGATATGTTTACAATGAATACTTTGAGCTGCACAATACCATTTCCTGATTATGGCACAATACACTATGTGCAATGATGGGCATTTTTTTCTTAGACATGGGTGGGATTACAGAAACTGCAACGGTGGAAAAATTAGCACAAGGACAAAAATTGCCCTTCTGCATACAACATATCCTTTTCATGTATGTTTGTACCAGGACAAAGGAATATGACTAGGGCAAACATTGTTATGGTGCAAACATGCATTTAAAGAATATGTTTCCACCCTAATGCTAACTTCACTTGCACAACTTCAACGTGTCTCTAATACCCCCTTGTAGGTGCCTTGCAGGTGGAATTTAGCACTTACACTCATCTCTGAAAACACGTGCAGCCATCAGTAAACTGGTTCAATTTTAAGGGCCGTGTACTGTAGACGGCAACGACCACGTGCCTCTTATCAAGAGGGGGCGCGCCTCGCAATACAGCATTCCAGAAAAATCTACGCATTGTGTCTGCTCAATTCTATGTGACTGCTTATATTTATATGCTTTTGTGTTTGCATTTCCTTTTTCAGTTGCTCAGTAGAGGCTGGCGTTTCTTTTTCACTAAGAAGGAAATACGTGCCCATATTTAGCGATCATTTTGGTTCTTTTCAAGACACAAAGGAAAGCAATATCCAACTGTCAGAGAAGATTCTGTTACACTGGTAGTTTGAAAATATAACCGTTTCTCCGTGGAAATGACATCTTTGTCATTTTATGGAAGAAGCTGAAAATCTTAAAATACATTCTATACAATGCCCGCATTGCACTGACGTTGTGCGTCCAGTGTCTGCTGCGTGGCCGTCCGTCAATGCCAGTGAGGTGGGCACTTCGAGAAAATAATGGGATCAAGGCGACTGAAGAGAAAGTTAATGATCATTCAAAGATTGTTTTTAATGTTGATCAATACATGTAATTACCGCACACCCTTCGGAAAGAACAAAGGTTAGAAAAGGTCAGTCAGGAATGCCATGTGTGTGCTATCGTGGAGAACGCTCTATGTGAGTGGACTCTGACAGGTGTTCCTGTGAGAAGGTCAGATCAATGTGTTGGACAACGGGCTTTATTAATAAGCCGCAAATGCCATTGCGGAAATCCTTCCCATGAGAAAAAATAACTATCCAGGGCACAGTAACTTCCAACGCGACGCACGCGTTGACCGAAATGGCTGAAAAACCACCTCACTCCCGCAATATTTATTTCTTGTATCAGATTAAAAAGCGTGAACAAATCCTGATCCCAGAAATGGATATACTTTCAGGAGTCCAGTGTGTCATGTATTCACAGCAGGTGGTTGCGTATTTTCAGTGGCGCTGTGATTTGTTCGGATAGTACCTAGGACCATCCAGATATTAGGCGCGCTGCTTCTCGGTAGTCCTAACAGGTCCATCAGGTCCAAGCTTGTTAAGACTTCCACATCCCCTAGACTTTAGCGTCATATACTGCGACAGATAAAGTCTGCGTTTTATATATTTCCAAAATAGGGCTTATTCATCTCTTGCCAAGATGTAGGCCAATCTCAAAAGGACAGGGTGTACACCTGGCCACCCTCAAAGCAGCACATCGTGCAGTGGCCCGCCTCATTACAGTGGCTTGCAAATTTGACAGTATCTCTCCAACAAAGCACAGGCTTCACTGGCTCCCTATTCCCACCAGGATCATATTCAAAACTGTATGTATCACCTAGAAAACACTCTCAAGTGGGACACTAACACACTTGGTGGCTAAATACCTCACCTCTGGAGGCTCTCGCGCCTCACTTTGCTAAACTATTAAAATGATGGAGTGAAAACTAGTCTGCAAAGAGAAGACTCAAAAGCAGTCCTTCTCCTGACATGCCCCGATCACCTGGAACTCAATCCTGTTAGAAAACTACTAAAGTTGGGCTGTTTCTAGTTTGAGCTCAATACCACACACACGTTAGGTTTATGATTTCAAAAATCTTATTTTTGGAGTTCTAATAGTATTGTCGGGCTGGGCCAGCACTATCCTGGGTAAGTTGGTGACCACAGTATACATCAAAAAGAATAATGTAAATCAAGATACACCCAGGCTACCTGCGCCCTTTCGCCCCTCCTTAAGGTCTTTGGATCAACAATACAAATTCTGTCCAGTACTCTTTTATTTTTCAACACAAAGGTCTTTATATTACTATATGTTTCTAAAGCTCAAACAAAAAGGCAACCCTTGTTTTGGCCACTTCTTGGCCTTCCTCTGGGCTTCATCACAAATAAGTTTACACCAATACATCAAATACAATTATCAATCATCATTGTAAATTGTGAATAATTTACCAATCCAGTTGATAACATATACAAAAAACATATGATAGGGAATAACACCCCATATAGACAATAACCATACATTCCACATATAGTTGGACCAATATACACATTGGTCAATATCCATAGGGAATAATGAAACAATTTGAGAGTGGGAGAAGGAACACCAATAGAAAAACAACGATTGAGAAGGGGGAGAAATACCCCAGAAATGAATTAGCAATCAATTATCAATTGTTCATAGTGACACTGTTAAGCATATCTTTGGCATTGACACAAAGATTGTTTTTATTATTTATTTGTTGAAGCCTGTGGTTATCCGATTTGGTTTTGACCACCATACATGAATAAATGGGTGCAGTGTTGTGAGTCAAAGTACATAGTGATGATGATATAAACAATTGATAATCAGATATAACATACACCACATGTCACCGTGTCACCAAACATAGGATACCTTCAAAGGGCACCCTTTAACATGTTCTTGAATGCCTCTTGCAGTAAATGAAATAAGGTATGTACCGCATGTCACCACGTCATTGACCAATGGGCACCCTCTATTGTGCAGCCTTTAAAATGCTCTTTATCACCTCTTTCTAATTGATCTCCGATCTAAAGTGTAAATCACTACACACACCTTCAGTAGTCCAGTTCCTAAATCCTTGTTCAGCTCTTTGAAAATCACTGTGTCGCAGTGCTTCCTCATAATCTGGTGATCCCTCATCTGTGCTCTTAATTACGACAAAGAAATGCAAAACATTCATAAGCTAATTTATCAATGCACACTCTATTGATATGCTGTCTCCTTAATAACTAATAAAAAACCATACCCATACATTCTGCTAGTTATCCTCTTGTAGTTATAAGGTGGGATAGTTATTCAACCACTGACACCAATGGGAAATATTCTGTTTCTTTGAAATAAAAATGAATTGTGCCATGTGTATATATACTCAAACACGATGCATGAATTAGGTTTAGACACTTTCATTTCCCAGCATGTATGATAACTAACGTGTGTTGGGGGAATTAGTTCCAGCTCGCTGTTGGGAATTCAGCAGCTTTCCTCACAGTTTTGCAAAGGACCACCATTTAAATTGGTCTCTCTTTATGTGTTGTGACGTCGCACGTTGAACGGATGATGTCACACCTTCATTTCCAATCCTTTAATTCTGCTCGCGTGCCTTATAAATGCATGCGTGTGAACCGTGACTAATGTAACTTGAGGAAATGTTATTTCCTATAGAATTTATCATAATGTGGTTCTCCCCATGTACTTGTTCACAACATTTATTGGCCATCATTTAAATAGTGTCAGGTAGCAACTAGGACGGCTAGCATCACACCCTCATTTTCATATAAAAACATTAATGGGCCTCATTACCAAGTCTGGCAGGTTGCCGCCAGACTTGAACAATTTTACCAGTGCCTGGCTTGCCAGAAAAATAGGGGCATTACATCCCCGGCGGTACGGGAAGTCAGGCGCCAGAAAACAGTGTTCCCCATTCCCGTAGAGTCCTATAGGACTCTACGGGAATGGGGAACACAGAAGCACCGGCACCATTAATAACGGTGCCCGTGCTTCAGTGAAAGTCTGCTACCGTGGCTGCTGCTGTTCCTGGCAGGGTCAGACCTGCCGGGCATAGCAACTCCAGCAGGCAGACTCGTAGTGTGCCGCTCCACTAACAACGGTGCCGGTAGGCTTACCAGCACCGTTGTTACCTGACTAGCACACTTGTAGTGAGGCCCATTATTTTCTACTTTCCTGTTCACTTTACTATTAGTTGCTGTTGCAGGCTACTGCACCTTTAAGGATGACCCGAGGTCTGCACCGGGACTTGTGGGGAACGGGAGGAATTGTGGGGGATGTAAATCAGTTACAGTTTGGAGAGAGAAGGAGAAAGTAATAAAGGTTGTTGTTCCTGAATCCAATTTAGCTTGGCATTCTTATTAATGTACAACAACTGGCTACAAGGTTTAACTTCCTGACTACTGTGAACCCGCCTCTCTGCAGGCGCAGGACTTGCATTCCAGGCAATCCCACCACTTAGATAACATACAGTGATCCCACCGAGCTCCGACAATGTCTGCCAAGCACATCCATGAAGGCGATCCCGCCACGCACATCCATGATGGCGATCCCGCCAATTGCAGAATCTGGCGATCCCGCTGCACACAAAAACAAGGAAATAAAGAAAGGGGAGAGACGAACGTGGACGCACACATGAATTGTGCACATTGCGGGCCCCCAGGTGATCCTGCCTTGCAGAGATAGACCACGCAATCAAGATTCTGGAGGAAAGAAGAGGAAATACATTTAAAGGCTCTACACCAAAGGGAGATTCGCAAAGGGCAGCAGCTGATGCCAAATGCCATCATTTTCCTGACACACCGATTTAGCAGATCTAGTCACCAGTTGAAGTCCAGTCCAACTGCTGCACACCCAGCTTGCCAGATGTCCAAGGTACACTGCACACTGCTGGGAGAGGACAACATTTGCCCAGATACGTCACCACTAGGACGTCACACGTATTCTGCCCAGGATGGCCATTTAGTGCAACCTCCACATGCATGTACTGAGGCAGTAAGAGAAACACAGGCCTGCACATGCCTGCTGTGCATTCTCTCACGCCACTCTTTTCACAATGAGCCAAGCAGCTCTGGCCGCAGAACCAGATCATGAGGTGCTGCACACAGTCATTTTGGCCACATCTTCTGCGGCATTTCTCCGGAAATCACTCCCATTCACATTGATGCCCCACTGTGACAAAGGCCCAAGGTGGGTGGTATGGTTGGAAGTCTTTGATGACTTTAGTGGGGGAGGAGAAATCGCCTGCACTGAGTGACATTTTCATCAACCTGATTGGGAAAGAAATTAAGTCATCATTAAGATCATTCCCCCAAGTGAGAAGGACACTTAAGCATCACTCATTGCAGCCATAAACAGAAAGCTCATCATCCAATCCAACCAGTGCTATGAACGCTATCTGTTCAATCAATGCATGCAAAAAAACAAAGAAACCATAGACAAATTCATCACATGTCTATGCCAGAAGCTTGTCCACTGCCAATTCTCTCAATTTTCAGATGATGAGGCCATGAGACTCTGAGTAATAGAAGGCTGTATCTCCTCCAACTTCAGGAAACAGTTGTTCAAAAAGCCCTTACCCATTGATGAAATGATCGAACAGGCAAGAATATATGAGAGGGGAGACGTGCAAGCAGCATCCATTGAAAACATGCAGATGACCAAGGGAGATAAGGGTGAATCCATAGCATCAATACAATCACAAAAGTCTGGAGACCGTTTACCGCCCACAGGAAGATCGACCCACCCACCTACTTACAGAACTCAGAGTCAATGCGACAGATGCAGAATTAACTTTCTACATTCAGGCACGTTCCCAGCACTCACCCAGCAATGTTCCAACTGAGGGAGAGAAGGACACTTTCAGTCTGCCTGTCGAGAGGGAAGGCTGTTCCCCATGCCTAGGATGAGCCCCACCCATGCCCTCAGGGAGACAGAACCTCAGAGCATATCCTCCTCTGAAAAACATGAGAAGAAGGCAACCCATATACACACAAGGCTCACAAAGATTTGTGAGGGCATCGGTGAGATACTAAGTCAAGAACCCGACCTAGATTATAAACAAGCTGATGCATGTACTCGATATGGGGATGATCCCCCGTACCTGTACCAACATCACTGGCTGCTCGACTGACTTTGATCATGACCAACTGGATGAATATGTTAACCTAATTCAAGATGACCGAGAAGCCAAAGCAACACCCACAGTGCTCATAAGCCTGGGGAACAAGAATTATTGCTTCTTGATTGACTCAGGAACATCTGTGAATATAATGGGGGAACAAGAATTCTTGCAGATGTCTGAAAAACTACCTCTCACCAGGTCAACAACAAGAATATTTCAATGGGGAGCTGCACAACCTTTGCATTCCATTGGACAATTTCAACGCACACCAGTGCACAATGGTTATTCAACTAATACCACTCTCCATGTCATACGCTGCCCCACCAAAGGCTGCTGCCAGTTAAGCTATCAAACCATGAGGTGTCTAGGTCGCATTGACATCCACTATCAAAACTGTGAGGTTATCCAATCCACAATAAGTCCTCCAGAGAAAATGGACTTGGTGTGCACAGTGAGTGACAGAACGCTATCGAAAGAATTCAATCCAGCCAGATTCCTGCATTTGTGCAAAGGATTGTGGAAGCTAAAAGGTGTACTTATCGAGTTACGCATAGACACATCTGCATGACCTGTACTCCAACAGCCCAGGAAGGTGGGTTTCCATTTCCAAAAGGCAGTTTTGCAGGAGTTAAACCAACTACTCCAAAACAATATCATCATATATGGGTCTCACCCCTGGTAATCATACACAAAGAAGGGGGAAAAAATCAGGCTTTGTATTGACATGAGAGTTTCTGACACCACCATCCAACGAGAATGGCACCCTGGTACCAGTATTGAGCTCATGATCATACAACTGAACAAGGTAACCACATTCTCGAAATTGGACCTCAACCAGGCGTACCACCAACTCAAAACACATCCGGAGTCGAGAGTCATCATTACTTTTTCCACACACAAGGGTCTTTTTTGCTACATGCGACTGCATTTCGGGATTTCGTCAGCCACAGAAATTTTCCAAGAGGCCGATAAGGCACATTATCTGCACGATCAAATCAATGCTAAACTACAGAGATGACATATTCGTGTTCGGTACAACCCAACTGGAACATGACAAGGCACTACTGGAAACATGTACAGCACTGCAGACTGCAGTCCTAACCCTAAACCTAGAAAAATGCAAGTTCAACAAGAGAATATTCAAATTCTTCGGGCACATCTTCTTGAATACTGGAATGATGCCAGACCCCGACAAAGCCAACACGGTCGCAAATCTACAAGCGCCCACCCAGATTGCCGATGTTTGATTATTCCTCGGCATGGCAGGCAACTGTGCCAGATACCTCCTTCACTATGCCTCCCACTCAGAACCCCTGAAACGTCTCCTGCAAAATGACTCTGTATTCCAGTGGACAAAAGAGTGCCAGGAGGCTTTAAAGAACATCAAGGATGCTATTTCAGAGGCGAGATGACTGGCATACTTCGGTCCAGCTTTGCATACCGAAATTACAGTCAATGCGGGGAGGGTGGGCTTGGGGGCCATCCTTGCCCAAACCAATGGAACTGAGTCTCAACCAAAGCACACCATGGCATATGCAAGTATGGCTCTCTCACCCACTGAGAGAGTGTATTCCCAGGCTGAGAAGGAAAGCCTAGCTGCAGTCTGGGCATGTGAACACTTCCATAACTTTATAATTGACAAGAAATTCACGTTGATCTCATACCATCAGACCATATTATCCCCATTCGGGAACCACCGCCACAAGATGCCATCAAGAATTGAGCGGTGGAGAATACACCTACAAGATTATGACTAACACAGGGGACTACCTCCTCATTTTCATTGATGAGTTCTCACAATTTCCTATCATAAAGAAAACAGCAACAACTGCATACCCACACGTGTCAGCCATTTTTGATGAAGTACTCAGTGAGGGGGTATTCCTTGCATCATTAAATCGGACAACGGCCCTCCGATTAATAGCCACGACTTCACAAAGTTTGCCAAACACATGGGTTTCAGCCACCAAAAAATAACACCAAGATGGCCCAAACCGAACGGGATGGCTGAACGTTTCAGGGCCTCAATAAAGAAGACCATTCAGAGAGCACACTTCGAGGATGTATGTCCTAATCAAGCACTCTGCAGGATGCTCAGAGACTACAGAAACACCCGCATGAGGACACCAACAAAACGGGAGCTGTAAACATGATGCGGTACCAAGTGAAGACGAGAACAGTGCGGGTCCCAATGGACCAAGGAAATCAAGACTCTAAAATAATAAGAAGCGACGCCTAGAAGAAAGAGCAAGCAAAACAGGAGGCAGATCACAGGAGGAGAGCGGTACCCGAAGACTTTCTGGGAGGAGAAGATGTCCGCGTGAGACGACAATTGCAAAGAAAATCCGATCTTCGATACTCGCAAAACACCTTCAAAATCATGGCCCTAAAAGGAACCATGGTGACAGCAAAGAACACAGTACATGAAGTAATGAGGAATGTGTCATAGTTCAAACATCTATTTAAAAATGAAGGGACAGAGATAATGATGTGTTATTTATATAGCGCCTTTATCCGAAGCACTTTACCGAGCACATATTCACATACAATATCACCCAACCGAAATTGGTACTCATTTATCGACCTCAGAAGGATGAAAGTCTGAGTTGGCTCTGCCAGAATTTGAACCTGCGACCTGCAGATCATGCTCGGATTGCAGCAGCGAGCACTCAACCCACTGAGCTATCTTACCAGATACCCATAGGGGAGTGAGAACCTGACATGGAAGAACCTCCTGATGATCCCTGGCTCCCTCCAATTGACAGCACGAGGAGGACGCCGGAACCGGTCTAGAAACCGAACTTGCCGCTAACAACAGAGTCAGGAGTCACCCACAGAGAAACATCAGGAGGCCACAAGGCCTGGTAGAGGAATGCTGAACCCGACCTCGGAACATTTATCCAGGGGTGATGTTGCAGGGACTTGTGGGGAACGGGAAGGGGAGGAGTTATGGGAGATGTTAATCAGTTACGGTTTGGAGAGAGAAGGAGAAAGTAATAAAGGTTATCCTTCCTGAATCCACATTAGCTTGTCGTCTTTATTAATGTAGAACAGCCGCATAGGGTGGAAACATAGCTTGTATCACTGATTAGTATTTTTCATTTTGGTTCCCATAACATGGAAATGCTTGTTTATCATTGCTGACGTTACTTTTAAACGTATATGATAAAAGCCGTAGCTTCTGTATCTCAAGATATTGATATTGATATTGATATTTTATTTCTATCGCGCTCGTACACAAGTGTTTCAGAGTGCGACAAGGCAAGGGAGGGGAACAGGGGAGAACAAAACAGCGATCTTACTAGGCCCAGTGACATTGTGAATGTGCAAGTGCATGGGAGAGGGAGAGGGGAAAAGTGCATGGAAGGGGAGAGAAGTGGAAAGTGTGAAGCAAAGGAGAAACAGATATATACAAATAATAAATAAATAAATAATAAAGGCAACAAACAGTGGTAGTGCAGCCAGCAATTGGCAAGTACTAGGTTTAAGGCAGCAGACAGGGTAGGTCTGATAAGTGCAGGAATTAAAAGGGGGGGCTGTATGGGTACAGATACAGACCCCAGTGCAAGGGGTGGCCCGGAGGCAGTGCGGGAGGGTGGCAGGGTGAGCAGGGACCTGGGCCCGGAGGAGAGAAGGTGGCCAGGTACACAGTGCCAAGAGAGAACAGATCAGCAGGGGAGACGGGGGGCGAAGGCAGAAGAAAAGAGGAAGGTCTTGAGGTGCTTCCGGACAGGAGATGGTTCTCCTCAAGGTTTAGAGTGGCAGGGAGGCTGTTCCAGAGGGAGGCCCCAGCCGAAGACAGAGATCTACCCCCAGCTTGTTTCTTTGAAAAACAACTGACCCTGAGGGTGTTAGAGGTGGAGGAGTAAAGAGCTCGGGAGGGGAGGTATTTGCGGTGGAATAGCTGATGGTATTTTGGACCCAGCCCCCAGAAAGCCTTGTGGACAATGCAGAGGGTTTTCAATTTAATCCTTGCATCTACTGGGAGCCAATGGAGGGATTTCAGAGCTGAGAGATACGATCCCAGGGCTTGAGGCCAAGGACAAATCACGCAGTCCTGTTCTGGATTAGTTGCAGAGGGCGTAGAGTAGACGCAGATAGATTTAGAAAGAGGCTGTTCCAATAGTCTAACCTAGAGAGAACCAGAGCTTAGGAGACCACAAGCTTCTGGGGGAAGGAGAGGAAAGGCAGAGTACCTCTGAGGAGGTACGGTAGGAAGTTTGACTTTTTAGAGACATCAGAGATGTGGGCGGAGAAGGAAAGTGTGTAGTCAAAGATGACCCTGAGGTTCTTAGCCTTGCAGTTGGGGGTAGGAGGAGGGCCAAGAGAGGCTGGCCAGAGAGTGAGGGGAAAGGATGGTGAAGGTGTGCCGATGAGGAGGATCTCCGTCTTGCTGGCATTCAGTCAAAGATCATTGGTGGCACACCAATCTTGAGTGGCAGTTAGGCAATCAGAGATGAGAGAGGGAGAGGAGGTGGCCAAGGGTAGCCCGAAAATGAGTTGAGTGTCGTCAGCGTAGCACTGGAAATTTGAGCAGAAAATGGCAATGCAGTGGGCAAGAGTTGACAGGTATTGGTTGAAAAGTCAGGGCAAGAGGTTAGACCCCTGGGGAACACCACAGGTAGAGAGTAAAATAGATGATAGGAAGGACCCAAGTTGGACCTTGGAGGGTTGATCAGAGAGCAAAGAGGTCAGCCAGGCCAGAGCCTGATCAGTGATACCCAGGTTGTCACAGAGACAGTTGAGCAGGATGGTATGGTTGACCGTGTCGAAGGCAGAAGAGAGATCGAGGAGGATGAGGACAGAGGGAATGTTAGAGTCAAGGTTGGAGAGCAGATCTTGACGGATGTTCAGGAGAGCAGTTTCTGTGCTTCTGGCAGCTCTGAAGCCAGACTGGTGGTCATGGAGACAGCCAACAGAATTGGAATAAAGGTTAAGCTGAGAGATGACCAACTTTTCCAGGAGTTTACCCAGATGGGAGTAATGGAAATTGGGCGATAGTTAGCTGGACAAGATGGATCAGCTGTGGGTTTCTTGAGAAGAGGATGCACACGGGAGTGCTTCAGAGGGGAGGGGAAGGATCCTAAGGCAAAGGAGTGGTTGCAGAAATCAGCAAGGGCCGGAGCGAGGCTGTCAATGTGGTCCTTGATGGTTTTAGAGGAACAGGGATGAACCTGTTTGGACTAGGCTTTCATAGACCAGACTTGTTTAGAGACCTCATCAGGGGAGAAAAGAGGAAACGACAAGAAGGATGGTGGGGGTGGGAGTGGCTAAACGAGGGTCAGCAAGCACAGATGGAGAGGGGAGAGGAGGGTGGGGTTGGAGAGGCTGGGCAGTATGTCTTGGGTTTTTCAGATAAAGTGCGAGGCAAGGGCATTGCAAAGAGGCTGGGAGGGGCAACAGGAAGGGTAGAGACTGCAGCAGGGTTGGCCAGCTCCTTGCAGATTTTAAAGAGTTTGGCCGAATTGGTAGATGCTGTAGAGACATGAGTTCGAATGTGGACTCTCTTCTTGGTGAGGACAGAGAGTCGTTATTGTCTTTGGAGAAGGCAACAGGCCAGTTTGTCAGAGGATAAACAAAAAGCCCTCCATTTCCGCTCTGCTGCCCTACACTTACGTTTAAGTGTAGCTATGTCAGAGTCATACCAGGAATTGCAATTGGCTTTGGACTTCAAACGGATCCTCATGACAGGAGCAAGAGCGTCAAGAGTATCCAAAATTGAAGAGTAGAGCAGAGACAGGGCTGTGTCAGGATGTGAGACTCATACAGATACTCATCTTTCTCTAATTGTTTCTCATGTGATAGTTTGCTCAGCATGCTTGTTATTGGTTTGTCTAACAACACATCCCAAAACAGTAATGGTGTTTACCTAAAAACAAGACCTAGTATAGTCATAATATGTTAATAATGCTATTGGGTCCCAGGTTTTAGCTCCACCCTAACAATCACTGCATCATGAACAGCCTGTAAGTGAAACCAGACTCTCCAAAGTTGTCACACACTAATGTAATACATCAATCCTCCTCATACAACTATTGGCTTTCTTAAATACTGCATTTTCCCTGTTTCAAACCAAGTTGCTGAATTCCATGGAGATCAAGATCCCAACACAGCAGTTAATAATATCGTTTTCACCTCATGATACCGTTGTCCGTTGATACTTAATAGTTAACCCCTACAGTAAAAACGATCATACAATTCTCAATTTAGTTGTTCAACCTTGTCCATTCCACAAAACGATCTTCACATTACTTGTTAATCTCAAACAGCAAGATTCCATTTTTTATAGACAGTCTACTAACCCATGTATGTGCCGTGTGCAATCCCGGTAGAGGCTTAAAATGCAATCCCGGTAGAGGCTTAAAATGCAATCCCGGTAGAGGCTTAAAATGCAATCCCGGTAGAGGCTTAAAATGCTGCACCTCCAGTTCCGCAAAACACAAAAAATGTGTCTCAGCAATATCTGCCGGACAGATACAAATCTCTGTCCCCCCACCATCTGTACTGTGTTACTGTATAAAATGCCAAACCCAATTCTGGCATAATCCTGTTGTAAAGTGCTCTGCTGCTCTTGAGCAAGGTTCGCACTATACACAATAAAATAAAATAAAATAAGTCTGGACAATGATGTGTAACTTTTGATTAGTTGGTCATTCAACATGTCATCACTGCTGCAGCTGATACCAAAACAATCACACTGCTTCACTTCCCAATCACAGCTCCATGTACTTGGAGATGTATTTAACGGATGTTCCATTTCACTAAGGTGCAAATCAACAACTTCATTTCCCTACTGTTAGGGCCCGATTCATGGAAATCCCTGTATAGATCCTGCAAATCCTGCGTGCCGAGACAGACTCTGCCCGAGCCTGCGCACAGATGTTTTTCTGAGTGCTTTGCATATTCATGGAAGTCTTCACGCAAATTAACTGTATACACAAGTCATGGCCAGAATGCCCTGACACGCCCTCACACAAATCCAAAACAGCCAGAAACAGCCACCTTTGCATGCTCCCCGGGTGCACATATATGCACCCCATAAACAATACCTAGGGACCCCCACAAGCAGGCCTTCACTTCAGGGACTCTGGGCAGGGTCCCCCGCAGCTGTCAACTGCACCGCGACAACATGAGTATGATTTTTCGTAACTCATGTAAAACTCAGAAAATCTGCAAGCGAATGCCCGTAATCCATTCCTGCACCACGGTATACTGCATACACTGACCCCTAACTTAGATCAGAACACCTGCTGTGTACATGCACCCCCAAATCCAACATGCAATCCCACCTCTGCATGGTGATTCCTATGCGCAAGTGCCCCTATGCCTACCTTCAGGTTGCGGATGTCATGAGGGCTTTGGATTGCCATTTCCCTGCCGAGAGGCTGCATGGGTGGTTCCACGAATACATGTCATTTTGCGCAATTGTATGCATGCAATGGACTGCCTATGGCCTGTCCCTCATGAAACCCACTTTTCCGCATGTTCTTCCCCATTTTCTGTGTTCCGCCCCCTTTCCAGCCCTCTGTGCAAGCTATGCCGATGCTCTGCAGGGTGTCTCGCGCAAGGCACTCGGCCGCTCGCAGGGGCATGGCGGGCCGCCGCGACTTCCAAGCAAGTCCAAGGAAAATCCCCTGCATTCGATTTCATGAATCGACGGGATTACGCATGCAGTTCGGCACGCAAGTTCGGCACGCAAGTTCCCTATTTTCCGTTCAAATGATTCCATGAATTGGGCCCTTAATATCCAATTCTTTTTCCATGCTCTGCTGACAACATATGGATCATTATTTCTCTAAACCCATCAGAGTTTGTGATGAAAGGCAGGGACGTCATTTGGGGGTATCCAGAGGTCGCAACTGCGTCCTCTGAGGTCTCCCTTGCGACCTCGGTGGTCTCCCCTGTGACCTCTAAAAAAAACTTTTTTTTTTGTAATGCAAGCTCCTGGGCTGTGGCCAGCAATATGTGGCTCTTTAATTCTGAAGTAGCTGGCTTTCTTGTTCAGGCCCCTTAAAAAAAGATGAAAAATAAGAACAGGAGTGCCACAAGTCTAACACTTTCAGCACTGATCCTAAATAAGAAAGAATAGGAATACCAAATAATGTGTCTTTCTGGAATTCTATACAATAATTTCTAGACTCATTAAAGGTTTATTTCAGGCACACTTCAGGGGGTGAGTCACTGATTTAGTCTGTTCTTAAATGCCTCAACTCAGCCTTTCATCCTTCTGAGGTTGATAAATGAGTACCAACACAGGTTGGATGATATTGGGTGTATATTTTTTCTATATAAAGCGCTTAAGCTTAAGTGCTATATAATAACACATTATCATTTGGTCATGGACGTTTGCTTGCATTCACAGTAATTTGGTAATATGGGCTATACACACTGATCTTAACGATACATATGACGGTCCATTCTTGTATGAAAAGTACATCACATTTTAGTGATATCATAACCATATTGTTCGTAGTGTACAATGCTATGTGATGCCACTTCCTGTTTTGTCAATGGGTGAAAGGTTGTGTTCCATCGCTTCCCACGACATCACTTTGGGGTGGGGTCAAATGACATCACTTCCTGTGATGTCATCAGGGGGTCAAGGGTCGTGTGATGTCACTTTCGCTACCCCTGGCATTTTAGTGAAATGACGTCCCTGATGAAAGGACAACGTAATCTGGATACATAAACATGCCTATCCTTTCTGCCTTTAATACGGGAGCATCTGCATTTAGTGCTGTGATGAGTTGCATACAGTTATTGATCAAATTACAAAACCGAGAAGGCGCAAGCATGGCGCCTTGTCAGACTCCTTTTTTTGGCTGTGACAGAATGTGTAAGCTCTCCACCCGGCCGCATCTCATACAAGTAGAATGATCATTGTAGGGCTCCATAATTGCTGGTGCAAGGCCACAGCCTAATATACATTCCAGAGTTTGTTTTTTGGACACACTGTCAAAAGCAGTTCTGAGAAATAGAAATTCAGGGCGTACAGATATTGTTTTTTTCAAATAAACATGTTTCTTTACTAATAATGACAATCAGAAGACCTGAATAACAGTACTCAATCCTCTTTCAATGCTGTCCTGCTATGACGCAGTAGTTTTACCTCATCCAACTATTCCTGTAGGCATCTTAAGAGAGTACCCTAGCATACATTTTCCCAACACTGTTGATTAAAAAAATGGTGCATTTGTTTCCTTGGGTGTCCCTACTTCCTTTTTTGTACAGTGGAATTGTGTCTGTTGTCTTCCAAGATTGCGGAGCTGTGTGTAATTTATCAATAGCATTAAATAGATTAACAAGGTGTGGGGAACTTCTTTGTGTTTTATGTCCTTCTGTGTTGACCCTTCCTCATTGACATGTGCTGACATAGCCTTTGTAATCCAGACTTTTCTGTTTTACAAGTTTTTTTCATGACTCGCTACTTGGTGATCAATGTATGAAGTGGATGCAACTGTGCTTAACAAATGGTAACTGCTGTAGGGAGCATCGCCTTCCCACGAACCTGACACTAAGGACCAGCAGAATTACAAAAGAAAGTGCACAAAAAGTGCAAAGCCTTAGAGCCACTGATAAGAATGTGCCATGCAAAAACTATAGCGTGGCAAGCTGATTCAAAACATAAACGAGTCACACAGAGCAAATTCTTGCACCGTGCACATGCACAACACTTCCCCAGACCAGCGCAACACTGCACCGCGGACCAACATTGTGCCGCATTGGGAGTCGCTAAACAGGCAATTGCTGCAAATAAGTGGCACAATCATACAAAATGCCTTAATGAATAACTGCCCCAAACTCCATGCAAAGATAGTCTGTGATCCGAGGTATTATGCAAGTGCTCACTAAGGGAACAATACGCACACCTGAAAGTGGGACTGCCAAGTTTGTGCCACCTTAACATTCTGCACCATGACAAGTAAGCCAAGTATATCACACACTGGCTAAAGAACTGTACTGATGGTAGCCATGTCTGTGCATCATCTGGCTCTGAAGCAACATTGCTTGCACTGGTGGATGTTGTTGATTTTTATCTGCTGGAGCACAGGCATGGTTACTGCATCTTCAAGGAGCAAACCTAGGACGGGCATATTGATGATAGGCAGCTAGTTGAAGAGCCACTTGGGATCGGCTCTTGTTTGCTAAACAACTGCAAGCATTTCCCGTCTTCAGCGTAGAGGAGAACGTACTGTGACTGAGGGAGTTGTGGATGATTGCAAGCTAAGGGACAATTGCTGCAGGTGGAAGGGCCTGGAGTAGAGCGGCAGAGAGGATGTTTACCATGTACAATTAGCCCTTCAATGAGCATAGGCAGGCACACAGATCTCCCACGCGAGAGACTAAAAAATGACCAAGTCAGTAGTTCTTTAGCACAATGGGATGTGAGAAGTGCAGTTAGTTGTGCTGCTATTGACATACTTACAGGTCGACCAAGATTATACATTCCATCATGTTGGAATCCTCCATTGACCACATTTGCTGTGTGTTATGTAGATAGTTCATGCAATGTGCCATGACCCAAAATGAAATCTGCCTATGTTGCTCTCCTTGCCTATGTTGTTCAATCATTCTTTCCCCAAGCATTGCCAATCAGTTCTCTGCGTGTAGCACAGCATTCCCTTAGCTGGTCCTCCATGGATACAGTGCAGGAAACTTCATAAGCCACTTCCTCTCTTCCAATCCCTCCATTTCAGAGGATCAGGCCTTCAGTGTACCAGGCTGCGGAAGGTCAAAGCTACAGGGTCTGGCGACACACAGGTGTATGGTGTTTGATGTTGCCAGCAATATTGTTGTGTATATTGCAGTCATGGTAATTTCATTTATGTTTCCCCATGTGAGGAGGAGCTTGCTGAGGTCTACCCTGACATCTAACACTTGGAAGTGACTAAATGATCTCCTGGTCTGTTTGTTGTCTTAAGGACGGATGTGCTTGACTGGGCTGGGGTGACTAATGTGAAAGTCAATTGTCAGATTTAACAAGTACAGATTTATCTCTTTCTTTTGTATATGTGAAAAGCTGTTTTTCGCTTAAAGCACAATAAATCAAAATATTTAAAACACAGGTCTCAGTCATGAACAAGGTTTGCAAGTGGTGTGTGGGGTTCAGCTTGGCAACATATAATGCATGTTAGGTGTTGCTTGCATGGAGGGCAATGACAATCGTATGTACTGGAGGCAGTTGTAGTGTTGGCGGGACCTATGGTGACGGGTGAGGTAGAAGCAATGCCATGTCCATGATGTTGCCTGTGATCAGTGAAGTCACCAATCAATGAATATGGTTTTTCTGGACTGGGGAGAGAGAGAAGGGGTGTTGGAATCTGTACAGGGACCACACCTGGTGTGTGAAGAGCAGGTAATCTGGTTGTGGAACTGTTTGGTCCAAACCTGTCCAGGCAAAAAGTCGACATCTGCCTTGCCACCATGCTTCTATCTCTCAGGAATGAACTCAATACCATCATCTACAAACAATGATTCCTCCACAACTCCTACTTCCAAATACCCTCTGCACCACATCTAACCTGACATTTGGCCATCTCATCCCCCTGCTAAATCACCTTTGTGCATGTAAATTCCTTGCTGCATGTTCACCTGCACTCTCCCACTGTTATTTTCCGACACTGTTCCGTTGATCCCTTGTCAACTTCTCTCATCCATGTACACAACCCCATATTATCAACTAGATGCTCCTTTGCTTATTGAAGCAAGCTCCAAAACCCTTAAACACGCAAATTAAAAAACAACAGATGCTCCAAACGTGTTCATTGCCCACATCACTTTGTAGCCTACCCACTAACAACTTACAGGAATAAGCTGCCTTTCGTGTCTAGCAAACAATGGAAGGTGTAAAGCAAGATGTGTTGGCTAGAAACACAACCATGCAAAAACTATGAACACCTCACCTGCTAACACTACACAGTGATCATCTACATACTGTGACAAATCACTGGATGTCGCCACTCCTCCCCGATGGGGAGCCCGTTCCCATGAAGCTAGGGAAGTGAGGCCACTACCCGACAGTGCCCCTTGGGGTGATATAATGCGGGAGGATAACTGGAGAAAAAGGACTGAGCTAGAAAGCCATCGGTGAGGGCTGCACACAATAAAAACCACTTAGTGGTCTGGAAAACTTTAGGTCCGTTAATTTGTATTCAATAATGATAGGTAATTTTTTTTTAATTCAAATGTTGTTTGTGATCATTTTTATGATGTCACTTTCATGCGCATATGCTTCATATGCCAATGCATTTCGGACTTAATCTAGTCATTCATCAGGGCAAAACTCTATCCTCTGAATAAAGTCAGTATCAACAAATCTGAAAATCTGAAACATCTGTTGTTGCACTGCAAGGCGCTTAGTCATGAAAGAAGCGCCTATCTCTCACCCCTTGGGATGTCAGTTTTAGTTCTAGATGAAGATGTGTGGTGGAATAGATTGATGTCAGGGGAAAAGTCAAAATGGACTATTGCAACAACAAAACTTCTGACAATCATCTTCAACAAAATGAAAGCACATGAAACATAGAGATGTGAAAGCAGTAAATAACAGTAACAGTAACTACTTTCACCAAGTCATCTCTACGAAGATTGCATCCAGAAACTTTTAGAAATCTTCAGAATTCATAGGAAGCAATTTGTCTTTGTAAAAATCACAAGTTGATTACATATAAAAAAAAAGTATCAACAAAAAGTGGATATCAAAAGCATATTGGATCAATCCATCCTTGTCGCAAGTGGATAAAATAGAATGATATATCAGTTGTGGATTCACATAGCAGAGATCAAGAAATTAATACATGAATAAAACAAATTTGCAGAAAACCATTAACAAAAGGAATAGAGTCAATACCCATGTGGAAATGAGGATGAGAAAAGATACAAAACAAATCATGAAAAATCATTTGGGAAATTGTAAATCATAAGAACATACAAACATAATGCGGAACCAGAAGTATTGACATAATCACATAAAATCAAGCAAAAGCAACAGTAATCGTGAAAAATCAAAAGATCATAATGCACAATGGGCCACAGACAAAGACAGTCAGTTAAGAATAGTCTTTCATTGGTGCCCATGTGCTGCTTATTCTTTGTGTACTTCCAATAACTGCCTATGCCATGATCGATAACCAGAATAATGCAGCTGCATGGGTGAAGTGCTAATGAACATAGGTATATCGTTAGTGCAAGTGTGCTGGTGTAGTAATGGTGCACCTACCCGAATATTTGTAGTTTGATGGATCCCAGGTGTTCGGTATGCCATGATGGTACGATACTGGCTCTAGATCTAGAGACTAATGAGTATTTTGCTGCTGTGTGGGTCATGCATGGTTGTATATTATCAAGATTAACGTAAGTGTGCACATAAAGCAGTGTCATTACACTGATATTTCATGATGGTGAAGACAATAATGATTCTAATTCAGACCTGCACATGTTGTCCAGTTTTCAGAACTGGCTTCTGTCGCCAATGTGGCATGCTGGTACAGCCTGTGAAGAATAAGTTCATGTCAGCTAGCGTGGTATAAAAACCCATTCACTCTTTCTACCAGTAGTCAGACATGCATATATATGTATGTAACTGTCCTGAAGAGAAATGATGATTACTATGAACAGTACTGCCCGCTTCTGCCGTCAGTTGTCCGTTGAATACACAGGAGCCTCATGGGTCGTGACAAGCTTTTCGACCTGGACACTGGGTATCAGATAGTGGAAAGTAGAATGTTGCCACTGACCTATGCAATAATATTGAAATACACGTGTGCGAGACATAGGTTCATGTGACTAGTATCAAGTAGGCTCGTATTTTACCTTGCATGAGTAAACACATACATGTCTATTCTCAATTGAATGGGTATTCTCAATTGAATGGGTGACCTTGTGTGTGCTTATATTAGGTTTCTGACAAGTTTCTGATTGCCAATGAGCTTTGAAACACTTGAAAGGAGCAGGCCTTCAAGCCAACATTGTAATCATTATCACATTTGCACACATAATTCTTATTTATATCTAATAGTGAGATTGATGGCCACTTAGAGTCAATATGTGCGTGGAAGAGTTAATGCAGTATCTGAGCTGAATATTGTGGTAGCCAAAGCGGCCCCTCTCTAAGGGTCACTTGGGCCTTCGGCGTGTAGTTAATTAGGAAATTAGACACAGACTGATGGGTAAATCAAGCTTCTTGTATTAGACAGAAAATACACAGCATACAGAATGATCAGCTGATAAGCAGGAAAATACAGCAGGACAAGTGGAGGGCAGTTAGCACTCAGAGCTCTCAAGGGAGAGCCCTTAGAGAGCAGGTTATATAGCATATCCTATGCAATCACTAATATAGTATAGCATTTGCACAATGGTGGGAGGTACTTGCCATGAAATTGCAGACATTTGGCAATATCTGTCAACATGTCACATGTGACCTTGTGATGAAGCCTTGCAGGGACATCGACTGGGTACATCATATTGTACTATGGATAAACAGCATTCGTAGATACCCTACTGTTATCTACCATATATGGTGCTAATTCTATACTTGTAGAGAGCAAGTGGAGGAGAAGGTCTTACGTGTCTCTTTGCCTTGTTACAGGTTCTTGGTCTAATCTGCTCCAGGTGGGTTGTGAGCATGTCAGAAGAGCTCAGTTCAGAGGGAGGCAGAGGGAACAGAGGGAAAGGAAAAATTGAGGATCTGAGACCTAAATGTATGAAAGAGCATAATATAGAATACCATAGCATAACCTAGCATAGCATAGCATACCAATCCTGCCACATCAATATGCTCCCATGTGTAGTGAATACATACATCACTCTTGTTAGCACAGCTCGCTAGACAGTATTCTGATCATCAATCTTGAGCCTAGAGGGTGCTATTACTAATATTGTAAGATACACCTGCATATTGTTATATGGAAGAAAGAAAATCAGAAATGTATAGCTATGCTCCCTAGTTCCTCTCCTTAAGGGGCAGGAGCACATTATTTCAAAATTCCTGGTCGATATAGTTGCCACCATTGTTAGGCCTTCGGTGTGCTGTTGGTGATGTCTTAGAGAATACCCACATGTTATGCTGTAGAGAAAAAAAGGGGATGAGTTGTTGCAATGTTTTGTAGTGACACATAAAAAAAACAGTGATAATTCAATTCCTCATTTATCTCGTTGGGCATGAGTGCATCCATTCAGTCAATCCAGTAAGCCTCATGTCGTGCTCTTCTTCTTTTCAAAGCTCCTTTATGGTCTTTTGAGTTAATGACCTCTTAGATGTGAAACTTAATTTGCTCAATGCTGTGGCCTTACTTGTGGAAATGTCTGGCAACTGTTCATGTTTCTGTTCCTTAGGGAGGGGCAAGAGGAAGAAACCAAAAGATGTTAACATGGTTTCAAACACAACACACTTAGTGTTGAATCACTCCAATTAGACACTAACGGAATGCAAAGGTCAAACCCTACAGAAGGGTCTTAAGTTTGAACTGATCTATGGTACCAGTATATTCAACACCAAAGTAGAGCTGTACAAATTGATCCGGAAGCTGAAACAACAAATATGTTTTCGCTGAACTTCCACCACAATATGAACCAATAGAGAAAGAGAACAAATACACAGATTTAAAACAAAAAGTACATTAATTCTCCCTTTAACGTACCTTGCATTGACATTTTTCAGAGGTTGGTATTGATGGACTTTGACAAAGTGCACTTCGGCAAACCCAAATACACCAACCTCAATTGAGGAGAACTATCGCAGATTTTGCCAATATACTCAGATGAGTCTATCACAATACTTTCATCAGACAAGGGCGGGCGCTAGAAATTCTCAACACAGTGGATTACAAAATAGAATGTAATCAACAACTGAAAGACAAAACAATCTATGCTACATTTTCTAATGAACCCACGACAGAGATCAGCACTGACCTTGAGGACATCTTAACATTAGCTTGTGAAATGGAATGGATCTCACATAAAACGAATGCATATCTATCTGCTCAACATCCACAAGTACCACATGTTTATCTTCTTCCAAAAATACACAAGTGCGTGCAAAAGCCCATTGTGGCAGCAACAGGAAGCATTCTACAACTGTTGGGCTCATAGATTAACTTTCTTTCTCCAGCAAATCATACAGAAAACATCTACCTACATTAAAGAGAGTACCCACTTTTTACTAACACTCGACAAGATTAATTTGACAAATAATTATATTCTATTCACTATCGATGTCAGTAGCCTGTATACAAGCATCCTGCACATACAACGACAAAAGGTGGTAGAGTGGCTTCTGTTACAGGAGGAGTTAATTGGAGCATCACAGGAATTCATAATATTCTAATAAACTTAATTTCACTCAACTCTTACTTTGAGTATAACAACAAATTCTACTTATTGACATCTGGCACCACTATGGGGGCCAACATACTCCTCCATATGCAAACTGTTTCATTTACAGATGTGAGAGCACACAAGTCTTTAAGCATCCATTCTGGCATAATATTTAAAAACCTGGGTATGCTAAATTGATGATATTTTCGGGGTCTGGCACGGCTCCATAACTATATTACTTGATGTTTTCAGTTACATCAATGCAATAGATCCAAGGATCCAGTTCAGAGGGGGATCCTGGGAGTGTCTTTCTACTGGCCTATATCCCGAGATAGAGTCTCAACCAGAGTTGTTAGCTCACCATCCGTTCACAGAATAGACATTTCCACTACATAGCAGTTTTTGTCCTGCCGAAGAGCAGTCCAGCACCGAAAGGTCAGGCCATTCTCTTCTGAACAGGAGTACTAACAGCAACCCCAGACACATATTTTGGCCTGGTTGGGCTGCCTCAGTGCAGTGGAGCTTGCCTCTCTAAGAACAGTGAGCAAGGGTTCCATTTCTGGAATACCCTAGTAATTTAGAGTGAAAACTAAAAAGAAAGCTAAAGACTCTGGTTGATACTCTCTCCTGAGATATAGGCCGGTAGAGGGACACTCCCAGGACTCCCCTTGTTTTTTTATATTAAGCACCTCTGGGATTTCACCCTAAATTACTAGGGTAATCCAGACATGGAAACCTTGCTCACTTTTAATAGAGAAGCACAGCTCCACCTCACTGACGAGGCCCAACCAGGCTGAAACACGTGTCTGGTGTTGCTGTTGCTACTCTGGTTCAGAAGAGAATTGCCTGGCATTTCGGTGCTGGACTGCCCTTGGGCAGGCCAAATACTGATATTTAGTGGACATTTTTCTTCTTTGAAAGGATGGTGAGCTAAAGACTCTGGTTGAGACTCTAACCCGGGATATAGGCTGATAGAGAGACATTCCCAGGACCAACCTTGTTTGTGCATATTAAGTAGCTTTGGATTTTCACCCTAAGTTACTACGGTAAGCCAAATGTTGAACCCTTGCTCACTGTTCTTAGAGAGCTGGAATTTTGGTTTTGGACTGCCCTTGGGCAGGACAAAGACTGATATGTAGTGGAAATGTCTCTTCTATGAAAGGATAGTAAGATAAAGGCTCTGGTTGAGACTCTAACCTGGGATATAGGCTGGTAGACAGACACTTCCAGGACCCCCCTTTTTTGTGCATATTCATTAGCTTTGGGTTTTCACCCTAAGTTACTAGGGCAATCCAGACGTGGAACCCTTGCTCACTGTTCTTAGAGAGGCACAGCTCCACTTCACTGATGAGGCCCAACCAGGCTGAAACATTTGTACAAGCCTGTAGGCGGGTCTTCGGATTCCAGCGTGCTTCGTTCAGATTGTCCAGGATGGAACCAGGAAGGAACAATGTCCCCACGCGGAGGCACGGAAGCCGTGACTCGAGCACGGGCGAAATCCAGGGAAGTTCGGTAAAGATTGAAGGGTGAAAGGAAAGGAGGAGGAATCAAGGAACCAGGATATAGAATTCAGGAGATTAGCCCCGAGCGAACTCTGGCAGTACACGTCCAGCTACGGCGAGCAGTAGCGTTGTGACGCGCAGAGCCGCGGGGGTGTGTCTGTTTAGTAGTGTGCCGAGCGTGTAATGTAAAGGCTGGCAAGCTGCGATTCGTATTCGACGGCCATGTTGGGAGGGTTACTGCATTCAGTGCTCTATGGGTCAGGGACCATGAGTCGAAAGGGACGCAGGCAACGGTTCATGACAGCATGCCTCCTCTGCAGCGCAGCTCCTCCGGGTTTGCCTGGATGGATAAGGTGGTATCTACGAATCAGCCTGGGGCCATTCATGTTTGATATGGGTTCCCAGGTGCGCTCACTAGGTGGATATCCTTTCCATTCGACGAAATATTGCAGCTGATCATGTCGGTACGTAGAGTCACAAATTCTGGAGACCTCGTATTCTAGTTGGTCATTGACAATCACTGGAGCAGATCTTGGAGCAGTTCGAGAGGGTTGAACATATGGCTTCAACAGAGAAGTATGGAAGACTGGGTGGATCCTTTTCCATGATTCTGGTAGTCGGAGTCGAAAGGCCACTGGATTGACGATTTCTTTTATAGAAAAGGGACCGTAATACCTGGGAGCCAATTTATTTGGTCGTAGGTGACGCGGGACGAGTTTTGAGGATAACTAGGCCTATTGAATAGGAAGGTCCTTGTCTTCTTTTGGAGTCTGCATAATGTTTAACATCTCTTTGGGCCCTTTCTAGGTTTTCTTTAGCTTCTTTGTGCACATTGATTAGTGTTTCAATCCAGGAATCAACTGTAGGAAATGGGGTTGGATGTGGTAGTATGGACGGTAGGACTGAAGGATGAAATCCTTGACTACAGAAAAAGGGACTGGTTTTGATAGCTGAATGATCCGAATTGTTGTATGCAAATTCGGCCACAGGTACCAAGAGTGACCAATCATCCTGGACCTTGGTGGCGAAGCAACGAAGATATTGTTCCAGAGTTTGATTTACTCGCTCAGTAGCTCCATTGGTCTGTGGATGATAACCCAAAGACAAGGCACGCTGGATTCCCAGTATACGACATAACTGTTTCCATAACTGAGATATGTACTGGGGCCCTCTATCAGAAATGATCTTGGAAGGTAGCCCATGAAGCCGGAATATGTGTTCCAGGAAAATCCTATCCTCAAGGGGTTTATAGTCAGGACGTCTGGATAAAGCATCGGCTATAATGTTGTGTGTTCCAGGGAAGTGTTGGATTTGGAATTGGTATTGGGCAAAAAAGAAGGCCCAGCGGGCTTGGTGACTGTTTCTACATTCTAGGGATTGTCGGACTTGGAGATTCCGATGGTCTGTGCGGACTTGAACCAGGTGTTTGGCTCCCAGAAGGAGATGACGCCAATCAGTGAAGGCCTGACGGATGGCTAACAATTCCTTCTCCAGGACGGAATAATGGGTTTCACTGGGAGTCAAAGTGCGGGAGAGATAGGCAATGGGGTGTTCTAGTTTGTCTCCAAGTTCCTGTTTCAGGACTGCCCCAATGGCTTAGTTGGAAGCATCAGTTTCGACAATGAAGGGTCTGTCCATGTCAGGTTGAGCAAGGATGGGAGCTTCTGTGAACTCTGACTTTAATCGTTGAAACTCCGAATCTTGGACTGAGGTCCACTGAAAGGGGGTGTCTTTTTTTAGCAATGAAACAATAGGATGAACAATCTCAGAAAATGCTGGAATAAACTTTCTGTAGAAGTTAGCAAGCCCCAGGAAGGATTGAATTTGCTTTACACTAGTGGGAACAGGCCAAGAAAAAATGGAGTCAACCTTCGAAGAGTCCATTTCAATCCCCTTTTGGCTAAGAACAAATCCGAGATAGTGAACAGTAGATACGTGGAAAAGGCATTTCTCGGGTTTGGCCAGGAGTTTATGTTCCCGTAGACGTTGTAAGACTGCCCTTACGTGCTCTTCATGTTCTTGATGGTGCTTGGAGTAGATCAGTATGTCATCTAGATATACAATGTCGAAGAGGAACAGCATATCAGAAAATACCCGATCCATAAAGTGTTGAAAGACTGCTGGGGCATTAGCAAGTCCAAAGGGCATGACTAGATATTCAAAATGGCCGAAGGGTGTTCTAAAGGCTGTCTTCCATTTGTTACTTTCCCTTATACAAATAAGATGGTAGGTGCCCCTGAGGTCTAGTTTTGTGAAGATGACAGCACCTCTGACGGCTTCCAGGATGTCTGAGATGAGAGGCAATGGATAACGGTCCTTGAGAGTGCATTGGTTAAGGCCACGGTAATCGAGACAAGGCCTAAGCTCCTTGGAATCCTTCTTGGGAACAAAGAATAGGGAGGTGCCCGCCAGGGACTTGGCTGGTCGAATAGTTCCGTTTTCCAGATTGGTATCCAGATATTCCCGGAGGTGCCCTCTTTTCAGGTTCTGACAAGATAAACATTCTTCCAAATGGAATTACTGCTGAGGGTTCGGTAGCGATGGCACAATCTTCAGGTCTGTGGGGTGGTAGAGCTTGAACGATGGCTGTTGAGAACACATCTGTGTATGCCTGATAGGCCCTGGGAATCTGGATGACGTTAGAGACAGTGACTGGTATTTGTTGATTTTCTTGGAAGTCTTCAGAGGGCTTTGGTAAGGTCTTCAGGGACAAACAGTGGGACATACAATGTTCCGAACCAAGAAATAGAGAGCCTGCTGCCCAATTGAGATAAGGATTGTGCTTCTTTAACCAGGGCATGCCTAAAACCATTGGATAGTGGGCAGATCTTATAATATCAAATGTAATCCTCTCTTGATGGTGGTTTATGGAGAGAAGAAGCTCCTTGGTTTGAAGGGTTATAGGTCCTGAAGACAGGGGTCTCCCATCGATAGCTTCAACAGGCTGCATTGTCTCTCGTGTTTCGCTGGGAATGTGATGAGTTGTGACCCAATCATGATCTATGAATATGCCCATGGCTCCGCAGTCCACTATTGCCAGGATGGGGTAGGATTCTTTCTTGGAAGGCGATAGAAAGGCCTGTAGAATCACAAGGTTATTTTGTCCAGGAGAATTCAAGGAAGGAATTGATGTGAAGCAGACATCATTCTCTCGAAACTGTGCCCGTCTAGGATCTGGAGCTTGCGTTTCCCGAACGCCGTCGAGGAGCAATAGGGCACTCTCTGACAAGATGTTTATCAGATGCGCAATACATGCAGAGACCAGTGTGAATACGGCGCATCCCTTCTTGAGGGGTAATGGGTCCACGGAATGCCCCCAGTTGCATGGGTTCTGGATCTTAGGTCGGAGAAACTGTGGGTTCTGGGCTATAAGGGTGGTCTATGACAGTATTTTGGAATGATGATTTCGACTTTTTTTTCTCCGCCTTTCTTTCCTGGATTCGAAAATCAATTTGCAAGGAAAGGTCCAAGAGGGCCTGGAAGGAATTAGGGCGAGCTACCCTGGCTAGCTCGTCCTTTATTTCTTCATTCAAGCCTCTGTGAAAGAGAGTGAAGCTAGCCTCTTGGGACCAATCAGCTTCCTTCATAAATTGTTTGAAACGGGTGACATAGGTAAGCATATCCTGGGATCCTCGTCGAAAATCAAGTAGACGTTCTTGAGTGCTGTAAACCTGCTCAGGACGATCAAAAATGGCCTTTAGGGCTTCCACGAATCCATTGTAATCATCCAGGAGGGCGTCGCCCGAATTGACTAAATTGACTAGGGGAGTTGGCCAGGTTAATGCGTTGCCAGTGAGGTGTGATATCATAAACCCCACCTTTGCTCTAAGGGTGGAAAAGTAGTAGGGCTTGAAGGTGAAATGCTCCAAGCATGAATCAAGGAAGGCACAAGGGGTCTTTGGAGAACCATCATATTTGTCTACTACTCCGCCCAATAACACACTTTCCTTGGTAGCAGAATCACCAGACAATACCAGCTGCTTTAAGGCAGTGTTCACCGCTTTAAGGTTTTGAACTTCTGTGGTGAGTTCCTGCATGCCTCGCATGAGGTCTTGAACAGTGGCTTCTATCCCTGTATCCGTATCGATTTTTAGACGTCTCAATCTGTCACAAGTCTCTCCCCTTCTCACCTGTTTTTCCTGTTTGCTTGCGACCTTCTTTTGTGACTTCTTTCGCATGGTCCGGGATTTGTATAAGCCGGTGGGCGGGTCTTCGGATTCCAGCGTGCTTCGTTCAGATTGTCCAGTATGGAACCAGGAAGGAACCATGTCCGCGCGCAGGGGTCAAGGAAGCCGTGACTTGAGCGCAGGCGAAATCCAGGAAAGTTTGGTAAAGATTGAAAGGTGAACGGAAAGGAGGAGGAATCAAGGAACCAGGGTATAGAATTCAGGAGATTAGCCCCAAGCGAACTCTGGCAGTACATGTCCAGCTACGGCGAGCAGCAGCGTTGAGACGCGAAGAGCCGCGGGGTGTGTCTGTTTAGTAGTGTGCCAAGCGTGTAACTTAAAGGCTGGCAAGCTGCGATTCGTATTCGACGGCCATGTTGGGAGGGTTACAGCATTCAGTGCTTCATGGGTCAGGGACCATGAGGTCCAAAAGGGATGCAGGTGACGGTTCATGACAGAGAGGACCTCAGCCGGACACATTTTGGCTATCCATAGTTTCCTATGAGTTCACTCTATAATAGTGAACCCACATTGTATGCTTTACAGGGACAGTATTGTGAGGAAAGTGACCAGCCATACATAACCTGTATGTCAACAAGTTTGGCTAAAGGTGAGTTAACATTCCTCTTTTCTAAACTGACGGATGTTAATCTAACCCATTACTATTATTCTAGTACCAGCACTTACTTCATACTTTCACCCCTAGGAGGGGGCTTGGAATAACACGATAGTGTGGAGACAGACCTCTGGCTGTCTTAGTATGAGAAACCTGAAGGTGTCTCACTTGCTAGTCCCCAGGGATCTGTCATCCAGGTAGCCAGGACACAGCCATCGGTATTGGATTAATTTCCTGGGGGTGGACCAGTGCGGGAGGATCACCGGGATGGGGGTCTTCGCAGAGTCTACACAAACACTTTCTCACACCGCAAAAGACAACAGACTAACACGAAGGCCATTTACCTGACATGTCCCAACACAAAGTCATCCCGAGTGGGACGGGTATGCCCAGACGTGGGTCCCGAGTCTGCCGGGCCTAGAGACCCAAGCTACTCCTCACTGATGACGCCCAACAAGGCTGAAACATGTCTGGGGATGCTTGTGGTCTCATGCAGAAGGGATGTGACCTAGCAGTTCGGGCTGGACTACCCTTTTGGGGTAGCACCAAGCCTGATTTGCATATGGTTTTTCCCCTTCTGTAATGGCTTGGCAGGCTGAAAAACGATGGTCTGGAGGGTTGCCCAGAGCTTTGCCCGTGGTTATGGTTAATTCAAAACCTTCCAGTCATCACCTTTCTGTTTTGCCAACACAAGGGTCAGGCAGAGTCAGGCAATTGCCGATATCTATGCACACCTGACGGCCCCATCCCTTCCCCTCAGGGATAAAAGGCGAAGCACGAGAGCACACTTTGAGCAAGACCGAACATACGAGAAAGCAGCAATTCTGGTATGGCAGTTCAAACAGAGGAGAAAGGCAGTGGAAACTGAAAGGATGACAAGGAGGGACTCATCTGGCCCTTTTCAACGCAGATCTGTGAAGCCTCCAATAAAAGAACGGAAAGACCGGGAATCGCAGCTGAGGATTGTTGTGACAGATGTCAATGGTACAGAGTGCCCTCCCGCAATGATAGCCAGGGTGGGGAAAAGAGCTTGCTGCTGGGGTACAGCCCTTGACTCCAGCGGAAGAAAAGCCAACGAGTTCAGCACGGACGGTAAGGCGGAAGGAACAGATAGTGGATCGGCCGGTGTTGAGCTCAAGGTTGCAGTGGCAACATTTAAGTAAAGAAAAGTAGATAATAGACAAAGGTCTTGTGTGAACAAATTAGGTATCAAAGTTAGGGTAGTCCAGCACCACGTGGGCGCTCATTCGAAAGACTCTAACTAATACCCTGCTTCGGAACAAGGAGGATATGTTGAATTGAGAATGCTACTAGAAACCAGAGGCCCTAGGGGAGGCCGGTGTGAAATGTCAAAGTGGTCATACAAGGCTTAAGCTAAAACCCTTTGTACAGTCGAAAGTCGTATACACATTGTGAAATTAACTGTGTTACTGGAGAAAATGTGAAACCTGCACTTGCCATAGAATCACGGAGTGACCAAGCGAGACGTGACCGCCCTCTGGAAGTCTCTGTGTGAATTGGCAAGTGGTGTGGCAGGCAGGTGAAGGAAGGTCTGAGCCCAGACGAGGAGGACCTAAGCAAAGGGGAGAAGGCTACCCGAATGATTGTTTAAAAAGACATTAAGACTCCTGAATATTGTGAGATGATGATAAATTGAAAAGCTAAGTGAACTGCATTGTGGTGACAAACGTGAACCCAACCAACTGTGTGAGGGATGTCCACAGTGAGTTGTTGGTCTGAGCCTGATTGAGGGAGGCTGATGTTGTGAAAGGGATGGAGCCCAGCTGAGGGGGATAATCGGGTGAAAAGTAATTGCCCGACGTGAACATTAATAGAAGGAACTTTTTTGTTGTTGTTTGTGATGCATCAGGCCCTCTGAAGCAAGAGACTTTGCGTAAATGAGACTTGGGTAAAGAAGGCCCTGATAGGAGAAAAAGGAATGGTAAACTTGGGACGGAGAGGCCCCAGAAGTGTGCTGTGCTTGAGAGTCCCTCTTTGTCCATGCTTCAAACGTGAGAAAGGGAGACCCTGGCTATAACATCCTGACTTATGCTTTTGAGAACATGTCTTTCTGTCTTTGTGAACATTATCCCACACTTTTTTGTATTTAGAGGCAAGGACTGCCAATAGTTTTTTTCTTAGTATAGGCCCTTTTTATTTGGCTAGACTCCACTAGGACTGTATTATTTGATGGTCATAGTTTGCTCCCATATTAAATATAGGGTTAGATTAGGCATTTATCTCACCCATTTTTGCAGTTTTATATAAACCCTAGAACTGTGATCACTTGTGTCTGTCTTGCTTTGAAACCATGCCTTCCTTACACTTAGCGACATTCAATGCACACCATATTGCTTTGAGTCACGATTTACTGAGCTCTCAGGTTAGCGCTCTCTCCCTTCTGATCAAATTTGCAAGTTTCAATACAATTCTTAGTAGTTGTCTTTTGAGGTATAATTAGAGTCATTTCTTAATTCCAGGAAGGCTTTGAGTTATAATCACCTGAAGAAGAGATCCATTCTCGAAACGCGTAGTGAGAATAGGAAATCTCAAATAGAAATGAAATGAAATGAAAGGAGATTACATTTTATTTATATCGCGCTCATACACAAGTGTTTCAGTGCGCGACCAGGCAAAGGGAGGGGAACAGGGGAGAAAAAAAACTACGATCTTACTAGGTCCAGTGACATTAAGAGCGTCCAAGTGCATGGGCACATTTTATCACCTTGTTCAAAATCAACATTGGGATTACTCCTGAATTATGTCATGCCAATAACAAATGTTTGTTCATATCTATTACGATTTGTGTAATTGATTCTAACATTGTTGACTTAATCTCAGACTGAGAGATACTACGTATTGCTGTATGAATTTTCTTCAAAAAACAAGTGTAATATTTACTCTGCACCTACAAAAATGTCTAAGTTATTATCAGTTGTTAGATTTGCCATATCTTTTTGGAAAAACTTTACTTCATCGACTTTGTGGTCTGAAAATGTTATTTTGAATTTCTGATAGAACATTAAAGAGAAACCTGTCAGGTATTGAACATGAGCCCGTATATTGCAGTTGTATTAAGTACCATTTGATTTTTTTTTATGATTTAACACTGCTGTTTTAAGGTACTAGTACAGCCTATAATGATTTTATCGGAAACCATTTTGTTACATTTAAGATCCCTGACAATAAATAACACAAAATTCTTTATTCTATCACTTAAACATAGGTGCTATTATCCAATTTAGTGGCAAGCATTTTAACAACTTCTGATTAGGACAAAAGGTTGAACTTGCCCTGCTATGGATTTAATGTATGACTCACATTGTACACAAACAGACACACACACAAACACGCATCAACAAACACACTTCTTTGCAGCTGACCCTGAGCTATATTACGGTGTGTTGAAATGACTACTACACTACAGGAGTACAAGGATGAGTAGTTGCTAAACCACCCACGTAGCCTTGGTGCTTCTACAAAACAACAGTGATATCAAATCATAAATGTGTAATGGGCACAGTTAAGAGATACGTCTCCTTTGCCTTTTATGGTAAAGTGGCCAAAGGGCAGGCTATACTCTTAAGAGGGGTGTGAATGTGAGATAGTAACAACCCAAACAGCAACAGTTCAACAGTCCAAAATAAAGGGATGTCCAATCAAGGTTTGATAAAGATATATGTGCTTTAACTAAAATACCAAAATGCAATAAACATTGTAATAGAAACATTAACAAAAACCCACGCCTGTAAAGGAAGAGAGAGACATGCAGATTGCAAAGATGCAAGCACTCTGGATGCTTAGCAGGTGGAAAAGGCAATAAATCAATATGATGTTGTCAAAAAAATATATTTCTTTGAGAAAGGTTTTAGAAAGGGGCTTAACCACCCTGCACCAGGACCATGTGAGCTGGGAACTACCAGCAGTACCGTAGTCAATTATTGGTGGTTCAACTGCATCGTTAACAGGCTTCTTAATGTTTTGCAAGTGAATCAAACTAGGTTTGGATGTGTCAGTGATTCAGATGGGGAGCAGCAGGCATCGGGACAGGATCAAGATGAACCTTGCTGTGGTTCAATACAGCATTCAAAGGATGCGGGTTGATGAAACCATCATGGTCAGTTCGAAGGTCAAGCTTTGGGTCAGTGACGAAGATGCTGGTGATTCGAGATGCTGTTCGAGACTTGGTGGTTCAAACACTTTGACAGTGCTGAACTTTGAGATGGAGCAAATGACACACTCAGCTGGTGTGTTGAACTAGCAAACTGATTCAAGGAGCAGCAACAGCGGTTCAAAGAGGATCGATGAAGAGCCAAAGGCAGAATCATGGGTCCTCTTAATTTGAATGCATTCTATCATTGTGGATGATGGTTGAATGGAGATTTGACATGGTAGAATGCAGGAAACCAACTGCTTTGATTTTTCCAGCACTACAAGTTCCAATTCAGAAGTTCAGGGACAAGATCACCTTATTCCCAACATGCAGAGGATGTCGAAACCCGCAGAGGCCCTTTACCTTCATTGAGGCCATGGGTACCAGTGTAGTTTGTAAAGAGGCAGGTCTTGCTCTAGCGGCAGATCACCACCAATGTGCCATGGAGATGGGCGAGGAGCAAAGCTTGTCTCTGCCTTGGAGCACTCCTTCACCTTGAGGACAAGGTCCTTTTAGGAACTTGCATATGTAATGGATGGAATCACACCAGAATAATTTGGAGTCCAAATAACGGAAGCAACTCAGGAAGATGGCAGAGTACTGTTTTATTAACAAGTATCTAAAATAGGGAGGTTACAAGGAACATCAATGGATGTACACTCAGTCTCTCAATGATCTTTACACAAAATATGTTTTTATATGAAAAATACATCAGAGTGGTGTCATAATACATGGCAATGGTGATGAAACCTGTCAAGGGTTTGGATTGGTTGAGGGAGACATCTAAGTATAATGAGCTAGGAGTGTTATTGGTTGCTCATTACCAGGTGAGCAACGTATACCTACCTCTAAAAAACATGTAATTTCAGAAACATTAGATACACAGTTTCTTGTTGGTCTTCAAACTATAAGGTCCTTTGTTATATGGACCAATACAATTGGCTGGCATGCTTGTGCCATGTCTGGAACATTTGGTTAATTTAGTAGCACGTAAGCCCAGACCCAGGTGCAAGAAGATAGGGCATGAAACTATCTCACCACCCAATTAGCCCAACATCTCTCATCGCCCATGCCTTTTGCCATAAAATTGTCTTTCTACTTGGCCTTGCAGAGTAGCTTTGTCTTTGAGAATTTACAGGAGTGAAGGCACTAGCTATCGTGTCTGGAACTCCAAGTTCACTGTCTATTTCCATCTTTCACTCACGTGACAAGAAACCACGATTTGGTCCATTTTGCAGCTTTTAAGTGTTGTCATTCTTTGTGTTCTTTCTTGCACCATAGTGTGAGAACGTTCATCCTCTGCATACTTGTTCTTCTTCAGAGTAGATAGCTGACCTCGATTTCTAGGATCTTGACTCCACTCCAGGCAGCCTCACCACACAGCTCCATGAGCCTATTATTCTTGCTGAGACACAATTTTTCCAATCCTGCTTCATGGGTTCCAGATCACTTAATTCATGATACCAATGTCCAGGTTTTGTGCAATGGTGGCTTCGCCTACATTCGATTCACTACTTATAGCTAGCTTCAATGATGACCTAATCAACCTTGTGTTTCAACGTCTGTAGATTTATTGAACCGTTGTTTTCTACTGCACTTCATGCGCATGTAATCGTTTTTTTATTATATTTGAGAGTTCACTTGATCCTTGCTTCACTAAAGGCCTTCTAGGATCCATACGTTATACTTCAACCAGTGTCTTGAGACATCTTGCACACCTTCCTATGACATCACTAGCTCTTCTTTGCTCGTTTTTCATATTCCTTCAGGGAGTTCCTCCGGCTGGTTATCTTCACTTTGGGGGTACATTCGATATGTTTCTCTTAATGGGTATCTTCTTCCAAACACTTGCTGTGGGATTGGCACAATAGCTGGTGTCAAACACGGCACAGTCTCATGTCTCCAATATGGTGGGAAAGGGGGTGGGGTCTCCTGTAGAGGTATATAGCTGCTCCTCTACAACCTCACTGGCTGAGGACTCTGGAAAGGTCAGTTTTACCAAAAGAGGTCCACAAGAATTCTTCTTCAAGTCCAGGAATGAATAAACAAAAGAGGGTTGGGGCAGGCTACAGGGGATTGGTTCAAGGCAAGTCTGATAGAAGGGAAAAATCCTTGTTAGGGTAACAAGTAATGTGTGCCTTTTTGCATCAACCCAAATTGTTTTGCTTGTGCAGGATGAGTAGTCAACTGGAATTGAAAGAGAAGACAACAGCAAAAAAAATTGAGGAATCCTTCCTCACTTTGCTACTGCTCTGCCTGCCTAAACCCAGTCCCTTATCCAGCCCTGCACATATAAGGTACTTTGGTGTGCAACCACCTATTGTGAGGCAGACCTCTTTAAAGACAGGCCCCCAGGAGATCTGCTGCTTTGAGCTACTAGCCCTGGCAGGGAGGATTTACCCAATCATCCAGAATGTCAACCGAGGCAGGCATTCTAGCTTTTGACACTGGAATGCAGATTGTCAGGTGCCTGGAATCCACATCACTTCTCATAGCTGGTCTGCGCTAACCGGATTCACACTGGTATACCACTGGTATGTAGTATTAATAATGATGTGAAGTACCAGCAACCATACCAAAACCTAGGCATGGCTCATAGATTATCCTGCCACCAGGCTGATAGTTTGTTATAATTGCTCTGGGTTTGCAACTCGTGGGGCAAACTTAATGCTACCTCTGTATTGCAGTGCATTTGCTGTCACAACAGCTTTCAGGTGGGTACCTCTATCCTCTGAACTTTCTCTGCGCCATGGGAGAACAGGAGCTACCGATCAGTATACTGACACAGCAGGACACATGTGTACACTATCGTATAGGCATGGAGTTAGTTGGAAGGAGGGTCTATTTATAAGACATCCCTTTCTGTGATGGATTACCCACATCAATGTATGATCCAAAAGAGCTAGAACCTCCCTACCATTGCCATATGGCAATCCTTCACATGCAATCATTAATATTGTTGTCTACTTCCAATGTATAGAGCATAAGCATTTTGGGGTAAACGCTTAGGGCCTGATTCATGGAATTATTTGCATGGAAAATAGGGTACTTGTGTGCCAAACTGCATGCAAATCCGCATTTGTCGAGTCGTGGTATTGAAAGCTACTTTTGCAGGACTTGTATGGAATTCACACATGCGCAGCACGTCTCTGCGAGCCATTGAGCGCCTTGCGCAAGACACCACGCAGATCATGGGTGTGGCCTCTGCAGAAAGCGGAGTAGGGGCAGAACACAGAAAATGGGGAAAAACACACAAAAAAGTGGGCGTTACGAGGAACGGCCCACAAGCAGTCCATCACATACCCACAATTGTGTGGCACGAGACGTATTCATGATTGACGCACGTAACCTTTAACTTTAGCACCAGCCTGCTCTGTGCAAGCACATCTGTGCCTTATGTGCTATACATGCTGGATTTTCTGGGTCCCGCATTGCCATACCGAGATGGCCGACCCGCAGGCACCAGAGTGTCTGAGCTGTTGACTCCTGCCACTTTGCCCTGATTGGCTCAGGTCCACTATGTTGTGGCCTATGGGAAGCCGGCAGGCTTGGCCGGCCCTCCCTCCAAGGCCCCCTCCTAAGGCCCTGTCACCATGTCCACCACGGTACGCCGCTCCGTCGCCCCCCTTGGTCGCCCATTGTATATATGTTCCTCCAAGCCCCCCCGGTTGCCCGTTGTATGTATGTTCCCCCCCAGACCCCATGGTGGCCCGTTGCATTTATGTTCCCCCCAAACCCACTCTGGTCACCCGTTATATGTATGTTCCCCCCAGACCTCCCCCTGGTCGCCCATTGTATGTATGTTCCCCCCAGACCCCCCCTGGTTGCCCGTTGTATGAATGTTCCCCCCACTCCCCCCTGGTTGCCTGTTGTATGTATGCCTCCCAGCCCTCCCCTGGTCACCCATTGTATGTATGTTCCCCCCAGCCCCCCCTTGGTTGCCCGTTGTATGTACGCTCCCCCCAGCCCCCTCGGTCACCCATTATATGTATGTTCCCCCAGCCCCTCCTTGGTTGCCCGTGTATGTATGCATTACCTGTTGTCACCACCCTTCAAGATGGGGTTGGCTCTCATGATTTATGCCACCGATTTTGACCATATGCATTACCTGTTGTTGCCACCCTTCAAGATGGGGTTGGCTCTCATGTTGTATGCTACTGATTCTGTCCCTTGCATTACCTGTTGTCGCCACCATTCAAAATGGGGTTGGCTCTCATGTATAATGCCACCGATTTTGACCATATGCATTACCTGTTGTTACCAACCTTCAAGATGGGGTTGGCTCTCATGTTATATGCTACTGATTCTGTCCCTTGCATTACCTGTTGTCGCCACCCTTCAAGATGGGGTTGGCTCTCATGTTTCATGCCACCGATTTTGACTGTATGCACTTATGCAACCAAGCAAGTATTCTTATCAGCGCCACGATGCCTAAGGGCCGTTTGTGTGCTTTACAAATGCAAATAAACAAATAAAAATAAATAAACCTCTTGCAGGGAATTGGCCACGCAAGTCCCCCATACTATCCGTCAACCGAAAGCAGGCCTACAGGCACTTGCGCATGGAATCGTTATGCAATGGTAAGATCGCAATTCGTATTATGGGGTGCATGCATACAGTTGGGGTTCCGATCAGACTGAGGGGTGCATGTACACAGTTTATCAGGGTGCAGGAACGGTTTACGGGGGTTTGCACGCAGATTTCCTGAGAAATTACAAGAGTCACGATTTTTCATAAGCACGTTGTCGGGGTACCAACAAAAGTTAGGGGGGACACTGTGCAGGGTCCACAAGATGCAGGCCTGCTTAAAGGAGACCCCATGCACTGTTTGAAGGGTGCATGTAATGGCGCCTTGGGGAGCATGCAAAGGTAGCTAGCTGTGTTTGCTTTGCGTGGGGCATGCTGGGGGCGACTTGCGAATACGGTTACTTTGTACAGTGAATTCCATGAATGCACAGGATGCGCATTTTTTATCCTGCGCATAGGCTTGTGTCCTTCTCGGCGCGCAGACCTTGCAGGATTTCTGTGCACATTTCCATCAATCCGGCCCTTAGTAACTAGTGGCAAAGTGTTGATATGGGGTGTTGAAGGTGGGGAACACTTTTCATTGTATCTCCTCGCTGACTAATTTCTTAGTTTATGATCATTTTGAAACCTTGTACAGCCCGACACAGCTGTTGAAAACCTCTGCAACAATTGCATTTAGCACCTTACAAAACACAAAATAAAGCTGTGTTTTGTTGTGTTTGGTATGTTAACGGTCTGCAGTAACTAACATCAAAGAATACTGTGTTAGGGCTGAACAAGGCCAGTAAATATCCGCCTGCCCGAGCCAGGTCGGCTCAAGTGCAGTGAGGGCCGAGCAAATGTCTCAATACCCTGTCCACCAACTAATCCAGTGGTTATCACTCTTAGTACCCTGAGGCTTTCTTTTGATACTATTTCGTTTTTTAGGGAAATTGGAAACACATGGTGCCTCATTTGCCTAAAAAATAAACTACAAAGGAACACAGCTGGAAACAGAAATAGTAAAGGAAAATAGTCATTTTTTTCTCTCTGTATTGGTGGGCAGTGGGTGCTTGTGAGGTAGAGGCTGTGAGTCACTGTATGTAGATAAGCAGGCAGTGGGGCACTCAGGCGGAGGTGGAGTCATGTGCAGGACACTGGTTCTGTATTCTGATGGTTGGGGAGTCAATGCAGCCCAGGGCACTAGTAGCATGAAATAAATGGCATCCAGAGGAAGAGGCAAGGCAGGCGGCATGGAACACAGGAGTTCAGTCATATTATGCTTGTGTTCTGTGCCACCTGGTTGGGCAATGCTTCCCCCTTCATGCCCTCTTCAGAGCCCTCTGACCATTATGAACCCCGTGTCTAGCTTGTCTTTTCATGTTACATTATGACATACGATTTGAAACGAAATCTCACAATCTTTTTTTTTTTAATTTGGTGGAAGTACTCTGCAGAATTTGAAGTTTCCCTCGTAAATCGGTCTCAGCCGTCCCACAGGTTGGCTTGTGCTTATTGCGCCCAGCTCTTTACTAATATATATAACTCAGCTAACTATTGACTAGTATTACATCTTACTTTTCGTTCTCGCGAGATCCTCTGCTTGCTGAACTGCTTCCTGAATTAAAGTGGGACATGGTATCCATTGTTTGAGAGAACAATATCGCTTATAATGTAAAAAGGAGGGGCCGTATTTTGGAGCAGGCAAAGAACAGTTTAGATGAGTGTATATCGTGCAAGTTATGTTCTTGCCCCTCACGTAGGGGCAGCCTGTCCGTCACAGGCTTTAACCCCACCGCAGGGCTGACTCAGCCTTTCATCCTTCCGAGGTTGATACATTGAGTGCCAATAATTGGGGTATCAATAACACCTGTTATTACAGCATTTAGAGACTAGAGAAATCAGACATGATCTGCTATATAAAAACACCACATTGCTGTTATTTTTGCAGTAGCCCATTCGTTTTATTCATGTCAGTGGATTGTCCCATATATGTTTAGATCATGTTATTTACAAATTCAGAGATGCTTTCGAGGGAGATTGGTAATTAAGGTGTCTGCCTCTGTAGAGATTTGCAATTAATAATCTCTTTCGAGTGCATTTGCATTGATACTTTAACAAGTGTTTTTTTTAAAAACCTGGGTTCTACACTTTAAACTCCACCTAGTCCTTTTTGTGGATCTGCACAAAAACATCCTTCTTGAAAGGAAACGTCTGCACTTTTGTGTCATGGCATCTTTGCAGCTTTAGTCATAAATATGACTACCAATATCATGCAAACATACACATTCACGTATATGCAGGAACACAACACACACACAAACCTTTGAAAGCTCGCAAATAGACATACACGATCCGGAACACACATACACCCACACATAAGGAAGTTAACACACCCACTCAGGCACTCACTGTGTCAAATGTACTTCTGCTCGGCGGGAGTACAAGGACGAGTGGAGGCTAAAGCACCCACTGAGCCCTCACACTTAGGCAAACCAAGAGCCAACACAATCATGAAGGTAAAATAGGCACAGTGAAGAGATATGCCTCCTTTGCATATTGTGGTAATGTGGGCTGAGGGAAAACTGTACTCTCAAGAGGGGTGTGAATGTGGTTCAGTAGCAACCCAACCAACGAAGTAAAACAGTCCAAAATAAAGGAATGTCCAATCCAGGTTCTAAATAAATGTGTACGTTAATCAAACATGACTTGTACAATACTAACTAGAAAACACTGTAAAAAGCCACCACTTTAGAAGGAACACAAAATATTCGAAGATAGAAAAGGTACAGCGGTCTGGGTCATGAGACAAGGGAGAAAAGGCAATTAAAAGACCACAATGTTCAAAAGGCTATGTCTTATACTTGCCAAAGGGCTTAATATGACCACAGATGCACCAGAGAGGCAGTTACCAGTCAGTAAGACCTTTGTAAATGTCCTGGTGGCTCTGCAACATTGAACCAGGCTTCTCTGCGTTCTTCAAGGGTTCTTTTCAGTTCGAAGATGCAGCAGTCGCGATGGTCCAGTGGAAAGCTGGTGCCACGTCGGGGTCGAACTGAAGATAGCTGTGGTCTTGAAGTGCCTACTCGAGCTGTGTGGATCAGGTGGTCAGCAGCTTTGGTCAGCAGTCAAGGTTCGACAGTGGTTGATCTGGTACCAGGATGTGCAGACAAGTCGATCCGGTGTGGAGCCTCGGAAGACACTGTTCAGGGTACACCAGGGTTGGGTCGAGTCACTTGCAGGGAAGCGATCAAGAAGCTGGTGCTTCCAACAGTGACTCAAGCAACGCCAGGCAGCAGTACTTCATTGGTACACGCCAAGGCAACAATGTGTTCAGCTGCGCAGTGCGGTGGTGAATGGAGTCGAACAGCAAATTCATGGTTCAGAGAGAGATGAACTTCAATGGCAGTTTTAAAAGGTACTAGAGGTTCACTCGACTTCGAACACTCTCGAATCATGGATCGTAGGAGTTTGACACTGGAAACACAGGGATATTGGCTGCTCGGGCTTTCAAGAGCTGTGAATCCCACTCCAGGCTCTTAAGGGCCAAGGTTAGTCCTTTTCCTGGGCTCCCAAACATGGGTAAGGTTGGCACACACCTTCATGGGTCCTGCAACATGGTCAGGTCCCAGGCAAGAGGGTGGCTGGCAGAGATGGAGTCTTGGTCCAGCAGCAGAGTTCACCCCAATGGTCCATGGGGATGGTAAGGAAGGAGACAGAGCTTGCCTTTGTCTTGGAACACCTGCCTTCAACTCACAACTGGAGGACTTTAGAAAAGACTCCTCTCTCAGCAGAGTCCAGTGAAATCTTCTTCCAGCGTAGAAATCTGAAGATGATTCAAAGAACTGTTGTGAGATACATTCTTTTAAAGGGAAAAGTCTACAGTCTATTGGACTGAAGATGGCTTTCTTTAGTGATCCAATCCATGTTCTCGATAATAAGTAGACTTTGCCCCATCTGGCATTAAACAAAAAGTGCTTTGTGCTAGAGGAAATTGAGAGGAAAGGAAAGAGAGAGGCAGAGAGAGAAACAAGATGGCATAAACGTTGTCATACTATACAGATGTCTCCCTGGCTACCATAAACCCACCCCCCCCCCCCTTCGCAATAGAATCAAAGGCCTTTAGAAATGCAGCACTCTGGTGTACAGTATAGCCCTTTCTGAATGGGTGTAACTTTTGGTTCATGTGTCAAAGCCAGATTCCGGAGCAGTGTCTGTCCCTTGGCAAAGGGTGTTACCTGTCCTTACAAATGAACAAAGAGGCGTAATCCCCCAAGGATACAGTCCTGCCCGTAGCCAGGAGGAGTCTTGCCTGGAATGAATAGACATAACCCTTCCAAAGCTGAAGTGGACGCATAGGGCTGACACACGTTTGATGGTGTCCGGACATTTAATCGAAAACAATTGGTCGACAGGACATTTGGTCGACGTAATTTCATCGAAAACCAAATGGACGAATTTTTTTTTAATTTATATATATATTTTTAAGGTTGTAGTTTAGGGAAAAAAGGGTTTTTTAGAAAAAAAGGGGGTTAGGGGGGACCCCCCCCCCAAAAAAAAGGGGTAAAAATAAAAAAATAAAAAATTCTATTATTTGGTTTTCGACGAAATTGGTTCGACCATTTGTCCAGTCGACCAATTTTTTTTGATGAAATGTCTGGTAACCATGTTTGATATCTATTTAATGTGGCTGGGATTTCTATGTGAGATGCTGGTCACAATACCCTAACTCAGGTAAAGCTTATATTTACAGTTTATAGTGCCACCAGGACAGGATTCTCAGAGATGTGCAGTTTTTGGAACAGGGGTGAATATCTCAAATGCAGCCCCTGAGCGGCAGAGACTTGGCTGTCACTGCAGCTGTCAAGCGGGCACCCCTGCCCTCTGAACATGCTCTATACCACTTGTGGAGCCGGTGCTGCAAATCAGGATACTGATGCAGCAGGACGCAGATGCACCCTATGCTTTTGGCATGGAGCTTGTGAAAGGGGAATCTGATCAGCAGATTACCCTTTCAAATATGGAATAACCCACATCATTGTATTATGTAATTAAGCAATAAGCCCCGAGCCGCGGGCGCATTACCGAGTCAGGTAATGCCCTGGGGTCCATACTTACAGAAGATCCCAAGGCATTAACTGACTAGGTAATGCCTCTGCAACAAGGGGCTTATTGCTATTAGTACCCCGGTCCGCAAGACCGGGGTACTAATAGCACTGTTTTTCTGTTTCAAAATGCGGCAGCATTTCGGAACAGACATTTTTTTTTTTTAATCAAATGCTCACCGGGGAAGGGAAAACGAAAGTCTGGTTTCCCTTTCCATGGTGCAATCGGAAGCAGACGAGTTGGGGACAGAAGTGTTCCCAGCACTTTTGCTCTCAAAAAAGGACCCAAAAGAAGGTAAGTGGGGTTGGGAAGGCGGGGAGGTGATTGTTTGTGGTGGGGGCAGGGGGTAGAAAACACATAACTGAATCCCCGGCGGGGGAGGATGGCAGCCTCCAGCCGTGTGGTGGCTCGGAGCAGGGGTTACCCTCTTCCGAGCCTCCTCATTGGGTGAGGGGCTGCCACCCCCCACCCCCACCGGGGATGTGAAGGAAGCATAAGCTTTGAGGGATTCTGCGTCGGGTAAAACCCTGGCGAGAGCCAATCAGATTGCGTGTAACAATCTGATTGTCTCTCGCCGGATACTAATATGACAAAACACACTGAAGCACAAGTCAATAGGTACAAAATTACACATTTAAATGGTAAGACTTTTCTTGTGCTGTGAAAAACAAAATCACACTTCTTCATTTAAAAAACCTAATCTATGGGCTTGGAAAGTACTTGTTTCCCGAGGCAGCTGTTTTCGATACTGTGCTTGTGTGAATCAGCAGAAATTGTGCCATCTTTCTAGTATGTCAGCAGGCTTTGCCAGCATTATTCATGTTGCCCTTATGTTTATCTTTTTCTGCTTCACTCTCAGTGGTGATGCAAGTAAAGAGCCAGCATGTTGTGTGCCACATCAATTACGCGGGAAAGACAATTCATGGCATCGTTTATGAACACTGCTGCCGAAAGTGCATTACATTTTCTACAACACATGCCCGCTTATTTTATAGACGCTCAAAGCTTGAAAGCTGTTGGAGACTTGTTTTATGATAGAGTCAACGTAATTGCCTTTCACACAATGGCGCCGGCAATAACTCTGCAAATGATTTAGCGGGACACAAGTATCTCATAACGTGGTTTAGGACATTTTGTTTGCCAGGATGCCGAAATGAACTCTTTGCATGTTGGCTGATGTGAAATGTTGGCATTTATCAATGGGTGGCTGAATATCTACTGAGTTCTCTATGGGCAACGGAACTGCGCAGTAGAACGTCAATGTATGTATGTAACCTAAGCCTAAGTATTCTTGCAACTGCTGCGCCCGGCTACCTATGGGTTTGGAGCGTATTATCAAATAATAAACTAAACTAAACTAAACTAATGTATTAGGCTAATTTAGTCAGTTTGCTTTCAGCCGCGTGCTACATTGTGAGGTCAGGTGTGAAGACACGATGATCGCCCATGTAAAGAGGAGGCACAAGCATGGCATTTCCGGCGTAACCTTACTGACAGTGGTCTTGCTTTTATTTTATCAAATATATTTACTGGTGTTCTGATGGGTGTCTCATGCACCATCGAACAACAGACAATTGACAAAGGACGAGTGGGTTGACCCCCAATCGGACCTCCTCGAGGCACTCATATGTCTTACGTGCCCAGGGGGCACACTCGACACTCCGGGCACACTCGACACTCCGCTCTTCCACCCAATTGTCTGAAACCTGCGTTGCTCACTGATGTGTTGGTCGGGAAGGAGGCAGCTTTATCCAGTAGTCCAAGTGTACAAAAATAAGTAGTGGGACTGTGTGCCCTGCTGGCCTTCCCCAGCTCCCCACAAACCCCACTGCCACACCCCCTCCCACGCGCATCCAAACCCCCAAACAAACACATCTCGTCCTTGATTCATGGAATTATTTGCATGTAAAACAGGGATTTGCGTGCCATTCTGTGCCCGCAAATCCTTGCTTCAGGAATGGGGATTTGCGGCAATCGGTGCACTGCTCTTTAAGGGATTGTTCAGTGCAGTGCACTGAAGTGCAATGTTCAACTTTTTCCTAAACTTTGATTTTAAAACGAAACCATCCGGAAAGTTTTTTTTATTTTAGCATATAAGTATAGGAACAGTAAAACCTTTTAAAAAAAGTAGAAGAGCACGACTCCAAACCGATTGCGCCCACTTCGACTACTGGCTTTATCTGATGCAGACGGTGTACTCCCTGTTAATGAATGGCGGATGGGGAAGCTTCAGTGAAGAAGGTCAGCTGCATTGATATCCTCTGTTAAACGGCCAGTCACCACTTGCAATGGTTACCATCTTCATTTTGGACATGGACCAGGCTTGTTGGTCTAGTGCTCGTGCAAAAAAAAGTTTCTGTCCTTCCGGACTGGGCAATCACCTATCACCTGGGGCTGATCCTACCACCAGGAAGTAACCTGGCGCTGTAGTCCTTAACATCCGCTGAACCAACGTGAGCGAAGCTACTCCTTTCTACACACACTGGTGTATTCACAGTGACACTACGTGATTATCATCTCTTCTGAGAGAAATCCAAAATGGGAGATGAGCTGGAAGTGGCAGGAGGACATGGAGTTTGAAACACATCCCAGGTGGATAATGCTGTGATGAACGCATTCAAAGTGACTCCTTTCGATGGTAGGCCTTATAGTACAAAAAACATTTAAGACTCTGTGCCCTGCAACCTACTTGTACCAATTGGCCAATGCAGCATTGGGAGGGTATGTTAGCCTGATGGTTAATGCAGATCATGAACACTTAAATGGTACTAATCAGAAATACAATGAGTCACTTGGTGCATTCCACGCCCATGTTTGCTATCAGTTGCTGAGTGAAAGGCTAAAGAGGGCAAAGTGCATACCCAGCTAATACTAGATTGCTACTCAGTAAAACTATGCCTATGCAAACAAATACTGAGGGAGCCAGGGAAATCCCTGAAAAAGACACTAGAAGTAGGACAGTCACATGAGATAGCCTTGGAGTGTGCATCCCCTCATGGGAGTGCATCACAAGGTTCAGATCTTGGTTGTTGAATTGTCCATCAAAGCCAGATACAATGACGCAATCATCAAAAGCCTGTGATTACCGTGTAGGAATGCTTCCCCACACTGGACATGTCCAGAACAAGGTCTGTCTTGTGGAAGGCATGGACAACTCAAACACTTTGCTAAATTATGCAGCTCAAAAGTTCCCCAACAAGGAACCAAAGGCAGGTCAAGTGCCGCAAAGGAAAGGTCCAAAAAGTGGCACAAATCAACACAGCCCAAGATGAACAAGTGAAGAACCACAAGAGGGAGATGGGTAAGTATTCATCTTTGTATATTCATTGGTTCTAGGAGCAGGAAGGAAATTCTGCAGACAGCCAAGATGTACATTCAACATTCCAGGCAAGAAAGCCGCAGCACCAATTTATATTAACTCCTCCATTAACATAATGGCCCACTCACATTTCAAGTGAATGCACAAACCCCAAGACCAAACTTTGAAAATGTAACTTTAGTGGCTTTAAGCCCATTCCATTAGAAGTTGCATTGATGGCTGAAGTTTGTCATGGACACAATAAAATAAACTTGCAATGTTATGTAACTAGCACAAATTAGCAAGGACACCTTGCTAGGGTGCAACGCAGCAGAAGCCCTTGCCATGGTTATCTTCAAATTCGGGGTTAATGTAAGGGCCGTGAGCAACCTCCTACACAGACATGAAAGACTATTTCAAGGTGTCAGATATCTAAAAGGCCAACTTGTGACATTACATATTGACACAACCTGACAACCAACTGTGCTCAAACACTTTTCAGTGCCATTCCACCACAGGAGAAAATGGAGAAAGAGCTTTATATCATTGTGAAGGTGTTGGATCCTTCCACGTGGGTATCATCGCTTATAAATGCAAATTAACCAGAAAAATAAGGGTCAGAGAGCACCAGTGCCACCTGACCCCACCATGATGACATTAGCACCCTGGGTGGGGTAGCTAGCCAATCAGGGAGCTCAGAACGTGTGCTGTATCCTCTGGTATAAGCCTGTGTTCCGAGCTCCCCCATTCTCATGTGCCTTTTCCCCGTTCCTCACTTGATCCACCCTACATCCTCCATACAGCCTTTAGCACCTGTGAGTAACCACACATGGTTGCTAAAGGCTAAGAATTTATTTTAAAACAAATAAGAAAAGTGTACCATTCTCCTGTCATGTGCTGCCTCGTCTCTTAGAGGAGTCCACTTTCATTGCTGATTACCTCTTCGTAATCAACACTGAAAACGGACTCCTGTTGAAGACGCGGTATCTGTGGACAGGAGAAAGATATGTTTTTCCTTTTTTTATTACTTAGCCATTATCGCTTGCATGTGTATTTACCGGCACAGCTACCGCCAGGGTCATGATGACCTCCAGTATCTTTTTGAAGTAACTCTGCATTCATAACAAAATTATTTCCGTTATGCTTCAGTCCTTAAAGGAAATCATTTCTTTATGAAGTCAACGTGACCTCAAAAACAAACAATTTCTTTTTGAAGTAATAGGGCTCCCCTTAACCCCATGACGGGGGCGTAAGTGAGTGTTTGGTAAAAGGGTGCACACTTAAATGTACAGGTGACTGCCTGGGTGAGTATATGGTGAAAGGGTGTACACTTAAATGTACGGATGGCTGCCTGGGTGTGCCTGTATGGTGAAAGAGTGCACACTTAAATGTATGGATGGCTGGGTATTCATGTGTGTATATGGTGAATGGTGTGTGTGCTTGTGTTCAGGGGTGCAACAAAACCTACATTTCGGGGGGCTAACCCTTCAAATGTTGGGAGAGGCACTAACTTCATGGGCAGTGGGGGAGGGGCAAACTTATTTGTGTGGGGCATTCAATTTCTTTCCGCATTTTAATAAGACTATTCTAGTGCAGCTTCAATGTTACACGCAGTTAACTCTCCCCTTTAAGGTTTAAAGCTCCCACTTATGGACTGCTGAGAGAATTGATTAGTCTCCTGTTCCCTCTCTACCTGTACAATCACTCCCCTGGCATGCAAGTACTAAACTCACATCACGATTTCAATTGGCTAAAACATTTGGCATTTGAATGCATGTACTAACAGTGAAGTGCTAGGTTCTTGTTAACAGCAAATCCCAGGTGCAGTTTAACATTTTGTCCTGTCCGGCAACTGTTCGGAAGGTCAGCCAGGTCGAGTCAACATAGCCCTACATTTCAGGGGGGAGGAATGCTGAATCCCAATGGTATTGCACCACTACTTGCGTTAATGCCTTGATTACTTATTGGTAATCTTCATTACTCCTAGCCCTATTCTTCCTCGCCCCACTACTTCTGAATGAGGCACTCAGCCTCATACACAAGTACTGGGATGAGGTAGAGGTACATGGAAGTAATGTCTCACTTAGCTACCTGTAATATTCATTACTCCTAGTCCCACTCTTCCTCATCCCAGTACTTCCCTGTGAGTGAAGGAGTGTCATAAGCTCTGGGACAAGGAAGAGAGACTTGGAGGTAATTCTGGGCCAAGGAGCTGATTTTGGAGGTTGGAGAAGGGGTGGGATGGAGAGGGGATGTTTGTTGGAGGGGGGAATTGTGTGACAAATCAAAATGGTTGTCCATGTCCAGTCTAAGCAGGCATGATATGTGGTATTAGTGGCTAGAGAAGCATTTTGTTGCAGCCAGTCTAATCATTCCTCAGTTTGGTATGACTTTTTTTTATAACTGGGCATTTCTGATGAAGCAGTCCTGCTAAGTGTAATTACCTGGCTAGATTGGCATTTGGTTGCTGCCAAACTAGTCATTTCTTACTGGGACATTGTATATTTTTCTGGGCATCTGTGATAAAATTATATGATATAAGTCATTTATAACGCGATTGTACACAAGTGTTTCTAGGCGCGACAAGACACGGGAGGGAAGATAGAAGGAGGACAAGACAAACAATCTTACTAGGCCTTGTGTCATTCCGATTTTGCAGGTGTGAGAATGAGAAGTGCAAGGGGAAAGGGAGGGGGGGAAGTGCAAGGGAGAAGGGAGGGAAAAACAGGGCAGCAATTCTTTGAGTAAGTGCAGCCGGGGCAGCACAGCTCTGAGTTGTGCAAGGAGAACAAAACACTGTAGGGTTACAGTTACAGCTCCTAAGTGCATGGTAGACCCAGAGGCAGTGCAGGGGTGACTGATCAAGAAAGAGTCTGGACATAGTGAGACTCTGAGGGTAGCCCAGTAACCAGTCTGTACAGCAGACAGGTAGGTCAAGTAGGCCAGGAGGGGAGGGAGAGAGAGAAAGCAGAGGAGAAGAAGAACGTTTTCAGCTGCTTCCGGATCTTTAAGTGATCCGGCTCAGGTTTGAGAGGGGCAGGGAGGACTTTACAGAGGAAAGCACCTGCATAGGAGAGAGATCTAACCCCCCACTCTCTGCCAGAGGAAGGTCTACCCCTTAGAGAGTTGGAGGTAGCTGATCGAAGGGCTTGAGGAGGAAGGTATTTTGGAACAGAGCGATAGATGTAGTGTGGGCCCGGGCCCAGAAAGCTTTGTGGACAATGCAACGGGTATTGAACTTGATCCTTGCAGCAACTGGGAGCCAGTGGAGAGATTTCAGGGCTGGAGAGATATGATTCCTGGGCTTGAGGCCAAGGATAAGTCTCGCAGTCTTCTTCTGGATAAGTTGCAGAGGGCAGAGAGTAGAGGGAAGCAGGCTGAGAAAGAGGCTGTTGCAGTAGTCCAGCCTAGAGAGAACCAGGGCTCTGGAGACAGTGAGCATCTGGGGGAAAGTGATAAAGGGAAGAGTCCCTTTGAAGAGGAGCAGCTCGTAGTGGGACTTCTTGGCGATGTCCGAGATGTGAGGAGAGAAAGAGAGAGTGGAGTCAAAGATGACACCCACGTTTTTTGCCTTGCAGGAAGGCAAAGGAAGAGGGCCCAAGGTGGGCAGAGATAGTGCAAGAGGGAAAGCAGGGGCAGGGGTCCAGTGAGAAGGATTTCCATTTTACTGGCATTAAGGGAGAGTTTGGTTGATGCGCACCAATCCTGAATCATGAAAAGACAGTCAGGAATGAGAGAGAGAGGAGAGGAGTTTGAGGGGAGCCTGAAGGAAAGCTAAGTGTCATCTGCATAAGAGAGAAGGTAGAAATCAGGTGGGCCAAAGGGGGCAAGAAGATGTTGAAAAACCAGGGTGAGTGGATGGAGCCTTGGGGAACGCCACAGGTATAGAGAGATTTGGCGGAGAGAAAGGGACCAAGTTGCACCTGGGAGGGGCAGTCCAAGAGGAATGAGTTCAGCCACTCAACGGCCTGATCCGTGATGCCCAGGTTCTCATGGAGTCGATTAATCAGGATGGCGTGGTTGACCATGTCGAAAACAGAGGAAATATCAAGGAGGATAAGGACGGAAGGAATGCTGTAATCAAGGTTAGAGAGCAGATCTTCACAGGTGTTCAGAAGAACAGCTTCCATGCCTCTGGCAGCTCTGAAGCCTGACTGATGGTAATGGAGACAACCAACAGATTCAGTGTGGAGAGTAAGCTGGAAGATGGCCAATTTTTCCAAAAGGTTTGCCCAAGAAAAGGGTGATGGATATTGGGCGATAGTTTGCCAGGCAGGCAGGAAAGGCAGACAGCTTCTTGAGGAGTGGGTGCACAAGGGTGTGCTTAAGGGCAGAGGGGAACATTCCAGTGGTGAACGTGTGATGACAGAAATCCGCCATGGCTGGAGCGAGGGTGTAAATATGGTCCTTGATGGTTTTGGAGGAGCAGGGGAGCACCTGTTTGGACAACACTTTCATAGATCGGACTTGTCTAGAAACCTCACCAGGTATTGTCAGAGAGAAAGAGGAGAAAGGGGGAAGAAAAGTAGAGCTGGCCAATGGGGGGCCAAGAGTGGAAGAGTGAGAGGAAGAGGAGATGGGGGACTGGATGTCCTGAGTTTTAGCGGAGAAGTGAGAAAACAGAGCCATACAGAGGGTCTGGGAGGGAACAGGAGAGGTAAAGACCGCAACAGGATTGACCGGTTACTTACAGATTTTAAAGGGTTTGGCCACTTGTTAGAGGCCACAGAGACGCAGGCTTGAATGTGTGTTCTGTTCTTGATGAGTGTTATTGCTTCGACTGGCATTTTGGTGCAACCAGTCTAGGTATGTCTAAATGTGGCCTGGCATGCTTTACTGTAATGTTATTACACTGATCTACATTGAACAGCCAATTGGACATGTTTTCACTGTGGTATGGCATTTTTAATAGCAAAGCATTAATGGTCCTGTGCACTGTTGGTGACTTGCATGTATTGGATTGGTGTTACCCTACACAACAATAGCAAACACTATGGCTTTTTATCCAATTTTTCTCAGAAAGTGTGCTGTATATTGCATTAAAACACATATTTGTATCTTTCTCCTAGTGCAGTGTGTGGCATACCCCTTCAACAGCACATTTGTGAGTATTGCGCAAGCGTGATAATCTAGGCCGGCCCAGAGTGTGGCGCGACCCGTGATTTGTTGCTGAGTTGTGGGTGGGGGCCCTCACCATGGCTCGCAGGGGGGCCCCACATTTTGTGTTACGCCACTGCTAACAAGCAATAGTCTGCATTGAAGGCTGTGCTCACTGCGGAATGTTTCAGCTGCTAGAACATGAGGATTATAAAGCAGCCGAGGTGGCATGCCCCTGACCTGTTTCTTGTAGTAGATCAGCAGAGTACAAGGGCACTTAACAACTTTTAAGTTTTTATTTCTTCCGCCTTCAGAAAAGAAATATGTGAAACAATCGCGGGACGTTTCTTTCCAGTGGCTTAATTGGGAACAGTATCTTGGCTACAACTTTCTGTCCGGAAGTTTGGAAGAGCGGGATAATTAATTTAACTCTGGCATTTTATGTCATCCATGCAAATGAGAGGTGGTTAATTCCCGTGAATCTCTCACTTGCATGAGCGTTTCTGTAGCCATCACATAATCCCCTGTGCTGACCTCCCTAACCAGATAAAGCCTCACATTAAGAGACTCAAATGGACCTATTACCACAAATTCCTTTTTGTTTTGTCGCTTTGATGGGGTAAGTCACGTTATCGCAAAAACATTGTATTGGAAATGTAAAAAAGAGGAGAAAAGGGAGTTTGAGAGCAGTGTACGGTGTGGCCATGGCAACGTGCAGTCCGTGGCGATGAAATGACTGAAGCACCATTTGGGCCGACACTCTCTCGCTCACGTGTGGCGGCCTAGTGCTGTTGTTGTGGAAGCACTACTAGCTCCAAGGTAGGAGCAAAATGACTGCACTTAACTATCTGCCCGGTATTATTTTCATTTGGATGCAACATGCTTTTTGTCACTTAAACTGCAGTCGCGCAGAGTGATCTGTTTTCAAGCCGGAGTTTTCTTTTGTTCCTGATCCTGCACGTAGTGATGTCGTTTGTGTTCTCGGTTACGATGAAAAAAACATATTTTCTTTCATCTTTGCGGTTTGGATAAGACCCAACAAGACATAATTTCATGGGGGAGTTTGTACTGGAAGCACAGACTTCCCTTACCATGAGTACTTTGAGCAGGGAAGGCAGACCTGTGAAGGCAACATGGCATTAGTCTCCTGCATTGAGATCTTAAGGGAGACCAGTGGTCCAACTTCTGCTGGTGCAGCAAACTCATGATAAGGCTCAGGATCTCTTTTGCATGAGGGAGAGCCCCGTACAGAGAGTTTAGCAGTTCACACCCAGACCTCCCTACTCTTGTTTCTGCAGTTCCCAGCACAACCGTGAAGCAACAATTTGAAACGAGTATAATTGCATTTTTCTTTTCTCCCCTTTCATTATTGAAGACTGCAACTAGCAGAATGCAAATCAATGTCAGATAGCTAGCCCATTACAGCAACAGTCATCAACTCGGCTCTTTTGTGCAAGTGGCATTTGGGGGATTACAAAGCCTCCTGTTTGAGCCCACCCCACGCTGCATACTATCCACCGATTTTCTGTGGTCCTGTTTAGAGCTGTGTGACTGTCACGGATGGCAGGTCCAGAGCTCGGCTCAGGAGACGAAGCTCATGCTAGCATCACATGCGATGTAGCTTAGTGTGTTGGATGGTCCTTTCAAAATGATAGGGCACCGATTGGAATCCCTTTAATCCCTCCCGCACCAAACACATCTTTTTTTGGCAAGATGTGGGGACATCACGTGATCGCGGGAGCGTGTTCTCGCGAGATCTCGGCATAACGTGATCTCGCGAGCCCACGCTCCGCGGGAAAACGTTCCCGCCAGTGCTGATGCAGTGGCAGACCAAGCAGGTCATGCCACAGCGCTGCTCCTGATAAGGAGGCAGTAACAGGAGGTTAGAGCAGCCTCCAGTCACAGCTTTTAGGGCATAAGTCCACAGCCACAGGAGGCTACATGGGGGCCCTAGAAGCTTGCAGCGTGCCATCATTGTGCACACCCTTCCTACAGTGAGTTAACTGGGAAGCCATGAAGCTGAACTCAACCGAACTGTGAGTAAATGTTTGTCCCGAGTTAAGGCAGTTTAAGGTCCACCCGTTTGTCTTACAATAAAGACAGTTGGAACCCCTTACAGCGTCCTGTCGTCCTTTAAGGCCAGAACATAACTGGCGACGAGGATATCAAAATACCCACGGGCCCACCATGCAAGGCACCACACCGCCCCCTGCCTTTCTCCCTTCACCAGGGACACCAGCAATTCCATGGATGCAGTGGGAGCCCCTCTTCTCCACCTATCTGGAAGCAGTGGCCGGCACGCGGTATGCCCCCGTCAGGAAGAGGGCGATGCTGTTAAATGCATTGGGGGTTGAAGATCAGCGCATTTTTGCCAGTTTGAAGGCAATACCTGCGGCCGATGATGACGACGACGACGACGTCTACAAGGAAGCGACTCGTCGCATTGTGAAGAGGTTCACCAATAAGGAGAACGTTGTACTGCACAGGCTGAGGTTCTACACCCGCAAACAAGAAGGGAGCGAACCCGTGGACGACTACATCACCAGGATGAGGGAGCTGGCTTCTCTTTGCGCGTTTGGCGAAAATGCAGAACAGGTCATCTGCAACATGCTCGTCGTTCACACTAACTCTAGGAAAGTGCAGGACACGTTCATACAAGAAAAGGAGGTCACCCTTGACAAGGCCATCCAAATTGCCAGGGCGGAGGAGGAAACCTCCAGCAGACGCAAAGAGGCGGGAAGTCACCTGCCCGTGCCCGAACTTGCGGCACTACAATGGAGAGGGCGCAGAGACAAGCAGTCCCGCGACGGCCCCAGAGACAAAGGTCCCAGGCAAAAGGAGGCACCCAAATGCTATAGATGCGCCAGCACCAAGCACATGGCGAATGATCGCGACTGCCCCACCAGGAACAAGGAGTGCTCTAAGTGCGGACGCATTGGTCACGTGGCTGCGGCATGCACATGGCGGGAGAAAACTGTTTCCTGTGTCGATGGTGACTGTGCTTCGAGCGATGATGACGATCTACAGGACAGACCCATGGTCGTCATGGTCAACGCCCCCCATGCCAGGAGGGAAAAGCCCCACTGCACCATTAAGGTTGATGGAATGGAAACGCCCGTCATGGCAGACTCGGGATCTGACCTCACTATCATCCCCATCAACACATACAAGGAGATGATGGGACAAGCAAAAGTAGAGATCGGAACGACCATGCAAAAACCGACGGTGTTCGGTGGTGCAACTGTTGACCTTTTAGGCTACATCAAAGCCCGGATCGATTTCAAAGTGAGGTCTACCACCACCAAAGTGTATTTCTCACCCAAAGGCCCAGCCGTGCTGGGATGGGACGATCAACACAAACTCAGCATGAAAGTAGATCCCAGCACTCCGGAACAGGTACTCATGGTCTCCTCAGGAGCAGCGCAAAATGTCAAGGAGATGTTCCCAAACCTGTTTTCCGAGAACCCAGGGAAGGTGAGAAACTTTGTCCACAAGATTCGCCTGAAACCCAACGCGATCCCGGTGAAACACAAAGTCAGGGCAGTACCTGCCACAGCGAGACCCGCATTGGATGCCCACCTTCGGAAGATGGTCGAAGAAGGGACCATCGAGACCATGGAATCATCAGAGTGGCTGAGTCCAGTAGTTTTGGTCAAAAAGAAATCCAGCAACGACCTCAGGATCTGCATCGACCTAAGAAGCCTCAATCTAGAGGTAATCACAGATAGCTTTCCACTCCCCAGCATCAACAAAATCGTCCTCATGATGAAAGAGGCGGCAATCTTCTCTAAACTGGACATGCGTGATGCCTATCACCAGATCCCCCTGCACAAATCCTCTCGCCCCCTTACAGCGTTCATCACTCCCTTTGGCACCTTCCAATATACCCGCATGCCATTTGGGTTGTCGTCGGCAGCATCCGCATTTCAGAGGATGATGAACTCCTTACTTAAAGGACTCACAAACGTTTCCTTCTTTCAAGATAATATCCTCGTGTATGCCAAAGACAACGAGACCCATGACAAGGCACTAAGGACAGTCTTGAGCAGGCTTCAAGAGGAGGGCTTCCACCTACGCCATGAAAAATGCGTCTTCGGAGTGAACAAGGTAGAATACCTTGCGTACTGCATCTTAAGTGACGGCGTCAGTCCCAAGAAGAACCTCATGCAGGCCATAACAGAAGCCCCGACTCCGATGTCCAAAGAGGAGTTACACTCATTCCTGGGCCTAGCGGAGTACTATGCCAAATTCGTCCCTAGTTTCTCCAAGACCACGTCTCCCATGAGGGAGCTTCTGAAGAAGGGGGCAGCCTACTCTTGGAGCCCAGAACAGAACAAAGCTTTCTGTGAAATCAAAAGAGAATTCTACACGCGCCGTGCCTGAAACCATACAATCCTGAATGGGACACCTGCATTACCACAGACGCCAGCGCGCATGGCCTGGGGGCCACCTTGACCCAGAAGAAGGCTGAGAATATTGTGGCGTTTGCATCCAAAGCGCTGTCATCATCGGAGAAGAATTACTCCACGGTTGAGAAAGAAATGTTGGCATGCGCATGGGCCGTCGACTACTTCAGATCGTACGTATGGGGGACGAGATTCAAACTGATTACCGACCACAAACCCCTCATTCACATGTTGAGCCCGGGCGGCACCAAGACTGCCACCCCGAGGCTGGCCAGGATCGCTGCAAAGCTTCAAGAATATACATACGAGATAGCCCATATTGCGGGTTGGAAAAACGCACAAGCAGACTGCATGTCCAGACTCCTGAACCAAAGCGCCCCCGGTACCACATTCTTGGAAGATGAGTGTGTCGTAGCCTCCATCAGTGACTTAAGGAACGGCGAGTACATGGACCTGAGTGAGCGCCACTGGCAGGAGGAGTTCGAACAGGACGATGCCCTACGGCACGTTAGTACCTGGGTTCGCAAAGGATGGCCCAACGAGAGAGCGATCCCCGAAGGCCTTCGTCCCTACTGCAAAGTGAACGAGGAAATCACCACCATGAACGGTCTCATCCTCAGAGGCGATCAAATCATCCCGCCCAGCGGAATCCGCAAGGTGAGATGCAACATGACCAGACGCAGGATACGCGACACCTACTGGTGGCCAGGCATGGACCAGGACATAAGACAAATGGTCAAAAGGTGCCATGAGTGCACCAACAGTGACAAGCGCCTAGCTGTGAGGCAAGCCCCCATGCTGCCCACCGAAGTTCCCAAAGGGGTGTGGCGAAAACTAGGTTTGGATTTCATTGGGCCCCTGGACAACATGCCCCCAGAACACAGATACGGGATAGTCATGGTCGACTACCACTTCAAATGGGTGGAAGCTGACTTCACCTCAGACATCACCTCAAGCACAGTCTTTGAAGCACTCAACGCCGTATTCCAGCAGGAAGGTCTACCAGAAGAACTCGTCACAGACAACGGAGTCCAGCTAGTCTCCCGAGAAATGGAGAAATTTCTCAAGCTCAACAACATCCGACAGCGGAGAGCAAGCCTATAACATCCACAGGCCAATGGCCTGGTTGAGCGGGCAAACCGCTTCATCAAAGGGGCGCTACAACTGGCTCATGCCTCGGGCCTAGACCCGTACAAGACAGTCAAGGAAGCTGTAGCAGCCCACCGCCTCACCCCCAACGCCGTCACAGGTGTTTCGCTATTCCATCTGCTGAGGGGGAGAAGGGCAGCATCCTCACTGGTACCACCTTGGCTCCATCAAGTGAGGGCTGACGAAGACGTGGACATGGATGAAGTAGCGTTTCGCATGCAGCGCAACAAAGAAGCCATGAAGACCCAAGGGGACTTGCGTCGAGCCGCTCGATACACAGCAGTTAACAGAGGTGACCTGGTGAAAATACGCCTTCCCCACAAAGACACTTCGACTGGCTCCAAATACAGCAGTCCCATAGAAGTCATGGAGAGAGGGTCAAACCACATTTGCACCAGCGACAGAAGGAAATGGAATCTAGAGAGAGTGGCCATGTACCGCAGGAAGGAAGACAGGGAACAACCACACTGGGATATCGAAGAAGATCAAGACCGCCAGGGGACATTCGAAAACCCTCGCCCCTCAGAAAGAGATGCCTTGGAGCCACACCACGGCAGCGAGTTCTCAAGCCCCAACTCTCCAGCTACACCCAGGGAGGCACAGCGAAGAACAAGACAAGGAGAACTCGAATCACCCGCACCTCCTCAAGAGTACTTCAGCAATCCTGCCCCAGATACAGATCTAAGCAGACCTCAGAGAGAGAGAAGGAAGCCCAGCAAGTTTGCGGACTTTGTCATGGAATGACCATCCATCCTTTTCCCAGCAAAAGAGGTGTGTGGGGACATCACGTGATCGCGGGAGCGTGTTCCCGCGAGATCTCGGCATAACGTGATCTCGCGAGCCCACGTTCCACGGGAAAACGTTCCCGCCAGTGCTGATGCAGCGGCAGACCAAGCAGGTCATGCCACAGCGCTGCTCCTGATAAGGAGGCAGTAACAGGAGGTTAGAGCAGCCTCCAGTCACAGCTTCTAGGGCATAAGTCCACAGCCACAGGAGGCTACATGGGGGCCCTAGAAGCTTGCAGCGTGCCATCATTGTGCACACCCTTCCTACAGTGAGTTAACTGGGAAGCCATAAATGTTTGTCCCCAGTTAAGGCAGTTTAAGGTCCACCCGTTCGTCTTACAATAAAGACAGTTGGAACCCCTTACAGCGTCCTGTCGTCCTTTAAGTCCACAACACAAGACCCTATAAAACTGCATTACATGAAACTGATGACTGTTATTTGCTCATTTCATCGTGTCTTAGCCTTTCTCTTGACACTTTGGATGCGTAAGGCACCTAATCGCTAAACCATTGTATTGGAAATGTAAAAAAAGGAGAAAGGGGAGTTTGGGAGCAGTATAGCATTGCCATGGCAACTTGCAGTCCGTGGCAATGAAAAGGCCAAAGCACCACTAGGGCTGACATCCTCTCGCTAACGTCTGATGGCCTGCTACTGTTGTTGTGTAAGCTGTGCAAGTTCTGAAGTAGGAGCAAAATGACTGCACTTAACTAAATGGGCCTCATCACGACCCAGGCGGTAAGTTACCGCCTGGGTCGTACCTTTACCACCATGGCGTAAACTACGTTTACGCCATGGTGGTTGGCGGACTTACCGCCCCATTCCGAGGTTGGCGGGGCGGTAAGTCCCCAATCCCCATTTACCCTTCCCCATTCCCATTTTTGCCCCATAGGGCATAATGGGAGTGGGGAAGGTGTTAATTACGCCACCGTAAATTACGGTGGCGTAATTAACAACAAGGTCCCTTAGCGCCATGGATTTTAACACCTGCTAAAAGCAGGTGTTAAATCCTCCATGGCGCTAAGGGACCTCGGAATCAGGCGGTAAGGGTCGGCGCTGTTTACGCTGCCGTAAACCCCTTACCACCTGGGTCCTAATGAGACCCAATGTCTGTTATTATTTTCATTTGTATGCAGCCACTCTCTCTACCCACACCCTTCCTACCACCATTCTTTCTACCCCCACCAACCCTACCACATTCTTTCTACCCCATCCTAGCTCCACTCTCTGTACACCCACCCACCATACCCCCTCTCTCTATCCCCACCCACCGACCCCACCTCCACTCTCTTTCCCCACCCACCGACCCCACCTCCACTCTCTTTCCCCAAACATCTACCCTACCCACTACTCACTACAACCCACTCAGCCACCCCACCACCACTGTCTACTCCCCTCATCCTCCCTCTCACACACTTACTTTATTTCTTACCCTCTCATTCTCAACCTCTCAGGAGATTACTTAGAGGCATGCCTAAAGCTGCATGCGGTGTGAAAAACTTCAAGCAGCAGGCAACCTGATTATGAATTTCTATACAACTGTTTGACTTTTTCTCCGTAGTACAGCTGTAAAGCCAAGAGGCATTTTTTTGGGCTTGTTACTTTTCCATGCCGGAATTTGTACGTTTCCATTTAGGGTGGGAAAGCAAACGCAAGACATTGGGCCTCATTACAAATTGCCCGGTATGGAAACAACAGTGGCGGTAAACCCGCCGCCACCGTTGTTTCCATGCCGGACGATCACAACTCCTGCAGGCGGGAGGTGATGTTCCCGCCAGGTGTGACCTGGCGGGTTTAACACTGCCCGCCTGCAGGCGGACAAGGAAACACCGGCAGCATTACGAGATGCTGCCAGTGTTTCCATGATCCCCATTCCCATCGAGTCCCATAGGACTCGATGGGAATGGGGATTAAAACCATTACACCTCCGTGATTTCCGGAAAACCGGGGTTGTAATGCGCCGGTAATTCCGGGAATCACGGAGGCGGAATGGTAATACGAGTCCGGCGGTAACCAGGCGGTTTTACCGCCGCGGTTACCGCCAGACTCGTAATGAGGCCAACTATTTTGCCTCAAAATGTCACCATAATGGTTTTGTATACTGTCAACTTTTTTAATGTGATTTGTGGAAGATTCAACTTATTTTGCCCTGTTTTTGTGGCTTTATTTCATAAGCCTTTGCTTGCTTTCCGTGACTCCACTCCTTCCCTTTCTCCTCCCCAGGAAGCAGGTTATCTATAGTACGTTCTTGCATTTCCAGCACCGCCTGTGATATAGATCACACCTCACTCCTTCAGTTTTACCTGGATATATCTGGCCTGAAAGTCAAGGAGCACTCTCTGTTTCTCCAGTGCTATGAGACTAGCAACAGCAAATCAGGGCTTTAAAACTACACATAACATAACTGTGCCTATACGGCTTGAACAGACACCCATGTATTGTCGCAAGCTGCAGTGCTTGAAAGCTTCTAGCAGTTTAGTACCTCCTTAAGAGCCTTATTTAGTTTCAGCCATCCTCGCTCATATTTCCTCTTGCTCATCATCAATGGCACCCTCTATCAATGGCTTCCTCACTTGCTCTATTCCCCTTCTCATTCTGCACCCCTTATCACACCCTCCTTTAAAACTGCACTCTCCTCCTTGCCCCCAGGTGCCTATAAATGCAACATGCAAAGAACATCAGTAAACACCAAAACTATTGGCGTTGCCAATGCTTGTTTCACAAGAAGTCAAACCCCACTTCACTGCAATCTAATCCACTCTGGACACGATGCGGGAAAGCACAGATTTAGAAGTCACTTCTAAGAATCTCTAAGAGCCTTCCTCTCCCTCTCTGCCGTCCCTTACCTCTTATTCAGCACCTTGAAACACTTCACCTTGAGCTGTGTGCTATTTAGGGTAACAGCATATACATATGTAACAGTCCAGTTCTTTACATAGCCACCAATGATCTTCCCCTGACACCTACCTCCAAAGAACTAGTGCAGTGTAAAGGAGTTGCTATATAGATTTCTAGCCACCTACACCTTCAACCTCTGGCTCAGATGTGCATTAATGAGACATAACTTGGCAATTTACTATTTTTTAAGTTGTGATGTTTGGCATTTAACAAATTCTTACAACAGACTCTTTGTTAATCTCTAAACGTTACCAGCCTTCAATGAAAGAGGAGCTGTCCAGCACTGTCACCAGTAACACTTTTCTCGGCTGGATGGGAAGCAACAAAGGCAGTGAGGGAAAGAAGGTGTTGCTTTCTGATGCAGCAAAGCAGATGAAACCTCCCACCTGATATATATGTCTGTCCAACCGTGTATATATGACCCACAGTGCACAGAACATTTTCTGAAATTATCGTAAAAAATCAAATGAGCACCGACCAGTGTGTATTATGTCCTCAAAATAGTTGCATGCATGCATCACTATCAAAGGTGACTGTGGTCCTCAAATTGTAAGCTGTCCTTCCAATGAACCTTACATTCTTGTCTCCCACAAGCCTTAGCAGCTTATGATAATATATTAGTTTCGACAACGCCCCTTTCCCTCCTCAGCACCTCGCAAATGCATGTTTTGTTCCTCATGAGGTACAATGTATCTATTTGAGAGAGAGGAAGAGAGACAAGAGTGGGGTGACATTGGGAGCTAGAGAAATGAGACCTGTCTGCAAATGGCTAGGAGCAGGAGGGCAGGGTTGCAGTCTGTTCTGCCTTGTAAGTCCTAAATCTGCCTTCCCTCAATTAAGTAACTCACCTCTAAGATCTCCTACTACCTTGCACTACACACACAACCCCCCCGCCCCTGAAAGAAAGCCACCACAGGCCTAGTTATCTAGTTATTAGAACCTCAACACTAACCAAGTCACAACTAAGCAGTCCTTTTAGCCCTGTCACACTCTCCCACATCAGTGGCTAGCCAGACTCAAAGTTATGTAGTCTATAGGATTTTGGGCTCTTCCACATGGATAACATACTGCTAAGGAGCAGATTGCCACTCAGGAACCGGGTGCTTCCGACCCACACCTATCAGCACCACAGGTTTAATATATGTTTTTCCCACTGTCGGATTAATGAACACCAACCCCTTTTTCTCTTACAGAGCCAAGTTCAGCAATACTACCAATAGTGGAAGACATGCGCTATTCAAGTCCACTTAAATTACATTACGTAGTAATATGTTTCAAACATTGTTATGCTCAGAACATGTACTTTGATGTTATGCAACACATTCAGGAACTATTGTGCTATTTATCTTCATATTGTTCCCCATAGGTGATTTATTTACAAAATGTGGAATTTTCTCACTGATTGAATTCTTATATACTGAGTGAGATCATATTTTCTTTATATACAGTAATTTATTTACAAACGGAGACAGAAAAGTATTTACATCATTCAGAATGGATGAAAGCAAGGCCACCTGAGACAATGCTGAGTGATACAAACTACATGTTTGCCTTGTTGCATGATTTGTTGGATGAGTGATGTGTGTGTGTGTGGGTGTCTGTGTGTGTATGTGTGTGGGGTGGTTTGATGCGTGGGTGGGATTAATGCATGAATGTGTTTGGCAGCAGTGTGCTACATCATGAGAGCTAATTATAGTGACAGTAATGGATTATTTTCTTCAAGCAGCATCTTTCAATGTGCTATATAGGTATTTCTGGCATAGATAGTTACTGCACCTTCAGGGATGTGATTTACATTGACTTCACAAAAATAGATTATGACTTTGGCTACATGAAAGTATTTTAATGTTACAGCACTTCACTGAGTGTGGCTAAAATTTCATGAAAGTGGTTTACACTGTCATATTGTCATACTGTGGGCACAGCTTCATGAAAGAGATTTGTAGTGATCATACTAGCATAGATAGTGGCGGAGGCTTAATGAAAGGGACACGCAATGACCACAATGGTGAGGAACAGACATACCTACATGTTACCAAACCCCATCTTGCAGGGCGGCAGAAGCAGATAATGCATAGAGTAAAATCTGGTGGCATAACATGAAGGCCAGCCCCATCCTGAAGGGTGGCAGCAGCAGGTAATGCAAAGAGTCAGTATAGGTGGCACAGACAAGCAGCCTAGCCCCATATTGAGAGCGGTGGCCCACACAGTGCAAAAGACAAATCCAGTGGCATAAACATGATGGCCATCCCCAACTTTAAGGGTGGTGGCAGCAAGTAATGCAGGAAGTCAGTGTAGGTGGTACAGACAAGCAGCCTAATCCCATATTGAGGGTGACGGCATATACAGTGCAAAAAGAAAAATCTGGTGGCATAAACATGAAGGCCAGCCGCATCTTGAAGGGAAATGTAGCAAAGCAGATGACCAAGGGGGTGGGGGGAGACATCATACAGCATGGGGTGGGGGGACATACACACAGCAAACAGGCGACCAAGTGGTTGGGGGACACACAACATACGGGTGACTACGGGGGTGTGGGGAGACACACAGTAAACAGGCGACCAAGGGGTTGGGGGGGAGACACAGCATACGGTGACTAAGGGGGTAGGGGGCGACACATAGAAAACAAGCAACCAAGGGGGAGGGGGCAGACACAGCATACGGGCAACTATCGGGGAGGGAGAGACACACTCACAGCATACGGGCAACCAAGGGGATGGAGGGAGACATCACACAACATACGGGTGACTATGGGGGTGGTGGGAGGCATCACACAGCATTGGGCTCCTCGTTGGTGGAGGTTGTGCCTTACCATGCTGGCACCCCACTCTACCTCCCAACTCCATGCAACATAAAGGACCCAGAAACTACATTAAGAAGGCCGCCACCGCGTTGCCACACATTGCCTGGACCTTCTTGCCTGGCTGGAGGCACCCGGCAGCTTCTCGCATCGTGATTGGCAGACCCCCTCCTCAAATGAGAGGGCTGCCTCGAGCCAGGAGCCAAAGCCGGCCTTCGTCCTAAGGCCCGCGCTCTTAGGCTGAGGACGTGTCTTTCCCTGTCTTCCTGGCTTGCCGATGCCGTCCCATCCCCCTGGTCCCGAGGCCACCCGAGGCCACCAATCTAGAATTCATAAACGTACGACATTGATGACCATGCGCAGGTGTCGTGAGATTAGCCTATTTGGAATCTTTTTTTATGGGTGACTATGGGATTGGGGGGAGGCATCACACAACATACGGGTGACTATGGGGATGGGGGGGACATCACACAGCATATAGGTGACTATGGGGGAGGGGGAGACATCACACAACATACAGGCGACTATGGGGGTGGGGGGAGGCATCACGCAACATACAGGCGGCTATGGGGGTGGGGGGCCATCACACAGCATACAGGCAACTATGTGGGAGGGAGGAGACACAGTCACAGCATACGGGCGACTATGGGGGTGGGGGACCTTCGCGCACCTGAAGCAGGATTTAGCTGACAGGGGCTGATGGCAGATACTATTTTGCATGCCTATACAACATGACAAGCAAACATAGGGAGGGTGGGGATGCATAGGCATACACAGCATAACAAGTGACCATGGGGCATGAGGTGGTGAACATTGGCATCAAGATCGATTATCGGAAGTTACAGACTCTCTGTACATTATGGTGTCAAATTTTCAAGAATGGTGAATGGCGGAATTAGCAGAATGCGTACATAGTGATGCAATAACATTAAGGAGGCGATAAATATATTTTTTCTATGTTAGAGGATCAGTCTGGTTAGAAGTGCAGGTTGAAAAAGATTCCAAATAGGCTAATCTCACGACACCTGCGCATGGTCATCAATGTCGTACGTTTATGAATTTCTAGTTTGGTGGCCTCGGGACCAGGGGGATGGGACAGCATCGGCAAGCCAGGAAGACAGGGAAAGACAGGTCCTCAGCCTAAGAGCGCGGGCCTTAGGACGAAGGCCGGCTTTGGCTCCTGGCTCGAGGCAGCCCTCTCATTTGGTGAGGGGGTCTGCCAATCACGATGCGAGAAGCTGCCGGGTGCCTGCAGCCAGGCAAGAAGGTCCAGGCAATGTGTGGCAACGCGGAGGCGGCTTTATTAATGTAGTTTCTGGGTCCTTGATGTTGCATGGAGTTGGGAGGTAGAGTGGGGTGCCAGCATGGTAAGGCACAACCTCCACCGACGAGGAGCCCAATGCTGACATATATCATGGGCACAGTTTTAATAAAAGTAACTTATGATATCAATGCTGGCATCATTTAAATATCGTCAAATGCTCCTGCCTACTGTTGATGACAACATGGCAACTATTGGATTAATTCATGTGTTACCATAGAGAACCAATTTAAATTGTATGGCTTCTTTCGCTATTTTTTATTGAACATTGTCCTGTAGAATGCACCATTTTAACAGATTATTTAAAAATGTTCTAGGGAAGACGCTCATGATTGCCCCTACATGCAATAACGCTCTCCTGCTATTCTTGGTCAGTTGCGCTAAATTGTGTGATATATTAATGCTCCTGCACCAACAATATTTACCTGCCACCTCTGACCTTGAATTTTTACAATGCAAATGTCCCACCAGAAGTCAAACCATCCCACATATCAGAAGCTGCCTTTGTTAGTGGCATGTTGAAAAGGATGTTACTGGCCACACACAGTGGTGGCTGGAACATTTGGGCATCAAGGGCCAGGTGCCACCACCACACACCACCTTTGTTTCTAAGTTAATTGTAAGATGTAAGATAAAAGTTATCAATGGCATTTTCTACATCCTAAAGAACGTGAATCCCTGCTTACTCATTCTGCTTGACCTCTCTGCTGCCTTCGATACCATTGACCATGAAGCACTACACAACATCCTCACCACCCATATATGTTTTGATGGAACCATTCTGTAGTAGTTTGCCTCGTACCTCTCCAACAAAAAACATTTCATCCAGATGGGCTCAAACAGATATCAGCATCTCCCAGTAATCTGGAGCATTCCACAAGTCTCCAGGCTGTCCCCTTTCATCTTTAACTAATATATGGAACCTCTGTGGGAACTCTTTGCCAACACCAACATCGAGCTATACCAACATGCAAACAAAACCCATCGTTACCTAAAGATCAGTTGCATAGATCCATTGACTTGAGCACTGTCTGTCCTTCATACAAGCCTGGATGTCAAGCACCTACCTGAAACTCAACCCTGCATAGACAGAATTAATTCTTCTATGACACCCAAGAAGTGTGCCCAAGTGCAGAATTGGCTGATTGACATAAGCTTGATAGATTCACTCGACTCACTGAGTGCAAAATCTCTCAGCTCTACTAGCAACACTAAACTCTTACTCAAAACACACATCACCAAGAAGACCCAAACGGCATGGTGCCAGTTTGCATTCTTCCACAATGCCAAGCCTTTTTCCCATGCCTTTCAGAACTGTTGTCCAAGCTGTGGTCATCTCCCACCTGGACGCTGTCAACGTCCGACACGCAGGAGTCCCCGCTGCCATGTTGGCCCTTCCGAAAGCAGTCCGGCATGCAGTAGCAGGCCTCATCACAGGACTAAGAAAGTTTGACCACATCACTCCATCCTCAAGGAGCAGCAGTGGCTAAACCTTCAAGAATTAATAATAGTCAAGTCTGCCTGCATCCCCTACAAAGCAGCCACAACCAAAGCACCACTCTACTTGACTGAGAAATTCACCATCTCTGGGAGCCAGTGAATCACCCGGAAACGCAAAGTTGCCAGGCTGGAAGGGAAAAAAACTGCGAGAGAAGAAATGGGAAACAGGCATGTTCCTGCTATGTGTCCTGTCCCTGAAACAAGGTATGACTGCACATAAGACCTCCCCTCTTGCACCCTATACTTCAGGAAGGATCTGAGGAAACTACTCTTCAAAGAACATCGGCAATCACTGATCGCTCCACTCAACCATTTCGACCAGTTCCACCCCTAGCCTGTTTCTCCACCTATCCCAACTCCTATGCTACCCCTGTACCCTACTTGTAAGCCCTGGGTGTGCCCTCTTTGTACAGCCATGCATCGCTTCCCTGCTTGTTTTTTTTTCTTTATAAATCTAATACATACATACAAGGTTTGATTTAAAACCTCACGTCTTTCACATAGTGAAGCACAGCCGGCCCCTTCTGAAGCATGATCTTAGTAAGCAATCTGCACATGTGTGGAGGCCCAGGTCACCCGGGAGCTGTGGCAAAGCATTTACGTCTTCAGGCAGCTTGGATGTTCCTCAGCAGGGCTTGCAGGGGGTCCCTTTCATTTTGTTTTTAAGCCACTGAATTAAAAAAGACTACAGACTACCCAAATGAGAAAATAACTGTCAGGATGAAGATGTGTAGCATCCCAATTCCATTTTCTTTGAAACTGTGAGAATAGCAACAATTTACCAGATTCGACATTTGAAAAGAGAGTTTCACAAAATAACTTTTAGCTATGTCTATCAAGTGACCTCAACGATTAAGACAATATTGTTCATAGAAAAATAAATGCACAATTTCTTAGAATTGGCATCTCCAACAATTCCTAAGAATCTGGTTTTAGCATTGCCTTTATTGGAAAATTGCCCCAGCCGCCCAATCTACAGTGCTTGCAGCCCTGCTCAAAAGGAGGGTGTCATCGGACACATGCACCATGCATCGGCACGCCTCCCATGGCTCACAAGGTACGGAGGGGTGGAGGAACCACATGCTTCCACTCACAGGCTCAGATTTCACTGAAAGGAGAATACCTACCCCCAATGAGCCAGCAGGGGTCCTACACATACGGAAAAACACCACAGGGGGTGAAGGGCTATCTCATGCCTCAGAGAAAAAAAACATAATAGACCGCAGGGGCCACATACCAAGCAGGATACCGCAAATACCACACCCAGTTTCAAGGCAGTGTGCACAATAACAAACAAGCATTAAGCCTCAGGAGAACCAGCCGTGGCAAGTGTGCGAGGAAGGCAGAGTACCAGCTGCATCACACCATGTTGGGTGACTCAGAGGTCTCGTCCTTCCCTTGAGCAGAGGATCCTAAGTTCTGCACGTACCGCATGCGTTTGACCTGTGGAACACTAGCAATCTAGGGCCACAATGGAGAATATGGCTGAGAGACTTCAAATTTCAAGTAGGCGGCATAGGGCTTCTAGACGACGAGAGACTGAAAAACATGCTGTCCATGGCAGTAGGGCCTACTTTAAGGGACATTGCCAGCAAACTATTAGATCTAGAAACCGTATCATTCCAAGACCTGCACACAAAATTATCGGAGCGCTTCGCACCACATACCAATGTCGATTATGAGAGGCACATCTTCCCTATGACACGCCAAGAAAAAGGGGTGTCTTGTGATAATTTTGTCATGTGGTTAAGAATGAAGCTAGAAGACTGCAGATGCCACAGATATTCCAACGACAAAGCTCTGCGATCCTCGGTGATAGCAGGATGTGACTCCCAAGCCTTCAGGAAAAACACCTATAAAACCAAAGGTCCCTAGAGGAAATCCTTGCCTTAGCACGCATGAAAGCATCGGTAGAATCCCAACTAGACAATCTAGGCAAAGTGACGATGCAACCCAAACGCACAGAATCTGATGCTGTCAACAAGCTGTATGGCGCACAAACTTCTCTGCCCAGATGCAGAAACCCACCTTTTCCAAATGCGGCTATGAATAACCCCACACCGCAGAATGCCCCGTACTTGGTGATAAATGTGCAGCATGTGGAGGTGATGATCATTTCAGGGCAGTATGTAAAAATGCACCTCTGCCACCGACCAGTAGATGATAATTCAGGGAATGATGACGGTCAGCTGTGGCGAATCTCCCCAAGCCTGAGCCCAACAGTGACTCCATGAGATCGAAGCGAGATGAGCGCGGATACTGCAGACAACACACTCAAGATGACCAGAGAACCCTCGAGGTTCCAGACAAAGCTGTCACAGATGTATGTCCGATACATTGAGATGAGATCACCGTTCAGCACTGAATCACCTTCATCCGGTGAAGACCAACGCAAAAAAGGATACGTATGGGCGCTGAACAATCACATGGCGATGCAACACAGCCCAATCCTCATACTTGGCGTCAATGGCACACCCCTCGACTTTCTAATCGACACAGGGGCAATGGTCAATATAATCTTTGAAGAAGCTTACAATGCACTCTCCAAGGCCCCAAACTCAAGAGATCCACCAATGACATTTTTACATACGGATCTACGATGCCACTTCCATGCAAATGGGTCATCACTGCCACCTGCACCCACAAAGCTCACACGGCAATAATACCACTTCGCGTCCTCAAAAATGGGCCTCTTGCACATAGTATATCACCATATGGCCCACAGGTACTTCATGAGGCCTGAAGACATCGAAGCAGCATTCCCAAACCTATTTAAAGGCTTGGGGAAACTAAAAAAACTGAAAATTCAACTGCACATCAACCAAGACGCCAAGCCGGTTGCCCAACATTACAGCGGCATACCCATTAATATCTTATGACAAGTTGTGGAGGAGATAAGCACACTTTTGAAACAGCAAGTAATTGAACCTGTGACAGGACCCACCCCGTGGGTATAACCTATAGTCCCGGGCCTGAATAAATCACCAGATGGATCCATCAGGTTGTGAGTGGACATGACGAGAGCTAACCAGACAATCGAGCGGGAACAACACCAAGCGCCCACAATCACTGACATGATCCACCTATTACATGGTGCCAAATATTTCTCCAAACTCGACCACATGAAAGGCTATCACGAGCTCGAGATCGCCCCTGAATCCAGCTACATAACAACTTTCATCACTCACATGGGTCTTTTCCAATACAGGAGGCTCAGCTTCACCATTTCATCAGCCGCAGAAATCTTTCAGGAGGAGATTCACAAAGTTATCCGCCATGTCCCCAACTGGCTCAACTACTCTGACAACATCCTAGTCTTCGGCAAGTCAAAAGTGGAACAAGACGCAGCCCTACACCGAGTGTACGCCACCCTCGAAGCAGCGGAACTCACATTCACCAAGACAAAATGTGAGTGCAGGAAAGGATTGCTTGCGTTCTTTGGACATATATCGTCTACTGGTCGGAGGCAGAGGGTATGCGACCGAAAAGTGGCGGCACTAAATACAGCACTATCACCCAAGAAAGTGTCGGAACTATGCTCGTTACTAGGTCTTGCGAGCTACTGCTCAAGGTACTTCCAAGATTATGCCATGGTCAGCAATCCTCTCCATCTTTTCAACTGGAAAGACCAACCATTTGAATGGTCGCCAGACTGCCAGCAAGCTTTTGAGACCACAAGAAACAACATCTCCAAGGCAGAAGACATGGCCTACTTCAACATGTAAAGACAAACTGAAGTCATCATTGATGCCAGCCCGGTAGGCCTGGGTGCAATCCTCACACAATGAGACTCTTTGGATCCGTCCAATGTCTTTATCATGGCCTACGCAAGCAGGAGCCTCATCCCCATGGAACAGGCATACTCACAGGCGGAGAAGGAGGGCCTTGCTAGGGTGTGGCTCTGTGAGTATTTTCATCTCTTCCTGTACAGAAAGGCATTCCTGGTTATCACCGACCACCAGGCCCTCTTAACGATCTATAGAGAACCGAAAGCAAGAATGCCACCGAGGATAGCACGATGGGGACTAAGCTTACAAGATTATACATTCTTCATTTATTTAATTATTTTTATTTATTCCATTTGTTAATAGCCCAGACCCTTAGTTATCATGTCATACACCGTCCAGGCAAAGACGGCAACCCGACCTATTACCTGTCCAGACACCCCACTGGGCCGCCTCAAGCAGGCCCCCCCATTGCGGATGCATACATTAACTACATTATCCATAACCTACAACCCCTGCCCATCAACTGGACCACCCTGGCGAGAGAATCACAACAAGATAAGGCACTCGCTATCGTGGCACACTGCATCACGACGGGGAAGATGACCAAGCTCAGGGCTCAACCCAGAAATGAACCAGAGCATATACAGAACTATGTAAGGTGCATGGAACTGGTGTCAGACGAGCTCACAGTTGACTATGACCATATCATCATGAAAGGCTGCAAGGTCATCATTCCGGAATCGCTGTGAGAAAAATAGAGTATCCACTAAACGCCTTCTTCTACGACAGAAAGTATGGTTCCCCAGCTTGGATGCCATGGTAGAAGGAATAGTAGGCAATTGCACCACCTGTGCCCAAGTCGCCCCGCCCTCTCATCCCAACCCACTACAAATGTCCCAGCTCCCAGAAGGTGTCTGGGAGGAACTGGGCGTAGACTTCTCTGTGATCACTGCATAACAGCGCATACGTCCTCGTACTAATTGATGAATACCTGCATTTTCCAGACGCCAGCTCATTGAATCAATGGCTGCCACGTGTGTCATCCCTGGATGGCCAACATCAAGAGGACCCTACAAATTGCCCACATCATCAACAAGCCCTTTGAACAAGCACTATATCAGCTCTTGCGCGAGAATAGGCACATGCCACAGAGCACACTGGCGTGTGCCCATCAGACCCTATGTTCCACAGGACAATAAGAACATGACTACCAGAAAGTGATAAGCCTGAGCCGGAAACACTCCAGGAACAAGAAGTCAGGACCTGAGACCAAGCAGAAAAAGAAAAATGAAAGTTAAAGCAGACGCTTGACAAGGGGCCAACGAGTATGACATAGAACCGGGAGATCACATCCTGGTTCAGTAGTCAAAAGTCAGGAAAGAAGATCCCATGTTTGCATCCCAGCAGCTGGTGGTAACAGCCAAGAAGGGCACAATGATAACCGCCAGTGGGAACCATCAGCCATCTATAACGCAAAACTTGTCATACTTCACAAAAGTCACTGGTCCAACCCTCATGGCCTGGGAACCGGCGAGTAGCAGCCAAGAGGACCACCTATCAGATTGAAAGGGGCCCCTAGGGGTCCCTTACATCTATGGAAACAAGGCAAGTCACCACACACGATAGATACGCCAGACACGAGGTTGTATTCCCAAAGCTAGGGTTTATTGCAAAGCAAATAGTCTCAGTTGGCCAACTCGGTCTCACGCCCCGCGACGTGTATCTCTAGACCTCGAGGGACGCAAGAGAGCAAATTACGTACATCAGTTACATATATACAAAATGCATATCACACAATCAGCTATGATATGTTTAACACCCCCCTTTATTGGGTTTCTTTGAACTCGGTGTGATGATGGACACTTTCGACAATTATGACACCTTCAAATATCTATTCTAGTAACAATATGCAATTTGCAAGTGCGGAGGCATCTTTTAGTTGTTGAACAGAACACAGTGCTTCTGTTCTTGGAAGCGAGCTACATATGGGGGAAGAATCACATTCCAGATCTTGCTATCTATGAGGTGCTATTCGTGTCCTGGGAGCCGACACGCCCTACAGGGCTCAGTAAAAGGGGGGACCGTAAGAAGAGCATAATTCAAGCTTTTAGCTGCTTTATTCTAGCATATTCTACCATATAACGAGACTGGCTGGCAGCTGTGAAATGATTAAATGCCCTGCACATGGGCGTAGGACATGGGGGGGACAGTGGGGACAAATCGCCCCCACAATTTTAAGAGGGGGGGATGTAATGTCATTTATCCCCCCCAGAATATGTGTTTGGTGTGTCGTGCAGGGATCTGTTTTTGAAGTCGGGGGAGGGGCTGCTTACTATGTAAACTGCCCTCTGCCCCCTGACCCCTAAAGCATGGGGGTAATACCCTGGGGGCAGATGGGTGATATCTGCCCCCAGCGAAGGGGGGCAAACAAAAAAAAAATTTATTTTAAAACGTAGTTTTGGGTGGGCTGGGTGCGGGTGGGACCACTAGCCACCAGCGATCTTTGAAAGGGAGGTGGCCCTCCCACCTTAAGTGGATGGGGGCACCTTATGTAGCCCTCCCTGGCGGCAGATTTCTGCCCCTAGGAAGGGGTACATGAGATGCCCTCCATCCATTTGGGGTGGGGGGAGAGGCCACTTCAAATATTGGCAGATCCACCCCTCACAACCCTGGGCAGTACATTTTGACCCCCCCGGGGGCAGATGGCCACACACATGTGCCCATCTGCCCCTAGCGAAGGGCAAAACAAAAAGATATATATTATAACTTGTTTTGGGTGGGGGTGGGGAGGGGGGCCCACTAGACCACCAGGAATTTTTGTGTTTGAAAGGGGGGTAGCCCCCCCCACCCTAAGTGGATGAGGGGGCACCTTATGTAGCCCTCCCTGGCGGCAGATTTCTGCCCCTAGGAAGGGGTACATGAGATGCCCCCATCCATTTGGGGTGGGGGAGGCCACTGCAAATATTGGCAGAGCCACCCCCCAAGCCCGGGGCAGCACGTTTTGCCACCCCCCGGGGGGCAGATGGCCACACACATGTGCCCATCTGCCCCTAGGAAAAGGGCAAAACAAAAATAAAACAAATTATAACTTGTTTCAGGTGGGTTTAACCACCATGGATGTTTTTAGTGGAAAGGGGGGTGGCCCTCTCCCCCCACCCCAAATGGATGGGGGGCATCTAATGTAGCCCTCCCTGAGGGCAGATTGCTAGCACAATCTGCCGCTAGGAAAGAGGCAAAACAAAAACAAAAATAAAAAAATGATAACTTGTTTTGGGTGGGTGTGGGGGTCACTAAACCACCATGGATGTTTTTAGTGGAAAGGGGGGTGCCCACGGATGTCTTCTTTTCAGAAATGCATGGGGTTCCCTGTTTTCCTTGGTGGCTTCGACACCCTATGCACAAATCTGTAGGTTGTCCACATGAGCAAAATCTGCTTTGCCGAAAGGCTTGGGATTATCGGCAGAGCAGATTTTGCACATGTGGACAACATACAGATTTGGGCCTAGGGTGTCGAAGCCACCAAGGAAAACAGGGAACCCCATGCATTTCCAAAAAGAGTACACCCGTGGGAATCCACAGAGGTCTGACTTGCGCGAACCGCCCCAGAATGTAATACCCAGAATCCCTGGCAAAGTCTGAAATGTTGTGAAAAAACTACAATTTTCAGACATTTCCCTCTAGCCACCCACCAAAACACACCGCCAACACAACATGTCCTACTTTCCCGCGGTCCGACATAAACAATACCTCACATGTGTGGGTGCGCCTACCTGGGCACAAAGGGAAAAGGCTACACCACTGATAACCCCCAAAGGGTTTGGGGAGACAACCTACAGATTTGGGTCTAGGGTTCCAAAGCCACGAAGGAAAACAGGGTAGCTCATGCATTTCCAAAAAAAAGACACCCTTGGGAATGCACTGAGGTCTGACTTGCGCGAATCGCCGCAGAATGTATTACCCACAATCCCAGACAAATTGAAAATTGTGTTTTTTCAACTAAATTTCAGACTTGTGGGTCATAAATTATGGGGCGATTCATGCAAATCAGACCTCTGTGAATTCCCACGTGTGTCTTCTTTTTGGAAATGCATGGGGTTCCCTGTTGTCCTTCGTGGCTTCAACACCCTAGGCCCAAATCTGTAGGTTGTCCACATGAGCAAAATTCCTGAAAATCTGCTGTGCGAAAAGACTTGGGGTTACCAGTGTTTTAGGCTTTTCCCTTTGCGCCCAGGTAGGTGCACCCACACATGTGAGGTACCGTTTGCGTCGGGAAACCTGTGGGAACGCGGGAAGGTAGGCCATGTATTGTTGGCTGCTTGTTTCGGTGTGAGACCAGAGTGAAATGTGCGGAAATTGGGTTTTTTTCTGTCATTTTCCCGATTTTCCCCCAAACTATGGAATATTTCCCTACATAGTTGTTGCCTGACCTGTGCAAATCACCCCATCCTAAACTTGGAATATTGTCTACTTTTCAGAAATGTATGCCTTTCTGGCTTCCCATTCAGCTTTCCTACCCTTTTCTTCCATTTCGTCCACGCATGTCCTATTGGACAAAAAACGCCAAAATTACCTACCTATCACAAAACGGCTGATTAGCATATCAAAGGGTTATTTTGGTTTCCACTCAATCTGTTCTTGAACGCCTGGAAAATGGCGAATCCAGCACAGCAAACCATTTGTTCCTAGCTCTTACAATGAAAACACCACAGGCTTCTTTGTACAATATTTTATTGGCATTTTTGGAAAAAAAACAGAAATGTTCTCCTTTTTGGTTATTTTCTCTCACCCCCCTACTGCAAACTAGGATTCTTGGGTGGGGTTATGACCGCCTGCATGCGGGAAAAAATGGGCCAACTTTGCCCGAGATATCTCATGTAACAAAGAAGTTACAGGGGATTGAATGGCAACATACCGAAATCACCAAAAAAGGCCTTGGCACTGGGGGAAAATACCCATGACAGTTAAGGGGTTAAGGCGGTAAAGCCCCAGAGGAGATACCATTTGTAAGGTAGCTAACTTAGTTCATTATCCAAATGCAGATTGTGCACAGGAATATGTAACACCTGTGTTCAGCACCTGGTTTAATCTTCCGGTGGGATAATAGTCAGAGTGAATGCATTCAGCTTCCGATGCAACACAGCATTTTCCAGGTCAATTGGTTCAGAAAAAGTGGGGGACTACACTACTACTGTCGCTTTTTCTAATTGGCCAGATTTTCGTGCATTTTCTGGGTGGTGGTCAGGAGCCAAGTGGACACACCAGGACCCCCTGTATTTCCCGCTCCACCAGACAAATGCAGCCTTACTGCCAGCATGGATTCTCATTCTGGAAATAAGAAAAGGGATTCCTCTGGTATCTGCTTGAAAATGAAACCTGGTAAAAGCAGACAGAGTCCAGAGGAAGCCATTTTCAATTCTGCCACCAATCGCTAATTGCGCAAGGTGTTTATACTATTCCAAAGTGGAAAAGCAATGTGATTTCAACTGCCTTTTACGCTAAAATCGTACATTTTGTGGCAGAAAAGTAAAAAAGTGTGCCGTTGGAAGTGGTCCACTCCATCAAGTTTACTTTGCGCCTTGATGCTTGGGGGTTTTGCGTGATGCTACACATGTAATAAATAAATAAATACATTTAACATGACCCCAGATAAATGCTAATTCGTGATTAGAATGAGTGAGCATGGCATGTCGCTGGTAAGAGGGTGTCCTGTGCTTCTTGATTGCATTGGCAAATGCCCTTAATTGCCATCTCGCGTTAAGCAGGTGCTTAAACCCATCAGTGTAGATTGCGCAATAATAAGTCGACAGAGGTATTTCAAATGGCCAATTTCGCTCTTTCGGTGACATTGTCAAAGTGGAAGAATGTTGCCCAGCATGTGCCACTTTCTCTGTGGAGTGAATTGTGCCCACCCCGAGGAAGAAGTGTGAAAAACCCACAAGGGCACTGTGCCCTGCTCTTTCTGTGTGTGTCTTCCCCACAGGGCGACAGATGCCGACTCAGACATAGGTAAGTCTCAGGTGGCAAGCCTGTATCCTAGTTGATGTGGCAAAGGATTCCAGACTTCTGAGGCTGATAACATTAGTAGCATTGAGTTACATGCCACCTGACAGGTATGTGTGATAAAGTTGAAAAGCAGAGCTGTTAGTGGGCTAAAGCAGGAGGCAATGTCTGCCCACCCTCAAAGGGTACGTAAAACCAAAAGTAATAGGCCCCTCCCCCCATCATGGCTGTAGGGGCCAGGCTTCCAAACCATGGCAAGAATGCCCTCCAATCATCCATGCCCACGAGTAGGGTAACCCTCGTGCTCCAGAAACCCTGTTGAGCAACCTCTGTGCTTTCCAGGTGATACTAACATTATTTAAAGCCAGAAGTCTAAAAGGTAATCGCTTAATTGCAGCTGGAAATTAGCTCCTGCTGTGATCAAAATGTCTTAACCAAGTGTGACATCATCCCCTTCATTTATAAGCAATATATGTGTTCCCTCGTTTCTTCATTACTGAATTACTGTTAGAAACAAAGGCAAGAGTTGTGTCTCTTGTGTAGGCATTAGGAAGGCGGTTGTCAGACTCTGGCATAATATGCCATGTTCTTCAAATACAATATTGGCTAGCTGTTGACCTCTTATGGCCAGGTAGAAACATCATGGTGGTGACTGGCAAATGTCTTTCCCCTGCAGACAGAAAAGCGGAAATAAGAGGCCAATTCAAGACATGTAATAAATAGAAGTGAAGACAGACTGCAGCTGCCATTGCTGTGTTAGGGAGAATATGTTGAGTGTTCAATAAAGGATGTATGTATTAAGCAAGCAAGCAGTGAGACAAGGGAGAGACAAAGAAAGGCCAGAGGGGCTCTATGAATAATTTAACAGGGCAGAGGACCCATACTCTGCCATCCTAGTAACATATGAGAAAATCAAATAGATCAGGCTTTGCAGCAAATGTTAAACGAGAAAGGATCAGAGTCCAGCTCTGCTTTCAGAATAGCAAAGGCAAAGAAAGGCTAGGCTCTAAAGCCAGCATGTGATGGAATAAGAGGGTGAGACTCATCGTGAGAGGCTGGCCTGGCCCTCGCAGGGGCGCTAGAGGGGCAGCCCACATAGCAGTCAGCCCCTCTGGCCACCCCCTGGGTCCAAATACACCCCACCTTCTAGGCATCCCCCGGGTCCGACACATCTGGCCGCGGACCTGCTCAGTGCTTACAAGGGGATGGGCTTGCGATCGCTCATCCTCCTTGTTTGCTGTACCCCCCACCCCCCGGAGGACAGTCAAAGCAGCAACATCACACACCTGGTCCCTCTACTCCCATAACAGGGCTTACTCAGAGGTACAAACAAGATTTCCTCTTTCTTTGTAACCCCCATCTTTCCATTCCAAGAGGCACACATGTCTCCTTGCCCCACACAAAAAAAGTAGCAACTTGCAGTTGGTAGAAAAGGCTTCAACTCCTTTATTTGGCAGGAGTCCACTTACAGGTGATATGCCTCTTAACAAGCTGGCGTCCTAGCTGTGGCCCACTAAAAGTAATTGTAATTTCCTCTCTCTTACCATGAGCTCAGTCAGATGAAAAATCCAGAAATGCAACATACAAAGACATGTTCTTTTCTGCTGCATCCTTTAATTTTCTTCTGTTTTCTTTTCTTCTTTTCTCTTGTTTTATACAGTGATATTTGTAATTTATTATGTACTGCTATTTAGATTCTAATTTTGTGAAAAGTCGAGTTCTTTGAATAAAACACAATAAATAAATTAATAAATAAATAAATAAATAAATAAAGCAAAGTCCCCAAGATGTCCCCTGTCCCCCCCAGATTTTATGTGTCTCCTACGCCCCTGGCCCTGCAGCTCTGCTTCAAGGCTATATTCGGGAGGGAGCCGGGCATTCCTTCCTGGTGCTGCCTACGTTGTGTTTCAACAAACTCTTGTTAGCCTTGCGGCCCTGCGGCCTTGTCCTTTCACGTTCAGACAACAATGTTTAACAGTCGAGCAGTGTAAGCAGGAAATGTGCTGCGAAGCAATAAGAACAGAAAGCAATGAGCAATTGTTAGGAAACAAAATGGCGATCCTTGTTACATCAAAATGGTCGTTCATTGGTAAACTCAGAAACCTATATGTCTATCCTATTGTGCATGAGACGGTTGGCCCACGGTCACCAAAATACGTTTGCCGTCAATCATGAGAGGTATCCATTTTTCTAGACTGACAAGATGACTCCTACCAAGGAGATGGCGAACAGTCAGATGAAGAAACCAGCATTGAAGAGGTGGAGGTGTTGCTGGCTTCCGATGCGTAGAACCGCCTGATGCGACCTCAGAGATGTTGCATTATGCCCCAGAGACTGATCGAAGAAATGGGGTAAGCCGAGTGGCGAACTGACACATTAAAAAGGGGGGAGATGTCGTGTTGTTAAGACTGGGCCATGCGCCCTTGTTTGGGAAGACCCCTGTTTGGGCCGAGTTCAGGGAAGTGACGTTGGGTTAGGGAGGGGGCGGGAGAGGAAAGGAAAGTTAGTTATGCATAACACTGTGTAGAATAAAGACGTGTTACTGATACCCGCCTGTGTCCGTGTCTGATTTCGCTCTGGTGGGCCTTCCTGCGCTGAGAGGTCCTCACGGCAGCAGAGGCTGGACCTGACTTATTTGTGGGTTTAAAATAACACAAACAGGTACACAAGGAATACAAAGGTGAACAGCTTCTGGACGGAAGTCAGCGTGACACATATCCACACGATCTGTCGAAGATTTCGAAGTTTCTGTAAATAGCAGTTCGAAAAGGTCATAACCTTTCTCACTACAGAAGCCGAAAGGAAACAAGCTGTCAGAATGAAAGGTTGAATTTTTGGATGCACACTGAATTAAATTGCACTTTATCGAGCACATCAAGATACCTGTGTTGATTTGCATTGAATAAGGTTTAAAGTCTACTTATTTACTTACCTCTGCAGGCTAGCAATTACCCACAGCCACCCTGTGCCCATGTCAGACTGCAGTGCTACAATCTACAGCTCTTGTCGAAATGTGTGCCATATAAAAAGCAAAATAATATACTCTTCGGGGCTTATCTTCTGAAAGGTGCAAATTGCATGCAGGTGACAACCAGCGTTAGCACTTACATGCTGCGGGGTCCCATGTATGGAATTTTACAGCAGTGTAAAAGTGAGGCAGTCCTTCCATTTTGCACTCTGTCTCGTGAAAAAGTGGATGCCGCCTGCAAATATATCCGTTCACTCATGAATTCCTAAGGAATCCGCCTGGCCTTGCAAATCAAAGTGGTTTCCATAGGAATCCATTCTTGTACGCCTGCATTCAAATCACTTGCAAGAGTCCATGTGGAACACTCACGAGAAGCCAAGGAATGCAAGATATAGGTCTTAGCTCCGTTCAGTGCCCCTCCTCCATCTTGTCAATCCAGCAAAGTGGGATAGAGAGGGGCATGGATACACACAAGCATAACGCCTTGCTGTTAGGCTTATATATGTCTGGTTCTGCCCGACTTAAAATGAGCGCAAATACGTTCAGCTTGCAAAAAAGAATCCTTCAAAAATAATTTACTGGAAACATATTTGGTGAACTATTTTATGACCAGTTACAGGGGCTGCCATCAATTCATAAAACTGGTTTATTACGCGTCTACCTCGTGCTCAGGCGAGTGGCATCAGAGGCATGCATACTGGCATCACACATGCTTGGCATGTCCCTTACTCTGACCCTGATGGGTAGGTCATTCTAGAAATAAGTACCTTGGTAGGATGAAGAGGGGACCCAACCATGCTACTGATACGGCTGCACACCTAGAGTGGTGCTCATATTATGGAAAATCCCACAATTGGCCCTTTCAGTGCTACTCACTTTATCAACTTCGAAAGTATTAAAAGCAGAATCGTCCCTACCCACAATAACATCTGTGGGCCTTAATATGAGTTTGGTGGTATGTGGGTGGTAAATCCACCCAGATACCGTCAAACTGTATTACAGTTACTGCCACTTTGAACACATTCCAACTTGGCCAGTATGGTGACACCGGTGCCTGAATTACTGGAATCTTTTACCGGTAAGGTGCATGACTTGCCTCCAGCTACTAGCTGGAGATAAATCAAGTGCCGCAGCGGCAAACCTGTAGTTGGCCTGTGCGGTAACATGCTGGAACATGCCGGAAAGCATTATTACAGGCACGTTATTACCCTACCGGCCAACTTGTAATGAGACCCGCGTGTGCCTTGCAGTTTGCACACACATCTCTGCAGCAGGTACATTAACCCATTGAGATGTCCTACTGCAGATTAAATGTGCTATTGTTTCTGGATAACATTTATAGATGCATAACCCTGTTTTTCCCTTGCTAAGCCCCAATTAAGACTTAGCTCAGCCCCCCCCCCCTTTTCCGTACCAACTTGTCCCCTTCCTGCAGAATTTCCTCCCTTTGAAGATACCATTTTAATGCAACCTGAAATGCATGATGCCCCCGGCTGCATAAGGTGAATCAGCCATGGCACTTTAAGGGCTGATTGTACTGCATAATCGCAAATGTATGGAAAGGTACCTGAGAACCAATAAAACACCCCAAATAGATACCCTGAAAGACATATTCCTTGCCAGTGTACAAACAGAAACATGTTCATTTCCATTTGCGTTCTTCCATAACCTCAGATTGCAGCCCCAGTTACCCTATCATTTTGCAGCACACTTTCCTTGCATGTGCAGCACAGCACTTGGGCTTGAACCCACTAAAGGTGTGCTGATTGTGCTGCTATTCACAATGAGTTCATCGTGAGCTCCTGATGAGACACACCGAATGAGGTTGGAGCATTCCTCAAGAGGAGTGCTGGCTGGAACAGCTAAAATTAATCTTAACCTCTCATATTGCTATGGGCAACCTTCCGGACTTTACCTCTTCAGCCTGCCAAACTATTACAATAATGGACAAGACCATTTCCAAATCAGATTTGGTCCCACCTCTAAAGGGTCAGTTCAGACCAAACTGCTTGGCAATATCCCTTTGCACGAGACCACACAAATCTCCAGGAATGCTCCAACCTCATTTGGTGTGACCAGTCAGGTGTAGCTTGGTTATCTGAGCCCCGAAGGCTCTATACTCATGGCTGGACGTACCCATCCCACTCTGGGTGACTTAAGCAAAACTAATGGCTGGAATATTTTGAATTAATCTTAACCTCAGTTATTGTTCTGGGCAAACCTCCAGGCCATCGTTCTTTAACCTGCCAAGCCATTACACTAAGGGGAAAGACTATATCAATTCAAGCTTGATCCCACCACAAAAGCATCAGTCCAGCACAAACTGCCTGGCCACACGCCTTCTCCAGGAGATCTGATTTAAGATGAAGGTCACAGTATTGATTCCCAGTCCGAGCACTCTCAGCCTTTATTACAAATGAGGTTCATACAGTGAGTTTCAATGAGTGAGGCAAAAGTCAAACATATACCTTAGAGCAACACAAACCGTTCATGTCAAATGCTATATTACAAGGCGCTGTCATTGTTACAATGATTGTGTGATGACTGCCTATGTTGATTGCCCTCAGTCATCTGCCCAAACGTGCCCCCCCAAATCCCATCAGTGTCGTCAAAATCACTTAGATTGACCTTTTAGTAAATGAAAAGCACGTGTAATTGTGTTGCTATGGTGGCTGTGTGCTGTATTCACATTATGTTTCATGTAGCAGAATAAAGCTGTTGAACAAATGAATATGCACATGTTTATTTTGTGTCACAGTGGTGTCAGAACATTGATTTTAATGAGAATGTGGCATCCCTTTCCGAAGCAGCATATCTGCGTCAATGTTAATGTGGTTTGTGTTTTCATACTGCAGCATGTGCATGTCTGTGTTTTGTGTCCAGCATGGTTAATGTGATCCTCTCTTCTAGGTCCCATGTTCTGGAAGACACTTGTCAAGTTACATGGGATTTTGTAAACCAGAACTGCGCCATGTACACAGACGTGCAGTGCTGAAGATCTTCTTGTGAACTTGCTGAACTCCTGATGTGTGGCGGGAACTCATGGTGTGTATCTGTCGGGTATGTAAGGAGACATGACTGATAAAGGTTTCAACACCTAATTGATCGCCACAGCTATCCCTTTCCAGCCCAGGTTTGCTGAGGTGATGCGTGCACGCCTGTGTGAGTCCCATCTTTCGGTGTCAGACATGGGGGTGCCCACAGCAAACACCCACCTGATAGCAGCAATTTGATGGTGGGTGTCAGTGGGGCTGGACATATAACCGAGGCACCCGTCCATATGTAACCAACATATAACCATAACTCATTGCCATTTCCCCCCAGAAAGTGCAGCATGAGACTTGTTTGTTTGTTGGCATGAAAAGGCAGCAGAATTTATTCCACAATAACAAAAACCAAACTGTACATATCTGTGTAAAAACTTTGTCTGCCAGGTGCGGCGACTACTCCGTGTCCCAAGAACCTGCTTCCCCCTTTTCCTTTACCAAGAGTCCATCAGTAGGCCCACCTCCCCCTGCCTTGGTAGTATCCGAGCCTGACCTGCCCCTGCAGCCGCTCCTGGGTGGGGAGAGTGCCGTTTCTTTGGGGGAAGCTGAGCCGTAATTGTCCTTCCCCGCCGCCCCTGCCGCTTAGGCTCCCAAGGGGCGTTGGGTCTGGGAAGAGCGAAGACCCTTCCTGCATTCTCCTGGCTCTTCCGGACTCTGTCTCCTGTGTTTGTCTGGCCAAACACTGCCACGCCACGTGTGGGTTTCCGCCCACCGTAGCTCCCCCCTTTGCTCCTCCCCTCACATTTCTAAGATTTTCGTGCAGATATTCCAGAAGAATAAATCCATACCCAACGGTGATAGATGCACCCCGTCATTTGAAAAATATTCTGGAGATTTTACGTTAATGAGCCCATGTCTAATCTGACCAAAACCCCTGCACTTGCAAAATTTAGCCATCGCACAATTCAGCTTTCGCCTGGATTTCTCCACCGCGGCATGGTTGTCACCACCCCTCCATTCCCTTCTTGGATTGATTTCTGACCACACTATTTCCGTTTCACCTAGCTATCCGCAAGTTCCTGCAAAGAGTACATCATCTCCCGCATGAGAGCCCCTCTCCCTAAACTTGTTAAATCGTTCCCACCCAAGTGAATGACCAAGATGTTGGGCTTCCCTCTGCTGCTTAAGAGCTTGCGCACTTGGCCTTGTAATTGTGCCCACTTCATGCCAGGCACCCCGTGCCACCCAATCCTGAACTTGCCAGCTGTCAGTGTTTCTTGTTCTGCTGACCAGCTGGCCCCCGCCCTGGAAACAAAGCAGTGTCCCACCACCCATACGGTTATCTTCTTCTTCCGGGTTGGTGCTATAGAGGGAGAAAAAGAAGAAGGCATGTCACCCCTACATTTTTTCAGGCCTAATGTACCTCCTAAAGCAACCAGATTTCCATCTGCCTATCTGCTTGATTGCAGCCTCACTCATCCCTACTGCCGCCGCTGATGTTGCGGCCCCTATCCTGTACGAGTGCGTACCAAACACACCCTCTTTTTCCCCAATTTCAGCCAATGCCATTTCCATCACTCTCTTAAATTGGAACCGACTTAGGGCGGAGCCATCCTCGTGAATCAGAAACGGTGCTCCCTTCTCAGATGGGGGCCTCACTCTGAGAAATTCCACCACGGCCCCGACTGGGCACACCGTGCTCCCTCAATGGGTTGTAGAGCCACTGTACACCCCCTCCCTTCCTGACATGTCTTTGATTTTTTTAACCGTAAAGTTAATCGTCCCTCAGAGGCCTGCACATCCTGCATATGCAAATACCTTGATCCTTTTGCCCCTCTGTTCTCTGGGATCAATTTGCTTACCCTGAATGCACCAAAGAATGCTAAAGTGAAAGCCGCTTTGAACAATGATACCTCGAAATTCCTGTGACAGATTAACCCTAGACTGGCCACCACCCTCTGTAACTTGACATAATCTATGGGACGCCTCTCATCTCCCTTTGGTTTTGCCTGCCTGGCCCACCCCTTCATGGCCATACAAATATAATGTTCTTTCGTGGGATCGGGCCTTCCTTCTAACTTTGAAAAATGAGCGATGGCTGCCAGGTGATGCGCCATCCATGACCTGGATTTGCCTGTTTGCCATCCCCAACCCACAAAAGCCCTTACAGGCATTTCCAGCTTGGTACTTCCCAGCTCTTCTTGCTTGAACCTCAGGTATCGCTCCCAGCACGCCTGATACTTTTTGTTCGTGCCTGGAGCTAGAGCCGTCCGAATCAGGGAACTTAAATCCCCCAAATCATGTCCCATCACTTTGCTTCGAACGGCGTCATCCCTTTTTCCGCTCCCGGGCAACACTCTCGAAATTTTCCCCACTGTAAACGAGAGAGAGCATCAGCAGCTGTGTTATGTACCACTGGGATGTGTCTAGCGCGCACTTCAGTATTCCACCTTAGCATACACCTGTTGAGCTCTCTCAGTAGTCGCAACACCCTGGAGCCCCTGGCAGAACCGTGATTAATTATCTGTACCACAGCTAGATTGTCTGACCATATAATGACTTTGCTGTTCCCAAGCTGCTCCCCCCACAATTTGAACGCTACCACAAGGGGGAAGAGTTCCAACAGAGTGATGTCCTTGGTGACCCCTCGGTTATGCCACTTCGCCGGCCATGCCGCTCCACACCACTGATCATCCAGAATTGCACCAAACCCCAGGGCCCCTGATGCGTCCGTGAACAACTTACACCCTTTCTTAGCTGTTGCATAAAGTTCTCCACATGCAGATCCCATTAAAACTGTCCAGAAACTCGTCCCACATAGCCAAGTCCTCCCGAATATCAGCCCCCAACCTAACATATTGACCAGCATGTTTCAAGCCAATCATTTTTAATTCAATGCTCCTGGCAAACGCCTTCCCCACTGGAATGTCTTTGCCCGCAAAATTCAGATTGCCTGCCAAGAGCCGGAGTTCCCTCAAAGTTGCCTTCTTTTTGGACCTTAAGTCCGTAATGGCTGCTTTCATCTTGGCTACTTTGTCCTGAGGGAGCCTGCCAACCCCTTCTACTGAGTCAATCTCGATTCCCAGGAAAGTTAGGCAAGTCACCGGGCCCATTGTTTTGCCCTCGGCAAGTGGTACCCCCATTACCCCCATCAACTCCTGAAAGACCAGCATGATCTCTTGACATTCGGTCGTTCCTTTTTTCCCGATGAACAAAAAGTCATCCAAATAATGCAGCAGTTCACCCTTTCGACATTCTTGTTTGACCGCAAACTCTAGGAAGGAGCTAAAGGCTTCAAAATAAGCACAAGAAATGGCACACCCCATTGGTAAGCATTTGTCAAAATAATACTGCTCTTGTACCTTAAAACCTAACAGCTGCTGGCTTTCTTGATGTATGGGCAGTAGCCTGAATGCTGATTCAATGTCTGCCTTCCCCAAGAAGGCCCCTCTACCTGCCGCCCTTACCATTTCCACTGCGTCATCAAAGGACGCATAATGAACCCTGCATTTGTCTTCCTTGATTCCATCATTGACTGACTCCCCTTCCGGGAATGACAAATGATGAATTAGGCAGTATTGGCCCACCTCCTTTTTGGGGACCAGCCCCAGTGGAGATATTACCAGATTCGGCAATGTGGGTTGTGAAAACCACCCGCCACCCGACCCAGATCAACCTCCTTCGCCACCTTCTGGCCCACCACTTCTGGCATCTGTAAGGCAGACCGTAAATTGCGCACCTCTGTGCCCTTTATTCTCACTGCACTTGGGATCTTGAAACCCCACCTAAATCCCTCCCACAACAGTTTAGCATCCTCAATGTTGTGATACACATTTAACCATGGAGTCATAGCTTGAATGTTAACTGGGGTTGGTAGCCCACCTTTAATCGACGCCTTACATAGTTTCCGTAGTGCAAATTCTGGCAACAAGACATGCATTTCAATCCTTTTTTCCCTTGCTTTCCCCTTTGGGACTGGGCCTGCGTCTGCTTTCGCTGCTTGAGGAATTATGTTCCCTGTTGCTCCCTCCCTTTGGGTGTTTGAATCTGCAGGATTTGCCAAATGGGCAACCCTCTTCGGAGTTGACCCTCCAGCATTCTGCCTGCTCCCCTTGGTAGCTGGTTCTGTTTTTCCAGGAGGAGTGCCCGCGAAAGGACGCCCTTCCCCTCCTAGTATAACCACCTCTGCCCCTCCATACAACTTGGGTCTTTTCCCCGGTAGCCTGCTCGCCCCCTTCCTTTGTGAGTACCAACTTATCCACTACACCTCCTACATCCATCTCATCCCAAGCTAGTGCTGGCCAAACTTGCATCTTTAAACGAAATGCCCGATCATACTGAAGCCAGCCTTCACCTCCCCTTTTTAAATAAATATCCTGGATGTAATGGCAATAAGCTAACATAGCTGAGGCATCTTGCGGGTGTCTTTCTATCATTATAGAGGTATAAATTAGAAAGGCTTTAATCTAGTTGTGAATGGTCGCCTCAGTTTTAGGGGTCTCTTTCTCCTTTCTCTCCTTCTCCTTCTCTGATAACTCCTTCAAACCATTACCCATTGGCTCCATATCTATAAATTCCAGAATTTCCATGAACTCCTTCTTCCACACCCTTTCCTTAATTGAGACGGGTATGTGCCATGATAAGGAATTCACTGACACCCTCGCTGTTGCAAACCCAGACATAGTCCTTCCATATGGGGTCATAGTACCCCCTAATCCCCCTTGTCCAGTAGAGGTGACCTGAGCTATTCCCATACCAGCCACACCCTGACCCCACCAAGGGGTAGCTTGTGGCGCCCCACTTGCTGTTGTATCAACTAAGGGCAAGCCAGCTCCCCTTGCCGGGCTTTCCGTATTCCCTGCCGTGGACTGCTGACCTAGAGAGACCTATAATGATGCGGGACTCCCAACATTGGCCCCGTAATTTGCCAGGGCTGTCCCCTGACTCACTGCTGGTTGAATCCCCCCGTTCCTTGCCGGAGCACTACGCCCGCCACCTGGCCATTGCACCCCTGTGGCGGCCCCCCTGCTATTCAAAGAGCCTCCATTTGTTTGACCCCCCCCCCATGGCTCCTCCCGTTTGCACAGGCTGTACTTCCCTCTGCTGTAAAACATTGGCCCCCTGCCCCAAATGATTAAAAGCATTAACATTGCCACTCAAGAGAGGCCCCTGGCCCCCATTCCCCAAGGCTTGCATACATTGCAAAACGATACCTCTCACCACCTCCATGGAAGGTGGTCGAATCTCCATCACTGCCGCCGATCTGGCCCTCAAGCGCTTTGGGAGCTCCCTGGTTCATGGGTGCTGGGGTAGGTGCAGGTGCCGGTACGGCTTCAACCTCTTTCGTACGACCTTTACCCTTGCTGCGCCCAGTTATCCCCTTCTTGCTGTTTGCAGCCTGTTCTCTGCTTGCTTTGGCCTTCTGCGTCATCACTCTCTTTCTTTTTCCCGCTGGTTCCTCTTCTTCACCCAATGCTTCCTCCTCCTCCTGATCGTGGGTCTCCTCGTCCTCTTGAAACATCAGTGGCGAATCCACACTTTCCGAGACACCCGTGTGGCTCCCTCCTGCCTGACTGGTTAGAGCATCCATCCAGTTGGTGCCATGTTTAGCCACAACCACTTTGGCCATAGCCATGAAAGCCTCCATGTCCATAATGGCAGTTGTTTGTGTAGCGAGCACACACTTCCCCAAAAGAGCCCGTTCCCCGTGCTCTGTGGGCCTAAAAGTAAGAGTGCGATCCTTCACGACTCCCCCTTCCTTCAGCTGGAGGTTGCTGCCGTGCTGCGACCCGTGCACGCTGAGGCAGCTACACCGTCCACTAGCCGCCGATTGCCGTTGCTCTGAGCCAGTGGGCGGGCCGGCTCCCTCCCGACTCGCTGCCCTTCTTCCATGTTACTCAGTCGCTTTGGACTGAAGCGCCGCTGCTCCCCGGGGTGAAGCTTCCCCCACGCTGCATCAGCCGTGAGCTTACCGAGGGCTCCAAGCTCAGAGGCAGCAGATCCCCAGTCGCGCCGGCTCCGCTGTCCTTTTCCGCGTCTTCGGCTGCCGCCGAATTCTTCCGTCGGGACAGAGAGACGAACTGGAAGACGCCGGATTCTCCCGTCGAGATGGAGTGTCCAATGAACTCCTCCACGGCCGAACGGGACCCCACCGACGACGCTCCTGCTCGGCTGCCGGAAAAAGAAAAACCTTCTGCTGCAGTCCCGTGTAAGCGCACGGGTGTCCCTCGGCTGCAGCTGGTTTCTTGCCATTAGCAGAAACCCCGCTCCTTATGAAGGGAAAACCCTCCCGTTTCCCTTTGTTGCCCTCCGCGGGCTTTCTTGGCTATTTGCCGCGCTTCGTATTTCGCGGGCATTTTCCTGCCCTGCCGCGCATTTCTTTCGAGGGCTTTTCCCATTTTGCCGCCTTGCCCCAGTGACCCCCCCTTTACAGGGGGACGGGGCTGGGGACCGAGAAGGACGCCGCCCGGGTTATCGGGGGTGCCTCCTCCATTTCGCCGGGCTCTGTGTCGTCGGACCTGGCATTCCCGATGTGCTGCAGTAGGGTCAAGGGATATTCTAAATGGAGAGTGGGTAACATGAGTTGCTGCCTAGTTCCCTGTGGTGCTGGTGGTATTTTCGCGTGATTGCTGACTTTCAGTATATAAGCTATTTAAACAGGCTCGTTTTTTTTTAAAAGTGGTAACATTAACGCTTGCGTGTCCGCTGCATGCACGTTACGGGAAGGGAAGCACAGGCATATAGGAAGCGGGGAAGGAGGTTCATTTTGTAAGTTGTTATACGGCCCAGCAGGGAGATTTCCTGCGACCGCCAGCGCGTGAGGTCCTTTTCCATTTCCTCGAAGAGCGGGGGGAAGTTGGCCTGATAGACTTTTGTTGGTTGTGCTGGGATCTGGACCCCCAGGTATGGGATTGCTTGGGTGCTCCATTGGAACAGGCTTTGCTTCTCCAGGGCGACCCTTTCAACCGGGCTCAGGCCCACACCGAAGGCTATTGATTTTGAGAAGTTGATGGCAAATCCCGCTACCTCGTCGAAGCTACGGAGCTCCCCCAGAGCTGCCCTCAGGGAGGATTGGATGTTTGTGACAGTTAGCAATATGACATCCACGTAGAGGGCGATCTTGTGCTGGGTGGCGCCTATCTTCGGGCCACTTATCAGTTGGGCCAACGGTTCCATGACCAGGGCAAAAAGCCGGGGGGACAGGGGGCATCCCTGCCTCGTTCCGCAGGTACGAAGGATAGGGTCCGACAGGCGGCCGTTAACCCTGAGCCTGGTTTTGGGAGCTTGATAATTTGCCAGGACCATTTTCCTGAAGATTGGGCCAAAGCTGAAAGCTTCGAGGGTAAGGGTGAGAAATGACCAGTCCACCTTGTCGAAGGCCTTGGTCGCGTCCAGAGCAAGTAAGGCCAGCTGTTGGGAATTTCTTGTGGTCACCTCTATGAGGTTCAGAGCTCTGCGAATGTTATCTTTCGTGGACCGGTAGTTAATGAAGCCGGTTTGGTCCGGGTCTATGATGTTTGGTAGGACCGGAGCCAGGCGGTTAGCCAAGATCTTTGAATAAATATTAGCGTCCAAATTGAGCAGGGAAATTGGTCTGTACGAGCTGTTCTCAAGGGGGTCCTTTCTGGGCTTTAAAGCGAGAACGGTGATGGATTCCTGCATGGACGGAGTGATCGTTCCGGTAGTCGCAAATGAATTGAAGAGGCGAGCCAAGGGAGCCACCAATTGGGGACGAAAGAGTTTATAAAACCAGGTGGTGAAGCCATCCTGGGTTTCAAACTCTTTATAGCCTCTTCCACCTCCTCCTCCGTGATAGGCGTTTCCAGCTCCTGGCTAACCTCCGGGGTCAGGCATGGAAGGGCTGCCTTACGGATGTATGCGCGCTGCGCTTCCAAGTCCCTCGGGACCACTGCCAGATTTTCTCTTGGCCTGCATAGTGCGCCGACCCCTGTGGGTCGCGAAGGCCCAGGATGGATTTCCGAGTCTTCTCCCTAGCTAGCTTGCTGACCAGGAGCTTGTTGGCTTTGTTATTGTGGACATAGTACCATTGTTTGGTCCTAGCGAGCAGGTTCACAGTGGTGTCGGCGTGGAGAGCCTCCAGCCTCTTCCTCGCCATTTGCAAGGCTTTGTAGGATTTCGGGGACCAGCCCTTCTGCTTGTGGACCGCTTAGGCTGCACAAACCTCAGCGTCCAGGGCGTCCCGGGTCGCCTTCTTCTGTTTGTGAAACGCGGTGCCTTGGGCGGTCAGTTCCCCTCTGAGCACCGCCTTCATGGCGTCCCAGGTGTTGGCGGGGGACGTGTCCTTGTTACGGTTCTCCGTAAAGAAGTTTTTGATTGTCCTGGCGATCGCATCTCTCACCGTCATGTCCCCCAGGATAGGGTCATACAAGGTCCATTGGTGACGTGGAGGGGGATCCGGGTCGTGGACTCGGAGGGAGAGCGTGACTGGGGCATGGTCCAAGAGGATCCGGGGGCCGATCGTGACGTCATCCGTGAAGGCCAGGATCCGGGGTGAGGCCAGCAGGAAGTCGATTCTGGAGAAAGTGCGATGTACATATGAGTAAATGGTGAAGTCCTTCTCCTCCGGGTATAACACTCTCCAGGTGTCGACGACATCAAGCGTGCGGAATAAGTGGAGCAGGGCCAGGGCTAGCTTCTGGTCCCTGGAGGTTGGGGGGTGAGATCTGTCTTTAAGGGGGTCCGGGGCCCCGTTGAAATCGCCCCCGATGACAAGTTGTCCCTCAGTGAACGGGAGGAGGATCTCTTCCAGGTCCTGGTAAAATCCTTCTTGGAACTCATTCGGGGCGTATGCTGAAACGAGAGTGTAGAGTTGGCCCATAATTATGCATTTGACAGCCACAAAGCGACCCTCTCGGCAGCGCAGGACATCGAGGACCTGGGGGGTTCAAGCCCGCAGCCAGAAGGATAGCAGTGCCACCCTTTTTGGTGCCATTGGATGCTAAGAATTGCGTGGGGAAGAGTCTGCTTCAGAGGCGGGAAAAGTCAGCTGGAATTAAGTGTGTTTCCTGAAGGAAAGCGATTGAGGTTCCGTCGGATTGCAGCCTGTGTAGGATGGATTTCCTCTTCAGGGGGGAGTTCAGGCCCCTAACATTCAGAGTGGTGAGTTTCAATTTCTGGTGTGGGGGTTGGCTGTCCGAGGTCCTTTGCCGCGGGGGGGGGGATTGGGAGGGGCCTAGGTTAGCCATAGCTGCGATGTGTCAGCAGAGTTAGAGCTCCTGTGGGTGATGGTTTTAACAATAGTCTCCAATGGGAGATCCAAACTTCCAACTTTGGCCTTCAACGGGAGGACATAACTGTGGCTGGGGGGCCGATTGATAACTGTCGGCGGGTCCCCCAGATATCCCAGGCCGGCTTAGGGCAACCTGGGCGACATGGTTGAAGCTTTCTCCAAGGGTAATACGATGACATCCACCTTGGAGGAGGGTATAGGCCGCATGGGGTCCGCGGCAGGCTTAAGAGAATATCGCTAGTCTCGGTGCCGCTTGATCCTTAAGGGAAGCGTGGGCCATCATCTGGGTTTGCGGGATCTCTGCACTCATGACCAGGGGGTCCGTTTCTGCTTGGTGGAGCCAGGCTCCAGGGCCGGGTCCGACCGAGGTGGTCGTAGAATGGAAGCCGCATCCTCGAGGTGACTGATGGTGCGAGGAGTGCCTTTATATGAAAATTGTAGCACCGTAGGAAACAGCCATCTGTAACGCACCTGCTGGTCTCGGAGAAAAAGGGTGAGAGGACAGGAATGTAGCCACAGGCGCAGGAGACGTTCCGCTTCAGATCCCTGCCAGGAGGCCGTCATAGCATAGCGGGAACCGGCGAAAGATCAGTCAGAGCCGCAGACCCCAACGGAGGCTATCAATGGAGCAGCCTCATCCGCGACGCTCCAGGCCACGCCCCCCATAAGGTTTTAATTATAAGTCCACGAATACACATCCAGTGTATTTCCTCACCTGATGCAAGTGCAAGTACCCTAATAAAAGTTACACATGCATATATGGTTAACAAATCTGCAGCTCATGTCGGTAATCACTGTCCCGCACAGCGGCGCCATTTTGGTTTGGTATGTAAACTGGAATTGCTCCCAACATCATCACATACTCCCATGAAAATAACTTTTTAGCAACACCATATATATATAGCATATAGTTCTAATTATAAGTCTGTAAATTGAAGTCTGAAGAATTACCACACCTAATTCAAGTCCTTGGACCCTAATAAGAGTTACAAATAGCACATCTGCAAATCGCTCGCCATATTGGTTGTGATTTTTGATAGTGCTCCTAGTGTCATCATAACTCAGATTGACATCCGATAATGAAAGAGCGTATCAGTAGCTGAGATAATAGTCACTATTCTCTTAATATGAAGGGTTAATACCTAAGAAAGTTTAATATATTCTGTAAGCATTCCGCTTCATAATGCCATTAGAATTTCTAATATGGGTAACTCCCTTCATAGCTTCTAACTTCATTCAAATATTAATAATATTTACTTGTACACATTACAAAATATTGTTACTTGTTTGTGCTACAGAGCCCCACCACATTATAGTCAACAATCTTCCAATGCTATTGGCGTTTTCTGTATCTGTGTTAAGTCTGTGTAAAGTGGATCTGAGTTTACAGATGTATCTAGCCTCCATCTTTCTTAGCTCGTTCTCTCCGTTGTAGCCTCTGGTTAGGGGCTTCACATGGTCATTAGCTAGAAACCTAACACGTTTCTTGTCTTCCAGTCTGTGCATTTCAAGCCTGTGTTGGGCGAGTGGGGTTCTCAAATCTTCATTGTTTATAGAATTCAGATGCTCTCTAATATGAAAACGCAATTCCCTAATTGTGCTTCCCACATATAGTTTGTTTCATGCACATACAATGAGAGCTTTAAGGGTAATATGATTAAAGAATTCTCTGCGAGCTAAGTATATTTTAACTCTCAGAAGGTCATTTTGTACAAAGTTACTTCTCATTCCCCTTTAAATGCAATTCCTATTCTAAAGATGTTGTCTGCAAAATTGTATTTCCTGCTCTGCATAATGTGTTGCAGAAGATTGTCAGATGCTGAGGTTTTAGCTACATTACTACAACAGGACTTAGTGCATTATGGAGTAACCATTATATTAATAAACATGCTTACTTTAGTTTATTCATTTATAATGCGCACCAGACCCAAAGGTAACAATGTGCAGCAGTACAGATAATGCAAGTCTTATTTAGCAGGTTACATAGTTATGCAGGGTATAAATATGCAGTCATTACAGTTTAGTACAACATACAGGCAAAGCAAAGTACAAATATATAACATACACAGTTATTAGCAAATATACAGAAATATACAGTAATAGTGCCGGAGTGTAATTCCGGATAGAGGATCTGTGAGAGAGAGCAGTTAAATGTCATTCAGTTTAGGCCAGTTGATGTAGCTTAGTCTGAACTTAGGATAGGATTGATCTTCCCTAATGTGGGGTGGAAGAGAGTTCCATAGTTGGGCAGCTTTGACATGGAAGCTGTTACCGCCAACCTTGGAGAGCCTAAATCTTGGAGTGATGATGCAGTTAGTATTGATGAGTCTTGTGGGTGTAGTGGAGGTTCATCTTTGAAATCTGCTTACAAGGTAGCTAGGGGCAGCGTTGTTAAGTGCCTTATATGTCAAGGAGGCTGTTTTTAGGTGGATCTTATTGATAGTAGAGAGCCAGTTGTTTTGGCACCTTATCACTGAGATGTGAGCTCTCTTAGGCATGCCTAGTGCTGCTCTAAGGGCATTATTTTGAAAGGTATGGATCTTTTGGATGACAGATTTGTTGGCGCCAATATATAGTGCATTGCAATAGTCGAGCCTGGATAGGATTAGGGCTCTTGTTAGGGCAATGCAATTGTCATCCGAGAGAAAGGGTTTGCCCGTTCTAATCAGCTTACATGTGTAGGCTGTAGCAGAAGACATGGCGTTGACTTGTTTAACTAGGGAGAGGGAGAGATACCAAAACTATGTCAACTTGATTAACCTGTTTCCCAATAGGACACACAACTGAGTGTTGTTCAATGTTTGAAGTGCTATGAATTACTGACTGTTCCAATCCTAGCTTCCACAGCCTCTAAGCTACATATTTCTTCCAAGAGGTTTTTCAATCTGACTTTGTCGACCACCATTGCCCACTGTGTTAATGCTCAATAATTCTGGCACAGACATTTCCTCTTTCAGTGTTCATTTAGTCAGAGGGTCTATGGATCCTTAAGCCCTTCTCTGTGGCCGCAGACTGGAGGACCACTGATTGGTCTTATGAGTCTGCTTTGAAGTAATATTCCTATAAACCAATCACTCCGGCTGCTATCATTCTTTTTCATATGATTTAAACCTGCATGGTACGAGCCCTAGAATGACAATCTCCCTCCTCAGTGTAATGAAATGTCAATTGAAAGTTTTTTTGTGAATCATTTATGTTCATACATGACATAGAGAGATGGGACTGATCTAATACCCCGACGCACCAACCGCACCACACAATCTGGAGCAAGAAACAGGTTGTTTTAATCAGAATATTTTCATTGTATTAACATTATAAAGCTACATGAGGGTGGTTCATGACTTTCAATGATGGGAATGTCACCTTTAAACACTAAATATAAATGTACACTAACATGAGAATGAATACACTTTTGCAATGCCTGTATATTGCAATACACATTTTTATTTAAATTCACACAAACATACATACATAGAAAAACAAACTGTGATGACTATTCAAGACACTATTCTCAGTTATTGTATTATATGCAATCCAACTCTAAATCATGTTTTAAACATAGGATATTGCAATCTCATTGTAATATATTCATAATCACTAGACAGACCACATAAACACATACACTGGGATGGATTGATATTTCTTTGTAAAATATGAATACATACAGGGGTGAGATTCAAATTGTTTTTCTTTTAAAGATTCACTTACTCTTGGACTACTTAGATGGTGGTACTTACATTACTCACTACTTTCAATTAACCTGGTTTACCCTCACAGCACCCTAGTTCATTATGTTCCCTAAAGAACAGATTTAAATTACTTTATTTACTATGACAGAAAACATTCAGAGGCCTTGTTACACCACATTCAATTTGAAATGAATAACGCTTCCAGAGATTGCAAAGTGCAGGAGAAAATCCTCAAACGATGACACCACCAAGGGTTACATTTTAATTACAAATCGCAAAGCACATTCACCTTGCATCAAATTCCCTTTTCAGTGTTATTGCTTTTAAACAGGGCTTCCAAAATACTTGTATGAGGTATCCGGGATTTCATAGATTCTTAGGATAAATATAAAAATAATCTGGGATCATAGGTACTCACTCTGTGTCTGTCTTTCAAGGGAATATCTGTTGGCCTTTGGCAATTCACTAGGTATGTTTCCCCCTCACTCTATGCCTCTGCTCCAAACCCTCTTGAAGGTAATCTGGTCCTGCTTTAGGAAAAGGTCTCTGCATCCAATTCCACCTATGCACCTACATTTGACACAGCATTTCGGATCGGACAGACCATGTGATCCTTTCTCTTTACTTTCTCACACCCAACAAGTACTTTCTCTTTGCTTCTGTTGTCTACTGAGTTATATGTGTCACAAGTGGGATGTGTCAGCTACACATTGTGCCCCCTTCAGGAGCGAGAAACGAATACAGAACTGTAATATTCATTTTTCTAATAATGTTGTCCATCGACATGAGATGTCTGTGAACACTCAAATTCAGATTTGTAAGAATATTCTCAACCCAAAGGTATCATTTATATTTTCGAGATAACATAAATGATGGAGTTATTAAACTATACAAATGATCTTCTTTATTTGCATATGATCCATGTACTTCTGCTGAACCCAGATATGTATTATGTTTCTCCGTGCAGCAAATGGTTCAGAAATTGCAAGTGTTTATATATTTCCAGTTGCCATATGTCCTGTTGCACAATTATAAACTCTATGGGGGTCATTCCGAGTTTGGAGGCAGCCATGGTCCAAACACGGGTCCGGGTAGTCGGAATGGGGACTTACCGGGACATTCCGACCTATGCGGACCTGGTAAATCCCCACTTCGAAAACCATTCCCCATTCCCATTTGAGAACCCACAGGGCCCGTTATTAGCTCCATGGTCCCTTAACTGGTCCCGCTCAGGGCGGCTGGTTGAACCAGCCATTCCTGGTGGGACCAGCTAAGGGACCTCAGAATGTGGTGGTAGGGGGTTAACAGCACCGGCATCCTTACTGGTGCCGTTAACCCCCTACCGCCAGGGTCGGAATGAACCCCCATGTGTGCTATATATTTAGCTGAATTGCATCAGTGAGGGGCTTAACGATTTTCAACAATAATGGTCATAAAAATGTCATTTAACTTGATGAAAAGCATACATTGGTAAACTATATTTCAACACAAAGACATCATGGACCATATGTACAAGTATTCTCTGTATCTTACTGCTATGCTAGATCTGTGTTCAAGGAACTTTGCAGGCCTCTGTTTTATTTTTAAATAACACTTAACTGGTCGACCAGACATCCATTAATCAATACAAGAATGGCATTTTAGAATAGTTTAAGAAATAAGATTTATTGGTAAGAACGTCCAAAATAATGCTTGTTTTTGATATTATTTGTGTAGTTTGAATAAAGGGTCTATCGTTATAGATAAACACAACTGTTCTGCTTACATTGCATTGATGTAAGTGATATGCAATGGGGTCAAGAAATTCTTAATTTCCTAAGGGCTTTACTAACAGAGTATTCTGCATGAACATGTAGTTTCCGTATTAACTAAAGTTCACAGTTTTGGCATCCACAGAATACCAATGAATATGAGATATGTACTGTTGATGCTCGACTCGAATAATGTAGTCAGGGTGAGATGGGATTTAGACGCTAAAGGGTCCAGACCGTTTGGAATTCAAAAAGACGTTCACCAAGGATGCGTCCTTGTGTCTAAATAGTTTTATCTGTTTATCAATACAGTGATACTACAAATTCTATCTACAACTGCAGATGAGCCCAGGCTGGCTCTGAATAGATATCCCATATTGAAGCTCGCCGGTGATGCTGTACTAATTTACCTCACACCAGTTAGCCTTGAAAGGCAGTCAACATGTTATGTTATGTTATGTTAATGCAAATTGTTAAGCGCTCGGTCACCCCAAGGCATCTTGGTGCTGTGAGGAGAGGGGGCAGCAGGAGCGAAACTGAGTCTGTCTAAAATAAGTAAGTTTTGACAGCCCTTCTAAAGGCAAGATAGTTTGAAGTTTTCTTTATGGTAGCGGGAGATTATTCCACAAAACCGCTGCAGCTATTGAAAAAGCCTGACCGCCCATCCGGGCCCGCTTGAACCTCGGGACACTAAACAGTCCGCCGAAGCTGATCGGAGGTTACAGCTTGGAAACCACCGGGCGAATTAAGCTTGCAGATATTCAGCCCCCTGACCGTGGAGGGCACGATGGACTATACACAGGGCCTTGAATTCAATCCGTTTGGTCTCCGGAAGCCAATGAAGAGCTCAGAGCACCAGAGATATATGTGCCCCAAATGGGGAGCCAGTAGCCATCCGAGCTGCCAAGTTCTGCAGGCATTGCAATCGTTGGATCTGGCCCTTAGATGGGGCCAGATACAATGAATTTAATCTAAACGTGATAATACCATGGCTGCCACCACAGGAGGATGTAGTGAAGCTGGAATCAGGGGAAGAACCTTCTTAAGAACTCTAAGCTGGAAATGACCAGCTTGACAGACTGCTGTAACCTGTTTGTCCATAGTCAAAGTGGCAGAGAGAATAACCCCTAGATTTTTGTCTTTACTGACAGGAACCGGTGGAGGGCCCAAGGTTATTCGGCACAGAAGGAAGACACCCAGAGTCTGTGACTAGGAGGACAAGCCACCACCATCACCTCAGTTTTGTCTGCATTTAATTTGAGCCAATTGCACTTAATCCACTCTCCCACGGCCCTCAGACACTCCCGTAGGCACAGCGACACCGCAGCTTGATCGAGATTCAATCGGATCAGAATCTGGGTGTCGTTGTAGTACGAGTAGCATCTGACACAGAAGTAGCAGATCAAATATACAAGTGCCCAAATATAGATATTAGATAAGAAAGGGAGGAGCCCTGAGTCACTCCGCCGCTGAGGTGACAAGGTGCAGACAGAAATGGCGGCCTGGAGAGGGTCTGAGTACGATCCGCCAGGAATGACGTGAACCATGCCAGCACTTTCCCCGACGTACCAAATTGGGCAAGACGGGATAACAGGATGGAGTGATCCACAGTGTCGAACGCCGCTGAAAGATCCAACAAAATCAGGGCGCCCACTCCATCTCCATCCACCAACCTGGCCATGTCATCCTGGACGGAGACCAGTACACTCTCGGTGCCTCTGCCCGGGCAAGAACCAGATTGTGCAGAGTCCAGAAGATTGGATGATTCCAAAAATGTAGATAGCAAGGGTGACACCAGTGACTCAACAAGTTTCGATAAAAAGGGAAGAAGAGAGATAGACCGAAAGTTAGATAATACTGTAGAATCGAGAGTAGGCTTTTTCAGGAGAGGAGCAACCCTGGCAGCCTTCAATTCCTGCGGGACCATCCCAATTTGAAAAGAGTCATTGATGGCAGTAGTGATTTTGAATAGGAGATCCGGAGCGATGTCCTTCATAACCCGTAAAGGGATGGCAGCAGAAGGGGAGCAGGATTGAATTTTTTGAATGGCAGCTAGAACTGTCTTTTCATAGAATCTAGGAAAAGTTGACCAATTTTTTGTTATAGAAGAAGTAGAAGTGTCAGAGAAAGGAGAATTGAGCACAATAGAGGGAGCTGCGGCAGCTGTCATAGAGATGTTATGTGGAATTGTGTCAATCTTTGTGATAAAATATTGTGACAAAGCGTCACATAGTTCTTGAGTCGGGACAGCCTTCGGGGTCAATTTCTCTGAAGAAGAGAGAGCCTTAGCAGCTGAAAACAGGGCTCTAGGCTGACATAGCGTGGACTCGATTTTATTAGTATAGTATAAAACTTTGGCTGCTTTAGTAGCGGCAGAGTAAGCAGTAAGCAAGCTTTATATTGCATTTTCTTGGTGGGATCATAGTTTTTTCACCATTCGGCTTGGCGTAGTTTAAGACGAGCAGCTTTCAGTAGGTCCATAAACCATGGTCCGGAAGGCAGAGAGCAGGGCTGGACTAGGCATAATGGGGTCGCTGCATTGGCAGCTTCTAAGAATGACTGGAAAAGAAGGGACAGTGAAGTTACAGTGGCCATGCCACATTTGGCGCATATCGAGATTACCATACTTTGGGTATCAACGGTGCACCAGGACTGCTGCCAGATTTTACCTGCTATTTTCTTAGTGGGTTTACCTCCCACTTTCACCAGACAAGAAACCAAAGAGGGATCTTACCATAAAATGGGTTCAATAACTTGAATAGTCAGGAAGGATTCTCTGGCAAAAATCAAGTCTAGCATGTTACCTAATTCATGCGTGGGGCTTTTTACATGCTGATAAAAATCAAGGTCTAAAAGACTGTCAGCAAACAGTTCCTTGGTCTGGGGATCAGGTGAATCAAATTTCAGATTGAAATCACATAGCAAAGTCAATTGGGTGTATTGTAGAAGATTAGCCAATATATCAGGAAACCGTTCAAGAAAGGTACCACAGGGACTAGGAGGGCAGTACACAATGAAAAGATAGCATGTGTTTATAGGCAGGGATAGCACATTTAAAAAGAAGGGTTTCCATCGGGATGGCATGGGAGCATTCGAGTTGAGTAACCTTAAGGTCATCTCTATAAATTACAGCAACCCCACCCCCGTGCTGACGTTTCTAACTGTCTGCATGCAAAATGCAGAAACCTGGAGGAACAGCTTGCACAAGGGAGGGAGCGGAGCTCTTCTGCAACCACGTCTCCGTGAGACATAGCAATGCACAGCGACGATCTTCAAGCAGGAATCTAATTTAATCTGCATGAGCTGGGAGTGAACAGGTGTTTAGTAGCAATAGTGAATAGTGGGCCTGAAGAAATATCTTCAGATAGAGCGGAGGCATTGCTCCAACTTCTGGAAACATTTTTTCTCAGGCAAACAAAGAAAGAATCCCAAATTGTCTATAATGCTGATGGACATACAATCAAATCAATTCAGGCATATGATTATCTTTTTATGAGGGTCACAGAAAAGGGTAAATGAAATACACATCTCATTAAATCTGGCCTGACTCTGAGTAAATATAGTGGGGTAGTGTCTACATTTTCCAAATCATTTGGGAATGGAGCGGTGAGTGTAACCATAGAGGTTTATAAACGGCAAGCCAAACAGGCTGCACTGTATGGTGCAGAGCTGTGGGGCCAATTATACTGCAATGCCCTATCGACGATCGAAAATGGCTTTTCCTGGGCCTGTCTCATAGTACTCCAACCACTTGTGTAACGGGGGGGCCCTGAAACCCCTGCGCGGCAGGGGGGCTCCACGAGCACGTCCTGAGAGGGGGCCCCACTTGGAGAAAAAAAAAAGGAAAATATTTTGACCCAAAAAAAATATAGTTTTTCTCTTTTTGAATTCACTCTGCATTCATAAAGAAATTATTTGTATAACAGAAATGATTTCTTTATGAAGGCAGAGTAACTACAAAAAGAAATGTTATTTTTGAAGTCCAAGGACTCCTCCCAGCCCCTGGCATGGAAGACCCTAGGCTGGAAGCCTACATGTCATAGGAGGGTGGGGCCTATGACGTCCAAAATAGTAAAGAAATTATTTCGGTTATGTTTCGGTCCTTAACGGAAATCATTTCTTTATGAAGTCAGACTGAGGTAATAGGGCTCCCCTCAACCCCATGACGTGTGCGTGTGTAGGTGGCTGCCTGTGTGAGTGTATGTTAAAAGGGTGCACACTTAAATGTATGGGTGGCTGTCTGGGTGTGTCTGTGTGGTGAAAGGGTGCACACATAAATATATGGATGGTGCCTAAGAGTGCCTGTATGATGAAAGAGTGCACACTTAAATGTATGGATGGCTGGGTGTTGTGAGTTTGTGTATATGGTGAATGGTGTGTGTGCTTGCGTTCAGGGGTGCAACAAAACCTACATTTCGGGGGGCTAACCCTTCAATGTTGCGAGAGGCGCTAAATTCACGGGCGGTGGGGGAGGGGCAAACTTATTGTGTGGTGGCATCTCATTTCTTTACGCATTTTAATGAGACTATTTTAGTGGAGATTCAATGTTACAATCAGTTAACGCTCTCCTTTAAGGATGAAAGCACACACTTATGGGCTGCTGTGAGAATGAGTGGTCTCCTTTTCCTTCTCTACCCTTACAATCACTCCCCTGGCATGCAAGTAAGACACCCACATCACAATTTCAATTGCCTAAAAAAGGTGGCATTTGAATGCAGGTGCCAACAGTGAAATGCTTTATGTTAGTAAATGCTGGGCTTTTGTTAACAGCGAAACCCTGGTACAGTTTAACATCTGTGTCCTGTTCTGTCCGGCAACTGCTCTGAATGTCATCCAGGTCTAGATAACATAGCCCAAAATTTCAGCGGGGGGTAGGAGCTCTGAATCCCAGTCAACTCAATGGTGTTGCACCACTATTTGTGTTTAATGCCTTGATTACTTATTGGTAATCTTCATTACTTCTTGCCCTATTCTTCCTCATCCCAGTACTTGTGTATGAGGCAGTATTTGTTTATGAGGTAATTTACCTCATACACAAGTACTGGGATGAGGTAGAGGTACATGGAGGTAATGCCTGACTTAGCTACCTGTAATCTTCATTACTCCTAGTCTCACTAATCCTCATCTCAGTACTTACCTATGAGGCAAGGAGCCTCATATGTAAGCTCTGGGAGAAGGAAGAGGGACTTGGAGGTAATTCTGGGCCAAGGAGCTGACTTTGGAGGTTGGAGTAGGGGTGGGAGGGAGAGAGGATGTGTGTGTCGGGGCGGGATTGTGTGACAAATCATAATTGTGGTCCATGTCAAGGCTAAGCAGGCATGATATGTGGTATTAATGACAAAAGAGGCATTTTGGTGGAGCAAGTCTAGTCATTCCTCAGTTTGGTATGACCTTTTTTAACTGGGAATTTCTGATGAAGCAGTCCTGCTAAGTATAATTACCTGGCTAGACTGGCATTTATGTGCTTCTTATTGGGCATCTGTGATAAAATTATATTATATAAGCCTTTTATAACACGCATGTACACAAGTGTTTCTAGACGTGACAGGACAAGGGAGGTAAGATAGAGGGAGAACAAGACATACGATTTTACTAGGCCTTGTGTCATTCAGATCGTGCAAGTGCAAGACTGAAAAGTGCAAGAGGAAATGGAAGGTGAAGTGCAAGGGGGTGTAGAAGGAAAAACAGGGCAGCAATGCTCTGAGTAAGTGCAGCCAGTGCAGCGCGGGTTTGGACAGTGCAAGGAGAACAAGGGACTGTAGGGTTACAGTTACAGCCCCTAAATGTGTGTTAGGCCCAGGGGCAGTGCAAGGCTCACTGATCAAGAAAGAGTCTGGACTCAGTTAGACTCAGCCAAGCAACCAGTCGGTACAGCAAACAGGTAGGTCAGGTAGACCAGCAGGGGGGAGAGAGAGAAAGCAGAGGAGAAGAGGAACATTTGGAGCTGCTTCCGGAACTTGAGATGGGCCGGCTAAAGTTTGAGAGGGGCAGGGAGGCCATTCCATAAGAGGCACCTGCAGAGGAGAGAGATCTACCCCCACTCTCTGCCTGGAGAAGCGTCTATTTCTTAGAGAGTTGGGGGTAGCTGAGCAAAGGGCTCAAGAAGGAAGGTATTTTGAAGAGAGCATTGGATACAGTGTGGGGCCCGGGCCCAGAAAGCCTTATGGACAATGCAAAGCAACTTGAACTTGATCCTTGCCGCAACCGGGAGCCAGTGGAGAGATTTCAAGGCTGGAGAGATACAATCCCTGGGCTTGAATGCCAAAGATAAGTCTTGCAGTCCTGTTCTAAATAAGTTGCAGAGGGTGGTGAGTAGAGGAAGGCAAATTGAGAAAGAGGCTGTTGCAGTAGTTCAGCCTAGAGAGAACTAGGGCTCTGGAGAAAGTGAGTTTCTGCAGGAAAGTTAGAGAGGGAAGAGTCCCTTTGAGGAGGAGTCCCTTCTTGCCGACGTCTGAGATGTGAGGAGAGAAAGAGAGAGTGGAGTCAAAGATGACACCAAGGTTTTTGCCTCGCAGGAAGGCGAAGGAAGAGGACCCAAGGCAGGCAGCCAGAGTGAGAGAGGGAAAGCAGGGGCAGGGGTCCCAATGAGAAGGATCTCCACCTTACTGGCAGAGATCATTGGAGGTGCATCAATCCTGAATCGAGGATAGACAGTCAGGAATGAGCTAGAGAGGAGAGGAGTCTGAGGGGAGCCTGAAGGAAAGTGGAACACTGAAAGTAAGAGGAGAAGGTAGAGATCAGGTGGGCCAAAGGGGCCAAGTAGAGGTTGAAAAACCAGGGTGTGAGGATGAGCCCTGGGGAATGCCAGAGGTATAGAAAAATGTGGCGGAGATTAAAGGACCAAGTTGGACCTGGGAGGGGCGGTCCAAGAGGAAGAAGGTCAGCCACACAAGGGCCTGATCCGTGATGCCTAGGTTCTCACGGAGTCGAGATGAGTACAGAAGGAATGCTGGAATCAAAGTTAGAGCACAGATATTCAATGGTTTTCAGGATAGCAGTTTCCGTGCCTCTGGCAGCTCTGAAGCCAGACAGATTTAGTGTGGAGAGTAAGCTGGGAGATGGCCAGCTTTTCCAACAGTTTGCCCAGGAAAGGGGTGATGGAGTTTGGGTGATAGTTTGGATCGGCAGACAGCTTCTTGAAGAGTGGGTGCACAAGGGAGTGTTTAAGGGGAGAGGGGAACATTCCAGTGGCAAAAGATTGATTACAGAAATCGGCCAAGGCTGGAGCGAGGGTGTCAATATGGTCCTTGAGGGTTCTGGAGAAGCAGGGGAGCACCTGTTTGGGCGACACTTTCATAGATCTGACTTGTCTAGAAACCTTGTCTGGTGTTGTCAGAGAGAAAGAGGTGAAAGGAGGAAGAGAGGTAGAGATGGCCAAAGGGGGGGCCGAGAGAGGAAGAGGGAAAGGAAGAGGAGTTGGAGGACAGGATGTCCTGAGTTTTAGCAGAGAAGTGAGAGGACAGAGCCATACAGAGGGCCTGGGAGGGAACAGGAGCGGTGAAGACCGCATCAGGATTGACAAGTTCCTTGCAGGCTTGAATATGTGTTCTCTTCTTGATGAATATTATTGGTTCGACTGGCATTTGGTGCAACCAGTCAAGTATGTCTAAATGTGGCCTGGTATGCTTTACTGTAATATTATTATTACATGTCTACACTGGTCTACATTGTGGTTGCACTTTTCATAAAGAATACAATGATGTGCTTTTTTTGGTTAATTCAGCAAAGATATTTATTTCATATCCAGGAAGGGAATTATAAATGTTGCAAAAAAATGATTATAGTGCACCCGGTCTATAAAAGGTAATCTTTTTTTTCCCCACAAGAATCAGTTTCTAGCTCTTAAAAATTCAGAAATGTGTTTGGGCAATGTATCAGAACTAGTATTTTACTTACCAGTCCCATTATACACACTTGCAGGATACCCCTATCAAGGCTTTCTTTCTTGAGACATGCAACATTTTGTTCAAAATTGTCAAGCACACAAGCAGAGGACATCACTTCTCTAACAACAAATAGCTGTGACTGAATCTTACTACCATTAGTAAGTATATTTCTTATCAGTCAATTTCAAATATTTATATATACACATGACATGCAAACCTATACTATGCCCTTGTTTTGTAGGTTTTATTTCACACATATTAACCCAAGAGGTTATCTAAACAGTCATGCAACATATGGAATCTTAACACAACAAAGGACTTGCAGCAAGAGTCAACAAGACTTATGATAAATACCAATAAGTTGTTTCATCATCATAATAATTCTAGCATTGCTGATGCAATACCTCCTGAAGAACCGCTTCCAACCAAGAGCGGGGAAACACGTGTCGAGGTTATACGGAACAACTACAGATATTTAACCAATTTGAACTTAAAGGTTATACGGAACAACTACAGATATTCAACCAACTTGAACTGACATTCAAGAATTCTAATAGACTTTGAGGAGAGGTCAAAAGCACGGACTCCAGAAATTCAGTGTAATTTAACTGGATACAAGACCAAAGACAATCAGTGAATCCCAACTGATTTTTCTTACTTAACAAATACAAAGTTCTTCAATCGACTCTGAGGAGAGGACAAGTGCAATCCAACTGGATAGAGACAAACAGTGAATCTCAACTGATTTATCTAACTCAACAATTTTAGACCAGTGCACTATAACTGTTTTTTGCTGCATTTATAATTCCCTTCCTGGATATGAAATACATATCTTTGATGAAATAACCAAACAAAGCACATCAGTTTATTCTTTATGAAAAGCGCAACTACAGGCTACGTATTCATTCTTATGTGTCAAGGCTCAGGCCAGCCTCTGAGCAAGCCCAGTTAGCAGCTTTTCTTTGCAATCCTATATTTAGCTTTGTTTTCTTTTTTCCCTCCTTTTTCTTTGGGAGTGTGCCAACTCTGTCAAACGGCCAGTAAGAATTACCATGACTGGTCTACATTGTGCAACCAGTTGGGCATGTTTTCATTGTGTCATGGCATTTTTAATGGCAAAGCATTAATGTTCCTGTGCACTGTTTGCGATTTGCATGTATTGGATTGGTGTTACCCTACAAAACAATTGTAAACACTCTGGCTTTTCAGCCACCTTTTCTCAGAAAGTGTGCTCTATATTGCATTAAAACACATATTTAAATCTTTCTCCTAGTGCAGTGTGCGGTATACCCCTTCAGAAGCATGTTTGTGCGTATTGCTCAAGCGTGATCCTCCTGACCGGCCCAGAGTGTGGCGCGACCTGTGATTTGTTGCCAGGTTGGTGGGGCCCCCTCAGCATTGCTCGCAGGGGGGGCACTTCCTGTGTTACGCCACTAACTCCAACCATTCCCTTACATCTCGAGGTAGGAATACAGAGTATAGATTCTTTAGCTAAAGTGAAACCCCCTAGCCTATTTGGCTAGAGTCTGGACCTTGTTGCACCTAGTAAGAGTAAAGAAGGCTGTCAAAGATCTATTGGACCAGGAGGGGGTGTTCATACATTAGGGAAAGCCTGAGTATGACTGGGCTGTGTGGAGCCTGGTACAATCCTGACACAATTAACCCACTGTCTAGGATAGTCATTAAGAAAGAATTTCAGCTATACGAAGGCAATGTCATGCTTTGTAAGATATGTGATTCAGCTACTGTGTGAATGTGCCAGATCGGAAAGCTGATTTTGGGCTATGAGTGGTACTTGGACATACTAAAACCTAAATTGCAAAAATCGCTTTATGTTAAGTTTAGATTCACAACAATTCCTCTTTGTGAGCTGCTGAACCGGTTGGGTGCAATGGTCTCGGGACAGGTGCACCCACTGTACAATTGTTCTGGAAAATGCTATTCATTTCACAATAATCTGTCCTCTATATTTGAATTTCAGGAAACTTTACCTAAGACCGTTATTCTGTAATTATTGAACCAGGAATATAGCCCAAGCAATGGTCTCTGTTACAGTACGTTTAATGAAGCCACGGTTTGTACAGTGGTGAAGGATCTTAACGGAGCTTAGCTGAAGGGGCTGGAATTGCTCAGTTTAGCAGCATGATCCTTTCCTTTTTGTACTAGGATGATAGCGCTCCTTATTTTGGTTCACTAATGGAAGCCTCACGATTCAGTGAGTACTAATAGATGGCAATATGGTTGTTGCAACATTGAAACTGACCCACTGTTTATCTCATTTCCACTGGAAATCAGATGTTTAAATGGCTGATGAATACATTGGCTCTTTATACAGGTTCTTCTATCATGTATAATTAATTGTTTTATTTGTAAAACTTTTTTAATTCTATTTGTTCTTGGAATGTTCTTTATCTGGACTGTGTAGTTGCAAATGCGTGTTTTATGGATTTGTTTTCCAAAATAAACATCAAAGAGATATTGCTAAAAAAACATATGTGCTATTCCAAGTAAAAGAGAAAATACATGGTTTTCTTATAATAGCAATCAAACAATATATCTATCATCAGACAATATAATAATGGTGTGATTTAAAATCCACATTCTAGCATTGGAAATAATTTTGCATTCCATAATTTCCTTGGATAATCACACTGAAATAGCCCTCCATGTAGCCTTATTCATGCCATTGAACATGTGCAAATACTGGGATAAATAATTTTTATTTTCATTAAACTGTACACCAAAATTGTAAGAGTAGGTTCTGTTTCTAATAACAATATGGGTGTGAGTATTACCTCTCAGAATCATCTGCTCTCATATATCTCTTTACTTTCAGTATAATAGCTGTGTTTTGGTCAGAGGAGGGAGCATCATAGGCTCCCAGATTTTCCTTTGTTCCTTTGTTCCAGTTAAAGATCGATTATTTCTGGCCATCGCATTTATATTCAGAACAGCAAGTGGGGATGACATATGTAGGGAAATCTAATTCAAAATACAAAAAGAAGCAGAGCAAGACACCATAGTAAGGGGAACCTGCTTAATCTGAGAAGAAATAAAGAGCAATTTACAGTAACAGCAATGTTTAAGCATTTTCTTCTGCTGTTGGTTTTATTTTCCTTTACAGAAATGAGTCATGATTAGGAAACCTACAGATTCTGAAAATGTGGTGCTTTGATAGGAGTTTGATAAGCCAATACAATGGATAAACTGCCATGATGGGTGAAAAGGTCAAATCAAGGGATCATGTATATTTAAAAGTTGAAATTGTGACATATAAATTTAAAAGCTGCAATCGTGAATGGGGCAACATTAAACTGAAGATAGGACTGAACTCTGGCATTTGAAATTCTGTTAAATTCACCAGCCCCAGCAAAATGACAACAGAATTGATCTGCCTTGCTGTCAGAGCCAACCTTCGAATTACCCTCTTCCTCCTCTAACTCCAACCCTCCAACCTCTTCCTCACCTGTGGTGTTGGTTACCTCGGGTTGTTCAAGTCTCTTCTTCCACCAAGGTGTTTTTTATGTCGGAGGATGGGGCCTACCCCGGAAGGAAGCCAACCTGACCTTGTACAAAGAGGTCTAGTGGGGGCCTCTCTGCCGGAGCAAGCCAATTCGGGGAAAAAGCCAGATGGCATAAAAAAAACCCTCTCCACAGTAGAATGTATGAAGGTCCAGTACGTTGGGTAGTTGCCAAAGAATAATAGGAGGAGCAGAAGAGACGAGCTGCCGTGACAACAAAGAGAGAAAATATAATAACAGGGAAAAATAACAGAGTAAGGTTATGAAGGCGGGTAAACACGGGATGACCCGTAGGAATAACAGAAAAAACAACCTATGAGAGGAAAAAAAAAAGGAGACTAGGAAAGGAAGACAGGCGGAGGCAGAACGAAGAAAACACGGGACGGAGAAAACTAAGAGCGTCTCACCCAGAGCCTGACGCGAAAGGGTTCCAACGCGCAGACTTCCGGGTGGGACAGGAAAAAAAGCGTACCGCGTCGAACGTCGCGGAAACAACTAGACTGCTGCTAGAGGTGCGCGGTGGGACGTGAAGGGCAGCTAATGGCAGCCCAGTCTCCACCGCGACCATACACCCCAACGCCTGCGGCGCATGACAGTATGCCCCCTTCTATACCTGGACCACCATGGCTTACCCGGGTGAAAACGATGGAACCTTTGGGTGAGAAGGGGGGCATGAACGAAGGACCCCGGTTCCCAGGAATCCTCGGAAAGGGGATAACCCTTCCAGGCCACCAGATATTCCAGTCTTCCCTTTCTAAATCTGGAATCCCTAATGTGGGAAACTTTGTATTCTTCTGGAATGGGGGCAGGACCCGAAGGGAGGTGGATACTTCTGTTCTTGGGGATATTGGGATCAACAGAGCGTAGGAAAGAAGAATGGAATACTGGGTGTATACGTCTCATGTCTTTGGGAAGCCTGAGTTTGAATGTTACTGGATTAATCCTTTCTGTGATCTTGAACGGCCCCACAAAACGGGGGGAAAGTTTAGTAGGCTGCAGCCAACGAGGCAGGTACTTAGTGGATAACCATACGCGGTCACCTTCTTTCCACAGGGGGCATGGCTGACGGTGAAGGTCGGCCTGCGTCTTATACCTTTCCCTAGCCGAGGCCAGACTGATCTGAGCGCTCTTATGGGCGGTGGCAATGTCTGCTAATGTGGACTCAATTGAGGGTATGTTGGTAGGGGAACCGAATAAGGGAAGAATTCCCTGAGGATGGACCCCATAAGTACAGAAAAAAGGGCTAAGGTTGGTAGCCGTGTGTAGCGAATTGTTATAGGCAAATTCTGCGGTAGACAAAAGGGAGACCCAATTGTCTTGGTGACGGTTGATGTAACACCTCAGATATTGCTCTAAAGTGGCGTTCAGCTGTTCAGTCTGGCCATTAGTCTGAGGATGAAACCCCGAAGACAGCGCTCTGTCAAAATCTAAGCGATGACACAAGGCTGTCCAGAATCGAGAAGTGAACTGACTCCCCTATCAGAAATGATCTTTTCAGGGAGTACATGTAATCTGAATATATCCCTGAGGAATACCTCAGCTAATACAGGAGCAGTAGGGATTCCTGCCAAAGGGGAGAAATGGGCTAACTTGGTGAAAGAGTCTACTGTAACCATGAGACAAGTATAACCCTGGGAAACGGGCAAATCCACTATAAAGTCCATTGAGATCAGGGAAAGTCCGTGATGGTGTTTCAGGTTGTTCTAGTAACCCCAATGGTTTACTTGCGGAGACCTTGCTTTGCACCCAAACTGGACAGGCCTTACAATACTTCTTGACATCTTCAGACAAAGAGGGCCAAAAGAAAGTACGAGACACTAATTCCAATGTGCCTTTCTGTCCTCGGTGACCGGCTGTAGCATGGTCGTGACACCACCCCAGAACCTTCAATTGTAAGGCTCGCGTGGGAACAAAGAACTTCTGTTTGAACCATAAAAGTCCCTCTGTCCATCTTAGATCTTGCCTTTTATTTAGAGGTAACTGGTCTTCCATACTCCCCATGGTGGCTGATTTAACCTCCTGCAGGAATGTCGATATGATACCCACTATCCTATTGCGGGGAAAAAGATCTTCTGCTAGCGGAGTGGCACGCACACTTGGGGTATACCGCCGGGAGAGAGCGTCAGCGAGGCCATTTTGGGAACCGGGAATGTAAGTGATGATAAAGTCATATTGACTAAAGAAGTGCGGCCATCGTGCTTGTATGGAATTGATACATTCCATTCCCCGGAGTACCTACAAATTCTTATGGTCGGTGCGCATAATGAATGGTAAAGCGCTACCCTGTAGTAGGTGTCGCCATTCTTCACAAGCAGTTTTGAGTGCTAACAATTCCTTCTCTATAACAGAATAATTCTTCTGACTCACAGACAAGGTCTTAGAGAGATAGGCCACTGGGTACTCAATTCCCTGATGATCCTGGAGTAACACGGCCCCCAATGCTTCGGCGTGGGCGTCGGCCTCCACTACAAACGGTTTAGCCTGATTGGGTTGACGAAGCACTGGAGCAGTACAGAACAACTTCTTTAATTGCTCAAAAGCGTTGTTAGCCTGTTCTGTCCAAAAAAAAGGACCAGCTTCTTTCTTGAGTAAAGCCGTAATTGGTAACACTATCAGGGAAAAATGACTGATGAATTTCCTGTAGAAATTTGCCATACCAAGGAACCGTTGAACTTCCTTCAAAGAGGTGGGTGTGGGCCATTCTAGGATGGCAGAGACCTTCCTTGGTTCCATAGATATTCCTTCCTTTGAAAGAACATATTCAAGATAGGAAATAGAGTTGGTCTTGAATACACACTTCTCGGGGTTCACAATTAGGCGGTTGGTCCGAAGTCGATCTAATATGGTTCGAAGATGCTGGTCGTGTTCTTGTAAGGATCGAGAAAAAATCAGGATGTCATCTAAGTAGACTACAGCATAGATGAAAAGGACATCCGAGAACAATCGATCCATGAAGCGCTGAAATATAGCTGGGGCATTAACTAAGCCAAAGGGCATGACCCAATACTCGAAGAGCCCAAAAGGCGTTCAGAATACAGTTTTCCATTCATCTCCCTTGCGTATTCGGAGAAGATGGTAAGCACTACGCAGGTCTAACTTGGAAAAGATGGTTGCACCTTGCACTGCCTCCAGGATGTCGGCGATGAGAGGCATGGGATACCTGTCTCTAATTGTGACCTTGTTGAGTCCTCGATAATCGATGCATGGTCTCAACTCTGCGGAATCGCGCATGGGGATGAAAAACAACGAGGCCCCTGTGGGAGATCTTGAAGGTCGGATCAATCCGTTGCCAAGTGGGCGTCCAAGTACTTTCGTAGAGCCTCCTTCTCTGTAAGGGACAGCGGAAACCTCTGCCCGAAAGGAACTAAAGCATCTTGGGAGAGTTCAATGGCACAGTCCTCTGGGCGATGTGGGGGCATCTCCAATATGGTTCTTTTGATGAAGACTTCGTGGAATTCTTCTAATTCAGATGGTATGCAACAGATGTCACAAGTGGCGGTTGACTCTGGCGAGAGGACCTTCACTACTTCCCGCGACTGGTGAGGCATACAGTACTCCTTACAGAATCCTGACTCAAAGGTAATGGTGTTCCTGTACCAATCTATGGAGGGGTTGTGTCTTCTCAACCATGGGATACCCAGAATACGGGGAAGTGGGCTGCTCGAATGAGATCAAATTTCAAGTGTTCGGTATGATGCTGGATAACCATGGTGAGTGGTTCTGTAGTGTGAGTTATCGGTCCAGAGGATAGTGGGGTCCCTCTACACCTTCCACCTTCTGGGCATCCTTGCGCTGAACTAGAGGGAGTCCTTGTCTATCTGCCCATAAGGTGTCCATAAAGACTCCTGCAGCACCGCAATCAATGAGGGCTAGGGTGGTTAGCTTTCTGGACGGAGTTTGTAGCTGTAGAGTTACTAGCATCAAACGAGAGTCCATGGTGTCTAATTGAGGGGTGACGGCTAAGGTTACATAGGGACAAGGAGATAATCCTCGGAAACCTGTCCCCTTCAGTTCCGAGGTCTGTCGTTTCCCGCCCTACGAGGAGGGACCTCTGGACAATTGCAGAGGAGGTGATCATTGGACCCGCAGTACATACAGAGACCCGTGTCTCGCCGTCTCCTTCGTTCTTCAGGAGTTAGCGGGGCTCTTGCGGCTCCTATCTGCATGGGTTCTTCCTTAAATAGAGCCGAGGGCTGTTGATGAGGAGGAGGTTCAGTGGAGGGTGAGGTGACTGGGGTGCGATGCTTTCGCCTTTCAACACGTCGCTCGCTTAGGCGAAATTCTATCCGAAGTACTATAGACATCAAATCTGATAGAGAGGTAGGTCGAGCTATGCGAGCCAGTTCGTCTTTCAATTCTTCTTTGAGGCCGCGGTGAAAGATTGTAAATTGTGCCTGTTCCGGCCACCCGGCCTCAGCCGCTAGGCATTTAAAGGACGAGATGTAGGTCCTGAGATCACTACTGCCCTGCTGAACGTCTAGCAGCTCTTCTGCGGCTACATGAGTTATCTCAGTCTGTTCAAAAGTCTGCTTCAACAGGGTCACAAAGGCGCCATGGTCTTGGAGTACCGGATTGTTGCTGGTCACCAGTGGAGAGGCCCAGGCCAGGGCATTGCCTGTCAAATTCAAGATCAGAAACCCCACCTTGGTGTGTCCGCTGGCAAAAGTATGAGGGCGAAAGGCAAAATAGATTGTGCAGGATTCGAGAAACTCCTTCAGGCGTTTTGGCGATCCGTCATATTTACCAGAAGACAAAGACATGGTGGGGAGATCGGTCTCCCTTGATTCTCGAGCCGTAATCATCTGTCTCAGGGTGGCATTTTCAGCTTTGACATCCTGCAGTTCAACACTCATTCCCTGAACTGCTTGAACCAGCTCTTGAAGCTGTTCTGGGGTAGCCATGGTTCTTTCTGGGCCTTGCAAACTGTCAGAGCCAACCTCCAAATTACCCTCTTCCTCCTCTAACTCCAACCCTCCAACCTCCTCCTCACCTGTGGTGTTGGTTACCTCGGGTTGTTCAAGTCTCTTCTTCCACCAAGGCGTTTTTTTTGTCGGAGGATAGGGCCTACCGCGGAAGGAAGCCACCCTGACCTTGTACAAAGAGGTCTAGTGGGGGCCTCTCTGCCGGAGCAAGCCAATTGGGGGAAAAAGCCAGATGGCATAAATAAAACCCTCTCCACAGTAGAATGTATGAAGGTCCAGTACGTTGGGTAGTTGCCAAAGAATAATAGGAGGAGCAGAAGAGACGAGCAGCCGTGACAACAAAGAGAGAAAATATATTAATAGGGAAAAATAACGGAGCAAGGTTCTGAAGGCGGGTAAACATGGGGTGACCCGTAGGAATAACAGAAAAAACAACCTATGAGAGGAAAAAAAAAAGGAGAACAGGAAAGGAAGACAGGCGGAGGCAGAACGAAGAAAACACGGGACGGTGAAAACTAAGAGCGTCTCAACCAGAGCCTGACGCGAAAGGGTTGCAACACGCAGACTTCCGAGTGGGACAGGAAAAAAAGCGTACCGCGGCGGACGCCGCGGAAACAACTAGACTACTGCTAGAGGTGCGCGGTGGGATGTCAAGGGCAGCTAATGGCAGCCCAGTCTCCATCGCGACCATACACCCCAACGACTGCGGCGCATGACACTTGCCCTCTCACGGAACGCAATTTCATTTGAGAGGTAGAACTATAAAGGTAATGATGGTCTTGCAACTAGGTCACAGGGAGGGCAAATTTGTAGTGAATTCTAATGTTGTGGGGGCATTTTTATGGACTGCATCTGAATAGTGGGCTTAACCTCTTTAAATAATTATTGGAGTTCAGCTTGATCAGTGACTTTGTTTTCTCCAATCTCCTATTTCAATCTCCCAGGATTCTCCTGAAGGATGGAAAAGATACCTGGAAAAAACAAAATGTTTATGTACAAATCTACCAGACCAAGGAACTGGCCCAAGAGGGACAGGAACAAGAGTCAAACCACCGAAAACGTAAAACTTCAAAAGCCCTTAATATCAACAAGCTGAAGTCATACATATCTTTAGCCCTGAACTAACAGCAAAAGGCCCCCAATGATCAATTAGCAGACCTAATTGCAGATTTGCATTTTGTCACACAGAAACAGTGAACGCCAGGGATCCATATATCGTACTGTTCACAGTGATGAGCCTGTTGCTTGCAGAACCAATTATGATATCATGATGAAAATTGTGTTGATTTGTGCCAGACAGAGACATCTAGCTAGCCGATTAGTGAAGTGATCATATGTCTTGCATTTACTATTTCAGAATTTTACAATGTTTAATGAAAGAAAACTGAGATCAAATGGGAGGTAAAGTGGGTATTGCACTTACTCCCACCAGACTGCCCCCTTCATGAAACAGTCCAATGACTGCATAAGGGAATTAAGGGAATTAAGGGAATGTTTACTGTGATGTCCCTTTTAGAACACTGTCGAATCACATACATTGACTAATTAGGTGTGACTTAATGTGTTACTTGAAGGAAGGCATAGTGGTCGACAAAGAAAGGCTCTGCAATTTAAGGGCTGTATACAAAACTCTGTCCTAGAAGAAAAAGGCATCCTATAAATGGGACAGATGGGATGTCTTGTTTCTGGCATGCTCAAACAGCGATACTTGTATGTTCTGGAAGATGGTGGCCAGGAAAGATCTTCATGCCTCCAATACCCAGCATTCTAGCATATGTCCCTCCTCATGAAATATTTATTTTGGGGAATTGTATCAATCTAGGGAGGTTCAGCTGGAGGAAAGTGTACCACCAGTGAACACACTAACCCCATATGCAATAGTCTTGGAGATATCAAAAAAGGAGGTATAAAGGGCAATCTGAACACAATCAGGGGGCAAAGCACCGGGCCCAGACAAGATCTCAGTAGATCTATTTAAAGATGAGCTTTCAATATAGGTGCCTTTACTGTGCCGTCTATTTTAAAGTAGTGCTGGAGTACAGCGTGATCCCATGGTCATGGTTCAATAGGAAATGATACCGATCTTTATATACCTATAGAGAGAGGTGTAAGGCAAGGCTTCACGCTGGCTCTGCTACTCTTTAACATTCACATCAATAAGGTTATTGAGGAGCTAGAGGCATGCTGCCTTGATCCAGCAAGATTGGGGACTTCCAGTTTCCTTACTCTATTATTTGCAGATGATGCTGGCTACATCGCCAATGGGCCTCAAGACTACCCTGGCCAACTTTATCAGGACATGTAGTGACTTGGGCCTAGAATTAAACACAGATAAAAAGAAACTATTGTTTGTTAGACACTGCTTAGCCAAACCTGTTAAGGCAGATATTAAGGTGGGTGGTACCACCCTAGAGCAGGTTTCATCTTACGATTATATGGGAGTCAGGTTTACGACAAATATTTGTGGTCCCTGCAAGTTACCAAAGCATCAGTGGCACTTGAAAAGTATTGCAGTGGAATATGGTGGTTCCATCGTACACATCACAGTGGTGTCATTAGCCCTGCCCTACAATTACATCAGATGCAGGCAGTTGCCACATCATTAAATGATGCTGAGCTATGGGGCCATGAAGCAGTGAAACATCTGGCCACAGTCAAAACGAAATTAAAAAAAAATGTATTCATGCTATCTAGTCCCTCACCTATTGCCAGTATGTATTTGAAGTGTGATCTCCAAAAGACCAAAGATCATGCCATATTAATGCCCCTTTTTGTATTGTATAAGGATATGGACCTCACCAGACCTGGTCACTTACAATGATGCAATTGTGAATGTCTTGTCTCTGGCAGGGACCAAATCTCTTCCATGGTTTAAATTTGGCAAAAACAGAATTGTCAAAGCTAAACAAGGATCAGTAGAAGACCTGCTCTCAAACCTTGACTCTAACATCCCCTGTGTCCTCATCTTGCTTGATCTCTCTTCTGCCTTTGACACTGTCAACCATTCCATCCTGCTAAAGTGTCTCTGTGATAACCTAGGTATCACTGGTCAGGCCCTGGCGTGGCTGACTTCCTTCCTTCCTCTCTGACCGACCCTCCCAGGTCTAACTTGGGTCCTTCCTCTCTGCTATCTTTTTCTCTACCTGTGGTATCCCCCAGGGGTCTAACCTCTTTCCCAGGCTGTTCAACCAATACCTGACATTCCTTGCCCACCGCATTGCTGCTCTCTGCCCCAACTTTCAGTGCTACGTGGATGACACTCAGCTCATTTTCAGGATACCTTCGGCCGTCTCTTCCCCGTCTTTCATCTCTGACTGTCTGTTTGCTATCCAAGAGTGGTGTGCTGCCAATGACCGCTGCCTTAATGCCAGTAAGACTGAGATTCTCCTCACCGGCACTCACACTCCCTCCTTTCATGTAGCTCTCTGGGGGGCCTCTCTTGGCCCTCTTCCTGCTCCCACTTGCAAGGCTAAGAACCTGGGGGTCATCTTCGACTCCACACTCTCTTTCTCCCCTCACATCTCTGATGTCTCTAAGAAGTCACACTACCAGCTGCACCTCCTCAGAGGTATTCTTCCTTTCCTCTCCTTCCCCCAGAAGCTCACTGTCTCCAGAGCTCTGGTTCTCCCCATGCTAGACTATTGCAACAGCCTCTTTCTAAATCTGCATGCTTCTACTCTATACCCTCAGCAACTCATGTAGAACAGGACTTGCGAGGCTTGTCCTTGGCCTCAATCCCAGGGATCGTATCTCTCCAGGACCGAAATCTCTGCACTGTCTCCCAATGGCTGCAAGGATTAAGTTCAAAACCCTCTGCAACGTCCACAAGGCCTTCTGGGGCTTGGAGCCTCAATACCTTCAACTCTTTCTTTTCTTCCTAAATATCTTCCCTTATGAGCTCTTAGCTCATCTGCCTCCAACTCCCTCAGGGTCAGTCGCTTCTCCAAGCAACGAGTTGGCGGTAGATCTCACTCTTTGGCTGGGGCCTCCCTCTGGAACAGCCTCCCCGCCTCCCCACCTCCCTGAAACTTGAGGAGAAACATCTTTGGTTCTGGAAGCACCTAAAAACCTTCCTCTTTGCTTCTGCTTTCTCCCCCCCTCTCCCCTGCTGAAGTGCTGTCTGATACTGAGACTGCACGGGTTACCTGTCCACCCATCTGATCTCAGGCCCAAGCCCTGCCAGTTGCACGCTTGCGCTGCCTTCCTTGCAACCCCTGCACCTGGGGACTGTTTTCTGTATCCCTACAGTCCCCTAAGCAGCACTTATGTCTGCATGCCCTCACCTTGCACTTGCCACCAGCTGGCCATTCTTTATTTATTGTATGTTATTATTATTATTGTCCCATGTACTGCACTTTCACCTCCCCCCAGCCCTGCACTTTTCTTTTCCCCCTTCCCTTGCGCGATCTGAATGACACCTGGCCTAGTAAGATCATTGTCTGACTTCCCTCTATTCCCCTTCCCTTGCCTCGTATGCCTTGAAACACTTGTGTACAGGCGCGTTATATGTGTCATATCATATCAGTATTGGAGATCGCCCAAACTGATTATACATGCCACAAGGCAACAGATGACATCTGTAGGTGGCATTTATTCCTGCCATAGGCTGGTAGAGGAATGTTGTGCCTTTAGCACAGGGTCACACAATTTAAGAGTGTAAACCCATTTTTGGGTTTGAGCCGTATTCCGATACGATCAGTCTGTGACATGTCCAGTGCTTATATATACAGTTTTGCTTCAATACTCTAAAGGTGGGATTATTCATGTAAAATTGGTGGGGGTGAAGGGGTAAAGCATGTCTGGTTTGTGGGGTTACAGAAGACTCAAGCACCCAATTCTTGCTCTTCTGCGAAGGCTATAAAGGCTACCAAGAAAAATATATTTTGCCACTTTTAGAATAGTTGGAATTCATCACGTTGAGGACACCCTAAATGTTTGCAAGGATGCCAGTAACTTGACGATGCCACACTTTGTATATAAATACATTCATAGGGAATGGCTAAAGCACATTAAAACTGTATAATTTCCTCTTGACCAGCGCTTGAAATTGTACTGGCCGCGAATGATGCACACCTTGTTTTGAGATATTTTACAACATCATCCTATTTGCAGATTTGCACAATTGCCTGTTCAATGTCACATTGATTTTATTCTGAATATGTCTTTGTATTTTAATTATTTGTTGTCGTGTATACTTGTATTTTGGCTAATGCCGTAATAAAGCTGAATGAATGACTGACTGACTAATTAGGTTGGAGAAATTATACACACCTCAAAAGGGGGTGGTTTTCATTCTATAAAATATTCAACACACAATCACTAGGGACAGACTCACTCACTAACTCACTGACTGATTGAGAGGAAGAAGGAGAATTGATAACAACAGAAAGGAGAAGGAATAGATCTCTCTCCTTTTGGACCCATCTTGGATTATCGCAGGGGCCCTGTAACTAAGGCGTAGTAGGAGTTAAAGTCCCAGTTCTTCAGAGGGAGAGACAGCAGACAGGTATGGAGGAAAACTGATCCCATCGGTTCCATGTGTTAATACCCCGCAAAAATATTGCGATGCAAAAATATCACCGTATTTTTGCAGTGAAATTGACCCATGGACCCTGCAGGGGACAACCCTGCAACACTTGCATTATTTTAAAATGTGCAGGGGACACACCTGCAACCCCCTGCTCCCACAAATTATTCCCTCAAAAAAAATCGCCTACGGCGAGACAAACGCCCATATGTATGGCAATATTTTTGGTGGGGATATTTTGTAGGGATACCATCCCATCTTGCTGACTGATGCCTACCGGTTCCTAGAGTGAGAGAATTGAACCAGTCCATAAGAGCGTGCCCACCTGTTTGTGAGACAGCCAAAAGAAATTCATATGTGAGTATAATATAAAGGGGAAATTATCCCAAGGGGAGCTAAACGATTAAGGGAATTATATTAAATCCTGACCCACTTATTTATAAGTACTGAGGGGTGGGGGAATATACACTGACTGTACGTTCTGGGGAATATGTAAATATGTCATAAGCATATATGCTTCTGGAATTATACATTTGATTAAATAGATCATATGGTGTGTATACAGAGAGATCCTTTGACTTCTGGTGCTGTGCAATGTACATGCACAGTAGAGTGCAGGACATCTCACTGTCTGCATAACTAAACAAATAAAGTCATTGAAGTCACTTCCTGTGTACACCATCAAGCTGAATACCATTATCAATGCTGAGTGGCTCTAGATAAAAGGGAGAGTGTGATTTTTGACTTCCCGTTTGTCCATTTTTTAGCTGCCCATTGAAGTTGAGAAAGGTACGCTTTTACATGGTAATTAAATAGAAACATTACTGAAGGGAATCTAGCCTACATACATGTTGAACCTACATTTTATTTTCTACAAGCCATTTACCTACAGGAAGTTCCAGTAGGTTCTTGCAATTGAGTTTTAAAGAATGATATTGAAATTCTGACATGTCTATTGAGTAAGGAGGGTGGTATCTATTTGCAATACAAGAAAAGCAGAGAGAATTGGATATGTAGGGATGATTTCAATTATTATTATTGTTTTGTAACAAATGAAAGTCTTACCCTTGTCCCTCCTGCATAATAATCAATGGTGCATGCACAACAAGGGTAAACAAAACATACAAATGGGATGTGTGTGTGTAAAAGGTCTCTATTTCTATGACTGCATCAGTGAAAACTGAGGTGAATAGTGTGGTGATTATTTTTCATCATTGGCCTTTCATGGACGTACAACTTATTTATCTTTAAATTGATTCAATTATTTCAATTTGGTTAATAATTATACCTTCTGGATGAGTTTCAAAAGACACAGGAAGAGTGTAGGTGTATTGATTGTTTCCATTGCAGACACATCAACGACACTGGATCACCCTAACCTATTGCTTGAGAAAGCCTGTAGAAGTAACACATTTCAGAGGGATTTAACTCTCTAAGGTGTAAGGAAGGCATGGTATCAAACAGTGAAGACAGACACAAGTGACCACAGTTCAAGGGTGTTTATTGAACTTCAATGGGTTGGTTGAACACCTATCCAACCAAAATCTAAGCATGGGAGCAAGCTACGACCATCAAATAATAACGCATAAATGGGCCTATGCTAATAAACCTATTGTCAATCCTTACTTCTAAATACGAAAGGGTTTGGGACAATTGTGTATGCAAAAAGAAAAGTGTTCAAGAAACAATATGTCTGGCTGGTTGAACAGTTGGCTTCTCTTCCCTTCGCCACATTTTCAGCACGGGGAAAGGTGGCACACTTGAGCTTCACACACACTCAAGCTTCTCTGCTACGAGGATACAGTTCAAAGCAAAGTTATGAATGCCTTCAGCCAAATGCCTCTTTTCCAATAACAGTCTCTTACCGCAGAGGGCCTGTCAAAACAAACAAATATCAAAGTTCCACTCTTATCAGGATCTTCACATGCACAAGTTCTCACTTTCAGTATTCATCATGGGTCTCCCTCCTTCAGGCTTGGACCCCCTTTTTACCACAATGTTTACACTTGGTCTCCCTCGTTCGGGCTCAGACCATGGATTGCCCTTGTTCGGGCTCGGATAATGGATCTCCATCATTCGGGCTCAGATCATTGATCTCCCTCATTCGAGCTTGGATCGCTATTCCACAATATTCACATTTAGTCTGCCCATGCAGTCTCACTTTCTACGGTTTCCTCTTGATATCAAAATCAAAGACTTTTGAATATGCAATGGGTTTTGTTTAAACTGTCGCAGGACCACTTCGATTCACTTCGTACAATGTTCTGATCAATCTTCTACTTTCGTTTCTACCACTTCTTGGCAGCATACCTTACAGAGACCTTTGATTGAGCACATTCACGATGCTGGACCACTCTGTCAATGTTATCATATCTTTCCTTCTCAAGTTCAAACACCCATCAGTCATTTAGCTTTACTTGCGTCTTTCAGGTATCAGGTAATATTATCCCCACCAAAAATATTGCCGTATATATGGTCATCTGGAACACCATAGGCAATATTTTTGGGGGGATAATTTGTGGGAGCTGGGGTTGTGGGGGTCGCACCCGCACATTTAAAAATAATGCAGGGGTTGCGGGGTGTCCCCCACAGGGTCCATGCCTCAATATCGCAGCAAAAATATGGTGATATTTTTGTATCACAATATTTTTTGGGGATATGAACACATGGAACCGTCTTTCATCACACGCGTTTAACAATCTTAATTCCAGCGCTCGTTATACAATGTTGCTGATTGCAACCTTGATTTCAACATAGACTAGTCTTGCATCAGTCTCCCCAACTCACTGGCTGTGTTGATCTTTTTTGCACTTCTTTGTTCTTGAAGCCGAGGATGATACCAAGGTGGCTGCTGCTCCTCCCCGCCTCGGTCAGCTACGCGGGAGGGCTGCCGGTATCACCGACACACACTGCAGGATTCTTCAGCCAGGTTTCCTGGTCTTATGCTTTCGGACTCGAAGATTTCTTGAAAGTAACGGTTTCTTGTTGAAAAGGTCAAGGTTATTTCCCTCCTTGCAGCTCCTTCTTGGTTTGCTGTCTTTCTCCCCTCATTCAGCTGTCGACTCGAAATTGCTGTTTCTTCATGTGCTGTGTCTCACTAAGAGTGTGCTTTTCATCAGTGTGGGGAAGTTTAATAGAAGTCAAGTGTGCGTGATTGTCAGTAATTGCCTCACTTTGACTGACAATAGTAGCGGGACATGTCAGGTACACTGCTCGGATGTGAGTCTGTTTTCTCCCAGAGCGGGCTGTCCGTGTGGAAGTGTTTGTGAAGGGAAATGGAGGGTAAAGTTTCCACATATCCTACCTGGTAAAATGGGGTAAAGGTGTTACAGGGGGAGGGATACTGTGTCTCACCATCCTGAGTCCCACTCCCACTCCTGAAGACCCCTCACCCAGGTGATCCTCCCGCACTGGTCCACTCTCAGGGTCTGTATCCAAAAGCGATGACCATGCCCTGGCCACCAGAGAGGGAGATCCACGGCGACTAGTGGGTGAGACACCTTCTGGTTTTTCACAAAGGACAGTGATCAGTGTGAGTGTTCCAGATATGTTCCCTATACAGCTATGTGGCCTGTTAGGCAAATCCCTTTTTAGAAAAATATATGCCGCTATGCTTGCTTCTTGAATGTGCCCCAAACCGACTTGAGCAAAGATTGTGTGTTTTCATAGGACTGCTTGAGATTAATTACATGCCAGGACTTTGTTTGGTCCAAGGTCACCGGAGTGATGAAGCATTAGAATCGCACTTGGTTCATTTTTGTGATCATGAAACTGACTGCATTGTATGTAACTGGCAACGTGTGGAGATACTATATTTCTTCCTTGGAAGGACTGATTTTATGCCTTGTTTTAGGATGAGAAGATTACCATCAATAACACTGTTAAACTTTCAAAAAAGGGAGTTTTGCACATGTCAAACCTCCCCATTCAGGTTGTTCTGTTGTCTGTGAAACCCTTGGTTGCCTTCACCTTATCAGAGGTTGTAGTGTGTAAATCTCTAAGGAAAGCCCTTAGGTGAACTGCACCTCGTAAACCTAAACCTATTTTGGTTTTGTCCAGAACACTGTAGAACCTCTCTTAACCAATCTGTTTAATACTGGTATACATCTGGGAAGCTCTCCTGGCAGATGGAAAATGGCAGTCATTTCTCCCGCTTTAAAAAACAAGTTATACCAAAGTCACATCAGCCATGCTTCCTTCTTGAGTCCACAGATACATTTTAATGAAAAGTATATACACTTGCTTTTTGAATATCTAATGGCCAGTTTATGTCAGATGTCTTGTACATTTTAGGGAAGGGCTTTGTAAAGAATCCCAGTTCCTAAGCCTATATCCTTTCGATTCAAAATACCTTTGGGGAACGTGTTGCATGATAAATCTAGAATGCTATGGACCTTTTTGTTGACCTTTCACTATTTTGATCTAGATACGATGTGGGCTATTCTTGCTGATATGGGCATGCCAGGAGTTTTCATACATTTACTTGTCGATTGATATCTCTCAAGTTAGATATTGCTTGTCAGGTTAGCGAACGCCATCTTTTAATACAATTAGGAGAGTTTTAAAAGGCGCGTCCTTGCTATACTTCTTTTTCATTTGTATAGCAATGTTTGGGGAGCCATTCCAGGGCGGTTCACTCACTGTGTCCTGGATGTAGGATGGGGTAGACTACGTTTCATTCTATACGGCAGTGACATATTACTGATAGCTCTGAGCCGTTATGTTCTTAAAACTATAGTATGTTCAATATGCAATAAAGCTGCATTCCAATCACAGTGCCATTAATGCACGAGGAAGTGAGCATTATGCCTTTTAGCACCCGTATCCTTAATAACACACCCACTGACTCATTGAATATCCTGGTGAAATGTAGAGGGATGTGCCTCAGGCAATGGCATATCAGCTGGACGTAATGCCAGAGAACTAGATTGTGCACAGACTTTGAGCGGGAAAAGGGAAGCATCGGAAGTGATCCACAGCAGGCAGTCGGGTCAAGTAGTATAAGAATTGGCAGCAGGTTGAAGCAGAAGTTTGCAGTTGCATGTACATTAACATGGAGCATGGAGGAAGAGGAAGGAGGATGGTGGCCATATTGAGTGAGGAACTTAGGAGTGGGGGAATATTTAGCCCATTATACACATGCAGGGTGGGATTTGGAAGTGACAGGATTGGAGCGAAGGGATTCGGGACAAGAGCTGGAGTTGAGGGTTGGCAGGCCAAGACACGATGCCCAGAGGAAAGGAGGGGCTTCTGGAAAGGAGTGCCACTCTGCAGGATCAAACTTGGACTTTGATCAAGAGACAAGGAACGTATTTCTGAGATCTTAATTGCCTGCTGCTCTTGCACAGGCTGCTCATTTCTAATTATATCTGGATCCACCCTGTCCCCATATAGCTAAACAAGCTGTTCGAATGTGCCATTCAAAGGTGAGCATAGCTAGATTTGCGATTTCTCTTTACAAATCCAGGTGTTTTCAAGACAAAGGCGATTTACATTACTTGTTTTAGTAAATCGCTGGGGGTCCCTGAAACAATATCAATGTATCGTATACATTTCTTTTTATGACCCTGTTTTTTTGCATCCCGTATTCATGTTAAAACGTTCGAGCTCCGGGTCACTGTTAGTCTGTGAAATTATGACTCTTAGTTGGGTAATTATGAGCTATGATTTTGGTGAATAGAAGTGAATGGCTTGAATATGTAATTCACACTCTTTCAAATCGGAATTATTGACTTGTTATACTGGACATATTTCATGAGTTTAAATCTAACTAAAAGATGGTAATCAAACATGTTTTTTCATATGACCTACAAAGATAAATGGCCAAAGTCGCATGACCAGCAAAAGCATGTACCCACTCTGGCTCGCTTTACATTAGGTTATCACTGACTAGCCAATAAACAAAGGCATGGAAAGAAGGTGCTTACTTCTTTTTTATTGAGTGCTCATTGCAAACTTAATTGTTCTGCCCTTTCTATGTATGCTAAGCAGATGACAACCATTTGTATCGACTGAAGGATAGAAGCTTTAACCAGTGTATGAGCAGATAAAAACGATATTGTATATTGAACTGAAATAATAAAGCACTGTTTTTAATTTTTCAAATACTAATTTATGCCCAGTTGTTTTTTAGCACTGTTTATATGTGCTACAATTTAATGATGTTCCTCCTTTGTAATCAGGTGTTAATTGATCGTGCTAGTGGTTTGTTGTGATCTTGGGCCGGATTGTGGCCTCGCAGCTCGGTCTGGAACGTCATTTGGGAAGGGGCCAAGCCTGATTTGCACGTTGTTTTTCTTTCTTTAACGACACAGCCGGCTGAACAACAGTGGACTTGAAGGCTGCCCAGAACACCTTCTAGTGCTTGTAAATAATTCAAAGCTTTTCCACCCATTATCCTTCAGTGTTGCTAATGGAGCTTATGTTAATTCAGTGCCTAGAGAACCTCCCAGAGTTGCTTTACAAAAGCATCTTTTTGAGATTTTTCTGGCGAATATTCCTACTAGAGATTGGTTACTCCGGCCAAAAGTGCTGCTGAAAACATCAGAGTGGTGGGCTTGCTTCTAGTCACAGAGGCGGCACACCTGTATATGCAGAAAAACGCCAACACCTTCAGTGAGAGTCACCGTACCTGTATTTTCCTTCGTAAACAATACTGTGGAAATTCAACCCTAGCTCAGTTATCAATGCATTACCATAGCGCCTTTCTACAACGTTGGTAGTAAGGTGAAGGGTTTTCCAAATCTTCCACCTTACCACCGGAACATGGCAACATCAGCACAATTACCACTGGCGGAAATACTGCTGGCGGTTATTCCACCGATAGCCCCATGGAGTCCTGTGGAGTCCAGAAAAGGGGACTTAAACCGCCTACCACCAGTTATAATCCTGCGGTAAATCATGAGACCAAGTGGCAAAAACAGTAATTCCTTTTGGTGGTATTTCAGAGGATTTACCACCAGAATACCACCAACTTGTAATGAGGACTTTTGTACCTTAGTGACACTGTTGAGCAGACCTTTACATTTTTGGAATAATGTACATCAGAAATTCCATACCCTTTGGGGCAAAAGCTCACGTTTCAATGCATTATGGGGGCACATCCTCATATTGCTAACGTTGCAACACTTTTGGGTGGCATAATATGTGTTTCCTGCAATGCGTGTGTCCAAAAAAACATTGCTTATTCAATGTTCCTTGTGGAAGATTGTGTCATAAATTACATGTTTAGGTTGACCAGCTGAAAAAAATGATCTTTCAGACAAAATATTAAACCTCTGCAACGAACACATTTGACCACATACCGAAATATTATGATAATGTTCTCATCCAGCTAAAAAGAAAGTGGGTAGATTCTCAAAACGTTTTGCAGGAATTCAAGAAGCTCAAGAAATGTCCATGGAAAAGATGTGAATGATTCAAAGAAATGGACATCCACAACATTTGCAAGCGCACCGAAAAAGTGCAAATGAGGGTATCAAATGTGCATAGCGGGTGCAATGAATGCAAATCAGCCAAGCCAACCACACAAGACGGGAGAGCCCAGCAATAGTAGCAAGCATGCTCCAAAAACGTATTTACAAAAGTGGAGCATGACATTTTCTCCAAGACAGCGCAATCACTATTTGCTCCAATCACAAAGTTGCCCAGAAACTGAGCAAGCGATTTAGCCACCAACATAAATGAAAAATCCCATTCCACTCAGAACACACAGCACACTTAAAAGACCAACACAATACAGCAGGTGCGCCTTTCCAAAATGGCTGGTCTAATGGGCATCACGCTGCTGTGTCCACTCGTGAGGAACAGGAAGAGGAGGGTGGAAAGTATTTATAGGAGGAGGGATTAATTATTCACACTGGCAGATGAAGAGGTTACCTTGAGGTACCATTTGACCCCCTCCCGCATAAGAGGAGCAGGGCTGTGAGGCAGGGAGCCCATAAGGCTAGGGCTGTAGGCAGCAGGGTGTAGAGAGCTGCAAGGCAGGAAGCCCAGAAAGAGCACTGGAACAAAAGAAGGAAAAGGCAGCAGCAGGAGCAGCATACAAATTCGAGACAAAAGGCAAAAGGGGACTGGGAGGACTCTTGATGGAAGAGACTGAGCTCCTGCAGGCAGCTGCTTAAATACCGCCCTGCCCTGTACTGCGGCAGGCTAATTGGCAGCACCTGGAGCAGCACACCTGAATACAATCTGCCTCCTCCCTCTCTGGTCCTGAGATGGTGGAAGCAGCACTGATCCCTAGGGCTTCTGGGGATTGTGGTTCCAATGCTGATGAATGGGAATGGCCAGGAATTGATAGTTGTAGCAAGGTGCATTGTGGTACATGTAGTTAGTTGAGTTATATAAGAAGGCACCAAAGTCAGGCAAATGGGAATTAAGTACCAACGTGTGAATAGGGGTTGTCCCAAGAGTATTCTGAAGAAAAATGAATAACAAATAGTCCATGATGGTTGCCATTGTGTGCGCCCATGGCGCAGGCATGACAAGTATAGATGTAGTCAATTATGGCGTTCGATTTGACTCGAGATCATGTCGGTTTCGGTCGACCGGTTTCGGTCAACCGGTTTTGATATCCAAATTGTCGGTAAGCAACAGATTTCTGTTAGCTGTTTCTTTCTTCCATTGTTGGACTCTAGCCGGTAAAGTATCATGGTCGAATATCATTCCATCAGAATCATAAAGATGGAAATTTATATCACTGCATAATATGAATTCAATTTGAGTGAATCTCTCGAATGCTTGGTCCATGGCCAAAAAGATGGTGTCTATAAAGAGTTTGGCATTTATTGTTGCCGGATTCCAATACAAATTTATGATTCCTAGCTTTTTCATCAGAGCTGTAGCCTCCTGGTTGTTTTCCCTTTATCAACTGTTACTAGGATATTGGACGATGGTTAATTATATCCAGGGATTCGGATACCTTGATTCCACAATTTCCAATCTTGCTTCAGCTTTGATCATAGTCAGCAGCCCGGAGGAGGATCGTCCTTTTTTACTTTGAATTGCCGGGTTCATGTATGTAGTGTATCCGTCACATACTGGTTGGTTGGAAATCCAAGTCTCTTGGAGATATGTTATCTGGTATTTATCAAGGTCATGTGTCATCGATTGAAAAAGGTGAGCATGGCCTCATGAATTCCATGAACACAGGGTGGTAAGTGCTTTCTCAGGTTTAGGTGATGGTGGTTATGTTGGTGGTTATGTTGGACACTCCTCGGCGTATTTGTGATTTCTGTGTCTTTGTCATTTTCGATTGTGCCATGTGGATGCACCTATTCCTCCTATTACTTCTTGGATAGGGGCTTCAATTTTTTACATTCCTTGCTTCTGACAGATTGGTGTTGTATATGCTTGTTTTTTGTTTGATTAAATAGGTAATCTGGTTCTTGTTCTGTCTCCTTATGAGTCTCGGGTGCACTGAAACATCTGTTGCCATCTGTTGCACAGGTGAATCCTATATGTTGAAATTGCATTTCCATAGCCATCGTAAGATTCTTTGTATTTCTAGATGGGAATTCAATCCATACTATGTCCAGCGTTTGGTCATCGATGAACTGAACTGCATTTATATCTTCTGTTCTCATGACTTCGAGCTGTGGCATTACATTGAGCAATCAGAGAATGTTGGTTCTGTTTAATATGAGGCCATCATTACACGTTTCAATTCTTTCCAATTTCATTCCATTTCGATTTGTCTGTTTACGTGGGTCAATGAACAATGGCAGTTTTTGGTCTACCTCATCTCTTCGGTAACTGGAGCCATTCTTTTCCACATTTCTTTGCTGTGTGTGAGGACATTGCGTGTCAAGTATAGGACTTTCATTATCAGTTGTTATGTTGCAGACTTGCGTCTGTTCACTTGAGTAAAAATCCAGATTGGTATTGGATATATCCTTGCATGATAGGTCAATGGTTATAGATTGTAACGTAAGGCCCTCCTCATATTGGTCGACGATTATTAAAGCAGAATCATTTGCAAATACAGAGGCCTCATGGCCGGTCTTCGGGTTATCATCATCAATTCTATTTGCGCTTGTTCTTCATTTTGGTTCCCTTCTAGTTGGTCATCAATATGTGATTTATGGGTATTATTAGGTAGCTTAGTGTCTCTTTGCTTTCTTTGTTCAAATAATAGGTCTCTTTTTGGTTGTTTTATCTGAGTAGTCAACTGTGGTTTAGAGAGATTTTTCAAGAATGCTCTGCACCCATTTTGCCTTTTTTAGACTTTTTTTGCCAGTTCTTGTTTCAGTTTTGGTGTGTTCTTATTGTTCTTTTGGGCGAAGATCTCAAAGTTCTCTATGCGTTTTAATGTTAACGAAGTGGGACCTTGATTCTTCAGGTCTTTGTTTGCCCCTTATGACGTTGTGGCATTATTCTTATGCGTGCGCTCACCAGCCGATTCGATATGTAATTGAGTCATATTTCCAGGTCTGCCTTTGAAACTGGACTTCTTATTAGTGTTTTCGGCGATAGGCCCCTCAGTAGGTATATCGAAATCCATTGCAAGTTGTGAACTTTCCTGGGTGTTTCTTTGATTTTCTTCATTATTTTCAGTTCTTTTGATGTTCGAAAGTCCTTTTTGTATGTTTGCTGCGGTCATTATCGCTATTAGGGCAGTTGTCATCTGAGTTTTATCCGCCCGGTCATTCCTGGCAATATCAAATAATCTCGTCTCCCACATCACACTTACTTCTGCTTCTGTGTTTAGGCGATCTTGAATTTTACTCATGAAAGCTTCAATATGGATTTGCTTGGAGTGAATGAGCGCCAACAAGGTCACCTGATCTTTGAGCATCTCAATATTAGCTTCTTGTAATTTGAGGAATGGAATCATTGCTTGTGTTGATGTTGCTATAAGCATGTTCTGAAGATCTATCATTGTTGTTGGGATTGGGTCATGTTGGCAACCTTGTGGTGTTTCACAGTGGCATTTGTTGTCCGCCATCCCTTCAGCTCATCTAATGGCCTCGGTTTGTGCATCCCATTGGTCAAAGTTCACTGTCTCGGGAATAGGTGTACTCATCTCCGTATAATTCGGAGTGTTGTATATGGCTTTCTGCAATTTGGCAATTGGTTTTATAGTTGACGTTGTTGAAGTACTATGGGTATCCACGTTCATCATATCACATGGATGGCCAAACACTTCCTTTCTTTTCTCATGATTTTTCATCAGCGTTTCAATTTCTGTAATGTCCAGTGATAATCTCGACGTCCGTGGATTGATTAGATGATTGGATGGCGGCATTATTGCTTCAGAATGGATTCGCCGTCCGTAGATTTTTTGCCAGTGTTGTTTTGCCATTTTGGCTTTGTCTTTTTGTGACATATCTATCTGAGGGGAGGAGTGTGAAGCTATCTGCACACCATCCTGTCTAATCGGCCCAGTTGTCTTCTTTGTTTGCAGTGTGTTGTTTTGCTGGCCTGGTTATATTTTTAGGTTCAAGGGGACTTCAACGGAGGGGAGTGTCTGAGGACTCCTACTCCACAGGTCTCCCAGTTTTGATTCGAGGAAGTCTGGGACTTGTATTTCTTCAATCTCGTGCTGTTGGTCACTAACAATAGCATGTGTAGGCTCATAATCATGTTTGTCTCCCTCCCAACCTCTGGTTACTGATCTTGGTAAATCATCTGAGAGAAGGGTGATTTCACTCACCTTCATTGTTGAGACTGAAACTCTTTTCTTTATTGTCCCGTGTTGCCGGCGGGTGTGCCGGGGTGAGTTTAGCTCCGACTTTGATGACAGTAGCAGTGGAGGGTGAGAGGAGTCTGATGTTTATCCTGTCTTTGTGCTCTGTCGTGTTTGCGGGCCTGTAGAGGCAACCATGTTGGCAATCTCAGTATGGCATCCTGACAGGCAGAGTGGTGACAGGCAGATATCTAAATAACCACCTCAGTTCAGCAGCTGGCAGCCTTGACTCTGCTCTGTAATGTGACTAGCTTCTTTGATGATTCTGCTCTCACGTTTCCATATGAGAGTGCAGATTTCGCCGGGGTGAACCGAAGTCTCAGTAAGTCACTTTATTGTAATCTCCTCGGTCCTTTATTCCATCGATCGTTGGTCAGGGTTTATCATAGTCGTGATCGGGATGGGAAACTGCGCAATCTTGTTGCTCCGGCACTAGTATTAAGTCTAGTGTTGTTGATGGCGCTAGTGAAAGCAGAGGTAGTGAAGCGTCTTCCTAGACCCAAGTTCTCACGCCTGCAGAGCCCAAAGACACAAAGACTCTGCGTCCTCACTCTGCGGCCGCTCCGTGGAACCCTACAGTTTTTAAAGGCAGTGGAGAGCGGTGGCTAGGAAACAGCGAACAGCAAAAATGGACTGTGATCCTCCACGACCAGGTAACTCAGCAGCCAGCAAATTCACCAGATTCTAGACACAAAGACTGTGTGTCCTGACTCGGCACAAGCACAAGTTACAAAATCATCTGCGTGTCTTTTCTGGTCACGTAACGGTCATGTGAGCACACTATTTTACATTGGGTAATGGTTGGTCGCAGGGCTGCCTCTCTTCAGCACTTATGAAATGTGGGTACTTGGGCGCTCATGCGGGTACTTGGGCGCTCATGTAATGCACTTCCCGCTGTTCATAAATGAAGCCGACCGTTATATGCGGATAGTGCTTGCAGCTTGAAGTTTTGCATCCAGCTCGGTGCCATCTCTGGGATAATCCTCAGGGATCTGCTGGGTCTCAGGGCAGGGAATCCCTTCTATTATATTATGTATGTGCTCATGGGCTTTGCAATGGGGTGGACGCCATGTAAAGAGTGCCATCAATTTTCCATCCACTGAATTTCAAGGGTTTTGTTGTGCTAAATCTGATCACCTTACCTCTCATGTATGGCTGCGTCTACCTTTCCAGACCTGTATACAATTACTGAAAATTTGACAATGAGTATGAAGTACATCAAGAATGTGACCTTGGAATTATTTGCATCACCAACCAGCAGTCATGGTCAAACATGATGCGCACACCTTCATAACACCAGTACTGTCTGCAAACGTGTATGTGAATAATCTGCAAGCTAAAGAATGACATGTACAGGGACACAATGCACTCTTACTTATAACAGTCATTTTACTATGGGTCTGGTAGCTAGGGTCTATGTTGTATACACAAGGTGGCAGCCAGGTCCACTGCACAGTGCCCTGCCACAGAACATATATATATATATATACAGATATAGGACAGTGTGCTTTGGTAAAGGCTCAACTGGCACTGGAGCTTCTGTCTCTGGTCACCCAATGCCTTTATCTGTGACTATGTGCAATATCCCTGCTACAACCTCCACCACATATGCCATCTGGTTTTCTGTGAGCGGGCCTCTAATCTGGCATAGGCATGCTGGCCTGTAACCATTTCTTTGGGGCTCTGCTTCAAGCCCCTATATTAATTCTTTAACAATTTGGAGGTATGCTGAGCAACAACCAGGGATTGATGTTATGTATTTATTTGGGCCATGTTACATCATTGTTGCCCACAATACTTTCCCGTTGTAACATTAAAATTGAAAAAAATGTCTGCATGTTCTGACATATAGTTACTGATCATGTGCAAGTCACCCTCTAGGACGTTTTTTTTTATTTTTTTATTTTTTATTTGTCCATGGTTCAATACAAAAGCGAAACCTTACCAAAATCTATTTACAATGAATTCAATTAAAACAAAGCATCATTTAACAAATTTCATAAAACAGAAGTACACAATACAATATGAAAGAGCTCTGATGACAGAAGAATGAGATCAGTTGATGTCATATAGTACTAGTTCCTTTTCTATATATTTGCAGAAGGAAACTAGGGAATATATTAGAGGCTTGTGATTTCCTTGCATCATTCTTGCCCATAAACAATTGCGGCGGTCATCATACTCTATATTTACAAATTTCATCAATAAAATTGTTCTCTTGGTTTCCTCCTTTGGTTCTGTGAAAGTTGGAAAACAACATTTTTAACAAATTATTACATCATTTGCTTTGTTCCAATATTTGGTCCTTTCACGTGTATGACATAAATTAAATTTGAACCACAAGAAGACCCTTCTAAAATGATTGAAGGGAAAAGAGTCAATGTAGTGATATAAAGGGGCGCGTTTTTTAGTTTGAGCAGAGTATTCCTTATGCATTTTGTTTTTCTCTATTTGTTCAAGAGTCATGCACCAATCTTGCTCAAAAAGTTTTTTCTTGGCGTACCCTGGACGGAAATGGACATCATCAACTGTAAGATTTGCATCAATCAATATTGCCTGCATACTAGACTGATATTGAGTTATTGAAAGGATGTTAGTCGTTTCAAGGTTAGATTTCATATCATTTTAAAGGCAATTAGTAGGCGGAAAGCATATTCTTGCATAATTTAGTAGCTGTCTCCATTTCCTACTTGTGGATAGAGCAACTAACCCCAATTCATGTCTCATTATAGAGTTAGTTACAGACATAGGGAAATACATAGCAGATTTTATCAGGGTCCCTTGCAAGTGATCTAAAAATATACTCATAATGCAAAGAGAAATGTCTAGAGAATACACTTTCAATCTTGAGCGTAAGAAAGTCAATCAAGGGCACTAGTGAAAATGTGCAATATTTTGCATAAATCATTTTCAATTGAGAGAGTAAGGGTCTGCTCTTACGCTGTAATAGACAAATCCAAGCATTGATCAAGTTTTCTTCTGAAAGGTAATAACCAAGATAAATCGTATTTGTGATCAAGGGGATCGAGGTCTTCATGAGCTGCCACTGATAGCCTCTATTCTTAGTGGCGACCCAAATCTCATAATGGCTGTTTTGGTGGGATTCGGAGATAGATTATGCCTGCTTGCAAATTCCTCAATCAGCTGTAGTTTTACTTGAAGACCTACCGGAGTGGGGTCAAAGATAATGATATCATCAGCGAATGCAAGCCATTGGAGGCATAGGATGCCAAATTTGACTGAAAATACATTTTAGCACTCCATGTGTAATCTAAGTCAGACATATACAGGTTGAAAATTGTGGCTGCGAGATTGCAACCCTGCTTTAGGCCTAAATAGGTCATTATGGGCCTGGTAGTTCCCCCATCAGCTGAGATTTTTATCTTATAAGAGGTGTTTGTGTGTAATTTAATGAACCAGTATAGTAAAACAGGCGGGATTCCCATTTTTGACATTTTTCTCCAAAGGAGGTTGCGAATTACATTATCGAATGCTGATGACATATCAATTAGTGCAATGTAAACAGGATAAGATTTTTTAGGTTTCGCACCAGCTATTACATGTACCATTATTGTGGCATTTAGTGAAGTACTCATACATTTGCGAAAGCCAGTTTGATATTTCGAGTAGAGACCCTGGGCCTTGACGAATTTTTCCAGATAGTGCAACAGCAGGATTGCAAAAAGCTTTGCTTCAGTGTCAATCAGCGAGATGGGCCGATAATTCACCGGTAGGGAGGGATCCCCTTTCTTAAAAATTGGAATAATGTTTGAAGTCAACCAAGAGGGAGGAATATTCCCCGATCTAATTATGGTCTGAAATTTCGTTTTTAGAATTAGAACCCACAAGTCTGGATCGGTCCTGTACACACATAGGGGAAGCCCATCAGGCCCTGCTGATTTTGAATAGGTCAGTTTAGATATAGCCCATTTAATGTCATCGAACGACCAATATAACCGGCGCATCTCGCTATAACATAAAGACACTTCAGGTTAATTCCTGAATCTATTAGGAAGCTGAAATTTATATGCAATGTAGTAACACCATATGTGTTCTGAGATACATTTCGGCATTGACAATGATAGCTGTGTGTCAGCACTTTTTATGGTACGCCAGATGGTTCTATTATCGTGTCTAGATATTGCTCTAATTAGGGACCAATTTGTTTTATTATACTTCATAATGCGAGCGTGTCTTAGTTTCTGCTTATACGAGAGAAGAATATGCCTGCACAGAAGTTGATAGGTCGCTGAGTCAGTAATTTTGTTTCTCAATTCCATAAGCGCTTCATTTTTTTCGCGTTTTAAGGTCTTGCAAGTAGGATCAAAAGGTTGAGGATGTGTCTTGTTCTGATACTTAGACCTAAAATGAACCAAAGCCCTTTTTTATTATTGCCGAGCATTGCACTGCCATGTCCATGATCGATTTGGATTTCTCATATTTGATAGTATCTATGTGTATTGAGACATAGTCAATAAATTGTTTATAGAATCCAGTACTCCGTCTAAGCAATAATTGATGGCGATGTACTTCAGGAAAAACTAGAGAAGGATGAAGATGTAATAAGGAACATTCTAATTTCAGTGAGGTGGATAATTGAGCGTGGTCCCCATGGTGTATCGGGCTGATCAATAAAGGAGTGGCAAGTGCTAAGATGTTGTGCATTAGAAATATAAAGTCAATCATCGAGACATTAGAGTTACGATTCCATGTAATTGTAGGGCTTGTGTCTCTTGTTTCTACCATATCCATATCCCAGTCCTGAAAGTACGATTTCCACTGGGCCCCTCTAATGCGGGAGGATGGATTAGACTTTTTGTCCCCTATCGCAAATCTTTTTCCACAATCAGAATTGAAGTCACCTCCAATTATTATTTCAAGAGCACAATGCTCATTCGATAGAGTTTCAAGACACTTATCAATTACATCAAATATAGCATTGATTCATGTATTGACAGTTTTCCAATATAGAGTCATTATAAGAATGGTACGATGTTTATTCCTTTTCGTGATCAACAATATGCCCAAAAGGTTGGAAGACTGCCACACAAGTTTGGTTTGTACTTTCAGGGAGTTGTTAACCGCAATAGCAAGTCCACCAGAATGACATCCCTGAGTGAGTCTTGTGGCAGGCGAGCAGTACGTAGCGTAGCTAGGCACGAAAAGGGCATTAAGTTTCATAGTTTCCTGCAAGAGTATTATTGAAGGAAGGTTGGCAGGAGAAAGCATGTTAAACCATTTCATTCAGTTATGGAACCCACATGAATTCCAGGAAAGAATCTTAATTTCGTTAACTTGCAATGGCTATGTCGTGCATGGTGATGTTTTAGAGTTAGAATTAAGTTTACCATTGGTTCCAAGTAACCACAAAGTGGAGTTTAAAGGCAGATGCCTCCCGTTTGCGCCTCACTATTATAACACTTAGAAAACAGAAGGCTAAATAATTACAAAGTTATTCCTATTGCTGAGTCCCTAGCACAACGTTAAATGACCCTATCTGTGAATAATCTCGTATTGATTGGTTGTTGGCCCTAGTGGGTGCTGCTGCGCCGACTACAAAAGATGTTGAGATCCTGACCCTAACCTCTCTAAAACACTTTCCTAGTGTCTACAAGTGCACGCAGCATGGAGGTCGGTATTTTGTTTTTAATCTTTCTGCCCCCACAGCGTGTGTTTTTTCATTAAAACAACAAAGTGATTCTATGACCTGTGGTCAATAGAATCTTTCTAAAACAATTTTTCTTTCACCACTATAATGTAATGGGGAGAGAATCTGTGATGATAACTAATTCAATTTCTTGTAGCAAGCCATCTTATTTATTTATGAGGGAAATGGATCCTGGGTTATCAGCCAGAACTCTTAAACAGTCAACCGGTTTCAGCGGGATTCTTGAGTGGCCGCTTTCTTCAGGACGAATACTATTTACAATTCTGGTATTCTCAAAATATCTTCAAAGTTATGAAGTCTTGGAGGGTGTCTTCCATGGTCCAGACTGGATATAGTGGAACAAATTCCTGATCCTATATGGACAAAGACAAGAAAGACAGGTGGGACTGTTGTCAGTCTCAAGTACTATTAAAACATATTGAATGGGAATTCTTGTGTTTCTAATGTTCTGCCTTGTCAAGATAGAGTTCTCCATACCTCTTTATGGCAAAGTCTTAGATCGTGTAGTCCGCTGTATGCTGCGGGTCTGTTAGCCTCAGCTACATCTACAGTGTTGCCTTCAATGTTCAACTCTGTGCGAGGGAGATGTATAGCTCTCTCTTCTCTCCTGAATTATACACCCTGTGATGGGGACAAGAATAAACGGACATGGTGTGCTTACTGCTATGGACATTCTTAAATGTCTACATTCAGCTGGTCGATAATTTTGCACTTGATGTGATTCAGCACAGTTTAAAAGGATTTGCCCATGTTTCCCATGTGTATGAAAAGACATCCTTCAACTAGTCAGGATGTTTCCTATGTTTCATTTGTCTCTCAGTCATAGAGCGTGCTAGTGGGCAGTGCAGCCGAGGTTAGTAGTATTTCCCTCTGTGTAGTAATCTCGCACGCATAGGGTTAATTTCCTCCTATTTGATCGAAAAAGTCTATTACATGTAACTGCAGGCTCAAACTCTGCGAAGCCGTCAGAGCGCGTCAGTAACAGGAATGCTAGTAAGTCGGAACGCCATTGCTAATGCTTACCTCTATTTCCCGATTCTGGCCGCCTCTAGTCGTGCGATCCGGTACCGCGCCATCTTGTGCAGTGTTTACATTTATCGCTGCGTCATGAGCACGTGATCGCGTGCGAGCTACAACTCTGGTTAAAGGTTACCTGGGAGTTGTAGTTGACGAGTGTTGTATCAATGGCCGTATCGTGTATAGCTGATCATGTAACGCACGATTGTGTGCAGAATATAAGTGTAGCTACGAGTCACCTGGGGAAATGCAAACTTGGCCATGTGTTACACATCTTTTATAAAAAATCTAGGACCACAAAGGCAAGGTTTTGGGGTTGGATAGTGCTAGTCCTATCAGAGTTGGTTAACTCCTTCCGGTCATTTATAATAATGGAGCCCATAATTGAAGTATACTAGAATATACCTCTAAGCTGTATTCCTGTTAAGAAAGCAAACTTTACAGGACCGCCAAGGTTTGCCAATAAATCTCCTCATTAAGGCCTACCAGGTGGCTACGGGTCCTGTATAGCCACTGTTGTTCTCTTTTCAATAAGAGGGCTGTGATGTTACCACCTCTTTTAGGTACTCTGACTTTCTCTATTATGGTCCATGTTAGGTCATTTTCAGTATGTTGTTTCTCAATGAAGTGTTCTACCAAAGGGGCAGTTCTTTTTTGAGTCCTAATGTTAGATCGGTGCTCCCCTATGCGTGTCTTTATGGCTCTTGTCGTCATGCCAATATATTTCTTATTGCAGGGGCACTCTATAAGGTACACCACATTTGTCATATTGCAATTTGTCAGACTCCTCTGTTTCCAAGGGTACTTCCAGCCTATGTCTATGGCTGTAGTGCGTTCTGTGTATTTACACACAGTGCAGGCTCCACATGGTGTATGGCCCTGGGGTTTGGGTATGTTCCAGAGTGTATTCGTATTGGTGGAGAAGGATATTTCTTTATAGGTCTGCACCAGTGAGTCTCTAAGATTCTTTCTCCTTCTTATAGCGAACTGCGGTTCAGTTAATTGTTGCTCTTCAATGTTCAGTATGTGCCAAGCTTTCTGAATTTCTTTCTTCAAGCGATTAATTATTGGCGATGGACTAAATACAGCTGTAATTGTGCTGTCATCTCTTTTTCTTCTTCCATGTTGGTTGAGGGTTATCTCTCTTGGTATATTTCTAGCCCTCTTTTTTGCTTGGTTAATAATTCACTGAGGATAGTTTCTCTCCTGTAGATTGTTGGTGAGTCTTGTTGCTTGTAAATCATACTCCATTCTCGTGGTACAGTTCCTCCTAAAACTGAGAAACGGCCCGAAGGGTAAATTCTCTTTCAATGACCTTTGGTGGAAGCTGTTGTAATCCAGTAAGGAGTTTCTATCAGTTGGTTTCTGAAAAACCATGGTCTCAAATGTCTGACCTGTCCTGGTGATTTTTAAGTCGAGGAACGTGGCTGTTGTTTTGCTTGCTTCATAGGTGAATTTGAGGAAGGGATTTAATCTGTTGATCCAATCTATAAAGTTATTCAAGGTGGCATTGTTTCCATCAAACTACAGAAAAACATTGTCAATATATCGGCGCCAACTAACTATGTTGGTGGCAAAAGGGTTAGTCTCTGGATATATGTGGTTTTCTTCAAAGTTGGCAACATATAAATTTGCTAAGGTGGGTGCGAATGTTGCACCCATAGCTGTTCTGGCTATTTGTTCATAATAGCTTTCTCTGTTTATGAAGTAGTTCTTTGTTAGGGCTATTTCTGCTAATTGCATAATTAGCGCCACCGGCATGTCCAGTGTTTTGTTTTGTAACACACTTTCAATAACCCTCAGGGTTTCTCCCTGGGGGATTTTAGAGTATAATGACTCTATGTCCATGGTCACTATGTAGATGTCTTCACTCTCAAGGACAAGATTATCTAGATATATCAAGATAGCTGTGGTATCTTTGATGGAGGAGCGCATTTTGCTCATCTCTTCTCTCAGGAAAAAGTCAGTAAACTGGGAGAGAGGTTCTAAAATAGAACCGATTCCAGATACAATAGGACGTCCAGGTGTTGGGAGGATGCCCTTATGTATTTTAGGTAATGCATAAAAGGCAGGGCGCCTAGGGTGTTGTGGAGTCAAGAAAGCTGCCTCTTTAGTGCTTATGTGCCCTTCTGCCTCCGCTTCTTCAATAATCGGGTTGATCAGATTCCTGAGCCGTTCAGTTGGGTCACCTCTAAGTTTTCTGTATGTGGTCTGGTCATCTATTAAGGTATTCGCCATCCTGTCATAGTCTGTTCTATTCATGATGATGATGGCTCCCCCTTTGTCAGCGGGTTTTATGATTATATCTGCATTCGTTTTTAGTTCCTTCAAGGCTAGGCTTTCCATCTTGGTCAAGTTGTGGAATACTCCCGGGTTGTCTTCTGCCTCAATCTCATTGAGTTTTTTGAGAATCAGCTTCTCAAAAGTCTGTGATTCCACACTTATACTCTGTGGTGGAGGGTAGTAAGTTGATTTATTATGTAGTCCCGTCACGTCAGTTGGTTCGCTGTGGGTATTCTTAGCAAAAAATTGTTTCAGCCGTATCTTTCTCATCAGTTGGGTGAACTCGATTCTTGTCTGGAACGGATCATGGGGGGATGTAACATTGGTTCCAGCCAGGGGAAAACTTTGGTATTAGCTACTAAATTCAATAATTCATGAACCGCAGGATTACTGTCTCTAGCAGCATTACAGGCTTGAGAATTTGTGCCAAGATTGGCAGCAGCAAGAGGACAAGAATATGAGAGAAACTCCTTCGCAGAGATTTCGTCAGCAAAAGTCGTTAAAATGAATCCTTGATCTTTAATTTCAGCTCGACTGAACCAAAGGAATTTCATAATCGACTATGAAGTGAGATAACATATGGCCCTGTAATTGTTTTTGCTTGTGAGTGATACTCTCAGAATATCTTCTGATTTCAGAATCCTTAATTGAGGAATTTGTGAGAGTAATGCAAGAAGGAATGTGCGGTTAATTCTAGAGCTGCCAAGAGAAGCCATGTTTCCTTCAAGGCCAATTATTTGAGCTTTGCTGGTTGTTGGCTGGTTACCAAATGATAATACAGGGGCTGTAGATTCACTAAAAGAGAGTGGATTTACAGGCAAATGTGCTGTTATATCAGAAACATTATTAGACAAGAAAGTACTCTCAACGCTTGAGAAAGAATTAGGTGCCATAATATTGGACAACGTTTCCACAGAAATTGCGCCCTCATGTATGGCTTTCTTCAATATTTTCAAGGTATCAGCACGATTATTAATAGGGTGATTGCTGATTGGAACTTCAGGAAGAGCCTTACTTGTCCCTGGACCGTGTATGGATATAAGTTGATTATTTGAGTTAGAAATCAGAAGACAAGTCAAGATCCCCAACTGGCTCGTTGCATTGCCGGTTGTTAGAGGGGCATATCATTAGATAGAATCGTGACTTTACTCCCTCCATTGACTACAATTGGTCTTTTGTTATCAAGTGGGACAGATGGCTTAGCAATAGCCGGAACAGCGAGAGGATCATCCAAACATTCTTCACTATAGGATTTCCCTACACAGTTGGACGGAACCACCCATGTGGATGCACCGTTCGTGTTTATGCCAAATTGCGAGGGATCAGTGGTGGTGCGGCTCCTTCCACACACAGAAAAGTAACTGTTCAAATTTGATTTTAGTGCTTTCATAGGCGGGTCACACCATTGAATTTTCAAATCAGCACTTTTTGAAGCCCCATTAGAACTGAGGAGAAGATGCTTAGGGGTTAGCAAACGGGGATATTATTCAAAGTTGAAATATGAATATTCCCCGCTAAATCAATTACTGAAGTTTGTTTTACTTTTAGAAAGTGCAGACACACAGGAATTAGTCTTTGGAATAGAACTTAAAGCTTCCTGGTTCTCTTTAGTCAGTTGGTGTAGATCTAAGTGATCTTCATCAGCAATTTCTACTGAGAGTACTGGGTTAAGAACAACAGGGGCCTCGCTAGCCGAGGCCCGGGTGTTATTGAGGTTCATCGTAGTCTTTTTGCCATTTAGGAGTGCATCTTTGCGTCTTTTAGCATAGAGTTTTACAGCTCACAAGTGCGTCCTTTTTGTACAACGGGAAAAGAAACCAGGGTTGTCATCAGAGGGGGGGGGCAGTTATTCTCGTTATGTTTCATATGATCCAAAGCCTTTAGAAGGACTGAGGGGCTGTCTGGAGGTTCTAAATGTTGAGTGAGCTTTGAAAGTGTTGAGTAATTGTTAAATTGATCTCATTAACTGATGCTTGCAGCTCTTTCAACTCCATGCTGCAATTACAGGCCCTCGAGTAAGGGGGGATGAAGAAGAATGGGGAACTGGTAGAAGCAGAGTAGGAGTAATTGAATCATGTAAGTGCAGAGTATCTGAGCTGAATTGCGTGCTTTTATGGTTCGGAAGGAATGGAGATTTCATAGACCCAGTTTTTGTTAAGTCATCTTTAATAGTTCTTAAAGTATCAGCGGCTATTATAAATCCTTCCATCCTATCCATTTTAGAGCACATATGATGCATTGTGGATTTAATTTTCCTCAATTCCAGGTGAGTCAAGTTGTGCCCTTTATCAAGGAGATCAAGAATTTTAATTATCAGTGGGAATGTTAGAGGAGACCTACCTTCATTATTCTCTAATGGGTTAGGACGACCAAAAGATTCAGACTTTGAATATTTCAATCGGGAATCAGAGAAATCAGGGGACTATAACAATTGAGCAGGTGGTGGTCCTTTTTTTATATCAGCATCTATACCTTTGTTGACGGTATAAGGCCGCATTTGGTCATTAGGCGATATAGGTGCCAATAAAATTTTCGGTTTGCCTGATCCAGAAACAAGGGGCGTTAGCACGCCAATTGAACGACACACCTGGTCACCAAGCACTGCCATGTTGCGCAGCACAGTATCAAACTGGTCATTTGGTAGGGAACAGGAGGCAGGGGAATCAGTGCAGCTTCTGAACACTTCACCAAACTTCCTTTCCTCTGGACTCATCACATCTTTATATTTAAAAGATTCTGTGTGCGAGGAAACAAAGGTACTAGTGGGCTCAGCTGAGTGGATTTGCACGGCATGATTTGAAAGCACAACATGATTTATACAGGATTGAGGAAGGTTAATAGCCGGAACCTCTAATATTGGCGGCTCAATGTATGAAGCTCTACCAGGACATATTAATGAATCAATACTTGAGAGTGCTGCCAGTGTTAATTCATTGCAGCGTCCGCTGCGAAGCCCACTCGCCATGTTCGTGACAAAGTGAGCGGCGATACACATTAAATGTACAAATACCAGGTATCAGCTGCTATCAGGATTTAAAGAAGGTAAGCGCAAATACAAGAAGCCCACTGGGAGCGAGATGAAACAGTTAAAAGCACTCAGCATGTGGCTTTACCTTTCTGTCGACAACACCGGCAGGTCTAGAGGTATGTTGGCGAATTGACCCGCAGCAAATGGAAATTAGGAAAGAAAGGTCAAAAATAGAGGACAGCACGTTGCTAGGAGCTGGCGAGCCAGTGAACAGCAAACAGCAGTACTTAAAGAGGTACTAAAGAGGTACTTGATGCGCACGCGCAGATGCGTGTGCCCCTCAGATTTTAAGGCCTTCTGGGTAGGAGGGGGCGGGGCTACCTAGAAAATACAAAATTGCACACTGTAGTTATTAGATTAAGGTCACTAAGTAAAGTAAGTAATAATCAGGTGACTGTAGAGTATTCCCCTATTAGCATACCAAGCAAAATGTCCAATAAGACCACAAATTGCTTCCAAGTAATGATTTCCAAGGTCCAAGACAGCGGGGATAGCCAGCAAACAGCGGTAGTTAAAGCGGTACTTGATGTGCGCGCATCTCTGACGTTTTTAGCTCTGCATTCCATCTTCACCCACCATTTGTCATTGGATAGTAATGGAACCTCCTATAGGCTCCTGAATGCAATTTTCAGCCTTTCAAATTAATAAAGTGCTGCAGCATGGTGTTTGAAGTTCCCCTCCTGCTTTTTAAGTATGTGGAGGTCTGTAGTAAAATGTATATACCACTGCTGTGATGTGTGTCTTTTTGATTCAACGTGATGTGTGTGAGAGCATTTTTGCATAAAACATGTAGGGGTGGGTGAAATTTCCGCCCGCAAAGTCATAAATACGGAATTCACACTGAAATCTGCTTCCAGCCATTCTGCGAGATCAGCACTGTGGTTCTGCCACCACCAAAATGTTGCCACCTTGGAAACTCTGCACTAAAACCACAATGTTTTGGTTGCCCTTTTTTGTGGTTTCACATGCAGCTTCGGGGCTTTCGAGCATTAGTGTCCGATTTCGTTCAAACAAACCAGTCATCGGCCAACCGGCATGTTTTGAGAATAACCACATTGCACGTGCCACAAAACAACTAACTGGTTCTTGACTTGCTTAGCTTCTTGTGTCACAACGGTTGTTTCTATGAGAAGATGTGTGTGAGTTTTTCAATTTGTGCTAGTTCCGCACAACGGTATGAGAAACTTCACGTGGCTCTTCTTCCGGCCCACAGTTCCTTGGAGCATGTGTCTATTCTTTTTCTTGAATTACAGCCTGGCTCCATAATTAGCAGGTGTAGAGAAATACTTGAGGACAAATTAAAGGAAGTTTTCCACAGCAGAGGCAGTTGTCCCATCGTGGCAGACGAGGGTGATGGAAAGTCTCCTTGTGTGGGCGGATGCAGCAATCATTTGTGCTATTAACTCCAATTGAGTATTGGTTTATTTGTGGTTTTGTCTCATGTTGAGGAAGAAAGTCTTTGTGCAAGGGTATTAGACACTGTAGTGGCATGTGTGCTCGATAAATCTACGCCCAAAGGTGAACCCCTACAGTACTAGGAAGGAAAGAAGAATGTGTGGTTCAAAAAGTAAACGTGAGTCCTGTGTCTAAAATCCAGTCCTCCTCCTCACACTCTAAAACTAACTCTAAGGTGCAAAGGGAAATGTCTCTTGCTTCTTGAAGTGCACAAATGCTCAAATCCAACACAAAGTTCCAAATGATCAATGTTCACAGCTCCCGGGAATAACTCTCTTCCCAAGGCTTCTATCCAGAAAATGCAGTTTAAAACAAAAGAATAATCCAAGTTCATTGAAGTTCAAGAGGACTACTTCTTCCTCTTGCTGTTGTAATCCACTACAGGGAAATTACTCCCTTCCACAGCTTTCTCTCCACGTTCAATATATATATATAGCAAAGATATGGGACTTCCTAGAGATTCTCTTTTAATGCTACTGCAATTTGGGAGTGGGTCTCAAACTCACAGGACACCTGGCATACTCCCGTGCCAGAGTTTCTTCTTCATTCAAATGCAATTCAAAATCTCCAGGGACATGGGTCTCCCCTGGGATCCTCTTTTATAGTTCATCGCATACACATGACTTTGCCTGGTCTTGTCTCCTGCCAGTACTTTCATGCAGCTTGTTCTACACTCTTGACTTTGGTTTGCACACTTGGCTTTGCCTTGTATACTCTTCTGCCAGGACATTCATGTAACTTCTTGTATACATTTGACTTTAGTTCACACACTTGGCTTTTCCTGGTTTACTCTCCTGCCAGGACTTTCATGCAGCTTGTTTATACAGTGAGTCTTTGGTACATTTGTAAAAAGTTAATTCAGCATGTTTTCCATAAATATCTGGTATACTCCCCTGCCAGATCTTAACACACAATATCCCTTTGGTTTCTCATTTCTGGTTTTCCCCAATGTAGTATTGTGGGTCCAAGACTCCAATTCCACTGTCTAGGGCCTTTGTTCTCTTGCTCGACGATGCCTCTGTGCCCCAACTCTTTCCCTGGGCTCACCGGTTTGTTTCATGTGCTTCTGTGGCATTCCCAATTCCATGTCAGGTGTTTCTCTGTCTCTCGCATCTCGTGGCCACTGCAATCACCTATGGCAAGCGCTCAGTCTTCATTCAGTGCTCCAGCTTACTCGGCACTCGGAAAGCATGATTTACTTTCTTGCTTCCTGACACGGCCTCATCAGAGCTGCCCTGCACACTGCACACTGGGTTTCCTTTTCGCTCCATTCTGCCATTCGGACGTGCGTGATGCCATCGGGACCTCGATCTGCCTTGCGGTGGAGAACTCCATGTTTCCTTACCCGGCATGGTTTTGATCCATGCTGGGTAAATGGGATTGTCCCAACAAGTAGACCGCCATTATGGGTTTTCTTTTGGAGTAATCAATACTACTCCTCGCCTCTTCCATATCTTCGTTTTTGTTACTTCGTTTTCCATGTGATATTGAAAAGGCTAGTGTTGGTTTTCTTTAGGAGTAATCAGCACTACTCCTTGCCTCTTCCTTGTCCCAGTTCTTACCATGCTCGTTTTCATGTGATATTGAGGAGGCGGGTGTTGGTTTTCTTTACGACTAATCATTACTACTCCTTGCCTCCTTCGCTGACCAGTTCCTATTATGCTGGTTTTCATTTGCATTAGCTTTGCTTGGGCCTACCGTGGCTTAGGATGCAGGCTGTTACCGCATTGTCTGCACCACTGCTAGGGCATGAAAGCCATATTAACTTTGGAAGATTCCAGGGTTTGGGAAAGTAAATGTTATTTTTCCCCATAATCCAGGAAAAGTAGATCATACACTCACAAGTCTGAGTGGATTCTGTGGGTGTGTTGTTGAGCGGACCAGGGGAGAGAGTTGCTAAATATCTAAGAGGATGAGAGTGATTAGAGATGTGCAGCAACGAATACTAGACATAACATGTTATATATGAACGTTACTATAAGAATTGTGTTCAACGCCTTCATTCTGTTTTTTAAAATGTGTTTTATTTGCTATTGTAAAGCATATACTAACATGCACATTAATGTGGATATTGTTTGTGCGATCTGTTGCCCCATCAGGATTTGGAATACATGTGTGGCTGACTGATGAATTCCTTGTTAGCAAAACCAGGAACCTCTGACTGATGATGTCACATCTGAGAGCAGGGCAGCAATGAAGGCATGTATGATATTTGATCTCCCCCTACCTCATGGCCTGCAGGCACAAGATGGGGATGCCTGTCAAAAGTACCCAACTTCTTCTTTTCAGGGATACCGCCTTCACGCCCCTTCTCGGTCGTGCATTGTCTGAATACTGAGCATTGCTCCATTGTCCTGACAAATGGCTCCCATTCCCTGGCTCTCTCCCTCCTCCTTGACACTGTCTTCTGAATGATCGCCTTCCTCGAACATTGGTCTCGGAGAGTCAAGGGTTGCATTCATCGGTCATCGTGCCGCATCCGGGAAAGCTGCTTCTGCTCCGCTTGTCAGGTGACCTGATTGCTTTACATCACAGCTGGGAAGGCGACTGACGCAGCTTCCTGCCTTTAGCTCTCGAACAGCTGCTGTCCAATTTCTCATTATGCTTCACAGCTAGGAGGATATTGTGCTTTCCCATAATTGGTCATCAGCGCCTTAATATCTCCATTATCAGAGAGGTTACTGGTGCTCTATCAAGCCACAAACGGACTCGGGCTTCTTTCCTAAATCTAGGCATATCCACATCTTTAAGGGTTTTTCAGCGCTGATGTCTCACGCACAATCAATTGGCACAGCGGATTCTCCTTCCTCTCCCGCTTACTGTGGCAGCACCATTTTTCATTGAGAAAAGACAAATCCCGCAGATGCCATCCCATTCATTGGAAGCGCATAATATTTTCCACATGACAAAGTTTCCGAATTTTTAGTAGACCACATAAGGGCCAAGATCAGCATCACAGCTCAGAATCATTGCTGACAACTGATATGCTGAATATGTACTTACAATCAACTGGATGCCAACCTAGCAACATTTTCTTAGCCTGCACGTACAATACATATCTCACATTCTTTTTTGACTGTGTTAATGTAATAGAAGTTATTCTTCAAGCTGATGTGGGCTTTTATTGGCATATCACAAAATTAGTAACTTGACCAAAGAGAACACCCCAGCCTCCAATTAGTGACTCACAAATATTCATAGTTTGTAGGTCACTGCTTTAAAAAAGTAGTAGGCCATCATGGCTTTTTCACTGGTTATTCAGGGAGGGCAAACCTAGACACTCACGCCGAAAAAAGAACCGATATAGCCCCACCCAAACCACAGTACCCCAACAGCTTTCCCCTCCGTGCATCTCCCCAATAAATAGAAACACAAAGGTTTAACAGGCCTTTGACCTATCCGTCCCAGTAGGGGTGTGGAGTATTCTCAATGGCCTGGTCGAGAATATCAATAGCTACCCCACCTCACAGCCCTTTGTTGGCGAACTCTGGGTCGACCATCAAGCATCAAACCTTTCCTGACGAATTTCTGAAACATTTCGTGGAACTTTGACTCATTAATTATGTGGTTTGGATTTCCGTCTAACTACTTTGTCCATGCTTACCAGTAAAATAGCTCGGTGAACTCCATGGTTGCTCCAAATGTATAAGTGGCAGGGTGAAGGGTTGATGTCTGCAGGGGCTTGTCTGCTTTTCATGTTTCATGTTGGAAAAAGTAATTTCCACTGGGCAGGGTAATAGCAAACCTCCATTGAGAACTGCCCAGGGGCTCTCATCATATCGGATGTTCTTCCTAAAATGCCCGGCGCTGCTACCTGTGGAGGCGGCTGCTAGGTGTGCATGCATGCTCCTGGCCCCCCGCACAGTTTGTCGCCTGTATGCTCTTTTTGCACGCAGTGCTTTCCAACGTTCCGTTTTGGCTGACTGTGCTGCAGTTCTGCGGCACATCGTCTTGTGGCTGACCGTATGCGCCCTGGTGAGGGGAGCTACTAGCAGTGAATGCCATGTCTGGACTACATATCATACACCAATGCTCTGTGTTCACTGCCTGTTTCTGAGCGCTAGCAGCTAGGTCGCTGGATGAACGCCCGTGCTACTAGACTCTGCCGAGCACTGATTACATGTGAATATTGTGGCATGGAGTATTGGATTGACCGGGTCCTGGGGGACACCTGGGGGACCGTGTCCTGGAGGACGCCTTAGATGTCTGGAGGCGTCAGGCTCAGGTGGAATTCCGGGACAGGGTCCAAAGGCTTTTATGCACAACGTTCTTCTCTCCTTGCAGTGTTTCTGATTATAAGGGGAGGGGGTAAGAGGCAGTGTTTCCTATATATGCTATTTGTTCAGCAATCTGTGCCGTTGCTTAAGCAAGGCTAGTGATAGCTATATTCACACTCAGCTCAATCCTGGGCCAATTTGCTGGTTGAAGTTTTAGGACGCTGCCTTCACTATATTTGCGGCTATTCTCTGAGTCGATAACTTTTCCATAGTAGGTAAGAGTTTAGCAGCAATACCCTTTACAAGGTGCCAGCATTCAAAGTCACCTCTGGCCTGTATTGGGATGGCATGCAATAATGTATCTGCTAAAGCCATTACTCTTCTGAGACTGCCAATGGTAGACCTCTCACAGGATGCATTTAACACCAAGGAGCTGAATTCTGTCTCGCTGGAGCATGGTAGCCCATTTAGTATTTACTCACACAGAGGGAATCGCCTGTCCGGGGTGCTTGCACTGAGTGGCGAGCACAAACAGCGCTTTTGGGATTAGAAGATTGGAGGGGCTGAAACCATTCAGGATGTTGACGTAGGGATCTATTGGACAGGTGTGCATTACAACCTCAGCCTGATAAGATATACACTTTCTTCCAAACCGATCAAACCTAAGGTATGGACAAATCTTGACAGACTGACCTAGACCGGGCGAATTTTGCTCAACCGTTGAAGGATTACAGAAACTACAGAAAGTTGCACCTGACCCTCAGGCGTTGACACCATCTTTGCATGTTGCAGTTGGAGAACCAATACAAATATTGACTCCAAAATTACCCGTCACAGTGGAAGAGCTAGCACAAGTATCTTCATGTATTATCTGACCGAATCATTCCAAACTTAAACTTGAGACCGTGAAGAATGTATGCGTTGGCAAAATGGACATGCCTGAGATTGCTGAGAAAAGTCTTAGAAAGTTTGTTATGGCCCTAAGAAATGTCAACATTACTAATGTTGAGAAGCTGTTAGGGAAGGAACCTAAGGAAGAGAAGTATTATCCTAGCTTCACCGAAAAACTGGGCCTGGGATTGTTAGGATTACTGATTTAAGGGTTCTGCGGAGGATTGAACTCGATAACTGCTGCACACAGAATGACACAGATTGTGTTCTGGTGGGGCGCAGGGGCAGTAATCTCCAGTTTGTTCTATTTGTTTACGATTTTCCACAGGATTTTTCTAATCTGAAACTGGAGATGTATCTTAAGTAAGACCTACAGTATAGAATGCCTAGTCGTGTACGTTTTCATTCCCCGAGTGTACTGTTGTTAGCCGTTTTTCTGCTTAGTGTCCTGATTTTGAACCATGTTTGTTTTGTTGGTTTTATGTTGTGCTCCGAGACCTTTGGGTGTGTGGCACACTATTACAATAATTAAAATAAATAAATAAATTGCCTCCTTTTGCATAGTGGATAATAACAAAACAAATGTGTCAGTATTTGAAACAGCAGGGTTATAAGGATCTATTTAATTATCTCAACAATGAGGAAGGACTGTTATAGTCCCTCTGCTTTCTCACACTCCCCTCTTTTTCAGTAATGTCTCTCTTATTTTTCCTTTTTTTAGCTTTATTTGATCCGGACCTTGTTTTTTTTCAAAGTCGATTTGAATATATAAGGAGTAGTGAAGGCAGGAACGCGTGCAAAAAATATTACACGGCTGAGAAGGAAGGGCTTATGGGGTGTGTGTTTATTTGCCTTTTCTGGCCCTAATTTTGAGTTGCCGGCATCTTTTTACATTTTCGTGGATGCTGTCCCCTACATGCAATTTTAAATAATCTTTAAAGGTGTGGGTGGGGGGGGGATTAGAAGTAATACAGAAACACTGTAAAAGGGAATTTTCCTGCTAGTGGCAGGTTCAAAAAGCTGGCAGCCTCTATTGGGGTGAAATGCATTTGCGCAAACATGGAAATCACACGCTGGCGTCGGTTTTGTTATGTTTTGTTATGTTAAAGGTACTTATATAGCGTACCATCACCAACAGAATTGATCCCCAGGCATTCTGGCAGATCTGTAAACAAGAATGGGGGTCGGTAGGGTTAGTCAGGTGGAGGGGGAGTAGGAGAGTGGGAGAAGCGGTGTGCTGTTGGCGGCTTCAGCTCGGTATACACTGTGTGCTGAGCTTTGGTGCAAGTATCCGATCGGGCGAGACCTTGTGTGCTGTAGGTGCTGTTTATGTGTTGTTGATGCAGTGTGGTGAAGTGCGTGCGGATTGCTTCAGAGAGAGATGGTTGTGTGAGTTTTATGTGGGTTGAGTAAACAGAGATTTGAAAGTTGGGTTAGTGGGGTCTTTATCCTGTTCTGATACTTCTTCTTCCATTTGAGCTGTATTCCTGTGGGTGGGGTTGTTGCTGATGCCTTATAGGTTGTCTCCCTGTGGTGTGTGATAGTGAAAGTGTGGCGCAGACCTAGCTGTATCCTAGTGAGCGTTCTATGGTGTGATAGGTATGTCTGAATCTTTCCTTTGGGTGTGGGAACTTAGGTTGGTGCTACCTATTCTCTTGTAATCTATTGTGGCATTGGTCTGTTGGAGCTTGGAATGGTCCTGGGTCAAGGTGCTGTTACTGAGACGTCCTAGTACTTCCGTCTTGGTCAGCCTATATATTCAGTCGTTAGTTTCCTCCTGTCATGACTATATCTCAGTTGGACGTTATTTGTTTTCATGGAGTGTCTTCATTAAGAGCTATTGTTTGGTTGTTGCTTGTGTGTGATGGCGCAGCGTGCCCCCAACTGCATCTTAATGAGCATTGTACAATATGAGTGGTTATGCCTGTTTCTCACCCTCTGGTTCGGAGCTGAGGGATGGGAGTTCCCTATTCCCTTGTCATCTGTCTTGACTGGGGTCTGTTGGGGCATGGCTATGGGTGGGGCCAGGGTGCTATTGATGAGTCGTCCTGGTGCTTCCTTCTTGGTTTTGCTATGTATTCAGTCTTTTGGGTCCTATTATGGCTGTCTCTCGGTTAGTCGTGGAGTATTTTCCTTAGAATCTTTTCCCAGTGGATGCTTGTTGTGGATCAAGATATGTCTCTTTGTTCATAGATGTTTTAGTTGTGTGTGTGTGTGTGTGTGTGTGTCCCTGTGGGCGGTCTTCTAGTTATGACATGAAGAGCCAGGTTTTAAGTAGTTTCCTGAGTAGGTGGTTTTTCAGTGTGGCGACGGTGGCTGAATCGGTAACCCATGCCCGTGCTCCGCAATGACATTTTGAAAGTGACCTGTATGTTTTTTACAATGCGGTTCATATAAAATGATGCTCACTGTGCATTGACGCTTTGTATATTATGCTTTGAATATTATGCTATACAAAATTCTGCCAAACATTATTTTAACAGATATGATCACATAATTAAAAAAAAAAAAGAATTACAAAAAAAAAAAACATCAAAACAAAGTTGTGTTAATCAAATTTGTTTGTCAGTGTGCGTGATAATAATGGGCAATTGTAATACTGTATACTAATATTTTGCCGCTCAAAGTATGCATGTTTTCATTCACATTAGCATTGCTACGTTAGCTGTCTTTAAGGGGGACTGTTAATCTTCTAACGCATTCTACGGCCATTTTCTAGAATATTCCATTGCATTTTAGCAACATATTTAGGTTGCCTCAAGTCTTTTGATCGATTCAATTATGCAGTGCTGTGCCACGTGATAGTGCGCTCTGTCAGCGAATTATTTTTACAGATGCGCCCAGCGTGTGCGCCTTTCATTTGTCACAGAAACTAATCCTAATGCAGGAGCGTCCTCTCTTATGTAATCTCCCTGTGCAGGGTGCCTTTCTTTATCTGCACACTAAGCGCAGATTAACGTTTCCCGAATCCATCGTCCAAACCATCCTCCCCTTATGAAAGGAATCGGAGGTTCCCGGGCCTCCTGGCATTGTTGGGTGCTCCGAGACTCTCTCGCGTGGGTATACATTAAGGGGCCTCTGAGAGGAACAGAAGAGGCGGCATTAATCATACTTTCAAAGATAACACTTTTCAAGGGCGATATTAAAGTTCCATAGTGGCGTTCCAGCAACTTCAGTCCCTGCAGTGTGGTACTGAATACAAACAGAGTCTAATTGCCATATCGAGCCCCCCCTTCCCGCCTCATTCATAGAGGTAAGCAGTGGCATCTTTTTAGCAATGGCGCATGCAATGATAGGATACAGTATTGTGTTTGCATACCATGATGATTCTTGCTCAGTCAAAGATGCTAATTTTCTTTCCCTATTAAAAATATCAAAACAAAATACTGCTTTTTTTGTGCTCTAGGCCTGTCAGACGGCAGATATCCACTTGATAGCAACAATATATCCGCCCTTTCCTTCTCGCCTAAACGGTAGGTTCATCATCACTGATCTGCAATACTGTGGCCCCCAAAATACCCCTGAGATGCGTGTGGTAAAGCAGCGAGGAGCACTGTCTATCGTTTGACCACCAAGGAGCTCATGTTGGATTGGGCATAAAAGCATTGAGAAAGGCCTTCCATTCATGCGACATCCCATTTTCATCAATTTTTATGGCTCTAGAATTTGCGATGGCATGCATTTTCATGCCAGGGCAAATGCTGGTGATCAGTATGGAGTTCGACTGCTTCATAAGGCAAGACCCTATACGGACGGATCAATTGTTGCCCGACATGCTCACATGTCAGACAGTGTTCATCTGTAATTGGCAGCACTTACAATTACAATTCAACACTGCCCGACATGCTCGCATGTCGGCCGGCGTTTATTTGTAATTTTGGACATTGCTTACCATGCGAACATTGCAAGCAGCATCCACAATTAAAAGTAAATGCAGCCTGGCACACAAGCACTGCTCACTTAGCATGGTGGAGTGTACTTTGTATGTCCCCTTTTGTCCTGCACGTTTGCAATCTGCTGCGCAAATGACGAAAATTCGGTTGGGGGTGCACCTATGCGTATGTTAACACGTAAAGGCACCCTGCCGTCAATTTACACATCAGACAAAAATGAGCACTGAGGTGTTTCCTTAAAATTTCACCAAAGTTAATGCAACAAGGGCCATCTTGCCTGCACACGCATCCTCTTCCCGTGATGTGAGGGCTCTTGGGCTGAAGGTAAGGTACACATGACTCTGTCACGTGTCAGTGCCATAGTGTTGTGGGGTTGCATGTTCGAACACTCACATGGGAAAACAATAGTGAGGACTTTGGGGGCTTAATGCTCCCCTCAAATGGCCTAATCTTAAGGATTCTCCCCCACTGTTAATTAAAACGTGTTTTGCAATACAAGTATCAGTTTGATTTTTTAGTATGCCACCATTATTTTTCAGGAGATAATTACCAATGATTCTTCTTTGAACCATGGGAATTGTAGTCCTGCCTTCCTGATGGGAACCCTGACAAGCATCTCCAGAATGGAACAGGACATGTTTGCGTCTATTTGACTGTAAATTGTGAGGGGATGGGAGATAGCTTCAACTGTCTCCTTAATAGTAGCTCTGACAATCACTTGGTTTCATATGAGTCACCTGTCCTTCAGAGCTGTGCAGAAGTAGCCAGTGCTTATGCTGCACTTCTGCACCTCCCTACTGCAACCATCAAGGTACACTGTACTAGCCCTACATCACAAATAGGAATGCCTGCCCTGGGTGGAGTTCATCTATGCCTTCAAGCTGAACCCCTCATAGCATAACACCCCTCTTGGGGATGCCAAAGGGAAAGGCTTCCCCACTTGGCCTCTGATGGTTTGACACTAAAAAAAGAACCCACTAAGATAGAAAGTTAACTTGAAAGTGCCCCGTGGGGGTGGATGCTTGGAAGATAACCAATACATCCCTTGCAAGCATAAATAATTCTCCCAAAGTTTCAGTGGTGTGCCAACTGCTAGGCAGAAACCTGTGCAGTTCCCTCTGGGACCACTGCAAAAGATTTAGGACTACAGGTGTTTGGCAGTAAACCCACTCGGTAGCAGTCTGTACCACACAGATTCACTTGGTAGCTGTGGCTGAGCAGTCAGACTTCCCTCAAGAAGAGTTAGGCAGTATACAGAGTATTCACAATAGGTCAAGAGAACACAATGGAACAAGTAAACACTGACCAGGGCTTGGTGTAAAAGAGATATAATTATTTATTTAAAACCACATCTAGAAAAACATACAGGCACTAACAGTAAGCAATTCAAAAGCACAATCACTAAAAGATATACCCTCCCTTAAAAGAATATTAGACAAGTCTTAAGTAAAGCCCCACTTATTTTCAGACAGTGGTGAGCGCTTAACGCAGATGGCACTCTAATAGTTTGTTTTAAAAAAGGGAGAGAAAAGCAGAGAACAAGTTGAAACAGATCCCAAAACTTTTACACGAACATACCAAGAGAGGAAGGCAGAGTAAAACCGTGAATTCAGAGTCAGTAGGCCGGATCCGCTTTAAGAGGATCGAAACGAAATGTGTCCAAGGTCACACGGTTGCAGTGCACAAAAGTCTTGTAATGGTTCAAAAAGGATCAAAGAAAGGGACCAGTTAGAGGGTCAAGGCGGCCAGCCCAGTCCAAAAGGTTAAGGAGTTATTATTACCTTGTTGCAATCTTTAGAAAGGGAGGCCTGGCGGACACGGTACCTTAAAGTGGTGAGAAGGCTCCAGCGGGGCAGTTGTTCCTGGCAGCGGATGCAAGTCGGTGCTTCGTCCGGGGGAAGAGAGGATCTCGTCGTGGAGGAAGACAGGAGTCCGTTGCACTGCCAGGGAAGAAACCAGCCGCAGAGTTTCTCAGGTACAAGGAGCGGTCCGTTGATTTGCGGTTCAGTGGTGAGTGGCTATCCGGCTGCTGGGGTGCTTAGCACGGGTAGTTCAACCACAAACCGGGCTGGGGTGCGAAGAAAGAAAGGTAAACTGGTTGTGCCCACCAGTCAGGGGAAGAAGCCTCTCCAGCCGGGAGATCTTCTCTGTCGTCGGGAAGTGGTGAGTCGGTTTCTGCAGGGCTCCACCGGTGGTGTCGTCATGGTAGGTCAGCTCAGCTTCTCCCTCATCGGATTTTCAGGTCCTGTGGCGACTTCTGAAGTTCCAGTCCCCAAAGCCCTGCTTTTATGCAGCATACCCCCATCCACTCAGCCTACCTGTCAATCAAACATGCTAAGTGGTGAGCCGGCCGGCTCACCTCTTGGGCCAATCACACAAGAGTGCGACTTGAGTTACCAAGGTAACTCAGTCCAGGGTGCCTAAACCCCCTCCTACACCACCTGTGGTACCCAGACAGAGTGGCACCACTTTTGGAGGCTTCTGTGGAGAAGCCCGCCAAAAAGTGGAACAAAGGGCTCGACTTGGGTTGGAGTCACAGAAGAGAACACAAACGCCATTTTAGAATCGAGTCCTGGCAAAAAATACCAACCGGCGAATTAATATTAATTAAATAAACCGGCGGTATGTTCGAGGCTATGAGAATTAAGTAATTAAAGTTGGTAGCCTCGAACAATGGGAAAATCCCATAGGAAAATATTTGCGGTCGAATATAAAAAGTAGTTTCCACTGTCACCAGCCAAAACTCGATCAGGGGGGACGGAGACTTGCCCCCTCGACTAACAGACCCCGGGGCAATCGAATTGCCCCGACCAGTACGTCCACAATATGATGGTTTGTACTGGTTTCTGATAATATTCGCGGTCGAATATAAAAAGTAGTTTCCACTGCCACCAGCCAAAACTCGATCAGGGGGGACGGAGACGTGCCCCCTCGACTAACAGACCCCGGGGCAATCGAATTGCTCCGACCAGTGCGTCCACAATACGATGGTTTGTACCGGTTTCTGTTAATAATTTGGGACTAGTAAAGCCAATGGTGACTTTACATGCCCTGGGAGACAGTAGTCAGTCCCAGGGTATAGAGTCTACGGTGGGGTGTCACTATGACACCCCTGTGTTACTGCACGGAGGGTGCTGTGTAACACACATCAGAAAAACACATGAGACCCTATGGAGTAAAGGACCCCATAGCCCATAAAACACATTCACAGTCAAAGGAATACCATAAATCATGTCCAAGAGTGGGAGGAAAAGAGTCTCACTCTTGGCAGGAGAAAAAAAAAAACTCCAGAAATCCAGCAAAGCTGCTGGGGGACTCACTAGGTTAGGAAATTCAGCTTAAAGAGAGAATTCTCTCTAACACCAACCATCTAAATTGCACACCATTTCTTCAAGAAGAATAGAATCTGCATAATCAAGAATTTCTATGTATATGATTGAGCCACTTAATGAGATGTAAAATAAGGGCTCTGTTAGAATAAGGCGTTATATCTTTAATGTTGTTCATACGATTATGAACAGTTCCCAGTCTCCTGATTAACAGAAGCCTTTTAAAATGGTGCAATCCCATTGGAAAACACTCTGTGAATCAGGGCCTCAGTGACATGCATCCTGAGCCGCGGATTCAGGCTAGGCATTGATGGCCTATTTAAACTGGGGGCAAAAGTAGTATGTCATCAGCTGAAAAGCATACTTTTACCTGTGGAGAATTTAATGAGAGTTCAATACTGTGTGTAGCTGTTTTTTATCCCGAAAATTGTTTGAACAAATGAACAAGTAGCCTTTGAAAAACATACATTTTCATTTTTAAAACAAATTTGTTTTTTTCAAATATCACAAGGTCCGTAGTCTACAAATTGCCGTAATTACTGAGGGTGATACCTTCTTGGTATCATTTTCACCCTCTCAACAAGACCAATGACTTTCAGTGGATTCTCCCTCTAAGCAAACCTTCATCCCAAAGCAAAGAATTGTTTGTTTCCATTAACTAAAATGGTATTTCCACAGTCCTCAGAGAAAACCACTTAATTCCCTCTTTTATCTGATTCTCTATACTGTGGCAACTTTAAGACTATGGGCTTCATTACGAGTTTGCTGGTAAGCTCACTGGCACCCTTGTTTCCAGATCGGCAAACTCTGAGTCTGCCTGCCGTAGCCACTGTGCCTGACAGGTCTGACCCTCCTGGACACTGCAGCCACCCTAGGCAGACTGTTCACGGAAGCACCAGCACCGTTGCTTATGGTGCCGGTGCTTCTGTGTCAACACTCCCAGAGAGTCCCATAGGACTCTATGGGAATGGGGAATTACAATTTGCCAGCACCTGACTTCCGGGACGCCAGACTCATAATGAGCCGGTGGCACCGGGAAGTCAGGCGGCAGCCAGACCCATAATGAGGCCCTATGTCTATGAGTTTGGCATGCCAAATATTTGCTTTCTATAGGATCAAAAACCCACCCATCCTTACCTCTGTTGGACCACCTTCCAGAAAACATTGAGGAAGAGGCATTGCAGATTCAGCCATTGGATTATACCGTCAAGTGGGAGAAAAGGCAGGAGCCAGATCAAAACATCCAGGAGCACACTGATGGTACCCATGTGCAACCAGTGCAGAACGTACAATGGAAATTAAGCACAAAGTGAGCTGGAGAATATGGCCCTCATTCCGAGTATGGTGGTAGCCATGGAGCATTTAGCTCCATGGCTGCCTCCCATACCGGTACCGCCTCTGGCGTTGTTCAATGGGGATTTACCGGTCCATTCCAACCCTGGAGGGACCGGTAAGTCCCCATTGAAAATGCCATTCCCCATTCCCATTTGAGCCAACATAGGGCTCAATGGGAATGGGGAGAGCGCTAATAACGGTCTCGCGATTTTGCAAGCCCGTTATTTGTGCCCTTGTCCCTTAACGGGTCCCGTCCACAACGGCTGGTCAGACCAGCCGTTAATGGTGGGACCCGCTAAGGGACCTTGTAGTATGGCAGTAAGGGATTACCGGCACCAGTCTCCTTACCGGTCCCCGGTATCCCTTACCGCCCACCTTGGAATGAGGCCCGATGTCTATAGCAGAAGAGCGACATTTAGTGCCCAAAAAAGAGCCCAGTGCTTTTCATGGATGTAGAGAAACACTATAGATTTCCTAAAAGATACTTTTTTGGTTTTGGTTGTTTTTAGTTTCTGGTGTCTCTGTGTGTAGCAGTTGACTTTCTCTTCAATATTACTTCCTGTTTAGCTTGATGAGTTAAAGGGACAGGTTTATAGTAGTTTTCTGAATTGTAGGTGCTCTTATGTTGTTCGTATTTCCTTGGGGAATGAGTTCCAAAGTTTTGCTGAGATGCAGGAGAAGGCTGATCCACCAAATTTCAGTGTTGAGTTTTGCTTCGGTTCAAGGAGAATCTCCTTGCTGGATTTTAGGGTTGGCTTTGCTCTGTAGATAGTGATTTTTGTTCCTGTATGAATTCTGCTCCTAGGCAGTGGATTGCTCTGGGGGTAATGCAAAGTGTTTTGTAGAAAATAATTGTTTTGACTAGTAACCAGTGTAGGGTTCTCGGTGCTATTGTAATGTGCTCTTTCTTAGCAAGTCTGAGGAGAAGACTTGCTGATGCATTCTGTATTTTCTGAAGTTTTTTTGGTGAGGTAATCAGGCATTTCAAGGTAGCTGTTGTTGGTGTAGTCTTATCTTGACATGACATGGGAGATGATAGTGAGTGTTCTGTGTGGGAAGGTGAGGAAAGGCAGTATCCGCTTGAATGTGTGTAGGTGAAAGAAGTACATCTTTATTACTGCATTGAATTGTGGCTTGATTGTTAAGTCATTGTCCAGGTAGTACCCAAATTGATAGTTTACAAACAATTACATGATAAATCTGGCTGAAGTCGGCCATTACCATTCGATCGTTTGTAATCACTACCAAACATGGGGAGCAGGGTCTGCGGGGATGTCCCCCTATCCCCATGTTTGGTAGTGATGGCCTTTGGGAGTAGCAGGGGTGTCCCCTGCTTCCGGAGGTTTGGAGGCGGGAGACAAAAAAAAAGAAAAAAGAAAAACGGTCCCAGCTGCGTCGGACCCGACCCACGTGGGAGGGATGGATCCGAAGCTGCAGGGCCAGAAACAAAGCGGACGTGAAAAATGTTAGGGGTGGGTGGGGGAGTGTTTTGAGGGCATTTAGGGGTTCAAATTTGGCCTGATTTGGCTGTGGAAAAATTGTCTTTGCGGTCAAATTGACCACGGTTTGAACAATTGTGCCACGACCAAATCGTATACATCCGTTGTTCATTGATATTCTGAGTTTTTTAACTACTTTGGAAGGTTCCGGTCGATTTCCCATTTCGCTAGGCCATGGAATGTGATGTGGGTTTGACGGCTTGTTTGGTGTGATCATGATTTCTGTTTTGTCCGGATTGAGTTTAAGGCTGTTGGTGCCCACCCATTTGTTTGTTTGTTTGTTTGTTTGTTTGTTTAATCATTTATAATGCGATCCAGACCCAGGGCTATCAGGGCGCAACAGTTACAGGATATGCAAGGCTTAAGTACAGGAGTTACAGGGTGATGCAGAAAATAAGGAAGAATACATTGGGTTATACAGTAACAAACATTCAGGAATATTATATTCATTCTATACATTTTTTATACAGAAACTAGTATGAATAACTGAAAGAGGGAAGAAGGGTGTATGCAGGTGTAGCTGGAAGGTAGGTGTGCATGTGTAAGTATTATTGATCTGTAGACTTCAGCAAGTTAATATATTTTAGTCTGAAGTTCAGGTGTGATTGGTCTTCTCGGATGGGGTGTGGCATAGAGTTCCAAAGTTGGGAAAACGTTGTTTATTTCTGTGAGGCAGTTGATAAGGGTTTTGTCTGGTTCTCCAGTAGTGTTGATTTTATTGATAATTTGTGTTTCATCTGCATAGTTGTAGCATGTGAGTCCATGTGTTGTGATGAGATTGATGAGTGGTTCATGTAGATGTTGAAGAGTAGTGGTAAGAGAGATGCGTCTGGAGGGACTCCACAGGTTAGTGTGCGTGGTGCTAAACTGAAGGGGTTTAGCCAGGTTGTTTCCTTTCTTTCTGTTTGAAAGCACTTTAACCATTCTAAAGCCATGTTGCTTATTCCTATGTCTCAGAGTCTTTTGATGAGGGTTTCATGGCTTCATGGCTTCATGGCTGAATGTGTTGAAGGCTGCTGGTAGGTCTAGTAGTATTAGCACTGAAGTTATGTAAGAGTCGAGTTAGCTTTTAGGTCATCTCAGATGGGTAGTAGTGCTGTTTCCATTCATCTCATGAGTCTGAAACTGACTTATGTCTGGTCTAGTATCTGATTGGTTTCTACATGTTCCAGGAATGAATTGTTCATATGCATAGCTTTCTAGGAGTTTTGCCGTGTAGGCCGGTAGTTAGTCTTCTGCGTTTCCCAAGGGGTCTTTGAGGAGTGGTTTATTGTGTGCGTCTTTGCGAACTCCTGTTGCCAGTGAATGATTAAAGAGGTTCTGTATGTCTTCTGCAAGAGTTTTTGTACATATCTGGTGGGCAAGAGTCTGCTCTTGATTCTGCTTTGCTATTTTCACTTGGTTAGTGATTATTTTCTGCCGAAATTGGTGAGAAGTAGTTTTGTCTTGGGATTCATTCAGGAGTTGGCTGGTTGGTGATGTTGTTGGTGTTCTTGGGCATACACTTGATGACATTCTGGATGTTTGAGATTTTGATTTTGAAATGCTCTACAAGGTCATGGCAGTTGGTGGGTGTGTTGTGGCAGGCTGCTAGGTTGCTTATCTCGTTGATAATGCTGAATATCTGTTTTTTTGGGTGTTGATTGCTTTTGTGACTCGTCAGTGTAATATAGTTTTTGCTTTAAGGTTTTATGCTTTGTGAAGTCATATCTGTCTTTGTTATGTGATTTTCTTATGCCTGTCTTAATTTTTTCTCCACTCTTGTTCCAGTTTCCTGTTTGTTTTCTTCAGGGCTGAGGTGCGTTGTGAACAATCTCACTGTTGTTTTCTTTTGCGTGGGGGGAGAATGTTTTTTTCTGGTGCGATATCACTGAGTATTTTCATAATGCATTTTTGGATTGTCCATTTGGATTGGTGGGTTGGTGGATTCTAGTCTGCTGTTGAGGTTCATGGTGTTTAGCGATTTCCAGTTTGTAAAGACTGGAGGGAGAATCTGTACTTCTTCTCTCTATATGGTTGGGACAGAGGCACAGAGCACCCCAGTCAAGATTTTCTATGTGGTAGCCTGGACAAACAACCCAGGCTTAAGCTCTCAGGAGGTGATGCAGGCTGGTTCTTAAGTACAGTGAATTCCCAAGGACCCCACAAAGGAATGTCCACACACTAGGTTAGGTGATAACCCAGCTTCTTTATATAAAATAAGGTTCAGTAAAATAGATACATATAAATAATAGCACTTTGTACTTAGGCAATTCTATTCAAAATAATGGGATATATATACACACTATGGGGGTCATTACAACCCAGGCGCTAATTGCGCCAACTTTACCACCATGGTGTAAACTACGTTTACACCATGGTGGATGGCGGATTTACCGCCCCATTCCAAGGTGAGTGGGGCGGTAAATCCCCATTTCCCATTTTCCCTTCCCCATTCCCATTTTTGCCCCATAGGGCATAATGGGAGTGGGGAAGGCGCTAATTACGCCACCGTAAATTACGGTGGCGTAATTAGCATCATGGCAGGTTAGTGCCATGGATTTTAACGGCTGCTAAAAGCAGCCGTTAAAATCAGAATAGGCGTTAAGGGTTAACGACGGCGTTAACCCTTAACGCCTGGGTCGTAATGAGGCCCTATATGTGCTACCACTCTAGACTTAAATTCAGTAAAAATGCACCTGCTGCTGACAGTTTAAAAAAGGCATGTGAATTCTTAGATAAGGTATACTTTCAGAGAGCAAGGAAGAAAGGCAGGTTAGTTTCAGAACGTAGGCAGTATACTTTTATGGGACTCAAACAGAAACACTGTGTGAGTATTGCCACACCTGGGCAACCTGTAATGGAACATTTAAGGAGTATCTTATGTTGGCCCTCATTACGACCTTGGCGGAGAACCATGGTGCTATTAGCACCATGGTCCATGGCGCTAAGTTGCCAACTCCGCCATGGTGGTTGGCGGACTTACCGCCCCATTCCGACCTTGGCGGGGCGGTAAGTCCCCAATCCCCATTTACCCTTCCCCATTCCCATTTTTGCCCCATAGGGCATAATGGGAGTGGGGAAGGCGTTAATTACGCCACCGTAAATTACGGTGGCGTAATTAACAACAAGGTCCCTTAGCGCCATGGATTTTACCGCCTGCAAAAAGCAGGCGTAAAAATCACCATGGCGCTACGGGAACTCGTACTCAGGCGGTAAGGGTCGGCGAAGTTTACGCCGGCGTAAACCCCTTACCGCCTGGGTCGTAATGAGGGCCGTTGCTTTTACAGCCCAGTTAAAAAATGTTCAATAATGCTCTGCTTTCTTTTTACAGGTTCTACCACCCCAATGTACCTGAGATGCCACAAGAGAACAGGATCCAAGTTGACTCTGGGACCCTTGGACGACTCCTGAGAGTGGAAGATGCTCTTCCTCGTCACAGTACCCCTGGTGAAGTGGCAGAGTTTCTTTGCTTCACTCAATGGGACCCCTGAAGGATGGACCCCCTTTGAAAGAAGGAGTCCCTGGATGCTGTGGCCAAGAGAAAAAGAGGAAGCAAGTACTTTCGGAAATACAGCAGTTTCGGTCTTCACAGTGGTCTCCATTTGATGTGTGTTGCTCTGGCTGTGGAAGTCCTAGGAAGGTGGGACTTGCTGTGGTCTCTAAAAAGGCCAGTCTGAAGAAGATAAGGCCCCTGGGGATCTTGTATGCATTTCAGTGGTGATGGGTGCAGTGGCAGAAGTAGGTGTCATGTTTCAGGATTTCATGGTTCACGGTCAATCGACTTTTCAGATCTTGGGTGCTGCAGCCACAGCCGAACTTTTCAAACCAACGTTTTTGCATCTTGAACTACCTCAATACAGCATCACACCTTCCAGAAGACATTGCCTGCTGGTCTCAAATAAACTTCTTATAACCAGTCCATGACTCAAATCACTGGAGTGTTACTCGCTGTCTCGGCCCAGCAGTTACACAAATGATTCAACAGGGCACAATCTCCAACCGTCCTTAATTGAATCGCACATTGGAGCCTCAAGATCACTACATTGAACCTTTGCCTACCCTCAGCTGGAACCAGTGAAGCATCACTAACCTTCCCTAGCCCGAGCTTACAATACAACTCAAACCGGCTAAATCCCAAAAACGATCCTAGTGGATGCCCCAACCTGAATCGCTTTAACGCTGCCTTCAAAAACTGCTCTGAGCAGCCAGATTCGACCAAGTTCAAAGCCTGGTCGCTGCTTGGATCAACATAACTCACTGAGCTCGAGCTTGGCACAAACCGCTGGCACAATAGCTCAAAACAAGATTCAAAGCTGTTTAACCACCAAGAACTGCAAAAAGCTACCATTGACTGGTAGCTGCCACCTGGGTCAATTTTTGGGCCATAGCAACTGGTTAGGTCACTCTGATCCATTACACATCCAAGAACATATCCTTGTAAAAACATTGTGGCTTTTATTTGCCTTTCACCCCTTATTCATTACTCAGATAACTACATCTTGCTGTCTTTGATGATTCTGTGTTCTTTAATCAGGGGCAGTTCTTTTATAGTGTATTCTTTTTAGTTACTATTTCATATGGTGTTTTTTTATTAAAGTATATCTATATATATATTCACTGAATAAAATGTGTTAAAGGGACGTTATGGTTAAGTTGCACTAATAAAACCTTTGAAATTCACTGAAAAAAATGTTTCCAGACCGTGTCACGTTACTTCGCATGACAGGATGACGTGTCTGTGAATGTGTCTGCACCTCGTGATGGGGTCTGTGCTTTGCGGATAGTTCAGAACTGCATTTTCTGCTGATCTAGCCACTTTCAAGCTCAAAATGTACCCTTGAAAAGTCCTACACCCATTCTTACTCATTAACCATTAACAATCTAGCAGAGAGCACATAGAATATTAGCAACACTGCTATTTACCTTAAAAATGGCATGAACTATTGCCATCCCTACTCCCCACGGGCCACCACCTCCATCTGGAGGACACCTCTAGTACCCAGAGAGGATCATGGGTGTGGCAGTTCTTTACCACTGTTGGGAATGTACCAAAGGCTAAAGCTACCAAAGAGAAATGTACTGAGTGCAACGCTGTACTCAGTCGCAGACTACCTGGACATTACTCCCACAGGACCACCTCCATGAGCCGCCACACCAAATCCAACCAGCGCAATAATTTCAGAAAGGTTGTTCCTTTCTTAGCAAGTAGAAGTCCTCATCCAATACTACAACGACACAGCCTACTTCTCTGGGGCACAAAATCCCATCAGCTACATTACAAGCGATAAAAGAGGCTGTTGATCCATATCTTTCAAAGACAACGGTACTCTGTATATGCTGCAACACAACACTCTGCAGGGGGAGCAATTTCGAAGTGCTTTTGAAGTTGTAATCAAGGAGAATGAGAAACACTACCTTAGATGTAAGACACGCTCAACATCCTTCCCTGTCCACCTGCCCCTCCATATTAGTGCTTTCCTAATTTTTCTCCTGACCTTACTTTCAGACCTCTCCTGCAACAACAAAAAAGGTTCTAATCTTACATACTCCATCTACTTTACATTTCTCAGTAAATTAGATAGACTCAATAAGATTTTCCAAAATTTCCATTAGCATTTTGTGTTATGCTAATGGAAATAATGTACCGTTTATCCCCCATTCAAGGGGTTTGAACATGGGATAATGGCCTGGTAGCCCAAATTATCGTCCCAAGCAAAGCGAGGGAAGATAACTAGGGCTGTGAACCGTTATCCCCCGGTCCAGCCCCTGCAACGGGGGATGAAGGCCATTAGCATCCAGGGTTGCCAAATCAGTAACGCGGGGTGCTAAAAAGAAATAATGTTCCTTCTTACAGCGAGACGCGCACAGCATCCCGCTGTAGGAAGGAAATCCTTTTCCAAGTTGGCCACCATGAAAAGGGAAGGCAGGTCTCCGTACGGAGCCTCTCTTCTCTTGCCATGACGGCCTGCGGGAGGTAAAGAGAAGGAGTGAATGCGGCGGCAGCAACCGCTGCCTCCAAAATAAGGTAAGTAAGGGTGTGGGGGTGAAAAAATATAAAAAATGGGACGGAGTGTGGGGAGGAAGATGGTGTCGGGCAGAGCCGGCCATCAGGTGGCTTGGAACATGGGCTTGTACCGGTAGTGCAAGGCTGTGTTCCTACCAACATGATTGGCTAGCTCCCCAGCCCAGAGTGCTAATGTACAATTCTATATTAAAGAAAAATATAAGACGACAGAAACAATTTTTTGTACCAAATACTTTTCTCTAGCATACAATAAGGAACATAAACGATGGACATGTATAACTATCCACGGTTTCCACAGTCCAAGTTCAATCGCCATGGATCATTAAAAGACTCAGATGGCACGTGCACACCATCGCACAGGGCAGCCTTTCTACTCTTTTTAATTTTATATTAGGAACACTCCCTCAATGTCTTCTTTCAAACAGTCAGACATCCATCCACCAATCACTTCCAAAAACTGTACATATAACCCTGTGATCATATTAAAATTCCACACACCAACTGCCACTTAACAATCTTTTACACATTTCTTGCATGTACATTTCCTTTATTTATACAAAGACATTTTGCACAATGCTCCTATAAATGCAGATAAGCATAAATATAACAGGCCTTACAGATGAGCAAATTCTCATGGGAACCCAGGAGGGAAATGCCAAGGTATGCCACTGTGGAGGGCCACTGGGTAACTACTGGAGCAGAGGAGTCCCAAAGGTGGGATGCATCTTAACCATAACATCCCTTTAAAAACATTTTTTCAGTCAATTTAATAGGTTTTTACAAGTGAACATTTTTCATGGTGTTACATCACTATATATAAGTTATTGATACTTCCTCTTTTCATATATATGAAAGAACTATAACCCTCCTTTAAGATACATATTTTTTGCAACACATACTTATGTCTGTTGTTATCAGCAGTGCATGCTGGGTATGGAAATCATTGTTCAATTGCCTACGGCATAAGAATCGACCATGACCCCAGACGAACCAAGCCACCCCTATTATTCACTGCACCTACCCTGCATCCTAGCTCAGTGTCCACTAAACCCTAATAATGTAACCAATGGCCAGTCCTCATTGCTTGCAACCATGGCCAGTCTCCAAATCCATGGGGCATAGGCTTTGGCCATGGCACATTCCCCAATGAGCATATCAGCATACACATTTGCGTTTGCCGAGGACCAGGCCCACTACCCAGACACCATATGTATATCACTAGTTTTAATGCTTATATTCTTACACTTTCAAAAAATAAAACATAAGACATATTTCCCGAAACATTCTTGCAGGTCCTTGCTAAAGCTCATCGCGCAGGTTTTATGAAATCTAGTCCACCACTTCAGGCTGTAACCGCAAGCAGAATATTTTATCCTATTCAAATCTACCGCTTCGAGCATGCTGCTTGCCCCAATAAGCACATTACAGAACACATTTCTCCTTGCTGACGGCCAGGCCCGTTGACCAGACACCAATGTTATATCACTGTGTTGTGTACTTACATTTTATACTTAAAAAAAGAAAAACACAGGACGTATTTGCAAAACCATGCTTTCCAGTTCTTGCTGACTCTCCTCGTGCCTATTTGCTGCAATCCCATCCAGCACTTCAGCCTGAACCCACAAGTGCATTTTTAGTTCCCCCTTTTCAAACCTATTCCAATTTTTAAAAATGTTACCACATAGCCAGTCCCTGGTGGCCATGCCACTTTAATCCCATTGCTGGTCCCTCATAGTCATGGCCAGTAGCCACATTGTCCAGGCCATGGCCTAGGCCATGACCCAGACAATATGGCCACTGCTCTTCGAATGGCCACAGACTATACCCCAGTCACCAAAGATATATCACTATTTTTTGTACCTAAATTATGACACTTTTCAAAAAATAAAACACGGACGCATTCAAAACCATGCTTTCAGATCCTTGCCAATGCACCTTACAGAGGTTTGCTGCAAATCCGCCCATGTTTTATTTTTTCCAAAGTGTCAAGATTTACATACATACAATAGTCATATATCCTAGCCCCCACATGACAAAATTCATTCAGACTTTGCACAAACATTCAAGGTTGGGTCCATAATCTTTCTGAAAACCTTTGTCCACATTCGTCAAACGTCAACAAAGTTATAAGCCATATAAAAATGTTGGGAGCCCCCTCTAATTTTGCCCTTCTTGACAAAATCCCACCAATCTTTGCAAAAACATTAATTACTAGATCTAAAATCTTTTTGCAAACATTTGTGCAGATTCGTCAAATGGCACCACATTTATAAGCCTTTACAATATTTTGGAACCCCCCGCTCTAATTTTTTTTCCTCTTGACAAAACAGCACCACATTTTGAAAAAACATTCAGAATCAGGCCTAGAATGAAATTTTAAAATATCATGCAGTTTCAATTAGTGGCACCAAGATTATAAGCTATCCAAAAACTGCTTTTCACCAACCCAGTAATGCCAAAATAAGCATACATGCTTCGAACATCTCAGATGTCCGCGAACATCACACGACTACCCCGAACTGTTCGCGGAGATCGGAGAAGAAAAACGCCAAGTTGGGCTTTTAAGGCCATATTCCATCCCATTCTCATAACCCCTCATCTCCCCAGAGATTGTTTGATTAGTTTCACAAGTGCAATGTTGTGTTTTTCAATATGTTTTCACTGCAATGTTCGTGGACAAAGGGCACTGTTCGGGAATCCAAAATGGGGGGCGTTTCCAAAAATCTGACACACCTCACATTTTTCACCATCAAATCAGCAGGCGTGTCCAATGTCCGCAGACATCAAGTCACCCTCTGGACCAATCGGATCGAACAGGGAAGTGAGTCTGCGGACCGGACCCAGATATGACTAATTATTTTGTACCTACTTTTGGTTGTTTAAAAAAATACTGGACGGATTTACACCAACTTTACAAAAGCACGCTTTTGGGACCAAGCCGCCACTCCTGGCGCAAATGTGGAGAAAAAGCGTCCAGCGGTTTGCTGTAGGCGTGAGTACAAATTTTTTTCCATTGAGTCTATGGGAAAAATCAAAAATGTTGGGACCCCTCTATAACTTTGCCCCCTGTGGACGAAATCTCACCAAAGTTTGCAGAATCAATCGAACGGGACATTTACTGCAAAGTTTTGTGAGGATTCGTCCGGGGGGGAGCGAAGTTATAAGCCACCCAAAAAGTGCTCTTCCTATTGGTTGTGCAACTTAACCATAACTACACGGCTGCAACTGCATGGCATGTAATATATATATATATGCATATATTATTATAATACAGTGGTCACTGCACTACAGATAAGTTTTGTATAAAGTTCCGTAGGAAACCTGGAAATTTAATTGCTATTAACTTTTGACTTGCATGATGGATTTGGCTGATATTTTGCAAACAAAAAGTTTGTCGGTTTCCAGGAGGGATCTGGAGTTATTCCATCCAGTAGTTAAAATATTTTACGGAGATGGGAGTGCCCCCTTTTCCCAGAATTATAGCTATATATGTGTCCAACAATGCACAAGTGAGGCCTTTCAGAAATGAATATGTTGCCATTTATTTTGTTCTTTGTTTGATGCGAGAGATAACTAGGTATAACATGTATAACCAGAAAAAAGTGGACAAAATGCCATTTGCAGAAGGAAAAAGGATGAAATGGCATCAGGCTAGATGTGTACGGGGAAAGAGGACACCATAATAAATTGTGGAGATTGGGGGGCCTGGGATTCAAGTTCAGAGCTTGATCATTTTCGAATAACCGGGGTTATACTGTGGATAACCAGGTCTATAGTAGAAAATGAGATCGGGAATGAGAGTGCATCACACGAAAATTACCTGTCATGACCCTGGTCATGGCATAATGCCATGGCTAGTGGCCTGTAAAATAACTATGCTATAACAAAACTCTTGAAATTCACTGAAAAAGCCCTAGTTGAGGTGCAGTTAAATTGCTCAGATTTAATGCAACAAAACCCTTGAAATTGGGCAGATGTGGGACGTCATGACCAGCGTAACTCAGTGCTGTCCCTTTGCAAAATCCATGAGCACATACATATTATAAGAGGAGGGATTCACAATGACATACAAAATGGCATTATGGGGGACATGCCATTACGGGGGACATCAATGAGAGCTGGTCATGACTTCCCACATCCGCTGAATTTCAAGGGTGTTGTTGCATTAAATCTGCGCAACTTAACTGCACCTTAACTAAGGTTTTTTTCAGTGAATTATATATATGTATCACACTGCCCGCCGTAGTGGCCATGTAGATATGGTTAAGTTGCTAAACTCAAAGGAAGTGCACTTTTTCGGCGGCTTATAACTTCGCTCCCCATGGACGAATGCGCACCAAACTTTGCAAAAAAATGTATATGGGCGGCATTGAATTTATTCTCCAAGTTTGGTGAGGTTTAGTGGGGGGGGTCAAAGTCGTAGGGGGGGTCCCAACATTTTTTTCCCCCATAGACTGAATAGGGAAAAAGTTTGCGCATGGCTACAGCCCGTACGGCTGGACGGATTTTCGCCAAATCTGACAACTACTTTTTTTTGGAAAGTACTGAAATGTACGTCCCAAAAAACTAGCGATATATGGGTCCTCTCCACAGCACAGTTCCCTATTCGCTCCGCGGACCGCAGTGTCATTGGCCTGCAGTACACCGTGATGTCGGCCAATGTTGGACGTGGCCGGTGGTTGGCTGGAGGGAAGCGTGCTCTGCATGAACATTTCTGGGAAACTCTGCCATGGTGTATCGGAGGATAGTGCTGCGGCGGAAGTGTGGGAAAATGGACAGTACGGAATGGGTGGGGGAGTGAAAAGTGGTTAATGTGAAATATCTGTGTAGAAGAAGATGGAGGAGTGCCTGTAGTGTTTGCGCTTACTGTCTGAACTGGCGGGTACCTACACAGGTGAGTACTTTGTCTGGTGATTGGAGGCAGGTGCCGCAACGGCCCCATACATTATGTCGCCACTTGTTTGCGGACATCTATTTCGGTGCAGAGTGGAGGCAGGTATATTTTAGAAGGGGAACATTTTGTAAATGACATAGGTTGGGAGCTAGCACAGTTGGGTGTGCTATGCGGATGGAATGCAGTAGTTGCCCACATGGTGGTATGCATGGGTTAAGGAACTTGCGTTCAGTTAGTGGAAGGATTACAATATTGGCTGCATGGAGTAAGGACGTAGATAGTAGGGCATGGAGTGAAGAGCATAGGCTTTTACCATACCCACCGCACTAACGCAAGTGTGGGTGTACATTCGGTGCAGGGTGGTGCTTGGATAGTGCAGTGTGTGCAAATTGATTGCAGTAGGCTAGTGTTGCGAGCCAAATGTGGGTACTTTGGTAGTGGCACTATAGTTTAGCAATGGAAGTGGGGACGGCTACAGTATGTGAATGAAAGTGCACAGGGGTGCAGGAGAGAGTGTTTGCTTTCTACATTATGGTAAGTGGTGTTATTTGCTGCTGTATAGGTACATGGCGGTGTGCAGGTTGTGTAGTAGTGTTGGTGGTAGTGTTCGTGGTAGCGCTGTGTATGTGGGTAGGTGAAGTTGGTCACATGGTCGAATGGATGGTGCAATTATGTAGCAGTGATTGTGTTGAAGGTGTACACTGGTGGGTGCATGGCCGAAGACCGTAGGCCGCAGGCCATGCACTGAAGAGGCTAGGACTGGAGGACACACACAGCACTAATGCAATTCGGAATGTTCAGTAGTTACAAGCTGGTGAATGGATGGGGACATTATGTACAAGTGAGACTGTTGAAGGCGTAGACTGTTGGGCCATGGGCAAAGGCTGTAGGCCGTAGGCCATGCACTCAAGAGCCTAGAACTTTAGGCTAGAGATGGTACTAATGCTTTTTGCAATGTGCAGTACGTATAGGGTGGTGACCTGTAAAAAAAGTGTGTGCAGCACATTTCAAACACATTAGTTACAAGCTGGTGAATGGATGGTGCCATTACGTAGAAGTGAGACTATTGAAGGGGTAGACTGTTGGGTGCATGGCCGACGGCCATAGGCCGTAGGCTTTAGGCCATGCACTCAAGAAGCTAGAACTTTACGACAGATATGGTACTAATACATTTTGAAATGTGAAGTACTTAGAGGGTGCTGACCTGTAAAACAAGGGTGTGCAGCACATTCGAAATGCAATAAAGCAGAGCAAGTGAGCTGCCATGGCTGCATGTTTGGTTTTGGTGCTGAGGACCCTGTTACAAAATGGAAAAGTATTTGATGTGTACTTGGAGATGGTGATGTGAAAAGTGATGCAGTGTGGGAAGCGGGTGCTGGGTTTGCATACTGTTACTATGGCAGAGGATATGGTACAAGTGTACTTTAATTGTGATTGGTAACTATGCTGTGTGATGCTTTGTGGCACTAGGGCCAATGTTGTGCAACAGTGGTGGGTAGGTTGGCAGTGATATCATACTTTGTGAATGGGTCATGGTAGGGTTGGTGGAGGCTGTCGTATGTTTGTGTATTTTGCTTATAGCAACCTCTTTTAGTGAATGGGTGCAATTTAGAGGTTCTGTATGTGATTGCTGGATGCGTGTGCAGGTCACCTGTTTGCGGCCACCTTTTTCTGTGGTAAGTGGTGGCAGGTACGGTGTAGAAGGAGAATGATTTGCATATGACATAGATTGGGTGGGAGCGCGGGTGGGTGTGTTATGCGGATGGAATGAGGTACTTGGGCACATGGTGGCATGCATTGGTTAAGGAAGCTGCTTTGGGTTTGTGGAAGGATTATAATATTGGCTGCATGGATGAAGGATGTAGATTGTAGGGCATGCAGTGAAGAGCGTGGGCCTTTACCATATCTAGTGCAGTAAAGCAAGTGGTGGTGTACATCTGGTGCAGGGTTGGTGTTTGCATAGTGCGGTGTGTGGAAATGTATTGCAGTAGGCTAGTGTTGCGAACTGAATGTGGCTATGTTGGCAGTGGCGCTATAGTTTGGGAATGGAAGTGGGGACGCCCATAGCATGTGAATGAGAGTGCACAAGGGTGTAGGAGAGAATGTTTTCTTTCTACATTATGGTAAGTAGTGAAAATTGTAGCTGTATAGGTCCATGGCGGTGCGCAGGTTGGGTGGTAGTGCTGGTGATATTGCTGTGTATGTGGATAGGCGAAGTTGATGAAATGGATGATGGTATTATGTAGCAGTGACAGTCTTGAAGGTGTAGACTGTTGTGTCAGTCTAGAAATACGGATACCTCTACTTTGAGACCGCAAACGCATTTTGGTGGCCGTGGACCAACCGTCTCATACACGATACGACAGAATATAGGTTTTCGAGTTTGCCAATGAACGGCCATTTTGATGTAGCAAGAATCGCCATTTTGTTTTCTAACCATTGCTCATTGCTTTCTGTTCCTATTGCTTCGCAGTATATTTTCCGCTTACACTGCTCGACTGTGGAACATTGTTGTCTGTATGTGAAAAGGACAAGGCCGCAGGGCCGTGAGGATAACAAGAGTTCGCTGAAACACAAACGTAGGCAGCGCCAGGAAGAATGCCCGGCTCCCTCCCGAATGGAGCCTTGAAGCAGAGCTGCAGGGCATTTAATAATTTCACAGCTGCCAGCCAGTCTCGTTATATGGTAGAATATGTTAGAATAATACCGCCAAAGGCTTGAATTATGCTGTTCTAATGGCCCCCCTTTGCTGAGCCCGCTAGAGCATGTCGGCTCCCAGGACGTGAATAGCACCTGATAGATAGCAAGGTCCGGAATGCAACTCCCCCCCGCCTTCGCACTCACAAATTGCAAATTGTTACTAGAATAGATGTTTGAAGGTGTCATAGTGGTCGGAGATGTCCATCATCACACCAAGATCAAAGAAACCCAATAAAGGGGGGGGGGGGGGTGTTAACATGTCATAGCTGATTGTTTGATATGAATTTTGTATATATGTAACTGATGTACTTAATTCACTCTCTTGCGTCCCTCGAGGTCTAGAGATACACGTCGCGGGGCGTGAGACCGAGTTGGCCAACTGAGACTTTTGCTTTGCAATAAAACCCTAGCTTTGGGAATACAACCTTGTGTCTGGCATCTCTATCGTGTGTGGTGACCCGCCTTGTTTCCATAGACGTCAGGGTCCCCTAGGGGCCCCTTTCAGTTGGGTGCATGGCTGAAGGGCATAGGCAATGCACTGAAGAGGCTAGGACTTTAGGACACACACACAATGGGTGTGGAGCACATCAGACGCAATAGAGCAGGACAAGTGAGCTGCCATGACTGCTTGTGTGGTTTTGCTGGTGAGGACACTGTTACAACATGATAAACATTTTGATGTGTACTTGGAGATGGTGCTGTCAAAAGTGATGCAGTGTGGGCACTGGGTGCTGGGTTTGCATACTGTCACTATGGAGTTGCAGTGCCTGTGTTGAAGGGGTAGCCTTTTGGGTGTATGGATGAAGGTGGTAGGCTGTAGACCATGGATTGAAGAGCGTTGGACTTTGGGAAACTCATGCCACTAATGCAATGTTGACTGTGCATCTGGTAGAAGGTGATGACCTGTAAAGAATGGTTGTGCAGTACGTTGCAAATGACATAGAGCAGTAGAAATGATCTGGCAGGTGTGTATGTTTGGTTCCGCAGGTGAGGTGGATGGTAGAATATGGTAAGGTTTTGGATGTGTGATTGGAGATGGTGCAATGAAAAGTTATGCAGTGTGCCCACTTGGTGCAGTGTGTGCATACTGGCAGTATGGCACAGGGTATGGTTGAAGTGTAGCTTATTTGGGTTCTTTACTATGATGTGTCCGGAATTGGTGAGGTAGGGCCAATGTTGTGACAATGTTGTGGTTAGGTTGCCAGTGAAACACTACTTTATGTTTGGTAGTGGGGAGGGGTGATGGAGGCTATGTTATGTTTGTGGATCGTGGTAATTGCAACCTGTTTCCATCAATGGGTGCTTTATGGAGTGAGCTTTTTTTTACTATGTTAGCTGTCTAAAAGGTCGTATGCATGCATTCATAGTGTTGTTGTGGGTATGCGCAAGGTTGGAGTGTTGTGTGTATGGTGAAAGGTGTGCTGGGTGCGCTGGCAGATTGTTGTGGATGGTGAAATAGGGCATTGTGTAGGAAAAGTTTATGTTGGAGGGGCTTTGAAAGCGAACGGGAGTGTTAACGGGGACATATGGAGTTGTGTACAGAAATGGTAGTGTGCAATTCGGAGTTTCAGTATGTGGTTGATGTAGGCGTTTTTGAACGTTGGATAGTTCTTAATAGGTGCCAGTAAGGGACTGTTGGAGAAATCAAGTGCAAAGGGGAGAAGTATTGTGTGTGGTTTACTGGGGCATGGCCTTAGCTGTAGCTTGGAAAGTGAATGTGCCACATCATGGCTTTATGAGCATGGAGCCTTAGCAAATAGAATTGTGGGGATTATCCATTGAGGATTGGAGGGTGTGGTTTAACTTAAGGGGCGGTGACTTATTTACCGAAAGGTAGATGTATTGAGGTTGGCGGACATGGAGGGACGGTAAGTGCTTATAGTTGGTGATAGCTTTGTAAACAATCTGCACAGTTATGCCGTGGAAAGAGGCTTTGATACTGATTTTCAGTTGGAATGAGTGCAGGCTTTTTGGACCACAGTTTATGAGTGGGGTTTCAGCTGCATGGATCTTCTTTGCAAATATGCAGACTTTGTTGGTACTGTGGATGTGGTGGACATTGCATTTTGGAGGACTACATTTGGGGCAAATGTCCTGTTTATTTTTGCTCGTTTATTTAAAGAGGTTGATGACAGCTGTGATGCAGATATTTCCTACATCAAAGGTGCTTTTCTCATCGATAACACCAAGACGAAAATGGGGGCATGCCGGTGTCAGTTGTCCACATCTAGAGGTTGAGATACGTTGGATAAATAGAAGCATGTGCGATTTTATGTCCAGTGTAGGGAGGTTCTGCACAGACTATGACAACATTAATAACCAGCAAGAGTTCCAGTGATTCCAGGCAAATGTCATTTTTTTTACTTCCATTGGCAATGCTGTTGTGTTTGCCACTGTGCACGAAGCTTTGCAGAGAATCCTGTAGAAATGTTAGATAATGGGTCGTCTTCAGTGGAAAAACTTTCAGGAGGAGAAGCAACCAGAAACTGAGCAAAAGACAGAAAAGAAGAAAAGAAAATGTATGAATGCATGTATGTAATGAAAACACGACAAAAAGGGAAAGAAAATATAAGTGTTTTTATACACCATCCTAAAGACACAATCCCACCCCTTTATTTCATCTCCCCCCACCACCACCTAACACCTTTACAAACCCCTCCGCCCGAGCTCTAGTGTATAGCACAGTAATGCTGTCCAATGTGCGGTACTGAGAGGATTCGACATGGGGCATCCAGGTTGTTTTTAGGACGCCAGCTATAGCATTGCCACTGAGAAGGCAAAGCAATTGGGCAATGTGCTTACTGGTTGTGGTGTGTACACAAACAGTGTGAGAGAAGGTTTGGTTGTACAGATAAATGTAGGAGGCTATGGTGAAAGTGTGCAAGGTAAGAGGCATGCATCATGTTTGTATGCATGGACTGCACGCACTTGCGTAACATAGCTACTATACAATCCCTGCTGCTTTTGTAGGATAACTTTTCCGACATTTGTAGTACATGCATTACAATGGGAAGACCATATTGTGGAGTGTATAACCTACGTGGCAGCAATGATGTTGCTATGCATGCAGTGTGTGCCTATCATATGATGTACTATGGTACTTTCTGCTGTTTGTATTGTGCCTACATGCAAGTATGTGCAGGAGCGCCGACGAATGGGACGCAGATAATGGTGTGGTGGGAAGAGGATAATGGAAAGGGAACAAGGACTGTTTATGAATTGTTAAGGTGCGGCACTAATGGTACTTTGCGAGGCGCATGTGCTATATTCTGTGCTTTTGAACGTGCTGGCCAATGGAAATGTGATTGTTGGAATTGTCCAATGAGGTGGTTAGAGTGTGTGTCACAGGAAAAGGCGGCCATGTTTCCTTTCATTCCTGTGTGTAGTGAGGCGGGCAAAGATGGTGAAAGGCAAACTTTTATAGTGGGTGATCGCTTTGTGCGAGATCTGCTCCAGTATGCCGTGGAAAGAGGAATTTGGACGAAGTGGAGACTTTGTGGTGCGGTGTCCCTGTCTGTAGTTTCCACCATTTGGTTGAAGAATGTCAACGAGTGGCCACTTTAGGTACTGTGGACGTAGTGATAGTGCATTATGGAGAATTGCTTTTGGGTTCAATAGCTTGTACAAGAGTGTACCGTCAACTGAAAAAGATGATGAAAGAAGTGAAGCGCTTTTTTGCCACTGCGATGGTGCATTTCTCATGCATACCACCAAGTCCATTATACAACTATTCCAATGAATGTTGTCGGCAGTCAGAGGTGGGAAGGCGTCTTATCAACAGAAGTATGTGCAACTTTTTGCATGCTGCTTGGATGTACTCCTGTAAGAATGAGAACATTGGTAATCGATATGTGCACTTTCTCAATGGAAGTGGCATTTCATTGTCGCACAGTGGCAATGACATTTGGTTTTCGAATCTACAGGCTGAACTGAAGACGCTATTGTAAGAATGTGAGGCACAGAGCAACAAATAAAAAACATTATGAAAGCCTGCAAAAGGAGTTGTTACTGTGGAAGTTGTTTTAAAAAAAATAAAACAGCTTTTTTAAAAAAGTCACCAGTACAAAGGACATCCCCTACCTTGGTTGACATTTATTCCCCTACTCCCATGCGTGCACACCTGCAAATAAATTGCAGACATTGCCACAGTTGCAGGGTTGTAAGTGTAACATATGCCGATTTTGCAAATGTACATATTCTGTTTGGGATTGTGGAGGACACAGGATTGAACAATAAGCTTTCTGGGTGTGCAATGCACACCCAGAATGTGCAATACCATATATTTGTTAACCTTACTGCAGAGGGTGAGCTTATGGCTGTGTGTTGTACGAGCGACAGCGTATGCTCTGAGGATGAATGGCACATGCATTACTTGACAGTCAATGAAAAAGTGTGTCCGATGGGAGTTGTGTGCAGTGTATTTAGGGAGAAATGCATACTATATAACATGATGTTTAGTGGCGTTTGTGCTGAGGGAGGTAGTATGGCAGGCGATGATTCTGTTTCCGATCTCCTGCATAATTTTGTTTCCCAATATGCAGCCACCCATTTAGGGATGTTATTTTTAATTTGGTGCTGAAATGGACTCGCGATATATGGCGAAGAAGTGTATTTGTGTCTTTTTACAACTTGTGCCATTGTCCTACAATACAAATGGGAATCTATTTTTTCCCAGCATGAGCATTTTTCCCCCACAAATAGCGCTCTTTTTCCTGTTACTCCATTTTCCTTTTGTGCCCGTTGTACACTCATTGCTTTGGTGGCCTTTTTGGAAGTGCAGTAACAATGTTTGTGTTTGCTGTTGCGCACTTTCGCCCTTCGAAACGCACTGCAACACGCACAACAATTTCTTTCATTAGGTACCTATTTCTACCTAATTCAACTGCAGTGTTTTCCACACTGCCACCGTTCCTTCCATTTAGCAAACAATTGTGTGGCGTGTATACAATGTGCGTCGCACTTACTCCCTTCATTGCCCCTTTGTGACAATCTAAAAGGAGATTTCTGTGATAATCATGTACAAAAATCATTCCTAAAGGAAAGTTAAGATACAGGTGCGCTACTACAAACATAGCATCATTTCTACATACAGTATGCTACAGGAAAGTTATGTTTACAGTGCCCTACTAAAAACCTATGAAATTCACTGGAAAAACTTAGCTACAGGTACGTTATGGTTACAGGTAAAACCCCAGAAATTTGCTAGTTATGGTATGCTAAACAACCATAATTCACGCTACCACTGTGCACTGCAAGGACTAACACCCATGACATCAAAGATTACATCACAAATGGCATTGATGACATCGCTGATGACATCACAAGTCTGGCACCCTCTTTTTCAGTTTAGTGAGATATGTACACTAGGTGATTTTCTTTACTAGCAGTGAGGAAATGCAAAGTGAGGAGGTATTAAATGTGTACACCTTACCGTTCTCATATGTTCTTACGCTGCTTTCCTTAGGGTTCAGTGACATCATATGCTACATATATATAGGGGAAGAAGGAAGCCTGAAATGCAGCATTTATCTCTGTGCATTAAAATAATCAGTTAGGTTACAAACACTTTGTGGTAGTACTGCTACGTTTTTGCTTACTTTACTTTCTTTTTATATGCTGCTATTGGTATGTGTTGTGCTGTCTCTCATTTTTTTGTGCAGTAGTATATTTATATAGTAACTGAGGGATTGGTAGCTACTTATCACATGTTTAACAGTCCACAAAGGTCTAACAGCAAAGCATGCATCATGTCACTGTTCAGCATGGGAAAAAATGTGGATATTGCACCTGTATTATGCATACTGCACACAATGCTTATGTTTGTACATGAGGTTGGTCTTGTAATGGAAAGCAATGTGTAATGCAATACGGTTTATAGCAATGCCTTGTTTAATTACCTACTTATATAATGATAGTCCTCCCCATGATGTATGATAGTTTTATGGCAACATATCAAAGACAATCACTTCTGGGCGCTTTTCATGACAACTACATATACATGTGATGTCATCAGTGATGTCATCAATGACATTTGTGACGTCATCTTTGATGTCATGGGTGTTAGTCCTTACAGTGCACAGTGGTAGCACGAGTTATGGTTGCGTAGCAAACCATAACTTGTGAATTTCTGGGGTTTTTAGGTTTTACCTATAAACATAACGTCCCTGTAGCAATGTTTTTCCATTGAATTTTATAGGTTTTGTAGTGGTGCAACTTAACCATAACGTCCCTTTAACAACATTTTTGTAAGTGTATATGCATATGCAGTACAGAGGGAGTCTGCAGCCTTTGATCTCTAGAGGTTTAACTTTACGACTTACTCTACCCAGTATATGCAATAGTAAATGATCATGGGAGTCATAGTCCAAAACATTTTGTGAAATGCAGGCTGCAAACCCTGGCCCTAAATGATTGAAACCTTGATCCGTTTAGTACATTAGCTACTCTAGTGCTGAGAAACCTGTGTCCTCACAACATGAATGCTTTTTTTCAATATGGTTGTCCTTTGCACGCCACCTGCCCTAACCTTTACCATTTGCCATAGTCAGGGCCTACCTTTTGATTTGTTATGTTCACAGTAAGTTGTCTGATATATGAACATACCTTATGTATGTTGATTTCAGAAACTGTTTCTTCTTTTTTCAGGACAGGTTGCTTATAATAAGCGTTGATGCATTTTGCATTTTGGATATATGGCTAGCATACCCTTGAGATGAATGCTCATGCCCCCTCATTCTGTGGTTAGCTGCACTGTGTTCTCTGCAGAGGCTCAACTGAAGTGCAGGAACCATTCACAGAACAGGAAAGTTGAACTGAAGCTTTGTCAGATGGTGTCTAGGAAGAATTGCAGTGTTAGGGCGCTTGCCTATACAATGTCATAGATATACTTTTGGGTCCCCTTCAAAGGGTAGAGGCAGACACATTATAAAAGTCATGATTCCCTGAAAAAAGAAAAGGGTATGGCAAGGTGGTCATGTACACCTTCTCTCTGCCCCACATCACACCGTGGGTGTTGGCATCCAGCCCAGAGACTACCCCTTTGTTATGACCCGGTCTGGGTCATAGTGATATAATCAGGATACAGTTGCAGGTATGCTTAATGGTTGCTTTATTCAAGTTCTTCAGTTACAGGTACAAATCAGGTCTCATCAAGTCCATAAGGAGATAGGAGGAAATCATGAGAGAAACCCACTGGCTCCCACCACCCAGGCTTCCTTAGATCAACTGCCTGGGTTAGAACCCATTCATACACAAACACTCCAAGCTAGCTCATGCATTCCACAAATGACATCACCACATACATACAGCATTCAGAAGGTGAACCATAGAAAGGAAGGATAATCCTAACACCTCCTTCCCTTACAAACCATACAGGGGAAGGCTAATCCTAACACCTCCTTCCCTTACAATCCCAAACAAACCAGCCTCACGCCTCAAGCACACCGTGACCTAAAGCCGTCATCACACCTAACCATCAGAAGGGCCTCAAACACCAATACCCTGCCAGTCACTCTAAAAGACCAAGAATATAACAGCTGGACAACCAGGCATGTCTAACCCACTACACCAGACCATAGACTCATGGCAACTAAAGAGACAGGCGCCTCCAATCAACCAAAACACACTCACCTGACTCATCCTCAAGCACTCAACATTCATAGCATCACTCACAACAGAGGCAACCAGTGGAGAACCAGTCAACCATACCACCATACTTCCTTGAGGTGTTGGCCAGACACCTCGAGCCCTCATAGCTACTAAAAACAACCAGGTAACCCCACTACCAAGATGTTCTGTTGCCATGCTCCCAGAACCACCCAGAACAAAATCCAGAATGACCCCAGAAGCAACACTTCAAGTAAAAACAATAATAATCAATCACTCACCATCATGGCTCAGTACAAAACACTATCCTGACTCCTCTGAGCCACACAAATCACTACCCTGACTCCTCTGAGCCACGCAATTTACCATCATGACCCCGCAAAGCCACACAAATTACTATCATGACTCCGCAGAGCCGCACAAATTACTAAGATGACTCCACAGAGCCGCTTGACCAGACTACCACTAGTCACACAAATCACTAACATGACTCCGCAGAGCCGCTTGACCAGACTACCACTAGTCACACAATTCACTATCATGACTCCGCAGAGCCGCTTGACCAGAGTCCCACTAGTCACACAAATCACTATCAAGACTCCTCTGAGCCACTTGACTAGACTACCACTAGTCACACAAATCAATATCAAGACTCCTCTGAGCCACTTGACTAGACTACCACTAGTCACACAAATCAATATCAAGACTCCTCTGAGCCACTTGACTAGACTACCATTAGTCACATACACAATGACTCTGCAGAGTCACTAGATAAGCCACAACCAGTCAGCGCACACACACTTCACACTGGTTACATGCATGCCATGCATCTTCAAACAGTTTTGCAACATAACCACTCAACATTTAAGAAAAGACATGTTGATACTAACAGGTGGAAATAGTGGGGTGTGGGCAGGGCCCTACCCACACTCCACATCAAAGAACATGTCCTTAAAATACTTTTGGCAAAACTAAACACATGAATATGACATTACTCAGAAATTATATCTATGGTGTCAAAATCTATAAGTCCATGTTGTCCATTGCAGGAAACAACGCTACAAGCTGCAACATCCTCAAAATGGTTAAAAACTAGAGAGATCATGGAACATAGGATTAACAGACATGAATTGCAACATAACTCATTACTCACATACTGCATACTGCAAAATTCTCAACATTGTTATGAATGTTAGTGAGATATGTCAAACTAACTATCCATGCCTAAAACTAAACAGTTTTAATGCAACCTTTTCTGAAAAAATTCCTGGTGACACATTAAAAGTTCACGTTGCCACCTTTGCCACGAATCCTAGCTGCAAAGCTTCAGAAACTGTTAAACTCATTCCACGTTAAACTACAGAGCTGTAAAACTTAAAAGGCATCCATCTCAGTCATGCACACAAGGCAACTCTAATAACATCCTTGCATTCCATAAGCAACGTTACATTGGAATTCCGGAAAGGTAAACAAACACTTCCGATCCGAGCTAACTGCATAGCGACTGAAAAACCATGTGCATTTCAACTATCTCACATGGCCACTCTCACTTGATCACGGAGCGGTTGGCAACTTTAACAGCCGCTCAACAACTGTACCTCACTGAATTCAGTTGTATCCTGGGAACACAGCCTCGAGGCACATACAACTCCAGCTGTTGTCCATTGCAGATTAATTGCGCCGCTAACCACAGACACGTCACCGTCTGTAGCTAAGAATGGACGACAACAGGATTGCTTCCTGAACAACGCCCATGGACGCTATGATTGGTCCACTGCTTGCTTCCTGGTCACGTAGGGACGCATATGGGTGCTTTATTCTGATAATCAATGCCGAAACACGGCAGCTCAAATGGTTTCGGAAGCGATCGCCGGGTAAGCGCCCAACATTCCATGGTAAGGCCAGCTCGCGCAGAATGCCGCAAAGCCACACAATCAGAAAGTTCCAAACGATTGCTAGCTACCACACCAGCTGCGCTGATGTCATCAGTCTCACTGAAGCGCAGAGCTGCTCTGAGCTCTGCTCACCAACCGTCACACAGCTGACGAAAAAACTGCTTTTACTGTGTCCAACTAATTTTATGAAAGTCTTAAACACGGGACTGATCTCTTTTCGCTCGGAGCTTGCTGAGGTTTCCTTGCTGAGGTCCTCCATTTCTCGTACCATTTTAAAACAATTTCATGACAGAACTGCGCCATTATCTTGGCTGCAAGCAGTCTACGACACCACGGGGAGCTGGGAACTCGCTCCTTCTCTTCTGTTTACCTCTTCAGCTTGCTAATGTCTCTGGCTAGTGGGCACATCCACTCACTGGCGCCGTGGGCAGATGGAGTTTAGCACTCTCTCTTATGTTTTCCAACTAAAAACTGCCTCTGCAGCCCAGGCTTTATTCCCAGTGTATAAGAACAATCCATTTGCAGCTGGGTGCTTACTAGGGCCGCCTGCTTTACTCCGCCCAGGGTGCCTACCGGGACTTCCAGTACTTCTGAGCCCTGCTCAGTGCACAAACACTTCTTTAGCCCTGGGTGCCTGTCCTTGCGCCTACCAAGGCACTGCCACTTTCTCAGCCCTGGGTGCCTGTCCTTGCACCTACCAAGGCACTGTCACTTTCTCAGCTCTGGGTGGTGGGACTCTTCCTGGACCATGGGGGCAGTGGGTTCCCTCTCCTTGTACAGTCTCTCACTTGAGCTTCCCTCCTGCTCTGCACCCCCCGCAGCAGTATCTCCTTTCTCCTTATCCTGGACCACACACACACACACAGGTACCTGTTGCCTTGTAGCCTTCAGGGTCCATCCAACCAGTCCTGTTGGAGACCAGTCCTCGTCGCCAATTGTTATGACCCGGTCTGGGTCATAGTGATATAATCAGGATACAGTTGCAGGTATGCTTAATGGTTGCTTTATTCAAGTTCTTCAGTTACAGGTACAAATCAGGTCTCATCAAGTCCATAAGGAGATAGGAGGAAATCATGAGAGAAACCCACTGGCTCCCACCACCCAGGCTTCCTTAGATCAACTGCCTGGGTTAGAACCCATTCATACACAAACAGTCCAAGCTAGCTCATGCATTCCACAAATGACATCACCACATACATACAGCATTCAGAAGGTGAACCATTGAAAGGAAGGATAATCCTAACACCTCCTTCCCTTACAAACCATACCGGGGAAGGCTAATCCTAACACCCTTCCACTGCCTCAATGCACAGTCAGTGGACCTTGTCACAGAGCTCCCTGCAAAAGTCTCCATATGGTTTTGGATCCGCTCAAAAATTACACACCTCTCTGTAGGTGATCCTCTCTGTGAATAACAGAGAAGGTGTGCAATTGCAGGGCAAAGAAACACCTTAACAATCAGATATTTGCCTCTTTGTTTTAGGCTAACCAGGTAGGGGCACATGATAGGTGAGCAAAATATATGTTCCCCTCTGTTAAATAGTATGTCAGCACCTCTACTGACTATTTTATGGCCAGACGTTTTAACACCAGGGGAGCATGTTCTATTCCCTCAGGGACAGTTTTGTGCTGAGTTGTGATGTAGGTTGTTCCAAGCCATCCCAGTTTTGTGAAAATACAGGCTTAAGTCCTCCTATCTAAGAGTCATCTGTATGGAGATAGAATTTTCGACGGCCTCTGGCATAATGTGAAGAGGAATATTGTAAAGTGATATCTTTAACTATATTTTCTGAAGGCTTCCTCCAATATGTCAATCTATGGTATTTTGTAATTTGTACTTGTATTTTAGGTATATAGCACTTATCGCCAAAGCACTTTGCAATATAAAAAGCGGTACGATGTAATGATTAAATTATGAAACTATATCAATAAGTTTAGGCAGTGGTGAGAGAGAGAGAGAGAGAGCAAGTGATTCTTCAGACAAGACCGGAATAGTGAGATAGAAGAGAGAGATCTAATAGATAACGGTATTCCAGTGCCTTACTGCAAGGTGCACGGGGCAAGGAGCAAAAATAATGGAAGCATGACGAGGCACAGGGGGAGAAAGAAGGAACTACGATGGAGATCTCAGAGCGGGATGAGGAGAATTAAAAGAAACAAGTGCAGAGAGATATGGAGGTGCTAAACCATGTAGAAATGTAAAGACAAAGCAAATAAAGTGAAAGATAGGATGAGATTCGAAGGACAGCCAGTGAAGGGAAACAGGAGCAGCAGCGATAGAAGTGCAGGGAGGTATACCAAGATGAAGCTGAACAGAGAAGATGTAGACAGAGTGCAAGGGAGCTAGTTGGTAAGTCGGAAGACCCAATAGAATGGAACAATAGTAATCAAGTCTCAAGATGCTCACAGAGAAGGTTAAGAGCTTGGATGTATGAAATGACAGATACAAGCATAAATAATGTTCCACCCCTTTTGTATACCCGTGAAAGGTCCAGTAAAAGATTTGAAAATAGCTAGTGAAATCTCTGTATTATCCAACTAATCCAGAGAAACCCACAACTCAAACTCCTTACTAGATGGAGGAACTTTCTCAATCATTTGCACAATGACCTCCTGCATTTGTTCAGTACCCTTCCTCTTCCCCACTTCAAAACACACATTATTTTCTGCGGGTAATGTAAAGTGACACAAGTTTTAGTCCCAATCTCATCAAGGTATGCCCCTGCATATTCCTCATTAAGTTGAACGACTCAATCCATCAAGCTTAGAAAGGTTTCTAAGCTCTGTTGAATCCAAATGGCAATAAAGTGATGGGGAGTAGGCCTTCAGCTGTCAAGAAATCTGTTTTCATCCATCATTCAGAGCAATTGATTTTTATAGTACCCCTTAATCAAATTCCGTGTAAAAGTACAAGTGCATCTCCCAATCCTTGTGGTCATCTCATCTATGCCTGGCATAGTGTATTCTGTGAGTTTGGATATCACATTGTCATTAACAAAAGCAACACCGAATGTTTTTGATCCATTATTCCTGAGAACAAAGACTATTAGTGAGAACCAGTAACTCATAGAAGGTTCAATTTCTCCTTGTTCTAACATTTTCTGGAGCTGTGAGTGGACAGCCTGGCATTCTGCTTCTGGCAAGTGATATGATTGGATCCATATGAACGCCAGGGGAACCATTCAATACAATGTACAAACCCGCACAACCTACCAGACCTTTCCATAAACACATCTTTGAAATGATCCAGATACTCTTGTCGGTCAGTTGTAAGATGCTTCTCAAGGTCCAGATTCATCCTTCTCAAGCTGGTAGTTAGGTCAGACCCAAATTAAATGTTAGTGATGGGTTATTTGCGTCTTGCTAGGTTTCAAGCCAATTAACATGATACACCTTCAATATATTTGAATGGCCTCCTCGCTGAACACAATAAGTGAAGTCAATTAGGCCTACTGTAACTGTATGCAGTCCATACCACTTCACCAGGACCCTGTTCTCACATGTGGAGAAGAGAGCCAGGCGTTTCAACCTCCTTCAAGTGTGCCTGAGGGTTGCATAAACACTTCTATTTTCCTTACTCCCTGTGGATATTGATGCAACAGATCTCTAACAAATTTCAAACAATTGCTGTGAAGGCCTTGATAAGTTGGGAAGTGTTCTCCATGTAAAGGGCTTCTTGAGGTTCTGGTCCATAAACACGTTCAAAGGGGATATATTGGGTTGAGGCCTGTGCCCATTCTCTTCATAGCAAACATAAACTATACATTAAAGTATCTGTTTTTTGTTTTGTTATTTCATAGGAGAAATGCCTGAGGGTATTGATCTGTATAACTTACAATTGCTAAAATGTATCAGTTACACACTTTGTAAGGGTTTGAGGGCCTCATGGAGTACATGCCTATTGTGAAAAATGGTACATCATTAAGGGGTAGTGGTTGCAAAGGAGGTCATCCAACATCTACTTGTGAGGATTTATGGCATATCACACATTACAAAACGTCTTCATGCGATGATAAATTTCATGTCAAAAGAACCTACTAAGGGCATGATTCTGTGACGTTATGTACCCGTTCCACGGGCAACACCCGGGGTAATGGCCCGTGGGCCCAGTTAACAGGCAGATCGAAGCGAGGGCCATTAACGTAGGCCCAGATCCATTAGCCCCCTGTGTTTCCCGTGGAACTTGTACATAAGGCCATTAGCACCCCGGATTACCAAAGCGGTATCCCGGGGTGCTAATAAAAAGCAGCAAATTCTGTTGTAGGAAGGAGAATCTTTTACCAACATGGCCGCCATTGAAAGGGATGGCGGGGTTCCATAGAGAGCCCCTCTTCCCTTTCCATGGCAGTCGTGGGAAGCTCAGAGGAAGATGCGGCTTGCACGGCAAGGGCCTCTGCAGCCGAAATAAGGTAAGCAGGGTGGGTGGGTTAATAAAGATAAAGAAAACATGAACAGAGGGTGGAAGGAAGATAGCTGCGGTGTGGTCCGGATGTCAGGCAGCTTGGAATGCGGGCTTTTATCCACGGCTCAAGCTTGCGTTCCAAGCCACCTGACAGACTGGCTGTGTCTTAACAATGCACTAGTGTCCTTCTGTCAAATGAGAATGGGCTAGTTCTAGGAGAGTTTTCCTAATGTGGGGTGATATCAAAAGTTGGTAGCTGTTTTAACTATCCCCCGTCACATTTTGGCAGGCAGAGGACATTTCTCAATTGTACAAAGTAGGGACTGGTCTTACTCTTTCCCTCATCTACTGATATTGTCTGGCCAAAGGAAGCCTGAGTCACAGGCTATTGCATTGAGGAAGGGTGCATTCTGGACCAAGAGGAAGTTGGTCAGTTAGTTCTAGCTTTAGGCTTTGGTCTGACTTTGGGTGCAAGTAGCTAAATGCTTTTGTGTATGGTTTATTGTTTTTTGTGTGTGTTTTCTATTGTTCCCCACTCACTTTCTGTCAGTTCTGCAACTTCTACTTATGTCAGTGTGGAGCAAAGCTCTCATCCCAGCTTAGCTACAGAATCCCCTTCCCACAACACAAATACACCTTTACCATGCTTAGAAGGCAAATCAATAATGATTCCCTGATAACCTGCATCCACTTCTCCAGCCTCAACATATATACGATATTACACAGCCAGTCTGAAATGAGTTGCTAGCTATACAGTGCATACGTCCAGTGGGGGTCATTGGAGCCTAAAACCTGTGGAAACAAGAGCCTGGCTTCCTGCTGGAGCATTCACCTCATTTACACTATACAAATCAAAGTTCACAGAGCTAGAGTTTGTATTAATTGAAAGTTTAGCCTACTTGGTGGCCCGCAAAACCTTTAACGGTGGGGGTGATTAGAGCAGTGATGCAACCTTCTGGTCAGGCCCCATGGATCTCACTTCTGACACCTTCTCTCAGTAAGCCAAGTTGGTTCAAGGCAGAGGTGGAGATTTAAGTTCAAAGAAACAGGTCTGCTGCAGGATATTAAAGGATTTGTATAAAGTGGGGAAAATGAACATAAAGGTATGAAGGAAAACAGGATGGCTTCTCCAGAATTATCATGCCCTACAGCCTCTTTAGATGTGCACCTCAGCTTTATTTACTTTCAGTCACACAATTTAGCAGTGAAATCTTGAATCTTTGTTGAAGGACAACAGACCTATGCATGATCAACCCTGCCTCATTGGAGGGTTCTGCAAGAAATAGATTCCAGAAAAATGTCCTGAATGGAAGATTCTAACATACTGATAATCAGTGGTAACATCCTGAATATAAAATTTGATGAAACCAAGTGAAAAGATGTACCGTATATTCCGGCGTATAAGACGACTGGGCGTATAAAACGAACCCCACATTTTCCAGTTAAAATATAGAGTTTGGGATATACCCGCCATATAAAAAATGACACCCGGCGTATAAGACGACTCCCGACTTTTGAGAAGAATTTCCTGTGTTAAAAAGTCATCTTATATGCCAGAATATACGGTATTGTTGAGGTGAAACTTCCTTGGTTATTTATTGTGCCATATTTACATTATTATGCGTGTCAGAAAAAGAGTAATACTGTGATGTCATGTGATTCTATGTAGAGTGTTTAGATTCACTGTGTGTTCTAAGGTTAGTCAGTTGGAGCCTGCCTCTTGAAGGGGTACCTGCTGTCCTTGAATGATCTATCTAATAAAGGACTTTAATATACTTATCACTGCCTGGACCCAGTCTTAACATTGGCGACGAGGACTTGGACCTCATTTTTCCTGGGGCCACCTGATGTTCTCTGGTCTCCGGTCTTTTACGCACCGACAGCTTTCAGGATCTCCGCCTCCGAGAGGGACAGCAGGCGAGAGGCAGGCAGGAGGTGGAGCTGAAGCACTGTATTCATGCAAGTTGGGAGAAAGCTCCTTACGAGCGTCGGCGCAGCAGCTGCTGCTTGGGAAGTCCTGCACTGGCTCTGAGGCAAGGAGGGGCGTTGCGCAGATCCAGCGCGAGCCGCAGCGCGACACTCAGGAAAGCTTGGAAAAGCTTCACATGAGCGTTGGTGCAGCGGCTGCTGCTTTGGGAGTCCTGCGCGAGCCCCAAGTTGAGGAGGGGCGTTGCGCAGATCCAGCGTGACCCGAAGCTCGAGCCGCAGCGCGGAACAGGGAGCGAGCGCTCGCTGCTCGCGTGTCCTTTTTAGCCACGCCCACCTCATGACGTGCTGGCCTCCAGAAGCCCCGGTCCTCCCATTGTGACATCATGTCTCCTAGCAAAGCCTTCGACAAGCCCGGCAGCAGAGGATATAACGCGTAATTGCTTTGTAGCGGAGACCCCTAATAGAGTGCTAATGGTGGACTGCAATTCCTGCAATTTATTAAAAAAAAGAAAAAAAAAATGTCTTCTTTTTTTTTCTCTTAAGAAAGGAAAAAAAGGATAAGATTTTTTTTTACATTTATCTCTTACTTTATGCAGCAGTTTCCTTGGACCAATTGTGTGCTGTGTATGCACCACAAAAAAAAAAAAAAAAAAAGATCCACATTAAGAATATCGTCCTGCTTGAGTATAAACCATGGCCGCCTCCATTCCACCTACCCTGCCCTTTCTGAGCGAACCAGGCCGAGCTCCGATTACATGGGACAGGTGGAGGGACATGTTTGAGAACTACCTGGTGGCGATGGGCGGGGAGAGATTTCCTCCTGCGTGCAAGAGGGCCTTACTCCTACACACCTTGGCATAGAAGGACGCAGAATTTTTGATGGACTTTCCAGACACCATGCCCCAGAGGCAGGTGACATGGATGAATATATGTTTGCCCTTAACCAACTTCGGGACCACTTCGAACCGAAAAAGAATGTCAGTTTTGAGAGACACAAATTTTTCCAGAGGGCCCAAGAGAAGTCGGAGTCTGTGGAGTCCTATATTGCTTGCCTCAGATCCCTGAGTTACTCCTGCGAGTTTGAACATTTGACTGATTCCCTAATCAGAGACCAGCTGGTTAGATGCACTAATAATGTGAGAGTCCAGGAGAAACTTCTTGCAAAAGATATGAAATTGGATGAGGCAGTACAATTAGCAAGAAGCATCGAGCAGACTTCAGAGTATGTCAAAGAACTTAGGATTGACAAATCCAATCCTTCATCGTCTTCGGTTTGTGTCATTAATCAAAAGAAAAAAATTTGCTTTTCCACAGTAAAGAGAGGAGGAGGAAATGCAAGAAATGTATGTTCTCGTTGCGGCAGTTCAAGACATGGTATGAACTATCCTTCCTGCCCTGCAAAATATGCGGAATGTTTCAAGTGCAAGAATAAAGGGCATTTTGCCAATGTCTGCAAGGGTAACGCTGTCAATAGTATAGAGTTCAGGCCAGTGAACAATAATGAAGACGGCATCGGAAGGGGGTACAACATCCAAGAAGTGTCCGGCACTCAAGAATTTACCCCAAGACACATATTCGAGATTTCAGAGATGTCTGGGATGACCAAAGGTCCCGTGGACATGTTTCAAGTGGATGGAATTGAGCTCAAAATGAAAGTTGATACCTGTTCCCCTTGGACCATTATATCCCAAGACACATTGACAAATATTCTGGGGAAGAGCAGTACTAATATACGGCCTACCAGTGTCAGGGTGTGTGGATATGCAGACTCGGATATAAATATCCTGGGTGAATTTCTTGCAGAAATAACATACAAGGAAAGAATGTGCCAAGCCACGCTCCTTGTGGCGGAAAAAGGGACCTCTCTGTTAGGCTGGGAGGAGCAGAGGAAGCTGGGTTTAAGAGTACAGGCCAGTGCACCAGATCCTGTCACCATTGCCGAGTTGGGGGACTCTTGGACCAAGGAATTTCCACAGGTGTTTTCTGAAAGTCTGGGAAGGCTTAAAGAGTTTGAACATCACATCATACTTAAGAACAATGCCCAACCAGTGGTACACAAGGTACGCCAAGTACCACTGAAGATGAGGGCACAACTTAAAGAGGAGCTAAATAGCTTGGTTGACAAAGGGGTGATTGAACCAGTTGTAGCTACTGAATGGTTGTCTCCAGTTGTTCTGGTTACTAAGGCCAAAGGTAAGATGAGATTGTGTGTCGACCTACGTAGCCTCAATCAGAACATAGTGGTGGAAAGACACCCATTACCGAATATCTCAGAAGTTTTGTCCACACTAGGAGAACCTAAGTTATTTTCCATAATCGATCTCTATGCTGCCTATCATCAGGTTCCGTTGTCTAAAGAGTGCCAACACTTGACTGCATTCATCACTCCTGAGGGTGTTTTCAAGTATAACAGGATGCCCTTTGGTTTGGCCTCTGCGGCATCGGTATTTCAGAGAGTGATGGAAACGGTACTGAAAGGCATTGAGAAAGTAACAGTATTTCAAGATGACATTCTGATATTTGCAAACGATGGTCCTGAACATGATAAGATACTTAGGTCAGTGTTAGTCAGACTCAGAGATGCGGGTCTGACTGTACAGAGGGAGAAATGCAAAATTGCTGTTACGGAAGTGGACTACTTGGGGCATAAAATCTCCTGCAATGGTATTGCTCCCAGGAAGTCTCTAGTGGATAGCATTGTGAGTGCTCCCCAACCTCTTGACAAGGAGCAACTACGCTCGTTCATGGGATTGGCGGAGTACTATCACAAGTTTGTTGATGGCTTCTCTGCAATGTCGTCTCCTTTGAGAGATCTATTGAAAAAGGGCACCAAATATGTGTGGTCGGAAGAATGTCAAAATGCCTTTAGTAAGATTAAAGATAGCATTGTGAAGGCACCTTCATTAGGAGGGTTTGTTTCTGGCAGACAAACTGTGCTGGCTGTAGAGGCAAGCACGTTAGGGCTGGGTGCCGCTCTTTTTCAATATGATGGCAACATCGAACAGGTCATAGCTTTTGCCTCCCGACCTCTGAGGGGGGCGGAGAGCAATTATTCTGTGGTGGAGAGAGAGGCCCTAGCTGTATCATGGGCTGTTGCTCATTTTAATTTTTTTCTATGGGGTCAGTCGTTTGTTGTAAAGACAGATCATAAGCCGTTAGTTCAGTTATTGGGCAGTGCAGAATGGTCTAAAGGTTCACCAAGGATATCTCGTTGGATGATTGACTTGCTAGCATATGACTTTAGAATGGTGTATATACCTGGGGGAGAAAATGTGATTGCTGATTGTCTTTCTAGACTGCCTGCACAGAATGAGAGTTTCAAGGATATGAGTGCAGAGGGTAATGTGGGTATTTGTGCATTAGTACACAATGCCATAAGCAAAGAGGAGTGGAAATCTGCTGATGTTAAGGATGAAGCCTTGGGGCAAGTCAAATTGTGGACCAAAACAGGTTGGCCCAGAAAAGATCTCATTGAAAAGAAATATGATGTTTATTACTCTATTAAAGAGTAGTTGAGCATGTCAGAGGATGAGTGTCAACTCAGAAAAGGAATGAAGATAGTACCTCCATTTGACATCAGGCCCAAATTAGTGGACATAGCTCACCAAGGCCATCTAGGCATGGGGTGTACCAAAAGGCATATCAGGCAATTCTTTTGGTGGCCAGGAATTGACGGTCAGGTAGAGAAGTGTGTGAGGAGCTGTAAAGAATGTGAAAGAGGTGACAAGAGTAAGATTATTAAGGAAGCTCCCTTAAGACCTGTTAGTGTTCCAAGAGAGCCATGGAAGAAATTAGCAGTGGATTTAATGGGGCCCATACAGGAACTAGGAGAGGATTTTAAATACCTTATTGTCCTGGTGGATTATCACTCAAAATGGGTTGAGTGGAAAGCCATTAGAGAAGCAACCACTTCACAAATGATTAATTTTTTTGAGGAAGTTTTTTACAGGGAGGGTTTCCCCTCAGAACTTGTTTCAGATAATGGGGTACAATTCTGTTTGGATAGGATGGTGGAGTTTCTTAAGAGGTTTGGTATCAAACACTACAGGACAGCACTGTACCAGCCTAGAGCGAATGGTCTTGTTGAGAGAGCAAATAGATTCCTAAAGGGAGGATTGCAGTTAGCTATGGCTTCAGGTTTAAGGTGGCAGACAGTTATCAGGGAGATGGTCTGGAACTATTGTGCGACTCCACACACTGTGACCGGCATTTCACCTTTCATGTCCCTCAAAGGCAGACAACCAGGGACAAAGTTGTGTCCGGGCTGGTTGGATTTAGCGAGGAGTGTACATGTCAACAGGGAAAGGATCATGGATCTCATTAGAGAGGCTCAAGATGAGTACAAAGAGAGGTTCGACACAAAAAGGGGTGCCAAGGTGATGCAATGGTCAGTGGGGGACTGGGTTTATGTTAAGAATCCCAGGCCTTCTCCCAAATGTATTGCGAGCAAGTTCATTGGACCCAAGAAAATTGCTGTGATCAGGGGAAATGTTGTCATCATGGAGGGTGGAGAATGTTGGTCGATGGCCAAACTGGTTAAGTGCAATATGGTGGACAGTGAGATTGGTGAGGGAGCCAGAGAAGAGCAAATTTCATTTGGGAATGGAGAGGAAGAACATATGCTTGAACCAAATGTGAGTACAGCCTCCAGTAATAACAGCAGCTCGGAGGCGAACAGGGTCAGGAACAAACCGGTCAGGTTGAATGATTATTACCTGGGTTAAATCTGCCACAAAATGAAGGGAGGAGATGTGTTGAGGTGAAACTTCCCTGGTTATTTATTGTGCCATATTTACATTATTATGCGTGTCAGAAAAAGAGTAATACTGTGATGTCATGTGATTCTATGTAGAGTGTTTAGATTCACTGTGTGTTCTAAGGTTAGTCAGTTGGAGCCTGCCTCTTGAAGGGGTACCTGCTGTCCTTGAATGATCTATCTAAAAAAGGACTTTAATATACTTATCACTGCCTGGACCCAGTCTTAACAGGTATCTTTCCTTACCAGCCAATATGCCCCTGTCAGTAGAATGGCACCAGACTATTATTTGTGCATATAAACCACACACGTTTAAAATGGTGGGGCACAACTTTGCTCCTTTCACCACAGTCAGGTTCAACTGACCTAGCAAAATCTCCTTCTTATTGGAAATTAATGAAATTTCATCCAGAAAATAATCAGACAAACTATTAATTTGTGAAGAATAGTGGAAGGAAAGCTGGTACAGCTGTTAGCTTTCACAGGCCTCAAATGTTGTCGGGGGCTAGCCAGCCAAAAGCAAGACACATGAACTGCCATAAAGATACTGCCCTTCGGAATTACAGAAATGTTTCACAGTCCTAACAAATTGTTATCAAAAACAAGCTTCATGCAGATCCAGCCAGACTCATTCATTACCAAAAGAATGCATGTCCTTAAAAAGAGTAATGCCTTCAATTTTGAGATGGTGCTTTCATAAAACACGAATTAAAAGTAGTTGACAGCCCCGAGAGGGTTCCTCCCTGTCAGAAGGATCCAGGGATGTACAATTTACATTTTCCATTCCACAGAAACCTGTATCCACCCTGTAAAAGGTCCTAAAGAGGAGTGCTAGTAAACAATTAGTCTTTCACTTGAGCTCCTAGGCCAGATCTGCCATGATCCTCCTCTGCAAAGTGCCCCATTGAGGTCATGATCACATTGTTGCATCCACTGTGTGAAGTACCATGCTTTGCCCATGGCATGTCTATGACTGCCCTTCCCCTTTATTTCCCATCCTATGCACCTCGCTTCTTTATCATCACCCAGCCTGATGATAACAGTGTAACCTCCCAGTGCAAAGGCATGTACTATGCTGGTAATTGCCCTGAGCGCACTCAGAGGCCTTTGATGTTCTACGGCCTGTCATGCGCAGGCTGACTGGTCATGACTGGCATAGCCACCCTCCTCCCACTTGGAATTGGCACTGAAGTGTGTCATCATCAGTGGATCATGTTCTTAAATTCATTCTCTCTTTGTTCATCCTGGGGAACTAAGGGTATGTTGCCACCAGACACAGATGGTGAAGTGACCTTCCACTTGCTTATTTGTCCTGTATGACTTAGTTCGAGACTGGAGTCAATGCCTAGCTGTTGTAATGTGACTGATTTTCATTTGGCCCTTACGCATTTCACCACAACCCTTTGAAATATCAAAACACCTCAGGATACTAGAGGAGTCAAAATACTACTAAAAAGGAAGAATCCCCATGAGTACTCATAACATATTTTCTTCGCTTCAGATCGCTAACAGCCTTCAACATGTAATCATGTCAGTTATCTCTGAATTCTTCCTCCGGATTAATTCTTCAAAAGGACTGGAGATGTATTGTGTGTAGTAAGCTTCCATGCCCAATGAAATCATAAAAGTGCAGTCATTTGACAAACTTCCCAAAATAAGGATGGTGGGGCAGGGAATGTTGAAACAGTATTCCATCTATATTGTTTACTTCTTACTCCTTTACCCTACTGATATAAACAAAACACAGCAACCACGCAAACGTAACCTTACCCTGAAGGAGGTATCGACTTGAGAATGACATGTATGGAGTGGCAGTGCCAAGCAAAACTAGCAGCAAGACTAGGCACCAACAGAAACCAGAACTGCTTCCCATGAGAGGACTGTTCCAATGTTTCTTGGCTAGGAATATGAGACTACAAAATTTCCACCAAGAACACCACTCAACACACACCTTCATCAGAACCTTGAAAAAAAGCAGTGGCTGCAGAGACCCAACTATTGAGATCCTGTTAGACTTTTGTTCCACCCAATTTTTTTATAAATGGATGCCCCCTGACAAAGAAAAGATGTGCCGAAAGGAGCCCAACTCATGGCACAAACAGGAGAGTGATGCACCATCAGTGTCTGAGTTCATACATTATATAAATGGCTAAGAAAATTGGCACTGACATAATGTGGTCATTTATGAAATCCACTTCATAATATTGCTCTCTTCTCTTAATATCTCTCCCTCACCACCACCCCGCACACATGCTCCCTCTATCTATCAATCTCTTGATTTCTCATTTTGCTCGCATTCCCTCTTTATTTGTTTCTCCCTGTATCACACAATCACCCTCATTACGACCCTGCCAGTCCGGAAACAACGGTGGCGGTAAACCCGCTGCCACTGTTGTTTCCGCACCGGCAGATTACAAGTTCTGCAGGCGGGTGGTGTCACTCCCGCCAGGTCTGACCTGGTGGGAGTAACGCCACCAGCCTGGAAACGGAAATGGAAACATCGGCTCCGTCATAGACGGAACCGGTGTTTCCATTGTCCCCATCCCCATGGAGTCCTATTGGACTCATGGGAATTGGGATTTATGGAATTCTGCCTCTGGAATTACCGGGTAACTGGGGTTGTAATGCCCCAGTGATTCCGGCAATCACAGAGGCAGTAATTTATACCAAGTCTGGCAGCAACCTGCCAGTTTTTCCGGCTCAGTTATCGCCGGACTTGGAATGAGGCTTCTCTGTTTCACTTTCTGTGTGTACAAGAGTCAACTTGTCAAGTACACACTTGCTAGAGCCACACCAGCATGCCCAGAAAAAAATTAGATAACTTGAAGGGGGTCATTTTATAGTTAAAAGTAGAAGGAGACCTGCAGCAGCAGAGGCATCTCACAAGATTGGGAGCAGCCTGGTAATTAGAGACATTCATTGTCATGACCTGTGTCCTTTAGGAGTGGTTTAATCACACTTAATGAGCATTGTCCATATGAGAAGCGTGAGGAGGACTCTGCAGGGAAAGGAGAAGCTCTGTGGGGAGTGCTGGGGTTCTGACATATCTTTTGACAGACAGAAGGACCAGGCTGTCTGATATATAAATGTGTTCATTATCAGAGTTTTTGCGTTCAGTAGCACATGCAAGAGCTGTGCGGCACTACTACCAACTGCATGGTGTGAATTCAAACCAAATGAAGTTGTTTTAAAAATGAAATTATTTAATTGAACTAGCATTGAAACTTTCTTCATCATAAAATGTTACAAAGTACACTTCTAATGATCACTTCTAGCATATAATGCAATCAGAACAAAACATTACATTTTTCTAACTGGCCTACTGTCAAAAACTGCAATAACCATATACATTATTTTTTGACAAGTTACCATGCCAATCAGGAGAGTCTGTTACACTCTTTTTCTACTCTTATGAAATACCTTTATTTAAAAGGGCTGGAGACAAATAGCAACAATGCAGCTTCTGACTGCTTTGCATAAATTCAAAGAGGGTGTTGGGGATCTACGAATGACAGCAGATATTATATTTGACAAATATATCTGTGGTAAAAGGTTTGTATACCTGAATCACTAAGTACATTATGCATCCTGGCCTTTCACTTATTTATTTTTTACAACACTCACCATAACATGAAAGTGTTAGTAAAAAATGAATTATATATAGCTATTTTGAATGCCAAATGATTTATATTTGAGAATATAGTTGCCATGACGCCTGTCACCCCATTGGGGTGTATGCTCATTCTGTGCTTTGCTTTGGGAGAAAACATTTCCTTTTCACACAAATGAATTTTAGAAGAGGTCGGGCTTAGAGGGGATGTTGTATTTTAAGGCTGTCTGAATGCCTGGCATTCAATGCACAAATATCCTGGGAGGATTATGCATATAGGATACACCATATGTGCCTCAACCTATGATACACATATGTAAAGATGGACTTTATGGTACTCATGGACAGGCATAAAATAGATAGACAACATTGATTCCTTTGATTGATTACAAATTGGAGAAAGAAAATACCAAAGATATTGTGAACACCTTCCAGGATGTCCACTAACACTGTCCTTCTGACAGAGCACTCGCCCAATACTTCCTCTTCATATCACATAAACCCTTGTGCTCCCACAACTCTATTCTCACAAGCTATTATGGAACCCCTTTAGTGCTAAGGTAGCCCTTATGTACCCCAGATAGCTGAACTTGTGAACCACTTGTGAAAATATTGTGGATGTAGAGCTGATGTTGCATTGAAAAGAAATCAACCACACTAATAAAACATTGGTTGTGGAGCACTCATGTAGAACTGCTTGTCTAGTGCTTTGAGGTACCACCTCAACATATCACCATATCGGATCATTTTCAGCACCTGAAAAAGTAATACATATAGGGGCACTTATGTAGAAAATTGAAGTACCTCACATCAGGAGAATCTGTGGAGGCACCATTGCACCAGGAGCACCTCTAGGGACACTCTTAAAAAGGCACTTGTTTAGTGATTTTAAGAACCTCCTCAGCCTCTCAGGGATGTTTGTATACCCCTCTGAATCTCCACACCTCAACATGTCAGTAGCACCTATAGAGGTCTTTGTGTTTTCACACCATTTCACTCAGAAACACCTTTGGTTGTGGCCTGTCAACTTTCTCAGATTTACAGAAAGTGAGATCAGACACTCTTATACCAGCAGAAAATACTCTGATTCTATACTCAACTGGTGAGCACAGAGAATAAAAATGGGAATATGAGCACACCATTTAAAAACCACAAGCAGATGATCCAGCCAGCAGTGGGCTGTGGATGTGCCAAAGGATTATCTGATGATGTTCAGAAAGAGGATCCATTGCAAGCTACACGCAGACATGGCAAAGAATGATCCACTGTCACCAAGCCGTCCAATAGCAGCCAGTTGTGAAAGATTATACCCAATCTCCATTTATGTGAGGACATTTGAAAATCTTTTAAGATAAAATGTAAAGGATCCATCGTTTCATTCCTCACTCATGTTATACCACCAAAACAACCTCTGTCTGGCCCTGGAACATCATGGGATACGCACAGGAGTGCTCTCCCAAGCATTGCAGAGATGACGTCAACTTCAGGTAAGCCCTGTTGGACTTAAAATTACAGCCTCTGAGCTCCACTTCAAAATGGCTGTTGCATATGCCCAAACACACATACCTAAGACACACCACCTCGACTGCCTGCCTCCCTTGCACTCCAATTGGTCGAGGCGAGCAAAAACCTCTGAGGCCCATGGGAGCTAGAAGGCGACGCTGGCCTCATTAAAAGGCACACATCCAAGGCCGAGTGAAGCAACCACTGTCTGGCCCTGTACAGACCTGGCCAATGCTGTCCCACCATCTCCTACATCATGACACATGCATTCACTCAATCGACTTTTGCCTACTACAGTAATGGGTAGGTTTATCTCATTGTACCCTCTGTATCTCTCTGTCTGTGGTCTGCCCTCATCTTTCACCACCCCTTGTATCCTCTCCACCTGCCACCTCGTCCGATGCAGCCCCGTCCCCAAGGTGTGGCTTTCCGGACCTGGTACCTGTGCTCCTCCCCTTATTCTGCCAACGCTTCCAGCACTTCTGCAATTGTTTTTCTTACTATCGGTTGAATGCAGCCCACTTGTTATCAACTATGAGTGACTTTTGTCGCCTAGTTCAGGGTGCATTCATATGCAACTGACAGGCCTTCTTATCAGTAGCCGTACACTGCGCATGACTTTATTGTCTCTGCCCCTCAGCACAGGCAGGGCATGTCTTGCAACTTTCATACCATCAAGAAGAATCACTCCTGAGTGTAACTGTGGAACTCTGCTTTATTGCATTATTGGATGTTTTTCCATATTGACCCAGAATGCACATTACTGATGAATGTAACTGCTGCCTATTAGTATTTACTGTAACCTCCCTGCTATATCAAATAATCCTTCTTGCTATTACTATGTATTCTACCTGATTGCGAATCTGTAAATTCAGAGCTCCACACGGCCCGCATTATATGCTGTTTCTTAACCTTGATTTGCAACGCTCAACGCTGTGTCTTCTAACTGCTGCCTGTTAGTCTGCCTTGTAACCCTACTGCTATTACAATGAATCGTATATGATTGTTGGTTTGCTGCCTCGTGCTGCTTGCATTACCGTCTGTCTCCACGCATTGAGTCGTAAAATTCAGCACCTTGTTTAGTAACTGTTGCCTGCTAGCCTATCCGCTTTTCTCTGCAGAAACCTCCCTAAGGTGGGGTTTTCCCAGATGATGCTCCATCCACATTTTGAACATTGTGAACATTTGACGATCGCTTTTCTCTGATGTAACCCCCTTGATTGTTAGGAGAGGTTTTGCCAGATCGCACGTTCAGACCTCTATTAACTTTGTAACCCATGTATCTGTTTGCCTGATGTAGCCCCATACCATGAGGTGTGGCTTGTCCAGGCTGTGCATTTACCAATATCTTGAAACCCATGTATCTGTTTGCTGTATGTAGCCCCTGTACCATGAGGCATGGCTTCCCAGACTTTGCTCTAACTGACCCACATGTATGTTCTAATCTGTGTAAGTAGCCTTGCAATCTTAAGTAAGTAATTGTGCACTTACTGTAACTAGTGCCCTGATACCTGAGGGTTTGCCGCGCTGCTATAAATTAAAAAAACAAAATAAGAGGCGCTCATGCTATAAAGTACAGGAAAACCAAGCTTTATCAAAAAAATGCTATCCCCACTGCTTGATGTCATGAGTAAAGAGAAAAAGAACATGCATGCATGTACATGTTTTGCAAGATGGTTTATTTTCAGGAACAGAAAAGTAGAGATTAGGGTAATTTCAACAAAAGACTAAAACCAGCGGATACACTAATGTAAAGAAGTCTTCCTGAGGGTCCTTCTGGGATCCAAGATTTCCGACTTCAGACAAAGGATCTCATTATTCGTTTTGCAGCATTTTTAAAGCAAATATGGCCAAACTTGAATAACGTTACAAGTACTCATACTGATGGTAAATCTGCCTGCTTGTAAGTGGTAGGGTTGTATAGAAGGTGCTAAAAGTGGTAGAGCAGACACCCTCCTCAAACTGAATACAGTTAGCTTGTCCGGCTGATCGATAGTTTTAATGTTGCAAAAATCAGAAATGTAGTACCTAGTAGGCCAAAAAGCGCCTTTAAGGGCGACATGCATTTTTTAGGGTCAGAATGCCTTATGCAGCGGAGGGCTACTCGAGTAGCACACATTTATCATAGATATCGATCATCTAGATTTAAAACTGAACAGAATATGAGTTCTGATTAAAAACAGCTTGGTCAGCCATTTTGGTTGACACAAGGTCAGGCAGATTCCAAAATGGTTTCTAGAAATTCAAAATGGTTGAATTTTACAAAGTCCTGCTGATATAATTTAATAATTCTCTCATAGAAGTTCATTAAAGGTTCATTGAAGAAGGACATGTTTGGAACATTTGGTTCAAATTTCCTGGCAGCAATTTTGTCATTGATGAGCCAGGGGCAGCCAGGTAGTATTCGAGGAAAGTAGCAATTACAGCAGACAGCTGTTAAAACTAGCAACAATAGTTGGGTTCGCGGGGAAACTACTGCAGCTGTAGACTTTGTGTCAAGAAAGCATGCTATCGCCTGCCAAAATTACCTCGAGGATGATGCCAAGGATGTTCTTTCTCAAGGCATCACAGGATTTTTATTAAAGGTCGAGAACATCCCACACACATGTAATTTGTTTGCATGCACAGTTATGACATAGGGACCTGTTGAGGGGTAGTTTAGCCAACGAACCCTGGACTAGAGAGGGGTTTGTCTTTAGTTATCAGACCCAACTGGAATGTATTCTGTGTTACATTATTAAATTACATCAGCCTTGAAACTGTTTAAAAGGAGCTGATGTTGAGAAGAGAGCTCAGTGCTGCTGGTGTTTTGCTGTCTGCTCCTTGATTACTGGTATCCTGTGAAGCAATAAAATATGTATTTGAAATGCAGCTTGAGTGCCTGCTGTCTGCCTCCCTGCTTGGTGTCCAGTCTTTGCCCCCGGTCCTGAGGTGTCAGGACCAGAGAGGGCATTGGGCCCATCTCTTTACTTGGCTGACCATGCAGGGGACCTTGTCGTTCCAGGGTCATGAATAAAGACAGAAGTACATGCTGACAGGACTAGGAGATGAGACCTGGTAAGGATGGTGGGGTAAGCTGCAGTGTGCCCACACATCGTTGCCGGGAGGGGACTCCTAGAACTGACCGCATGGAAGGGCGCTTTGGCACCTATGGTTTGATGTATGTGTATGGGGGACTGAGGTAGAAAGGCGGTGCTAAGGGGTAATTTAGAGGTAGTTAGTGGGTTTTATTTTTTTGTATGCTAATTTTATACAAGTAACAAGGGGACTGTTTATAATGTGGATGAGGAGTGTCATATTTTAAGTTGTGAACAAGGAGCAATCCACAAAGATAAGCCCAGAAATCCTACATCGAGTTACGCCTAGAAGGAGTTGTCTTAAAACCCAAGTGGGTGAACTAGGCTGCGCACAAATAGGATTTGTGAGAGAAGACAATTCACACTCTGATCGGAGTCATTTTTAGGGGCAGGAATAAGTCACAAAGAGTATTGATGGAGATATAAGTGAAAGCCGGCTTGTGTGTCCATGGTGTTGTCTGTCTATTTGTTATGTGTTATGTGTGAAACAAAAATGAGATGTTGAGGAGAAAAGATGAGGTGTAAATAAGTGACACAGGTTAAGAAAAGACATTATTTATTTAAAGATTTTTTTGGCACAAATCCAAAAAATAAGGTGTAGAAAAGTTGAAGAAGATAGAGGTTTTTGAGTAAGGCATTGATAAGAGCATTCATATGTGTTACTTTTAAAATATTATGAAGAAAGGAACAGACAAATAGTGAGTTTGCAGCTGAAAAATGTGGTCCCTTTTGAACCCTTGCAGCAGCCGAGCCATGGTATATTAGATACAGGGTTAATTTTTGTGTTCCTACACATTTCATATGCCTGACTAGCCACAAAATGTTATATGATAGAAATTTGCATTCCGCTTGACAGGAAAGAAGAGCATAGAAAGTATAGTTTGGGAGAAAAATGAATCATGCTTTAAATGTGCACAGTCACTTTGAACCACTGTAGCAGGTAGACGCTGGGAGCCACAGAGTTAATCTCTTGTATTTATATAGTAAACATATTTAGGAACTTAGAAAACCTTCAACAATAGAAATTAGCAATTCCTTTCCCAGAACCAAAGTGAGATAAAAATATGACAAAAATGTTAAGTTTGCTTTTGGAAAAGCTAGCTACACAGTTGTAAAGAAAAGGCATTTAGGGAGTAGTAAATCAAGATTAAACAAATCTGCGTCCACATTTCTGTCTTGCTTAGAAGAAGTGAAGAAGATGTACTATATATCTAGGGGAAAAAAAAACTTTGCAAAATAGAGATATTTTCATATGCAGTAGATTATGTATGCAGAGCGCTGAAAACAGTTACAGTGTTTGTTTAAAGGAATGAGAGAATTCCTGGCAGAGCTAAATGGGAGTTATTTATGATTTCAAAAGAATGTAGGGCTGTTTTACAGAAAGACAAGGACAGTTCTTTCAGTTAATGCAACTAAGGAAGCTTGCACAGAAGTGCTTAAACATTCATGTTGAGAAAACAGCATTGTTGGTCCATAACATTAATATATGGTTGTTAAAAATCAGATGTTGAGGAAAATCACTGGTTTTAGTTTGATATGTTGCAAGGTGATTTAACCCCTAGTTGCCTACCAAGCAAGATGTATATTTTGAAATATTTATTTTATGTTAGAAAAGTGATGTATAGTTAAATCTTTTTGTGAATACATTGGGCCTCATTACGAGTCCGGCGGTAACCGCGGCGGTACAACCGCCTGGTTAAAGCCGGACTCGCATTACCATTCCGCCTCCGTGATTCCCGGAATTACCAGGGCATTACAACCCCGGTTTTCCAGGAATCACGGAGGCGGAATGGTGTAAATCCCCATTCCCATTGAGTCCTACGGGACTCAATGGAAATCGGGATCATGGAAACACCGGCAGCATCTCGTAATGCTGCCGGTGTTTCCTCGCCGCCTGCATGCGGGAGGTGTTAAACCCGCCAGGTCAGACCTGGCGGGAACAACACCTACCGCCTGCAGGGGTCGGGATCAGGTGGTCCGGAAACAACGGTGGCGGCGGGTTTACCGCCACCGTTATTTCCAGACCGCCAGGGTCGTAATGAGGCCCATTGGGCCTCATTACGAGTCCGGCGGTAACCGCGGCGGTAAAACCGCCTGGTTACCGCCGGACTCGTATTACCATTCCGCCTCCGTGATTCCCGGAATTACCGGGGCATTACAACCACGGTTTTCCGGGAATCACGGAGGCGGAATGGTGTAAATCCACATTCCCATTGAGTCCTATGGGACTCAATGGGAATCGGGATCATGGAAACACCGGCAGCATCTCGTAATGCTGCTGGTGTTTCCTCGTCTGCCTGCATGCGGGAGGTGTTAAACCCGCCAGGTCAGACCTGGCGGGAACATCATCTCCCGCCTGCTGGGGTCGGGATCAGGCGGTCCGGAAACAACGGTGGCGGCGGGTTTACCGCCACCGTTATTTCCGGACCGCCAGGGTCGTAATGAGGCCCATTGTCTTTGTGCTAGAGGTGACCCCCAGTTGTGAGTAGAGCTTCACTGAGACATTGTTTAAGGATTGCAAAAACTGTTTTTCATTGTAGAGACGCTGGCTAGTCATTTGATGGAATACTGATGGAAGTTTTATGTGTGAGCACACATTGAGAATTGCCACTAAGTTGTTGATTCTATGTGTGACAAATAGCCGTTCCTTATTGAGAAGGGAATGAGGCATTTATTTTTTGGTTTGATAAAATTGTCTTCAGTGCACTATGAAAAGAGGAAGAAACATAGATTGCCAAATGAAAACACAGGACAGTGTTTTAAGTAACCAGAATGATGAAAATGCTGGGAGTTGGGAATAGAGAAATAGCTTCGGAAAGGGAGCATGAAGTGCAATGCATCCGAGTTTAAAAATTTGCACCAAAATATTTGGAGTACCGTAGAGAGGTGCCAAGCAGAGAGACTATGGGGCTGATTCATGGAACAAATGTGCGCCTAAAATCTTAGTGCAAGCTGGTGCAAGCGTGAAAAAGCAAGCGCACGTGCACCCGTGCGATTCATGGAAGGGCATGCCTGTGTTTACTCCGGGATGTGTGCCAAATCCGAGCATGGCGCACACAGGCGCACACGTCACAGCACCATCCCAAACGCTGTGGGCGGATACGCACAGCTAAAGCGCACAACGTGTAGCGCACACACCAAAAGGGGACGGAACACGGGGCGGAACAGGCGGAATGGGGAACAACGCGTGAAAATGAGGGCGTAACTGGGGAAGTACTGCTGGGAAATACACAGAACGCCCACACGCAAGCGAACTACACGTATTCATAGAATCGAATAGGGGAAACACGCACACGCCAAAAGACACGCACAGGCCTAAACACGTCTGCCACACGTAGGCAGGCGGAAGCGTCCCGGCGCAGCATAAAAGTGCACACAAACAACAAACACGCATATACAGCTACGATGAATGTCCCATTCTGTGGCCCCTTAGGAGAAATGACATGTCACGCAATGCTCAGGCACCTCAACATACAAGAAAAACATATACGCAACCCCTGTAGCCCATGTGCGTGTAAAAAAAACCTCACGCAGTAAACTGGCGCACCCAGGAACACAAAAAAGCATCCACGATCAACATGCGGGCTACAATGACGCCAATAAATGGGGTACGCAACAAACAGGGGCACCCACAGTGGGGAAAATAGCGTGCAATAGCAATAGCATGCGCAAATCACTGTGTGCATGTAAAAGAAACATCTGTAGGCACTGCAACCGCTGTGAAGTAATCACGTGTGAACCCCAAAGTAGGAAAAACACATGCGTCGGTCTCCACTGAAAGCACGTACATCGCACTGCAGACAAGCGCAGACCATTAACACGTGCAGAAAGAAACTCCCGCATGTGTCACGTCACTTACGCGCTTACGCGCTAAGGGCCTTTCCTCGAATTACACGCTGACATGCTGTTTTTTCAAGTGCAAAACCACTCCGTATCAAGCTGGTCACGCGACAACACACGGAAGACCACACTCCTGCCCAGAAGGCCGAATTACTGCCCCCAGAATCCCGAGCAGCCTCCCACGAGCCATCTCTGCTGCCTGACTGCCTGCTGCCACCGTACCCTGCCATTTGGAGCCTGCACATCTGCCATCTGCAGGGGTCCAGTTTCTTTGACCACTGCTGCTGGAACAGAAGACTCCAGACCGGTGTTCCATCACCCCACAGCCCAGCCCCAGGACCCAGTTGCCCACCCACACCTGTTCGGGGGTTGCCATGTCCGAACCAACCCCATCCAGCACCAGTGGCAACCCCTCAGCACAGAGGCAGAGGGCTACCAGTTTCAGTGAAAAGGAAGTTGGTATCCTGGTGGAGCAAGTCCTGGGGCATTATGATGTGTGCTGCTGTCATGGACATGTATGATGTACATGTCTGTGGGTCTGAGTAGTGTGTGCGCAATGGATGCATGACACATGTCCATGACGATGTGTTGATTCACTGATACAGCCTAGTCATGCTTGTATCCACTGTGTCTGTGTGTATACGGGGCCAGATGCATGACCCTCCGGTGATGCGTGTGCATGTGATCAGCATGTCCCATGATGCATGTGAGTTACAGACCACCATTGGATGTTTGTACGCTGCCGTGGACATGGATGCAAATGTCTGTTGCATGTGCCATGCCGGTTCCTGAATGTGTGTTGCCTGCACTGACCCATGTGTTGTTGGGAGACATAATGGAAGTGACGTTTGACAGTCCCACTCATGTGCTATTGCTTCCTATCTAGGGGACTATTGTAAAGTACCCTGATGTTTGTGTTCAATGTCTCCCTTTACACAGCAGCGAGTGAAGAAGAGGGCGGAGACGGTGCTGTGGAGGAGAGCGGCAGGGATGCCTCCACCAGGCATCCCTGCCGCTCCGCGACGCAAGGCCCAGTCACCCTCCCAGGTAATTCCATCATCCGGGAGCGAGGGGACTGGTGCCACGTCTGCCTCTAGGGCTGCAGCGGAAGGGGTGGATGAGCCCCCACAGGGCGGAAGACGATGCAGAGCCATTCAGGTTGGTGGTGTGTATAGAGGAGGAGGAGGCCACTACAGAGCCGCACATGGGGCCTGGTGGGGGTGTTACCACTGGTGCAAGTGGTGCAGTCCAGGGGCAGGAGGCAGCACAGGTCGCCGCAGAGGTGCCTGTGCATGTCTCAGTCCCTGACACTGTGACTGCATCACCATGCCCCGTCCGGCAGGGATGCCCCGTCCCAGGCCCGTTCGCAGGCTGGGGGAGGTCCACGTCATCTGGCACTCCTCTACCTGCAGATGAGGGGACCCGTGACCGGATGGAGTCTGTCCTATTTGGTGTCGCGTTGCGCACACGTGACATTCGTGATGACGTGCGTGCTTCCTGGGTGGAGCACGCACGTCATTACGAAGAGCTGTGTGCCAACGTGGGCCAGTTGGGAGGGTCCATGGTCAGGGGTTTCCTCCATGTGTCGGCCAGTCTCGCGACCCTCTCCACCTCTGTGCACACTATACACCAGTTGTTCCCTGTGCCGTCTTCCGGCCCAGATGCCACCAGGGCCCCCTGTGGATCTGCCCCAACCAACGCAGCCAGCCAGGTGGAGATCCCATCCCTGCCACAGTCGGGAGTCGGAGGTCCAGCAGGGATGGCCACCCCACCAATTGGACCCCAGCGGATGACGGATGTGGCGGCATCATCGGGCAGGGCACGTGCACGACGGTGCCAGGGGATTCCATCAGCCCGGATGCCGTCGTGGTGGCAGAGGCAGTTGTGTCGGAGGCAGCAGCAGGCTCAGCATGGGAGGCATCATGGCTCGGGGCCATCAACACCCCGGGGGCAGGCATAGGCCGAGGGGAAGGAGGACGCTGGACTGGGAGTGTCTACCATGTGGCAGCGATTGGGCCGGCAAATAGATGCGGAGAGGTGGCGGGCAAAGAGGGCACGGCTGCGGATGAACAGGGCGTAGAACTACATTCACCGGGCTTTGAGGCGGGCGGAGGGCCTTGAGGAAACTCGCAGGGAGTTGAGGGATTCCATGGCTGCATCCCTGCGAGACCTCGAGGCCAAGGAACAGGCCCGCCTCCGGAACATCGACATGGAGTTCGATGATGCTGTGGCCCGGAACAACAAACAGTGAGCGTGGGACTAGCCCGCCACCTTTGTAAATAGTTATTTATTAGGTAGGTATTTTCTTAGGTTTCCTTTGGATTGTTGGGCACATGGACCCTTGATTTTTACATTGTATATAGTTATGGACCTGATTTTACATATTTATTTTTACCATGGAGAATGGTTTTGTTTTCATTTTGACTTTGGATTTGGTGTTATGGACGGACACTTTGGAGGCATTTTTCTTTGCATTTTATTGATTTCACCATTAATATTTTTTCCTTCATTTCGGACAACCTTTTATTTATCATTTATTTCTTGTGTCATTTCGTTTCATTCATTCATTTTTGTATATAATACATTTTTATATTTAACTTCATTGGTGTTGTCTTCTGTCATTGGTTTTGTGCATGTCACAATGTGGGTTTTCTCATGCATGTGTCGCCATTGTGTGGGTTTGACGGACTCATGCGCATACTGGTTATTTGGGATCTATCATGACATGGGGATTTCAATGTGGAGTGGATGGAATGGTTGGTTGGGTGTTAGGCCTGGGGTGGCGTGGGGTGGGATTTGGGTGGCCATAAGTGCCATGGATCTGGATTGTCATGACGTGTTGGGTGGGGACATAAGTCGGGGCCTGCTATGAGTCGGGGCCTGCTGGCAGGTGACCGTCAACGGTGGCTGGGTGGGAGACATGAGTCGGGGCTCACAGGTGCATGGTGCCATGTTGGCTGCCTACAGGGCATGGTCAGGGATGTGGGTTGTCCCCTGTGGTGTGGGCTGCCTGCAGGGCATGGTGTCATGACTGTCGCCCAAAACCCCCTCTGGCAAACCCATTGGCCAGGTGGAGTCAGGACTCGGGCCTCTAGAGCCTGGCATCCTCTTCAAAAGCCCTCATGGGTCCAGGCTCATACACCATGAACAACAATGTACTTGGGAACTATTTTATTGTATTGTCAGCCAACATGGAGGCATCCACATAACTTGGTTCCTAAGAACCAAGCTATGTGGTCTGGTGTTTTGGGTGTGGCAGGCCTGGAACTACTTTCCCTGGTACTACTTTACCTGGGCTATATAAACCACACCCTGACTGCAGAAAATGCTTCGTGTTACTTTGCAGCTTGCAACGTGACGCTCACCGTGTCCAGCTATTCCCTCGAACCTCGGAGAAGCAGAACCTGCAAAGAGACAAAAGGAACATCATTAGCAGCAGCATCTTACCTGCAGTCTTCATCTTTAAACACTCGCAGCTACGGAGAACAGCTTCCTCGAATCTGCACGCCTCACGGACAGAACGACCCGAAAGAGGAAGATAGAGGCAACATTAAAGAAAGCTGTAGAGACATTTACAAATGACGAACTGCTCAAAAGGCTGACCTCGCTGGTCGCCTTTCGGCTGGCACCACCCCAGACATTGCACTCGCGCTGAAGAACACAGCGACCTGCAAGGAAGGAAAACACAGGTTAGCAAGGGCAAGACTTCACAGCGCTGCGCATACCGCTTACTTACCACATCATTGCGCTCTTAATGCGCCATCATTTACCAGCGGGGCTCAACCAAGCCAGTTTGCCGCGCTGAAGCTCTGCATACCTAAGGGAGAAAAAAGAGACATTTTAAACAAAGAAAGGCATGCAGGATAGCAACAAAACTAAAGAACAGCAATAAGACCTACCTGAACAATATCAAACGGGCCGGCGTCAGTGAAGTAACTGGACCGCACTCGCCCATGAAAGACAGCGCGCACCTGCAAAGAAGTCAGGACGGAGAGCACACCTAATTCTACCACAAGGCAGAACCTTCATCGCCGACCACATCAGGGCAAAGCTGAGAAGCATACCAGCGAGTAACCCAGCTGGGTGGCGTCCCTGTGGATACCAGGTGAGCGTAACACATGGGGCGGGGGGAAAGGGCACACCCAGGAGGGCCCACAATGCCAAATCACGTGTAAAACTCCCTACGCACCCCTCAGAATACACGCAGGCAGCCCAGCCACCCGCCCCATGCCCCGCAGGCAGCCCATTCCGCCTCCCCATGCCCCACAGGCAGCCCATCCACCCTGGGCATACCCCACAGGCAGCCCAGGGGGGACTTTTTCCATGCAATTTACCTGGCGCGAGTGGGGTACGTGTATTCCGAGGGGTGCACAGGGAGTTTTACCCGCGATTGGCCTGGCACGAGCGGTGTACGTGTATTCCGAGGGGTGCATGGGGAGTTTTACACACGATTGGCCTGGTGCGAGTGGGGTACGTGTATTTCGAGGGGTGCACGGGGAGTTTTACACGCGATTGGCCTGGCGTGAGCAGAGTATGTGTATTCCGAGGGGTGCGCGGGGAGATTTACACGCGTTTTCGCGGTTGGGGGGGGGGCTGTATGCTGGTTTACTGGCCTTTGTGCCATGTACTGCATTTGTGCGATGTTTTTGGCACACGGAGCGGGGTTGGGGGAGTAACTGGCACTGCTGCAAGGTCGCTGTGCCACTCTGTGCCACAGCTGCTTATGGATGTATAAATCCATGAATATGCTGTGTGCCGAAATGGGTTATGGCGCACGCGGCTGTCGCAGACTGCCGCACGCACACTCTGTGCGCCAGCCGCGTGCGCCACTTGTGCGCCGAATTCTATGAATTACCCTACCTGTTTCCCTCAGTCTATATCTTGTCTGTGAAGTATGTACACATTTATAGAAAAATTGAAAGTTAATATGTCCATGTTCACAATTGTCGTTGAGATATACAATGTCATTTTGGGTGCAAATTGCAGTAAAAAGCAGGCCAATCTATTACTGGATGTTATTGAACTAGGTACAGTGAATATCTATGGGGAATGACAAAAATAAATGAGAAAAAAACCCTTTTATGAAAAAATTAGGAATCCATGAAGAAATTACATTTTTTGTGTGTAGCATAAGAAAATAGTGAGCAATGCGCACTGAGACTAAAAATGCACACACACACATGCACCCACGCATACATGCATGCATACAGACACACGTGAATGTATGCAAGTATAAGTGATCAATGATCTATAAATAATGCATTAAATAAAATACACACACTCTTGGACGCATGTATCCACAGACATGCACACAGGATGCTTTTTTGTTTTACATTTAGAAATGCTAGATGACACAAAATGTAAGGATAGTTGGTCCTTTTTGAAGAAATGTAAAGGACAGAGATTTGTGTCTTTTATTTTTAGGATCACTGAGATTCTTGCAGCACGAAAAAACTAGGGTGAAAACAGTCATTATATTTCACCACAGTTTATAGCAGAGACTATTTGAAGTGGGTACAGAGATGCTTGGAAAACAAGTGGGGGTGGAAAGCAAGGTCATGAGAAAAGATACAGTGACCACCGCACATTTTTTGCAGGCTATTGCAAGCAGAGAAAAATAGGAAAAGCTTTCAGAAGCCAAGCCAGTTCAAAAAGAAAATGTTAAAATGTATGCCGTAGGAAGGGCAGTGCTGATGAGTGAAGGAAAGTTGGGAATATGGCACGCAGTGTGTTCATCATAGGCAACTAATTAGTGCCAGATGGGCCAAGGAAGGAATGAATTCATGCTACAAAGTAAGAGAATGACCTATGGAAGTAGAGGATGTTTTTAAAAATTAACCAAGGCAGGTTTCAGAATATGCAGAATGATAAATCAGAATGTATAAAGAAGATTTAATAAAGAGAGGGGCTAGTCAGAAGAGCTCCTCCTGTTCATTAAATGTATGGATGATAGAGCGCAGTGTGTGCGCAAATGAAAGGCAAGGATGTGCAGGATGGACAAATCTCAAGGTGCCTGTTCAGCCTCGAGCATAGAGCCTTGTCTTTGAACAGGCTGACTTTAAACAGAGACTAGAAAGGTGATAATCACACTAGTTGGGGACAAGATATGTCAGACCAAGAAGGGGAAACCTTTCAAGAGGAGCAGGGTGCTGGTGCGTGTGGTCCCAAGGGGTATTCCCAGATGGACAAGCAAGTGAGGTGGTCATATCCGGACCTACCTAAACTGAGGACACAAGAGCCACTGGCGCAGGCAGATTGACCTAAAAGGTGATCTTTTAGTAATAGGGGGGACAGCACACCCCCTAATATATAGCTCACAAGTTAAATAAGGGTTTGCCCAGGATTAAACAGTGTATTAGACATGAGCGCTGAGAGGGCAACAGGTACCGCAGCTAGAAAAAACACAAAACTGATTTATTACTGGGGCAATTGTAGTGAGCTTCATGCAGATACAGCAATATGCAAACACAGGACGGATAATGACACCCAGTATATGAGGTGCCATTATGGTAAGAGGAAATCTGGGGTATGCATGCACCCACAGTAGGACAGTTCACAGGGTGACTTGATATGTTCAGAATTGTTAAATGATGCTCGGCCTCAAAGGTGTCAAGAGTTAATGTGGCTGAAGGAGGGAAAAATCTTTGCTCTATTGGTAGACACTGGGACTACACATCCATGAACAAAGATGCAAAGGTGTTTTTAATAATGGGAAGTGTCAGGAGATTGAGGGTTCTTTTGAAGACTATAAATAGAGCTTTCTTTCTTAATGATGAATTATCAGTCTCTGATGAAGAGTGTGTTATGGCAGATTGTTGTTATAGTTGTGACAGGCACTTGTTAATGCTTTGAGCAGGGATTGGATGACAAAGCTTAGCGTGATGGTTTTGTTTAGTGGATCAAGGGAAAGTGTGTTCCACTTTTGGAATGCACCATTTGAGCTTGGATACATTTAAATTGGCACACAAAGGGCAAGTAGCTCTGTGAGGTATTTAAACTGGATAGCAGGGGTTGTTGTGTTATGAGGTGAGCATAGTGCTACAAATGGCTATGTGGCCTAGTGAAGGAACGTGTTGAGAATATTTGATGAATTCACTTTCAGACCACAGATACCTATGGATAAAGAGAGGAGCAGATAACACCCATGAAATGAAAAGCAGCCATAGTGCAAGAGAAAATGGCGATGCTCAAAGGAATGGACAATGAGAGCAGGCCATAATTGAAAAATGTGTATTTCATTTTTTTTTTTTAAAGATGATGGGATTAATGAAAGACCAAAGGGGTATGGTTGACCAAGATTGAGTTAATCATACAAGAGAATTTAGTAAAGTACTGATTCAAAGAACATATAAGAGTAAGTAAAACAATATTATTTGGATGTATTTAATGGTGTTGGTTTATATTTTATAGATGAAGATCGTTGACCTTTCTTGAACATGGGAGGAATGTCTACATGTCCATAGCAAGGAAAGAGAAATTATGCCATGATAAACTTAAGTATTAGTGAATAGGGAGAGAAGTAGGAGGTGAGTTGATCGTTATTATGAGTAAGAGGACCCAGGTGAGTACAGAAAAAAGGCAGTAATGGATACAGTCTTTTCAATTATGCAGCCTTTTTTCCCAAGATCGGTATGAGCATAGAATAGCACATAGATAAAAGCAAGGCCTCCTCTGACAACGCAGGACATAGAAGAAGTCAAATAAAAGGTGGAGTAACCTTTTTTAAATTTTAAATGGCAAGATGCCAATTGGGCATATTTGGCAAAAATATATGGACATGTTTAGAATAGGCAAAGAAATGGTTTCTTATGTATTAATTTGTAGGCACTTAGGAGAATCTGTGCCGGATTCCAAAAAACATTGGTTTGGCTAGACTAGTGTAGGGCGAGCAGTGAGCGGAAAGCATTAAGCGATAAGCAGAGCGCTGCGAAATTTGTTTATTGTGTCTCAAACACAATGAAAACCCAGCAAAGAAAGGAGATAACCGTGGCACTATGAGAGCAAAGGGAAGACTTCCAAAGACGTAAAGAAGAATGTTCAGCTAAGCAGGGGAAGAAGCCAAGTACAGGCCTGGGTGCTATACTAGTTTATGATTTATTTTATGTGCACCAACGACCCAATTGGAACAAGCCTATAGTTAGATGGGCTGGATACATCAAGAGATGATTTAAGCAAACCTCTTTATAGTAGCAGAAGGGAACAAGGGTTTATGATAGGAAGAAACCTTACCCCCTTGCCCGTCCCCAAATGACTGTGCCTCTATTTCAGTTTTCTACAGAAAGCAAGAAGGCGCGCCAACATGAGCTTCCTCATCTACGGATGCACCAAGAATACAGAAGGAGAGGAACAATGGAAGAAGACGCCCTTTTTGGAAGAAGTAACCTTTTTTAAATTTTAAATGGCAAGATACCAATTGGGCATATTTGGCAAAAATATATGGAAATGTTTAGAATAGGCAAAGAAATGTGTTTCTTATGTCTTAATTTGTAGGCACTTAGGAGAATCAGTGCCGGATTCCAAAAAATAAAAAGGTTTGGCTAGACTAGTGTAGGGCGAAAAGTGAGCGGAAAGCATTAAGCGATAAGCAGCGCGCTGCGAAATTTGTTTATTGTGTCTCAAACACAATGAAAACCCAGCAAAGAAAGGAGATAACAGTGGCACTATGAGAGCAAAGGGAAGACTTCCAAAGACGTAAAGAAGAATGTTCAGCTAAGCAGGGGAAGAAGCCAAGTACAGGCCTGGGTGCTATACTAGTTCATGATTTATTTTATGTCCACTAAAGACCCAATTGGAACAAGCCTATAGTTAGATGGGCTGGATACATCAAGAGATGATCTAAGCAAACCTCTTTATAGTAGCAGAAGGGAACAAGGGTTTATGATAGGAAGAAACCTTACCCCCTTGCCCGTCCCCAAATGACTGTGCCTCTATTTCGGTTTTCTACAGAAAGCAAGAAGGCGCGCCAACATGAGCTTCCTCATCTACGGATGCACCAAGAATACAGAAGGAGAGGGACAATGGAAGAAGACACCCTTTCTAAATGTTTTTTTTTCTGAATCTGTCATGTTGTTTGTTTGTTATTTTTTGATTCCTTAGTCTGAGAATGTCCACTTAAGGGGAAAACTGTCATGACTTCCATCCAAACATCAGATGACACCAGTTCCCCCTCGTCCCCCTCAGCCCGAATTCACCCCCCACTCATCCTCCGGAGCTCACATGGGCGGTCCAGACCGGCTCGCACACAGTCACAACATACGCACACCACTACTCCACACTCACGTCTGCGTCCATTTCTTCATTGGCAGCTGCCATGGAGATTAGGTCACCAAAAGAACAGGTTTGATTCTTCGCATTATGCTGCTAGAGTTACCCGATCACGTGACTGGAACTCGCGTTCACGGGACCTGGCTTCACGGTCGCGTGATCAGAAATCACGTGACCGGAACTCGCGTTCACGTGACTTGGCTTCACGATCACATGATCCGACACCAAAAGGTACTTAAGCAGAGGAATACCTCAGTACCACGCTTCACAGCTGTTTCTTGAGACTCTGTTTGGCTCCTGTCCCGTTATCTTGTGTCTTGTTGGATTCTTGAACTCGGCTACCCTTTTTTGGAACTCTTTTGGATCACGATTTGTCTGTACCTTGGCTTGGACTGATATTCTGGGCTTCTGACCTCGGACCGCATACACGGACTCCCCTTTTGGATTGTGTTCTTCATTGCTCTCCATATTCATACTGCTACGTTTGGTTTTAGACCTGGGACTGTCCAGTGTTCGAAATTCTTCAAGTGGATTGCCTTCCAGTCAGTATCTCACATCCAGGGCCCATTACCATCTTGAGCCCCAGAATCCCTTTCAGCTATTGAATCCTGGTAAGAGTCTTCCCCTTATTTTTTGTCTACCTACGTTTTGCCCTGCTTGCTTGGTGTTTAACATTGCCTTCCTTTACAGCTTCCCTGGGACTCCCAGTACTTCACGGTCCCGGATTCATCTCCACCTGTGGCCTCAAAGGTTGTCTAGGGAGCGAATTGTCATTCTCCCTGTGCGGCACTTGGGGACAGAGGTCTCACATATCTGCACGACATTCAGATTATAACAGTCTGTGAAGCCTTGTCGTGCCAGGTATGGAGGGAACCGCGGAAGATCCCATGGCTGCTATAATCCAAGCAATCACGGTATTACGGGCGGACATGGTCGCTGCCAACACAGTAATTCATCAGCGCCTTGATTTATTGCAGAGTGCCCAACATCCCTTGCCTGCGGATCCGGAGCTCGGGGACGCCGCTCAGGTTCCTATGCCAGCCCCTCCATTAGCCCCGGTTCCGACTACCCCTGCACCCTTCCCTGTTGTACTACCGTCTCCTTTCCCATTGGCAGCCCCAGAGAAGTTTCATGGAGATCCCAGAAAATACAGGACTTTCCTTAACCAATGCAAATTACATTTTCTATGTCGACCTCTTGCCTTCCCAGATCCCACTACTAAGGCAGCTTTCACCCTGTCACACCTAGCTGGTACAGCTGCGGCTTGGGCAAATCCCCTATTAGAAAATAACCACCCAGCTCTCTACGATTTCGACCAACTGGTATCGGAGATGTCACGAGTTTTCGACACCAGGTATAAAACCCAGTCACATGATTTAGAGTTACTCGAACTTACTCAGGGTAAGGGGTCCCTAATCGATTACATCACCCGATTCAACCAACTAGCGGCCGAAACATCATGGCCAGAAAGTAAAATGGCAGTGGTCTTTTACAGAGGCTTAAGTAATCCTATGAAGGACGCATTAGCCGTGGTCCCATCCTTGCCCGTCCAATTCCCGGCCCTTGTAAATTTAACCCTCCAAGTCGATGCACGGCGTTCTGAACGAAGAACTGAAGCCGGATTTTCCCACTCCACAGGTCCAACCGCATCTTCCTCCACCTCAGACACCACAGGGGAACCTATGCAGATTGGAGGTATCAGGAGTCCCATCACGTCTAGGGAGCGGGAACGTAGAAGAGCAGAGAATGCTTGTTTTTACTGTGGCCTGGGTGGACACTTTGTGAAGGAATGTCCCCGAAGACCGAAACCCAAGAACCAGGTTTTTCACCCAGCTCGACCCTAGATACGGGGGAAGGGTCGAGCTCTCTATGTTCCTCCCCGGGTTTGATCCCGATGTTCGGTAGAATCAGACCCATCAGAGTACAAGCTACTTTGCAACCCACACCCGGTATCATTCATCCTGTAGTGATCACCCTTGATTCAGGAGCTTCCGGGAACTACATTGACATCACGTTAGCCAGAGCATTAAACCTGCCCCTGGTTAATAAAAACCGACCCGAACTGGTACATGCAGTTGATGGAACAGAATTAGCGTCTGGACCCATTCGACAACAAACGGCACCACTCATACTGACGATCCACTCCATTCACAAGGAAACCATACACTTCGACTTGATAGCCATGCCTCAGTTCGGGATCATACTCGGGATGCCATGGTTGCGGGATCACAATCCACACATTGATTGGGGTTTGGGTCATGTACACTTTGAGTCCGAATTATGTCAAAACTTTTGCCTCCCCCTAAATGGAGAGGAGAACAATCCTGCTTCAGCATTGGGTGCGATTGCTCGGCTCAATATCACAGAAACCAGGGCGTCTTCTGACCCACATGTGGTGGGTTTAGTCGATGCGTACATTCCCACGGAATACCAGGACTATGCTTCGGTATTCGATAAAGGTTCTTCCGAAAATCTGCGCCCACACCGTCCCTATGATTGTCCGATTGACTTGACCCCTGGGGCTTCCATACCCTCAGGTCGTATCTACTCGCTGTCACAGTCTGAAGATCAAGCCCTCAAAGAATACATAGACAAGTCTTTGCTCCTGGGTCATATACGCCCCTCCACGTCTTCAGCTGCCAGCCCAATCTTTTTCGTGCCCAAAAAGGAAGGCGATCTACGTCCGTGTGTGGACTACCGCAGACTCAATGCTGTTACCATTAAAAACCGGTACCCGATACCTCTTATCACCCCGTTATTGGACCGGTTGATACACGCCTCCATCTACTCCAAGTTGGATTTGAGAGGTGCTTACAACCTTGTCCGCATTCGTAAGGGGGACGAATGGAAGACCGCATTCTGTACACGATACGGTCTTTTTGAATATTCAGTAATGCCCTTCGGATTGTGCAACGCCCCAGCCACCTTCCAACATTTCATGAATGAAGTGTTCTATGATGTTTTGGATATCTACGTGGTGGTGTATCTTGACGATATCCTTATCTTCTCTCATACCCTCAAAGACCATGTACAGCATGTTCGAGAGGTATTGTCCCGGCTACAAAAGCATTCGCTTTATGCGAAACCAGAGAAATGCCAATTTCATGTGGACAATATCGAATTCCTGGGATTTAACATCACTCCTGGTGGTCTGGCGATGAATTACTCCAAGGTCAAGGCGATTCTAGAATGGCCAACCCCACAAACCCTGAAGGCGCTGCAATCATTTCTCGGTTTCGCTAATTTCTACAGGCGTTTTATATTTGGCTTTTCCTCCATTGTGTCACCACTCACTTCTCTCACTAGCCCCCATGTACCTTTCAAATGGCAGGGGACACATCAGCAGGCTTTCGAAACTCTAAAAAATGCCTTCACCACTGCCCCTGTGCTCCAGCATCCTGACCCTGACCTACCTTTTATTGTCGAGGCTGATGCCTCCTCCTTTGCATTAGGGGCAGTCCTGTCGCAGGTCTGTTCCGCTACAGGACATCTACACCCTGTGGCTTTTCATTCTCGCAAATTCAATTCTGCAGAAGTTCACTATACCGTTACCGAGAAGGAACTCCTGGCGGTGATGGACGCTTTCCGCATTTGGCGACATCATCTGTTGGGCGCAAAACACAAGATCACTGTGTTTACAGATCACCGGAATCTACAGGATCTGGCCTCCCTGAAATGCGTGAACAGCAGACAGGTCAGGTGGCACTTGTTTTTTGCTGCCTTCGACTTCCAAATCAAGCATCGTTCCGGTATGTCACACGGTAAAGCCGATGCCTTATCTCGTTCCCCTGGGGGTGTTTCGTTACCCATATTTCCGGACACTCTCTTGTCCCATGAGAACGTGGTATGCACATGTACACCCCCGTTGGCATTGTTAGACACCATCCGTACCTGGGTCCAGCAACATCCCGAACAGCTATCCGAATGGGACCCGGTGTATTTTGATGGGTTCCCATATGTGCAGAACCGCCTAGTGTTACCTACCACCGATACCAGAAACCTAGCTCTGGAGTGGTCTCATGACGCACCCTTCAATGGTCATCCAGGTCAAACCCGCACTCTGGAGCTCTTGAGACGCTGGTGTTGGTGGCCATCCATGAAACATGACGTTATCTGCTACGTCAACACCTGCGCTGTCTGTGCCCAATGTAAAAATCGCAGGGGTCGTCCACTTGGCCTCTTGCAACCATTACCCATACCCCCTAAGCCCTGGCATACTGTGACCATGGATTTTGTGACTGATTTACCTAAGGTCCAGGGTTACGACACAATCTGGGTGGTGGTTGATGCATTCACCAAAATGGCCCGTTTCACTCCTTGTCGGGGTGTTCCTTCTGCACCTACGTTAGCCAAGTTGTTCTTTGAGGAGGTCTTCTGTCTTTTTGGTCTGCCGTCTGTGCTCATTTCGGACAGGGGGTCCCAATTTACTTCTCGGTTCTGGCGTGCCTTGACCAAGTTGCTTGGAATCGACATACGGTTCTCCTCAGCTTACCATCCCGAAACCGATGGACAAACTGAGAGAACGAACCAGTCCATGGAACAGTATTTACGCTGTTTGGTGCTACAGCAACAAGCAACTTGGTTGCAGGTTGTTCGCTTTGCCGAATTTGCCTATAACAATGCTATACATTCCTCCACTGGTTCTTCCCCCTTTTATGTCTTGTATGGCCAGCACCCCCGTGTCCTCCCGATTCCCGATGCCTCTCCCTCTGTCAACCCAGCTGCAGCTGCCTGTATTAGGGACATGTCCTCTCTCCATGCCCAGACCGTGGTTCATCTCCAGGAGGCCCAGTCATCTATGAAGGCTTACGCTGACTCGAAACGTAGCCCTGCCCCGCTATATGCGGTTGGTTCCCGAGTCTGGCTGTCCACCCGACATCTCCGTTTGGCGGGTTGTCGGAAGCTTCTGCCTCGTTTTGTGGGCCCTTTTGTGGTATCTCGAGTCATCAATCCAGTGGCTTATCGCCTGGTACTCCCGTCTTCCTGGCGGATTCACCCTGTTTTCCATACGTCCCTTCTCAAGCCTTGCTCTGTCTCGTCCCGTCTTCATTCCCCGGCTGCCCCTGTTTCCTTGGATGCCCCCGATGTCTTTGAGGTTTCCGCTATACTAGGTTCCCGACGTTTCAGGGGCAAGTTGCAGTACCTGGTGGACTGGTTGGGTTACGGCCCGGAGGAGCGATCTTGGGTTTCGGCTTCGGATGTCCAGGCCCCCCGCTTGGTGGCTCGGTTTCATCGGGAATATCCGTCCTGCCCACGTGGACGTGGGCCTTTGCGGGGGGGCTCTGTCATGACTTCCATCCAAACATCAGATGACACCAGTTCCCCCTCGTCCCCCTCAGCCCGAATTCACCCCCCACTCATCCTCCGGAGCTCACATGGGCGGTCCAGACCGGCTCGCACACAGTCACAACATACGCACACCACTACTCCACACTCACGTCTGCGTCCATTTCTTCATTGGCAGCTGCCATGGAGATTAGGTCACCAAAAGAACAGGTTTGATTCTTCGCATTATGCTGCTAGAGTTACCCGATCACGTGACTGGAACTCGCGTTCACGTGACCTGGCTTCACGGTCGCGTGATCAGAAATCACGTGACCGGAACTCGCGTTCACGTGACTTGGCTTCACGATCACATGATCCGACACCAAAAGGTACTTAAGCAGAGGAATACCTCAGTACCACGCTTCACAGCTGTTTCTTGAGACTCTGTTTGGCTCCTGTCCCGTTATCTTGTGTCTTGTTGGATTCTTGAACTCGGCTACCCTTTTTTGGAACTCTTTTGGATCACGATTTGTCTGTACCTTGGCTTGGACTGATATTCTGGGCTTCTGACCTCGGACCGCATACACGGACTCCCCTTTTGGATTGTGTTCTTCATTGCTCTCCATATTCATACTGCTACGTTTGGTTTTAGACCTGGGACTGTCCAGTGTTCGAAATTCTTCAAGTGGATTGCCTTCCAGTCAGTATCTCACATCCAGGGCCCATTACCATCTTGAGCCCCAGAATCCCTTTCAGCTATTGAATCCTGGTAAGAGTCTTCCCCTTATTTTTTGTCTACCTACGTTTTGCCCTGCTTGCTTGGTGTTTAACATTGCCTTCCTTTACAGCTTCCCTGGGACTCCCAGTACTTCACGGTCCCGGATTCATCTCCACCTGTGGCCTCAAAGGTTGTCTAGGGAGCGAATTGTCATTCTCCCTGTGCGGCACTTGGGGACAGAGGTCTCACATATCTGCACGACATTCAGATTATAACAAAAACGTGTCCTTTGAAAGGATATACAGTTTTGATAAGAAAGGAAAGCCCGTGAAAAATTAAGGTCAATGTTAGACACATGTGAATGTGTTTATTGTATATGAACCAGGTCCTGGCACCAGACAGCATGAATTTGAGAAAAGGCAAAAAAGAAATGTACGCAGAGAAGGGGAGAAGCAGTTGTTATGATATTTTGGGGAACCAAAGGAATTGTGTTGGAGATTGTTTAGAAGGGAGGAGTGTTTTAAAAAGGCACACAAGTAGTTTTGTAAGGGTTGGGGTTTGAGGAGAAAGCATGGATGATAAAGACATATATATTTTTCAAAGGAAACTCATTCAGTTTTATATTACAGGTGGACAGGAGAGAGCTATATAGATCATGAGATTGACGGCATCCGACCCTATGAGTAGAGAGACATGATCGAGGAACCCAAACAAATGCCCAGTTATAATCACCCTTGTTTGAAAAACTGTTTCTGCAAGAAACTCCCCCATCCTTGTGTTCCTCAGAAGAAGTGATCAATTGCCTATCCGATTAACGGTTTTTTGATGATGTGAAGTGAAAGTATAATTGCTAGAAAAAGACAATGGACCCCTGGCCTAGGCATTGAAAGGGCCTGGGGGACTGCTGCAAGGTGTTCTAAAGGACAAAAGTGGCCAAATCAGGAAAAAGATCTGTGGACATGGAAGAAGGATTAACTAAAACTAATCGGGTGGAAGACATGCCAGTGGAAGATGTACCAATGAAAAGAAAATGAACATTGAAAATATGTATGTGGAGTACAATGGGAGCGAGGAAAAATGTTGTATGGTGGGAGTAAAGGAAAAAGTGTGCAGTATAAGCCACGGGTAAACAATGTGTGAAAATGGGCTTGTGGGTTTCCTCATAAAATTATTTTCTATCGATTCTCATAGTGGCTGTAAGAATCTGAGGTATACAGTAAGTTTAAAATTAACTGGGTAGTAGAGGTGGGGCTCAGATAAAAGTGAACAAATATGTTTTTCAGGGATACATACATGTTTAGACTAGGAGAATATAATTTGCTAATAGTGACTTTGTAGAACTGTTTTTAGGATACCTCCCATATTTAAAGAAAGCACCTCACAGAGGAGGGGGATAAGGACAGAGATGGATAGGTACACTGAATATGGAGGAGGGTGGACATTGGGTGTAGTGGTATGTATTGAATAGGTGTCTAATATAGATCAGAGGGGGGAATGTAGAGAAGGTGCTAAAAATGCTAGACCCCACCCCCCTCAAACTGAATGCAGATAGCTTGTCAGGCTGATCGATAGTTTTAGTTTTGAAAAAATCAGAAATGTAATGCCATGTAGGCCAAAAAGCACATTTAAGGTTGACATGCACTTTTAAGGGCCAGAATGCCTTTCACAGCGGAGGGCATCTTGGGTAGCACACATGTATCATAGATATCAAAAATCTACACTTGAAACTGAACAGAAAATGAGTTCTGATTAAAAACAGATTGGTCAGCCACTTTGGTTGAGACATGGTAAGGCAGATTCTAAAATGGTTTCTAGAAACACAGAATTTTACAAAGTCATGCCGATATGATTTAACAATTTTCTCATAGAAGTTTGTTAAAGGTTCATTGAAGGAGGACATGTCTGGAGCATTTGGTTCAAATTTCCTGGCAACAATTTTGTCATTGATGAGCCGGGGCAGCCAGTTAGTATTCAAGTAAGGTGGCAATTGAGGCAGACAGCTGTTAAAACTAGCAACAATTTTTGGGTTCATGGGGAGTCCACTGCAGCTGTAGACATTTTGAAAAGCAAGCATGCTATCAACTTCCACAATTACCCCGAGGATGACATCAAGGATGTTCTTTCTTAAGGAATCAAAGGATTTATATCAATAAAGGTCGAGAGCATCTCACACAAATTTAATTGGCTTGCATGCATAGTTATGACATAGGGACCTGGTGAGTAGCAGTCTAGGCAACCAACCCTGGACTAGAGAGGGGTTTGTCTTTAATTATCAGACCCAATTAGAATGTATTGTGTATTGAATTATTAAATTACATCAGCCTTCAAACTGTATAAAAGGAGTTGATGTTAAGAAGAGAGCTCAGTGCTGCTGGTGTTTTGCTGTTTGCTGTTTGATTCCTGGTATTATGTGAAGCAATAAAAAATGTCTTTGAAATCCAGCTTGAGTATCTGCTGCCTGCCTCCCTGCTTGGTGTCCAGTCTTTGCTCCCCAGTACAGGGGCGTTATAGGCCCAGAGATGGCATTGGGCCCACCTCTTCAGAGTGGTAGGATTATTCACCATTTAGGGGTGTTCCCTATGTAGACACATGGGATTTTGGAACAATTACCGTGAGTGGTAATTCTGCAAATGTTAAATCCTCCTTTTTTTAAGTGGATGAGGAGGACAAACTTCCACCCAACTGCTGGAGGGCTTTGCTTCCTCCAACTTCCAAACTTGAAATATGGTGATGAGGTAAATGGTGTGGCAGATGTTTTACTTTTAAACTTGCAGTCCAAAGTCCTTCACGGATTAGCTAGTTTGTACCCGGTTACCTTGCGCTGGGTATTAGATTGATTTGGTATCTACACGTAAGGTTTGACTTTAGTGTGGTTTTGTTTTGTGCTTACAAGTGGTCAGCCGACACATGTTTCGACCCCTCAGGGTCCTTTTCAAGGCTGGTAAGTTTACAGGCAGGTGTATAAGTGAATGTTTTGACATAAGGTGATGGTGATAAAAGTGGCCATTACAGTAAAACATTCATTTTATGTTCCATTTATTTCATAATTACATATAGGAGATGTTTGTTACATACATTAATATAATATAAATACATAATTATTATATACATAGATCAGTGGATACCAAGATAGTAAGATAACAGTCCCATGGGAAGAAAAAGGAGGGGAGGAGGGAGAAGTATTAGTGTTAGTTCTGAGTGAGTTTGGTAATGGCCTTACCTAGGTTTTCTGTTTTATGCCACGTCTTTGGATCGTGGATCAGAATTTTCCTGGTGGCCCGTGGGGCTATTTGCTGTGGAGAAAACCGGATTAGATTTAGATCATCTCTGCAGTCCCTATGAGAGGACAAGTCTGTCTTAGACAGTGGTGGGAGAGGTAGGTCCCACCAGTGCATTATTTAGGTGCATTGGCAGTTGCAACCTATCGTATTGGGGTATGGTGTGCCTATTAACTAAAGTGCACATTGTACAAAGCTCCAGTATTGGCCACAAGGGATTCAATTCCAAAATGGGCATAGATGAGCCCACTACAAAACTGGGCTCAACCTGTCAAGTTGGTGGTAAATGAGTGAGTCCCGCAGGTGCACTAGCCAGGTGCCCTTCTGGTTGTATAACTGTTAAGTTCTTTATTGGTTGTTTTTTATTTTTTCAAACTGTCTGCGTTATTTACTGTGAGAGTGGAGTAAGGGTAGGGTAGGGTCAGTGGGTATGTATATATAGAATTGCGGTAGGGTGGGGGTAGAGAGAGTCATTGGGGTGGGGTGGGTGGTGGTTGGGTGGGTATGTGTTGGTAGACAGGGTTGGGAAAGGGTGGGTGGGGTAGAGAGAGTGGAGGTAGGTTGAGTAGGGATGGGTGAACAGATGCAGTTAGAGAGAGTGAGGGTGAGGTGCATGATAGAAGTTGGTAGAGTGCAAAAATAAATGATGAAGAAAGCAGCTTCGGAAAGACTTATCAAAAGTGACATAAAATAGCCCAAAGAAAACCCAACCAGCACACGTAATAGGGTTCTGAAAGGGATCATGAAGCTTCATAGATTGCATCCAACTAGTGAAATCTTTTAGTACTAATCGGGCAAATAATTTGCCTGGGACGTGAAGCAAGGCAATCAGTCTATAGTTTTCTGGTAGTTGACGATCTCCTCTCTTATATATAGGGACAATGGGCCTCATTACAACCCAGGTGGTAAGTTCCCTACTTTACCACCACGGTGTAAACTCGGTTTACACCATGGTGGATGGTGGATTTACCGCCCCATTCCAAGGTGAGTGGGGCGGTAAATCCCCATTCCCCATTTACCCTTACCCATTCCCATTTTTGCCATAATGGGAGTGGGGAAGGCGCTAATTACGGCACCGTAAATTACGGTGCCGTAATTAGCACCAAGGCGGGTTAGCGCCTTGCATTTTAACGCCTGCTAATGAGGCCCAATGATTGATTTACGCCAGGATGGAGGGATTTGCTGAGTTTGCAAGGTTCTAATGAAAATGCTAAATCTTGGCCCAGGCTTCTGCATGAGATTTTAGCCCGGCATTGCTAAGGCCATCCGGCCCTGGTGCTCTAGATGAGCTAAGTTTGGAAATGTAAAATATTCTATCGTCACCATTAAAGCTAATATATGTACTCTCATAGGTTGTGATTCCCATTTCAAGGCCACATAGATGCGCAGAGGCGTACAGAGTGCAATAGTAAATATTCCAGATTTCTTCAGGGACCGCGTTTATCTGCATCGGTGTTTGGGTGAAAATGGCAGCATTAACTAATTTCAATGGATCGTGAGGGCACACAGCTAAGTGTGACATCATTGTAAATCATATTTCATAACCATTAGACATTGGAGTAAAAACCACATTGAAACTCGTTCCTAAGTGTCCGTAAATAATAGGGTAACAGTTAAGTTTGATGGTGACTTTGACATTGTTTTGTAAATTCAATCAGCCAGTGTTTAATTCTCTGTAAGAATATTCCAAAGATATCTGAGAAGAACTGTAATGGAGTTGCAAAAAACACATTCATTTTCCTTTCATTCGCAATACCAATCTACAAAGAACAGTGTGGGCATCACTCAGATTGGTGACGCACTACTAAAGAATGGTTGGAGCAAAAAATGCTAAAGGAGAGATAATTTTGGAAAAACGTTATGCCAAATATAGTCAATGTCATTAAAGTGCTCATAATGTTACAGCTATAACCAGCATCCTATTAGGAGACGGACATTGCCTGCATGCTCACATTAACAACAGAACACTGTTCACCTCAGCGGTATGTCTTCAAAACTAAGAAATCTTTTTTGCTAGTTGCAAACATTCAGGTACTTGGAAAATTCAACATCATTTAGTGTGGTGATATTTTCGTATTCCACAATATCGTATTCCATATTATCGTATTTCAAGTCTGAAGTCTTGTAGTGTGGCGTGTCATTAAGGGGCCGATTCATGGAATAAATGTGCGCCGAAAAGGGGAACGCAAGCGTGAAAATTGCAGCACAAGTGTGAAATTCGCAACGCACACTGAATTCAATTCAGTGCGCGTGTAAATCCTGGGATGTGTGCTAAAATCGTGGGTGGCGCACGTGGGCGCACATGTAATTAAACGGCGTGCGCTACGCACACAGGGAAAGCGCACATAGCGCAGCGCAAACAACAGAAGTGGGCGGAACACAGGGCGTAACACACGAAATGGGGAACAACGAGTGAAAATGTGGGCGTTACAGGGGAAGTACAGGAGGTAAATGCTCGCAACGCCCACTCGCGCGCCAACAACACGTATTCATGGAATCGAACAGGGGAAAGGTGTGCACCAAAAAAGACGCGCTAATCCGGAAACACGTACGCCACCAGGAAGCCAGGCGTAAGCGGCCCCGCGCAGCATAAAAGTGCGTGCAAACAACAAACAAGCTCAGACGCTACAATGAATATACCGTTCCTCGCAGCAGTGGTCATGGGACACCGCAGGAGGAGGAGGATAGCCAGGCCCCGCATTTTTTTACCCAGGACCAGCCTTTTTGGGATGCCTGATGACCAGGTGTATGGGAGGTACAGGTTTCCACCACACATAATCCTTGACCTGGTGATTGCGTGGGAGGATGACCTCACATCACCCACCCTGTGCTCGCAAGCACTGAGCCCCTTGGAAAAGGTGCTCAATGTACTGCACTTCTTGGCTACTTGGTCATTTCAGCAGACAAGTGCCATAGTGGGGGGGTGTCACAGCCACGCAGTCATGCTGCCTACACCAGGTGTTGGCCATCATGACTGCACGCCCCTCAGTCCGCAGGCACATATACATGCCCAGAACACATGCAGGAAGGCAGGCCGTGGTCCAGGACTATTACGGGGTGGCACACTTCCCCAAAGTGCTAGGTGTCATTGATTGCACACATGTGGCTATACGTCCTCCCAGGGCCAATGAGCACATATATAGAAACCGCAAGCACTGGCATTCAATCAACATGCAGGTAGTATGTGATGCCAAGGGAATCATCACTTCAGTATATGCCAACTATCCAGGCTCAAGCCATGATAGTTTCATTTTCAGAATGTCACCCCTAAACCGGGATCTGGAAGCTGGGCGGCATGGCGACACATGGCTGATTGGTGAGTATAAATGCCTCTGCACATGCATGCATGTCAGATACTGACTAATGTGAAAACCCCACTAATGATAGCCATCATCACCTCCCGAGGGGACAGTGCCTACCCTCTGAGCACCTACATGATGACGCCAATTCGGAACCCCACCACACCACCTGAGGTAAGATACAACACAGCCCATATTACAACACGGGGCATAGTGGAGTGCACATTCAGAGTGCTCAAGTCACGCTTTCTCTCCCTTGACCGCTCTGGTGGGCAGCTGCTATATGCGCCCCCAGTAGTGTGCAGGTTCATAGTGGCAGCATTTGCAACCCGGCAGGGTGTGGTGGTGGACATGGTGGTGCCCCCACATCCCCAACCACATGCACAGCCTCTGCGCATGGGAGGTGAAAGGGCACATGGTGAGGCAGCCCGTAACCAGCGAGTGGCAAATTACTTCACCTAAAATCCCACTCCTGCAGAGTGCACACAGCCCTGGCACATACCAGCTGACAATCAATGATGATGACAAAAGGGACAGTCAACTGTCACAACCAGACTGAGATTGTTCACCTGGAAGTGTTACATTGTGTGCATCCCTAGCTAATTAAAGACACCCAATGCTGTGTCACAAAAAGCCACACATTCATGCAGCATAAACGACTACCCCCTTGCAAAATACCACATCAAAATAGTGGCATGTCACCCAACCCCTCCCCATCTCAGCTACCCAACACACCATGGCATGGCATGCAATGTGAAAGCAATCAAATGAATGCATAACACATGACACAAGTGTCACAATGCACACTGTCCCAAATGGAAACAGGCCACAGACAATATGCTCCCAGTAATCAATCAAAACCAGCACACATGAACAAATACTTTCCAGCAACACAAAACAGCAGCACAGGATGAAACAGTGGCAATATATGACAGTATAAAATTAAAGTAGTGCAAGTCTCACAACCTGACTAAGGCAGCACATCAACCCCTTCCAACTGCAGAGTGTTGCTGTCAGGCAAATGTGTCAGTGTACTGCATACAACATGAAGTGCATCTGCAAAGGAGACAGGCTTCTGAAGACATGAAGAAGCTACATGTATATAAGGAGAAAGACATGGATGCACAAGCATATATCAATACACCATGCAGTGTAGAATCCAGCAACAATCCCCACTAGGGATGTACACACAGTTTTGACTACAGGCTGCCCACACAACTCATGGGAGCCCAATGTCACTGTGTAAGTTACTGTCACTTGGTCACACCCTTTGCAAGCCCATGGAAAGGGGAAGTAGGAGGGGTGTGTGTGTCAGGAACCCAAGCATCTAACCCAAAGACAGGACAAGCCTGCATGTGCCCAGCTGGAAAACACAGTGGATGCCCACAGGAGCCACACAAAGCAACACACTGTAAAGAAGAATATTAAAAAAAAAATCAAAAATGGCCATGTGTGGTCCAGGGGGGGAGGCCACCCAGGAGGACGAGGTACAGGGTGCACCCCAACACCCACATGCATGGATGTTGAGAAAAAAAATACCTCCATGGGCTCATGGCCTGCACGGCTACGCAACAGTGGGAGAACTGCCGTCGCTGTCATCACCCTCTGCTGCTACATCAGGAGGTGGCCGTGATATGGGAGGCAGCCCACGCAAAGCCCTGGTATGGTCCTCCATGGCAGCAAGCATGCAGGTCTGGAAGGTTTGGTTCTGCAGGATGATGGTACGGAGATCCCCATGCAGCACCTCACGGGTAGCACGCATTTCTGCCTAAATGGCCTTGCGTGATGCCCGGATCTCCACACGGGTTGCCTGGAGCTCCGCTGAGAGTGAACATGTGAGCTGCTCCAGCTGCTGTTCTGACCTAAAATTCTGGGAAACCTCAAGTTCACCCAGAGTATCTCTGAGGGACCTGTGTTCTAACCTCAGGGCTTCCCTGTGGGCCTGGGACTCTGCAGATATGGCTGTGCGCAGAGTCTCCAGTCTAGCCCGTCTGTCCCTGTTGGAAGCTACATGTCCTCCCTGTGTGAGTGGCAAATGGAGTCTGTTACCTGCTGCTGGAGCTCCATCTGCCTTTCAGGGGGGAGAATGGAAGTGGCCACCCTATCCATTGCCTGAGCCATCATTTCACATGATGCCCCCTGTTGTGCTGCTATACTGTACATGGAGTTCTCCCACACAGTATTGCCTGGTGGCGCGCGGCCACCACGTTGGCAGGCACCACACCTGTTTGGGGTAAGGCGATCTGCATCTTGCTGTGCTGGCACTGCCTGAGGCTGCAGGACTGCATTCCTCCTTTGATCTGCTGGCCCCGGAACAGGAGCAAATATTGTGGAGTGTGACCCTGCATCCATAACCGCCAAAGGCGGACTTTCCAACACTGAAATCCCCAGAGAGGGGTCTACCCCCGGTGCAGGTGTGTTGGACAGAACAGCATCCCTGCCAGACACACTCACCTGTGACGGCACATATGTCTCAATGTCCGATTCAGCACCTGATTCATAGACGTCTGCAGAGGTGTACCCAGAGACACCCTTGGACAGCATGGTCTGTAGGACAAATGGGTTTTCACCCACCACCACCCCACGTCCTCCAGTGGTGCCCGGTTGTGGCTGTGATTCCTCCTGGGTCTGCACCATCTCCTCCTCCTCAACACCATCAAGTGCCTCATCACCTGCAAAAACATGAAAGATAAATGGAAACAGGCATGAGCACCATAGCACACACATAGTCCTGACGAGGCACAGATCCAGTACATAAATTACACATGTCCCACATGACAATAACCCTGGCATGCATGCACTGTCAATGAGTTGGAAGGGGAGGCAAAAAGCAGACACTGAGGACTCCAAGATGGAAAAGCAACACCTGCTACATGTTGGATAGCACTGGCATCACACATTAGCCTGTGAGTGGCATGTCCAATACACATACATGCGACATGCCAGCACACAGATGGCACGTAGCATAGCCATGGTACATTTGACAAGTACAGCCATATGCAAGGAAATAAGTACTGTCACCCATCCATGTGAGATGGACATCATGAGATAAAACATGCAAAATAGTGTGACAAAACATGCAAGTGCCACACGCGGCAACAAATCCAGTGTTCACTGATTCAGTGATGGCAGGCAGATGGATACATCAATGGTTGGTCACTTCAACATGACAGAAGACAACAGTCATGTTCAACATTCAAACAGGGTCCAAAAATGATTGTGTGCAGGCCATTACTCAATCAGCCTGAATGTTGAAATCATTCCCATAACAAGGTAATAAATGTGGGCCATTGTGGGGTGTAATCTATGACTGAAGTATGTTAAGTTTGTGGCAGTACGGGAAGAAAATGTGTGGTAAAATGGCAAGGATGAAAAATTTCAGGCTGAATAAACATGAAAACATTTTGAACAATGTTGTTGCAAGATGACAGTTGAAGGTCAACTGCAGTGATCAGGTGCAAATTGGCAACTGTGGTCAGAAGGGATACTGTCATACCCAAACCCAAGGCCGGGGAATGGTTTGGAGGGACCGCATGGGTGACCCATACCAGTCATGACTACTTAGCCTCACCTGGCACTCAATCAGAGCACATCACCCAAGCAACATACACATGGATTGCACACACATGCATGGGCACTCACCGGACAATGCTTCAAGATCTGGTAGGTCTCCCACGCCTCAGATCTGATCCTCTGTTATGAAGCCTCCAGCGACAGACTCCCGCTCAGAGAGTTGGTCATCCTCTGGTGGAGACCCACCGCTGGTCACCAGAGTAGAGGCATGATTGGAAGCAAGCTTGTTCTTTGCTCTGCGTTTCAGGTCATTTCACCGCTTATAACAATCATCAGCTGTGCGCTTCACGAATCTAAGGGAACTAATGCGGGTCACGATGGTCTGCCAGTGGGCCCTACGTTGAGCAGGCGTGTGCCAACACATAGGCCACAAGTGCATCTAGTTCGGCGTCATTGAAAATAGGCTTCCTTGACGTGCCGAAGTGTGTAGCCGTGTCTGGGGTCCCAGCCTGTAGTGCAAGAGCACCCTTCTTCTTCTTGGAAGGTGGTGAGGATACTGAGTGGCTTACGCCGCTCTGGTTGGTAGGGGCAGAAGCACAGGTGGACTGGGCACTGGAAGTTTCCAAAGGCACAATGACCAAAGGTCTCACTGCAGGCATTGGCTGCAGGGTGATGTTGGCAGGACCAACCTCGGTGTGATGGACTTGGACCGACACTGTCCCGGCTGGGAGACTCAGAGCTGGTGTGGATTGAGCTGCAGCTGCCCCTGCAGCCTCCTCACCCTGGCTACTTGGGGCAGCAGATGACATTGCTGCCCCAGATCCACGTGGCCTGGTGACAGCAACTTTCACCGCCACACGTGGCTTAGACTTGGTGACACGGAAGTCAGCCTAGGAGTCATCCTGTGCCGGTTCAGTTGACAATATGGGCCGGTTTAACAAGGGCTGAGCTGGGATGGTGTCAGCTACATTTCCCCCAACCATTGGAGGGGTGGGGGTATAGATGGACCCGATTGGTCCTCCACACACTGGCCACTTGGGCCACCCTGCACATCCTGGCCATGTCCCCTACCGCGCCCACCTCTTTGAGCTCGGCCACCTTTGCCTCCCGTACTGCTTGGTCGCCTCCCAACCATGGGACTGATGTTGTTGTGCATATGGGAGTTGCAGTAAACAATTGTCCTGGGCAATTGGGGTGAAAGGGGTAGGGTACTAGATGGAATTCGTACCCTAGTGCTCTAGCAAGGCTGTCTGTGACCCCTGGGGGATGATGACAGGTCACGCAATGCTCAGGCACCCCGAAAACAAAATTTAATGTGCACGCGAACCCTGGTAGACCACGTGTGTGGAAAAATGAACCCACATTACGCTGTGGCACCCAGAAACACAATATTAAGCTTACGCGTGATATATACAGCCTACAATTACCTCTGAATGGGTACGCGACACATGGGGGCAACCACAGTTGAAAAATACGTGTACGACTCACCGTCTGCCTGGAAAAAGAACGTGACGTTGGCAACACCCCCGCCAAAAGAAGAATTGAACGCTCTCTGAGTAAACAGGGAGTACGAACTGGAACCGTTGTGAAGTAATCGCGTGTGAACCGACAAGAAGTACAAGAATCACCCGCTCGCTCTCCACAAAAAGCACGTCCAAAAAAATGGCATCCTACACGTACCTTTTAAGCCAGCCCACATGTGCGACGTCACTTACTTGCGTACGCGCTAAGGGCCTTTCCTCCAATTACACGCAGTGACACCCAGACGTGCAGTTTTTTCACGTGTACAATGAACAGGCACCCGTGTTGTGGGAAAGGCCCGTGCGCGTAACGTCACAGACACGCTTACACGCTAAGGGCCTTTCCTCAAATTACACGCTGACGTGCAGTTTTTTCACGTGCCGAATCACTCCGTAACAAGCTGGCCATGCAACAACACACAGACGACCACGCTCCTGCCCAGAAGGCCATTTTCCTGCCCCCCAAAGCCCCGAGCATGCTCCCACCTGCCATCTGCTGCTGCCTGCCTGCCTGCTGCCCACGTGCCCTGCTGTTTGGTGCCTGCAAGTCAGCCATCTGCAGGGGTCCAGTTGCTGTGACCACCCTTGCTGGAACAGAAGACTCCCGACTGGGATACCATCACTCCACATCCCAGCCCCAGGACCCAGTTGCCCACCCACACCTGCCTCTGGGGTTGCCATGTCGGACACAACACCATCTGGCACCACTGGCAACCCCCAGCCAGAGAGCCAGAGGGCTACCAGCTTCAGTGCCAATGACGTTGGTATCCTGGTGGAGCAAGTCCTCGGACAGTATGATTCCCTCTTTGGAAGTTTGCGCGCCGACAATGAAGGACGGAAGAGGATCTGGATGGACATTGTGGCATATTTTTTTGCGTGTTTTGGACATGCTTCATTTCATCTTTTAAAAAATGTTTTTTTATGTTTTCATTTGATTACATTATTTTTGTGTTCAATACATTTTGGTTTATTACTTTGATGTGTGGTATTCTCTCATTGGTTTCATGCATGTCACGGTGTAGGTTTTCACAATCACCAGCACCCATTGTGTGTGTGTGACAGCCATGTGTTGATGTACATACTTGCCATTTGGGTTGTATCATGTAACGGGCATTTCAATGTGGGGTGGATGGGATACTTGGTTGGGTCTTTGCACAGGGGTGGCGTGCGGTGGGATTTGGGGGGCCATAAGGCCCATGATTTTGGATCATGATGACGTGTTGGGGGGGACATGAGTCGGAGCCTGCTGGCAGGTGCCCGTCAATGCTGGGTGGGTGGGGTGCAGGGGGACATGAGTCGGTGCTCACTGGTGCATGGTGACATGTGGGCTGGCTGGGGGGCATGGGCTGGGTGGATGTGCTGCCTGCGGGGCCTGGGGTGGGGGGAGAGGGCACACCTGGGAGGTCCCACACTGCCAAATTACGTGTGAAACTTCCTGCGCACCCCCAAGCTACAAGTACCCCGCTCACACAAGGCCTATCGCGTGTGATTCTCCACGCGCACCCCTCAGAATACATGTACCCCGCTCCCCAAGGCCTATCTCGTGTAATACGTGGTGCGCCAGAATGCTGTTTTCGCGCACACGGCTGGTGCACGCTGGCGCACGCTAGCTCTCTGCGCTGCTCGCATGCGCTGCCTCTGCGCTGAAATCTATGAATTACCCTGTAAAACTCGACTGAATGTTTCTTTGTAAGCATGATCATAATGTGTAGCATTTGTGGTAAACAGACTTACATCGTTATGGTTTGTGTTTCAGTTAAGATGTGTGTCATGACCCCACATTTTGAAAATTAAGCCGTGAATGTTTGATAGAAATATTTTAGTAATGACGTGCACACCGTGGGTCCTTGCAGTTGCGGCGGCAGTAATTGAAGGGGCATGTGGAAGCTGTTATGCTATTACGTCTTGCTTTAGAGCGCCAGCCTATGATCGATTCGTTTTCAAAGACGGGCATGACGCAGGTTATCATCTTTGCCGCGCTTTCATCGTCGTCTTAAAAGTAACATTTGTTGTACACCTGCATGATATTTTGGGTATCCACCACATTAAACCTGCTAAAAGCAGGCAGAATCCAGAGGAAGTTGCAGGACACATTCACATTTTTTCAAGATGCAGGGTAAAAGGAAAGACTGAAGGAGATATTGCCCGGTTTTCCTTTTTCCTTTTGCACTCTGCATTTCAAAATGTAATTGCATGCAGGAGGCCCAGCAGCACCTACGTATAGTTGGCGGACCCCTGCACGCAATTCCCAACTTATAGAAAATGACCTCCAATAAACCAAAGCCATTCATATGCGTTATAAGCAAGCGAGTCGAGTGCAAGGCTTAACACAAGGTTTATTTTTTTATTTATTGTTGTTAAATATTTCTATTACGGTTATCTTTAACAATGCATCAAGTTAGAGCGTATACAAGTTGGATATCACAAAAAAGTAACATATGACATTGATATGATAGCCAACATGTCAGATTAGAATATACATTGTAACTTTGAGAGGATGTCATATCTATGAAGCAGTGTGTCCCTGGGAGGTGGCCAGCCTTCAGAGTATCCAACATAAGGTCTGCGAAAGCCGTTATCCGGCAGGTGCCATGTGAATGTTTCCATTGCCACCAGGAGCAAGGTGCCTCGTGTTTCTTCCGTAATGGTGCTGACCAATGGCAGACTAATACAGTCCCAGCAGTCAGCACAAATGTGATTTTACTAATTTCAAATTGCCCCTGGGACGTATGAGAAGTGATGTAGCACCACATGGGGAGGTGATGTTTTGGGATACTGTTGATATGTTTGCTCCAATCCCGTTCCACAAAAATACGCTTAGAGCTAAGAATATGGCGTAGATTAGCCAATGAGTTTCATGGGATCTTTGGAAAATATGAACATTTGAGATGCAACTGTTTCTAATGCATGAACATTGTTTTCGAAGTATAAAACTAATGTTCGCTGCATGCCCATATGTCAGCTCTCATCAGTCAGTTCCAGTCCACTGTTCTGTTTGATTTGTGCTCGCCCCACTGTAATGAACAGCGTTGATGCTTGCTTGGTGTGTGCTCCCTTTTGGATTACGAAGTTTTTAGATGGTAGGATCAGAGAACCCCTGATAAAATCCCCTGCTGTGAAATATGTGTTATCACAGTCAATACAGTTGTCCAATGAAAATAGCTATCAGATGTGCATATAGGGAAATTAAAGAATTGTAATTTTCTGGTCCCCAGTGTTAGATTCCCTGGGAAATAACATTCATGCACTGCATAAACACAGGATATTACTAACCCCATGTTAAGCATGTTAAGCATGGGATTGGACCCCATACTGATGGGTTAACTCAAAACGGTATGATTGAGAAGCTAAGATCCCATTGAGTGAGAAAAACGGAATGTTGTGTAGTTGTTTTAACAAAAACCATTCCATGTGTGAGGTACTTTCTTTTACAATGCATCATTTCTTGTCCCGTGTTGTCAGGGGTTTTGACCCATGTTCGAGTTATGATGCAACATTTGGGGCTGTGGGCTCAGAAAATCCAAGATGGCCCGAAAAAGCCCACATTGCGCCAGAATCCAGGAAAACCGCACAGTTTTTGCGCACACCAAAATGGTCGCCTGACCTACCAACCACCAGTGCGAGCGTGATGGGCCAGAAGCGCCATGAGTGAAACGTGGTGCCAAAGGAAAAACAGCAGTGCCTGTTAGCTCAAAAAGCGCTTTGAAATCACATTTGTTTCTCTGAAATGCAAGCTAAAAATACCTATTTTAAACATTGCAAGATATTCAAAAATATCACTGAACACCAGCAGACATTTGGCAGAATGTAGTCTTGTGTGCATACACAGTCTGGAAAGATGAAGAGCCTAAAACAATGTTTATAACAAAACTGTCTGAGCTGTGGATGTCAGCAGCTTAACTGAAATTGGATTTAAAACCACTAAAATCGAAATGTTTAAAATAAATGAGTGACCTACTTTTGAGTGTCACATAAATTACAACTGTTTAAAGGTCATAGTTTTCAACTTACAATCAGCGTTCTAGCTGCATGTGTAAAAATTGTAAGTTTGATTTGAATGAATAAAACTGGGAACAAAAGTGACATTTGGCTGAAGCCTGGCTTGAAGAGATTGAATTCTGCCCGGCAACTACCCCCGACAGGAGTTGAAACTTGCTCAGCCACTGCATTTGCAGGCCTGGCTGCCTTCTGCTGTTCCCACCAAAAGGAGATTACACCTCTCTGATTGAATCAGGGGAGGAGCACCTGGGAGCAGGGAAACAGAACAATGAACCTTCCTTGGACTCTGTGGTATGTTCTGGGGGGTAGTAGCAGAAAATAAGATATTACCCCGAATGTCTGTATGTTAAAAATCTGACACTTTATCATCTGATGCCCATATTCCTTGTATGTTTGTGTAAATTCTGGAAATGTTTAGAGGTTGTGTTCTTGATGAAAAGGGCAGAATTCTGTCATAAGTGGACACAACATCTTACAAAGACAGGGATCGGATGGTTTGGTGCTACAGAAAATATGTTAACTGGACATATAATATTAGAAAAATGGTACATAGATAAATATGTATTTGGATCAAAAATAGATTTGGGTGCAAATTGACAAGGGGAGTGTTCTTTCTGTATACCATAAAATGAATGCCTGATGGCACTCCATTCCCCCCCCCAATCAAGGGAGAGAGGAGAGCTTGGCCAATGATAAGTTGTGAGGGGCAGGCTTAGTTATGCCCACGCACACACCCATTTTCAAAAACACATGAAAAGAGACTGCTTTGGACAGACAAGAGATTCACTTTCCACTTTCTTGCAAAGCATTTTGCCGGACCAGACAATATCCAGAAGGACCATCTCCAGAACTTAGAATCCAGACTTCAGAACTTTTTCAGCAGGCCTCAAAATCTTTTGAAAATTATTCAAACAGCCGGGCTGAGCTGTTTGATTCTGGCTAGAACCCTGTGCCAGTACCTAGAAAGCAGTGCTGTATCCAGAATCCACTTGATCCAGACCAGCAGAACCAGAGACCAGACCACTGTGAAGTGCAGAGCAGAGCTGACCCAGAGAGCCGTGACTTCAGAACCACCCACCAGGAGTCCAGTCCAAACCTGATCAGACCTTGACGGCCTATTTCAAAATTATAGTGTGAGTACTCAGCCAGAACTGGGCAAACGAATCTCTTAGTTTAAAATAATCTGATTCAAAACATTTGAACCTGTTGAGAACTGTATCATAGGAATCGTGTGTTCATTCTGTAATTTCAAAGCTGTAAAGTGTCATTTTGTCATTCTGAAGTTTACTTTAATTTAATTTCTGAAAAACTACCTTCACAAAATCGTCAGTATCTTTTGAATCGTAGGTGCTAGGAACGAGATTTAAGCTTTCCAACAAGCCTAAAACCGACCTTCTATTCCTTATAGTTCTTCTGTAATCGCGCTCGACGCACTCGGAGAAAGTGCCGCGATTTGCGATTTGGCTCAAATTTCTTCACCTGTCAAAATAGCTGCTTTTGCTTGAACTGCTAAAATTTGTTTTCAACCTGCTAACCCCTCATTGAGTATTGCCAGTGTGACTTGAACTAATCTTAAATAGCTATCACCTACCCTGAATCTCCTATCGGGAATTAAAATCATTTTTGCATATTTTTCCATTCTTTGCAAATCACATTTAAAGTATTTTTTTTGTTGAAAATTTAGTTTTATTGAAACATTTAGGTTATGACATTGGAAAAGCAATCATACATCTGCTAGAGTAAATTCAAAATGCATACACAACCTTTATTCCCCAGAGGCCCCCCCCCCTCTCCCACGCCATGGGTCATAGAGCAACAAACATACTAAGGGTCCGACACAGTAAGACAAAATGTAGTACAGGTAGTAGGCAGTTCTTATGTGAATGCTCGGAACGCAGGGCCCAAGTCCCCGGGCCATATTTTGCCTGTGTTTTAAAATCATCCCTGTGATCTAAGCTCGCTGGGGGGAACTGGACTTTTGTATTGCATTTTGTTTGTATTCCTGAAAATTGTGTGGTCTCCTTCCATCTCCTTATATCGCATAGGGGGGGAGTGAATTGCCACCAGGGGAAAAGGGAACATATTATTTCTTGTGAAACCCTATCAGTTATTTATGTACTGCATTTTATTCATCATTGCATTTCCTTGAAATCATAAAAGTATTCTCAGCTACCTTATCCTCCCTATACTAACTGTTATGTAATTCAATCAGTGTGCTAGTGTAACATCATCCATTGTTAATCACTGTCATATGCCTAAGTGTGCTATCAAATATTAATGTATTCATAAAAGTGTGATATATATATATATATATATATATATATATATATATATATATATATATATATATATATATATATATATATATAGTTTAATTTTTCCAATAAATCTTTTAAATTGCAAAACAAACCTATTTCTTGGCTCAGTGAGGTCAGTCGGATTCAAAGAGAGGGGCGTTATATAAGGGTTTATCATCCAGATTATAACTTGTCATAAAAATACGAAAATAAGGGCTTCCCTTAGGCGTCCCAGACGAGGCACTGACTTAGTGGGATTGCTGAATTGAAGTCATTAACAGTGTGCAATGGTTGCAGGTATGTGCTCACAATTCTTGACTCTGTGCATTGCCGTCAATAACATAAAGGAGACAAAATGATCATCCCAAAAAATAGTCCATGTGGGCAGATGGATTGCATGCAATTTTTTTAGGCCCATGGGGAATGAGGGAGACGTCTGCACAAGGAGTGACCATGTATGTTCAATTTGTTTGATGGTCAGTCATGCTGATGTTACTGGCTTATTTTCTTCATAGTGGGGTGCATTTAAACGTGCAAAGATCTTCCTGCTTAAGGGTAATGTTCGCAGATCTATCATTGCAAACATGAGATTTGTTTTATAGATCCCTGTGTCTCGGATCAAGAGCTATTTCCTTGGTGTCTTGCTGTTTCACGGTGAAACATCTGCGACATGTAACCAGATAGCTGATTCGCTCTCAGTGATATAATTAAACAGGTGGATACCGGGCCCTATCAACCTTACTCTCTTCCTTTCCTCCTATTTCCTCCTATCTTTCAAACATGATGGAAATGGCCAAGAATGTTCTAAGATACCATTGCAGGGTGGGATGAAGTCCCATATTTTCTGGTTAGTATTAGAGACTGTGGAGACAAGAGTGTCAGCACCGCCTACTTGATGTAGGGCCTAGCGCAGGTAAAGGGAGATTCACCCAGCCTCCACAGTCCTTCTCTAAACCATAGTTCTCAACCCATCATCCTGACCCTTGCCCATTGTTCCATCATATATAGAGCCTAAATGTGAAACAATATTGTGAATGCCGGGTTCCCCAAACAATCATGTACATACAATTCTGGTGGGTTTGTAAAGACCCCTACAGCTACCTGGGGATAATTATAATTTAACTGAAAAATCTCTACCAGGACTTGCTTGGCTTTTACATCATATTCTAGAGATCCATGGTAGCAGGAACCACACAGCAATGGAAGAATGGGGGGTCCCACTGCATCAAGCCAACATTCAACTATGGTTTGACCTGCAGAGGACTGCCATATACTTCACTGTGTCACCCCATGAGCTTGTGTGAGAAACGCCTACGGGCAAACATTATATCTCAACCAGTGGCAATTAATGGAATTCCAGATTGCAGACCAACCACTTGAAGGTTTGGTCCACAGAGCTGTGGCGATGAGCGCCGAGCAAACACAAACAGCTGTGAAGGACAGTTCAAATTCACAGTGCCTGAAGCTCTTGCACTGTGTGCTCTTTGACCTTTACGCACCCTGGAGATGGGAATGCACTGGAATTTAGACAGCCTGCATTCGGCACATTGTGTGGCGGTGAAAGGAAGAAAGCAGTGGCATTACAGAGCAGAAAGCATTTGGTAAGCAAGAAGAGAAGGAGACAATGAGAAGGAGTTGAGGGTGAAGAGGAAAGAAAACAACGAGAAAGAGGAAGGAAGTAAAAGAGAGTGTAAAGTCCTGAAGAATGGTATTGTAAGTAGAGGAGGTGAACATTGGAAAAATCTGAGAAAAGGGGAGGATGGGGAAGATAGGAGAGTAGAAGCCAGATCAGAAAAATGACAGAAAGTGGAAGAAGAAGCATAAAAGGCCTAAATACCAGTGACATCTAAGAAGGAGGATGTTTGGACTGAGGAAATGAAGTGGGGGGGGGAAAGGGAACAAAGAAATGTGAAAGCAGCGCTTGGATGCAAACAACCTGAAACTTCCAAAGAGAAGAAAGCAAGAAAAGACATGTGGAAGGAAGATGAGAAGGGGTAAATCAGAATAAGAGGAGGGAGACCTGATGCTAGAATGGGAGCTGATGAGGGTCTGAATATTGCAGGGCATTGATGAGGAAGGTAGAGGGTTCTCATGAATGTGAACAAGATGACTCAGTAGACAGATCTTAGAGGCACAGCAGGTGTCCAGATGTATCCCATGGAGGAGGCACATGACTGCTCAGTGCTGGCAGTGACTGTAGCAGAGTTGAATGGCAGTACAGCAGGGTTCAAAACAGAAGCTCTCCAGGCCCAGCAAGAACTGGCAAAGCTGCATCCAAAACCCAGAACTCTGCAAGGCTGGCAGGTGTAAGAAACCTCTAGAAAGTTAGCATCCTGAATCGGAGGACAACAGAGGAAAACCTCAAAGTCAAGAAAAAATGCAGAGGACATTTGTTACCCAACATACAGGCCGATTCATGGAATTAATGTGCGCTAAAAATATCTGTGCAAGCGTGCGAAAACGTGCGATTTGCAGTGAAAGAGCGAAAATCGCAGTGCAAGTGCGAATATCGCAGGGAAACCAGCGCACATCTATTCATGGAAGTCCGTGCGCGAGTAAAATCTGGGATGTGCGCTGAAAAAGTGCGCGGCGCACGCCGGCGCACAGGTCATCTAACGGCGTGCGCTAACGCCACAGCGAAAGCGCACATAGCGCGGCGCACATAACAAAAGTAGGCCGAACATGGGCCGTGACAGCCAGAATGGGGAACAACTCGTGAAAATGTGGGCGTCACGGGGGAAGTACAGGAGGCAAGTGCGCGGAACGCCCACATGCTCGCCTACAACACGTATTCATGGAATCGAATAGGGCAAAACAGCGCACGGGCAAAGACGCGCACAGGCCTAAACACGCCCGCCGCATGAAGGCAGGCGGTCGCGTCCCTGCGCATGAAAAAAATGTGCGCCAAAATGTGCGCCCACAAAAAGCAGGTATATACAGCTATGTAGAATGTCCCATACTGTGGGCCTCTAGGATAAATGACGTGCAAAGGGGTACGCGACAAACACGGACACCTGCTGTGTGTAAAATAGCATGTGTGTGTATTTCGAGGGGGAGCGGTAAGTTCTACACGCTATTTGCCCTGGGGGAGCGGGATACGTGTATTACAGGGGTTCGCGTGAAGTTTCACACGCGATAGGCCTGGGTACGTGTATTTCAGGGGTGCGCGTGAAGTTTCACATGCGATTGGCCTGGGTACGTGTATTTTAGCGGTGCGCGTGAAGTTTCACACGCGATTGGCCTGGGTACGTGTATTTCAGGGGTGCGGGTGAAGTTTCACACGCGATTGGCCTAGGTACGTATTTTTCAGGGGTGCGCGTGAAGTTTCACACACGATTGGGCCTGGGCGAGCGGGGTACCACTCACCGTCTGCCTTGCGTGTAGAAGAACGCGTAACCAACACCCACCCGCTGTGAAGTAATAGCGTGTGAACCCCAACGCCTGGAAAACACACGCACCGCACCCCACGAAAAGCACATACAGGCCCGTGCGCGATACGTCACAGACGCGCTTACGCGCTGAGGGCCTTTGGTCCAATGAAATCGCGTATGCGTGCTGACGCGCCTACGCACTAAGGGACTTTCCTTGAATTACACGCTGACGTGCAAGAATTTCACGTGCCAAATCACTAGTATCAAGCTGGTCATGCGAAAACACACGGAAGACCACGCCCCTGCCCAAAAGGCCGAATTACTGCCCCCCAGATCCCTGACCAGCCTCCCACGAGCCATCAGCTGCTGCCTGCTGCCATCGTGCCCTGCCATTTTGTGCCTGCACATCTGCCATCTGCAGGGGTCCAGTTGCTGTGTCCACCCCTGCTGGAACAGAAGACTCCCGACTGGTATACCATCGCTCCACAGCCCAGCCCAAGGACCCGGTTGCCCACCCACGCCTGCCTCGGGGGTCGCCATGTCGGGGCAAACACCATCTGAGACCACTGGCGACCCCCAGCCAGAGGGGCAGAGGGCCACCAGCTTCAGTCAGAAGGAAGTTGGTGTCCTGGTGGAGCTTGTCCTGGGGCATTATGATGCACTCTTAGGATCATCACGCGCCAACAAGGAAGGATGGGACAGGATCTGGGATGACTTTGTGGTTGCCATCAATGCGGAGGGGGTGGCAACCCGCAACATCAAGCAAGTCAAGAAGCGCTGGGAGGACTTGAGGTCCAGGACCCTCTTAAAGGCTTGGCGCCTCGTGGAGGGGGGCCGGGGCCGCATGAGTACCATCCAGCTGAGGGTCCTGGAACGCGTGCGCCCAGCGCTCCACGCCCAGATCCTTGAGAGGCAGACCCGTCTGGAGTTGAGCGGTAAGTGGCCAAGCATTGCTGTGTGAGACAGGGCATGTTGCAGTGTGCTGGTTGTCTGATACTTGCCTGTATGTGTGACATAGGCCATGTACGTATGTGTGTGTGCAGGGACATCATAGTCATGCTTGTGAGACCAGTAATGTGTGAACCACATGGTTGGTGCATGTGTTTGAATTTAACATGGGGAGCTCTATGCGGAATGGACACATGAGAGCATGCCAGTCTCTGTTCCTGGACATGGGTGGGGGTGAGGGATGGGTGGTGATGCCATGTACATGTATGGTGTCCATGTCTGTGTGTCTGACCTGCGTGTTTGTGACTTGTGAATGCCATGGATGCATGACACATGTCTGTGACAATGTTCAGATTCACTGATGCAGCCTAGTCATCCTTGTATCCACTGTGTCTGGGGTGTACGAGGCCAGATGGATGAAACTACGGTGAAGTGTGTGCATGTGATAGGCATGACCCATGATGAATGTGAGTTTCAAACCAACATTGTATGTTTCAAGAGTCCCTTGGACATGTATGCTAATGTCCATAACATGCGCCATGCCTGTTACTGAATGTGTTTTGCCTGCACTGACCCATGTGTTGTGGAGGGACATCATGGAAGTAATGTTTGACAGTGCCACTCATCTGCCATTGCTTCCTGTCTAGGGGACCATTGTACAGTACCCTGATGCTTGTGTTCTATGTCTCCCTCTACACAGCGGCAAGTGAAGAAGAGGGCGGAGACGGCGCTGTGGAGCAAAGCGGCGGGGATGCCCCCATGGCTGCAGCGGAAGGGGTGGGTGAGCCCCCACAGGGGCTTGCAACGGCGGAAGACGGTGTGGAGCCATCCAGGTTGGTGGTTTCCACAGAGGAGGAGGAGGCCGCTACTGAGCTGCACATGGGGCCTGGTGGGGGTGGTACCACTGGTGCAAGTGGTGCAGTCCAGGGGCAGGGGCAGGAGGCAGCACAGGTCACCGTGGAGGGGCCTGTGCATGTCACTGTCCCTGACATAGTGACTGCACCACCATGCACCAGCAGGGATGCCCCATCCCAGGCCCGTCCGCAGGTAGGGGGGATGTCCATATCATCTGACACTCCTCTACCTGCGGACAAGGGGACCCCTGGCCGTATGGAGAAGGTCCTGATTGGTGTCGCGTTGCGCACGGGTGTCATTCGTGATGACGTGCGTGCTTTCCGGGGGGAGCACGCACGTCATAACAAAGAGCAGCGTGCCAACGTGGCCCAGTTGGGAGCGACCATGGTCGGGGGTTTCGTACATGTGTCGGCCACTCTGGCGACCCTCTCCTCCTCTGCGGAGGCTATGCACCAGTCGTTCTCCATGCCGTCTTATGGCCCAGATGCCACCAGGGCCCCCTGTGGACCTGCCCCGACCAACGCAGCCAGCTCGGTGGGGCTCCCATCCCTGCCACAGTCGGGAGTCGGAGATCCAGCAGGGGTGGACACACCAGCAACTGGACCCCAGCAGATGGAGGATGTGCCGGCATCATCGGGAAGGGCACGTGCACGACGGCGTCAGTGGATTCCATCAGCCTGGATGCCGTCGTGCTGGCAGAGGCAGTTGCGTCGGAGGCAGCGGCAGGCTCGACGTGGGAGGCATCATGGCTTGGGGCCATCTAAATCAGAGGGGCAGGCATCGGCCGGAGGGCAGGAGAACCCTGGAATGGGAGTGTCTTCCGTGTGGCAGAGGTTGGGCCAGCAGATAGGTGCAGAGCGGCGGCGGACAGTAGAGGAACGGCTCACAATGGTCAGGGCGGAGAACTCCATGTGCAGGGCGCTGAGGCAGGCTAAGTGCCTCGAGGGTATTCACAGGGAGTTGGAGCTGGACACCTCATTATCCCTGCGAGACCTCGGGGCCAGTGAACATGCCCGCCTCCAAGCCATTGAACAGGAGTTCGATGATGCCCTGGCCCATGACATCTATCAGTGAGCCGTTGGACTTGCCCGTGGCCATTGTATATAGTTCATTAGTGTTAAGTTTCCTTTCTTTTTTTCTTCCCTTTGGGGTGCATGGACTATGCCCCAAATTTTTGTATATAGTTGTTTATTCTGTAGGCTTTTTTGTAGGTTTCCTTTGGACAGTTGGGCTCATGGACCCAGGATTTCATCCTTGTAAATAGTTGGAGTGTGCATTTGTCGGCTTTTTCTTTTTTGATTTTTCCATGGAGCAATGGATTTTACTTTTTCATTTCGGTTTGGATTTGCTTTGTTGGAAGGAGACTTTGGAGACATTTTTGATTTCATATATTTTGGATTCTGATTTCCTTTTTTAATCATTATGTGACATTCTGCATTGTTTTCCTTATGTCCATTGTTTGGTATTTAATTTTCTTTCACCACACTTTTTGTTCAATACATTTGTTCTCGTACTTCAATGTGTGGTATTCTCTCATTGGTTTCATGCATGTCACAATGTGGGTGTTCACATTCACTGGCACCCATTGTGTGTGTGTGATGGACATGTGCTGATGTACATACATGCCATTTGGGTTGTTTCATGTAATGGGCATTTCAATGTGGGGTGTATGTTATGCTTGGTTGGTTTTTTGGGCAGGGGGGGCGTGCCGTGGGAATTTGGTGGACATGAGGGCCATGATTGTGGGTCATGTTGACATGTTGGGGGGGGACATGAGTGGGACATGAGTGGGGGCCTGCTGGCAGGTGCCCCTGACTGGTGGGGGATGGGGGTGCAGGGGGACATGAGTGGGGGCCTGCTGGCAGGTGCCCCTGACTGCTGGGGGGTGGGGGTGCTGGGGGACATGAGTGGGACATGAGTGAGGGGCCTTCTGGCAGGTGCCCCTGACTGCTGGGGGTTGGGGGTGCTGGGGGACATGAGTGGGGGCCTGCTGGCAGGTGCCCCTGACTGCTGGGAGGTGGGCGTGCTGGGAGACGTGTGTTGGTGATCATATTGCAACGTGACATATGGCTTGGCTGAGGGGCATGCCCATGGTGGTTGGGCTGCTTGCGGGACATGACCAGGGGTGCAGGGTAGTCCCCTGTGGTGTGGGCTGCCTGCAGGGGCCGTGGAGGGGGTAGAGGAGACACCTGGGAGGACCCACACTGCCAATTCACGTGTAAAACTTCCTGCGCACCCCTGAAATACACGTACCCAGGCCAATCGCGTGTGAAACATCCCGTGCACCCCTGAAATACACGTACCCAGGCCAATCGCATGTGAAACTACCTGCGAGCCCCTGAAATACATGTACCCCGCTCCCCCAGACCCAATCACGTGTGAAACTTCCAGCGCACCCCTGAAATACACGTACCCAGGCCAATCGCGTGTGAAACTACCCGCGAGCCCCTGAAATACACACACCCCGCTCCCCCAGGCCCAATCGCGTGTGAAACTTCCCGCGCACCCCTGAAATACACGTACCCAGGCCAATCGCGTGTGAAACTTCCCGCGCACCCCTGAAATACACATACCCAGGCCAATCACGTGTGAAACTACCCGTGCACCCCTGAAATACACGTACCCCGCTCCCCCAGGCACAATCGTGTGTGAAACTACCCGCGAGCCCCTGAAATACACGTACCCCACTCCCCCAGGCCCAATCGCGTGTGAAACTTCCCACGCACCCCTGAAATACACGTACCCAGGCCAATCGCGTGTGTAACTTCCCACACGCGCACCCCTGAAATACACGTACCCCGCACCCCCAGGCCAATCGCGTGTGAAACTTCCCGCGCACCCCTGAAATACACATACCCAGGCCAATCACGTGTGAAACTACCCGTGCACCCCTGAAATACACGTACCCCGCTCCCCCAGGCACAATCGTGTGTGAAACTACCCGCGAGCCCCTGAAATACACGTACCCCGCTCCCCCAGGCCCAATTGCGTGTGAAACTTCCCGCGCACCCCTGAAATACATGTACCCAGGCCAATCGCGTGTGAAACTTCCCGCGCACCCCTGAAATACACGTACCCAGGCCAATCGTGTGTGAAACTTCCCACGCACCCCTGAAATACACGTACCCAGGCCAATCGTATGTGAAACTTCCCACGCACCGCTGAAATACACGTACCCAGGCCAATCACATGTGAAACTACCCACACACCCCTGAAATACACGTACCCCACACCCCCAGGCCCAATTGCGTGTGAAACTTCCCACGCACCCCTGAAATACACGTACCCAGGCCAATCGCGTGGGAAACTTCCCGCGCACCCCTGAAATACACGTATCCAGGCCAATCACGTGTGAAACTACCCGCGCACCCCTGAAATACACGTACCCCGCTCCCCCAGGCCCAATCGCGTGGGAAACTACCCGTGAGCCCCTGAAATAAAAGTACCCCGCTCCCCCAGGCCCAATCGCGTGTGAAACTTCCCGCGCACCCCTGAAATACACGTACCCAGGCCAATCGCGTGTAAACATTTACGCGAACAACAGTTATACACGTACCCCACTCCACAGGCCCTTTCGCGTGTGGTAGTTACCACGAAACCCGTAATAACGTTCCCCGCTTGGCGTTTGCTGTTTGGCAGTCCGGTAAACTGGTCCAGGGTTGGCGCAGCCCTTTGCGCTGGATTGGGGATTTTGATGGCTTTTCCTTGCGCGAGGGCGTTCTTGGGGGCGTAACTGGCGCTGCTGCAGGGTCGCTGCTCCACTCTGCCCCACGGCTGCTTTTGGAGGCTAAAATCCATGAATACGCTGTGCTCGGAAATCGATTTTAGCGCACCCGGCTGGCACAGACATTCGCACGGGAACACTGTGCGCCAGCCGCGTGCGCCACTTTTGTGCGAATTTCTATGAATTACCCTGATAATGTGAGTGACTTTCATTTGATCACCAGGAAGCAGAACGTAAGGGAGCTTAGATACTGGAGGTCAGACTACTGCCCTTAAGCAAGCAAGAATTGCTCTTCTTGATTCCTTTGATTAGCTCTCATTCATTTATCTAGAACATGACAAGCCCATGTTCGCTTTCTGTTGGAAAATTAACCTTTTTTTGACTGAGTCTTAGAAGTCACAATCTGTCTGTTAATCCACTTATGCTGTGACAAGAATCATGTGACGTCGGAGCACCGTACCATTTGAATAAAACAATTCAAATACTCTTGTTCTGCGCAATTTCAAGTGTTCATCTAGTACCTTGTCCAAAGCAGTACCTTTTAGATATTCAGCTGTTTATCATACCCTGGGTCTCATTACAAGTCTGCCGGCCCAGAAATAAGGGTGCTGGTAGGAAGTTACTGGCACCCTTTCCGGACCGACAGACTACAACTGTGCCTGCCGGCACAACGGCCCCGGTAGGCACGGTTGTCATGGAAGCACCAGCACCATTATTAATAGTGCCGGTGCTTCCGAGTCCCCATTCCCTTGGGAATTGGGACTAACATTTTCCACTACCTGATATCCCGGGCTTCCAGGACTTGTAAGTACCGGTGGCACTGGGATCTCAGGCAGCGGAAACGGTGTTAGAGTCCTGTGGCAAACCACCAGTAGCACCGGCGGGTTACCTCTGGCCTTGTAAGGAGGCCCCATGAGTTTTGCTTATGTACGAAAGGCACAGTTGATTGATTTTGTGGAGAAGGAGTAATTGTGGTTGATTCTTTGAGTCAGAAGGGATATTTACATTGATTCAACAGACCGTAAAGTGTATTTTGCAAACTGAAACCCACGCTGTACATTAGTGTTAATTTGGCACAGAATTCATTGTTATAGATTTTTCAAATGCAAAGTCGTACAACAGAATCCTGGCAGTAGGATGCCACATTAAGATTTCATTAAATTCAAAAAGCAATTATTCTTCCATCAAAAGAATTAGTTTTCTGATCCATGAATGACCCCCATTTACTTCAAAATGCCTTTTTTTTTTTTTACTATTGCTGAAAGGAGAAAAATGAAATGTAAATTGTGCTTTTCCCACCCCCAAAGGACACAAGAGACTCAAGCTACTCGTCACTGATGACACCCAATGAGGCTGAAATATGTCTGGGGATGATTGTGGTCTTGTGCAGAAAGGAGGTGGCCAAGCAATATGCCTGGACTGCTCCTTTTGGGGTGGGACCAAGCCTGATTTGCATAATGTCTTTCTCCTTCTAAAATGGCTTGACAGGCTGCAAAACAAAGGTCTGGAGAGTTGCCAAGAGCTGGTCCTGTGGTTATGATTGATTCAAGACCTTTCAGCCATCACCTTTTGGTTTTGCTTAACCTAGTTCTTTAGACAGACCCCTAGGCAAAAATATGTCTGACCAGACACACTTTTGGTCAGATTTAAAACCTAGGTGCACCGCAGTTGGAAATGTTACCCTCTGTATTAGTTTCTCCAATAGAGCACAAATAATAACACTGGCTAATTTTCAATATGTTATTTTTGGCGCCACACTCCTGGATGGCACTTGAAGCTCCGGCTTTGGTGACATGGGGTGAAGCTGCCATCTGCTCTTGAGGTCCACTTTCAGAGATCCAGGAGGCACTGCTGTCCCTAATGCTGCATGTTTCGGAGAAGTCCCAGCCTCCCCGGAATGCAAAGACCCAAATCTTCCCAAACAGGTCTCTGCTATATGGAGGTGTGCAAGGTGGACCAGCCCCAAAGGCATCTTCCAAGCACAGTGTAAGGCTAACCATGTCCCACAGCAGACACTAAGGTATGTCTGGTACAGCAGTGCAATATCCAGGAGGAGTCTGGGACCCAAAAGGCGGACATTGATCTTTGGTGTCTTCCTCCTGGAGGCAGCAGACATTACATGCTGACCCAATGTACCTACGCCACACATAGGTCAAGGCTGACTGCATCTCACAGCTTGGCCCTTTTGGTCTGTAGGGTGACCTCTTAGCTATTTTGTAATGTACCCTACCAATTGTTATGACACCATCTCATTAGGCCAAAGAGAGATCATGTGTAAATCTAGGATTGACACTACATACTTTGAGGTTTACTTTTACTTCAGCCTTTGTTATTGAGTGGAGTAACTTGTACATATGCCTCTAATAGCTGCTTTCAATCCATTTCATACCATTCTTGAAAAGGGTACTCATATGTGCATGTAGGACAGGTGCCACAGCCATTCATATTGCTCAAATCATAGGCTGACTCCCATGAGCCAAACACTTGTTCCGAGCAAGACGGGAGTTTCTCACAACCGCCCCACCATCTTCCCCACACTTCTCTGTCACTCTGGTCAATGCCTATGCACACTGCCATCTCACTTACCTGATTTCTTGTATTGGCTGCAACACCACCACCACTCGCCGAGATCGCTTGGAGCACCACAGAAATGGCAAAGTGGCACTAAATGGAGCCCTGCCTTCCATTTCCATGTTGGCCATCTTGGGTGAGTATGTGATCTATGATTCGCTCATTCAAATATATACCTTGCTATCAGCACCCTGGTTAAACCCCAGGGTGTTAATATCAATAACAGACCCCACTGTGAACTTCATGGGCCGGTAACACACCGGCGGGGCCAATGTTAAAGCCCTCGCTTCACTTCGGTTTATATCTTGGACCCCGGGGTTGCTACACACCTGTGCTGTATTCTTGTTAATATAAAGAGCAGCGTTACCCTTCTTTTGAAAGATATGAACTATTGAGTCGCCAGTGTCTACATGTCTTATTTTAGAGAGCTTGACTATATGTGATTATAATTTGATTTGATTATAGATCACATAAAAGAGCTTCCTGCAGTACTTCTCTAGAAACAAAGCAATAATAGATTCAGGTATAGACTTGGTGTAAGTGAAGAAAAATGCATAGGCTTTATCCAATGGATGCTCTTGCTGCCATTTGTTGAACCTACCTTTTAAATTGCAGTGAGTTGCCCGAGTTGTTTGTTTGTAATTTGGACTTTGGGATGGTGATCTATTCTTAAAGGGGTTGAGATGATACACAAAAAATAGGGTCGTTCCTTGGTGTCAGTGTGGATTTGGGGCAGTGCATAATATTAAACAAAGAGAAAAGGGGATCCATACTGCAGGCAGTATAATTTTCTGTCATTATTCATTATGATTTATCAAGAACTGTTCTGTGCTCAAAAGGAGGTCGCAAATAAGAAATACATTAAAATAATGGCTGAAGTTTTTTTAAACATTTAATGATAATGCAATATATATTCACAAAAAGCATGTTGCAATAACAAATTTTAAAGGTTTAACTCAGAAAAACAATAAAGAATATATATAGGTAGGTTATCATGATTACATATATACACCACTCAACAAAGGGTGAACAGATAAACAAAAGAAGATTAAAGTTCTGAAAAACAAAACACACATAGATTTAGATCAAAGACAATGTGCCTCATTACACGGTAGGCGGTGAGCCATGGCGCTATTAGCGCCATGGCTCATGCCGGTAAAATACCGGCACCGCCTTGGCGGAAAGGGGATTTACCGCCCCATTCCAAGGTTGGAGGGGCGGTAAATCCCCTTTCCGCCATTGCCCTTCCCCATTCCCATTTCTGCCCCATAGGGCTCTATGGGACTGGGGAAGGCGCTAATTACGGCACCGCAATTTTGCGGTGCCGTAATTAGCTCCGAGGTCCCTTAGCGGGTTGGATTTTAACGCCTGCAAGAAGCAGGCGTTAAATCCTCCAACCCGCAAAGGGACCTCGTAGTACGACAGTAAGGGTTAACGGTCACCGTTGCCATTAACGGTGACCGTTAACCCTTACCGCCGTCCGTGTAATGAGGCCAATATATCATTAGTGTTTCTATAAAGTGAACCTGTTCCTCTACTTTGTACTGTAACAGGATACATATTCCTGATTAATTTTCTGTTCTATTGCATGATCAATACATGGGCATGTTTCTAATCTGCCAACGTGCATATTCCTAAATCTAAGCATTCTAGATCAGTGCTGATATAAATCTGTTCAAAAGAATGGGCAATAAAGACACGTTTCGGCTTTGCCAGTGTTGTCGGCATCTATGTTGAGCCTTCCTCAGGGTGAATGGACCTCATAGTTCTAAATGGGAGGGAGGCAGATACATATAAATGTCAGTGTTTTGTTCAAAGCATATGAATAGACTTTCTTACGAAGAACATTCTTGTCAGGATACTGCTATTTAATTAATGACCAAGTGTCCACGTAATACTCACCCTGTACTTGTGATAGGGGTATGAAGAACGTGTGACCTTGTATCGCTAGAGATGGATGGTCCTGTGCAGGTGGGGGGGACTGAACCTTGCAATCACTTAGTAGTTTGTAGCGCTTCAGTGGCCTCATGGCGTAAAGATGAGGACATTTCTATTATTTGTGAGACAGGGGTATCCTGCTGACTAGTCACAGTTTTACATAAAGTATCAGGAAGGAACCAATATCTTCTATACTGTACCTTGGGTCTGGTTCCAGATGTTTGTTATGTGAGCTTCATAAGAGTTACATCTATTGATTAATCCTCTTATGCTGTGGTTTATATGTAGCTCTCCAGCCTCGCCACGGGTGTCAACGGGTGGGGAGGGAGGATTTACTAATTAGTCTCAGGTTCCTAAAGAGGCAATTGAAAGAACAAAGAGTTGCTGTTTTTTTTGCGCGTGCATGGAGGCAGACTGGACATAGTATTATTGCTGGAAGAATTCATAATCATGGCTAAAGTACCAAAGTTATTACACTCGGGTCATTTGCATCAGTTACTCCTAATGGGGAGCCATGCTGTTGCATGGTCTGTCTTGGTGCAGTTAAGGAAAAACAAAGAGTTGCCCTGAGAAACCATTTTTTGAAGGCTCAAGGCAGCAAACATGAACTTGAAAATTAAAGCAGTAGGCACATATCTTTCTCAGGGTTCTCAGGTCCCCGAATGAACAATGGAGTGGGTTATGCAGGCGTCAAACGTTATGAGCGTAGCCGCTGTGTTCGGAGGCACACAGGTTGTTGAAATACATAAGGCTGAAAGGATGTATGAGAGAAATCTTATTGCAAAAACCCGAGAGGCGTAGGCCAGAGTTTCGGTTTGTCTAACGCCTAGTTATTATGACGGCTGCTTACTTCGAGAAAGGTGTGTGTCCGATTCGAGTTTCAGAGCTGGACAGGGATGGGGTGCCTGCTCATGTTCTGGTGCTGGGGACAGCTTTGCTCTGGGCATGCAGTCTCTGGAGTGTCTTGTAGTCATGGCGACCCAGAGGCAGCATTCCCCAGCAAACCCCAAGCAGTCGGTACCATTTGATACTGGAGGTGGGTTCGTTTCTTGTTTCTTAATGATTCTACCCAACAGGAAGGAATTAGAAGTACACAAACCACACCAAGATGCTAATTATAATAATGGCAAAAGGTTAAATAATACATTCACCGGTTCGGGGTCTCAAAATGGCAGGATGTTTTTTTGGGGGTACCACTTCCAGGTTTGTGGTCGAGTGGTGAAAGTGTTGCCACAGTAACTGGAGTGGCGTTGATATGGAGCAAAAAGAAACAACGTAGAAAGAAAGGCAACTTCGTGTTATGTGTTGTTGCTGAGGTAAAAGGCAACAACTCCTCCATATGTGTGCAATAGCACTGCGGTTGTCATGTGTGTAGTGATAACATCTGCGTTATCACGTCACATGGATGTTCCAAAACGGGTAGGGAATGGCTGCTGGTGTTGGCAGTGGCTAACTGATGTCTTGTTTGAGGACATGAGGGTGCATGGTGCAAACTGTGTCCATGTGGTGCACAGGAGGCAACATGTGCAGAACATTAGGGGGAAAAGGAGAACCATCAATCTCAAGGAAAAAGAGGCAAAAAAACTAAAACTTAACATGGTGATTTTTTTCCTCTCCGAAAGAAGAGGGGAAAAAAGAGGAAAAGAAAAGGAGAAGCCTTGTGGTATGGGTAGATCTGATTTTTAGGTTTACTTAAAAAGGGTCAAGGGGTAGGTGCTGGTAAATCAAGGATTGAGGTTGTCTGTTGGATATACCAAATGAGGGTTGTTCCAATCCGCATCTCGTTAGTGGGGATGGATATTGTCATGAATCCTATATTTGTAGAGGCTCTGTGGGTAATTTTTGGGTTGGGGTTCCTGGAGGGACCCGGGTTGGTACTCCTCCACTAAGTATCCTGTTTAGGTGTAGGTCGATCATGTTTGGTGTGTTAAGACTAACAGAAGATAGGTTAGCGGGGGTGCACCTTCTACCTTTTGGAAGGGTCTTCATAGTTTTAGGAAAAAACTATCCTCATGTTGAGCAAACTCCTCATTGAGACTGTGATGGAACGAGTCTAATCTACATATCCATCTGGCCTCTTTTTGCAGAAGGCTCCCGATAATGTTAGCTGAATTTCCAACAGTGTCCACAATCCACCAGAGTAGGTCATCTTCTGTATGTTGAGCTTCAATATAATGATTGACAAGTGGGGCGCTGGGGTTTTTACATCTAATCATAGATCTGTGTTCACATATTCTTATGTGAATGGCTCTTAATGTTTGGCCCACATATCTTAAGACACATGGACATTCATTTACATATAATGCATTTTTAGTCTTACAGTTGGTCAGGCTCTGCAAAGTCCATGGTCGGTCATTGATCATGAATTCCTTGATCTTCTTTGTGAACCTGCACAAGGTAAAATTTTCACATGGGAAGTGTCCGACAGTAGTCCTCAGGTTCCACAACCCCAACCTGGGGGCTGGTCTGGTGAATCTGGAATGGACTAGTTGGTCTTTTAGATTTTTTGCCCATTTGTAGGTGAACCGTTGTGGTGGTTCATTTGGTAAACTAAGTCTGATGAGAGACCAATGTTTGGTTATAGATTTCTGAATTTGGAAAGTGTGTGTCCCATGTGTGATTACACACATAGTTCTGAGTACCTTTGACCAATGTTTGGTTATAGATTTCTGAATTTGGAAAGTGTGTGTCCCATGTGTGATTACACACATAGTTCTGAGTACCTTTTTCTTAGTAGCCTCTCTTTCGGTCAGGAGGGCTTCCTTGTTGTGAAATCTTGCCCTTTTTCGTGATTGTGAAATCATGCAGTGTGGGTAACCTCTGCCTGCTAGTCTGTTGTCCAGTTCTGTAGCATGTTTATAAAAATCACACACATCCGTACAGTTTCTTCTGATCTGCAGATATTGTCCATACGGAAGGTTCTCTCAGAGATGTTTTGAATGGTCACTCAGGAAGTGCAGTAAAGTGTTCCTATCACTTGATTTGCGGAATAGATTGTATTTCAGAAAGACATTATCATTTTGGATCCTTAGGTCCAAAAGGTTGACTTCTGTATTGCTGGATTTCATTGGGAATTGAATATTCTTGTCCACATTATTCAACCACTGTAGAAATGACGTCAGGTCTGTTTTTGAACCTTCCCAAATACACAGGATGTCATCTATATATCGCTTCCATTGCTTAATCTCATTACTGAAGTGGTTTGTCACTGACAAGATATTAGTCCCTTCAAAGTCTGCCATAAACAGTATTGCCAAGCTGGGCACAAAGGTGGCGCCCATTGCTGTATCTTTAATGTGGGAATAGAATTGACTGTCAAATTAAAAATAGTTTTTTGATAGGGACAAGGTTAGCAGTTCAGTTATGAAGTTCTCTGGAACCCTGTCTTGCAGGCTGAACTGTATCAGGTATTTTCATATACATTTGGTTGCTTCTGTCTGCGGTATACTGGTATATAGCAAACAAATGTCCAAAGTTACCAGTAGGTGAGTGTTACCATCAAAGCTTACTCCCTCAAAAGTCTGGATAGTTTGGGTTGTATCTCAAAGGTATGTGTGTGTTCGGATACTCATGGGTTTCAAAAATGAGTCATTACATTTACATATGGGCTCCAGGACGGAGCCACACCCAGAGACAATTGGTCATCCGGGTGGGTTCTGCATGTCTTTATGGATTTTTGGAAGTGCATATATAAATGGCATTCTCCCCTGGTTGGCGGTGAGGAAATCAACTTCTTTTATGGTAATCCAGTTGCGATCTCTGGCATATGTTGCCATCTCCACAATCTCTGAGGAAATACTTTTTGTAGGGTCCTGTTTGATTTTTTTATAACTTTCTCCATCTGCTAGAAGGGCATTGACCATGGCTTTGTATTGTATTGAGGTCAAAAAAGCAATGCCCCCTCCCTTGTCTGCCAGTTTTATCACTAGGGCCCTGTTCTTAGACAGTCCCGAAATGGCTTTGTTTTCTTCTCTAGTGATATTATGAATATGGTGCAGTTTACTGATTTTCAGATTCTTCAGATCTGCCATAATGCATTTTCCAAAGGCCAACATTTCTGAAGGAATTTGATTGTCCATGGGGCAGAAGGTAGAGGGAATATGAAGTCCCGAATCTGGTTCAGTCTCTGTGATGCTCTCATCCCTGAAGAAAATTTTCAGGCGGACTGTTGTGAAGAATGTTCTGATTTCCAACTAGGTATTACAAGCCGTTGGATAATAAGGATGTCTGTGCTTGAGTTAGTTCAGTGTTGGCCAAGTTGAAAATTGTAATGGGTGACTTTTAACGGGTTCACCGTCTGCGACCCCCCGCCCGCATCATTGGGGTAAATTGGTGGAACCATGGTGGGCTCGATCCTGGTCCCCCCATCATCCCACCTCCTACTAAGAAATTCTGTGGAGGTTGTTGTGGTTGCTGGTAGTTTCCATACCCCCGAAATCTGTTTTGGCGGCTCTGGTCGTTCGAGCCGCTGCTGCTTGTATTTGAAAAAGAAACCCATTTCTTCTTGGGTTGGCTCTGATTCTGTGAAGAGTGTTGTAGTTTGCAGCTTCAATTGCTTTGTCTGTTGTACAGGGAAATATAAAGTCTAGTTTAAAATCCTGTATATCTTTGTTTAGTTTCTTTGTTTTTTAGTGATGGTTATATTTTTGAAATCTTCTAGAAGTTTATTAGTGGCCACAAGTTGTTCACGTGCATCTGTTAAAGAAGTATCGTTAAGGAATTTATGTTCCTCTTTTTCTAGATCTCTTTGTATCTCCTTGCTAACTCTTTGTGCAGTAGGGATCGTCAGAACCATCAGGTAACGGCTGCACTTTATGGCTATATGGCTGAATGTAGTAGTATATTCATATCTCCTATGAACACACAAGGTTCATTCCTCACAATCAAGCCTGCTGGGATCGTATTTGTTCATAAATATTCCCGTAAAAAATGGCAATGCAGTTCTGTTCTAAATTGTTTTTTCTTAGTTTTTAGCAATTCCACACTCCTAGGTGTGGAGGTTGCATTGGTATTAGGTCCCATTGGGTCAAAAATTGAGGGTCCTCTAATAATGTTCACTGTCTCTTCAAGGGTGTAGCTAAAGGTTTGGCCCTTGGCCATCATTTTTTGGAAAAGACCGTAATCTTATGAAGTGATGCAAGAGCACCTGCAGGAGGGGATCCGTAACATGTGCTATTCACAAGCAGTTATAATCTTCCAGGTCAAAAGCCTTGGCTATTGTCTACCTGAATAGGGTCAATTTAACACACCCTAGGAAACTTTGGTTGCTATCTAACTGATACACAAAAATTAGGGTCACCCCTTGGTGTCAGTGTGGATATGGGGCAGTGCATAATATTAAACAAAGAGAAAAGGGGATCCACACTGCAGGCAGTATAATTTTCTATCATTATTAATTATGATAGAGTCAAACAAGTTTATTCGGATGCATAAAAACAACCATTAAACGACAAAGATACACATTATTGCACAAATCCAGGTTACAATTTCATAAAATTACAGTTCCATAAAAGATAAGGGAAAGAAAAGGGTGAAACAAAGGACCCCATCACCCTCTGGATAACTCCCCTTGCCTGGGCCTGGCCCCCAAAAAGCCTGACCGATCACGGCCCAGGGGAGTGAGGTTTGCCCCAGACAGGGGGTAGGTCCTCCTGACTGGCCTCATGGGGGATTTGGAGCCTAAATATAAGTGTGGGCTGATTAGGATTCCGCTCCCTGGCGTCCCTCCCGTCCCCCCCATTGACCCAGGACCCTGCTCGCCAGTCTCCAGTCCCAAAAAGCCAATTCCACTATGTCCTCCGAGCTCTTGACCAAACTGGCCAGTCTCCGACAGCCCACCAAGGTTTCCCTGGACATGAAGGAACAACCTCTCACAGATCGTAGCCAGTGAACACTTTTGTTTACGAGAGACTCCCTGGACTCCAGCATGTTCCTTTCCATTTTTGGTCCCCCGTGAAGATACACTGTAGCTCGACCAATCTGGCCTTGAACCGTGCCGTGCCGTGGACCACAAGCGATCTTCCCCCCATGATTAGGTCTTTTTAGACCTACTGGATTTGGGGCAGATTCCGCCACCCCACTGAGCTCACTGTGCTTGGAGCCCCCTGCCCTGGGAACTTTTCCAATATCCGAATGTACGATCCCAGACAACAGGCTAGGGCAAGAGGATGTTGGGGCTGTAGTCTCGGGACAAAGAGGGTCTTGGTTCTTAGGGTGTACCAGAGAAAAGTCAGAGAGACCCTTACAAACAATCGGAATGGGAAAGGGCTCCCCCTCCCTTTGCCCCCACCCCTTAATGGCTATTAGTGTTGTAAGCAAATTTCTAATAGCAGCCAACTCTTCCAAAACTTGGTTGCACTTACACCCCCCGATTGACAAATCCACCTCGACTTGTGGGTTAATGACCAGCCCTGCAGCTGGGGAGGTTTCACAGTTTGGTTGCTTGAACACCCTAAGTGGAGATAGGTGGAGAGAGGGGCTAGCCAATAGGCACACTGTGGGAATAGGTACACTCCCGAAACTTCTCTTGCCCAGGGGGAGGTTGCATACAAGGTCGTCGTCAATAAAAGAGCTGCCCCCCGCAATTGGGCTAGCCAGAGCAGAGCTGGAAAGAGTCTTTCCCGGGCTGGCACGAATGTTAGAGCCTGATGGCGGGGTGGAAGCTGTGATGTTGCTGGCAGGAGTGGAGCTTACTGAGGGATAGCTGCTGACTAGTACTCCGATTCCTGCAGTATCTCCCTCATTGGACTCCGGCATCTCCGTTCCGGGACCAAGAATTCCAGAAACGGATAACACCTTGGGGGGACTGACGCTCAGGGTGGGGACAAGGGGAGAGAGCACATCTGCAGTGGATGGATGGGACAGCGGGCCTGGATGTCTTCCTCCGATGGGGCCTATGATAGCCTGAGGCTTAGAGATACAATCCCCTCCTTCACAAGAATCAGACCGACTGCCATGGTTGGTAGGTATTGGACCTTCCCTGATCCATTGTCCTGCGACTATACTGTCCTCCTGCGGCAACCGACAGCCCCCATCTTTCATCTCTAGTGGGGGTTCGAGGGAACATGTGAAGGGCTCACCTGCATGTACTAGGATAGAGTTTTGTACATCCAGATTTAAGGCTTTGACTGGCGCTCCCTTTTGATCCTGGGAGCGAAACCTCTTCACAGCCAAGACCTTTCGCTTGGGTTTGGGGCCACTCTCTTGGCGGGCGAGATGAACCTCTGAACAAAACGAAGGAAGGGGGAAGGGTGAGAGCGCTGGTGATGGAGGGGGGGTTTCCTTGGTGGGCCGTGGGCTTTCAAAGTTCTCAGGGACTTGAGGAGTGACATTGCAGTCCACACCAGTGTTTCAGCCCTCTTGTCCAGGACAAACAGACAAACAGCTCCTCATACAGTCCCTCGCCAGCACTTACTTCACCCTCTTCTCCCAGGCAGATCCAGGCCGGGCCTTCCTCTTCACCGCCTAAACACTGCGTCATTGAGCCGCCTCAGGGTCAGAGGGACAATGTCCAGATGGTACACCTCCACGGGTCCCCAAACACCCTCTGCGGGACGCCAACACCCGCGCCCTTGCTCCCCCGTGGGCTTCCTGCCCTGCGGGGATAATGAGGAGAAGAAATAGGGAGGGGCGTGGCCTCCCCTCCGTGACTACGGTGGTCCTCATGGGCTTCAGCAAACACCCTCTGCGGGACGCCAACACCAGCGCCTTTGCTCCCCCGTGGGCTTCCTGTCCTGCGGGGATAATGAGGAGAAGAAATAGGGAGGGGGCGTGGCCTCCCCTCCGTGAGTACGGTGGCCTTCCTGGGCTTCAGCAAACACCCTCTGCGGGACGCCAACACCCGCGCCCTTGCTACCCCGCAGGCTTCCTGCCCTGCGGGGATAATGAGGAGAAGAAATAGGGAGGGGGCGGGGCCTCCCCTCCGTGAGTACAGTGGCCCTCCTGGGCTTCAGCAAACACCCTCCGCAGGACGCCAACACCCGCACCCTTGCTCCCCCGCGGGCTTCCTGCCCTGCAGGGATAATGAGGAGAAGAAATAGGGAGGGGGCGTGGCCTCCCCGCCGTGAGTACGGTGGCCCTCCTGGGCTTCAGCAAACACCCTCCATGGGACGCCAACACCTGCGCCCTTGCTAAGTAGGTTATCACGATTACATATATACACCACTCAACAAAGGGTGAACAGATAAACAAAAGAAGATTAAAGTTCTGAAAAACAAAAAACACATAGATTTAGATCAAAGACAATATATCATTAATGTTTCCATAAAGTAAACCTGTTTATTGTTTATCTACTTTGAACAGTAAGATGATACATATTCTTGAAATAATTTCAGGTTCTATTGCATGATCAATACACATGGTCATGTTTCTAATCTGCCAACGTGCATGTTCCTAAATCTAAGCATTCTAGATCAGTGCTCATATAAATCTGTTCAAAAGAATGGGCACTAAAGACACGTTTCGGCTTTGCCAGTGTTGTCGGCATCTATGTTGAGCCTTCCTCAGGGCGAATGCACCTCATAGTCCTAAATGGGAGGGAGGCAGATACATATAAATGTCAGTGTTTTGTTCAAAGCATATGCATAGATTTTCTTACGAAGAACATTTTTGTCAGGATACTGCTATTTAATTAATGACCAAGTGTCCATTTAATACTCACCCTTTACTTGTGACAGGGGTATGAAGAAGGTGTGACCTTGTATTGCTAGAGACGGACGGTCCTGTGCGGGGGGGGGGGGGAACTGAACCTTGCAATCACTTAGTAGTTTGCAGCGCTTCAGTGGCCTCATGGCTGTTAAAATGAGGGCATTTCTATTATTTGTGATACAGGAGTATCCTGCTGACTAGTCACAGTTTTACATAAAGTGTCAGTTAAAGTGGTTGAGAGCAATATTACAATCTTGGCATCATACCATAATATGGTCAAACACTGAGAACCCCTAAACAAATCTATCCCAGAATGCACTGCAATCCACGTTCAGACCATAAACAGAGAATATAATGCATTCCAATTAATAATAATCAAATGACCCTGATGATACAGAATATACTTTAGGTGCAGTCTTACTTAGAAGAATAGTGGCCCCCTATATATTCAGGTTAATGTGGCTCTGTCTTAGTAAGCAATATGAGACTCTTGATGACAACTAATTCCATAACAAATGTGTGATTGTTGCCTTGCCTTCCTTGCCTGTTTTGGCTTTGGCTTTGTACTTTAGCCAATTCACATGCTATGATTAGATTTAAGAACACTCCTTCTCCCTATTTGGATAATGTGGGAGATACATTTTAGTGTAAGACAGGACTCTTTTTATTTTGTTATTTTTTGGGGACATCTTTGCTTTCACAAACCTCCCATATATCATAGACCATAGACCTTTGAATCTCCAGACACTTTGGACTACAATTCACATCAGCAATAAGTGAGCATAGTCAACCCCAGGATGTTTGGAGTCCTGGGGTCGTAGTCGAACATATCTGGACAGCCACAGTTTTAAGAGCCCTTCCAAAGACCTTGAATTTTAGCGTCCTCCACAGCCCTTCAACATCTGACTGCTATGCTTTAGAAAACTGCAGAGTAATTTAGTAATGTAATGTCCTGTTGAAGTATAGCAGAGGCTTCTTTGATCTCACACTGGGTTTCTAGTTCGCCATTCAGGTCTTCTATTGAATTCAACTGGTGGCACAAAACAGTGATATTGGTATCAAGATATTCACAATTGTGGTATGTATTCTCTTGTGTTTTTTTTCCTCTCTTCCTTAATATCATTTTGGCCAAAGAAAAATGTAGAGCCTAGACTATGGGCCTCATTACACGGATGGCGGTAGGTATTTAACGTTACCGGTAATGGGATACCGGTAACGTTAAATGCCCATGCGGATTACGACCCGGCTCATCGCCATTAGCGGCACCGCTAATTACGGTGCCACTAATAGCGGTCAGTCCACGTGCGCGCGACCCGCCAACCCGTAAATAAAGACATGCCGCTAATAGCACACCATCACAAGGCCAGTGCACACGGCAATAGCGCCATGGTAAATACCCCAAAACCCTTTACCGGCATGGCGGCAATACCGCCATTGCGAACCACCCGTTAAAAGAACTAAGCAGTGTCAACACCTGCCACAGGTGGCCAAAATCAGCACAGGTGGAGGCAATGGAGACTATGGCTGCTCAAAAGAAGCACACCACACCCCTTCCCACACCCCTTCCCACACCAAGATGGTTCCAATACTGGCAGCATTACATGGCCTGGAGGACCTGATTGCAGCGCTGCTGCTACAACAACAGGCAGCACAGAGGAGAGGCAGGAGGAGGAGGAGGCCCAGACAGGCACAGCAAGCACCACCACGCCACCTAATTATACCACAGAGGCACCCACCAATTCCCTGGATCAAAGCCAGTCCATTTAACCTAACACCTGAGCAGATACACACCCTGTACCGCCTGGACCGGTACACCATCACCAGCATCGTGGACATGATACACAACGACATTGTGAGCCTCATAGATATCCGAACTGCCATCCCCGCTCTACTCAAGGTGGTGACAGTGCTCCACTTCCTGGCCACAGGAACCTACCAGCATACAGTGGGGCAGATGCATGGCATCTCCCAACCAGTATTCTCATGCATACTGAACCAGGTACTCAATGCCCTCCTGAAGCATGCACCCAAACACATATCCATTCCACGGACTGCCCAGGAGATTGCAAACACCAAAGTTGGCTTCTATTCACTGGCAGGCATCCCAAGTTGCATTGGGGCCATCGACTGTACACATGTGGAATTGGTCGTCCCACATCACAATGAAGTAGTCTACCGAAACAGGAAGCAATTCCACTCCATCAATGTCCAAATGGTATGTGATGCAAACAAGATAATCACACATTGCTGTGCCCGATTTCCAGGATCTACCCATGATTCCATGGTCCTGCGGAACTCAACTATCCCCTGCTACATGGAGCGACAAATGGGACAACGTTTGTGGCTACTTGGTGAGTTCCATGCTAAGCACATGGAAGTGTGATTGGGGGGGTAGATAGATACTCCAACTGGGTGTGCATGGGGAGGGTAGATAGATACTCCAACTGGGTGTGCATTGGGGGGGATAGATAGATACTCCAACTGGGTGTGCATTGGGGGGGTAGGTAGATACTCCAACTGGGTGTGCATTGGGGGGGTAGATAGATACTCCAACTGGGTGTGCATTGGGGGGTAGATAGATACTCCAACTGGGTGTGCATTGGGGGGATAGATAGATACTCCAACTGGGTGTGCATTGGGGAGGGGGGTAGATAGATACTCCAACTGGGTGTGCATTGGGGGGGTAGATAGATACTCCAACTGGGTGTGCATTGGGGGGGATAGATAGATACACCAACTGGGTGTGCATTGGGGGGGATAGATAGATACTCCAACTGGGTGTAGCCTGTAGTCCGTCGCCCAAATGCACGTACAGATGTACGCCAATGGGCATCTGTGAGGGCAGCAACATACTTGGGATGAACAGACATGCAAGTATATGCCACACGACAGAGCTGACAACCCAAATCTGGTGACATCAAACATCAATCCTCATCCACATTGCACAACACTCCACGCCACGAAATACACAAATGTCATCCATGCCGCCAACATAGTCATGCAGCATTCCTACAGCACAACATCAACAATGCATTGTGCCCTTGGATGCATGCAAAGGTATACCCCCTAGCTATGGCAATGCACCACAAACCCATGGCACCACTGAAGCGTTGCCTCTCAGCATGGCAACAGCAATGTCGGAAGGACAGTACACCACCAGTGTGGTACCAAATGTGCCTGCCCACAGGGACATTTGGTACCACACTCAGGCCTCACCCAGGACATGGCAGTCACTGTTGGAGGCATCCATGGGCCATGTCTACTTGCATGCTTGTGCTCACCTTTGCACAAAGCAGTCACACAGACCATATTCATTGATGCAGTTGAATGTGTACATGAATCAAAATGATAGGCCAAAGTATGTGACATGAACAGGCCACACGTGTCAAAAAGTAACAGGAAACCATTCCTCCACCCATGTAGGTGATGCCAGCTATCCCCTGAAGAGGTGGCTCCTCACACCTGTACGGAACCCACAGAACAGGCACGAAGAAGAATACAATCATGCATATACCCGTACCCGCCTTGTTATCGAGCAGACTTTTGGACTGCTGAAGTCACGGTTTAGGTGCATTAGCAGGTATGGTGGCGCCCTCCTGTATGGCCATGAGAAGGTTGCAAAGATCACCACGGCATGTGTCATGCTGCACAATATGTGTATGAGACGGAATTTGCCACTGCCCCCTGACGTTGAAATGGAGGCACCTGATGAGGATGATGACGGGGATGAGGATGGAGGTGAAGGGGATGCAGGTCATGCAAGAGGGGATGGCCAGGAGGGACGTACTGTGAGACAGCATTTGATCAACCAAATATTCTGAGTGACATGTAGTCATACTGTCACCTGTATATGGCTGGTGATGCACTGGTGTCTGTTTGTTAGCTCACAATGGACCTTGCGTCAATAAATTGATCATACACAAGGAAGGAGTCAAGGCCTGTGTTTTGCTCAAACAACAGTGTATTAATGAACAGAAACAGGAAAATGTGCAAGGCCCCAACCATCCCGCCACCCCCCCCCCCAACTGTCCCATCACACCCTTCCCCCCAGCCCTCACAACTGTCCCATCACACCCTTCCCCCGACCCCCCACAACTGTCCCATCACACCCCCCCCAACTGTCCCTCATGAGTCTCCAACAATGTATGTGTCCAGGCATGCACAGAGGTCAATGGACATTCACGCCCTATTGTTTATTGCCAGGGCCAGCATTTGGGGGCTGGCTGGAGGTGCTCCTGGTGGTGCGTGTAGAGCATCTGATTGGGCTTGTCTGCCGCAAACTGGTGGTCGAAGATGTGGCAGACTGTCCTGGTGGAAATTGGCGCTCCATAGCATCTGCGATGCGTGTTAGCACCTCCCAGACCCCTATCAGCTCCCCACACAGCCCGTCTGTGCACGACTCCATTCCCTCCCTGGAGTGCCTGGATGTCTCCCCGAGGTCAGCTCTGAGACGGGCAACCTCTTCCACATGTTGACCTACGAGGTCTGTGAGAGCCTGCTGGTGCTGGATGATGCTGGCCAGGTCAGGGGAAGTGGCAGCCTGTGGTGGTGTGTCTGCTGCGCATCCTGATGCTGGCTGGTGTGCAGATGCCACCTCTGTGGGGCTACTGAAGGCCTCCATAGACTCGTGAACGGTGACGTGCGAGCAAGGTGTGTGTAGGGGTGATTGCTCGGGGGTTACAGCAGGGCTTGGGGTGTGCATAGGCAGATCAATTTCCGTGGGCTCATCCACGTCGGACAATGGGCCAATGGCTGCTGCCTCCCCTGCCGAACTGGCAGCAGCTGATGGTGGACCCTCGGTGGCAGTGATTTGGGGGGGGAGTGGACCTCCAGAGGCAGGGCAGTAGGGTTTTGCGTGGCACTGGCAGTGGCGCGCAGGAGTTGTTTTGGGCGCTGCAATAGGGGCCTTGGCCTTTTTCCACCTGATATTGTTGGTGCGTCCTCGCTGGGCTGTGGCCTTTTCTTCTTTTGCATAGGGGTGCCTTGGGTGCTCCCTCACTGTCTGTATGCGACCCTGTCGGGGACAAGAAGGGGGATGTCATTGGTTATGGTCGCATGTACTCAATGCAGGCTACATCATGAATTCATTTGGGGCCGTTTGAACTTCATTGTGGAGGAAGCAGGTGAGGTGTCATTTCAGTGCCTCATCCATGCAGTGTTGTGTGCGGCACTTGGCTCTGTTGATGTATGCATGTGTGTGTGTTGGGGTCTGGCGCTGACATGCGCAGGGTGGGATGCATGTGTGGATGCCGGGCCATCCATGCAGTGATCCAGGGCTGCCATTTGTGGGGACTTGTACATTCACATTGCATGCTTGCATCAGTGCACTTACCTCCATCAGAAGTGTCCGGCACGCCGTGCTCCATCCTCCCAACTCCCTCATAACATTCTACCCCGATGAGGCGTGCACATGTTTCCTCCCACTCCTTCAGCTTGATCGGTGACCCTGATCCTCCAGCGGTGGCAGTCTTGTAGTTCTCGGCCAGGATCATCCTGACCCGGAGTCTCAGGTCGTCCCATCGTTTTCTGCACTCGCGTACAGTGTGCGTGCTGGTGCCTACAGAACTCACTTTTGTTGCCACTTCAGCCCAGATTGCTTTCTTCTTCAGGAGGGTCTCCCGCCGCATGTCATTTGCGAAGACCACTTCTGCATTGTCCGCTAAGGTTTGAGTCAGCATCACTAACTCCTCGGTGGAGAACTTCTCCTTCCGCTGGCGGTCTGTTTTTTAATGCCTTGGGCATGGTGACAGTGTAGCAATGGGTCTCAGGCAGCAAGGTAACACGAACAGGTCCAGGGGGCAGAGGATGGCAATGGATTGTGTTTTTAAAGATGGCCGCCGTGCTCTTTCCCGTTCCTGTGCGATGATGCTATTTCCGGTTCCGGTATTTAACGGTCACCGCTATTAGCGGTGGCCGCTATTTGCACGATGCGTCAAGGCGCAGTCGCTATCTGCACTGTCGTGGAAGGCGGTAAGTGACTTTTGGGGGAGATTAGCGGCAAGGCTGGAGGGGGATTACCGGCATGGCGCAAAGCTCGTGTCCACGTACTCGTAATGGTATGCTATTAGCGCACTCCTACGAGGGCAGACAGGTTAAGGGCGCCATGCCGGTAATTTGCGGATTTTACGTGTAATGAGGCCCTATGTTTGTAATATTTAAAACAATTATATGTCCTGTACTAAATGCTACTGCACCTGATGAACTTGTAGGGGAATACTTAAATATAGTGTCAGGTCTAGCCCCTTCCTCCCCCGACTCCTCACCTGTGGCTTCTGTTTCATTGTCCTTGTGGGAAGTTGACAGCTTCTTTGTGGGTTGAGGAAGACCTCTTGTCGACCTCCCTTTGGACAATTTTAAGGCAAACACACATGTACTTTTAACCTAAACCTGCCGTAGTTTGCACAAGCTTAAGAAATAAAGAAGAAAGTTTCAGAATGAGAGAATGCAGGAGTGCCACCAGTTTACATTAGCTAAGCACATTAAATGAGAGCTCCAAATTTAATCAGTCTTTCTCAGAAAGAAAGACTCGCCCACTCTGGGCATGAATTAGCAGGCATCCTTTTAATGGAAACACACACACTATGTACATTATATATTGCAAATCAAATATAATCATGTGTTTTCTAGCTCAATTAGCATAATATAATTTTAAGTTAGAAAAGTCCATAGGAAGAGCATTCATTATTTCCCTTTTAAAAGCAACACACACAGAGGCCAGAGTTGAGTCAGTGTCACTTCAAGCACACAATCATTCTCTCAGAGCAAAATACAAAACAATTAATTCCACAGGATGTATAATTGCACATTTAAGACTAATGGTGGACCGGAATTGCAGCACAAACACAGCCCTTTCCCACAGGAGTTTGGCTCCCAGCAGTGAACGATAAATGCAACTTTAAAAAGATAGTAACCTTGGAGGCAAGGCCAGGACATGGTACACTGATTAGCTGAGATGACACAAGCTTATCAAGTCACACTGCTAAGTTTTAGAGGAACTATAACAAATTGTGTTCTTGGGATAGAAACCTGAAGACTGTGTTCTGGCAGAAAAAGAGAACAGCCAGACATGTTCAAAGGTATAGAAAGAGCACAGTACCATATCGCCATCTGTGGACTAAATATGCATGTGCAAGAGCTCTTATTTTAACAAATTGTCTTGCAGAATCCATTATTCGCAGCACAGGATTTCAAGAGATAGTGGGAAACACAGATGCCTCCACATGAAGGTGGAATCAATGAAAGACAACCTGTGATGCCACACCATACAAAATTAACATTATTTATACCATAGTATTAACCAGGAGCTTAAGGGCAATGCAGTAATTCACATTTAAGATACACTGTTTAAATGCATTAGGAAAATAAGGCCATTTTGTGATTATGGGCACTGTAATAGCACATTCACATGCATGAATGAGCCAGGTTCACTGGCAGCTTAGCCCTGCATCTAAGGTCAGAGACAGGAGAAAGATGACTCATGGGAATGAGAAAATGCTGTGCAAGTAAAGTTTCCACTGAGCAGAGTTACAAAATGTAACATAGATTATAATGTCAAAGAATAGTGTTTATTGGTGCCAACCTGAAGAGGAGTCTGAACGGAACTAAAAGTTATTTTTATGTGTCACATTGATTACCTCACATGCAGATAATTGGTTGTAACAATTGTATTCATACGTTCCACTCGTATGCCTACTGAGGCAACCAATGGAATTGAAATCTAATTAGTTACATGTGTCTAATGTTTTTGACCATTCGTAACTTGTGTTGTGTGAAATAAAAAAAACTTCATTAAAGATGAGCTAACCTGTACATCTGATCATACTACATGTTTAGAATAGGCCAATGAAAATGTATAATGAGTAGAGTGTTATATCATTAATTATGCCAACCAATCAAGAAGACACAGAGCTCAACATTGTTGCTTTTTTGCTTTCTGTCTGAGGATGTTTCCCTGCTTAAGCAGTTTGCAATACATTTTTCTTGTATCCTGTGCATTGCCTTCTTTTGCTTTTTTGAGTCTCTTTATTGGCAGAAGAAAGGACCTTTGCTATACAAACTATTTTTGGTCGTTTTTTTATAATACTGCTCTGTGTCAGAGTTATTATTGTAATGAGTTGTCCGAGGCAAAGCATATTTTATTTAAAAACCGCCCTGCTTAGTTTTTAAGGAGTTATTACTTGCTAACCATTTTCTTTCTTCAAGACCACAAGAGTAGGACACATTTGTTCAGCGGTTAAACATAGAGGAAGTTTGATGTTTGACCTATAGCTGGCATTGTTTCAAAATCAGGAGTACAATTATCAGGTGTTCCAGACTGTTATGCCCCTGAACTATTTTCCACATGGATTATATGGGCTCTAAATGTTTGAAGTGTTTGAGGTTTCTGTTGGGACAGACTCCCAGGTATGACAGAGTGATGCTGGAAGTCTGCAGACTTGGAGAGCCCAACTCCCTCGCCAGTATACACGGATGACTCAGTCAATGACAAGTTCAAACTACGGTTTATTATAGACAAACACAACAGAGATCAATACAAGAATAAAGATGTATTCCAGTAAGTCTCGGCCTCTTCTGGCTCGCAGGCCAGTTTCAGTACAAAATGGCATCACTATTCTGTCATTACTTGGGCCGGTCTCCAAAAACCTATTGCTGTGTGGGATTGGCCGTCAGGAGTCTGGTAACCTATATAGGCACCTATGTGTATTATTCTACTGGCTCGTACATGTCAGGTGGCTGCCCTGTCCCATCCTCAATTTACTAATTAATACAGTGTTGCACAGTAGTGGGACTGCCATTGATTCTTGCCCGTTGCTACCCACCCCTAGGATACTAAGCTGTGATTGGTTAGAGCTGATGTCCCCATGCCTTGGACCAGAAATAGTTCTCCACCCACTGTGAACCTTTTCAAGGTGATGTGAACGATTATGTGTCCGAATTGTAACTTGTGTGCACCACCTTTGCCTATGAGACCATGTCCCGCTTGTTGCAGCCTGCTTCTGGCTGCCTGGGATCGGCTGGGACCACGTGTCGGGACATGACAAAAATCGAGCTCTGCAGCTCCAAATTATGAGGATTTAATATAATTCTCTGCAGCTGGTCCCTTTGTTGTCTGAGGTTTGGGATGTCTTCATATCTCTTGTCCTTGGCTGTGGGCCTCGTCTCACGCGTCTTGCTCGCTGTCTAGCCTGAATCGGCTCAGCTCATCTCCTGCTCAATGATTTTAAGCCTGCTGTAATTTTCGTAAACCTTATACTGTGGTTTTTACGTTGTTCACGTTCCCTACAGGTTAGCTATAAGTGGTTCTATCAGGTTCCATATATACTCCTGTATAGCCACACAATTATTTGGCTTTCATCATCAGCAAGCTCACTCAGGATCTTGTGTGCCTTGTTGTTTCTGTGTTACTGCATTTGGCTAATGACAAGATAATAAAAGCAATAACGGTATGTATATGTATCTGTCCTCTAATTTTAGAATTGTGCATTTGTGTTCTTCATGTATTCTGGTGTATGTTTGTGTGGTGCAGTGTGGACTGCATGTGTGCTTCATGTCCAACGCTGCTGTGGCATGGTGTCTTTAATGACTTTAACAATATGGCTTCTTGGTGCTCAGTTGAGACTGTCAATATAGGTGTCGCTGTCCACGATCACTGGATCTTCTCCTACGGATGGATACATTTGCACTGTACTTGGTCTGTATGGCTGGCTGATAGGGTACCTCTCAGTGTACATGTCGATCATTGGTACATTTGGGATTCTTCCAAAATAGAATGGGTGGTTGCTGTGTTTTCTGGCCTTACGACTTTTCAGGAATTTGGTAGGAGGCGGACTGGTGGTCTCAGAATCCCGACTCCCTCTTCAGAGTACAGGACGCACGCAGAAGGAGCAGGAGGGGGAAGTTCAGATGAGAAGGCCCGGTTGGCGACAGACTTGCGCACCATAATGACGCCATTAATATGGCTTCTTGGTGCTCAGTCGAGATTGTCTATGTAGGTGTCTCTGTCCATGATCATTGGCTCTTCTCCTACACATGGATACATTTCTACTGTACTTGGGCTACATGGCTGGCTTAGAGGGTACTTCTCAGTATATTTGTCAATCATTGGTGCATTTGGGATTTGTCTGAAACAGAGTGGGTGGTTGCAGTGTTTTGTGACCTTCTGTCTTGTCATGAATTTGGTAGGAGCGGAGGTGTTCCCTTTTAAGATGGATTTCTGAACTCTGACCTGGCAGGCATGGGTTCAGAAGGCCAGCCTAGTTTCTTATAACAGGGTAACTGTCTGGTTAAGCCAGGCCAATCAAGGTAGCATTGGCGGTTGTCAAGACTAGGTCTCAGGAGGGGTGAGGGTGATCGAAAGCCCACAAGGAGCACACAGAGTAAAGGACACCACAAATAATTCTCAGTCAGATGTATATATTAAAAATACATATACATTTCTTAAAGGCCTTTAAGTCAAACACAAAGTAATTATCCAGCAGTATTAACAAAACCAACACAACACTAACTATGAAACATATATACAGTAACCAATGGCCTAAAGGGATATTACACAGTACAGATCCACAACCTGCAAAGAAAGGGGTCACCCAGTGCGAATATCTTTTAGACAGTCCTTCACAATTCAAATCCCAGCTAAGAGGCAGTCCAGTCCTTAGGATGAGTGGAGTCTTGAGCTCAAAAGTACATTTGGTGCTGGTACATGCAGTTGTGCAGTGAAGTTCAAAGCAGGACTCTTCAAGGGGCTGTAGCAACTCAGGAAGTTGGGTGAGGCAGTGAAGAATAAGTTCCCACTATTCAAGGAGGGTCTACCCAAGAGGTCAGAACAGGATCCAACAGTTGGGAATACTTTGGTTGCAATGCTATCTCGATAAAGAAGAGTGGCCCTCAGGGGACACTTGTGCGTAAAAGTCTATGGATGCAACAGGGGCCACCGGTAAGGGATGCAAGTACTTATCGACCCTTGGCTCACTCTAGACCAAACTTGGCCAATCCAGTCCAGATCGGTCGCAGGTTCAAATCCTGCAGTTGCGTGGCTCTGTGGCTTTCAGGGGCTGCATTCCGGAATCGATTCCATGGCGGCACAGTGGCAATTTCTCTGCTCCAAGTGAATGGATCAGGCCAGTTGCAATGTAGCGAGTCTGAGGGCTTAGGGGGAACAGCAGCAAGGGACCAACGAAGTTCGTCAACACAGCTGGGTGACACAGTGACCGCGTATGCTCAGGTTCAGGCATACTCTCCTAATTCCAGATCTTGGAATGTTAGGTTTATGAATATCAGCAGGAGAGTGCCTTATACCCAGAGTGTCATGGCAGCTAACTAAGGGCCCTTATTTCCTCCTTCCAAAGGATCCAAATGGACCCTGTCGTGGTGCCTTTGGCGCCAGGCTCATAGGATAGTGTGCTCTGCACACTTTGGATCCAAGCTGTAACAAGGGGGTTGTCCTCCCCTCTGTGAGTCTAAGGGGTGTACGAAACTAGTTAGGAGTACACTGATTTATGTTAACCCTAATGGGAGCACATGTCATTCTGGTCAACCATTAAGCAAACTAACATGCTAGCTGGTGCTAAACACATAACTCAAACAGTATATAGAACACATTTTTAATTTTTCATTTAGCTTTATATTGTGAGCTGTTTATTTACTTTTTTTTGTGCAGTGGTTCAAGGGTTACTTTGCATAATTACTTTGAATAACAAACCATAATGTCATAGAATCACATACATAGTTAGACATTCACTAAAGAGTAATATTTGTGACATGGGATGTGGGTTAGTAATTTGTGCATGTGAACACCATCTTGAAAATACAATGTCCCATGTCATTGGAAAAGAAGAGCACACTATGAAAGTGTGAGTGAAAGAGACAATACGTCTTGGTCTCTTCTGCCCGGCTGAAGTCTGACCTTATATTCGGTCTGCACACTTTGGATCCAAGGCACGTGTATCCAGGCCGGGCGTGGCCATTACAAAGCATTGGAAGGCATGTGCAATCATCTATGGGAGTGGTGAGGTGGGCCCACAAGGCGGAGCTAAAGGGGAGTGGCTAGGGCCAGACTATTTAAGCCAGCCCCACGCGCATGTCGAGGCTCTGCGTTAATCTGCTGTATGCAGCGTAACGCTTACCACCGTCCGAAGTTCTTACCTGTCTCCAGCTATGTATCTTCTGATTCCAGCTTCACATCTTTGGCGTGCACCTACATGATTCCAGCTTCACATCTTTGGCGCGCACCTACCTGATTTCAGCTGCACATCTTCAACGCGCACCTTACCTGGATCCAGCGATACCATCGCCCAGAGCGCATCCAACCTCGATCCGGCATCCGCAGCGGGCACCTTAACTGAAGCCAGCCATACTGCCTCTTGAAGTACTACAAGCTTCACGCCAGTATCTCCAGCGTGCACCTTACCTGTCTTCGAATCCATCTTCTGTTGGGCGCCTCTTCCTCAGCTGTCGGAGTCTTCATCCACGCAGAAGTTTTCTTCTCGTCAGGCATCCTTGTGGTTCTTCCATCTCGCAGCCGCAGACAGCTTCCTGGATAGCCGTTCTCTACTTTCTGACGCCAGGCCATCCCTGCAAGAAATAAAGACAGCACAAGGTTAGAAACCGCATAAACAGTTAACGCTTGGCCGCGCAACACCTAAGCCTTGCGTCTCATTTAGAAACCCTACTGATCTTCTAGTGGGGTCTGCTCCATTCTTTTCTGACACCGCGTGAGTACACTGTCCAAAAACGACTCAGTGGAGCCATCGTCAACACCTATTGGGGAAAAGAAAGATATTATTAAGGATACAGACAATAATCATTGGGGAAGACTTTATAGAAGCATACGGACAATAATCATTGTTATCAACACTCATCTCCTATGAGGATTGGTCGCAGTTGGTCTGGGCCATTATGCATATGGGCCAGTGAAGCAACTGGGTCCGTCTATAGCGCCCCTGCAGGAGAAGAAGCAGGATGGAGAGCTCATCTTTGCAAAATAACAGGTGAGAGCCTATGGGAAAATGCTAGCGCATCTCATTCTGGCACGAGAGGTTCCAGGGGGATCGCAATTCAGTCACAGCATTCTCACTGCTTCTTACTTTCCCCCAAGGGCATTGCCAGCAACCTGACCAGACCAAATGCCACAGCTGGGGGTAAAGCAAGTTCCAGGGAAGCCAAATCCAGGGAGGGCTCCAACCGTGCCCCAACGTCCCCACAGAGACCAGCTGAGCAAAGCCTCGCTGAATCTCTGCCTGGGCGTTATGGAAACCTCTGAGACTGACCAGTTGGCCCAATTCTTGGGAGAACTGTGGGCTGAAGTGCATGCCTCCAGACAAGAGACTAATACCCAAAGAAGGGATCTTATTGTCGCTCAGGAATGAACTGATGATCTGGCAAGACAGATGCTTCAAACTCATGCAGGGCAAGTTCCTTTACCCGGGGTCGTACAAACCCCTTTGCCGCAGCCATCACCACCAGTCCACATGGTGCTCCCGGGGGCTGTGCCTTTGGCCCCGCCCGAACATTTTACCAGCGATCCCAACAAATATTCTATATTCATGAACCAGTGTTGTCTCCATTTCCTGTGCCGCCCTGGGGCCTTCCCGAACGACAGTGCCAGAGTTGCCTTTGTACTTTCATATTTGGGAGGCAGCGCAGCAGATTGGTCCATACCATTAATTAGCCAAGATGATCCAGTGCGTCACAATTTCGGTGCATTTCAACAGGAATTGGAAAAGTTGTTTGCTAGGCACACCCAAGGACAAGCCCTAGACAGCGAATTGTTATCTCTCAGACAGGGGAGCCACAATCTGCTGACATATATCTCCACCTTTAATCACCTCATTGTACAAACCAATTGGCCCGAAGAAAAGAGAACCACACTGTTCTAACGAGGGTTACATGGGGAATTAAAGGATCTGCTAGCCCAAGTGATCAACCCTCCGGAGTGCTGTGCAGAATACATTAATCTGATGGTACAGCTGGACCTTAGACTACAAGACCGGAAAATGGATCGCACAAGATCTGAAGGGAGGTCGGTTTACATGCGACCTAGAGACAATCAAACTAAAATTCATGACCCAACCGAACCTATGCAGATTGGGGGATTATGGGCCCCTATATCCAAGCTGAGAGAGAAAGAAGGAGGCAACAACAACTTTGTTTGTATTGCGGCAAGACAGGACATTTTCTTCGGGATTGCCCAATAAAACCTCCCTAGAGAATAGTGGGTGCAACGGATAACAGCATGGACGAAAAGGATCAGATCCCGGAAAACTCCAATGCCCGGCAAGCGTAGGGGTCCACTTGTTGGGCGAAAAGAAGAAAGTTGTTCAGACCTCACACCTGGTCATTCCAGTCCTTGTAGTCTACCACCAGCAACCATCAAGGTAACATGCCTCGGAAACGTATATTGATAGTGGAGCTGTTGGAAACTATATCGATCAGAATCTGGCCGCACGAATTGGCCTTCCTCTCCAGCAGAAACAATAATCAGAAAATGTCACTGCAGTGGATGGCTATCAGTTGTCGTCTGGCCCAGTAACGCAACATACCGATAAAGTTATGCTGATGTGTCAGGACGGTCATCGGGAAGACATTTCCTTCGATCTTATTGGGGCACCTCAGTTCCAAATGATCTTAGGAATGCCATGGCTAGAAACTCACAACCCCAGGATTGACTGGAGAACCCAAGTGCTGACCTTTCCTCCAGAATGCGCCTAGAGTTGCTACCACGAGTCCGAAAGTCAAAGTTAAACCCATCCTGGGGCTCTCTGCTACATTACCCCTGAGTATCTGGACTACCAGGACGTGTTCCAAAAAGAACAAACAAATAGCCTGCCTCCACACAGGCCTTACGACTGTCAGATCGACCTGATTCCCGGAGCACAGATTCTTTGCAGCCGAATCTACACTTTAACAGAACAGGAAAACCAGCATCTACGGATTTACCTAGATCAGTACCTAGCTAACGGATTCATTCGCCTGTCTAAGTATCCTGCCTCCTCGGCTCTCTTCTTCGTACCCAAGAAGGAGGGGGACCTTAGAACTTGCATAGATTATAGGGCATTAAATCAGATCACTGTGAAGAACAGATACCCTCTGCCACTCATCCCCGAATTACTTGATCAAGTGAAGAATGCTCAAATCTACACCAAACTGGATCTACGAGGAGCCTATCACCTCGTCAGAGTTAAAAGGGGTGATGAGTGAAAAACAGCCTTCCAAACGAAGTATGGGATTTTTGAGTATCAGGTGATGCCCTTTGGGTTATGCAATGCACCAGCAGCGTCCCAGTTCTTCATGATCGATGTGTTTCACAAACTATTGGACATCTGCATCCTCGTTTACATCAACAATATCCTAATTTACTCAAAATCTAAGGAAGAGCATGTTGGTCATGTAAGAGCAGTCCTGGAAAAACTCTGTCAGCATCGGCTATTTGCCAAATTGTAAAAATGCTTCTTCCATGTCACGGAAGTCGAGTTTTTGGGCTTCATGCTTACCCCACGAGGAGTTCATATAGACACATGCAAGCTGGATGCCATTTTTCAATGGCCACCTCCAACAAATACCAAAGGAGTGCAAAGTGTGCTTGGGTTCGCTCATTTTTATAAATGATTTATCCCAAACTTTTCACAGATTGTCCACCCAATCACTTCTATCCTTAAAAAGAACAAAACATTCTTCTGGTCCTCCCAGGCAGAGAACGCCTGCCAAGAATTGAAACGAGCATTCACCTCAGCGCCTGTTCTTAGACATCTTCGACCTGACCTGCCTTATGTTGTGGAAACGGATACCTCCAGTGAAGTCATGGGGGCGGTACTAACACAAAGGGATCCAGAGACAGGGCAGTTACATGCCACAGCATTTTGGTCCCCTAAATTCTCAGCACCAGAAAAGAACTACGCAATCACTGACAAGGAATTGTTAGCAATTAAAGGGGCCCTAAAGACCTGGAGACACTATCTCTCAGGGGCAAGACACACGGTCACTGTTATCACAGACCACAGGAACCTGCAATATTTGAAAACTGCTAAGGCTCAATCTTCATGTCAGCTACGCTGGGCCCTCTTCTTTGCTGAATATGATTTCATCATAACATACAGACCAGGTGTATGAAACGGTAAAGCAGACGCCTTATCACGCATGGGAGAGGACAAAGACGCCTTCTCTCCATCAGAACCAGTAGTCATTATTCCTGAAGTACGGATTAAGACTCATATTGCTACAACTGCCTGCTGGGAAGACTTGAGGGCTGATCTACAATCTCAAATGGATCAATCAGCCCAACAGGAATTGTTGAGCAAAGGAGATCAGTACTCCATCAAAGACAACTTACCCTATTTTCAAGGAAGACTATATGTCCAAGACAAGGAAATGCAAAACAAAATAATATCCAACCACCATGAGTCATTAGTGGAAGGACATCCAGGAATAGCAAAGACTCGGGCCAAGATCTAAAAGAACTATTGGTGGCCCACCTGGAGAAAGGATGTTACCCAGTTTATTACAACCTGCGGAGTTGGCACACAACTTAAAACCCAGAAGTTACATCCTGCAGGATTATTGCGTCCGTTAACAGTACCTCCAGCACCATGGCATACACTATCTATGGACTTCATTACCGATCTACCACCCTGTGAAGGGTTTAACACAATCCTGGTCATAGTGGATCTATTTTCAAAAATGGCACATTTTATTCTGCTAAAAGGACTTCCCACTGCTGCTACTCTGGCCACAGATTACACGGTTTCCCATTCGTATTGTTTTCGGACCGAGGAACGCAATTCATCTTAACCTTCTGGAAGAGATGTTGTAAGATCACCCAAATCGACCTACAGTTGTCCACAAGTCACCAACCCCAAACCGATGGTCAAACGAAAGGACCAACCAGACTCTCGAGCAATACCTGAGATGTATGTTGCAGCAGACAGAAGGATCCTGGAAAAACATTCTCTGGCTAACTTAATTCACTTACAATAACTCTATTCATACCAGCACCAGACAGACACCATTCTACACAATGAATGGTCGGCATCCTAGGACATCTTCCTTTGATCCACTGGACGATTTAGAAATGCCTGCAATCACTTCCTTACATAACATCATCACCCAGTCACTTAAAGAAGCTACTGAAAATTTAAACCGAGCCAAGGAACAACAAAAAAGGTTTGCGGACAGATACAGGAAGGAAGCCCCACAGTATCAAGTCAGGGATAAAGTTTGGTTGGCGTCCAAAAACATTCCATTGAAGGGACCGCCAGATTTTCATCCACGATATCTTGGACCCTGCCCCATCAAAGCCATCATTAATCTAGCTCCCATGAAATTGGAATTACCAGTCAACATGCAGATTCATCCGGTGTTCCATGTTTCCTTTCTAAAACCAATGAAACCTGATACTCGGATTTCGACACCACCTGAGCCAGAGATCACAGAGAGAGAACCAGAATATGAAGTTAAGAACATTTTGTACTCCAAGTTAGTACGATCAAAACTATACTACTTGATTGATTGGCAAGGTTATGGAACCCAAGACCGCACCTGGGAACCCGTCGAGTTTGTCCATGCTCCACGACTAGTGAAACAATTTCATCAAGACAATCCCACCAAACCGGGGCCAGAAGGAAGAACACCCGTGAGAGGGTCCTTGAGAGGGAGTGCTGTCATGGCCACTAACCAAGGGCCCTTATTTCCTCCTTTCATACGGTCCAAATGGACCCTGGCTCTGCATACTTTGGATCAAAGGCACGTGTATCCAGGCCGGGGCGTGGCCATTAGAAAGCATTGGAAGGCACGTGCAATCATCTATGGGAGTGGTGAGGTGGGGCCACAAGGCTGAGCTAATGGGGAGTGGCTGAGGCCTGACTATTTAAGCCGGCCCCACCTGCATGTCGAGGCTTCGCGTTAATCTGCTGTATGCAGCTTAACTTCTTACTGCCGTCCGAAGCTCTTACCTGTCTCCAGCACTGCATCTTCTGATTCCAGCTGTACCATCGCCCGGAGCGGATCCAACCTCGATCCGGTATTCGCAGCGCGCACCTTACCTGAAGCCAGCCATACGACCGCTTGAAGTACTGCGAGCTTCACGCCAGTATCTCCAGCGCGCACCTTATCTATCTTCGAATCCATCTTCTGTTGGGCGCCTCTGCCTCACCTGTCGGAGTCTTCATCCACGCAGAAGTCTTCTTTTTCGTCAGGCATCCTCACGGTTCTTCCATCTCGCAGCCTCAGACAGCTTCCCAGATAGCCGTTCTCCACTTTCCGATGCCAGGCCATCCTTGCAAGAAATAAAGACAGCACAAGATTAGAAACCGCATAAACATTTAATGCTTGGCCGCGTAACACCTAAGCCTTGCGTCTCATTTAGAAACCCTACTTACCTTCTAGTGGGGTCTGCTCCATTCTTTTCAGACACTGTGTGAGTACACTGTCAGCAACGCGACTCAGCGGAGCCATCTTCAACACCTATTGGGGAAAAGAAAGACATTATTAAGGATACAGACAATAATCATTGGGAAAGACTTTATAGAAGCATAGGGACAATAATCATTGTTATTAACACTCACCTCCCACGAGGATTGGTCGCAGCCGGTCTGGGCCATTACGCATATGGGCCAGTGAAGCAACTGGGTTCGCCTATAGCGCCCCTGCTGAAGAAGAAGCAGGACGGAGAGCTCATCTTTGCAAAATAACAGGTGAGAGCCTATGGGAAAACGCTTGCACATCTCATTCTGGCACGAGGGGTTCGAGGGGGATCGCAATTCAGTCACAGCATTCTCACGGCCTTTTACCTTCCCCCAAGGGCATTGCCAGAAACCTGACCAGACCAAATCGCCGCAGCTGGGGGTAAAGCAAGATCCAGGGAAGCCAAATCCAGGGAGGGCTCCAACCGTGCCTCAACGTCCCTGCAGAGACCCAGTGAGCGTAACACAGAGCTTACATTCTTCAAAGGCTCAAATCAAAACTCAAGGCAGCGGCCGTTCCAGGGCAAAGGTCCCGTACAAGCTGTTCAGTTCACGGAGTGGTCCAGGAACACTTTCGAAAAGGCTCACATACAGGTTAAGCAGGAGCTTACGAGAATTGTTGGTACCACTATTCCAATGGGTCAAAGCACCCTTGATGACCTTCTAGTTTCGATCAGAAACAGGGGGTCTGACGGGACAACAGCGGGCTCAGGGTGCCAAACCTTCCAGTGGGTCACCAGCTGTTCCACAGAGCTGCTTCTTCATTTCAGGATACTTGACTCCTTTACTAAGTTTGGTGTGAACTCAGAAGATTGACCTGGAATGGGTGTAAGATGCCTTTCTCATCAAAAATCTCCTTCCCGCCAAGACAAAGAGAAACCAATAGGAGATCTGCTCACATAGGGCCATCCCAGACATGGACCAATCACGGACCACGGTGGACCCAGTCATCCCAGCACACAAGTCATCCTGGCACACGAGGAAAACGCTGTATGGACCATAGAAAATAGTTGATAATACATCAAAAGTAACAGCAGCCACCAGCTATTTCCAGGGCACACTTGTACATTTACCAAACATCCTTCAAGGGTGTCTAGGGCCTTAAAAATGAAAAAGGGACACAAGCGCACTGTACAGTAAGATACCTATTGCACTGATAAAAGTTTACTAAAGAATAGCAACACAGTGAATGACTAAGGGAAATAAAGTCTTCCAGTACTGACAGTCTTAAGGGCATGTCAGTTTCCCCATAACAAAAATTAGCAAAAGCCCAGTGGAGTACAGCAGAAGGATGGGCTCCACTGGCAAAAGTCAGGCTAGGATGGTCAGACAACAGCAAAAAGTTGGGGGTTCACAACTGGAGTGAAAATTATCCATACATGGAAATCTTTCCTAACAGTCCCAGAATCCCGACTCCTTCTTCATTTCTTAGTTGTATGGCTGTCATATTTGTGTCTCAATGATTTGTGGTTAACTGTATACAGTTCCATGACAAGTGTATCCTACCCAATCAAAGGATTTGTTAGATTATGCTTCCGACTCTTGGATGCTAATTGTTGAGTAGATGTCACTGTATTAAATATACAGTTCATAGGATAATTTAAACTTAGTTGGACTGCACAAAAAATCTAATGAATAACCCTATAAGTGAAGTGGTCTTCTTGGCTCTTCATTAGTGGTCGGTACTATTGCTCAGACTTTTTTATACTTTTGGTGTAATTACCAACATTGTTATAATTAAGAAAAAAGGGGTTCATTATGAGTTTGGTGATAATTCCAAAAGAATTACTGCCAAACCCTGATTACTGTTACCAACACTCGTTCCTACAGATTTATCATGGGATTATGTGAATCTTTATTTTTGAAGTTTATAGGACTCCATGGGGATTTCATCAGATTTGCAGTGAGTAGTAATTCTGATGCAGTATATCTGACAATTTCTGGAGGTAAAATAGAGGAGTTATCTCGAGTTGTATGCTGGAGGTAAATCTTCTGCTGCACCTCCAATCACAGAATTCAGCATTGTGGGAAAATGTTGCTCACGTGGTGGTAATTCCAATACCACCTCTTTACCACCACTTTCCCCACACTGTTGAACTCATAATGAGGCCCACATCCAATTTAAGGCTATTGAGGACTGAAAGTATGCATTTTGACATAGTTTAATTAAGCTTTGGCCCCTCCCGCTACATGTGAGTGTCAGTCCTTACCTGGTAAAGGCAATATGTGATCTGTACGCAGAGAATTTGTTATGTGTTCACTTCAGCTTCAAAAGCTCACGAACCAATCTGTTGCCAGATTTGAAAGGTGTTCATGAAGGCCTTGTCCTGGCCCATGTGTTATTTAAAATTAATTTTATTGGGCTTGTGATGGCAAGTCCAAGCTTAGCGAATGGCATACTGTAGAAGCCAGCTGATTTAATGCTGGTATTGTATAACAATGATGACCGCCAGTACTCCAGGTAAATTCTCAGTGTCTTTCTTGTCCTTGTTCTGTACTCCTCCACAGGACACAGAGATGGTAGGGGACACAAGATGACAAGGGAAACACCAGGCTCACCCACACACCCATCTTCTCTGCTCACAGCTTCTTCCTCTCTGACCAACCGTCACCCAGCAGAACACTTCCACCACAACATTCCACAAGCATATGACCTCACAGACACTGCTACTCAGTAAGCCACATTACTACACTTCTCCTCCCCTAGGAAACATATAACCAGATTACTACACCTCTCCCTCCTTAGGAAAATACAAAGAATGACTAAGGTAGCGTGACCAGCACCAAACCTTAAACATCCAACACAACACAGTACCAGGAATTCCACACACAGCGGCCGCCTATGCACAGAACCCCTGGCAACTACACTATATAGGAACTACATAAAAGGAAACCTTCACAGAACAAACTGGACCAAACAGAAAATGCCAACGGCACGCCAACCACAGAACACAGCATGCCAAATCCCTCGGTTGACACCTCGAGGTGAAGAAAATAATAAATAGAGCACTTACGCCTGTCCTGAGCTGCCCTTCAGGATCTAGGGCTGCCAACCATAGCCACACTATTGTTAGATAATTCTAACACAACTACCTAACCATCTCACCCTTCTTAGCACAAAACACTTTCCACTCCGGACTGCCACCCCAAAGTATCAGAGCTGCCCCTCTGAGCACAAACCAAACCGCCCCCTAAGGGAGCAACAACAAAAGCCCTACAACAACCGAGGGACCCACGCAGCACAACACTGACCGCAGTAAAAGAAGAAGCACATCTACAATCTACAATACTGCTCTACTACCACAACCGTTGGCCATTTCACTCTTTACAGGTGATGCACATCTGTTGGCATCCTTCATAAATATAGTCTCCATGTAATGATGGGATGGTTTAAGCAACAAGACCTTATAAAGAATACTGCAAATTGTAAACGGGTGGCTAATGGATGCAGACATGCTTCAAATGTTCTCCAAGATAGGGCAACGCTCTAAGTTGTCAGGTGTTTGCCTTTCTATTATTGAGGATTTGACTTTCATTATCTTGGAAACTCCAGGTGGATAATGTTGATTTCTGTCTCTCAAAGTGTCCCCAGGTGCTGTCTAAGTAGGTAGAACAATGGGAATGCTTTGGTGCCCACTCTGGAAGATGAAAGGTTCCATTTGCCCTTTTTGATGCATGAAGCTATAACAATAAATTGATACAATTTGGTAAAGCGTGATTACACATTGACAAGGATAAACATATAAAACCATCTGTTTGAAAAAACATAGCCACTCTTTTGCATTGACTTTTCCAAAAATTCTTTTGTTTATAACTTTTGACTACCAAATGGTTTGGCTGAAATTTCCAGAATTAATGTCAGGTGAGGCTTCCTACAAACTGGAAATTTCAGTGAACATTGCTGAAATGGTTCAAAAGTTATTAAGCAAAGGAATAAAATCTGTCTGCAGCCGGACCCAATTCTTCTTCCCCATAGAGAAAAATTAGCTTTAGTTAAACGCCTGTAGCATGAAAACTGCTGGACAGATGTTGCCCAAATATGCAAAATTGTGCCCCATGGACAGTAGCTAAGCATTATATATAGCTGAAAACCACCCATGGCTTTCAGTGAATACACTTTATTTAAGACAGAATTAAGAATTCATTGTATCAAAACCCAGGAAATTCGGCGGGTGTGTGTGGTGACAAAAATGTCAACACAGACTGCTCCCCATTTCTCAGCCCTTGAGCACATACATGAGATCACAGCAGTGATCAACAATGAGATGAAAATTGAGATAACGGTGGCTTCTACGGGAGGGACTCTATGATAGGATTCTCATCACTTCCCACACCCACTGAATGTCCTGGAGTTTTGTTGTGATGAATTGAAAAATTTCTTTGCATATATTCGATTTTATTTTTTAATTTGTCAGATAGTTTTTCAAAACTTTGATGAGGAATGGGGTCCCCCAGATAAAAAAAGAAAACGTTCTATATCTCCCATGATGCGTTTGTTTTCTGAAATGAAAAGCCATCATTTGATTTGCTCGATGTGAGAGTGTTCCGTGGTAATCCCACAGGAAGGCAAAAAAGAATATGCTGAAAATGATATTTGGAAGAGGGAAAGGAGCAGAGTAACTTCAGGGGTGGGCACGGAGAAAGAGGAGCTCATAATTAGGTGGGCACTTTGGGCAGCACTGGAGAGCTGGTTCTAAGTCAGATCATGTTTGTCTTACTACAAATATCCCGTAGCAATCTCATGGGATTTTAGAGTGATGGGGTTTGCCTGCTCATGCACCACGCTGGAGTCTGAATGTAAGTTATCAGGTAAGTTTATGCCGGATAGTGAGTACAGGTAAGTAATATGATAGGAAGTACTGGGACATCCGGCCCGGCCAGCACAGCAGCTCCAACTGTCACTCTAGAACCTTTGGAACCCTGTCTCACCAGCACTCCAGGTCCCTCTCACCAACACTCCAGGTGTGACATCACCATCCTGCATAAACAGCTATCATCTACACCCAGATGACATTATGACAGATTCCCAAAGGAAAGTTGCAAATGTGCCATGGGAAAGAGAAGGAGAAACATTCCTGAGGGTCAGGAGGCAATTACACAGTGAATGGGACATGATGGGACCTAAAACGAAGGAGGGGTGAACATGAACAGTGGCAGTTTGAGCATTTGCACATTGCTGTGGTAATTGGAAAATGCCTTGTTTCCTCAGCAGCGAATCAAATGAAAATGCAAGGCGGCAACATGGTGATCATGGGTATCATTCCATGGGAAAATACCATGGGAATAAAAGGAGGGTAGGGTAAAAGGGATTTGGAATTGGCCCTGACCAGAGTGAGAGGGAAATTCACAACTGGAGGACACAGGGGCCACAGTAGTGGGCCCTGGTCCTTTAAACTAATTAGTTAAGGTAAAGGGAGTTGGGACCTGGTTATTAACTTACTTGTGTGTGTGATACAGAGGCGTAGGCAGGGTAGGGCCTGAGGGGCAATGCCCTCCCAAAATCTGTAAATGCCCACTCAGCAGCACTGTGTAGGTATTTACAGATATTTTTGTCAGTGGAGTGGGCCCAACTACATTAGCATCAGGCCCCATTTGCTAGACAATCCTGGCTAGGCCTCTGGTGGAATATAGACCATGACTGAGGTATGTGACCACTTGCCATTGCAGAAGGGCATGGAATGTGGTTAGGCTCCTTTATCTGAATTGTTGTGGAGTGGGCAGTAGCCACGAACAAAGGCCATGGCAGGTTGGACCCTGTTATTTACTAGTGCGGGGATATGGCCAGTTGGTACAGTATTTTATCTGAATTGTTGTGGAGTGGGGAGTGCTCCTGGCTGGAGGCTATGGCCAGTGGGACCTTGCTATTTGGTTGCGAGGGGCTATGGGCTATGGTCACAGTAGGCCATGACCGCTGGAAAATTCCAGTAGCTACAGTCGTTTATCAGAATTGTTGCAGAGGTGGACAGTTGCCAAATGTAAGCTCTGGAGAGAACTATTTATTTTCTTGTGAGGGAAATATGCACCACAGGCCTCTGGCTATTGTCTTTTATCTGACCTGTTGCTGAGCTGATAGTGGCCATGTCGGAAGAATAAGATATAGCATACCAAAACTCTTGAAATTCAGTGAAAAAAAACATTAGGTAAGACCTAATTAAGATAAAACAATGTATCCCAACAAAACCCATCACATCTGAGCAAAGTGTACTTTAAAAGTTCTATCTTTTACATTTCTTAGGCTGCTGTGTCTTCCTATTGATATACTGTGTATTTGGCAGTAATTGGTGAACTTTACTATGTGTATGCACCACGTATACCAACGGCACTAGGGTGGGAGTTAGTTGTGCATTTATGTGGATAAAATGCCTTTGCAAATGTTCATAGATGCCTATGTTATTTATAGCTTTGTGTGCACTTATCAACATTTGTATAACTCACCCACAGAATTTAATGAAATATAGTTTTGGATGCCTAACAGATGTAGCAAGCAAGCACCTAGTGTGTGCGTGCGTGCGTGTGTGTGTGTGTGCGTGTGCGCGCGTCCGTGTGTGTGTGTATGTTCTGGGTGGATGGGTGCCAGTGTGAGTGAATGTGAGAGAAGGTGTATGGGTGAGTAACTGGTGGGTGAATGGGTAGCGGCCTAGATATTTCTTACTGTAACGTGACTTTTTAATGACTGAGCCTCTATGATGAAGCATGTGTGATAAGTGTTCTTACAAGCTTGCCTGGCCTACATTGAAAGCAGTTTGGAAATGTTTGTGCTTTGTGGCATGGTACTTTTAATGGCAATCCAACAGGGGTATGTTCTTACATAGTATTGGCAAATATTGTCAGAGCCAGCTTTGAAATGTTTCTTTTTCATAGTATCATTACCAGCATTATGCGCAAATCAAACATGAGTATGTTCTCATATGGGAATAATAATAATAATAATAATAATTCTTTAATGTGGTATAGAATGAAAATAAATTCAAACTTTACACATATTACAATTTACAAAATTACAAAGCATTAAACTTAGATCATAAATATACACAGATATATAAAAGAACATAAGTAAATCTCAAATATAAAACAGCAACTAAAAAGGAACAGTTACGCATTACCTTTCCTTATAGGATTTACAAACAATCATATCGGAGTAATGACTAAGTTGGAGTTGGAATGAGTATATTTAGGAATAATTATCAATTTCTGTCTCAAATAGCGTACTCTATGTATTCCTCGATCCCCTCAATATTAGGGTAATTCCAGTCCACACTCCAAAGCAAGTTCAACCTGTTGCCAGATATTGTAAAGTGCAATGAATAAATGTATATTGCTGGAGTTAGTGCAATAGCGCCAGAAACACGTTTTGCGTATGGTTGCAACATCATGTGCGAATTCACCCAAGTAATGTAAAATTGTGTCCTTCAATATCTGGCATTCAGTGAGAAGATGTCTGGCTGTCTCTCGACATTCTGAGGATTTACAGAGACGGCAAGTACGCTTATCAACCGGGATATTCTCCCATGCACCTCTGATGTACAAAGTAGGCAATTGCTCTAATCTAAACAGGATGATGAAGCGTCTAAGTCTTCTGGAGGGGCAGAGGTATAGGTAGGCTTGAGGTTTCATGAAATTATACAGTCTATATTTCACAAACTGGTAGGTCTTAAGGCTACTTATGTGTGCGAAATTCTCAAGCCAATCCCAGAGGTCTACTTTTTTTCCTAGTGCATTTAAGGTTTCTTTGGTGACAGTTGCCCCTCTATGTATCCATCCAATGTCTAAGAAAAATTCAGTCATATCTTTATGTAGGGGCGAAGTAGTATATTATTTGGTCACCACCTGATGGATCACAGTTAATAAGGGGTTAATAGTGCCGCCTATCATATTAAGGTGAAACCCTGCTCTTTTCCTCAGTACCATTGCTTTCAAAGAGGGGAGGCCCAGTTCTAGTCTGATCAGTGCCATCGGTACCCCGGGGGGTAATCCTAATATCCGTCTCCAGAACTTGCCCTCCAGCACTTGCAGCCACGTAAGATCCATTGTATGCAGTGACTCGAGGCCATAGATGATCATGGGGGCAAACACTTGTATGTAAAGATGGCGCGTCCCCCAGAGGGTAAAACCACCGTGCTTATTTGTAAAAGATGAAATTAGTGAGGTGACTTGCGTGGCCCTAGTGATTCGACCCTGTCTGCAGAGTGAGTAATCGCCAATGGGCTCGATTTCGACTCCTAGATAGCGATATGATGGAGCGTAGGGTATGAGATTTCCATGTACTATCAGATTCACGCGCGATACTCTTCTCCTAGTAAATCTTAGCACCTTTGTCTTATCCAGATTAATGGTCAAGCCATTAATCTTGGCATAATCCCATAGGGCAGAAACAGTACGTCTCAAGCCACCTATGGTATTATCAAAGACAACCAGATCGTCCGCATATGCTAATACCGTGCACGAAACTGCATCTACTTTAGGAGGGCAGTTATCAACCTCGGCTAACACTGCAGGGATGTCGTAGACATAGAGATTGTAAATCAGGGGTGCAGTGACGCATCCCTGTTTTACCCCACAGTCTTGGATCACATTTCGGGTCATGTTTCCTTCCTGATTCAATCTAAGGCACGCCGTAGTATTCTGATGGAGTAATCTCAGATAATATAATATACTTGACGGGCATCCCAATTTCTCTAGCTTGGCCCAAAGCCTCTCTCGGGGGATGGAGTCAAATGCGGCCTTAAAATCAATATACAGGGCGTACAACGGGGGCTGCCCCTTACTAAGTGCCCGTGTACGGAGTATATCCATGACCAAAAGTTTATGTGAGGTGGAAAAGTCCTGCCTAAAGCCGCATTGAAATCTGCTGAGTATTTTATAATTTTCTACCCATTTCTGCATCTCGTCAAGCAAAAGTGAGGCAAACAGTTTGCCTGAGATATCCAGCATGGATAGAAGTCTATAGTTATTAGGGTCAGTACGACTTCCTTTTTTGAGTACAGGAATTAGAATGGCTGTTTGCCAGGACTGGGGAATAATCCCCTGCGCTAAGATCTTGTTGAAGAGTAGGGAGAACAAGTCAGCCCAGAATAGAGCATGACTCTTGATCACTACATTAGCTAGCCCGTTGGGTCCAGGGGCTCTAGAGGACTTAAGAGCCGCTATTTTATTCCGTATTACCTCAGCTGAGACATCGAAAGGCAGCTGAGTGGGGGCCTTTTCCAAAGATCTATTCAAGGTTTCCACTCCTCCTGAATTTCGGCCTAGTAGGAATTTTTCCCATGTCTCCTTACTTATTGGATTAATTAAGGGGCCTTTGGCCTTCTCTCTGTTCTCATTTAGGAGTGACCAAATGCCGCGGGAATTTCTAGAGCAGATAATTTGTACCAACTGCTGGTGTCTAAGGTTTTTCTCTGTTAACTTAATGGACTTAATCTCTGCTCTGTATCGGTTTTTAATTTTTCTTAATTTCTCGCGGTACAGGGCCCTAGATAGGTTCATAAATTTCAGACCTCGAATATCCGCTCTTAATCCTCTCTTGGCATCCCTGATTTCTCTATTGAACGGGAATGTAACCCCCCCTGTTTTTAGCATATGTCTCTTATTAGCCGTGGCATGCTGACCTGAGAACCTGGTGATCCAATCTTCAATCTCATTTATCGTCATAGGTTTGAAGTCACAGAAGCCTAGAGCTGAAATGGGTTCAAGAGCTTCAGTGGCCAATCTTATGTTTCTCTCGGACCACACTATTCTGGATCCTGCACAGTTGGCTTGGATGCTACCCATGTTCAAAGGCGCGGAGGTAGGGCTAGGGCTGGGGATCCGAAATGTGCATTGCAGCGACGCATGGTCGCTCCATACATTAAGCTTCACGGCCATGTCGACCACTCTAGACTGCAGCTCGGGGCACATAAATATGTAGTCTAATGTGCTAGATGATGATCCATTAGACCAGGTGTGTTTCCCCGGCCGATCTCCCAAAGTACGGCCATTAATCATAGCCATATCCCAAGATCCAAGCAATTGCAGCCAGCCTAATCCTTCAGCCTCCCTCTTTCCATGGGTCATTGAACACCTTACATTGAGATCAGGATTAGAGGATGTAAGTGTTTCATCTATCATATGACAATTGAAATCCCCCATGACCACCACGGCGACATTGCCCGTTCTCAGCCACCAAGAGTACAATAGGTCCTGTATTGCCTCTTGAAGTGAGTCACGGACGAGCTCTCCTGGGGGGTTATAAAGATTGATTAGTAGAAACCTTCCCAGACCATTTTCATCATAATATTCTGCTTCTACTGCCAAAAGCTGCTCTTCAGCTTTATACTGAATCTTGCGGGACGTGATCGTATTCACTACCCCAGTTAGTAAGCCACCATAAGGGCGACCCTTACTGCCCCGTTTAGCCACTGATTGATGCATAACAAAACCATCCAGTAATAATGGGTTCAGGCACCATGTCTCTTGGAGACAAATGCAGCTATATTGAGACAGTAGGTCTACAGAGCCCTCCAACCTCAGAAGATGTGAGAAACCTCTGCAGTTCCAAGAGAGAAGTGACAAGCATCAATGGTTCTTTAACAGTTGCGGAATGGACTCTAGGAGCGACTTCAGCGCTTGCTGTATTTCAGCCAGAGCAGGGTTTTCCCCTCCTCCAGATTTAAGCATATTAGCCGCAGGGGCTGTTGTCATAGTATCTACTGGTTCGGGCAAAAGAACCTTCTCCAGTGGGTCCACATCAATATCTATGTCCACAGCTAAAAGATCTTCTTTGTATTTTCTAATTAAAGCCGCCATAGTCGGAAAAGTACAATGTATAGCAGAGACATTGGGATTTGGGCCCTCGAGGGGTTCAATGAATAGGAAATCCTCAGATTTTAGGACACGGAGTTGAGGTATATGATATAGTCTTGCTAGTAACTCTGAGCGTGTTAACCAGGGATTTTTGCCACTGGGATACAGGTTCTTGATGAAGCAAATCCGGTTCGTGTTTATATCATTCACTGACCTCTTCTGGGGCAATGATGGGGGCTCAACAGCTTCTTCTAGCACCCGTAACTCAGGGATATACTCCGGCTGTGTATGCATACTGGATTCCAGATCAGGCTCAGAAAACATCACAGATACTTCATATACGTCCGCTCCCAAGGGCTTCTCTTCGGGTATCAACCAGTCTGATAGAGGGCCCTTTGCCTTGGCCGCCCTTTGGGCTGCTCTCACCATTCTTTTCCTGGCTTTTTTAGACCGGGTCTCCGGTGCTGGATTAGGTCCTGCTATAGGCGGTTGGGCATATTTTGCAGCTGACTTATTTTTCAGTGCCTTTTTTGCCAATCTATGCTGTTTCCGTGTGGGAGGGGACCGGGGACTATGCTCCCGCTCCTGATTGTCAACCTCCTCGGGGATTATCTCCATTATACTATTGCTGTTAGGTACATGTTGTGCCTCGCCCTCTTCCATCACCACTTCCTGCTCGTCAATCTCATCGGCTATATGCAATGCGGCTGATAGATTAGTTTCTGCCTCTTCTCGAGGGAGGCCCTTAGTACCTAATGCCGTGGTGATGGAGTTAGTATTGGCCAGGATGCGTCCCGACATCTGTAGGAGTATCTTAAGGGCAAATTGCAAAGCAGCCACCGATGATTGAAGCTCAATAATCTTTGCTGAGCTAGGGTGTTGTTCGGTATTATCTTCGATCTCATTATCTGGTTCATCCTCCATCGATGCCATTACTAGATTAGGAGAAGCGGACAAGCGTCCGCTGCTTCCCCCAGCATTATGCTCCCCCGTAATGCTATTCATGCTGTTTTCTTTCAAGGATGTTATATCACTAGATAGCCTCAGGGGAGTTTGTACCCGCATCCCTCTCTATATAGTCAGGCAGAGATCTAGAAGGGAGTTGTTGTCTATGTCGTCGAAATTGGTGGTATTTAAAGAAATACCATCATTATGTATCAGTGCTGCCGTTTCCTCGATCACAGTGGAATTGGTGGCCAGGGGAGGATTCACAGAAAAAAACTCGGTTATGACCCCTTGCGCCTCCGGCAAAGCATAATTGGCATTCTTTTTAGCTTTACCCCCTTTCTTATGGGGCTCTTTAGGTTCCTTTATGGGTTGAGACTTATTTTTGCATAAGTTATATATCGAGTGGGAAGCTCTTCTACCCCGCTGCATGTCTGCGTTATAACTCCCTTCGATTCAGAGTCCAGAGGGTATGGATCAATCCAGGCAGGGGTGGTGAAGTGGGCTGGTGTTGATATGCAGAGATAATTCTCCTTATTCTGCACTGGTGAGATGAATGGATTTCCCACCTTTCCCACCTTTCACTGAGACCCTCCCTTACCAATATAGTGTACCAGGGAGCTTTATTAGCCCGGATCAAAGGCCGAAGCCCACAGTCTCCGGGAGATACTAGCAGATTCCCCTTCTTCTTCAAATCAGCTCCAGCTTAATTCCAAGGTAAGGGGTCGCGCTATCAAAGCGGGACTGCCACCAGCTCAGGTGGCCCAGCCGGAGGAGGGTGTACCAGTTCCCAGTACTGCAACCAGCACTTATGGGGGACTCACTGCCTCTTCTGATTCCTGCCCCCCTCCTCCTGTCAAGGAGAGAAGCCCACCGGGGTGAAGGCACCCAGTGAGTATATACTCTCGCGCTGATTTATGGAGTCGGCACTACTGAGGCCAATCCAGGCCGTGCCCACCTCTTTCAGGGGGGCTCCTTGCAGTAGTGGTGCCAATCACCAGGTACCCTAGCAGCTAACTGCGTATCGTGACCGGGTAGCCTGTTGGAAGCAGGTGCCGCAGGGAGCCACAGGCAAGCATCCACGCTATTCCGTTCCTCCAGGGTTCTCACCTGCTTCTTGCCAGCACTTGCCTGCACCTGCCTGCACTTCTCCCTGCTGCCTGGGCCTCTCCTTCTCTTTCGTTCCTTCTCTCCTTCACCCGCAAGGTTTTCCCCGTCCGCTCTCTCACTCACTCGAGACGCGAGTCAGATGCGAGTCAGATTCGAGGAAAGGACCCACTGGCGTGGGTTTGCGTGTCAAGCCGCACCTCTTGCTCCGGCACCAGCACAACTTCTCACAGAGGCCGCCTCCGACACGACACGAAGTATATGGGAATAATGGAATATGTTGGTGGAGCCAGCATGGAAATGTTTGGCCACAGTCAGCATGAAAATGTTTTTTTATAATGGCAAATATTGTGAGCAAAGACAAGAAAATGCATTAGGAAATGTTCCTGTGCAGGGTTGATGACTTGCATCTACTGGATTTGTTCATGATTTATGCAACAAAACCAATTGCAATAAATAAAAAAACTGTCTGGCTTTCACCCAATTTTTCACAGAAAGTGCTATGTATAATTTTAACCCATTATTTAAAATAAATTCTCGAGAGTTTGAGGCTCCCTCGCTACACTCGCAAGGTCTTGTTGTATACTTGTGGCAAATACCTGCACCCCTCTTTAAAGAAAAGTTCGCCAGCCGCCGCTGGTGGCTGATACATTTGGGTGCCAGGGGCCAGGCAACACCCCCTTGTTCTTACACTAGGTGAAAGATTTAAACTTTGAGTACAAAACATACATCTCTCACCTAATTCAGCATGCACATGCCCCTGCAGCAGCATGATCATCACGGATATTATGCATGCATAGTGGTCCAGGCGGGCCCGAAGTGTGATGTGTTCCATGCTTTGTTGGGGCTTGGCATGGAGGTGTCCTCCTCAGAATGGTTTTCAGGGGGGCCTGCAATGTTTATGTTACGCCACTAAATGGGAGTCAGCTTCTGACTTCATATAGGGAAGAAGAGGCATCTGAACCTCTAACTCGTCTGTTCTAAGGTAGCTTTTCTAATGGCCTCATTGAGGGTGTCAACCTGTCCCCTCAACTGACTCCTGTGAGACTGGCATCATGGAACGAGACAAGACAACACATTCAATATAACAAAAATCTTTTATTAATGAAGTTGTCAGGTTGGATTAAGGCCTAACTTTCCCTTTATTAAGTAGGATTTCCCTACCTAAAGAAACTAAGGAAAGTATGTGTCAGAATGTTCAGAAAAGTCTGTCTGCGTCCCAAACCTATGCTTGCCCTCACAACTAATATAGAGCAATGTGTGGTGATGTCAACCATAAACTAAATAGTGTTCCAAAAGTAACGTTCTGAGCTATTTCTAGCTTGGGCTTACACGTCAGCGTCTCTTCTCCCCATGTTAATAAAATCTTTACAATGTTCATTTCGTTTTCTTTTGGACTTGCAGCAATAAAGTTCCACACTTTTTTTAAAGGTTAAAAGGCCCTTCTCCAAGTTCAATACAGTTTCAGGGCAACAGGGCAACATGTCTCAGGGTCCCTTTCCCCAAAATCAATATAACAATATGACACAAAAAGAAGTATCTTGGAACTTTGGTTTTGTATTTCAACAGTTCTTTACAATGTAGGGTTCCCTTCCCCAAGACTGGCATACAACAATGGTTGGTTTCTTTCCTCAATAACAACAAACTTCCTTGTTAGCATGTAAGGGTTCTCTTGTCCACACAGTCCTCCCATTACAGGCCATGCCACTCCGAATCTGTTAATTCACTTTCACCAGTTCTTGATTCAATTAAAAGAGTTTTCTGGTCTTACCGCAGTTTCAGACCACATGGTCACCCACTACAGACACGCAACCAGGAACTTCCAGGTTTCCGTTAGTAGTTCAATATTTCGCCAAAACAAGTATTTTCTCAATGTGGTTCTTTAACTTTCACAAATCAGTTTTTTTCCCAACCTTGACTTCAATTTTGCAATCAGGATCATTCATGCGTCTTAACTTTCTATTGACTTGCAGTTCATTGTGCCCTAGTGCAACACGGTTGGTCTTTCCTTTCACTTTAATTCAACAGGTGTATTTTTTGCTTATTCACTCAGTTCAATATTCATTCTATGCCCTTTTCCTCTCATTCAATGTTCAATAAATGCATCTTTGCTTAATTAATTTAATTCGGCATTCCAAAAATTATGCTTTGCTTGTTTCTATCAATTCTATGTTCAATAAATACAACTGTGTTTCTGTCATTCAGTTTGGTATTCAATATAAGCAACTTGGCTTCTTTAATTCAGTTCAGTATTCAATATAAGCCACTTGGCTTCTTTCATTCAATTTATATTCAATGAATGTAACTTTGTTGCTTTCATTCATTGCGGTAATCAATAAAGACAACTTTGCTTCTAAACCTAGACCGCTACTATGTGTATGGTCTTTCTGAGTGCCCCGGTGTGTTTAAGTGTTCCAGACACTTAGCCGGACCATGTTGCTCCTTGTAACTGCTTCTCCCCCTTCATGGGAAAGCCTACTTTCCGGGCAAGTCAAACAGCCCACTCCGGCTCTCATGTGCAGCATTGCACTTGCTCCTCAGCAGCACTTGCTGCCCACCTTTCGATCCTTGGGCTATCCATCCTGCGCCATCACTGCAGCAGGACTCCCAGGATCTTGGTCAGCGTTCCAGCGTCTCAGCCTCTGTCGCTCTAGCACAGCTGCTTCTGCAGTGTCTTTCTTGTACCCGGCTTCTACTAACTACAGCAGCATTCCACCTCTTATACACCTGTGATCTGGTAATGGGTTGCAGGTATTCTTCATTAAAGGCTGCCTGACTCTCAGTACAAGGACGTGCCTGATCTTTCATATTCTTCGTACCAGTACCAAAGTGGTGGAGGAAATGGTATTCATTAATCTTAGTTGAGTCTTCCTGGTCTGAGTAACCTAATCGGAAAAGAGTGTATTATCCCTAACTCTCAGTTGGTTCTTCCGTATCTCAGAACTATTAGGTACCTCAAGAGGGGAACAAGAGGGAACTACCTTACAGTGACTTAAAAAGGTTTGGAGAGGGTTGAAATGATTGTCATAAGGACAAGGGAGATATTGTGTTTTCGTCCACAGTACCTTACTGCTAGCCTGTCTCCCTCTCTGTGTAACACTTCAGGGATGATAGTATCTCCTACTCTTTTTCAGAGATAAGGGATCATGGTGCACAATATCCCATAATTAACTCTGAGGTAGATGTTCCCTCCAATCCCTAAGGACCCTCTTTCCAGTTGGTCCTCCCTCGTTTGTCCACCCCCAGGGGCAGGATCCTAAAGCAATGGCCTTTCCCTGGACACCTGTACAGAGGATTTCGGGGGAGTAGATGTGGGAAACCCCTTAGGTATCACACACTTCACAGCAACAAGGTGAGGTGACAACTTTGCTTAGTCAGATTTCCCCCTTGTTTTCAATCACTCAAGGCTTGACTTATTGGTGCAAGCGTGACATTGATACTGGGCACATTGTGCCTACCAAATGTAGGAGCTATAGGATGCCAGGCAGAGTGAGATCCCACATAAAGTTTGAGGTCAACAAATGGTAAGATCTAGGGATGATAGAGCCCCCTCTAGTAATCCTTGGTCCAGTCCTGTGAATCACCTGTCAAAGCAGGTCTTATTTAATATTATGCCACTGAATTGCTTCATTTAGTTGTTACTGTTTATATATCCATTGAACGCAGGAAGAACTGATTAAGATGGAATAATATGATATGATATGATCTCTTATTTATATAGCGCCTATACACAATGTGTTTCAAAGCGCTTCAAGGCAAGGGAGGGAACAAGGGAAAATACAACCACATTCTTACAGGCCATGAACAGTAAGGATGTGAAATTAACTATCATACTCGGCCTGACGACATTTCAGATAGTGCAAGAGCTAAGACATAGATAAGGAAGGGAGGGGGAGAGTGGGAAGGACATGGGAACAGACAGGCGACTACCGTACTAGGCCTGACGACATTTCTGCTAGAGTTGGAGAAAAACAAAAGGTGAGGGAGAGGGGTGCAGAAAGGGAGGGGAGGAACAAAACAAGCGAGGAGATAGGAAAAGGAAGAAGGGAAAGGAGGAGGGAAAAGAGAGTAAGCAGTCAAAAAGAGTGGAGAAGCAAGAGTGGAGAGCGAATACAATTGCAGAAGTCAGTAGTAACACATAATGCTGCAAGCCAGGATACAAGATGAAGATGGGACAGCATGATTCAGGGCCACCATGAGTACAAGATGTAAAGGAAGTCCAGCATGAGAGTTGTGAAAGAGTGACACTCCGTGAATGAAAGAAGTCCATAAAAGTCAAATCCAGCATTGGCCACAAGACAGTGATGGTGAAGGAAAGCACCAGGTGGGCAAATAGATTTGCAAAACTCAACTCGGCCAGTTCAGGTGAGTCGGATTACTTAGTATGGGGCAGTTTCCCCATATTGCAGATTATGAATGTAAATAAATGAAATATTAGTGACGGAACCTAATAGCACATTCTTCTATCTACACAGGGCTGCTCAATTAAATTGACTCTTCCCCTATGATTCAATAGAAACAGTATGGGAACCAATTTTTGCTGGGGCTATAAGAAGAAAGATAATTTTGATTTGTGAAACAAGGTAAAAATAAAAATAATTTAAAAACACCTTCACATACTTTACACAATAATGCTTTTGGATTATATAATATTAGTACCCGGCAAGAGTCAAGCCGAATGCAACACACATTATGATTGGCTCTCGCCAGGTCCTTACCCGGCCGAGAATCCTTCGATTCTCGACCGGGATTCCAGCTGCCTTGTCCTCAGCGGGGGGATGTGGCAGCCCCTCAGCCAAGCCCCGGGCCATCCCCGCTCCGAATCTGTCCGTGGCTGGAGGCTGTCTTTGCCCCCCGCCAGGAACTCGGGTAAGGCTTTTTTTTTTATTCCCTCTCCTCCCTCCTCACTCCTCCCCCCCCACTTACCTTCTTGTTCCTGCTTCCCTGGCGAGGGACGAGGGAAGCCTCCATCTGTGTGGAGACTCGGAGCGGGGCCATCCCCGCTCCGCGCCTCCACACGGCTGGAGGCTTCCCTCGTCCCTCGACGGGGACGCAGGTACGCTTTTTTAAAAAAATCCCCTCCCCACTCCTGCCCTCCCAACCCAATTTACCTTCTTTTTGATCCTTTTTTGGGAGCGGGCGCACTGGGAACACTTTCCATGGCGGCCATTTTCTTGGTCGTTTGTTTCTTTTTTTTTTCTGTCCCAAAATGCTGCAGCGTTTCGGGACAGAAAAAAATGCTTTTAGTGCATTATTTTCTGTCCTCGCTCGGGCCTATAACTAGGGGCCCCGGGGCATTACCTGAATCGGTAATGCCCCCGCCGCTCCGGTCATATTGCTTAACTATATGCCTCAAGACATGATCTGAAAAGTATCTTTCTATGTATATTTTCTATAGGAGAGCTAGCTTCTGAAATAGAAAATATGGAATATATGAAAGATGGCATTAATGGACCCCAATAAAAAGGTAATTAAAACCAGGGATGTATTTTGTGTGTGTAGAACATGGAGATGCTAATTCCTCTCCACCCAAATTGTCATTTGCGGATCTCAGCAGGAACAAACTGGTTTTTAAATATAGAAATGGTTTGAAGAATAGGAAACTAAACGGTGGAAGCTTTGACATATTAAAATACTCCTTAACCGAATGAGATGTTGGTGTAACAGTACAACTTTTTCTCCTGAGGAAATTTCCAATAGATGTCATGTAGGGAAGTGAAATATGTAGAGTGCATAACAATAACAAATAATGGTATATCATAATGAAAGGAAGCACAGTGTGTTTTTGAGAAAGAGATTGCAAATAGCAGCATGAGGATTAGCAGAAGGAAATACAAAACGAGCATCTTACTGTGTTGTTGATGTATATTCTGTGAATTAATGTATAGTAGTGGCTGCATATTTGATGTGTCATATGGAAGGGGGGACACAGTACCATGCTTTTAGTGTAGCACATTGCTTTGTAATTGTTAGAAATGATTTCCAAGATTCTTCTTGATTTTGATAATAAAGAGATTTTGATGTTTGAGATAGATTCAATGTTGCTCTGTTTTCTGCAATGACGTCAATGGATAGGTGTGATGTATAGTTATGCTTCAGCATGCTCACCTGACCATGAAGGCTACCAAGAGCCAGATTGGTCAGGGGTCAGTTAGCTACCTTGGGCATGAGGCTGGTGGGGTCAAAATTCAGCCTCTTCCCAGAAAAGTACAGGCAGTACAAGACTGGGCAACTCCCACAACCCAAACACTGGTGAGAGCCTTTCTAAGCCTCACTAGGTATTACAGAAACGTTATGGCAGACTATGGAACCATAGCTGCCCCTCAGACTGTCCTCACAATTCCTCAGAAACCTAACAAATATTCTTGGTCTGAGGTGTGTTTATAGGCCTTCCAAGGCAATTCCATTTGTCACCCTCCTGCTTTCAGGTCACCTGATTACCACATACCGTTTATAGTGCCGACAGATGCTTCTGACACTGGCATAGGTTTTGTCCTTTCACGGATTAAAAAGGCAGGGAACATCCTATATGCTTTATTATTTGCTAGCTTATGGGCAGAGAGCTCATTTGGGGGAATGTGGAAAATAAATGTGTTTCCATCATAAGAGCCCTCTGGAAGCTTAGACCCTACCTCTTTGGGACTCAGTTCTCGGTGCAGACTGACCATAAGCCCTTAAAGTTGCTAATTATCATAAAGGGAGAAAATCCTAAATTGCTGTGGTCATTCTCTTACCTGGGCCCAGGTACATTCAATTTGGTGATAAGGATGGGATACTTGGAGATGAGTCCATGAGAAGGGGAGGGTCACTCAGAGGACTACTGGTGAGATGTTGATGGGCAAAGAATGCAGAAGGCACTCTTGCGGCCATGGAGAGATGCAGGAAGTCCCAGAGAAGCTGCAGAAATTGAAGCTGGGATACCAGGAGGAAATTGTCCATTCCTCTTGGCACACACATAGAGATGCAGGGCACATAAGACACACATAGTGCTGCTAAATACCAGTCCTATATGGAGAAGGAGAAATTGTGAAAATGAAGCGACAAGTGGCAACAGACACCAGTTGAGTGCTGTTTTGCTCGAAGCGCTTGGGATCCTGGGACATGTAGTCCATTGTGGCATTGCAGTGATCCGGATACTACACAGGCCAGATTGATTGTACCCAGACCCAAGTAAGACAAGGACCAAGCAGGAACCAGTCTTGACCCAGGTATGTAGAAAAAAGAGACTTGCTGTATTGTTTCAGTTACAGAAGAGGAAGCAGGTTAGGAGAGCAGCATAAAATCATCTTTCTCTTTCAGCTCTCTCACTCCCAGTCCCCAACCATTATTCCTGGATCCTGGCACACACCCAGGTTCCACATACCTCATCACATTCCATGAAACCACTACAGTCATGGACTGAGCTCATCCAGCCCAAGTACCTAGTGACTACACATCTCCTTTCCTAAAAGAAAATAACAAAAGGTCTGAGTGTGCCAGTAAACAGTCAATAAAATATACAGACTTCCATTTGCCCCGGGAAGCCACCCCAGGACCTCAGGTGTTCCACACCAAAGTGCTAACTTGCTAAAAAACAAAAGCAAAATACATTGAACACAAAACCCATCCAGGAAAACTAATACTCCTTTTGCTTGTGGCTGCCACCCCCAAGCCACAGGCCTGCCACACCTGAGCACTACCTCACTTCTCCAATTGAAGCTATCTCACCGGCCAGAACTTGAATCTCGTGGCACCCCTCACAACAAACTACTCTACCAAGAATGTGACTAAACCATCACCAAAACCACCCACGTGACACCAGCACCATCCCCCCAGCACTGCCCCCTGCAGGCCCCCTGCTTAGCGGCTGTGTACCCCACCCTGGGACTCGTCTGCCCTAGCACTTAGTCTGAGGCCCTTCTTTGCCTCCCTTTGGCACTTCCTTCCTGGGCCCCCACTGGCACCTTCATTCCTTGCTCCTTCCCGCCCATCCCCAACTCCTGTATTTCTTTTCACTGCACTTACACGTCAGAATGCCACAAGGCCTAGTAGGACCACAATTGTATATTTACTGTTATTGCCAATGTTATTTCTCCCTTGTTCCCTCCACACTTAACACTGTGGCACCTGCAAACCCCATTCCGTTGTATAGGCGCCTAACAATTGCTCAATAACTAAATAGACTACAACCACCACCACCACGTCTCCTAAAAACAAATAGAAGAAATTAAAGGATAGGAAAGTGACTTAAAACACAAAGTACACAGTAAACAGTTGCATCCACAAGAGAAAATGTACAGACACAGGTTGGCCATTCCACGTGTTTGCGGACCACCACAAACATTTTTATATATAAAAAATGTCCTAGTACCACCTTTGTCAACTTCAAGACATATTCATCATTTATAGTTGTGTGTCTCACAACATCACAACTCTTCTTAGACATCACTACCACTACTACTTCTGTGTGTCCAAACTCATTACTCACGTGTGTCAACCTCATGACATCACATTTCTATTACCGCTGTCAACTCAATGACATCTCTGACTCATTAATTCTGTGTCAACTCTTTCACGTCTGTGACAATGACTGCTCTGTTCACAGCATCTATTCACATGTCTGTCACTATGCTAATGATATTCTCTAAAACGTACCTCTTCTCCTGGACGTACACAAAACTGTGCGTCAATAATCCTATTGCTAAACTATTAGAAGAGGTACTGAGTAGCCGCACTCTATGTGCTAAGCCTCTTAGCGACACTTAGCATGACCTACAATTACCCCTATGCTCTGAATGCACCCACTGTGCCATGCACATATATCCTCAACACCATCTCACACCTACGTACATCAAATCCAAAATGTATCCAGTGTTTTTCCACCGAACGCATTTAACTCATCTGCATGGACTGTGAAATTCTCTATGCTCTCAAACATACACCTTAAGCACTATCACTATTTAACTCACGCACAAATTCACACCTTACTACAGTGCATCATCACACACACAACTCGCATCATGTGTTAATACATGAACACCCTGAGGAATGAATAAGGATACTCTGCAAGGCAGTGGCGGTCAGTCATTGCTCTGCAGGTTTTGAGCAGTATAACCTCGTGTGCACTACTCTTTTTGAGTATGAAAACTACGTACACATTTACATACGCAAATATCTTCTAACATTTTATTATCATTACCTCCTACTATGAATCAACTCTGTGCCACCATTAACCATTCAGTTCACGTTGTTTCGCACCCACAACTTCAATGTGCACTCAGTCATTTATTAACTCAAAGATTCATCTTGTTTAAATACACTTTTAGCCTAATCGTCCTGTATCAACGTCACAGCTTCATTTGTGACAACCATTACTATAAATACACTCCAGAAAGTGCAATTCAAATAATCTCAGCAACTCATTATAAACCTTGCACCCTTCACCACAGGGACGTCATTTGGGGGTCGCCAGAGGTCGCAACTGCGACCTCTGAGGTCTTCCTTGCGACCTCTGTGGTCTTCCATGTGACCTTTTTTTGTAATGCAAGCTCCTGGGCTGTGGCCAGCAATATGTGGCTCTTTAATTCTGGAGTGGCTGGATTTCTTGTTCAGGCCCCTTAAAAAAAAGATGAAAAATAAGAACAAGAGTGCCACAAGTTTAAAACTTTCAGCACTGATCCTAAATAAGAAAGAATAGGAATACCAAATAATGTGTCTTTCTGGAATTCTATACAATAATTGCTAGACTCATTAAAGGTTTATTTCAGGCACACTTCAGGGGGTGAGTCACTGATTTAGTCTGTTCTTAAATGCCTCAACTCAGCCTTTCATCCTTCTGAGGTCGATAAATGAGTACCAACACAGGTTGGATGATATTGGGTGTATATTTTTTCTATATAAAGCGCTTAAGCGTAAGTGCTATATAATAACACATTATCATTTGGTCATGGACTTTTGCTTGCATTCACAGTAATTTGGTAATATGGGCCTATACACACTGATCTTAACGATACATATGACGGTCCATTCTTGTATGAAAAGCACATCACATTTTAGTGATATAACCATATTTTTCGTAGTGTACAATGCTATGTGATGCCACTTCCTGTTTTGTCAATGGGTGAAAGGTTGAGTTCCATCGCTTCCCAAGACATAACTTTGGGGTGGGGTCAAATTACATCACTTCCTGTGATGTCATCAGGGGTCAAGGGTCGTGTGACGTCACTTCCGCTACCCCTGGCATTTTAGCGAAATGACGTCCCTGCTTCACCAACTAATTATTCACTCCAAAACATCGCCTTTACGGCCCATTTGTAAAATCCAAATTATCTTGGACTTCCTGAGCATTAGCAATCTCAGACCTTTATTTATGTTATATTTTGTGTGATTAAACACTATAAGGATGCAGAAGGAAGGCTTGGGCACAAATCTGGCATCATTTTGGCTATGAACATTTCTTAACGAAAAATAGAGTGGGAAAAATGCCTCTCTGTCGCTAAATGCTAAGAGCCGTTTCCCGGCCTCAAAGGAAACTAAGGAATACGTCAGGATGTCAAAACAAAAAATCTGTTACTGTCGTGTCCAAAACCCTATTCCTGGCCCTAACACTAATAACCTAAATCAGCTGTATAGGGAATGTCTTGTCCAAAGTAAAGTGTTCATTATAACTCTTGCCAAAAGAAAAGCACCCCAACTCTTGGGTGATCCAAAAGACAAAAGAAATGTTCTACCAAGAAAATGTTCTAGGTTTCAAGGGGTTTGTGCCTTTCCCCTGGAGTCCTTCTGTTTCTACTTTCCTTTTCTCTGGGTCCTAAAGACCCTGTGTCTTCTCAGGTAAATGCCACTGTATTTTATATCTTCATAAGGGTGTGAGTCCCAGACTTGTGATTCTTTATAATACCAGCTTGGTGATTTCCCTGCAAAGCATGGGTTTTTAATTCTCAAACTCTTCTTTTGGTGCGAGTCCCAGATTCGCAGTGGATACAAATAACAGCTTGGTTCACTCTCCTGCCAAGAATATGTCCATCTTGGTTCAATCCCCTCCCAAGTGTATGTCCTCCGGTGGACTGTCTTTATATCTCTCTGAGTCCCACAACCTCCTTGACTTTCACATGGGTGTGAGTCCCAGACTTGCAATGTTCTCTTGGAATGACTTGGTTGACTCTCCTACCAAGCATGTGCTCCTTTCTGTAGCATTTCTGCACTATTCAGGGTTCCAGACCCCCTTTCCCTCTTATTCTTTTGTGGGTGCTGCAGACCAGTGGCCAAATCTGACACTCATGCCCCCTGCACGACTCTCTACATGAAGACAGAGAAACGATCGATGCACCTCGCTCTTGGGCCCATCACTGCAATCATCTATGTATTGCAGTTGTGAAAAACTGTATTTTCTTAGACAACCATTCAGGCTATACCCAATTAATGATTTGGACGACATGGAATTGACATCAATCGACCAGGTCGACTGACTGGGGAATCAGAAACCAATGATGTCATCACTGGCATCACGACATAGCTGCGTTTATATATGAAGTACATATTCATGCATTCATGTAGCTAAACGAAACTGCACTAGTTTATTGCATATATGCATGAAGCACATGCTTATGACCCACTTAGTCAGGGGATGAACACACATATATATCTCTATATTTATATCTTTTGCCAAAAATGAAACCGCAAGATGCACAAAATTCATATATCTAGCTTGCACATGCTTAACTGCTACTAACATGGAGAAGCTATGAGGAATACTATAGAAGTTGTAGGCCTCTGAAACGAACAAAAAGGAGAGAAAGATTCTGACTGCACAGAAAGGTTGACACAATCGCCGCAGCTCGAGGCAAGCAGAAACAAGATATCCAGCCCAGTACAAACGGGAAGCAGGACAATTCCATCTACTGAGATATTGAGCCACATGCAGATATTCAGGATAAAATCCTTATAATTACAGATGAGAAGGCTTCATTTTGTGGTCTAGACACACTTGACCCAGACAGAAGACTGTTCCCAAGGAACCAAAGAGAAGATCCAAGTGTTGCCCATCTTTCGTTAACTGACTGCACTCTCACAGGCTTGGGTGGTTGGAGATTAGCAACGTTAGGGAATGCTTCGCACCTACATGTTCTTTCTCATTACCCTGAACAGGTACATTCAGTCTGAGAACTGTATAGGGTCCCAGGGCTGGGAGGACACATTCTGCCCAAACCAAATTCACCTTTCTCAGGGGGATATCATTTGTTACATGGGCAAATGGTTTTGAGCAGACCCTGCAACATTGCAGATGGGTGCTTTAAAGCTGGTCCTAGGAGGAGCCTCTAGATATGGCTAGTCAATTAGAAGACTAACCTATGGAAGTCTTATATGTAACCTTGCCCAAACGGACTAATGTAAGTTTCTTATAGGTTTCTGGGAGGGAACCTGGATTTGTGATGTCAAACCAGAATAAACCCAGGTGACACATGGGTAGAAGCTGAGAGCTCTAGATGAACCGTGTTTTTCTGGTGTAATCCCGGTGAAGTTAATTTGCTAATAAACAACAGTAACTGTGCCCCATGGCTGAGTCCTCTGTCCTTGTGGCTGGGAGTTTCTATACAAAGTGGTAGCAGAGGGGGTCACTAGGTTCTTTCGGAAAGAAACCGCCTCATCCTGCCGCATGTTCGAGGGGCTGTGTGGTGACCCATGGAAAACGACACAAAGAGTAACACGTGAATGCAAAAGAGGTTGACAGGAGCCGCCTTTGGAAAATTCCTGCCCGCTTCCTGTGGGACACCTATCAGACCGGGAGGCATAGTGGCAGGTTGTGGGAGAGCCGGTGCCCGCGAGACTTCAGCGGATCACAGAATGTAAGTATAGACTCAGCTAGACAGCTAATGTAGGGAGAAAAGATCTGTTCAGCGGTTTCTGTGGTTTCGATTGGTTTAGTGCTTCAGATTATGATTTTGGGGTGGTGTAAAGATATGTGTTTGGTGGGCAGTCAGTTTGGGAGGTATGCTTAGAAAGTCAGAAGAAAATGTACATGTTGGTTTACCTGGGTATATTGGCTAGTGGAAAAGACTACATTATATTACGGAAGGTGGTATCCTAAGTTTCTCTTGGAGAGGTAATCCTGTGAGGCAACGCTACAGAAGAGGGACCACATGATTAGTTGGTTTACCCCGTTAGAAGAAGCAGGACGGCAGCCATGTATATGTTATGTTGTATCGTGTTGTTGTGTTGCGACAATTTTTCCTCTATGGTAGAGGTGATGTCACCAATGAGGTGGTTTAATAGGATTTGAACATTGCGAAATATGGTGAAATTCGGTAGGCATTTTGTCAATTATGGTTGCGAATCAGTGCTGTGCCATCGGGGCATAGTGTGAGAAGCATGTGAGTGGAATTGTAAGTTAATCCTTCAGGGAGGAGAGTCGCAAAAGGGGCACTGCATGCAGTACAACTGTGTTTATGTTGTTGAGCCAGAGAGGCTGAGAACAAATCAATCAGAGGTCAAGCAAGTATTGTTCAAAGTATTGTTTAAAGTAACACAATGGGGGATATGCCTCTCCAACACTTTTACAAGTCCCTTCCGCGGTATCAAGACAAAATACGCAATTGTAGTGCAGAGTGGACTTGTGAAACAGAGGGGAAGTTAACGAAGACAGACGTTTTTCCAAATGTGTGCAGCAACAAATGGTCACTTACCTACAGGCAGCAAAAAAGTAAAGTAAATTAAGAAACTGATTGCCAATCCCAGAGTTGCGGAAAATGTTTCTGGATGAGGTAGGGGATTTGACTCGGTGACACTGGATGATGAGCCAACGGGATGCGCAGAGCGAACAGCCCTCGGCTCCTTCTCGCCCTCCTCCTCCTCCAACAGTAGACACAGACAGAGCAAGAGAGAGCAAGGGATTTTACCCATTGAAAGAAATAAAAGCAGTGTCAGGATACACAAATCTCACTTTTGCACCACCAGTGTTTAGTAGCAGAGACACACTCGATAGAGCAACACAATTGAGTAAATGGCACAAGACAATAGCAGTGAATGCAAGGAGTGCAGAGAGATGCAAGCAAAATTATAGGAGAATGATACAGGGAAGACAGGATTTGCTACGGGCCAAGAGTTAGTAGTATCAACTGAATGGATAGGTGGACAGATATTGCTCAAAGTAGATGGAAAGCCAGAAAGCGAAACAGGGAACTTGGAGACGGAAGCAGTGCCCAGTAAAGACAAGGAGGAGGATTTGACAGAGATAATGGAGGAAGTGCATAGGATGGAAAGGTTAGAGATAGAGAAAACTGAAAAGTTTCAGTATATGTAGAGTGATTATAAGCGCGAGAAAGATAAGAGAAGGAGCAAAAAACAGAGAGAGCTAGAAGATATAGCAAAGGGAAAGGCAGAAGAAGAATGGGAAAGACAAGCACAGCTAAAGAAGGAAAAAAGGAGGTTAGAAGCTGAGTAGACCGTTAAAGAGCGCTTACGCAAACAAGAGGAAGAGAGCAGAAATTAAAGGGACAGGGACGAGTGCAGAAAGAGGCACTCTACCAAAGTAGTAGGGATTAAGATGGATTTGGCATGTTTACAGGATGAGGATTGGGAAGTTATACAGAGAAGGATAGGGGCACTCTATAGGAGCAGGAGAAGCAGCACAGCTGCTGCACGGGCAGACTGAAGTGCTGAACCTTCGGTGAGAGGGGAACGTGAATTTACATATCGAACAAAGGGAAAGCAGCGTGAGGACCTCATTTTAAGCAGACATTAACAGTAGTATTGGAACCATGGGGTCAGACAAAGACTCACAGGGAGAAAGGATGATTAGGAGGGAAAACACATTTTCTGCTCCAGGGAAGTGAGCCTAGGCAGAGACAGTATGGGGAAATGAGGAAGGTATGGGCAGAGAAGAGGGAGAGGTGGAAGGGTGACTGTTGCATCCCATAGGGGTCTGGGGGAATGAGATAAAGACGACATCACTCCGTATGCACAGAGGCTTAGGGCCCGGCCCCAACGGAAAAGCACAGGGATAGCCCGGGCATTCACAGCCACTAAAGATGTGGGGAACGAGACAGAGGAGGGAGACAAACACAATTCCCATTACTAGAGAAGGTAGGTGGGCAACCTCATTCCTTGGCAGCAAATGGACAAAGTCAATTTAAGATGCAAGTTACCGTTTTTTCGGCTGGGGCTGGCAAGTGAATCTATAACATAGAAAGACTAACAGCAGGGGCAATGTTAGCCATGGGAGATATGAAAAGCCTACTTTCAGCCATTATTGGGCAGGTAGCTGACGAAATATGAAAAAGAGCAGGGTATCCTGGAGTGACAGCACAAAACACGGCACACAATGGTGCGCCATTCAATAACTGTCGAGCGGGCGTATGGCAAGCTCTAAGGGTGCAATATCCAGACACCTCGGTCATAAGCTTGATTATGGTACGCAAAATGCGCGAGGATGAAGACCCCCTCCAAAACATTCAACAGCTTCAAGAGAGACAGTGTCTTGAGATGAGAGAGCCTTGGAACAAAATGGTGGGGTTATTTTATCATATATTATGTCGAGGGCTACCAAACCACGTGCAAAGCAGCTTAAGAAGCTAGTGGGTATGGAGGCTAAACCGTGGTCAGGGATCCAACGAACTATAGTGCACTATTTTAAATGAATGCAAGAGAATTCAAGAAAAAAGCAGGAGGAGAGGAACAGGAGGAAGCAAAATGAGTACAGAAAAAATTATCAAAATATACTAGGGAAGGAGCAGTGCTAACAAGCGGAGAAGGAGTAGTTACCCAGCACATGCAGAACAGACCACAGAGGGCAGAGGGAGGTTTTGCAGGATGAGGGAATATGAACCAGTGGTCAAGAGGATGAGGAGGGATATTTCCGGGAATAGGGTTCAGAGAACTAAATCAGCAGAACACGGGAGGGTTCCAAAGCGGACAGCAAAGGCCAATGGGGGTCCCATTGTATGTTCCTTTTGCGGATGACAAGGACACATAGCGCAAGCCTGCAGGGATAGAGGACCGATATATCAAAACAGGGGAATGCAACAACAACCCATGTACCAGACTGAGCAGAGTAGACAAAACAGACCACCAAGTCCTATGCCACCACCTTTCCACTACAGCCAACCTCTCTCGCAATGCCGCCACATGGATCACCTCCTTCTTGCAAGGGAGGACTATGTAAGTTTTCTCGGACCTTGCCTCAGCCTAGTCCACCATCATCCTATGCGGCGTCCCGCAAGGATCATGTATTTCACCAACCCTCTGCAATATTTTCACACAACCTCTCTTTCTCATCCTTTACTCCCTAGTGATCTCCTACACAAACTATGCTGACGATACCCAGATCCTCCTCATCCTCACTGGAGATTATGACACTGACTCAAAGACACTTAACCACATATACAACACGATTCAAGCATGGATGGCAGCCAGTGGCCTATGCCTCAACTCAGACAAAAATGAACTACTCATAGTGGGCTCCAAGGAAACACTTAAGAACCTTGACTCCCAATTCAGCCATTTTACGATTGATAATATTAAAATCCCAGTGGAAAATTCAGTAAAAACGCCATCGCCTCCACAGCAGCATACCATGCCAAACTGCTGACAGCAACCAGACCCTTCCTATCTAAGGATAACTGCATTGCGATTGCCAGAGCCATCACAGGATCAAGACTTGACTACTGTAATGCACTGTTCTTGGGCACCTCTAGCAAAAACATGACCACATTTCAGATTATACAAAACAGTGCTTTGAGAGCAGCCACGGGAATACCCAAGAAAGAGCATATCACGTCAACTAGGAAAGAGGCACACTGGCTCCCAGTAAAGGAAAGAGTCCTCTTTAAAGCACTTTCCCTCACCCACAAGTCTATCCACCTCACTGCTCCACCCTACCTCTCTTAGAGAATCCACCCCACTAGATCCACCAGAATGACCGGAACTCCATATGCAAACATGCTCACAATCCCTAGAGTCAAGAGAGCCAGAGCCGTCGGGATCAGCTTCCCGTACCTAGCAGTGCTGCAATGGAATGCTCTACCATCACCCTTGAGAGCAGAAGTCTTTCACCTAGCGTTCCCTAAGTCGTTGAAAACTATGCTCTTCAACTAAAACTCATCCAAGCCAGAAACTCTACTCATGTTTTAGCTAATATCTGTATCTGAATGCATATATAATGTTAAGATAATGTACCCCAAACTCTGTAATTGTACTCCTGCTATGTTTTCATCACATGTATGTAACTTTTTGTAACTAAAACTGCCACAAGTAACAGTGCTGCGATGTCTTTGGGCTGCATGTGCGCTATATAAATGCAACAAATAAATAAATAAATAAACACTGATGACCACATGTCCGCGCTGACATATGCACCACAACAGATGCATACCCAGGACATGCAAACACAGCAATATCAGCCCATGATGCATGCATTAAAGACACAGGGGTACATCGGGCAGTCACAACCAATGCAGCCAGCACCAATACAATCGAACACCATAGCAATGACACATGCAGACTCCACAATGCAGATACAGACTCCTGTGCGAAAACTGGGGGGGGGGGTGACTGTCAAAGGTGGCAATCCATTTACAGGGATGGGGATGTTTCTATATCTGCAATAGGACAGCCCACAGACGGACCTGTAAGGTTTGATCCTATCTATTACACCTAATCTGGCTGAGGAACCATGTATGTGGGTGACCATAGGTGACAAAACATTTCCTTTCTAGTGGATACAGGGGCGACTAGATCCTGTATCAGGGAGGGGAGATATCCAATGTCAGGCATTGCCATGAATGTGCAAGGATGTTTTGGGGCATCAGATTTGTTTCCTTTTACTGACGAATTATCACTTTCTGTAGGGGAGCATGACCTGACCATGCCACTGTTATTTTCCCAACAGACACCAGTAAATATAATGGGTAGAGACATGATGAGCAGACTGAACATTACCATTTCATTCACTGACAAGGGGATAGTGAGTTCGACACTAGGAATTAATTACATGAACGTGAGGGAACTCGTATAAACTTATTGTGGACAGATGGTATAGAGAGGGGTGCCAGTATTATTATATTATAGACATAGAACTTGAATTAACAAACACTAACTCGATAACAGCACATTTTTGAGGCTTTTCTTTTTAGCATCAACTCATAGACACCTGGAGCATCGCAAGACAACAAGATGGGACGCATAATACGGACTGTTGTAATAATGTTGTGTGCCTTCTGCTGTATCTTCCTCTTTACACTCCTTGCTTTATAAAGATTGTTGTTTGCACATGAACAAGCTTCGACACCTAGTAACATGACCCCAGTCCATGCTGTTACAGAAGCCATATCGAGGCAGGCAACAAGCACGGCTAAAAAGGTAAAAAGAGTTAGGTGCAGTGCAGAGGTAGATTTCAATTGGGTAAATTCATATATAGCTAATTCGGCCCATATATCGGATAACATGTGGTATAGCCACATGGCTAAGGTGGGGAAACAACCAAAGAGAATTGTAATGTCTGCTCTCTCATACCCTATGCCATGGGTGCATCCAGGACATTCATGGCAACTGAATATCGAGTGGCGACAGCACAATGCCTTATGCATTTATCACTCTGCACCACAAGAGGTCGATTTCAAGTGAAATGAGCAACACTAAGGTGGATGTCCAAGAAAACGTTCCTGTATGAAGATAACTATATAAAGACTCAAGAAATGTTAGAGGATTACTGGAATACAGGTAAAAGTACAGAATACATCACAGAAGGCCGTCATCAAGGGGAGGTACAGAAAGTGATACAAAAGGAGTTACAGTGTCCCAAGACAGGGCACCTAGAGATTGGAGGGATGCCAGGATGCTGGGAAAGACCACAGATGCTGGTGTATGGACAAGTATACATCTCAGAAGGATGGGAAGAGGGAGTAGTTGTTAGCAAAACATATGCTCTACTAATAGTTCCAGTGAAAATAGTACAGCAGGAAAATGACAAGTGCCTTAAGGAATGGGAAGCAAGCGCCAGGTTACTCACATGGGCTGAAAATTAAGCAGGACCCCTGCACATCATTCCGCTCAAAGGAGCCCTCTTCATGTTTTCAGAATGATGGAGAAGTAAAGGTTGGAGAGAATGAAGGATGCAAACAGATTTTGAAGATACCATGTATGAAGGTCAGGACAGCAGTACTTATGAACCACTACACGGCCTGTGGGTTGAAAGCATACCTGCAGCTGCCATTCAACTGGAGGCGGGGAGGTATGTTAACTCATACATCTGAATACCCCAGCATTAGTAGTGCCTCCGACAGACATAACAATGGAAGGGTTTCCTAAGATATATAACAGCAAAAGGAAGAAGAGGTATGCAAAGCTGACAAGAATAAGAAGAGGGATATATGCATCATCAGAGATGAAAAAGGCATTGGATGCGATACAACCAGAGCACAGGCCACTCAGCAGAACTGAGATTTTCTTTGCATCCATTGTTCCAGCAGTAAAGTCAAGCATGAATGCCAAACAGCTGTAGATTACCTGTTGCTGATGCAGACAATAAACTCAATGTCAAATGGTGCAACTCCTTCAAGGAAGAGCTGAGAGCGTGAAGATTGAGGGCCCTCCAGAACAGATATGTTCTGGAAGTCCTGACAGCCATGGAAGGAGGCATTTGTGCCAAGATCGGGTCTTCCTGTTGTACATTTGTTCCTGCCAATGACAAAGATAAAGGGACGCTGACAGAGGCCATAACCAGGCTTTCTGAAGTTCATATGAAAATGGAGGCAGAAGCGAAAAACTTTGGAAAAAGATGAAGGTTGGCCATCATACATATTCTCGTGGATACCAACATGGATAGAGAATGGACTGATGGTACTTTTGGCAGCATTAGTACTAGTGTTACTAGCACTTTATGCCATCAGGATAATAATAGCGCAGAGTAGAAAAACAACTAAGAAGACTGTAGGGATGAAGGTGCTGATTGACATAGAGACAGAAGAAGATATGGAGACGAAAGCACAAAATGCATTAAAAACACAACTTATGCAGTGCCCTCTCTTCCCAACAGGAGCAATTTCCGAGTACCCTTACAATACACATGACTATTGGAGGAAGTGGGTTTGGTGCACCCCTGGCGGAGACTGCAGTTATATCACATGGAGCCTGGATGACCATGCCAAATACTATGGACATCTCGGAAGAGTAATGAAGGTATGGCTCCCAAAACTGCTGATAAGCATAGAGAGTCGTGTAGGTAGTATGGTCGATTGATCGACATGAAATTGACATCAATTGACCAGGTCGACTGCCTGGGAAATCAGAAACCAGTGACATCATCACTGACATCATGATGTAGCCATGTTTATACATGAAGTGCATATTCATCCATTTATGAAGCTACACACACCTGCACTAGTTTATTACATCTGGGCATGAAGCATATGCTTATGACCCACTTAGGCAGGGGACGAACACAGATACATATCTCTATATTCATATCTTTTGCCTAAGCTGAAACCGCAAGATGCTCAGAATTCATATATCTAGCTTGCACATGCTTAAATGCTACTAACATGGAAAAGCCATGAGGAATACTTTAGAAGTTGTAAGCCTCTGAAACTAATCCAAAGGAGGGTCAGATTCTGACTGCACAGACAAGCTGACATGATCGCCACAGCTTGAGGCAAGCAGAAACAGGTCATCGAGCCAAGGACAAAGGGGAAGCAGAAATATTCTAGCTACTGAGATAGTGAGCCACTGCAGAAATTCAGGCTAAAATCCTTATAATTACAGATGCAAGAGATTCATTTAGTAGTCTCGATACACGTGACCCAGACAGAGAAGACTGTTCCCATAGAACCAGAAAGAAGAAGGTACAAGTGTAGCCCATGTTTCGATAACCGACTGCACTCTCAAAGGCTTGGGTGATCAGAGAATTGCAACATTAGGGAAATCTTCACACCTCCATGTTCTTTTTCATAACCTTGAAGAGGTACATTCAGTCTAAGAGCTGTCTAGGGTCCCATGTCTGGGAGGACAAGTTCTGCCTAATCCAAATGCACCTTTTCCAGGAAGATATAATTGTAGCATGGGCCAATGAATTTGCAGCGACCGTGCAACATTGTAGATGGCTGCACTAGAGGTGGTCCTAGGAGGAGCCACTAGATATGGCTAGCCAATTACCTTGCCCCAACCAACCGATTTAAGTGTCTTGTAGGTTTCTGGGAGGGAACCAGGATTTGTGACGTCAAATCTGAATAAAACTGGGTGACACATGCATAGAACTGAGAGCTCTAGATGAAGCTTGTTTTTCTGGTGTGATCCCTGTTATGTTTATATGCTATTAAACAACAGTAACTTTGCCCCACTGCTGAGTCCTCCGTTCTTGTGGCTGGGAGTTTCTGAGAGGCCCAAGTATACTTTGCGAATAAGTAGGATGACTGCTTGAGGAACTCGGCCACGCTATACAGTGCAAGTCCCAGACTTGCAAAGTGCTGTTGCAACCACATGGTTTTGTCTCCTGACAAACATTCACTTCCTTCTGCACTTTCCCATCTTCTCTCAGGGTCCCAGACCCTCCCACTCTCTTGTCTTCCTAATGTTGCGGGTCCCAGACATGGTTGCAATAGTTTGGTTCATTGTCCTGCCAAAATGCTCCTTTCTGCAGAGTATATTGCATTATTCAGGGTCCAAGACCCTCTTTCTTTCTCATTCTTATGTGGGTGTGAGTCGCAGACTCGCAAAGTACCATTGTAACCACTTTTTTACTCTCCTGACAAGAATACGCTCTCTTCTGTGCTTTCCGGTATTCTCTCAGGGTCCCAGACCCTCTCACTTTCTTGTCTTCATATGAATGTGGTTCCCATACTCGCACTATATGGTTTCAAATTCCTGGTTCACGCTCCTGCCAAGCAAATGCTCCATTCTACACTCTCTTGAGTTCTTTGAGGTTCCCAGGCCCTCTCAGACTCTTGTTCCTGTTGCTACCCAACACCTCATGGACCTTCAGCTCTGCCTGTGTACTTGTTTCTCTAGTGCATGTCTTCCACGCAGTGGCGCTTCTGTCTGGGGCTGTGGCAGCATGCGGTTGCTTGCCTCGGTCGGCAGCATCCCCACCAATCAGTTTTCCTTTGGTTTCCCATTTGCGGTCACTCCGCCAATCCCTTCTACCTTCGTGGGACAGGGCTTCGCTTCCCGGCAGCTTCTGAGGCTTTGTGATTCCCACAGGCTCTCTGGGGCAATGCACAAAGGAGATTCTTGTCCTCTGCTTGTTTCCTCGCTCCCTCTCAGCTCCTTCAGTGCGTCTCTTGCTTCAGCTCCAGGTATGCCGGGTCGGCACCTGCTCAGCTACCTCACTCGAGGACGACTCCCCCCATCTTGTTTGCCCTCTAATTTTTGGTATATCTCTGGCCCAATCGAATATGAGGAACGACTAGACTGTTCATTCCATTTCTCTGGATTAATCATCATACTCCTGATGCTCTTCTTTGTCACAGTCATCATGGTAGAGTTGTATGGGAAACATTTGGTCATTCCAGAGTTGTTAGTCAGCACTATCAAATTAAGTGGTTTAACCTCACAATGACAGATATTAACACTGCTTGGAGAAAGTGAGGGAGAACATGATTTTTGGAAGGAGGGAGGGTCTACTAAGTCAGTGGGATACCGTGCTCTCTGGGAACAGTTGTTCCTAATTCTGTAAGGGGCTTGCTCTCTAAAATGATCCTCCCCCAATGCACCACCCGCAGGGGCACTATTGTATGGTGGATGCACTGCTCTGGCCCTATGGGAAAGGTCTCGCCACAGGGTTGAAAAGACGACATCCTCAGTTTCGTCGCAATACTTCATTTCTAAAACATCTCTGTGTCACTGACTACTCCTCTGCAACCGCGAAAGATCTCTCACTATGTAGACTACCCTGATGTAGATAAAAGCATTTACATCTGCTCTAATGCCTTTCTTGATTCATCTACTGCTGCTGTATAATTGTTAATTAAACATCCCTTGTCTCAGAACCTCATCGCCACATGTTTCTCTCCCAGAGTCACTGCGGTATAGAACACATAATAAAAGCTTCTAGATAAAGTATCTCATCAGCATGTTTCAAACATTCTCCATAATCAATCCTTTCAACTCTGCCGCCGCCATGTAACCTTCAGTAAAGAAACCCAAATCTTTCAATAATTAACTTATTTTTTCGTTTCCGCTCCGGCGCTGAAATGTGTATGCACAGGCAACATTCCATTGGTCGGGGACACAACATCACCCATTTCCATTGGGCATTTCCTTGAGCCACCTCTCAAGCCTCCCCATGTATTCAGAACTCTGGCACCGATCGATAATACCGCAATGGCGCTGGCCCCTGTGCGTTCCAGCAACAGTCACACTGGAATGGACTGGCACAACCAGCGCTAGGACATGAACAACTTCACTGAGCACATCTATATGCTATATGCTTCCGCTTCCCCAGCTCATGTCCACAACTCCTGTGCCAGGGTGATCTGGCCCATGCAGTGTCTGGATCACTCCACTGCCGCAACGCACTACATGTCCCAGGATCCTCATTACCAAAATAAAGTACCTGGGTCTCGGGTGAGTCAGTGAAGAGGCAGGAACAAAGCTTGACACAGGCATGTATAAAAAGAAGGTTGATTTATTGATTCAGTTACAGAAAGAAAGATACGTTTGGAGAGTAGGGTATATGCATCTTTCTCTCTCAGCTCATCCAGCCAAGTACATAGTCACTACACTCAGGTGGTCCATAAGCCTTCAAGGCTTTGACTTCACCATTGACCAGAGGCCAGGTGCTCAACATAGCAATTCTGATGGACTATCCAGAATGTATAACAGACTGGAACAAGAAACCCACACAGGGGTGGGTTAGATCTCCTATCCCTAGTCTGAGGGGACAAGTGTTAGGAAAGATTTCTCTCTAGGCAACTTTCCCTCCATATTCTATGGACCCTCAAACATTTTGCTTTTGTTTTTTAACCTGTCCTGACTTTGTCCAGGGATGTGAAGCCTTTGGCTTCACTCCCTGGCCTCTTGATCAGTTTGGCCTGGGGTCAGTCCTCCAGACAATTAGTATTGGGAAGCTATATCTCCCTTTTGTCTTTTTACCTTTTTACCTTGTTTGGTAACTTTCTAACAGTGCGCACAGAATCTTACAATGCAGTACAGTGTGGATACTTTTGTATCACCCTCGTCTTTTACACTTGGGATTATTGATTACTTGTATATGGGCGTAAAGACAAGCTGGTGGCAGCAGGTAGCTTTTTACCATTTTGCATTAGTTTTAATTTGCACATTGATGTTTAACATGTCTGGTTACTAAACGTGGCTAGTGCCGTAAAATGACCATGCCACAAGATCTTTAACCTGTCCTTTGGCCATATTTTTGTTTGGCCTTCTTCCTGCATTCTCAGGTTAGGAAATCCCATATAAGGTCATGTACTTGCCCGGGAAAGCTACTACTTTCACATGTTAGTGATGTCTTTGTGTGTGTGTGTGTGTGTGGCCCAGGAGGTGGGTGGGACTGTCTGGTACCACTCCACTTGTGTGGTGCCAGAGATTCTGGGTGTGGGACATGAGTGAAACCCACAGTGGTCCCTGATTGAACTACTGCTGGCTGTTTGAATGCTGCATATCCCTGCCTTTAGTGGACTTGGACATGGCAGGATTTAGGATAAGAAGAGGACTCCTGCAGCCATTTCCTCTGATCAGCATCGGAACCAAGTATCCTATGTAGAAGAGGAGCTGTCTAGAGATCTTTGATGACTCCCAAATAGGCGTGTATGCCTTCCTCCAATTGTTCTGGGGAAGTCCTGCTGGACTGCCAGATCTCCTAAGCCTTCTGAAGTGTCCCTGCACCACCTGGTGGACTGAGCAGCACTCCAGTGGGCTACCTCATTATGGTTCCGTGTTTGTCGCCAGACTTTCATTTGTCGCCAGCATGTGCCACAAGTCACCTTCCTGCCAAGGTTCAGCTTCACAGCATCAAGGGATCCTTCACACCCGTGTGTGATAGCCGCCACTGGAACTCACCGTCTCTGAGGTCTGCATCAGTTCCTTCTGCATTTCTTCTTCGCAAAGGGTAGCACTCTGCTCCTGGAACCAATTGGAAGAATATTTGCACCCACAACTCCTTGGCACCTTGTATTAGATCCAACAGGGGGAAAATCTACATCCAGCGACCCCAAGTCGACAAACCTAGTCATCTGGCAAAATCGGAAGCAGGATTGTAATTAATTGCAATGCATTCACCTCCCCCTGTTCTCCATAGAATACACCTTAGACTACATTTTGGTTATTCCATTCCATCACTTTTTAATCATCAGATCTAAAATCTTTGTATCTGAAAGACAGGAATAATGTTCAACATACCTGTAACTTGTTGAATATCTTCTGGAATACTTTCCTCATCACAAGAACTCCTCTTACACCTGTCCCCCCTCCTACGAAGAAGCTTTGTGAATTTTGGGCAGAAGGCCCCATGCATCATGGAAATTGGACTTATGAAGTCAGGGTATCATTCTTGTGAACTGGTTTCAATCTATTGCATCATTACTTACCTTCATTTAGTTGTGTAAGTTGTTGTATGCATTCCCAAAAACTTGTAAGTGACTGCATATATGTTTGATAATTAAGCATTGTGTGAAATTACTACCTGCTTGTTTCATTTTGTAGTGTGTGTTTTGGGCATATACTAAATCGAGTATTATTGTACTTAGCTATCTACATTGAATCATTGTGTGTTTCACTGAGTGGACTCATTGTGGACACCTGACCCCACTCACTTTCTCCTGAGACTAAGACTAAACTATTCTCCACGCTAACCTTAATTGGGTTTGGCTAAACTTTCAGAGTACCCCTGTTCACCATAGCTAGGGTGGCCTCCTAAAATCTGTCCACCAAGCCAGATTCTAGCAATTCATCTAAACAATTAACAATGTTATATTCTACTGAATCATCTATTGAGATCTGGGACTAAGTTGAAATAGAAAAGCAATCTAAAAATACACAGGTGCCCCAATCATTGGTCTGGGAGCCTTTCTTCTAACAAATCCTAGCTAAAACCCCTCTGGCCACTCAGCAGACTTCTGTAATTATACCTTATTCTCCCATATGGGTGGCAGAGGAGGTGAAATTCATCAAGAGATGCCAGATTTCACCAAACACCTGCACAGAGAAGGCTACCATAATGAACGGTTATGCCCTGTGTCTTCCCGGAACCCATAATACTAAAAGGAACTTCAACACAAAACACCTAAAATGGTGTGACGACACCGCTACCACAGACACATGAATCTACCACCTTCTAGATGTTCTCTTAGGTTACATAACAACTGCTCACATTTCACCCTATGTGTGTGGCCTACAATTCGTGTAATGTCAAGCACAACAAGCACACCACTGATAGACCTTTAAATAGGCCATTTATATTCAATGCATGACCCAACATTGACCAAGCATCTGTTCTATTAGTAAAACCATTACAATTAGGGTGCCATACCTGTTTTCATATGCTTATTTTTTCCTAAAAATGGAAGTGTCTTCACAGGTTGGTAAGGTAAATTACGATTCATGATCTTTTGAGAGGACAAGATAATATGATACAGAAAGTCACTTATCCTTTCTCTTTGTTTCCATTCACTCTTAATTAGTTTTGTCTCTCAGGTGACATATTGACCAGGTGTGCCTGGTGGGATGCAGCAGGCTTTGCACCAGATATTTCTTGCATTCCTCTTCTCCTGTTGCCGTTTTCGCTTTGCCTGACCCTTCTCCTACAGAAACACTGGACTGCACAATAGCATTGTCTCTGTTGCTTTGGACTCAGACCTCTTTCCATGACATGTGGCAATAACCTAACGACATTCATTGAAAGAGAGGACAGACCACAAGTCCCGCTCCTAGAAATTCATGGTCACACAACCATCGCGTGGGTTTCTTTATGGAGCTTAGCCTTTTACGTGCCGAAAACAGGAACTAAGGCTTTCGCAACGGGTGGATAAAAGCCCTCCTGGTGTTTATCAGAGGCTGTAGTGAAATACAGAGCTCTTTGACCAAGTACCCACATTTCGTTTGGATGAACATTGCGATAGTATACACATGGCCAGTGGGATGAAAATACAGCATTTGTGCGCTCACATTTCACCACCCATCAACCCAGACTCTGCATTGCAGTGAAAGCAATAAGGAAGGAACTAGGTTGCAGAAGAAAGCAGGGTTACTGCACAACTCACCTACTGGGGAGCTCACAGTGCATACGCATTGTAGAGAAGTTGAGTGTCTCTACGTTCTGCTGTGCATCACACACTGCTCTCTGACACTTCAGTGGTGATAATAGCTGCGGCTGAGCAGGAGCTGAACAGCTGTGCCTCCCTCCTGGGCCTGGTCAAGAGAGCATAGGCACATGATGACAATAACTTGCTAATGCTGTTGATACCTGGGCATATGACGGCAAGACCTAGCAAAAAGGTGGGAGTTCTTAGGCACCTGATGCCAGAGCCTTTCAAAATATTAGAGTCCATGGGCCTCTGATGGCAACATCTGGCATATGATCTGAGTACCTGGTTCATGATAGAAAAAACTGAACGTTGAGATATTTATACATTGTATACGAATTTTGGAATTTAATGCCAGCACTTATGAAATGGTGTAAGTATCTGGCAATCTTAAACCGTGTAAATATTGTGAGTACCTGGACATTTGATGGAAAAACCTGGCATATATTCTGTGTTTCATGACACATTCTGCGAACAACTGGCATATATATGAGTGTTTGGGCATGCGCTGGCAACACATTTCATAGTGCAATGGAACCTGAGAACATAATGGAAATCTATAGCAAGTTATGCAAGAACCGAATCAATAACACCAATAGTTGAAAAATGGTGTGAGAACATATAATTATGATGTATGCACCGTCCCATTTGTGTGAGTGCTTAAATGCGTAATGACGAAAATGAGCAAGTTGTGTGAACACCTGGACATATTTGAAGGCAATGCCTGCCAAAGTGTGTTAGCACCCGAGAACGTGCTGGCAAAACCTGGAAAATAATGTGAGTATATGTGCATAGGATGGCAAGATTTGGTGAATGGTGGAAATTGCTGGCACATGGTTTGAGCGCTTAAGCAAACAATTGCAATACGTGGCAATGGTTTGAATTCATAAACGTTTGATGGAAATACTTAGGGCCGATCCATGGAATTATAAATGCAGGCAGTCCCTCAAATGCACACTATTGCGCGGCAGGAGACGTATTCATGGATTCGATCATGCCACGTAGGATTTTCAGAGCGCAGGTGTGGTTGTATATCAGTTTCCGGGATGCATGTACTCAATCAGGGTTCCAATCAAACCTAGGGGTGCGCGTAAGCAGTGTGTAGCTGGGTGGAGGAACGTTTTACGTGGGTTTGCACGCAGATTTCCTAAATTATTGCAGGGTTAATATTTTTCATAAGCATGTTGTCGGGGTGCCGGATACAGTTACGGGGGACCTCGCGCAGGGTCCCTAATTCACAGGCCTGCTTACGGGGGTCCCCACGCCCTCTTTGAAGGGTGTGCAAAGGTAAGCTGTTCTGGAAGTTTCCTGCTTTGCGTGTGGGGGCGTTTCAGTCGTGACCTGCGAATAAGGTTACTTTGCGTGAACAATTCCATGAATACGCGTGGCACGCAGATTTACTTAATCACGCAGGCTCCCGCAGTGTTCTTTCCAGCGCGCAGCCCTGGCACGATTTCTGCGTGAAATTCCATGAATCTGCCCCTTATTGTCTGCGTGTGCAGCAGCAATTGCTCTTCCTTAAAAACGAGGCAAACGTTTGGCTTCCTCGACGTGTGTTGATGCGATGTGACTCAGTTTTCTTGTGTGTCATTCACACTCTGCCGTCTGTCCTCCATTTCAATTATCCCTACGCAAAATATAAGATTATTACCTCTGTCAGTGTGTTATTTTTAAGCTGTGAATATTGCAACAGGATGCTAAAAGGATGTTGTACTAGCAATGGCATCGGCTCATTATGGCAATACTCATTTTATTATCGGGTGCTAGTTAAATGATTGTAGCAGCACACGTCAAAAAAGATGACAACCATGTTTTCTAATAAAGCAATCCACTTTTGAAACTGGGACGATGGGCCTATAATTACTTGATTGATGTAAAATATGAGACTTTGCTGTCAAGGGAAGATGGTCAGTGCTACTGAGGTTCATTTCCTAGAAGAACTAGCCTATACATACGTTATAAAGCATCTTAAATAGGCATCTTTCTGAATGACATTAATACATTACCTTTGCGTTTGGAGCTAATGAGGAGACTACTGAGCCACATCAAGTGCCTGAGATGGCACAGAGGGAGGACGTATGCTCGAGCCCTTGCCCTGTTTGCAACGTTTTGCCTGTGATTGGACTGACTTTATCCGAACTATGTAATTCTAGATTTGGATATCATTAACTGTTTGACAGTCTGGGCTCTAATTAGGTTGCAAGCTCGACAGGAAGCTTTTTTTTAATGAATGATACTTCTTCAGGAAAGCTATAATGAGTCCCAGGTAAGAGTTCAAGCTTCTGTAGCAAAAAAAATAAAAAATAAATAAAAGTAACCTTCATTTGTGCCCACAACTGCACTTTTGAACTGTCTTACTCTCTCGAGGGGTTTCAATAGTAACTTGCAATTTCACTTCTACGCCAGTCAACAAGAACAGGCCTTTTATGTCATCTCTTCCTGAAATAGTAATAATAACACAAGTAATATAATCAGCGCTTCATGCCAGATTCCTCCCACGTCTAATTGCCACAATAATAGCTGTTAATATTTCCAAATGTAATGGTACCCAGTGTTCAGCCCTAGGCTTGGTCAAGCCTGCCATGATTTGAACATTTTAAGTGTGGGCTTGCCCCATGACCGAGGGGTACCGTTAGCCTGTGGGCTAACAATCACGGAAATATAGCAAAAAGACAAATGTCATGCAGAAGATGATATAACTATGCTGTCCAGGGGCAAGAAATTGACGAAGGTTCACAGCCAACATTGCATTCGCTCAACATTCATAGGCCATATGACTTTTGCCAGTTGTTTTGCTAAAATGCCCAAACAATGATTTTCATGCAGGATCGTAAACAGGCCCAGCCATAAGCCAATCACAGAATCTAAAAAAGGAACTCTCCTTGCCAAGTGTGGGGAGTAATTAATGGCCATAAACCAACCGAACTGAAGGGCTCTCTCTGGGAAACTGGCCTGCCAGAATTCAGAAACCTGCATGCTGAGAATTGGGCCTTTTTAGGCAGACTATGCAGGTGTCTTTCTGCAGGGGAAATCCAGAGAAAACTAAAACCAAAATGTAATCTGAGTGCAGATTGCAAAAGCACATCACATTGCTGGCTGAGACAGAAATGCATCATTTGTCACTGAAACTGTCACCCATCAAAAGGTAGTGCACTGTGACAATTCAGACCCACTTTTCAGCAGAAAAACAAACAACAAATATTTAAACGTGTATTTCATTGATGACTGAAATAAACAGCACTGCACTTTCAGTGCAAAAGCAGAGTGAACCCTGATCAGTAAAACACAAAGAATGTCAAAGAATAAAGGCTGATGTTAGAAATTGCAATAAATTAGTTCCTTTCAGACAAGGAGAAATGGTGGACAAATGGTCGCTAGGAAAAATTCACAAAAGACTCCCCCACCGAAAGCTTGGTTTGGGTACCCCAACTGTGTAGAACTGCAATAATATGTGGCCTGCCTGGATGTTGTTGGTGCCAAGTGTCTTGCAGGATTCGAGTCTCTGAAGGCTGGGCAAATGGTCCTGGCTGGTGTCTTACCAGAATATAGCAGGGATGTGTGAAAACAGAGGCTACAATCAAGGGAAGCTGACATTTTGAAAGAAACACACGAAATTGAAGCCTTTCATATCGAAATGATGGTCCCCTTCAGATAAGAGGACAGGCATTTTGACATCACAGGGCTGGCCCAGCTCAATATCTGCAGTGGGAGTTTGCCATGTAGCAAATGCATCCCAATTATGACCTGCAGTCTTCAACTTTGAACAACCAACTTCAAACAATATAGAGACTAATAAAAACTATGGTCACAGGCTGGCCGAGGGGGACACATGGCTTGAAGAAAGCAGAGCTCCAAATGGGCATAACATAAAGATGTACTATTCATTTAAAAGGACTATTATAACTTGGGCCTTTTTCCGAGCAACCACAAGTTGTACTGCATTGATTTGTGTGTTATTTTTTTTAGATAATTTCCAGGCGGTTTTCTTAAAATAAAAATCCTCCACCTGCGACTTGGGTAATTATAATGGCCAGCTAAAATGGGTTTCTGTTTGATTTAAAAATGTCCTCTATTTAAAAGTTGGCGAACTGGTGGAGGGTAAAGCTAGGAATGTGGAGAGTAAATTGCGTGTTCATAACTGTTACATTATTTATATAAACTGCTGCAAATTGCTGCACAGCTGTTCAACATGATGCAGAAATGTCATTTTCTTAAATTCCTCTTGAGTAGCTGCAACAGAATATATGTATATTATGGCAGTTACTAGTAAATTATGAAGTTTTGCTACAAAACTAAGTTTTGCCCAAAAGTTGACAAAGGAACAAAAGGGGATTTCAAAGGGAAGTTGCCATATGTCTGTTACAGACTATTAAGCCAATCTTTAGAGAGGGGATGGATTTGGGAGGAGAGAGAAGGGTAACTGGCCAATCCACGAGACAAGAACTCTTGCAGGAACTGCCCAATGGTGTAAACTTGAAGGTGTCATCACTAGTATATAAAGTGGATGCACTATGAGGAAAGGAGGAAGAACTGCTGAGAATTACCACCTGACAGCCACCAGGAAACACTAAGAGGAGATTTTGCTGAAATTACATCTGTGTGGAGTTGTCTATTGCTGCTGTCTCTGGCTGGGGTGGCCTGAAAGGTGATTGGACTCTATGGTGAAGAGCTGGTAGCCATCATTGAGAGTGGAGTGATCAGACCTCTACCCTATTCACCAAGAGGGTCCTGAAATGCAGTTGGCTTTCCTGAATTTTAAGCAGAGCCTTTCTATGTAAGTAGAATTGAGCCAATTGAAACAAAAGGTGGGGGGAATCTGCTTGCCTTAAATCCTTTCCCTTCCTACTGTGCATGGGGGAAAGACTGTGTAGAACCTTAGCCTATTTATGTAAAATATTGATTCAATTAATTCCCCTTGACAGAACACCACAGGATAATATTTGTTCAAATTCGAAATTAACAAAGCTCATTCCCGGTGTGCACTGAAAACTACAGACTGTAATTTAATTGGGAAATACTATTTGTCCTGTTGACCCTGACTTGCTTAGGAAGAAGGGTGTCTTTGTCCCTAAATGAAAAAAAATCCCTAAACTGCCAGCTTCCTCAACATAGGCCTTTAAGTGGAGAGGGGTCTGGAATACAAAATACTCAAATCATCCCAATTTTTACCATCCAGCTTCTCCAACACAGGCCTTTAAGTGGAGGGCGTTATGAAATCCAAAATTCTCAAAGCACTACATTTGTAAATGATTTTGTTCACTGACCAGCGCTAATTATTTCATGAATTGAAATTGAGATACTGTGATTTGTGTTTTTCCCAATTAATTTGTGTGAATTATTTGTGTAACAAGATGTTCATTGTGAGCCACAAAGAAGGTGACGTGTGTAGTTAAGTATGATTTCTATTACCTAGAATTCAAATAAAAATAAATACATTTCCTGTACACCGGCCTGATTCTTGACTCATTGGTAGCTCAGGGGGAGTGATGCAAGGGACATTATATGAGGCTACGATACAGCTGAAAAAATAACTAACATTAAACCGTTTATTGTGTGACACCTAGATTGTGGAGGAAAAGAACTCCCTGTGTTGAGGGTGGCCTCTAAATAAACTGTTACAAATTGGGGTCTTGTGGCCAGGATTTGGCTGGCTTTTTCTGACTTATCACAAGCACATTGTGACAGACTATTCATTTTGATGTAATTGCATTAAGGTGGAGGGAAATTCATATTTGTTTTGTTAAAGTGCCGTTAGGATTTGAACACTAAGTTCCAGGGTGGTGTACAGGTGAAAAATTAAGATTCAGTAACAATTTATTTGGATTTGGCATTGTGAGTGGAAATTAAGTGGGCACAGAGTGATTTCTGACCCTGGCAGAGCAAAGTTTACAAAAATTGCAAAAAGGCCATTGTTAGAAATTAATACAATTGGATTAGATTATGCCAGGATACACTTCCTGTTTGCTATATAAGGGGGTTTGAGTCCTCTTTTTTTGATAAGGGCGATGTGATGAGGGAATATAACAGTTTAGAAATGCAAGGACATAGGCTACCCCACCCGTCTAGCACTCGCCGGCAGTAGATGCAGCACGCGTTTAACAAATCATAACATATGACAAGTATATAAGAGAGCTCCCAAATTGCATGTAACACATTAACCATTTTTATTTGTCATGTGGTTTAAAAGTAGCCTCACAGGGCTATTGTCGTAACCTTTTTCATGCCCATAGTTGCCGATAAAATGCACAATTTAAGGCGTCTTCAAAAACTCATACAATGACTGTTTGCATTTGGTTTTTGCACAGTGTGGGTTAGTAACAAATAGTGACTTAGAATGTGGCCCTGATGACCAAACATCTGTCTAATCGACACTGAATGGTGTTTCTGGCACATAGTAGTTGGCTGGTATATAAGTGCCGTCTTCAGGACTGTTGACGTGGACTAAGTAGTGTCACTGATGTACCCCAAGAGTGGAACACCTAAAGGAAAGGAGGTTAAAATTAGAATGTGGGTGTATCTCTGCAGGGACAGTGGTACCTGAGAAGTGTGCTGCAACACATACTACCTGGGCCATTGCTTTCCAGTGTTGCAGGTGTAGAGAAGATTAATCAAATTCTCCACTTGAGGAGCCTTCGGTGCGCCTCGAATAATTGGATCCTGTATGACTAGGATCTGGTCTTCAGCTGTGTAGCCAAAACCCTTTTTGCCACATAATACCTGAGCACGAACATAGCTTTGAGCACATTGATCATCTGACCTAATGCAACCATTCACCACCATTGCCAAACAACTTTTTTTTCAAAAATAAGCTGTTTATAGCAAATTGGGTTAATTTATATCACGGATAAAGGAAAAAAGGAAATTTTACCACCACCACGGGAAATGGTGGTTTAAGTATAAATAACACACTTTGATTTCTATAGAAGCTTTGTACAGCACAACTAGATAATTACAATCTCCCCTTGCAGCTACAGAGCTGAAGACCAGATCCTAGTCTTACAGGATCCAATTATTTGAGGCGCACAGGAGGCTCCTCAAGTGAAGAATTTGATTCAACTACAGCAGAACCATCATTTCGAGTTAAAGCAAGAAAGCCTCATGGAGCAATTCAAACATGAGTTAAAAACCCAGTAGCATGAGAGTGCAGAGTGTGAAACACAGCTTTCTGCACTGCAAGAGGCACATAAAGAGTGTGTAGAAAATCTGAGCGCACTGCAACATAAGGTCAATGATCATACTAGTTATAATAGAGGGCTGTTACAAGACCTTATGTCCTTTCAAATACAAATAAAGAAGTACAAAAATGAAAATGGTCAGTTAATTACAAAAGAGGTTGATTCCCAAAATAACTTTGATCAGATATGTCAGCAGGTACTTACATTAAAACAACAGAAAATGCAATTGGTGAAAGTAAAATACTTCTTGAACCGGGAGAATAGTGTCCTTGCACTGGATGTGTGTCAGTTGAAAATGGAAGAAGAAAAGAGTCAGTCAGGTTCTGAGAAACTGACTGGAAATAGGCAAGAAAATGTAGAACTCATGGAGTGAGTGAGGCAAGCGGAAGCTGACATCTTACAGGTAGCACAGTGTAGAATTTCGCAAGAGAAAGAGATTGGTATTTTGAAAGCAAACGGCTTTGAATATACGCACATAATGTAGGCTGCACAAAAAGAAAATGAGTCATGTCATATTGAAATCAGGGAATTGAAAGATTGATAGATGGCCCAGATTAAAGTGCTTGCGGCCAATCAGACCCTGAGTTAAAAATCCAGCTCTCAGAACAGCATCAGGAAATGAGGACATAGAGAAGCTGGTGTGAGAGTTTGGCAAATGAAATTGAAAAACACAGACAGGCATTGATTGATTGTTTATTTATTATGCACTTATACACAAGTGTTACAAAGCGCAAGCATGCATGGTAGGGGAAGACATAAGGAAGACAAGACAAATGACTTTACTAGTCGTGGTACATTCAGATTGTGCAGTTGTACAGAAGAGGAAGTGTGAGGGGGCAATAGGGACCAAGGCAACGAGTCCCATCAGAACATGGGTTAAGTGCAGAGAGATACCACACTCATGGGTCATAACCGAAGTGCAGTAGTGCTCCAGCAAGTGGAAGGCCTGGAGGCAAGTGCAGGAGACTGGCGAGGAAAGTGTTGGACCTGTGAGGCTCTGAAGGTGCACCAGGAAGCCAGTCAGCAAAACTGAGTAGAAGTCGAGGAGAGAGAGCGAGAGAGCAGAAAGAGGTGGTTGGCATGGGAGAGGGAGAGCGAAGGAGGAGGTGAAGAGGAAAGTCTTGAGGAGTTTCCAGAACTTAACGAGATCCAGCTCAAGATGGAGAGAGGCAGGGAGGCTGTTCCAGAGGGAGGCACTTGCAGTGGATAAATATCTCTCCCCAAGTCTGTAATTGGAGAATCAGCTCACCCACAGAGAGTTGGGGGAAGATGAGTTGAGGGCTCTGGAAGGAGAGTATTAAGGAAGAGAGCATTGCAGATAGAGTAGGCCCAGGCTCCAGAATGCCTTGTGGACAATGCACAGGGCCTTGAACTTAATCCTTGCAGCCACGGGGAGCCAGTGGAGGGATTTTAGTGCCAGAGAGATATGGTCCTTGGGCTTGAGGCCAAGGATAAGTCTCGCGGTTCTGTTCTGGATAAGTTGAAGAGGACAGAGAGTAGAAGAAGGAAGGTTGAGAAAGTGGCTGTTGCAGTAGCCCAGCCTAGAGAGGACCAGGGCTTTGCGGAGAGTGACAATCTGGGGGAAAGTGAGAATTGAGGCACCCTGGCCAAAAGGATATGGGAAAGGGCCCTCAAATCCAGGGGTGATACCCTCCCCATCAGGAACGTCATGCAAGTTAACCACATGTTACACTCACCTGGTCTCTGCGGAGGTGTTGGGGAACGGTTGCAGCCCTACCCGAACTTGAATCACCCCCTTCAGGCCTCTCTCTCATTAGAAAAGCTGTGAGCAGTGGTATATGGTGATACTGCTCATGCGTGGAGATAAGAGTGTGTGAGTGTGCCAATCTGTGATTGTTGTACCTCTCGAACCCTTCACCCCTAAGTACCGTTTCTGTGAGCATATGCCGACCCACAAATCTCACCTGTGAATTATGGGAGATAAGCTCTTCGTCCTGCTACTTCTGGCAGGGTCGCGTCGAATGGGATCTTGTTCCTTCACTGATCCCTGATAAGGATTAGTCCAGTCCAGCTGCGACTATGCTTCTCCTTATGATTGGTAAGTCTTTCTTTCTTGAGCTCTTGTGATGCTGTTCGTTCTGTTTAATGTCTTTATGTGTTGCACCTATTTATGCCCGCAATAATGCCTCTCTTCTGTTTTCTTCTCTTAGATGGAAATGCGGCTTCAATGCAGCTGTGAGACACGAGACACGGCCGGATGCAAGATGGATGCTACCGCAATGTTCGACAGCAGGTAAGTGATAGTTTAAGGAAAATCGCAAAGTATGGAGAAGCGCAACCGTAAACGGACTGTTTTTTTGATGTCTAACCTTGTCTTCTGTTTTTCCTTGCAGGCACTGCTGTCGACGATGGAGCATGTCGTGCTGCGGTGCCAAGATAAAGATTTTGGCATTCCGGAATGTTTAAAGATGAATACTTGGTTCGCCAAAGAGATGTACAGGTAAGAACAGCTTCCACTAGTTGGTAAGTATGCTGGCAGAAAGAAGGATGTCCAGGAAGCAGGATCTTCAAAGGTTAGTCTGACCTCAGGCGATGGTGAGCGTTACGCTGCTTGCAAGTGCAGAACAACGGGAAGCGTCTGTCTTGAGGATCGGGCAGCTTATATAGTTGAGATTGTAGGCAAGCCCATTAGGGTCATCTTACCAGCCACACCCTGCCACTCCTAGAGAGTGAGCACGTGCAAAGGCAATCCATTAGCAGCCACTACCAAGAATACACTTGGGGCTGCTTAATGGATGGAATGTTCAAGGTTAATGAATCTGAAGTGCTATGTCCATAATAAAAGCTTTTTGGTGTTAAATGGATGTTCTTGTTTACTTTTGTTCATGAGCCTGATTCCAAAGGCGCCAGGACAGTGTCCACCCAGGTCTCCTGTGCATGCAATCCCCTGCATGCCTGTGCCCCTGACTTCAAGAACATGACAGCACTCCCCCTCAAGGCCCCTCTCAAGGGTGGTTATCCTACCGTTCTTGGTTTGGCGGGATTATTGCGATGGAACTCTCTGATTTAACGCAGAGCATGGACGTGTTCACTGGGTTCCCAAGTTCGGTCTTGAGGTCCATAACCTTTCCAGTCAATTAGGTAATACAATTTTGATTGAACCACCTTGGAGTCCAGGATGGATCTGACTTCATATTCTGGTTCTCCATCTATTACTTTGGGATCTGGCGGAGAACTAAGCTGTGTATTGGACTTCATTGGTATGAGGAGAGAGATATGGAATTCGGGATGAATTTTCATGTGAGATGGTAACTCCAATTTCATAACGACAGGATTGATTATGGACTTTATAGTATAGGGGCCCAGGTATCTTGGGCAGAAAGCTCTTGGCCCCTTCAGGGGAATATATTTGGATGCTAACCACACATTTTCTCCAATCTGGTAGGTGGGAGCTTCCTTCCGATGTCATCAGCAAACAGTTTTTGTCTTTCCTTAACCTTGGTCAGATGCTCTGTCGCCTCCTTAAGAACCTGAGTGATGGTTTTATGCAAGTTTTTATGGCTGGCATTTCCAGGGTATAGGGTGGATCAAATACTGATGTCCTCGGATATCTTCTGTGCACAGTGTAGAATGGAGTTTGCCCTATACTTGTGTCAACTGAGTTGTTGTATGCATACTCAGCTATCCAGAGTATATTTTTCCAAGAATCCTCCGACTGTTGCAACATACACCTAAGATATTGCTCTAAAGTTTGGTTGGTTCATTCCGTTTGCCCATCAGTTTGAGGGTGATGGCTTGTGGAAAACCGGAGATCGATTTTTGCAATCGTACAACACTTTCTCCAAAAGGCAGAAACAAATTGCGTTCCGCGCTCAGATACTGAAATTGATGGAAATCCATGAAATCGAACAATTTGCTCTAGGAACACAGAAGCGAGAGTTGACGCAGTTGGGAGTCCCTTCAGAGGGATGAAATGGGCCATTTTGGACAATAAATCCACAACGACTAATATGGTGTATCCATTGCAGGGTGGAAGATCCGTGATGAAGTCCATTGACAGGGTATGCCAAGGTGCTGGCGGTACTGTTAGGGGATTTAGTAAGCCAGCGGGGTTCTGTTTCTGAGACTTGTGTTGTGCACAGACACCGCAGGTTTCAATAAATTGGGCAATGTCTTTTCGCCAGGTTGGCCACCAGTAGTTTTGTTTTACCTTAGCCTGAGTTTTGGCAATTCCTGGGTGTCCTTACACTAATGAGTAGTGGTAATTTGTGATGATTTGCTTTTGCAGTTCGTGGTCTTGGATATATAATCGTCCTTGGAAATATGGTAGATTGTCTTCGATGGTGTACTGGTCACCTTTTAACAGCCATTCCCATTGTGTTGATCGATCCATCGGGGATTGCAAACTGGTTCTTTGGTCATCCACACATGTAGTGGCAGCTATTCTGGTTTGAATCCTTTCCTCAGGAATTATGGCCACAGGGTTGGATGCTATAAAAGCCTCTTTTTCTTCACTCATGCGTGATAGAGCATCTGCTTTCCCATTGCGTACTCCAGCTCTATAAGTGATAATAAAATTGTATTCCGTGAAAAAGAGAGCCCAACGAAGTTGACGCAAAAATTGTGCTTTGGCGGTTTTCAAGTATTGCAAGTTACGGTGGTCCGTGATGACAGTGACCGTATGTCTCGCCCCAAGAAGATAATGTCTCCAGTTCTTGAATGCTTTCTTTATTCGCCAGTAATTCCTTATCTGTGATTGCGCAGTTGAACACAGGGGCTGAAAATTTGTGGGACCAGAATGCGACGGGGTGTAATTTTCCTGTTTCATGGTCTCGTTGTGACAATACTGCTCCCATGGCCATTTTTGAAGCATCTGTCTCAACAATGTAAGGTAGGTCTGGCCGTGGGTGTCGAAGGACTGGTGCTGTAGTGAATGCTAGTTTCAACTTCTGGAAGGCTTCTCTAGCCTCTGTCGAGCAATGGAACTTTTGATTTTTCTTTAACAAGGAGGTAATTGGATGTACAATTTGTGAAAACCCAGGTATAAACCGACGGTAAAAGTTGGTGAATCGGAGCATGCTTTGCACTGCTTTTGTGGATGTTGGTGAGGGCCATTAGAGGATTGCATCCACCTTTCATGTATCCATATGTATGCCTTGTTGTGTGAGCATGAAACCGGGAAACTCAACCTCGGTTACATGGAAAAAACATTTTTCCAACTTGGCATACAATTGGTGTTGTCGAAGCTTCTCAAAGACTGCCCGGGCATTGCCTACATGTTCTTCCATGGAATTTGAGTAGATAAGAATGTTGTCAATGTAAACACGAGCACAAACATCCAGTAGTTCACGGAGTACATCATTCATAAAGAATTGGAACTCTGCGGGGGCATTGCATAGCCCGAAGTGCATGACCTGGTATTCAAAGAGGCTGTACTTCGTGCAGAAGGCAGTTTTCCACTCATCTCCCTCTTTTACTCTTATAAGATGGTATGCTCCTCTTAAATCCAGTTTTGTGTAGGTTTGAGCATGTTTCACTTGGTCCAGGAGCTCTGGTATAAGTGGTAAAGGATATCAATTTTTTACTGTGATCTGATTGATGGCTCTATAGTCGATGCAAGTTGTTAAGTCCCTCTCCTTTTTAGGCAGGAAGAATAAGGGCGAGGAGGCAGGTGACTTGGACGGGCGAATGAAACCATTCGCCAGGTACTGATCCAGGTAAGTTCTAAAATGCTGATTTTTCTGTTCTGTCAGAGTGTAAATTCTGCTGCAAGGGATCTGGGCTCCGGGTACAAGATCTATTTGACAATCGTATGGTCTGTGTGGGGGTAGAATATTGGCTTGCTCTTTTTTGAAGACATCCTGGTAATCTTGGTATTCAAACGGTAAGGATCTGATGAGGCCCAACACAATTCCTTTCTTCGGTTTCAGATTGGTGTCATCTTTTTTGTAACATGTGTCGGCACAATCATGAGGAAATGTCAGAACTCATTTTCGCCAGTCGATCCTAGGATTATGGGTCTCCAGCGAGGGCATTCCCAATATCATCTGGAACTGATGAGCACTGATGTGATCGAAAGTAATGTCCTCTTGATGCCCGTCCTGACACAGAAGCTTGACATTCTCGGTTTATTGTGTCACCGGGACGGATGATAGCTGAGAACCATCCATAGCAGTGACGTTTTTTCCGATTTCTGCTTCTGTCAGAGATGAAGGCCTATTCAGAGAGTCACATCTTGGTCAATGTAGTTACCCACAGCTCTACAATCAATATATGCCTCCAAGGCATGTTTTTGATGGTTGCTTGTGATTCACAAAAAGCACTGGAAGGACTAGATGTGAGGTCTGTATGGATTGCTTTTTCATGCTTGACAAGCGGACCCCTACACTTGCCGGGCATTGGCGTTTCCCGAGTTCTGTTCTTCTTCTTCATCAGTTTTTTCTATTGCCCCAACTGTTTTCTTGGGTGGTTTTACCGGGCAGTCACGGAAGAAGTGACCTGCTTGTCCACAATATAAGCAAAGCTGTTGTTGTCTTTTTTCCCTTTCTGCTTTGGTAAGGGGACTTCGTAATCCACCAATTTGCATTGGCTCAGACTGTTCATCTGGCTTAGTCTGATTTTCAGAAGGTCGTATGAAAACTGAATGTCCCTCTGATCTAGCTCGATCCATTTTCTGATTCTGGAACCTATGATCGAGTTGCACCGTCAGGTCTATGTAGTCCGCACACCTCTCAGGGGGATTCACCACTTGCGCCAACACATCCTTAAATTGTCCACGTAACTCTCAGTAAAAGATTGTAGTCCTCTTCTCTTCTGGCCAGTTGGTCTGGGCTATGAGACGATTGAAGGTTGCAATATAGGTTAATGGATCTTGACTCCCTTGTCTGAGTGACAATAACTCGTTGTCCAGAGCTTGTCCTTGAGTATGACGGGCAAACAATTTCTCCATCTCATGTTGGAAATTCCCAAAGTTCTTGAGTAAAGCGTTATCTTGATTTACCAAAGGTATAGACCAGTCCGCCGCACTACCTCCTAAATACGAGAGTATAAACTCCACTTTGGCTTGGTCATTTGGAAAGACTCCTGGTCTGCACAAGAAATGAAGGCGACATTGGTTCATAAATACAGCAAACTTGTTTGGGTCACCGATGAAGCTTTCGGGGAGGTTAGAGGCACTGCTCCTGAAAGAACCACCTGAACCGGTGTTGATTGTTGTGGTGGAAGAATGAGAAGAATGGGTCACTCCAGGCAGTGAAACCTGTCCTGCTTGTGCTTTTAGCATTTGTCTTGCCAATTCATCAGTTCTTTCTCGAGTTACAATAAGATCCTTCCGTAATGCATTGGTTTCCTGTCTTGAAGTATGCAGCCAGTAATTCCCCTAGTAAGAGGGCTAACTGATCTGTTTCTGAAGTTTCCATAACGCCCAGGTAGAGAGTATTATAGGCTTTGCGTTCTGTTACGCTCACCTGGTCTCTGCGGAGGCGTTGGGGCAAGGTTGCAGCCATCCCTGAACTTGAATCACCCCCTTCAGGCCTCTCCATCAGTAGAAAAGCTGTGAGCGGTGAAACGTGGTAATACTGCTCCTGCATGGAGATAAGAGTGTGTGAGTGTGCCAATCTATGATTGTTGTACCTCTCAAACCCCTCACCGCAAAGTACGGTTTCTGTGAGCATACGCCAGCCAATAAAGCTCACCTATGAATTATGGAAAATAAGCTCTCTGTCCTGCTACTTCTGGCAGGGGTGCGTCAAATGGTATCTAGTTCCTTCACTGATCCCTGATAAGGATTAGTCCAGTCCAGCTGCGACTATGCTTCTACTTATGATTGGTAATTCTTTCTTTCTTGAGCTCTTGTGATGCTGTTCGTTCTGTTTAATGTCTTTATATGTTGCTCCTATTTATGCCCGCAATAATGGGCCTCATTACGAGTCCGGCGGTAACCGAGGCGGTAAAACCGCCTGGTTACCGCCAGACTCGTATTACCATTCCGCCTCTGTGATTCCCGGAATTACCGGGGCATTACAACCCCGGTTTCCTGGGAATCACAGAGGTGGAATGGTGTTAATCCCCATTCCCATTGAGTCCTATCGGACTCAATGGGAATGGGGATCATGGAAACACCGGCACCATCTCGTAATGCTGCTGGTGTTTCCTCGTCCACCTGTAGGCAGGCGATGTTAAACCCGCCAGGTCAGACCTGGCGGGAACATCACCTCCCGCCTGCAGGAGTCGAGATCAGGCGGTCCGGAAAGAACAGTGGCGGCGGGTTTACCGCCACCGTTATTTCCCGACTGCCTGATTTGTAATGAGGCCCAATGTCTCTCTTCTGTTTTCTTCCCTTAGATGGAAATGCGGCCTCAATGCAGCTGTAAGATGCGAGACGTGGCCGGATGTTCGACAGCAGGTTATTGATGGTTTTAAGGAAAATCGCAAAGTATGGCGAAGTGCAACCTTAAACTGACTGTTTTTTCGATGTCTAACCTTGTCTTCTGTTTTTCCTTGCAGGCGCTGCTGTCAACTATGGAGCGTGTCGTGCTACGGTGCCAAGATGAAGATTTTGGTGTTCCGGAAAGTGTAAAGATGAATACTTGGTTAGCGGAAGAGATGTACAGGTAAGAACAGCTTCCCCCAGTTGGTAAGTATGCTGGCAGGAATCAGGATATCCAGGAAGCAGGATCTTCAAAGGTAAGTCTGACCTCAGGCGATGGTGAGCATTACGCTGCTTGCAAGTGCAGAATAACGGGAAGAATAACGGAAAGCATCTCTCTTGAGGATCGGGGCAGCTTATATAGCTGAGATCGTGGGCACACCCATTAGGGCCGGCTTACCAGCCACACCTTGCCACTCCTAGAGAGTTAGCACATGTGAAGGCAATCCATTAGCAGCCACACCAAAGAATACACTTGGGGCTGCTTAATGGATGGAATGTTCAAGTTAATGCATCTGAAGCGCTATGTCCATAATAAAAGCTTTTTGGTGTTAAATGGATATTCTTGTTTACTTTTGTTCATGAGCCTGGTGCCAAAGGTGCCAGGACAGTGTCCACTCAGGTCTCCTGTGCATGCGACCTCTGCATGCCTGTGCCACTGACTTCATGACCATGACACCACAATTTCCTATGGGCCGATTGCAACTGACCCCATGCTTTCCATCTACCAAGCTCAAGGAAATGTGAGGTACAGAGATCTAACCAGACCTAGCCAAAATGAACCAGATGGCCAGTCCTTATCGGAGATTGAGAAGTACTCACCTCTATCACACAGAAGGGGAGCTGGCCGAGATCAGTGTGTCCTGGGAAGTTAAGAATAATCCAGTACTTCAGACCATGAAAACTCCTTTGAAGAGAAACTGTGGGAGTAGTACTTAAAATAAATGAGATTGCAGAGAGGCCACCTAGCTCGCTTCGCTGGCAAAGAACATTCAAAGCTTGAGCCCAGGAGGGGCATCTTAAAAACCCCCTTGCATTCAGGGGAAGGTGTGAATTTCACCCGACTGTGTGTTGCTGGAAATGCCTTATGGAGGGAGCGGGCCTCCCGTCCTTGTCCAACCACTTCTCTGAGTTATGTTTTCTCTATGTTTTCTCCCATTGAGGTCCAGCTGGGACCTCTGGCAGTGCAGCTCTTAATTTTTACCTTTTGGTGAACATCACCCATGGGATGCGCCATAAAGGCATCCCGTGGGTGAAGGCACACCCTTCTATCTGTTCTGTGTGTTTTTGGGCACCTGTGTGTTGCCCACAGAACAGGGTATGGGCTGGTGGCAGCTTCATGCTGATGTGAAAGGAGCTCTGAGTATCCTCCATTTTGGGATACCCAAGCCCTGCCATATGAATCAGTGGGGCCCCTTTGTTTCTATTGTCTGTTACCTTGTTTTCCTAAAGTCCTGGGAAGCACTGTCTCTGTCCCTTCCCCTGACTGGCTGTTGGGTGGATGAACCTTATATGGTCTTGTGGGGAAATCCAGGCCAGACTGGCTGGAGCCTTCCTAGTGACTGTATGTTTTGGGTACACCCTTGGGGTGGGACCTGTGTGAATGGAGTGTGTGACCAATATGCATTCCATGTTATGGGGGTCTGGTTTCTGTGTGTATGACACAATGAATTAGACAGCCCTGCCTGAAACTGACATGGATGCAGTGTAGTGTGCTGAAAGGCTAGGTGTGTGCCCCAATGCACATTCCTTGTTATAGGTGTCTATGTGGAGTGAATGGCCTGAATGCCTGCGATCCTGATTGGCTGCCTGCGTAAATGCCCTTCTGTGTGATTGGCTGACTGAGCCTGGCTCAGCCAGAGTGAATGAGGGACAAATGTGTACATCTGGGGACCGCCCATTTACCAATTTGTTCAGAAGCTGAAGTCGACACTTGAAGCTGATCCTTGAAGCCCAGTTGGAGGAGAAAATTACTGCTGCATTTCCTTTGATGTATTCCTATCACGACCCTTGCCCAAAACCCCCTCTGGCAAACCCATTGGCCAGGTGGAGTCAGGACTCGTGCCTCTAGAGCCTGGCATCCTCTTCAAAAGCCCTCATCGGGCCAGACTTGGTGCCTATGGTGCCAGGCTCATACACCATGAACAACAATGTGCTTGGGAACTACTTTATTGTATTGTCAGCCAACATGGAGGCATCCACATAGCTTGGTTCCCAAGAACCAAGATACGCGGTCTAGTGTTTTGGGTGTGGCAGGCCTGGAACTGCTTTCCCTGGTACTACTTTACTTGGGCTATATAAACCACACCCTGACTGCAGAACATGCTTCGTGTTACTTTGCAGCTTGCAACGTGACGCTCACCGTGTCCAGCTATTGCCTCGAACCTCGGAGAAGCAGAACCTGCAAGGAGACAAATGGAACATCATTAGCAGCAGCATTTTACCTGCAGTCTTCATCTTTAAACACTCGCAGCTACTGAGAACAGCTTCCTCGAATCTGCACGCCTCCCGGACAGAACGACCTGAAAGAGGAAGATAGAGGCAACATTAAAGAAAGCTGTAGAGACATTTACAAATTACAAACTGCTCAAAAGGCTTACCTGGCTGGTCGCCACTCGGCTGGCACCACTCCGGACATTCCACTTGCGCTGAAGAACACTGTGACCTACAAGGAAGGAAAACACAGGTTAGCAAAGGCAAGACTTCGCAGCGCTGCGCATAGCGCTTACTTACCACATCATAGCGCTCTTAATGCGCCATCATTTACCAGCCATGCTCAACCAAGCCAGTTTGCCGCGCTGAAGCTCTGCATACCTAAGGGAGAAAAAAGAGAAATTTTAAACATAGGAAGGCATGCAGGATAGCAACAAAACTAAAGAACAGCAATAAGACCTACCTGAACAATATCAAACGGGCCGGCGTCAGTGAAGTAACTGGGCCACACTCGCCCATGAAAGACAACGCGCCCCTGCAAAGAAGGCAGGACGGAGAGCATGCCTAATTCTACCACAAGGTGAGGAGAGGGCGCCAGAGGGACTGAAAGCATACGGGGGTGGAGGGAGGATACTTACCCCAGTCCGTCAGTCTTGAACACAATCCTCCTGTATTTTCAGGCAGAACCTTCCCCACAGACCACATCAGGGCAAAGCTGAGAAGCATACCAGCGAGTAACCCAGCTGGGTGGCACCCCTCTGGATACCAGGTGAGCGTAACAATTCCAAAAGCTGTCGAGTTTGTAGAGGACTGATCCAAGAGAGGACCTGGCTACGAGACCTCTACCAGATATATGAGGGACCATCATGCAAAAACTGCTGTTCATCATCGAAGCATCCTGGAAGCCGAAACTTTCCCACTTCAGTTACATTGGGGTGGTTGCACTTTTTAACTAAGCAGCAAGGCTTATTGAGCATTTATGGACTGGGCTTGTTAATTCTTTCATTACAGGTTGCCCAGGTAGGGAGATCCTCATTTAGAATTGTGCATCTATAGCCAAAGAAAGCATTCTGCCATAGTTTAATCTTAACCTGCCTTAGTTTCCTATTTTCTATGTTGATACGCTTTACTGAATGATTTGTATGCTCGATTATAAATGCCAGCAGTTGATGCATTTTAAAGAAATCTAAAGTCTAAGGGTGGCACCATGTAGAATTCTATAGATTTTAATTATAGTATTACCAGAATACAAAGTGTGTTATTGAAATGTGTATATATATCTGAACCTTAATTTTATATAAATAACTGTGTTATCACATAACATAGTGTGTGGAGATTCCTTTGTGGGGACCTGCGGACTCACAGTACTTAAGAACCAGCCTGCATCACCTCCTGAAAGCTTAAGCCTTGCTGCTCATCCATAGCTACAAAATTGAGAGCCTTGCTGGTGTTGCTCTGTGCAGTTACTCTACCAGATAGGAGGTAGAAGTACAGATACGCCCTCCACTCTTTATGGTCTGGAAGGGGGAGACTACTTAGCTGACTCAGCCTGAGGAGGAGACTGAGTATTATCCTTTGCCATAAGGTGACTACAAGGGAAAAGACCCTAAGAATTCACGGCAACACACACACGAGTAGTCCAGACTGAGTGGTTCTGGGAGGTATTCCCAGTCTCATAGGTAAAGGGAGTGCCTAGAAGAGAGGGAATGGTGTTCCAATAGCAGCTCTCAGTCAGAAGGTGAATGGACTCAGGTTAAAAGAAAAAAGAAGACAGGGAAACAAAGAAAGGTTTGTGTCAAAAAACAAATTAGACAGTCCATTAAGCCCTTCATGACCCCATACCATAAAAAACGCTAAGTATTTGGTGGGAGAACTTCTAAAATTGTATGAACAAATGATATCCTCCTTTGGGATTAAAAATGAATGACATAATTGTATGTAGCTTGTGAAATGGACGTTATCTCTTGAGTACTCCAGTTTTTTTTCAGGGTTGAAGGACCAGAATCGTTATAAATGGTAGACCTATACGGGCCATTTAGAAAAAATTTTCCACACATAGGAACTCCCAAGAGGCCCATAAGGCTACATAAAATTTGCAACGTGGGGAGGATCAGGAGCATTGGGAATTTGTGCAGGAGTTACAGGGTGCATTTGCCCAGACTCCTCGACGGGTGAACACAAATAGTAGGGAGTTCAAAACTACATAGTTTCATGCACTCACCAAGTACATCATGAGTCCCTTGGTGCGTGATTTTCACGAGATGAGCACATAACTAATTCCAGAAGAGACCACCAATGGCCAAATAGTAGCAACAGAATACTGCTTAAAACTATTTCACTCACACACAATCGCCTTAATGATGCATCACCCCATACCTAATAGAATAAACAGAAATATTTCCTTGCGACCGACCAGAGCTATGAACTCCCATTGTCTTGAGATACGAAGATTTAAACTGACCAAAGCTGGAGGGAGTAGCTTTCCAGTCAAAGCCGCATCATTTTGGAATGACCTTCCATTGTACCTCAGAACAAATCAATTGTACACCAGTTTAAGAAGCAAGGCACTAATGTGGTTCCGATCTGTTGACACCTAATGTCTGCCCAACCCCTATACCCAGAGAAACCCTTTTGATAGTCAACTGTTATTTCTTTTGTATCCTTACCTGTACTTCTACATCCATTATTTTCTCACCTGTAAATGCTATTGTAATTATTTTATCTTGCTGTACTGTACTTATACTAAGCTGAAAGTATTCTTTTCTTGTTGCGCCCAGCTACCTTTGGGTTTGGTGTGCCCTACTAAATAAATAAAAAAACAAACAAACAAACACACAAGTACAGGACCCTGGATTGGGTGATTGAACAGGCCACCAGGTTTTGTGAGGTCCAGAAGCCCACTGAGATTAAAAGCATCCCCAAAACCCCCAAACCATCTAACAGCTCTGCTGCTGCAAAGGTGGCAGAGGTAAAAACTGCTTCTCCATTGGATCCAGAGACAAGGGGGGGGCTAGAAATACTCCTTCTGCTAGCAAGCAGAAAGAAAGGCATGAATGAAAGGCAGAGGAGACTGTCAGACTGAGCCCAATTGAATGGTAGTCAGGCATGATATCAGACCAATGACCCTCTGACCCTGCCACCTTTATAAGCCCTAGGTGCAAGTACTGAAACCCTGGTTTGGGCATCCTAACTGTTAACAACTGCAATACAATGTGGCCTGCCTGGAAGGTTTTGTAAACCAAGTGTCCCCCCAGACTGGGAGTCTCTGAAGGCTGGGCTCTATGCAGGACAAATGGCCCTGGCTGGTGCATGCCCAAATGTAGGGGGAGATGTGAAAACAGAGGCTACAATCAAAGGAAGCTTACAAGAAATAGAAGCCTTTCAGATCAGAATGATAGTCCCCTTCAGATAAGAGGACAGGCCTCGTGATATCACAAGGCCGTCCTGTCATGCCCGCGCCGCTGGTGCACGCATTGGCAACCATCATGGACTACTTGGTACTCATTTATCCTTCTAATACTCTTTGAACAACTCCTATTCACGCCTTGGTCTTTTATTTCCATTTGCTCAACTTTGGTTCTTTCTTATTTCATTCAATTAACTACATTTACCATAATGCACCTGGCTACAGTCCTCAATTCCTGGCTATTCTCATTCATCGTTATTGGGACCTCAATCCCCAGAAGCCCTAGCGGCCAGTGCTGCTTCCACCTGCTCAGGACCAGAGAGGGAGGAGGCAGATTGTCTTCAGGTGTGCTGCTCCAGGTGCTGTCAATTAGCCTGCCTCAGAACAGGGCAGGGCTGTAAATAAGCAGCTGCCTGCAGGAGCACAGTGTCTTGCATCTTGAGATCTCCCCGCTCCTGTTTGCCTTGACCCTCTACTTTGTATGCTGTTCCTGTTGCTGCATTATCCTGTTTTGATCCAGTGCCCTTTCCGGGCTCCCTGCTTTGCAGCCGATCACGCTCTGCTGCCTTCTACGTACAGCCCTTGTCCTCTGGGCATCCTGCCTTGCAGCCCACTGCAGTCCTCTGCAGCCCTCTACAGTCAGCGGTCCTGCTCTTCTGGGCTCCTTGCCTTGCAGCCTGCCTCACTCCGGCTGCCTACAGTCCTTGTCCTCTGGGCTCCCCGCCCTGCAGCCTGCCTCACTCCGGCTGCCTACAGTCCTTGTCCTCTGGACTCCCCGCCCTGCAGCCTGCCTCACTCCGGCTGCCTACAGTCCTTGTCCTCTGGGCTCCCTGCCCTGCAGCCTGCCTCACTCTGGCTGCCTACAGTCCTTGTCCTCTGGGCTCCCTGCCCTGCAGCCTGCCTCACTCCGGCTGCCTACAGCCCTTGTCCTCTGGGCTCCCTACCTTGCAGCTTGCAACCCTCTGCTGTCTCCAAGCCCTTGTCCTCTGGGCTCCCTACCTTGCAGCCTGCACCTCTTCGCTGCCTACAGCCCTTGTCCTCTGGGCTCCTTCCTTGCAGCCTGCTCCCTCCGATGCCTACAGCCCGTGTCCTCTGGGCTCCTTCCTTGCAGTCTGTCTCCCTCCGCTGCCTACAGCCCTTGTCCTCTGGGCTCACTGCCTTGCGGCTTGCTACACTCCTCTGCCTTACAGCCTGTTTTACACTTAGCTGCCTACAGCCCTGTGCCTCTGGGCTCCCTACCTCGTGGCCCTATTCTTTTGGGCTCTCTGTCTGTTGCCTACTACTAATCTCTCTGTCCTGTTCTTCTGGACTCCCTGCCTTGCAGCCTACTACAGTCCTCCGCAGTCCACTACAGTTTGCCTGCACCTAGTGCCATTCTTGACTGCAGACCTGCTTCCTACTTTGCAGCCCTTCTGTTTTCCTGACTGCTGCTCCCTTGTTCTCTTCCTTGAGTACTCTGTACTCCACCTTAGGTTATCTATTTCAGTCTAACTGCCTTTCCTTAATTTCCTTCTGGTAGATTGCTCATTGACTTCCTTTTTGCTGGATATTTCTGTTCTTGTCTTCTCATGTGTCTTATGTAATCCGGTTGTACAGAGCTTGCCTGTTGGTTTCCGGCAGGCAACCTCTGCCCCTTCCCATGTCGCGTTTTCAGTGTTACAGACACCCACTGCTGTTGTTCCCAACCATGAGCATACAGTGTGGGCCTCTGTTATAGCAATCTGTGCAGAAGGCTGGAGTTTCCTAAAGTTCGTGGAACACTCTTTCCCATTTCAGCATACACCCCAAGTGGGAATCCAGTTTGTTTGTACTTTTGTATCTTTTTCCCCTTTTGGCTCACAGCTATAGTTTCCTACTCTCCTTTCTTGTTGAACTTCCTGCTGTGTGTGCTTATCTGCTACCTTACTTCAGCACAGCCACCCAAACCCTACCTGGGTACCCTGTGCCACTCTTGACAGAGTGCCATTCCTGACACGTCCCAGCTCATCATCTGCACTGGGAGATCTCTGTGTACCAAAAGGATCCCCCATTTGCGATCTGCAGCCACTAACTTCAAACAACCAAATTCAAAAAACACATAGACTAATAAAACCCATGGTCACAGGCTGGCCGAGAGAGACAAGTTGCCTGGAGAAAGCAGAGCTCCAAATGAGCATAAGATAAAGATTTACTATTAAGTTTAAAGGAGTATTATAACTAAGGCCTTTTTCTCAGCAACCACAATTCGTACTGCATTGATTTATGTGTCATTCCTTAGATAATTTCCAGGCGTTTTTGTTATAATAAAACATCATCCACCTGCAACAAGGGGAACTGTAATGGCCAGTTAAATTTGGCTTCTGGCTGATCTGAAAATGTCCTGCATTTAAGAGTTGTCACACTGGTGGAGAGTAAAGTTAGGAATGTGGAGAGTAAATTGCATGTTCACATCTGTGATGCTTGTTGTGTAAACAGCAGAAAATGACCACACAGCAGTACAACATGATGCAGAAATGGCTGTTATTTTCTTAAATTTCCCCAAGAGTAGCTGGGGAAATAGTATATATTATAGCAGTTATTAGTAAATTATGAAGTTTTGCTACAAAATTAAGTTTTGCCTCAAAGCTGACATAGGAACAAAAGGAGATTTCAAAGGGAAGTTGCCATATGTCTCGTGCAGACTCTTAAACCAATCCTTAGAGAGATGATGGATTTGCGAGAAGAGAGAAGGGTAACTGGCCAATCCTCTGTGCAAGAACTCTTGGATTGAACTGCCCAATGTTGTAAGCTTGATGCTGTCACCACCAGTATATAAAGTGGGTGCACTGTGAGGAAAGGAGGAAGAGCTGCTGAAAATGACTATCTGTTACAGCCGCCAAGAGACTCTAAAAGGATATTTTCCTGAAATGACATCTTTGTGGAGCTGTCTATTGCTGCTTTGTCTTGCTGGGGAGGCCTACAAGCTGATTGTACTCTATGGTGTACTGTGTACTTTGATGCATTAAAGCATATTAGGAGTTTGGATGGGGGTCTTCTATTACATGGGTCACACATGTTAAGACAAAGCTATTTGAATTGAATTTGGGTGAATATTGGGAATTCCCAGCTAAGACTGAAAGAAATGCTTTAGCAAAGACCAAAGGCCTCATCACAAGTTTGGCAGGATCCAGGCATATATACCGCTGAGCAGTATTTGCGTTAATGGCGTGAGTTGTGGCGCGAACAACGCCCCATCACGAGTTGGCAGACATGCGCACACGGAATGGGCTTTAGTGCAAATAGCGTTTGGCGGAAATAGTGGTAGAGAACCCGAAAACTCAGAGTACATTGCGTTACTGTCGGTGTCCCGCTCTATTAGAGAGCGCTAATAGTTCTGCAGGAAATGCGTCACCGCTGTTATGGGAAACAAAGCGGCGGCCATTTTGGAAATCACATAAAAAACCTCCAAAAATGTCTCAGGAGCATGTGAGGGGCAAGACTGCCCTGGACAGGGTGCTGAAATCCAAGTTTTCCAAATCAGAACTGTCAATACTGGTGGAGGAGGTAATTTCCCACCAGGATGAGGTCTATGGACCACAACAAAAAAAGACAGGCTCCCAATGCCGCACCCAGATCTGGACATCCATCAGCCTGAAGATCACTGCAGTGGGCCGTGACCCCATGAATGGAGAGGACTGCTGCAAGCAATTCAATGACCTGCGGGTCCATGTCCGGGGCCTCCTGGCCCAGCACAAGTCCATGGCGACTCGCGGAGGGCCACCACCACCCTGACACCATGGGAGGAGCAGTGCACCACCCTCACTGACATGACATCCATTGAGGCAGTGGGAGGAGCGGAGGAAGGCACTGGCAACCAGGAGGTTGTAGGTGAGTCACCCCCCTGCAAATAGCATGTTAACTAGGCCACCACTCCATCCCTGGTTTGAATATCCAACAGCCGGGCACTATGAGTGGGTACTGACCTCAGCCACCTAAGACTGCACCCTTGTACCAGGGCACCCATGTGACGCTAGGGATCCACAGTAGTGAGTAGGGCAGCCAATGGACAGATGCAGGCACCATGGCACAGACATCAATGGCGTGGGCACAGCAACATCAGGTGGGTGTGTGTAGTACCAACCACCCCTCACTAATAGCAGCATTCCAGCTGTGCATTTGCATCATTTACATGAAAATGCTATCCCAACCAGTCCAAACTGTGTCCCCCACCCATGTAGTATGCCCCAGTAATAACAACATTGTGAATACTAAACAAATCAGGGCTAAACATATTTGAAACTGTCCTTTCCCCCCGCCCCAGCCCCCCCTGTGAAACATGAAATGCATGAAAATAGTCGGAGGTGCCCTGTCCTCAGGCCATACCCTATGTACCCTAGAGGCATGCATGCATCATCGGAGGGCAACGTGGATGATGAGGAGACAGGCTCATCCCGACGTCTGCCGCCCCACGATGTGCCCGGCAGGATATGCCAAGGCGCAGGACACATCCCACCCCACCGCGCCAGGGGCTCACCACCTCAACACCCCCAAGCCACCAGGGGCCCACCAGCTCAACGCCCCCAAGCCACCAGGGGCTCACCAGCTCCAGGGCCCCAGATCACCATGGGCTCACCACCTCAATACCTCTAAGCCATCAGGGGATCACAGGATGTAGAAGTTGCCACAACTGCAACACATCAGAGGAAGGTGACTCATCCTGTGAAGAACAGCATGCTGTACTTGTGTTGACACCAATCCACTGTCCAGAGCAGCAAATGGACACACATGAAGGGACCCTTGAGCCTGTTCAGAGTCCAAGCCACAGTCCACATGTCTGTGCACACTGCCGTTGCACAAACACACAAGGGGCGGGTGAGGACACACCCTCATATGGGTCACCAGCTTGCACCCCCTCCATCCACGGCAACCGTACCAGACAGGCCACCACAACAAGCAGCAGCACCCCCACTACCCTGCGTAGACCTACCAGGCACAGCAGCCCCATATGTAACACAGGAACATGTCCGGCCACTGCAGTCATGGCACGCCTTGATGTGATTGAGGCATGCCAAATGAGGATAGAGGGCATGGCCATAAAACACAACCGCCACATCAAAGCCATTAGCACTGCAATTCGGGGGGGGGCTGCAAAAACCATCACGTGCGACAACGCCTGGACACGTAAAGTTGTGGAGGGATGTACTGTAGCACTCACAGGGTTTGGCCAGCGAGTATGTGAACTAACTATGTGAGATGCAATCTGTACATGCAGAACAGACGCATGAGGCAAATAACCTCCTCCACCAGCAGCTGCAGTTGGCTGCATCGCTGCCATCCACCTCAACAACCCCCACTGATGTCTCCCTACAGGGGTCACCCAGGCGTTGTTCACTGCAGCATTCGCAACGGTGCTCACCTGAAGGCGGAGAACATCGAAAGCTACAATATCCTTGGACAATGCACTGTTGGCCTGAGGGCCGGGCACAAACATGGACCCATATGAACTGTGTTGGGGAGGGGGAAATGTGTGCTGTGGATTTGGTGGGGGCAGGGGGAAATGTGTGATTGGGAGTTGGTGGGGGGAGGGATAAGTTCCACGCTAATTAAAGACTGTTCAAACATGACAGAAAGCTCAGACATTCATGAATGTGTTCATGTGTTATTTATTTTACAAGTGTGCTTCGTGACATACACCCTTCCTCCAAATCCTCCAAAAAATAACCAATAAACACCTGTCTGGCCAACCTCCCCTCCCTCACCCCATCCCTGTGTGAATTAGCCTCGGCAACGGGCATATCACATGGTCATTGTCACTCCCATCCCCTGGGTTTTGCACCTCAGCCTCAGGGGGTAGTGGCATATTCCTACGGCAGCAGATGTTGTGTAGCATGGCACAGGTGAATACAATCTTTCTGACTTTATCTGTCTCATACATATGTGCCGCTTCCGTACGGTCCAGGCACCGGAAATGTCCTTTCCACACATATGCGGGTATGACTGTGGGCATTGTTATATGCCAGCTCTGCCGGAGTTTATGGATTCCACACAGGGGTCATCAGCCGTGTGAACTGAGGGTATCCAGATGCACCTGCATGGGCTGAAATGTATACATGAGGGCTAGGTTGCTTCACCTAGTGTGGTTTGCAATGGGTACATGCAGTGTGATTGCCTGATTGGTATACATCCATCATCTTTAGGAAAATGCATAATCTGACACGTACATGCACCCTGTGTCATTGAGTGATCTGTTCTATAGCAGATTACATTTGCATGCACTTGGTGTTAATGGACTTGCAGCAGTGGATGATGACCTATGTGTATGGAATTGTGTGGGACACTCATGCTCAAAAGGTACCGTCATGTTACCAATTGTCCTCTGATAATGGTGTATTCATTTGTCACAGGTTTACTCTGCAATGTGTGCCATGTCCCTTGTAGCCCATTTTCTACATACACCACCCCCCTCGGTTGGATTGACACAGTGGTACATCCATTACGTCAGGAGGAGGCTCCCGTCATGACTGCCTGTTCAGTGCCAGTGTTCATTTGTATTGGGTTTTGGCTGTCTCAGTGGCTGGTGGGGCGTTGGCTACATAGCACCATTATTTGATTTTGAGCATGCATGTCAATGGACATTGAGGGGTCACTCTCTGAGGAATGTACATGTTTGTGTTTTTCCAAGATCATTTACAGCGGTTTTGTGGATGGGTATTGCATTCATCTAACTTTGCATTCCTGTGTGGTGCCCTGGTTGAGGCTGCCCTTGTGTGTCAGTGTGAGAAGCAGCACTGCAACACAGACAGGTGCATTGTGGTTGTTGTGGTCCCATGTATTATGGTGTTTTGACAAGTGTGTGCCCATCACCTTCTGTGGATTCAGGGGCGGTGGCAGTGTGCATGTGTCCTTTTGTGCCACGCATAGCTGGCACTGGTGCTGTGATGGTGCTGGCTGTGGCTCCTGGTTACATGCAAGGCTTCCTATGGGTCTGCCCCCTCTACATTTGTGTACTTTGGCATGCATTTCAGGCAGGGTTTGTAGTCACCCATTATCCATGTGCATTGGCATTGGTGCCTCTCCATTTTTTTTAGAAACGTATTTTATTGGCATTTTGTTAAGTCACACATTACAGGTTAGATCTAGTAATGGTTCTGATTAGCCAAACGAGAGAACATTTAACAAATAACACCTTAGTAACAACAGACAGCACAGTCTTCATCAGTCAGGGTGTTGTATTCAGCTTAGGTTCCGAAGCGGAGGAGTAGGAAGATGATTTTTCAGGCTTCACGAGAAGTCCGAGTCGAGGGATTGAGTGATGTCTTGTCTTATTTATGTCCGAACGGGCGGGTGATTCAGGGGGGTTTGTGACTGGTGCCTCTCCATGTAGGCTGACAGTGTTCTGTTGCGCAGCACCATGGAGTCATGGGTGAATCCTGGGTAGCGACAGCAGTGACTGATAGTCAGGTCTGGGCTACATGTCATCTGCACATTGAGAGAATGGAAATGGTTTTGCTTCCTGTAGGCTGACTGGCCACCTTGCTGGGCCTGGTCACACCCTCCCCCACTCCGCTCCCTGCGCCCTGTGCCCTGGACTGGTTGTCAGGCCTCTGCAGCTCCTGGCACAGCATGTAGAGGTCCACATCAAGGCTCCCAGCTTCAAATGGCAACATGGTGTTGGGAAGGGTAAGTAGGGCCAGTGTGGGTCTTTTGTAGGCCTCTTGTGTGCATTGTTTCCACCTGTGGCTGTATTGCTGTCTCCTCCCTGCTCCTAATGGCAACAGGGCATTGGGAAGGGTGTGTGGGGCCAGGGTGGGTCTTGTGTAGTCCTCTTGTGTGCATTGTTTCCACTTGTGCCTTTGTTACTCTCACCTGTGTTCTCTTACCTCCAGCATTTGGCCAGGGGTATTTTCAGCGCTATTGCTGTACTTGTGATAGGTCTGTAATAGCGCGTTTGGTTGTCTGCACTATTACAGCCGTAGCTATTACAACTGGCTGTATTAGAACTGGACAGTTCACTGGATGGCACAGGAACACTTCTGAAAGGGCTCAATTGGTGGGTAAGCAAGGGGCGCTGAGAGATGTTTTCCCACTTCTCCAAAGGGGCAACGCCTCTTGGCAGGCCTTCTTGATCGAAGAATAAAGCAAGGGTCCAACAGGACAGCAGAAGGCAAAGGGTGCCAAAACCTTCCAAAGTGTTTCCAGCGGCATTACGAGTCAGTTTCCTTATGTAGGAGACTTAGCTCCTTCTGTAGTTCGGTGAGAACACAGGTGATCGACCTGGAATGGCTGCAGAGCCCCTTCTCTTATCCAAGATTAGATTCACTCCAAAATTAAGGACTTCCAATAGAAGATCTGCTCTCTTGCAGGCATCCCATATGTGAACCAATCACGGCCCACGATGGCCTCAGTCATTCAGGCACTCCAGACATCCTGGCACCAACAGTGTGGATTGGAACTAGACAGTTCCAGGCCTCTTCCTGGGCCCACATATGTGACAGGCATTAGCCCGCAAAAGAGATCGGTTTTCGCAGGAGGCTGCATGCCCAATAAGGAAATCCCGGATTACTCGACCTGGGTGAAGGCAAGGGACAAAATGGCCATGGGCAGAGCAAAAGATTATGTGGCTCAGCCATTTTCGGACCTGGCCACAGTCTTCAACCAAATGCAGTAAACACGGTTTAACTCGATAAAAAGAAGTAAACCATTATGAAAAGTAACTGCTGCCACCAGCTCGTCCCAGGGACACACGTACAATCACCAGAAAATCCTTTGAGGGTGTCTAGGGTCATAAAAGAAAATTGGACCCCAGCGCACAGTACTGGAAGGTACATAGTTCACTGTTAAAAAGTTACCAAAAAAGTTACCAAAAAATGGCAACATAGTCAAAGACTAAGGGAAACATAGTTTCCCAGTACTGACAGTCTGAAGGGTGTGTCAGTTTTCCCATAACAAGTGAGCAAAAGCCCAGGAGAGTTCAGCTGAAGGCTGGGCTCCACTGGAAAAAGTCAGGTTAGGATAGCCAAACAAAAGCAAAAAGTTTAGGGCGGCCATAAATGGAGGGAAAGTTGCACAAGAATGAAATATTTCCTAACACCAAGCAAGCTGTATTTTTTAAGGAAAAATGTATTAATGAACCGAGATGAAAGAAAACCTTCCGGATAATCTGAGTGGCAAATCATCCCCTGGGTTTGAACCTTTCGTAGATTACACTTTTCCTCCATATGAGAGATCTTTGTATATTAGATTTAGACTGGGAATACTCAAACTCAAACTTTTTAGCAAGTCTTGGAATCAAAGTAGCAAAGGGATGTGTTCCCTGTGTGGAATGGCGACAGAAACGATTATCCACTTCCTGCTTATTTGCCCAGAACTAGGGACCCTGAGACGTTGCTATATAAGGAATTCTTCAGATTTTTTTTCCTGCTGACATCTGTAGCTCTAAAACTCTGCAGAAGCACCTCTGAGCATCATAGGGCATGGTTGCTTAGAACTAAACTATTGGAGAGATCTGAGAGAAATGTCAGCATAAAAGCTATTTCAGAGTAAGATATATGCTGAAAATTCATAGATTTTATTTGATGCTGCTATCTTGCTCTCTTAGTTTAGATGATGTTTTTTTGCTATTCACATGGTTTTTACTGTGGTTTGTAATTTTATATCTGGTGCCAATATTTTATGAAATCACAATGATGTTTTAACTATGTGTTTGATTTGCATTGTATTTTAAAAAAAATGTAAATTTTTTTGTTATCTTGCTTTTATGGCTCTGAGCTAAATTAAAGATGAACTGAAGTAAGTAGAATTGATCCAATTGAAACCAAAGGTGGGTGAATCTGATTGCCTTAAATAATTTCCCTTCATTGTGGGTGCGAGGGCATAACTGTAGCCTATATTAATTCAATTAATTCCCTTTGGCAAAACACCACGGGGGGATTTTTGTTAAAATTCGAAATTAACAAAGCTCATTCCCGGTGTGGGCTGAAAACTATTTACTGTCATTTAATTGGGTAATCCTATTAGTCCTGTTGACCCCAACGTCTTTAGGAAGAGGGATATCTTTGTCCCTAAACTAAAATAATCCCTAAACTGCCATATTTCCCAACACAGGCAAATCATCCTAATTTTTTTTACATCTGGCTTCCCCAACACATCCCTTTAAGTGGAGGGGGTCTTAAATACCAAATTCTTAAATCCTTCCAATTTTTCTGTCTCACTTTCCCAACACAGACCAAAGTTGGGGGATCTGAAAAGCCCACTGCTAAGTCACCCTGTGTTTATTTACTGCTAGCCTTTTAAGCGTGCAGGAAAATCAAAATTGCACAGCACTACATCTGTAATTGATTTTGTTCACTGACTAGCGCTAATTATTTCTTTAATTGAAATTGAGATAAAGTACTGTGGTTTGTGTTTTTCCCAATTAATTTGTGTATTTATTTGTGTAACAAGAAGTTAATTTTTAGCCACAAAGAAGGCATGTGTAGTTTAGTGTGATTTCTATTACCTACAAATCAAATAAAAATAAATATATTTCCTGTACACTGGCCTTGTTCTTGGCTCATTGGTAGCTCAGGGGGAGGGATCCAAAGGGCATGATATGAACCTGAGATAGGGCTGTAAAAAGAACTAACATTAAACCGTTTATTGTGTGACACCTAGATTGGGGAGGGAAGGAACTCCCTGTGTTGAGGGTGGCCTCTCAATAAACCATTACACAAGCGACCCTCAGATAAATGGTTAGATATTAATTGTCTACTCCTTTTATTATCTCTGGCATTAGTTAAATCTCTAAACCAAATACTATCCCCAGAGAGTGATGTGGCATTCCCCATTGGCCAATTTCCAGGCTATACTAGCTGGTATGTCTCAGTAAACCAGTAGAGGACGGAAATTGGCCAATGGAAAGGAACACCAGTCCCGGTTGTCGCTGGTGGCATGGCTGTGAGCGCGTCACTCCATCCCATCATGGGATTGTCATTCTGACAGCCATACTGCCAGTGCTGCATGGTTGTCAGCACGTTGCTCCATCTCTTCTTGGGAGTGCTGCACAGACGGCCATGCCATCAGAGCCGCTCTCCACCATTCCCAGACCGCGCCTGACAGATGTAGCCCTAGCAAGGAAAATTAGAGCCCCTCTCCTTACCTTCTTATGGTGCGGGGGTGGTTAAGATGCCCTGGCCAGCTTTGCTCTCATCCTGCCCAGGCCACTGCTCACACACATGGACTGGGCACAGGAAATCACCCCCGCACTCCACTTATTACAATGTTTGGGAGGGGGGTGGCCATCAACCCCTCCCGTTTCCTGCATTCTTTGCCGGGCCATACCTGGCAAACCCGGTCCAGCTCCTTTTTAAGCCATACCCCTCCCTCCTAATCACATTTGGGACATGGGTGCTGGGAACTAGCCAGTTCCCAGAAACCACTTCATGCAGAATTCCCTTTAAAAAAAATGTAAGGACATAATAGTTTTATAGTCCATGCCCTTTGGCCACACTGAGAATTATGGGTCGGGAGGATAGCTCAGCGGCAATGTGTTCGCCTTGGAAGCAAGACGACACGAAGCAACACAGGTATGATTCCCGGCTCCGCTCTTAGAAACCTCTGGGTATTAAAGCGTGTTATAAATAGGCAACTAAGACTAAAAAAAGGAAAAAACTATTACGCAACTCAAGAACAAACAATTCCTGTAACAGCACCTCGAGGCCCGCAGGCTGTGTGAGGGCTTTAAAAAAATGCAAATAAATAAATAAATAAAATGGGCCCTGAATACCTTGTTAAATGCCCTTGCAGTGCTTGGGCATTTAACTTGATCTTGAGGAACTATCATTTCCCAGTGACAGCCCTCAGACTAGTTCTATAAAATTGATGTAAAATATATTTTTTAACACATAATATGGTTAGTTGGCATGCATATTATGTGCTAGAAAGTAGAATCTGATCATGTTAGCACAGGGAGCAGCCAATGGAGAGCTTTAATTAACAAGTCCATGGGTCACTCTGAAAACCACAAATCCCACAAATTCACATGCACAGTTTTCAAATGCCTCTTTACCGTGAGAAAGATTGTGAGAAACATATCCATCATTTAGAATCCCAGGGACATGTGAAGTTGGAACTGTTAGTCTTAAGGACCCCACAAGGACTTCAGAATCACAAAGGAGTCGAGATGTTCAATAGACATAGATGCAATTAGAACCTAAAGACACATTGATCACTTCGCGAGGAGCCAAATCTCATTAAACTTGACTGTCAAAGAGAGATGCTGGATCTGTGCAATCTTTCATGAACAGGCTTCAAGTGATGAGATGGGGTGAAGACGTCCATTACAAGAACTGCACAATTTGCAAACGCAGATGTAGACCAGCTTAATGGCCGCAAACAAACAGATGAAGGAATAGAGGTAATTAATGAGAAGTGGTTTTACGATGAAGATTGGAATTGATGTATACACCTTGAAGGATGAGCAGAAATGTTGAATGGTAGACCAATGTGTGACCACCAAAGACGGGTTACAACTCCCAATGAGTTGAGTGAATGGAAAAGTCAGTTAAAAGGGAATATGTCCAAACTATCAAAACTATATCAAACCAAGGGAACAACTTAACCCCCAATGACCAGAGAGAATCGTTTTTGAAAGGCATACTCAATGCATTGCTGAAGGAAGTAGATATGTGATAATCTCAAAAACGCAGAAACAATTCAGAAAGAAAACTAGAGCTGCCACTGCTGAACACTATAGTGGGCCTAGAAAGAATTACACCATAATGTGAAAGGTGCATACAGGACCTATACCAAACAGAGACTGCTTTGTAATGGTACTAGGAAAGAATAGTATATTGGACGTTTTGATGATCGCCAAAAATCGAAAATGGCAATCTATGATATTAAAATCCTTATAGAGTGATCATAACGGGATAAGAGTCCTCGGTAAAAGATGGAGAAAGTGGTTCAGCAGCAGTACCCCATGATGACCATAGAAGCGACCCAGAACTTTGATTCATGAGGTCATCTGGCTGTTCATTTCTCAGCCAGCTCACCAGCTTTCCTCTAACTTCCACTTGGCCTTTTGAGTTCATGGCAAAGAGCATGGAGAGATGATTGCACTCATCACCACACCACAGGATACCCGGGGATCGGAGATTTGAGCTATTTAGACATGAACAATTGGAGTTCCAGCAGAGGATCATAAAGGAGGCAGGTCAGGGTATTAAGTTAGCATAGCTATAAAATGAGCTAGAAAAATGTAATTTGACCACCATCTGACTAACACTGCAGGTGATAAATCAAACACAAACTAGAGAAATATTGGAGTTAGGCAGTACACACAGTAGTAACGATGGACAATGTCTCCCTTACAATAAGCAGCTTTTTAGATTCATTCTCAGGTTCAGGCTGTTTAGTGTCTACAATTGTACCTGTATTCCTCTCCCACTCCTCACCTGAGGTTTCTGAGTTGGCTTCCGAAGGCCCGTCTGAAGAAGTATCTTGCCCTTTTGTTTGAAGAGATAGGGCCGAGCTCCTCCGGAGGCCACTAAGGCAAAATGCCCGGCAGCGGGGACTCCGGGGAGCCCACCCCAAACCAGGGAAAAGCCGTGGCAGAAAAACCCTGGGTAGTTTCAGGTGAGTTGGTCTGTTGAAATAGGTATTCACAATCCTTCTTGGAATACAGCTTAAGTTCAAATAAGGAATATGGAATACTGTTCAGTGAGTGGGTAATTCGCAATCCTTCTTGAGGGTACTACATATACCAGAATGCACTTGGGTGCAATGTCTATGCTTTGGAAAAGATTCCAAGAAGTCTGTGAGCAAGGTTGAGTAAATAAACAGAAGGGGAGGTGACACAGGTCAGAGGAAGCACACAACTCAGGGGACACAAGTTGAAAGTGGCAGCTGCTTGTAAAAGCGTGTGTTAGAAAAGAACTGCAGATAGAAAGTTCACGCTCGCTGAGTAATGGCCCCAGAGTGAACGCAGGTGTCTGCTGACTCCAGCAAAAATAACAGACACACACGCTGGGAAGGTAGCAAGAAAGCACGAGCAGGGAAAGGTCAAAAATTAAGAAGAAAAATGCCCCTCAGGGAGCACTGCAGCAAAATACACAATAAAAAGCAGGGAAACAAACAGAGTAAAGGCAAATGGGTGGAATAACAAGGAGTAGCACAAGACAGGAGAACTGTCAACTAGCGTCGGGAAAGAAATCAGTTGTAACGCACCGGTTGCCACACCTGAAAGCTAATTATAGCCTCTGTTCCAGCGAGGCTAGAGCGTAACGTCCAGGTAAAGGAGGAGCTCAGTCCTTCTTCCATTGCTTCCATCTCTCCAACAGGCTCCACGGGTGTTTCATGACAGTATGACCCCTTCTCAACAGCCTTCCTCCAGGTTTACCCGGATACATTCGATGGAATCTTTGAATGAGTCTAGGTTCTGATATGTTGCGAATCGGTTCCCACAAGCTTTCTGACCTGGGATATCCTTTCCACAACATAAGGTACTGTAATGTACCCTTCTTGTATCTGGAATCGAGCAATCTAGAGACTTCATATTCCTTATCCACATCAAGGGGCTGGCAGTTCACCTTCTTCATCTTTCTAGCATGAGGATCTGGTACATATGCCTTCAGTAAAGATGTGTGGAATACTGGATGGATTCTCCTCAGCTTGGGTGGTAGAGCTAAACGAAAGGCGACTGGGTTTATCTTCGCCGTTATCTTAAAAGGTCCAATGGATCTAGGTGAGAACTTGCCATGATGTACCCATCTGGGTAAAAGCTTGGTCGACAACCATACTTTCGTACCAATTTCCCATGAGGGGTTAGGTCTTCGCTTCTTGTCTGCCCATCTCTTGTAGTCTTCACAAGCCTTTTGTAGATTGGTCTGGGCTTCCGTTTGTCGGTTCCGTAAGTTGTTCAGAAGTGTTTCCACAGAGGGAACATTAGAAGAGACATGTCCGAACAGTGGTATGTGTTTTGGATCGTAGCCATATGTACAATGAAATGGACTCATACCTATGGTTGAATGTCTTGTGTTATTGTATGAAAATTCAGCCAGGGGTAGAAGATGATACCAGTCATTCTGTTCTTGATTACAGAAGCATCTGATGTATTGCTCCAAAGTGGCATTTAGGTGTTCGGTCTGTCCATTGCTCTCTGGGTGGAATCCTGAGGACAGGGATCTTTTTATCTCCAACAATTTACACAGACTTGCCCAGAAATTTGTGTGCCTCTATCAGAGACTATAGTGTTGGGAAGTCCATGTAACCTAACCGCATCCCTTACAAATACCTCAGCTGTAGTAGAAGCCATCGGTGTTCTCTTGAGTGGTGAAAAATTAGCCAGTTCACTGAAGGAGTCCACCGTAACCATGATAGCAGAGTATCCTTGAGAAATGGGTAAATCTACTATGAAGTTGGTCGAAATGTGTTGCCAGGGACCTGCCGGTGGAAGCTTTTGTTGTAGCAGACCCAAGGGCTTGCAGTATGGATATTTGTTTTGGGCACACGTAGGGCCGGTAGTGACATACTCTTTAACATCCTTGGTGATCGTAGGCCACCAGAAATGACGAGAAGTCAGTTCCAGGGTAGCTTTCTGTCCTTTATGGGAAGGTCGTGACACCATGACTATAGCAAGATCACGTAACTCCTGAGTTGGTAGATATAGGGATTCGTCTTTAAAGAGGTAGTCGCCCTTGCGTAGTAGTCTGAGATTGGTCTGCTGTCCCTGCTCCCTTTGAGCTGCTTGTACTTGTTGGAGGAAGGAATTTACTGTTGCACTCACCTGGTATACACGGGGACGCCCGGATGTGCTCAATTCGGGATGATGTCTTCTATGGCAGGTGGGCCTGAAAACACAGGAGGACTGGTCTTAGGCAGAGATTTCATTTCCTCCCACCAGCCCCTTGGACTCGACCTGATGGCCCCCTCCTCACCTTGTTATGATGTCTGGCGTGCTCTCCGTCCTGCTTTCTGCGCAAGGGCGCATAGTTTCCTGCGGTTTGAAGCGACCGAGTTAACTTCACTGGTGCCAACCCATTCAAGTGTCTTTAAGGAGGTAAGTTCGATTATAGCAGTCTCTGAAGGCCTTTGCTTTTCTTTCATGCTATTAATGTCTTTCCCTGATTGTTTCCCCCTTAGGTGTGCAGAGGTTCGCTGGGTGCGCTGCTTGGGTCAGGCTCCCGCTGGGATTTATGGACGCAGAGTGTATGAAGAAAGGTAGGTTCAGCGCGAAGTGCGGCGCGCTAATGTCTTTTTGGGTTAACCTGTGTTCTTTATTCCTTTTCAGGTCGCGATGGTCTTTCTGGGCGTGCAGTGATTTCTCGGAGCGGAACCAGCCAAGATATGACCAGCCAGATGAGGAGGCTATGTTTACTGCTGTGATTGCCGTGAGTAACCTGTTTAACATTGTCCCTTTTTCTCTCTCCCCTCCAGGTGCTTCGTTCCGATGCTGCCAACGGGATGGAAGACCGCGAACAGCCGGGATCGAAGGATGGAAAGCTGCAGGTAAACTGGGACTGCTAATGATGTTCTTTTGTCTCCTCTGCAGGTCCGCGATTCCAGGAACGCCGGGTGCTGGTCTCTGAACACGATGAGCGTCACGCTGCTGGCTACAGAATAATGCGAAGCACCTTCTTTAGCTTGGGATGGTTTATATAGCCTTCCCCTGTAAAGTAGTCCAGGTAAAGTAGTCCGGGCTACCACACCCTAAAACACTGCACCGCATAGTCTGGTTCTTAGGGACTAGACTGTGTGGGTGTCGAAATGTTGGCTGCAGGCTTCCACACAAAAAGTAGTCCCATTCCAAATATGAGCATGGCAACAAAGGCGCCAGGAAAGACTCCAGGAGAGTCCCTGGTGATAATGTAAGGCCCTTGGGGCCCCAAATGAACCCTGAGACCTAACCCTACCTGGCATGTGACCATGCTAGTAGGGTTCTGGATCACGGGTCATGACATTTACTGTGTTAATGAATCTTTTTCCTGCAAGCAAGATTTCATGGCCTTGAAATCCCTCTGTATCTTCTCCCATATTTCGGGATAAATAAATCCGCCAATTGATGGTCTTTACCAGGCAAATAAGTGATTTAAAAATCGAACTGGGAAAAGAAGTAAGCCCATCTTGCATGTCTAGAATTTCGACATTCCATCTGTTGAAGGACCTTTAGGTTCCGATGATCGGTACGTACTTGGAATGGGTAAATGGCTCCTTGAAGCAGATGCCTCCATTCTTCACAGGCTTGTATTATGGCCAAAAGCTCCTTTTCAAGTACAGAATAATTCTGTTCGCTGGGACTGAGTCTTCTAGAAAAATATGCGATGGGATGTTCCAACCAGTCCTCTTTTCTCTGCAACAGAGCTGCTCCAATTGCACTACCTGAAGCGTCGGTTTTGACTATAAAAGGCTGGGATTGGTCTGGTTGCCTGAGAATAGGAGCTGAAACAAATGTTTCTTTAAGTTGTCTGAAAGCCTGCTCTGCATTCGTATCCCATACAAACTTAACCCCTTTCTTGAGTAGGTTTGTGATCGGGAGCACTATGTCGGAGACATTTGGGATGAATTTTCTATAAAAGTTTGAGAGTCCCAGAAATCTCTGTATGTCCTTGACACAAGTGGGTACAGGCCAATGTGAGATGGCCTTAGTCTTGGCTGGATCCATTTCAGCTGTCAGCTGAAAGGATACACCCCAGGTAAGGAACTGTGGTTGTTTCAAAAACGCATTTCTCTGGCTTGGCTACCAGACTGTGTTGTCGCGGTCGTTGTAAAACCTCCTTAACATGATGACGATGTCTCCTTTCGAAGTTGAATAAACGAGAATATCATCTAGATAAATCACTACTGTATTATAATGCATATCTGCAAAGATCTTATCCATAAAACGCTGGAACTGTGCAGGAGCGTTGACCAGCCCAAACGGCATGACCCTGTATTCGTAGTGGCCCAGAGGAGTTCTAAATGCCATCTTCCATTCGTCTCCTTCACAAACTCTTAGAAGATGATAGGCCCCTCGGAGATCAAGCTTTGTGACTACACGGGCCTCTTGGACAGCCTCTATGATGTCTTTCATCAAAAGCATGGGATATCTATCCTATACTGTAAGGCTGTTTAAGTTCCTGAAATCAATACAGGGTCTGAGTTCTGTGGTTCCCTTCTTGGAGATAAAAAAAAGAGAAGCTCTGGCTGAAGAGGATGACTCTTTGATGAGGCCATTTTGTAAATTGGTTGCCAAATATTCTTTAAGTGCTTCCTTTTCAGGTAAGGAAAGCGGGAACATCCTACCAAATGGCACTACTGCATCAGGCACAAGATCAATCATACAGGGGGGCGTGGCCAGCAGCGAGATGAAAAAGACCTGAGCCTCTTAGGCTCCGGCGACCGCAGCCAAAATCCTGCTTTAAAACACCTGAATCCTGACTTCTGCGAGACCTGTCTACATCCCTGCCGAGCAGCAGATATCTTGGGCACAAAAGAAGGGCAGAACGGTGTAATCACTCCCATATAAAGGAACTTGTGGTGAGGGGAGAGCGGAGCGGGCACCGACCAGCGTGAATCCAACATGGCTGCCTGATCGAGGCTATACTACGAACTGGACCCGGAGACCAGAATGGCACTGCTGGAGGACCTAGACCGCTGTCGGGGAGAGAACGTGGTCTTGCGGGCGTTCCAGAGGCGGCTTGGGCCCCGGGCGGCAACCACAGGGGGACGCGATCAGTGGCGGTCAGGAGGTGAGTCCGCTCTCCCCCTCCAGAAGAACCTGCATAGCCACCGATCGCGGGGTTGAGCTTTGGTGCCCCATCCTGCAGTGCTCTGTGCTGCCCCACCTGACCACCCGACAGTGGAGAGGATGGGCATGGCTGCCGAGACGGCTGTGCCGGTGAGTGGCCCCCGCAATGTGACCTTCCCCCGGCCTAGATCTCTCTACTCTTGCAGGAGTACATCAGCTGACCTGCCTACGACGGGATCGGGGAGCAGACTGGAAAGAAGGACCCGGGCATGAGGTGTAGGCAGCCAGGGCCCCCTCCGGTCACAAGCCCGGGATGCACAGCCCCAGGGGATAAAATGCGCACCGCCCTCGAGGCAAACCAGGGGGACAGGTCGGAAAGCCTGTTTGTGCAACTATTGCCCACGCCTTGAGCCACGCTGTGGAGGGTGGAAATCTGGGCCCCTGCAGACTTAACCCGGCTATTACAACTGAATCAAGGCCCGGAAGGAACCCACTTGCCAGTGAACAATTCGCAAAAGGGCACCATCAGCCATGGCGCCATTATACCTGTAGCTAAGCACCAAGGGCAAAGGCAAAAAGAAGGGGGAACGCAGTAACAACTCCGGGAAACAGCGGAGCAACCACCGCCGCGCTGATTCACCTCCCAAAACAGGACAACCAAACCCCCCCTCCTCGGTGACATTAGAGTACCACCTGGGGCAGGGGAACTGCAGGGCAGAGATCAGAGTAATGCGCGCTGCTTCTCAACGTTCTCCTGGGACAACGCCCAAGGCACCCAGCCACTGGAGGGGGTCAGAGGTGAGGCGAGTAACCCTATAGGCAACAGAAGGACCCGGGTGGGGACCCCGAGAAAGAGGAGGGGCCCTGCATGGAACTCTTCCTGGAACAATTACTTACTAACCTTTTCAGCCTGCACTCCTTCTCAAAATGTTTCTCTATTGAGGGAGCACATCATATGCCCACAGGCAGGCCACTGCCCAGCGCTCCTCCAAGCACAGTGATAGCGAGGTTCTTAAACTACCGAGACCGAGATGCACTCTTACAACTTGCAAGAACCAAGGGCATGACTACCTTAAATGGGTCTAGACTGACCTTTTTTCCCGACTACACGAAAGAAGTACAGAAGGCGAGGCAATCCTTTGGGAAACTTATGAGACAATTGCAAACATTGGGAGTCAAGTACGGCTTGCTCTTCCCCGCACAATTGAAAATTTACCATAAAGGCACAACGGTCCACTTTGACGATCTTGGTGAGGCGTGGCGCTGGGCGGAGCAGCACATTGAAGGGGACAGGTCCGCACCCCGATGCAATAGCAATAGAAATAGAAACCCCAGACCACAACCGGAGCAGCATTGCATGCCGAACCAGCCACCGCTGCCGGATCCACCAGTGAACGGAGGAGACAGACTTCCGCCTTGACTCCTGCCGAGGGCTCAACCTCCTGGCTGGCATGCAACCACCTTATGGACAATACCACAGCTGGCCCTTCTGGGGCCACCAAATGCGTTTAACATACCTAAAATGCGGTAAGAGGAGGATTGCCACCCTCCCACTTGGGTTTTTAAAAAGAACCCCCCCCCAACTTTTCTAGTTGAACTTTAATAAGGGCTGTTAAAGCTGACACTCCACCTTTTTTGATTGTCAGCAATGTTCGGGCAACAGATGCTTCATGTTGGGGAGGAGTATAGGGAGGGGAGGGAGGGGTTAGTTGGGGAAAGTTGCTTGCTACCCCAGCATCAGTCTTCCCCGGTAGTTATCAGGGGATGGTAGGGTTCCTGGCTGGTTGGGACTGTATCACGCACAGGCAGCACTTCAGCCGTCAATCTTTGTCCATTTTGCACCATACCGCCACACACCGGGGCTGCACCCCTGCGGGCTATCTGCCCGCCCCTCCGATAATCTTGTTTGATGCCACCTGATCAATCTCAGTCGCCCATGACCACACGCCCCAGATCCCTTAGGGTCCTCACCTGGAACGTGAACGGGATGGGCTCCACAATTAAAAGACGCCTGGTTAAGCAGCTACTCTCCAGACACTCCCCGGATGTGGCCCTACTTACTGTAACTCACCTTGCGGGGGCACACTGTAACTTCTTTCTGCGAACCAACTATAGGACTGCTTTCCATGCGGGATACACCATGGGGTCCAGGGACACCCTTATTCTTATACATAAACGTGTCCCATTTGCCTTCCAGGTACTAGAACAGGACCCTCTGGTCGATACGTGATGGTCCTGGGGAAACTCTGGGGGGAAACATTTGGGTTTGTCTCCATTTACTCCCCACTTGGATTTGGGCAGGAACTTCTCGATATCCTGACCACCCTTATGGGCAACCATCAAACGGATAAGTGGTTTCTGGGTGGCGATTTTAACTATGTTATGTCTAACACCTTAGACCGCTCACACCTCAGACAACGCAACCCGAACCTTCCCACGAAACTGTCCAACTTTGTGTCTGCCCTGGGTCTTTGTGATGTATGCGGGAACTGCACCTGGGAACCCGAGGTTATTTGTTCCACTCCGGGGCCCATGGCTCCCTCTCCAAGCTTGACTACCTATTCATCCCGCACAGGGATATTTTTAGAATACTCTCGGCAGACTTGCTCCCCCGGGGAATCTCGGACCACTCACCTCTGCTGGTGGAGTTGCGGCTGCAGGGAATAACCCCCCCTAGAACATGGCGACTGAATACCTACTATCTGGGCTGCCTGGAACTGGTTGACCGCCTCATGGAAGCCTCGACTGAGTACTTCGATATTAACGGTACTGGTGAGCATGACCCGATAGTGTTATGGGAGCCCTATAAAACCGTGCTGCGGGGAGAAATAATCTCCTGGACGGCTAATAGGAGAAGGGAGAGGCTCCTGAAGATGGTTGAGGCAGAGGCGGAGGTAATCCACCGAGAGAATGAACATACCCTCGACCCTACCCCACAGACCCACACGTCCCTTAAACGTGCCACTGAATACCTCAGAAATCTCATGTTGGATAATGCTAAGCAGGCCCACTGGGAATCCAGAGCTCGGATAAATGAGATGGGGGACAAAGCGGGGAAGATGCTGGCTTAGTTGGAAAAGAGAGACGAGGGACAGCGCTGTGTTCGGGAGATCATCACCCCGCAAGGAGAGACTTGTGGGTCAGACGCCGACATATCGGAAGCTTTTGCCCAATTCTATGCTACACTATACCAGGCCCCAACTCTGCCGCTGGACCGACCCTCCTTGATGACGTGGTAGTCCCCACCCTGTCGGTGCAACAAAGGGAGATGCTGGACTCTGATCTTTCAGAGGCTGAAATAGTAGAAGCCCTTGGCCAACTGCAACCGGGGAAAACACCGGGCCCAAATGGGTTCCCGATTGAAATCTGGCAGAAACTAGGGGTTAATAACACAGCGCCTCCCCTGCATCAGATGTTGTTGGCCGCCCGGGAATGGGGCTCCCTCCCAGATGATCTGTGCAAGGCCACCATAGTGGTTATCCCCAAACCTGATAAACCCCAAGAGCAATGTGCCTCTTATAGGCCGATCTCGCTAATTAACGGCAAAGCCAAGGTCCTGGCCAAACTCTTAGCTAACTGGCTCCAACCAGTGGCGAATGCATTGATACATCCGGACCAGTGTGGCTTTATTCCTCATAAATCAACCCGAATGACTCTGCGCCGACTTCACCTTGCACTAGAACGGGCCCCTACCCTCGGTACCCCAGTGGCCCTGTTAGCAATTGATTTTGAAAAGGCATTTGATTCAATCCGATGGGACAGCCTCTGGGAAATCATGACCCGTATGGGGTTTGGAGAAGGCTTTCTAGGTTGGGTAAAATTGCTATACAGCAATATCCAGGCAGAAGTCAAAGTGAACGGGTGGACCTCCTGATCCTTTCCCTTAGGCAGAGGCACACGACAGGGGTGTCCGCTTTCCCCCCTCCTCTTCGCCCTCGCGATTGAACCGCTGGCATTGTGGCTTCGCCAGAGCGGGACATGGATGGGATTTAGATTGCCCAAGGGACACGAAGACTGCATTTCTCTCTATGCTGAGGACCTCTTGCTATACCTGGCCGATCCAATTCGGAGCTGCCCCATAGTAACCCAGATACTGGTCACCTATGGGGAATTCAGCGGGTTGAGAATTAACTGGAAGAAATACGTACTCTTCCCGGTGAAGGTGGGGGAATAAGCCAACCTACCGAGCTGTCCATACCGGTTTGAAAGGCAGGGCTTTAAGTACTTGGGGATCTGGATAACATCTGACCTTACTAAATATGCAATGCATAACCTCCAACCAATTATGGATAGGTTTGTTAATGACGTCCACCACTGGAAACTTCTCCCCCTGACCCTCATGGGGAGAGCCTCACTTTTTAAAATGATGTCACTTCCAAGATTCCTTTATGTCCTGCAAAACGCCCCGGTCACAATCCCCACCTCTGAATTCAACTGCATAGAAACCTTCCTCGAGGAACTCATCTGGAGGGAGGCCAGTCCCGTGTGGCACTAAGCACTTTGCAGAGGTCGGTGTGGGAGAGGGGGATTGGTGTACCTCGCCTCCAAACCTACTACTGGGCCTCACAACTCGCGGTGGTCAATGATCTGCTGCACAGAGACCGGGCACTACCTCACATCAGGGCCGAAGTGGAATCCATGCAGGGCACAGAACCATTACAGATGCTATACCAATCTGAACAGCGGCTTCCCCCGCCCACAATCAAAGCCCTATCACCACTATCTGGAGACAGGCACACGTGTTTGTTGGGTGGGGAAATAAAATAACTGCAGCGCAACATTTATGGCAAAATAGCAACCTGAAGGAAATTGAGAAACTTGAACCGTGGCCGCGTTGGGTAAGAGCGGGAATTCTGAGGGTTGAAGATATCCTGAAAGATGGGAAACTAACCTCATTTGAAGACATGCAGTGCAAATTCCAACTGCCCATAACCCAACGATATCACTTTATGCAGCTGACCCATGCCCTGCGAACCCATATACGCCCAGAAGACACAGTCCCTGACTTCACACCGATAGAATGCGATATGCTGCCTGCGTATATCCCTAGCAAATGCACATCCACTCTTTATAACGCCATCACATCCTTTACTACCCCCGAGCAATCGAGACTAAAGACCAAATGGGAAAGAGATGTGGGTGAAATAGATCCAGAGGACTGGCTCCAGGTCTTAATGTACCCGCGGGAGATGGCCCTTTCCTCTAGACTCAGATTGGTGCAACTCAAAATCCTGCATAGAGTGTACTACCCTCAAACCACTTTATATGGCTGGAAGAGGACAACAAATCCGAACTGTCTCCGTTGTGGAGACGAGGAAGGCACCTTCTATCACATCCTGTGGTCATGCCCCCGGATCCACGCCTACTGGAATGCTTGCTGTACGGAACTGTCCAGGGCACTCGCTTGTCCTATTGAAATGGACCCAAGGGTCCTAATTCTGGGCGTGCCAGACGAGTTTGACTCTAACAAATGGGAAAAACTGTTATTGAACACTGCAACGGCCCTGATGAAGTGCAACATTGCGCAAAAATGGGGAGTGCCAGACCCTTCCGACACTGGAACAATGGATACTTGATATGGACTCATGTGCCTTGATGGGACACAGGGTCTAGGCGCAAGAGGTTGTCCGACCAAAGCATCTAAAATATGGGAGAAATGGGAAGAGAATGGACCTTGACAACCATGGACAGTGATGATCACTGCATGAACAGATGGAGGGTGGGACGGAGGGAGGGCGGCTCATGGTGATTGGTGACACTAATGACATTATGCAGACTTTTGATTGAAGGAGCTGTCCTGGAGTGCTTTCTTTTTGTTTCTTTGTTATCGCCCCCTTGTTTGGTGGCTGGCTTGTTTATGTCATAAAATACAATAAAAAAAGTTATCAAAAAAGTATCAATCTTACAGTCCTCCTTCCGATGGGGCGGAAGGCTTCGTGGTTGAGTGTCTGCAAACACATCACAGAATTCCCGATATTGTATTGGAACTGTGTTGACACTGCAGGAAGTTTCTTGAAGGGACACGTGTATCAGAGGAGGTGCTTCCACCGGTACTAAACAATTCTGCTTGCAATATTGAGACTGGAATCCTACTGTATTAAGTCTCCAATCAATACAAGGATTGTGCTGTCTGAGCCAGGGGATTCCCAGTATAACCGGGAAATGAGCAGCACGTATTAAATCGAAAGTCATGTCTTCTTGATGAGCAGCCATCCTGACTCTTAATTCCTGGGTTTCATGAGCAATAGGACCCGAAGTTAGAGGTGTGCTGTCAACCCCTTTCACGGGTATTGGACGTATCTTTTGGCACCTGGGGATTCCCCTGCCCATTTGTCATCAATGAAATTGCCCGTGGCACCGCAAACCAGCATTGCCAAACATTCCACCAGGCTTTCCTGTTTCCAGTCTAAGTGGATCTTAATGACCATCAGGCTGCAATTATTGATCATAGCTGGCTGAGTAGTTTCACAGGGATTCACTGTAGACACCCCTCCTTTTTCCCTGTTTAAGGTCGGGGTTTGTCGTTTCCCTGTCTCCTGGGTGGAACTTCAGGACAATCCCGTAATAAATATGTATTGGATCCTCAGTACATACACAGTCCTAGATCCTTACGCTTCTTTCTTTCACTAGCGGTATTAGTCTTAGCAGTGCATGGTGGTGGTGCGAGTTATGGTTGCTTAGCTTACCATAACTGGTGAATTTCTAGGGTTTTCGGTTTTACTTAAAACCATAATGTCCATTTAACAATGTTTTTTCACTGAATTTCATAGGTTTTTAGGAGGTCAACTTAACCATAACGTCCCTTTAATGTTTTTTCACTGAATTTCATAGGTTTTGTGTAGCGCAACATAACCTTAACATCCTCTTAAAAAAGATTTTTTCACTAACTATAGATATAGATAGCATGAATTTTGTAGGTTTTTCATAGTATTCCCTTAGTTTATTTACATGTAACATAGAACATACTGAACCCCCTGTCCCACGCTAGTGGTTCTGATGTCCGCGGACTGTGCGCATGTCCGCAGACAGACTCGGTTAACATCAACACTATCCAAAAACTCAGGGGGTATCTTACATTGTTCTGTCATGCAATACAAACACTCAACATGTTCAAAGAGCAGCATATAAATACATTACATTCAAAAATAAATAAGAAGTGCAAACTGTATATGAAAAACACCAACAGTCCAATTGCATAGCATATGGAACATAATGGAACATACCAAAAAAAAAATGACATATGCCTCCAGCAGAATTACCTCACAGAATCTGCACAGCAAATATCAACAGCACACCTATGAAGCAGTAACAACAAAACTAAAAAACAAACTGGTAAGTACACTACATTAATTCCTTTATTTATAAACTTTCCGTAGTAGGAGACACTGAAAAATAATTTTCTTTCTTTTTACACAGAAATGTCTAGTACTTTGGAATGGCCAGAAAAAAAAACTTCCTCAGGACGAAATGAGTGAAAACAGTGATACTAATGGTAGACACGACACTTCTCTAAATAAGCCAATTAATAAACATTATTTTATGTGAACTTAACACATTTATTTTTTAACAGAACATACAGACAATAAGAATAATACTGAAAAAGACACCTTGGAAAATCATCTGCAGCGTTTAGAGCAAAAAATAGATCAACTAATGACCAATTTCATTATTTTGAAAAACTTTGTAGAGAACCATAAAAGGGAAAACTTATATGAAAACTTTTTTTAACTTTAATCCCTTCCTCCCCTACCATCCAACATGTACAAACCACTAGCTCATGCAAACAAATGGCGCTGTACTCAATGCTAGTTGGTGCTGAGTCGTGGCAAACCAGGTTTGTACAGCTACGGTGCTACATCAATGAAGCGACACCTAATAACGTTCCACGGTGGGGCTATTCGTAAGGTTGTACCTTGCAATTAACATAGTAGCTTGAGTTCCTCTGCAGCATCCTCCATTTCTGCCCCTGCCACTACAAGAGGCACTCCTGTGGGGAAGCACATCCCTCCAGCTGCCCGCAGGCCATATGTGATGCTGTAGACAGTTACATTTCGAGTGTCACGTATCGTGCATGTACTGCGATGCAGCACTCTGCAGGGTGGAGACCCTTCAAAGTGCTTTTGAGGCTGCGGTCCGGGAACATGAGAAGGACAGCCAACTACCTGATTAAGGCCCACCCTACATCTTCCTCTCACCACCTGCCCTTTCTTATCCCTGTGGTTGGTGCCCCTTCCTTCCCATCCCTTCCCTTCCTTTCCTTATGTGTCATGTCTGAAAAACCAAAAAATACAAAACAACAAAACCCCCAAAAAAAGGCTCTTTTCAGAGCCGCCTTTCACAGTTCAAAAATAGAAGTGACGATGAAATGCTGCAGGGGTCTGTGCATTTTTAGATGTCCGCAGACAGTCCGTGGATATTTAACATTTTTGGGGTGCTGCGCTATCAAAACCATTGCACTCTTCTCTGGGAGGAAGTGGTGGCACTGAAAAGAGCCTTTTTGTGTTTCAAAAAATTCAAATGGTCAACACCTACTGGAAAAGGATTGTTATAATTCCAAAAAGGATTGCAATGCATTGTGTATATTTTGCAGAAAAATCTGATTGCCAGCATAAGTAAGATGTACTCCATCTCTGCGAAAAATGTGTGTACTACGAAACATAATATTTTCATTGTGAAAAGAGGACTTGCCAACATCTCTCAAAAAGGCACAAATAGCCTTGTTGACATTGCACCTCGCTTTCTCCATTTGTGGACCAAATGAAGAAGAACGCAGCCACATTTGTCTTGGCGCAATACTAGAAAGAATTACTCGGGAGTTTGGAAACATGTCCATGACTATCCCAAGTCCTTCTTTCATTGTAAATTGCAAAGAGATTCCAGAGACATGTCTTAAACTGTTCCCTCCACAACGAATAATAATATTGTCTGGATGACGCTGTGTCACCAAAGTAGCACAAAGAGGTACCAAATCTAGCCACTTCACTCCATGCACTCCATGCCAGTACACTTCCACATTAGGGAATCTAAGATGTGCAGCCACTCCACAGTGATCTGCATGCACCTCCAACCAATTTATCCACGAGTCTCCCAAAATCCAGACAATTTACCTTCTGAAAGACATAGCCATAGCTATCTGCTCTCCTCTCAGGAAAAAGACTTTCTGACAAAGTCTCTCCTTACACATCACACCCAGTAAACCTTATTAACCAATCCCTTCCCTGCTAAGTCTAATTTGCATTACTCTTAGCCTCAAAATCCCTGTATGTAATACGCGGTGCCGCGGACAAATCATAACATCTGAGATTGGGTAATGAAAGTTTAAAAAGTGTTCCCCACTTCCCCTTTGAGGTTGGCTCTGATAAGAGCCTTTTTCCTGTTTCTTTGGAAACTGCTTATAAAAAAAAAACAGCTTTCATTTTATAATTTCTTTTTTCACTTATTTTCTTCCTGATGTCTTCACATTATCCTCTGTAAAGCACTCCTTATATTTTGAAATAACATGGCATTTCCCAATATGGATAAAGAAATGACATCTGATTTAAAATAGTCACCATTGACATAATCAATATTCTGATTGTTACAAGACAACATTCCACTTCTCAACAAAAAACCAGACATCCCTCTGTTCACCAAACACCTTGCACCATTTTGCTGGGGACAGAAAACATTGGAATTGTCCCATAGTGCCCTAGGCAGTATTTGAAAAAAAACACTTTTCCATTTGTAGCAACCTCCATCACTGCCTGAACCAAGTGTTCAAGATTACCCAACAAAGTAGGAGCACTGGTGTATCCCAAATGGACACCACCCCAATGCAGTACCACTACATGAGGACTCTTCCACATGCAGAAAGTTTTACAAGCCCCAATTGTGCTGTGATTGTGCTGTGATTGCAAAGCACCTACCTCAACAACTACTATGCAACTCTCGAAGATTTCTGCTTGCAGATTCATGGACATCCACATAAATGAACACAAAATACAGGTATGAATATTTTCTGCACAGTACATGTACAGCTCTTGTATAAATGCATGTAAACAGGATAACTGCCACTTACCCTGTATAACCTGTAGAAAAAGCTTACTGTCATTTCTCCCATCTGCTATGATCAAGTGTCACTTGCAAAGCTGTCTGCTCTCCACATTTTTATTTACTCATATTACTAACTGTAATCTGCAAACTGTTATTTTCTTCATTAATTCTGTAATTTGTGTAACCACTGCCACCTATTTATCCACATTTCAACCATAATAGCATTTAAGCATTATAGTGCATAGGATGTACATACAATTTGCAAAACTGAACAAATCCACTAATCAGAACAAAAAGTTTTCTGAAGGCATTTTGATAGTGAGACATATTAAACGAACTGCCGAAAGATGCTGGAGAAAGGTCATGTCTTCTGAAAATATAAAGTGTTACAAACAGTCTGTAAAAAGCTATAAACATACAATTTTTGATGCCAAAGTGAACCATTTTAATGACAGAATCCATGAGGCCAAATCTCATAGTAAGGAAATGTTCTCTATTCTAGACGAATTAAAGAACCTTTTGGTTACCAATCAGTCACAACAAAGTAATGCTTGGTGTCAAGTCATTCATCATGGTCTTAATAGAAAAACAGAGAAACACCAACAGGCTATCAAAGAAAAATTGAATACCCTTCCCAATCTCTCTGTGACACTAGAAAACCTGGATCCTGGAATAAAACCACAGCTGAAAATGTTTTCGTTTAAAAGAGTATCAGAATTGGAAGTTCTGGATATTATTCATAAACTGAAGCCATCTTCCTATAAAGGTAATGCTTTTCCTGCAAAACTCTTTAAAGATTTTGCTTTTACTTTGGCCCCTTGGGTCAATCAATCTATTGAAAAAATCATACATATCTAACAACCTTAAAGAGGTCTGGATCACTCCTCTATTAAAGAAAGAGAATCTGGATCCCGCAATACCTGGTCATTTCAGACCTATTACCAATGTACCGTTCTTACTGAAGATTATTGACAAGATTGCTTATGAACAATACCAGAAATTTGTAGAAAGTAATAATATTCTTGCTGAGGAACAATCCGGCTTTCGGGCCAACCATGGCACCGAGACAGCCCTTCTGGACCTTCAGAACAACATTGTGTAATTTATAGAGAATGGAAATCCTGCTTTCCTTCTCTTGCTGGGTCTTTCCTAAGCATTTGACTTGATCAATCATGAGCTTTTAGCCGAAAGACTTATTACAGTAGGTAGATGCTCCCAGGCCACAGCAGACTGGTTCAAATCCTTTTTAGGTCCTAGATCTGCAGCAGTCATCAAAGGGAATTTCTCTTCCTTAATCATCCCACTATTATGTGGTGTCCCTCAGGGCTCTTATCTGTCGCTGCTTCTGTTTAATATTTTCTCTAAACTATTATGTGATATGCTACGATCCATGGGTGTCAGATTTACAAATTATGGTGATGACACCCAGCTGGTGTTCACGCTAGCCGTAGACTATGAACAAGATGTCTGTTGAGTAAGAGATGTTTTTTCAGCGATACATATCTGGATGGCATCAAATTCATTGGCTCTTAATGAAGCTAAAACAGAGCTAATGATAATCGCTACCATCCAGAGACTAAAACATCTTGAGGATAAGTACCAAAGTTTTAAAATTAACAATCGTATCATTAAGGTTTCAGATCATGTAAAAACCCTGCGTGTCTAAATGGACTCTCATTTCTTGTTCAAAAGACATGCATCCTATCTCAAATGTACTTGTGCTTTCTTCTCTAACCTCCTTTGGCCAATTTGTCAAAGCGATCCAAGCCTAACGTGGCTATAATAGCAGGTGCTATTGTTAATTCTAAACTCGATTATTGCAATAGCTTGATGATGGGTACTTCTAAGTCCAAACTATTCAAAATGGAGCTGTTCGAGCAGTCAAAGGTTTTGGCTGAGAGAAGGAGTCTGCATTGGCTCCCAGTCGGACAAAAAATCAAATTCAAAAGTGCTGTAATTGTCTTCAAATGCATATCCGGGATGTCGCCCAAATATCTCTTGGACAAAATACAGAAAGCACCTATTCGGAGATACATGCGATCTAACAGTAACTTTGATTTGTTACAACCTCGCCAACTCCTAAAAAGAGTTGGTAGGATTCATTTCAGCTTCTGAGCTCCTAAGACGTCAAACTCATTACCACTGTCAATAAAAAATGGTGGATCCATCAGTATATTTAAAAAACAACTCAAGACGTTGTTGTTCGATGGTTGCTCTGAGTAATCTATGCTCCTTGTTTGGTATTCTGCCTTGTTGCCTGCTTATTCTTATGTTTCTTTGTGGCGTTTGTCCATGTGAGTGCTCTGAGGCCTTTGGGTGATATTGCGCATAACAAAAACCAATACAGATAGATAGATAGATAGAATTTCCTTTCTATACATTCTGAATATTTTACATACAATCTATCATTTGAAATTCCTTCAGGAATGATTATAATAGTAATCAGACACAACACCCATAGCTGTCTAACAACATGTAATTTCATGTTAAAAGATGGGAGAAATAACAGTATAATTGTGGGAGAAGGCTTTGTAGTGTGTTATAAAGTGACACACAGCCAGGATGAGTACATGCATCTTTATCCATGCACACAGATAGCCAATATCATTTGAAAGGCTTCCAGCTGAAACAACACCACTGCCTCTACAACTGTTATTTCAGTCTAGTCAGCTCTCCCATTCCAGTTGGATGCCTATTCCCCTCTAGAATTTACAACAGCATTCAACTATACACAGGTGCAGTCATGTCTGTCACATGATGTACCACTATGTACAAACAGTTTAGCAAACCAACACATATAACATCTCCCCCCTTCCATTCAGCCTGCAACCCAAGCACCAGACCCTTTATTGCAACCCTTACTTTATTTCAGACTCTCCCATCTCCAAGCACCAGAGGATCACCCAGTAGTTTGCTAATCATCTGCAGCCTGGTGAACTTGCTTTGTCCATTTGCCACTTTTCCAGGTTTCCTTATTTGAACCTTCTCCCCTACAACTATCCTGGAGAGTAATAAGCTGCTGAACCCATCAAATCCTTCTTCTTTATTTCCCACACCTTCAAAAATGCATACATAGCATTATTTTCCCCACAGTTTTACCCTTTATAAATAGCAAGAAAAGCATACGGTTATTTCTCCTATCTCCTAACATCCAATAAAACTGCCTTAAAAAGCCAAGTGTGCTCTGTGTGCTTACTATTGTAATCATTTCTAAGGCAAGTTCAACTGACAGATGTTAAGTAAAATATAAAGAATGCACATAGGCAAAGGAAACTGCATCTACATGCTATGCACAGTTATCAGAAAGCACTACTACTGCAAAAAAAATTAACAACAGTTCTATTAGCACACATATTTACTAACTTATTTCTTTCACAATTGCAGTGAAGACCACTCTCCCGAAAACCAGCAGCGTCTAAAGTATGAACCAGAACTCAGAAGAAACCAACTCTTTCCATCCAAAAAAGTAATTGCAATACTGCCATAATGTTCTAATTGCTACTCAAACACTATATACTTCTAGTATTGTAAAACAAACAATTGTATTAACCCTGCAGCATTAGATTCAGTATTACTGATTGCCCCTCAGCAGGTACATACTTTGTATTGGCATCTGAACACCAGCATATTAACACACAAATGCGAGAATAGCCTTCCCAACCTGAAGTAACAGCCCATTGCACAATCACACACCTCTACATACATGCCTACCATCATACTCAGACACCCATGCACAAAGCACAAATACATTGCACAACATCCCAACCCACACATTCTCTTTTTCTCCAACAGACCCCAAAGAATGCCTACCAAAAAGCAACTCCGTAGAAAGCAACGCAGAAGTAGACAAAATCAAATAAAAGTGTCCAAAATAAGCATCCAGCTCTAGCAGAATTTATACAACAAGTTCCAACAAAACAGCTAGTACAGTCATTAAGCGAAACAAAAGCAGCTTCCAGTAAAGAAACATTGCCTCCTCTTTCAAAATTTAAAACTAAACAGAAAGTTATTATAAAGACTGCAGCTACCACTAGTGCTAACACTGCACCTATAAATCTCGATGTAGCCACAAGTAAGCATACAAAAAGAATTATTTTACCAAAACATTTTCTGCCACAAATTCCTTCAGAACCTTATAAAAACAGGACAGAAATAAATCACAACCCCTAACACCTACTGTAGAAAATGTATCCTAGAAGCTCTCATAGACAGTGCAATCCTTCTCAAAAGGAAACCATTTATTTGAATTTTAAACAGAATGAAACCACTAACAAAACTAAGTACTAAACTACAAAAAAGACTTCTCAATAAATGGAATATCAACAAAGATAGCTTTGCAAACATCTGTGGAGGTGAATGGCGTCACACCACCAGCACAGAACCATATTTCAATTAAGAAGCATACAAACAAAAGCAAAGAAACCCAATTGTCATACATAGCAGTGGACGAGGATATGAAAAACTTAACAATACCATTATGGAACAAGAAACGCTGCTCACAAAAATATCCTCAGAAAACATAGGGCCTAATTCACAGAAGCGTTTTATAATGGCAAACCTCCATTGGAAAATCCTCTGTGAATAAGGGCCTTAGTATCAACTCTCCATTCCACTGAACCAATGCGTTCAGTCTACAAATGGCCGTTGTTAGGCAGAAACCTGTGCAGTTCCCTCTGGGACCACTGCAAAAGATTTAGGACTACAGGTGTTTGGCGGTGAACCCACTTGGTAGCAGTCTGTACCACACAGATTCACTTGGTAGCTGTGGCTGAGCAGTCAGACTTCCCTCAAGAAGAGTTGAGCAGTATGTGGAGTATACAAAATAGGGCAATCCTTCACAGCAAGACAAGCAAACACGCAACGAGGCTTAATGTAAAGATATCAAGGTATTTATTTATAACAAAACATCTATGAAAAAGACTATGGCACTTTCACGGCAAACAAATCAAACATAATTACTCTACGAAGAAGAAACGATCAATCCCCCTAACAATATCTCGACAAGTCTAGGTTCTACCGGCACCACTTATTTACAGACAGAGGTGTATACCTCAACCTAGAGGACACTCGAATATTAGTTAGGACGGGAGAGAAAAAGATAGGCAGGTTACGAAATCAACGCAGTTCAATACTTCGCGGGTAAAATGCATGGCAAGAAGGCAAGAATCACAATAGATCATAAAGTCCAGAGGCCAGGCCCACTCGGAGAGAGGCAAGGCGCTATGTCCCGAAAAAGTCTCTAGTGGAGATGCATTCAAGTCTTTGTAGCAAATTGTTATCGGCAGATTGAACCAGTTCAGAACAATAAATGAGAAAAGCTTGGAGGCGACCCAATGGAAAGGAGAGGATTAAGACACCTCACTCAGTCCGATCGAAAGGGAAGCCAGGCGGACACGGTACCTTGTTGTGGAGGGCAGCTCCGGCGGGGGCAGTTGTTCCTGGTGGTGGATGCACGTCGGGTCTTTGCCAAGAGTAGAGAGGTTCTCGTCGTCGAAGAAAAGTGAAGTCCGGTGCACCACCAGGGAAGAAACCAGCCGCGGGGTGCTCCGTCACAAGGCACCACCTTTTGGTCGTGGTAAGGGGTTGTGGCTATCTGGTTGCCGAGGTGCGCTGCACGGGCTATTCGACCACTGCGTCCTGAGGCGAATAAAAAGCAAAGGGGACTGGTTGTTCCCACCAGTCAGGGGAAGAGACTCTCCGGCAGGGAGATCTCCTCTGTCATCGGGAAGTGGTGAGTCGGCTCAGCAGGGCTCCACCGGAGGTGTCGTCGTTGCAGGTCGGCTCAGCGTTACCCTCGTCGGATTCTTAGGTCCTGTGGCGACTTCTGAAGATCCAGTCCCAAAAGCCCTGCTTTTATGCAGAAAACCCCCATTCATTCAGCCTAGCTGTCAATCCAGACATGCTAAGTGGTGAGCGGGAAGGCTAACCACTTGGGCCAATCACTCCAGAGTGCGACCGGAGTTGGCAAGGCAACTCGGTCCAGGGTGCCTAAACCCCATCCCACACCCCTGTGGTAACCCAGACAGAATGACACCACTTGGGAGGGTCTCTGTACAGAGCCCGCCAAAGGTGGAACAAAGGGCTCAACCTTTGGTTTAGGAGTCACAGAGACGAACACAGACGCCATTTTACAAACCGAGTTTTGGCAGAAAATACCATCCGATAAACCTATTTAAGATAAGTAGATCGGTGGTACGTTAGAGATTAACGAGAAAAAGTATCAATCTCCAACAATGGGACGAATCCCATAGGGTTAGGTTTGGGGTCGAACATAACAAGTAGTTTCCACTGCCACCAGCCAAAACTCGACGAGGGGGGACGGGACAGTGCCCCCTCGAGTAACAGGTCCAGGAGTAATCGAATTACCCCTACTAGTACGTCCACAATAAGATGTTTTGTACTAGTCCTGTTAGTAAATTTAGGTCTAGTAAAGCCAATGGTGACTTTACATGCCCGGGGAGACAGTAGTCAGGCCCCGGGTGTGGAGTCTATGGTGGGGGTCTGCTAGGACGCCCCAGTGTTACGGCACGTAGGGTGCAGTGTAACATACATAGAAAAACATATGAGACCCTATGGAGTAAAAGACCATATAGCCCATAGAACACATTGACATTCAAAGGAATTACACACATACATGTCCAAGAGTGGGAGGAAAAGAGTCTCACTCTTGGCAGGATGGAAAAAAACAAACTCCCGAAATCCAGCAAAGCTGCTGGGGGACTCACCAGGTTAGGAAATTCAGCCTAAACAGAGAATTCTCCCTAACAGCCGTGCACATCACTTGTGAAACACTTGTGTATGAGCACAATAGGAATAGAATATCAATATCAATATTGATATCAATGTGTAACATAGGCAAAACATCTTTCACATCTTTATGCTAGTTCCTTAATCACTATGTGAAAGGCAAAGACAAATTGAAAATAAAACTATTACAAACTATGGACTCCTATCCAGTTCGCAAATACCATATCAAAATGATATCAATACACCATTCAACTATAAGAAATCTGGTTCATAAACTGTACTATGGCAAAGGTCCTGCTTTAGCACTAGCCAATTTAAATAACAATCTTCTACATGGTACAGCCAAAGAACTACTCGAAGAAATAGAGCATATCCAGAGAGAATATTTTGGAAGTGAAATCCACTTACAAAATGCAATAGCTTTACAACAGACTAGCAACAACTTTACAGATGGCATCCTTCTACTACACACATACAAAAAAAGATATACTAAAGTTTAAAAGTACATCTGCTGAAGTACCAAACCATGTGTGTGTGTGTTGCCGCAGGACTTTTTTTTATAAGAATAGCTCAAAAAACATTAGACATAATGTACAAAATAGAAGACAATGAAGATTCCAAGTGGTTCCAATTAGCTCTCTATCTTATAGCAGAAAACAAATACGAAATTACTGCCCCTTAATACTTTGCAGTTACTGCACTGCAAAACTTGACAACAACTAAATACCTTCACGTGCTATGACAAATAACTTGGAATTATTCCCACTACCAAAACCCCTGCAGCAACTTCACTTGTATGAGAGCATCATAGTTCAAACAGTGCACCCAATCCAAGAAATAATATGCCTTTGACCAAAAACAGTAAAACTACCTGCCTCTGAATTACTGAAAGGCATTTGTGGCAAAGTAGTTTATTCGCCATTAGATCTCAAAGAAAATTTCCACATTCTGGGAGTGCAACCTCGAATAGATCAATCTTTAATTATCTTAGTAAATGGTGTACCTACAAAAGACAAATAAATTGGCAACAACTCGTGGATTTACATAAAGATAGACAAGCCCTGCAATATCTAAAAGACAACAATGAATACTACAAATAAATAAATATTAAAGAAAACCTGAGGGAAACCATTGAAATATTTCAAGACTCCTCAGAAACTAGTCAATTTCAACTTCTACATCCTGCTACAGAATCCATTATTTTAGACCATTATACAATTCACCCATTACACTCTAAAGACAAAATAGATAATTTACTGGAAACATTCCGCATGCGAAAAGCCAAATGATCTCCAATCAGCGTATAGGAAAAAAGTATAGAAGCACGTGCCTTTCCTCTTCTCTTTCCTACTGGAGAAGGATGAAGGTACGATGAAAGACTCACACAAATAACAGCATCAGAATACTACTCTTTACGAATGTATTCTGAAGACCCCAGATTCAGACAAAACGTGGAATACATATTCCACCTTCCCTTTGAAAGTGAACTAGCAACTCTATTCTACGGAGTTGCACAAACATTAAAATCAGGTACCAATTTTCAAAATATGTCAGCTACGCAATTACTACCAAAAGTGCAAGAAAAAGATGAGGGTTTACAGTCAAGCATTACAAATCTTTTAGCAAACATGCATGGTACAAAAGAATATTGGTTCTGACTGTCACACAGATTTACGGTGTATGATAAGAAACCTTGACCCACACACTTGGTTTGTGACATTAAGTTGTGCAGATTATGCATGGGAAGATTTACACGATTTCCTAAGCATGGCAAACAAAAACAAAATAAATATAGATATAAAAACACCAGAACTCTGCTCTCTAGATCCTGTAAATGTATAAAGATATTTCCATCATCACTTCATTGCTATGCTACACTTCATTTGTAATAGAACTGTTCCTCCCCTCAGAGAAGTGCAACACTTCTTTTGGAGAAAAGAATACCAAGCAGAAGAGCATCACACATCCACATGCTTTTGTGGATCAAAGATGTTCCTAAATTTGGTCAGGACAGTGATGCCACTGTTTTGCAGTTCATCCAAAAATATGTCACTTGTGAAATCCCTTCACAAATGACACATAGTGACGTTCATGCACAGATTTTACAATTTCAAAGACACAAATGTGGGAAGTATTGTCATCGCAAATATAAAAACAAAGGGAAATACTACACCAAATGCCGCTTTGGTTTCCCGAGACCAGTTTCAACAACAGGTCAAGTAAACAACTTTATGTCTTCAGTTAGACATAGGGCCTCATTCCGAGTTGGGCGGTAAGGGATACCGGGCACCGTTAAGGAGACCGGTGCCGGTAATCCCTTACTGCCCAATTCCGAGGTCCCTTAGTGGGAACCGTAAAGGACTTGTGGTCTGACCACACGTTCTTTACGGGACCCGTTAAGGGACCTTGGAGCTAATAACGGGCCCGCAATTAGTGGGCCCGTTACTACCGCCTTCCTCCTTCCCATTGAGCCCTATGGGGGCTCAAGTGGGAATGGGGAATGGCATTTAGAATGGGGATTTACCGGGTCCGCCTAGGTCAGAATGTCCCGGTAAGTCCCCATTCCACCAGACCGACCCAGACCCGGTATGGGAGGCAGCCATTCCGCTAACAGCACCATGGCTACCGCCCAACTCGGAATGAGGCCCATAGTCTCAAAGGTAAATCACCTAAGAACACATATTACATAAAAATAACAGAAGGATTACAATGCAATTATTGCCCTCCTACAGAATGCAAATATAAATGTGCAGTACATTGCTAACAATTCCACTGCAGTTGCATAATATGTCACAGCCTACTTAACCAAAGCAGAAAAAAACAGAGCTCAAAGACCTCTGGGATGACATATCATCTGACAAAACACTATCACAGTAATTGTACAGTTTAGGCATAAAAATGCTCTCCCATAGAGAATGTGGCTGCTATTAAGATGCAGATTGTTTAACCGGTAATGCTGTGTATGGAAAATCTGAAAATATAGTATGGCTAAACTTTGGTCCAGCTAAATCTAGAAAAAGAGTTCTAAAATCATATGAAGACATAGAAACAATAGCTAAAAATGATCCCAACAGCCAAGACATTTTGAAAAACAACTTACTAGACATACACTACCCAAAAAGAAGTACCACTTTGGAAACCATGTGTCTATACCACATAGCCCAAAACTTCACATACAAAAAATAAATCAAACCAGATGAGAAGAAAGGTAGATACAGAGTGGAAAATTGTGAAGGCAGCTTAGTGAAACTTACCAAACGAAGCTTCATTAATCATATCAAACTGTCATTAAAAACTCCTCAACATAGACAACTGTATTACATGTCCCTGCTACAACGTTTTAAACCAAGGAGAAAAAAAGACAATTTACTATATACCTATGACTCCTATGAAGACACTTTCAAAGCAAATGAAAGCACTATAACAGATGTAAACTTTACACAGTACAAAACAATGTTGCAAAATGAAAAGTACAAGAAGAAGAACTCCAGGGGCAACTAGATGTGGACACTCCTGACAGTAGTCAACCTTCTGTAACAAGAAGCCAAGAACCACTTGGACAGCCACTAATAGCAAATGAGACAGAATTAGCCATGATTGAAGTAGAAAACACCATGTGTCAGTATGAGCAATCTACAGAAGACTTTGCTCTACTAAAATCACAACTAAACTATGAGCACCGTAGCATTTTCCAAGAAAGAACAAAACAAATAGAATATGATATGAGCATGAAACTAAATATTGTACCTGCCAAGACTACAAACCTATACTGCTATACGTGCGTGGTCAAGCTGGTTCAAGCAAAACGTTCTTAATCAAAATCATCAGCAAGTTCCTCCAACAATTGACAAACAACAAACTGTCAGCTGTTGTAACTGCCCCCAAAGGTTTAACTGACTACAACATAGGCAGTGTCACCTTACACCGATTACTGCTCCTTCCGGTAGAACACCAACACAAATTAGACTATTACAAACTTTCTCCAGAAGCTGCAATGGATTTACGCAGAGTTTTCAAACAAATGAAAATACTGCTAATAGATGAGGTAAGCATGGTTTCCAATCTAATGTTAGCCTTCATTCACCTCAGATTACAAGAGGTCCTGAAAACAGAATATGAAGAACTCTTTGGAGGAAAACACATAATAGTTTTCGGAGATCTTCTTCAATTAACACCAGTTAAAGGTGAACATATTTTTAAAACCTTAAGGCACAAACTATGCCGTAAAACTCTAGGCAGCATAGGAAATGTCAACCTTTGGCAACATTTCCAATACAAAGAATTAACTGAAAACATGCGTCAGTCTGCAGACCTCACATACGGCAACATTTTAAAAAGTATTAAAGATGTTGTACTCCCAAGAAGCCCAATCTATATTAAAAACCATGCACATTCATGCACTCTATGGCCATAAGTCATGTGCTACTGATGTCATGGAACAATTAGGACATAAAAATGTAAACTGTATGTCCTTGATGCCAACTCTTGCAAGCTGTTCAGAATTCAATTCAACAATGTTAAAAAAAGAAATGCAAACAATACTTCAAATTTGCTCCACAGACAACTGGATGTACATGGTATGAGGATACCCATGTGTCAATAAGCCACAACAAGGCTAAATACCTTGGAAAACTGTATCTCTAACACAGCTGGTTTGGAGAGAATATTAAAATTATCTTTAAACTGTAGAGTAATGCTTAAACATAACCTTGACATGGACCAAGGACTAGTTAATGGAACACCTGGTACAGTTGTTGGCTTTCAAACATACCCACTTCACAACAACATTCAGTTTGTCAATATTCTCTGTGACAACCTATCAGAAGTTCTATCAGAAGTTAAAAGGATAGGATGCCCAACAGCCCGCTTCCTTCTTTTCAAAGACATGTATGTATTCAGAGAACAATTTTCTCTAACTCTCGCATACGCAGTCACCATTCACAAATCACAAGGTCTTAACCTAGATAAAGCATTGATAGATATTGGTAGCACAGTGTTTAAAGAAGGCATGGTTATGTAGCACTATCACACTTACATACACCTGATGGACTATTTCTAATCAACTTTGATGAAAGTAAAGTAAATTCTGATATTCCTTGCATTCTAGAATACAATAGACTGCGTTCACTCTACGCCCCCATCTAAAAACCTATCCTTTTCCTCAAAAAGCAAAAGTTTGCAAAAGAAAACTACTTTAGACTCAAATTATGCAGGATCTCACAGCAATTCCTCCAAAGAAATTAAAAGAAGCTAATACTTCATCAAGACTACAACCAAAGAAGGATCTACTGCAAAAACAAAGTTAACTACATCTCCAAAGAAACAACGTGCACTCAGAACAAATGACTTGGGCACAGAACTGTCAGGTCGATTCCAATTTTTAAATACAACTGGTGTAAATTGCTATGCAAATGTAGCAATCAATATTCTATTCAAATTTCCACAAATTATTGACAACATTTACTTACACAGGACAGACCAATTGCATTTGTAAATGTTAGCCCTTCACAGAAATGCAACCAACAATCCTGACAACACTTACAGTGTGTCTGGCATAAGCCAGGAATTGGACTACTGTGCTGGAATAGTAAAATTCACTATAAACACACAAGAAGGTCCACAAGAATTTCTAATGTACTTACTTCAAGTACTAGAAAACAAAAACATACCTTTATATGAAATCTTCTAGATTTCATACATGTGGAAACATACATACACTCTTTGCAGCCATGTCGCACAAGAAGAAGTCCCTAAAGTATGCTTCATGTATGTATCCATGCCTAACTGTTAATCCATTCCATTTAAGCAACTTGTACAACATGCAAACCATGGCTGTTCATGTACTACCTGCAATTGAGATAATCGCTCCACCTTAAAAATACAGACACAAAGTAAATGCGTAATAGTAATGCTTTTGCATTACAATGCAGATAGTACCAAAAACAAATTCAAGCTGACTGCATTCACACATGTACAAGTATCACTTGGTAAGAAAACCTTCACAACCATAGGTATAATGTACCATGCAGGAGCCACAACCAATGCAGGTCACTACACTGCATATATATAAAAAAAAATTGTGGATGGTTTGAATGTAATGATACTACCATTACTCTAAAACAGAGATTACCAGCACATCTTGTAAATGCTTACTTAATATTCTTAAAAATAAAATGTAATAACTAATCTGTGTATGAACATCAACAAAACTTCAACTTCAAAACTATGAACAGTTAGAATATGCCAATAGGTATCTCACTGCCCCAAGATTATTCAACAAGCAAACAGATAAATGAATACCACTAAAATGAAACAAGAAATAAACAGTTATAATGCGCCAACAAGTATCTAACTGCCCCCAGATTCTGCAACAAGCTAACAGATAAATGAATACCATTAAAATGAAACAAGAAAAAAACAATTAGAATACAATTGCTATCTAATTGCAACAATACCATCACTTCCAAATCAAAATCCATACACCTATTCAATTCCTCCTATTCAAATCAACAAAAGAAATATATTGTACCACAACGTAGAAAGATTTTATTTTTAATCCAGCATTGATTTTTTTCCCACAGACCCAATGATTTAATGAACAAACACGGGAACGGAGCAAATTGCACAGTCCCCTGTTTTGAACTATAGTACTTCTAAAGTACTAGCTATGAGGCTCAACAAAATACAGAAATGTCTACTATGCAATGCAATACTGATTATAAACTACCTGCACTAACGTGTGATCTTTTCTTTTGTCACAGAGATTGAAAAAGAATGTCTGCTCAAATTACCCATGTCATGAAAAAACTGCACACAACCACAAGAAGTCAAACAGTAAGTATATAATGATTGGACTCACAAACACCACAGCATAACACACACATTCAAGCAAAAACCTGACCTTAGACCACAATCCAAAATGTTTGCTTCCATGGGTATCTTATGCTTCAATGCTTGTTGCCAAACCCTACAATCTTGACTGCATGGCCTGTCAGAAACTCAGCTTCAACAAAGGGAACAGAAAGTATATAATAATTAAACTCACAAACACTGCAACATAACACAGCCATACAAATGAATACCTCACCAATAAATACAACCCAAAATACCTAGAGTCTTCAATACCAACATTCTGAACACAATACAACAAACAAACTAACACACATCATCTCACTATCCTATAAACGCTATTACACTACTGCCAATCAGTACACCTTGTGTCTTGTGTCAACAACATCCTAGCAGACCTTAGTGAGGACGATACTTGTGAGAAAATCATATCTAAATATGAACAACTTACTACAACTCTCATTGGGGGTCATTACCACCCTGGCGTTAAGGGTTTAACGGCGCCGTAAAAGAAAAAAAGACAGCTGGAAGGCAGATGGTTAAAAAAACAACCATTTGCAACAAAGACAGCTGGAAGGAACTTGAGAGGTCCTACAAAAGGAACCTTGAAGAAGTTAAAAAGAATTACTTTAATACACAAATTCAGAAAGCCTCCAATGCTCCAGCTAAACTGTTCCAGATACTAAGATCGATTGACAAGCCTGAATCGCTGCTTGTGTTCCGTCCCAAGCAGAATGTGTAAACACTGAAGCAGCATTCTGTAATAAGATCACTAAAGCAAGAGAAGTAATTGCGAGCGCCTAACTTAACAAAGCCAAGTATCAACAACCACTCATGAAAAAGAAAACAGATAATTTTAGTAAATTTCGCTTTCAAGAAATGACGCCGGCAGACATGCTTAACACCCTGGCATCGAAGAAGCCTTCATCATGAGCAGAAAATATACTTCCTCCGAAAATCATACTCGAAAATGCTGACATATTTGCACCTGTATTTACGAGAATGGTAAATACTTCTTTCCGGTATCAAATGGTTCCCAAGAATATAAAAAGGGTAACCATCACCCCACTGGTCAAAAAGCCCAAACTACACCAACAAGAACCAGGAAACTTAAGACCCATAGCTAACTGTAATCTCATTCTAAAAGTTATGGATAAAAAGCAACTGCTCAATTGCAAGCTTATGTAGAGACCAATTAAATACTACACCACCAACAATCGGGTTTCCGGGCTGCACACAGCACCGAAACTGCGATGCTGGACATACAGAAAAAATAAGCTAAGCATCATCGACAGGGGCAACACGGGTCTGCTGATTCTAGACCACAAACTACTACAGGAAGCACTGGAGAAAATCGGCAACTGCTCTGGTCAAGCTATAGGCTGGCTATTGTCATTCTTAGCAGACCGACTTGCCAGAGTTCACTGGGGTGACAATTTATCAAGTGAGTCTAACATCTTCTGTGGCGTGCCTCAGAGAGCCAGTCTCTCGCCACTTCTTTTCAACTTATATCTATACCTCCTGTGTAAGGTTTTAGACAACATCAATTTATTTATTTTTATTTATTTAGATTTATAGAGCGCACAGCAGCCCGTAGGCATCATGGCACTGTTACAGTATATTCACTTAGTCCATGTTATGACATTTGTTACAAAGGTAACTGTAGACATTCAATGGCAGTGTTTAGGGTATTCCGAGGTTACAGAGGAACAGTGTTAGAAGTAGTGCAGTAGTAGACAGTTTAGTTAAAAAGCTTTGTTTTTAGTACTTTTCTAAACGTTGTGAGGGATTCTTCCTTTCCTAGGTTGAGCAGAAGCGAGTTCCAAGCTTTGGGGGCTATTACTTCAAAGCTGGTGCTGCCAGCTTTAGCTCTGTTAAATGTAGGGACTGATAGTAGGTGTGTATACGGGTCCCGTTTTGGTCTGTGGGCAGGGGCCTGGTGTATTCTTTCAGCTAGGTAAGCTAGTGTGGTCTGGGCAAGGTATTTGTGTGTGATTGTGAGGGCCTTAAAAGTAATGCGTTCTTTGATTGGGAGCCAGTGGGCGTCTTTTCTTGCCTGGGAGATGTGCTCTCTCCTCGGGATACTGAGTGCAGCCCTGAGGGCGCTGTTTTGTGCAATTTGCAGTCTGTTTATGTTGTTTGTGGAGGTGCCTAAGAGTAGGATGTTACAGTAATCTAGCTTTGAGCCAATTGTGGCTCTGGCAATATTGAGGCTGTTCTTTGGTGATAGATAGGGTTTGACAGCATTTATAATTTTAAAGTTAAGTGCTGCTGATGAGGATATGGCGCTAACTTGCCTATTCATTGATAAGGTGGAGTCTAGGTAGACACCAAGGGTTTTCACTGCAGCAGAGGTTGTAATAATAGTGTTCTAAATGCTGAAGGAGTTGTATTTGTCGTCTAGTTTTTTAGGGATTCTTTGGGGCACGCCAATAGTATTTCTGTTTTTTCCCCGTTGAGACAAAGGCCATTTGCAGCCATCCACGCCTGGATGCATGCATATGTCTCCTGGAGGGTGTTGAGGTCTTGCTCATAGTTACCTGTTAGAGGGAGAAGAATTTGTGTCATCAGCATAGTTGGTAAAGGCTATGCGAAGTCTTCTAGGTCGCTGAAGAGGGGGAGGTACAAGAACCTTGTAGGACTCCACATCCAATGGCTGATGGAGAGGCTGATGCTTGGTTAGAAAAGACTCTCATAGCTCGACCATCCAGGAAGGAGGTGTTCCAAGCGGGGGCTTCTTGGGAGATGAGTGAGCTGTGTCAGTGGGATGCTTACATAGGATCTTGTGGTCGACCAAGTCAACGGCCACCGAGAGGTCCAAGAGTAGGAGGAGTGAGGATTTGCCTTTGTACATGGCTTAGAGTAATTGGTTCTTAAGGTCAAGTAGGGCTGACTCTGTGCCATGGCGAGGGCGGAAGCTAGATTGCCTTTTTCCGAGAGTGTTTTGATCTTCTAGGTAGGACTGAATCTGTAGATATGCAGCCTTGTCCAGAATTTTCAACAGGAATGGCACAGTGGTGATTGGACAGTAATTGTTTAGGGATTCAGGGTCAAGGGTAGTTTTTTTTTAGTAGAGGCCGAACGCAGGCTTCCTTAAGGGTGAGCGGGATGGTGCCCATGGCGAAGGAGGCATTGATGAAGGTGGTGACGAACGGGGCTAGGGCTGTTGAACAGTCTTTAACTATGTTGGCTGGGCAAATGTCTCCTTTACATAGCAATGGTTTGATATGCTTTGTTATCAGTAGTACTTCAAAAAAATTAGTGAGATCTATGTGCACTCCGTGGACACACTTCACTGTTCGCTCCGCAGACAGGACATCGATTGGATAATCGCCTTGCGTCATGTCCACGGACACACAATGTGTTCGCTGATTGGTTGGCGTGAAGTGTGAGGTGCATCAGATTTTTGGAAACGCCCGCCACCTTGGATTCGCGGACAGCTGCCGTGTCCGCGGACAACGCGGTAACAAAAGATAAAAAAACACGACATTGCACTTTTCAAACTTATCAAATAATCTCTGGGGAGGTGAGGGGTGATGAGGAAGGGATGGAATATGTCTGCAAGAAGCAAAAAAACAGGTGGTTTCTGCTGCAAAAGTCCACAAACAGTTTGGATGTTCGCGAACCGTCCTGAGAAGTTGGGGGACACTTCAGATGTTTGGGGGCAGTTTTTGGATGGCATATAACTTTGGCACCACTCAATGAAACTGCATGAAATTTTGCAATTATATTCCTGTCCTGATTACAAATGTGTTTGCAAAGTTTGGTGGGATTCTGTGAAGAGGGGGCAAAATTAGAGGGGGGTCTCAAAATAATGTAAAGGCTTATAAATGAGGTGCCATTTGACGAATGTACACTTAATTTGGCAAACTGATAATAGAACTAGATATTAATGTATTTTTTATGAAGTTTGGTGGGATTAAATCAAGGGGGGCAAAATTAGAGGGGGGTTTAGAAATGAGGTGCAATTTGACGAATCTACATTTATTTTGGCAAACTGATAATAGATCTAGATATAAATGTTTTTGTGAAGTTTGATGGGATTTTGTCAAGAGGGGGAAAAATTAGAGGGGGGTCCCAAAATATTGTAAAGGCTTATAAATGTGGTGAAATTTGACAAATCTACACAAAGGTTTGCAAAAAGATTATAGCTCTAGATATAAATGTTTTAGTAAAGTCTAAATGTATTTTGTTTTTTGACAAGTGTCATAATGTAGGTACAAAAAATAGTGATTTACCTTTGGTGACTGAGGTGTAGCCTGTGGCCATGGGCAGTGGCCAGATTGTCTGCGTCATGGAATAAGGTCATGATCCGGACAATCAGGCTACTGGCCATGACCACGAGGGACAACACATGGGATCCACCTGCGACTGGCTTTGTGGTAAAGTTATTCAAAATTGGGATATGTTTGAAAGGGAAGAAAAATGTGCTCGTGGTTATATGGTCATAGAGTTCTCTTTTTGCCTTCTGCAGGCTGCCATGGAAAGCAAAGAGGGGCCCTGTACGGATCCCTGCCTTCTATTTCCATGGTGGCCATCTTGGAAAAATATTATTTTAGCACCCCAGGTAGCCACTATCGACCCAGCCGCGTCTATAACTATAGACCCATGACGACCGTACCATTTCTTCTAAAAATATTGGATATGGTTGCATATTTACAAATACAGAAGTATTTGGAAGAATATCACCTACTAGGAGCTAGACAATCAGGCTTCTGTCCGCAACATGGGACTGAGACTGTTCTCATTGACCTTAAAGAAAAGATCGACAAGCTCAGAGACAACGGCCAAGCCACGTTACTCCTCCTCCTAGACCTCTCTGCAGCATTCGACCTGGTCGATCACTCTGTCCTATGCACGCACCTACACACATCAGCACATTCTTCTGTTGAGGCCATCACATGGATTAGATCATTCCTCAACGGCAGAACCATGAGGGTCTTTTCACCCACAGCTGCAGCAGACCCCATACCTATCACCTGTGGTGTGCCACAGGGCTCTTGTGTCTCCCTCACACTGTACAATATATATACCAAGCCCCTTTTCGATGATTTGGATCATCTCGGTATCACCTACACGAACTATGCAGATGATACCCAGATCCTCCTTCCGCTTTCTGGAGATTATGGAAAGGATTTGACCTTGGTGAATAGAGTGTACATCATCATCCAGGCATGTATGGGCACACCTGGACTATGCCTGAATGATGATAAAACTGAACTCATTATCCTAGGTACTACCACCAGCTTAAAGAAATTAGGCCCTGCCTATTGTTCTTTCATGATCGATGGCAACAGCATCAAAGTAGGCCAAGAGGTTAAAACACTAGGCTTTTACTTGGACTCTATCTTCTCCCTCAACAGACAGGTGAACTCCTTAGCCTCTTCCACAGCTTACACGTGTAAACTATCCTTGCAGCTAAACCCTTTCTGTCTGACAACAGCTACTTGACCCTCGCTAGAGCCCTCCTACTGTCCCGCCTGGACTGCTGTAACGCTCTCTATCTTGGGTCCTCTAAAACCGCCACCAGCAAACTTCAAACTCTCCAGCATAACGCTCTTAGAGCGGCACTGGGCAGCTCTAGAAGAGAGCACATTTCAGTATACTGCCAACAGAATCACTGGCTCTCTATCAAAGACAAAATTCTCCTAAAAACTGCCTCACTCACTCACAAATCCCTCAACAACGCGGCCCCTATCTATTTGATCGACAGATTTCATAGACAGACCTCACTGAGACCCACAAGAACAGCCTATAAAGACTGCATTTCTGTCCCCAACTTCAAACGCTCCACTATAGGGGGTAACAGTTTCCGAGTGAAAGCAGCTAAACTGTGGAACTCTCTACCGCCAACTCTCAGAATGGAATTTCCCTATCAGAACTTCCGATCTAAGGTCGTTTTATGGTTGAAAACGTAGGCCTCTTAACACATCCAGACACATAGTCCTCTTAATCCTGCCATCTGTACATATGGTATTGCCTATTGCCTGTACTTACTGCTGCCTATCTGTATATATGTATATAATCCTGATATTACTTTTACTGTGGGTATCTATATATTTTTGTTGTTGTAAATAAGCTTTGCAATTTCATGTAAATGTTGCGCACTGTTACCTGAGGGTATGCTCGCGCATTACAGATAATAAAACAAATAAACAAACAAACATATTTGTACATATTACACTTACACTACTTTCCTTTGGGTCTAGTCACAATATGTGATAGTTATACAAAGGGAAGAAGTAGCTTTGAAGCAGAGTAATCATTTCTGTGCATGAAGATAATCATTTAGGTTATGAAGATTGTCGGGTAATACTTCTGTTTTTTTGATTACTTCACTTTCCCTATATATGCTCAAATTTTATGTGTTGCTGTCTGTTTGTGTTGTGTGTGCAATAATGCAATGATGCAGTAAGTGGGTTTTATTAGGTACTTATTAAATGTTTCACAGTATGCAAAACTCTAATAAGAAAACATTTATAAATGTAATATTTAACATGGTAAGATTATTAATATTGCATCTCCTTCGTGTCTGATGCACATATTCCAATGTTACTACATGTGTACCTTAGTATACTGGAAAACACTTCATAATACAATGCTATTTGGATTAATGCATTGCTTAATGCACTACGTAGCTCATGATGTTTATTCCAATGATCATTGACACTTTTTTTATTAACATTACAATAAGAATCACTTGTACAGACTTTTCATGAAAAGTGAATGCACATGTGATGTCATCAATGAAATTTGTGATGTCATCTTTGATGTCCTGGGTGGTGTTAGTCTTTGGTTGCTTAGCTTAACATAACTGGCGAATCTCAGGTGTTTTTCGATTTTATCTGGAACCATAACGTCCCTTTAACAGTTTTTTCACTATATATATATATATATATATATATATACATATATATATATATATATATATATAGCAAAGGAAGACTGTGTCGCAGTCTAGGACATAGCAGCACTCCAGCATATAAATTGTGATAAAAGTAACGTCAATATCCAAGTCTGAGACATTATTGCTGTGCAGATATGTCCTTTATTTATTCAAGGTTTGGACATGGAAGGCAGCAGCAAAAGTTTAAAAACACAAAGAAAAACAATGCGTTTCACCCTACACGAGTTTCTTCTGGTATAAGTGATAAAAAGAGGACTGCATATTTATAGAAGTGCTTTTGTTTGAAAGTCCATCTTTGCTGTTTGTGACTCAAGGTTACTGATATATTTCATAGACAATTCAAGTTAAAAATATGCCACCATGTTGGAAGGTGCATAGGTTCTATACATGTAAGTATTCCTATCTTGTCATAATATTTGTAATCTATGCAGTTTGATGGTTTCATTTTCCTTTTTCAATAGATAATGCCACAATTCTCACAATTTGCAAATGCAGATGTAGACCAGCTTAATGGCTGCAAGCAAACAGAAGGAGGAATAGAGGTAATTAATGAGAAGTGGTGGTACCCTGAAGATTGGAATTGATGTATAAACCTTGAAGGATGAGCAGAAATGTTGAATGGTAGACCAATGTGTGACCACCAAAGACGGGTTACAACTCCCAATGAGTTGGCTGAATGGAAAGGTCTGTTAAAAAGGAATATCTCCAAACTATCAAAACTATATCAAACCAAGGGACCAATGTAACCCCCAATGACCAAAGGGAAAGGTTTTTGAAAGGCATACTCAATGCATTGCTGAATGAAGTAGATATGTGATAATCTCAAAAAGGGAGAAACAATTCAGAAAGAAAACTAGAGCTGCCACTTCTGAACACTATAGTGGGTCTAGAGAGAATTACACCATAATGTGATACAGGACCTAGACAGAAGGGTGGGACACTATACCGACAGAGACTGCTATGGCACTAGGAAACAATAGTATATTGAGAAGAATATATACCTAGGAAGAATAGATCGACTTTTGCGAAAATTGCAGTTTTTTTGAAGTCATCACGCAACGTAAATAAATTGTTTCTGTAACAGTTTCAAATATTTAAAAGCATAACAAGCGATTCATGGATAACAGACCACTGTTATCCGGCGTGGCCACCCCCCCTGCACAATTTTTCTACTCTCCAAACGATAGACTACCACCCGGACAATGAAAACGTACTGTAAGTACATGCCAGCACCGGAGACACCACTGTATGTTTATAACCGTAACCGACTCCATTGAAATGTGCTCCCAGCCTCCAACATGGGTCGTCTACAGACCATTTAGTCTGCTATATTGTGCCTTTTGGTCGCCTACAGACCATCTAGTCTGCTATATTGTGCCTTTTGGTCGCCTACAGACCATCTAGTCTGCTATATTGTGCCTTGGTCGCCTACAGACCATCTAGTCTGCTATATTGTGCCTTGGTCGCCTACAGACCATCTAGTCTGCTATATTGTGCCTTTTGGTCGCCTACAGACCATCTAGTCTGCTATATTGTGCCTTTTGGTCGCCTACAGACCATCTAGTCTGCTATATTGTGCCTTTTGGTCGCCTACAGACCATCTAGACCGCTGTATGGTGCCTTGGTGCATGCATTTAGCATGTACTTTTCCTATGCGCCTCAGTTTAGAATGTGCCTATTCGCCAGCCACCGTGCCTTAGTCTGTTGACCACTGTGCCTCACCTTGAATGTGCCTACTTGCTAGCCACCGTGCCTTAGTCTGTTGACCACTGTGCCTCACCTTGAATGTGCCTACTTGCTAGCCACCGTGCCTTAGTCGGTTGACCACTGTGCCTCACCTTGAATGTGCCTATCTGCTAGCCTCTGTGCCTAGTCCATTGACCACCGTGCCTGCCCATTGTACCCACTCTGATCTCGACTACCTGCCATCCTGCCTATCCCGACCCAGTCGGCTCCCGCCTCACCTCAAACTACTATATTACTACCACCGAGTCAACCTCGGCCAACTACACCCGGGTCTTACTCTGACCACCCATGGCAAACTTCTACTTAGCCACGCTCACCTTAACGGCTACACTCGCCCTGCTCCACCACAACAACACCACCCACCACAAACCCCGTCCGCAATCACTCCCAACCCAACATACTATGGGTTTTTTGGAGACCCAACATATTGACAAGCCTGACGCCCTCAGTCCTATAGAATGGATCCGCCGATTTGCTGCTCCGCCCACTCCTTGGAACCCATGCACATTGAAAGACAGAAACCTGAGACTCGGCTCTCGGTTCATAACCCCCAAGACACTCGCCAAAAAACACTCCTTTCATCCCACACACATTCAAGCAAACTCCGTTCAAACTTTGAACATCACCCAATCAGCCCCCTTGAGCACATCTGAACAGCCACTAATCAAGGGCGCCCTCGTCAATGCCCGTTCCCTGGTCGCCCATGCGCTAGATATCGCAGACTTCATCTCTATCAACAATCTACACTTCCTGGCTATCACGGAAACCTGGCTGCACCAAGCAGCAGGCCCAGCCTTATCCCTCGCCATCCCAGAAGGTTATTCAATACTAAGGAAAGACCGGGACATAGGTAAAGGAGGAGGAGTAGCCTTCATCGCTAAAACATCCCTTGGACTTAGATTAATCCCTCCGCCCAGCTTCCGATCTGCAGAACTTCTGTCAGCAAAGCTCCAACTCTCTGCCACACAAACCATACTATTACACCTCCTTTACAGACCTCCAGGCCCCATCACCACATTTGAGGAAGAGATATCTGACCTCTTGACCACCAACACCAAAACAGGATCTCAAATTATCCTTCTTGGTGACCTCAACCTCGGTCTCGGCGACCCAAACGATACCAATGCACTCTCCCTGGAAAGCACCATCTCCCAACTAGGGTTCAAGCTCAGAATCACAGACCCTACCCACAACAAAGGCAGGACCTTGGACTGGCTAGCGGATCTCAACTGCTCTACGACCATCACAAAAAACGAGCAAACTGCTTGGTCTGACCACCACGCCATCTCCTTCTCCATCCAAGGGAAATCACAACCAAGCTCTCCAACCCCTACCATCCCCCAAACCCTCACCAGAAACAACCGCAACATTACCTTACAAAACCTCTGCCCACTTATAGACAATATCTGTACCCCTACAAACTACGCCAACCTAGATGCGGAGAAACTCGCTGACCTCTACAACAAAACGTTAGAATCAGCAGTAGACACCATCGCCCCACTCAAACTCACCAAAGCCAAACCGGCAGCCCATATGAACAAATGGTTCACACCAGAGCTAAAAATCCTCCGAAACTCCAAACGAGCCGCAGAAGCCACCTGGAGAAAAACGCCCAACCTCTCCAACAAAACTCAACTCTCGATAGCAGCCACCACCTACAAAACTGCTATCCTTAAGGCCAAAAAAGAGACATATGATAACAGAATTGAGAGCGCCAAATCCAAAACAAAAGAGCTTTTCAATATCCTCAGGGAACTCGAATCCCCCCCCACTCTGGCTGAAACCTGCGTGAAAGATGCAGACTGGTGTGAGAGGATTCAAAAAGCCCTAGCAGACAAAATCACCATGTTACAATCCAAAATCGAACAGAAAAAGCTCAGCCTTTCCAAAAAAACAAACCATCCTCCGTCCACCACCCCAAAAACACCTACTTGCCCCCCCTTCTCCTTCTCACCAGTTTCCACTAAAGAAGTAGAAAGCATCATTAAGGGCCTCAAGCCCTCTAGATGCCAAGGGGACTCATGCCCAGCTCCCATCATCCAAGAAGGCGCCAACACTCTGGCTCCCTTCATAACAGCCCTCATCAATGCATCCTTCAAATCAAGCTCAGTGCCCAGCAGCCTCAAGGAGGCCTGGGTCATGCCACTTCTAAAAAAACCTAATCTAGACCCCAATAACCCAACTAATTACAGGCCAATCACCACCGTTCCCTACATCCTAAAGATCCTAGACAGAGTGGCCTACCTGCAAATACAGAAGCACCTGGAAGACAACAACCTCCTGGGTCTCAGACAATCCGGCTTCAGGCCAAGGCATGGAACAGAGTCAGCCCTACTGGACCTAAAAATCCAGATGGACGAGGCAAAGGACAAGGGTAATCTAGCCATTCTCCTACTGCTAGATCTATCAGCTGCCTTCGACCTCGTCGACCATCAGATCCTCACAGAACATCTGATGACCTCAGCGGCCTTCTCTAACCAGGCGACTGCCTGGATCCAGTCCTTCCTAACCAACCGAACCACCCGGGTCTTCTCCCCAGGGGCATCAGCACTCCCTGTCCCCATCACTTGCGGCGTTCCTCAAGGCTCGTGCGTCTCGCCGACCCTATACAATATCTTCACAAAGCTATTGTTTGACCGCCTAGATAACCTAGGTGTCACATACACAAACTATGCTGACGATACCCAGGTTCTCATCACCCTATCAGGGTGCTACGACGAGGACTCCACCAGAATCAACAACCTTTATTTAGAGATCCAAGCCTGGATGGCAGAGCACGGCCTATGCCTCAACGACGAGAAAACTGAGCTCCTCATTGTCGGCTCCCAACATCGACTAAACAAACTAGACCCCCGTTACGCGTCCATCAACATTGACGGTAACCTAATCACAGTAGCCAAAGAAATTAAAACCCTTGGGGTTTATCTAGACTCTACTCTCTCGCTCAAAAGACAGGTGAACGCAACTGCCTCTTCAACAGCTTACACCAATAAGCTCATCAACGCCTGCAAACCTTTCCTATCACCTTCCAGCTGCATTACACTAGCCAGAGCGTTAGTGCTCTCAAAAATTGATTACTGCAATACCCTCTTTCTTGGCTCATCAGAACACAACCTGAACAAACTACAGGTACTTCAAAATAATGCCATCAGAGCCGCCTTCAGTATCCCACGAAACGCCCACATCTCCAGCTTCAGACAAGATGCTCACTGGCTCCCAGTACGAGACAGAATCACCCTCAGATCCCTCGTCATCGTCCATAAATGCCGCTCTAATGACGCACCCAAATACCTGGCAGACAAGTTCCACAACCACACCTCAACTAGACCAACTAGAACACCATACGCACATTGCCTTTCCGTTCCCAAATTCTCCCTAAAAAAAGCAGGTGGCGCCAGCTTCCCGGTCCTAGCTGCCAAACTATGGAACGCTATGCCACCATACCTTAGAGCAGAACCCTCATTTTGGACTTTTAGAGCCAAAACAAAAACATGGCTTTCCAACAAAAACGCTGCTTAATGCACTTCCTCTCTGCATGCCTCTGTTGACCACCTGTAACCCGGTCTGCTACACCGTTGTTGTTTTATCACAGTCTGTATTGTATATTTTTGCCATGCTGTAACTGTTTCTAAGTCTCCGGCGCCCAGCTACCCCAGGGTTCGGTGCGCGGTACAAATAAATAAACTAAACTAAACTAAACTAAACTGTCCAATGTATAAGATACGAAGTATGAGATGCATATCACTGAGAGGCTTATTAATTTGAAAGTTGTTTTGCTGGCGGTATGTGGCTTTTAAACATTGCCACCAGTGGATAAGCATGTGCCATATTTGTCATATGTATATGCCTTATAAAATATGCTTAATGTACCAGTTATACTGCAACGGAGATGCACAGTATTTAACCCTTGCGGGCGTTATACACTTCCGTGTATATGGGTCCAGTGATTTAGTTTCAATTATATGTTGCGATATGTGAAATTGCACTTGATATATTGGAATAGTGTTTTCCTTTTGCTCATGGGTATTATCCTCTGTGGGTGAGCTATATCTATAGTAAAATATTATGTGCAGAATTTGTCATCAACATATAAGTAACTCACTGCACCTGTAACAACACTACGAAAATAAGCAGTGTTGTACCTATTATGGGCGCTAAAATTACCGAAAGACATTGGGCCTCATTACGACCCTGGCGGTACAGGGTAAACAGCGCCGTAAAAGGTGCCGTCGCCGTTTACCCCGTACCGCCTCATTACAAGGTCCCCTCGCGGGACCCAGGAAGCAACGCTGTGTCAAACCAGGCATGCTTACCGGGTCCCGCGAGGGAAAGAGGGAGCAAACAACGGGCCAACTCGTAATGGCCAGTTGTTTGCTCCCTCTCCCATTCCCATTCAGCCCCATGGGGGCAGAAATGGGAATGGGGAAGGACCGGGTCCGAGTCCTTGGAGGGAGGCCGGGCCTTCCGAACTCGGAATGGCCTGGTAATTCCTCATTATGAGGACCTGGACGCGATTTCAGCGGCAGCCATGCCGCCAATAGCGGCATGGCTACCGCCAAGGTCGTAATGAGGCCCATTAAGTTTAAAGATCCACTCTCGAATCTAATACATTTCTCTCAATGTGTACCGAAGGCATTTTGTTTTTCGCTGATGCCGCTTGACCCTGATGGGTAAGCCATAAATAAAATGCTAAATGCAAGATTATCCCTGGTGGGTTGAATTATCAATTAAGTGCTACGTGCCTAAATTGAGATCAAACAAGAATCAGAACAAGATCCACCTTAGTGGGTTCAATTATCAATAAAATGATAGGTACTTGTAGCAGGCAATATCGATAGGCAGGGTTAAACCCTTACGGGCGCCTTAATTTATATGTTCACAAGTGACCCAACTGGCAGTTTACCCTTGCGGACGCCACGGACTTGAAAGTACTGCATGTTCAAAGTGCATTGCGCTAAATAATCTTTTAACCAAGTAATTCTAAGTACTGAACGCCTTGAAATGCAAATCTACATAAGGCTATACTAACAGTTAACACTTGTGGGCACCAGGCACTTATAAGTGCCGCTTGTAAAGTGCATAGTGCTTAGTAAACTGGTTACAACATAGTACTGAATGCAAAAAATCTATTTGAAGTGCTAAGTGCTTATATGGACCTCCTAGCTAATACATGAGGCATATTATCACCTGATATATGTAACATGTTTGCCTACTGATATGCAATGTCCTCTTAGATTAAAAAGTACAAACGTGATTAAAAATATGTTAAAAAAAGATGGTTCTGATACAATGCAGAAACTCAAAAATCCATAGAAAATGTATATACAAATCCTTAACAGTAGCTAAAAGAGAGATGTGCGTGAAAAATCCACCCAAAATGTATGAGAAAACAAACTATTTAGAAAATACGCGTTGTCACACATTATCAAAGTCTCAGGGTTACTTCACATGTGTCTGATTATTTCTGGAAGCCTATTTTCCCAATTTACTTGTTCCAATCTCCCACAAACACATATAGTTCTTCATCACGATTATGGCCACCAGGAAACTTACAGGCCGATTCATGGAATTAATGTGCGCCGAAGATTCCGGCGCAGAGGTGCCAAAATGTGCGATTTGCAGTAAAAGTGCGAAAATCGCAGTGCAACTGCGAAAATCGCAGGGAAACGAGCGCACATCGATTCATGGAAGTTCGTGCGCGAGAAATATATTGGATGTGCGCTGAAAAAGTGCACGGCGCACAGGCCATCCAACGGCGTGCGCCACGGCCGCTGCGAGATCGCACATAGCGTGGCGCACATTCCAAAAGTAGACGAACACGGGGCGTAACACACGGAATGGGGAACAACGCGTGAAAATATGGGCGTCAAGGGGGAAGTACAGGAGGCAAGTGCGCGGAATGCCCACACGCTCGCCTACAACTCGTATTTATGGAATCAAATAGGGCAAACCAGCGCACGGTCAAAGACGCGCACAGGGCCAAACAAGTACGCCACAAGAAAGCAGGCGGTAGCGTCCCTGCGCCTGAAATAAATGTGCGCCAAAATGTGCGCTAACAAAAAGCAACCATATACAGCTATGATGAATGATCCATACTGTGGCCCTCTAGGACAAATGAGGTGCAAAGGGGAACCGACAAACACGGACACCCGCTGTGTGAAAAATATCGTGTGCGTGTATTACGGGGTTCGCGGGAAATTCCGCACGCGATTGGCCTGGACGCGTGTATTCCGGGGTGCGCGGGAAGTTCCACACGCAAATTTGCAGGGTACGTGTATTTCGGTGTGCGCGTGAAGTTCCACATGCAATTTCAGCAGGGTACGTGTACTCCGGGTGCGTGGGAAATTCCACACGCAAATCCAGCAGCCTACGTGTATTTCGGGGGTGCCGGGGAGTCCCACAGGTGAATTGGCCGTGTGGGTCCTCCCAGCTGTTCCCTCTACACCCTCTTCACCCTCCACGGCCCCTGCAGGCGGCCCACACCACAGGGGACTACCCTGCACCCCTGCACATGTCCCGCAGGCAGCCCATCCACCATGGTCATGCCCCCCAGCCAACCCACATGTCACCTTGCACTACTGCCCACCAAGGCATGTCTCCCAGCACCCCCACCCCCCAGCAGTGCAGGGCGCCCTCCACCAGGCCCCCACTCCTGTCCCCCTGCACCCCCACCCACCAGCAGTCAGTGGCACCCTCCACGAGGCCCCCACTCATGTCCAACTCATGTCCCCCTGCACCCCCCACCCCCCAGCACAGTAGGGCACCCTCCACCAGGCCCCCACTCCTGTCTCCCTGCACCCCCACCACCAACACTGTGGGGCACCCTCCACCATGCCCCCACTCCGTTCTCCCTGCACCCCCACCCCCCCAGCAGTACAGGGCACCCTCCACCAGGCCCCCACTCATGTCCCCCTGCACCCCCACCCACCAGCAGTCAGGGGAACCCTCCACCAGGCCCCCACTCATGTCCAACTCATGTCCCCCTGCACCCCCACCCCCCAGCACTGTAGGGCACCCTCCACCAGGCCCCCACTCCTGTCTCCCAGCACCCACACCCCCCAGCAGTGCAGGGCACCCTCCACCAGGCCACCACTCCTGTCCCCCTGCACCCCCACCCACCAGCAGTCAGGGGCACCCTCCACCAGGCCCCCACTCATATCCAACTCATGTCCCCCTGCACCCCCACCCCCCAGCACTGTAGGGCACCCTCCACCAGGCCCCCACTCCTGTCCCCTGCACCCCCACCCCCCAGCACTGTAGGGCACCCTCCACCAGGCCCCCACTCCTGTCTCCCTGCACCCCCACCCCCCAGCAGTGCAGGGCACCCTCCACCAGGCCCCCACTCCTGTCCCCCTGAACTCCCACCACCCAGCACTGTAGGGCAACCTCCACCAGACCCCCACTCCTGTCTCCCAGCACCCACACCCCCCAGCAGTGCAGGGCACCCTCCACCAGGCCCCCACTCCTGTCCCCATGCACCCCCACCCACCAGCAGTCAGGGGCACCCTCCACCAGACCCCCACTCCTGTCCCCCTGAACCCCCACCCCTCAGCAGTGCAGGGCACCCTTCACCAGGCCCCCACTCCTGTCCCCCTGCACCCTCACCCCCCAGCACTGTAGGGCACCCTCCACCAGGCCACACTCATGTCCAACTCATGTCCCCCTGCACCCTCACCCCCCAGCACTGTAGGGCACCTTCCACCAGGCCCCCACTCCTGTCCCCCTGCACCCCCACCCCCCCAGCACTGTAGGGCACCCTCCACCAGGCCCCCACTCCTGTCTCCCTGCACCCCCACCCCCCAGCAGTGCAGGGCACCCTCCACCAGGCCCCCACTCCTGTCCCCCTGCACGCCCATCCCCCAGCACTGTAGGGCACACTCCACCAGGCCCCCACTCCTGTCTCCCAGCACCCACACCCCCCAGCACTGTAGGGCACCCTCCACCAGGCCCCCACTCCTGTCCCCCTGCACCCCCACCCCCCTGGCACTGTAGGGCACCCTCCACCAGGCCCCCACTCCTGTCTCCCTGCACCCCCACCCCCCAGCAGTGTAGGGAACCCTCGACCAGGCCCCCACTCCTGTCTCCCAGCACCCACACCCCCCAGCAGTGCAGGGCACCCTCCACCAGGCCCCCACTCCTGTCCCCCTGCACCTCCACCCACCAGCAGTCAGGGGCACCCTCCACCAGGCCCCCACTCATGTCCAACTCATGTCCCCCTGCACCCCCACCCCCCAGCACTGTAGGGCACCCTCCACCAGGCCCCCACTCCTGTCCCCCTGCACCCCCACACCCCAGCACTGTAGGGCACCCTTCAGAATTACCAACTCACCGTGAATCTCTTTATAGGGGAATTAGTTGATTTATTCCAAATGATAAAAGGGACTTACACAGGTAACCGAAGAAAATAAAGAAAAATATGTTAACAGATATGGACGTACACAGATTCTTCTAAGGAAAGGGTGAACAGAGGATACTGGCAATTTGGAAAATGACTAGTGTTTTTATGGCATTTAAATAGGGTTTGAACAGGATGCTAGGTAAAATAGTGGGATGTGCAGTTTTTGGGTACTGGCTAATGGGATACTTACAAGACATGATTGAGTTTGGTAATTTGGACAGCCAGCAGGGTCTCTAGATGGTGGGGTCATGGATCTGGTCATGGGCAGCAGGGTCAAGATATCTGGTTACTAGGTCAGCTGGGCTCTCCTAGTTGGGAACAACCAGGCAAAGTCTGGTCACTGTGGACAGTGGATTGGGTCAGCTGGGAAATACGTCTGGTCACTGGATTCTCTTAAAGGGATCAGCTGCCTTTCCTCCTTTCTCCCTGGATTATTGAGATTAATGTGGTTCTGGATAGTTGATTCTGCCTGGATCTGGGTCAGCTGCCTCTGTAGCTGGTTCTGGAGTCTTGGAATCTTGAAGGGTGAATTTGAATGTTTAATATCCCCAGTGTCTCCCTGTCTACCCCTTAAACAGCCAGAGGGACATCATAGAATTGTTCAATATGGGCGGAAGCACCCAAGAATTTGTCCTATCCTAGGATAGGCCAGCCTATCGGTCCTCCCACTTTCATCTGAGCTGATTGGTTCTGGGGAAGTGACATCAGTTTAAGTGTGTGCATTTTATGACTCCCTTTGTCTCACAAGCCTATTTTTCACAAAAGTGGGTTATGGAACAAAATGTTATATTTACAATAGTCACTATCGCAAAAATCAGATAGGCAGGTCCCATATTTTACAAAGAATATGCCAGTTCCAACACCATTTCTGTGCAATGTTGCCTTGTCCTTGGGCACAATTTCGTTGTTTTCAGGAGAAACATATTATCTAAAATTCTGCAAACGGCAATGCATAAGCATAATAGTATTAGGCATATTTTTCTCAAGTTTAATATCTGTGCCATTTATGCTTCCACCAGAATTGCATCTTTCCTGCCCTTTCAGTTCGCCAAATGCCAGAAAGATGCACCTAGTCTTATTGTGCTTGTTCAAAAATCACATTTAAACTGTCATAATATCGCATTACTGCTTATTCAGATTTGCAGAAAACATGTCTTAAAGTATGAATGTCCAGCATTGTCAATGAGGTGGATTTGCCAAAGATGTGGGTTGTGCTGCCACCCCCACAATCCAAATTGTCTCCGCTGGGTCACCCTGCACAAGGGTTTCCATGTCCATGACTCCCCTTTTCAGTCCTCCAGCAGGTACAGCAAATGAATGGAGAGGAAATCACACCTACAAGGCAAAACACAGGGCTTCACCCCCATCCTTTATCCTTGGGAACAGTTCTGCCTGGCAATCTGGGAGAACCTGTAATTATCACACGGTCAGGTCCATGAGAACAGGGCACATGCCTTGCAGCCTTAGTCACTGGGAGGTGCAAAAGTAGCCTTGCTGCCAAACTGGTTTGACAGCAATTCCTGGGCCTCAGTCAGGATGATTTGTCTTTTGGGGGAAAAACAGAGTACAATATACATATCTTTGCAGCCCCTCTCCCCACAGGTATAATTGTGTTTCTGTGCGAGCTACAATATTACTAAAATTAATAGGAAGTAGGCAGCAGAAAAAAACATTTTTTTGACACTTAATAACTTTTTCTTTTTTAACAAATCTTTATCTTTTCTTTTTTGAAAATTTGACACACTGAGACCCAAGGGACTTAATATTGATTTTGAAATGTATGTCTTTTTACATGATTAAGGGTGAGAGGGCTAAAACACTCCTTGTGGATCATGATAAAACATTGTTAGTACTTACAAAGAGGGGACCTTTGGTATTTAACCATTTGTTTTATGTAATTTATACATCTCAATGTGTCTGTCAGGCTATAGGGATTTATATATATTTACATACATGTGCATATTCCTCTAACTTACCTACCTGTGATCTCTGTCTTTGTTTTTTCATTCTCTCTTTTTTTAATGTAATTTTATTGTTTAATTCTCCCTTTCCATTGCAGTTTTTGTCTTCTGTATATACATCCAGCAGGTTTAACATTAGACTATTATAGTCTTTATAACTGGCAAACATCCACTGGGTTAGGATACTGGTGGTGGTGAAATGGCTGTACCCACAGTACCTGTTAGGAACAATGGTTTCAATTGTATTTACTTGGTACTTTTTGGGAAAATTGTCAACCTCCCTCTCCATATGCCCAAGCATGGATTAAACATGCTGTAATGTCATGCTTAATGCACATACATTCTATAAGTGTTTGGAATGGAATATATTGATTAATTGCGTAGCAGAACCCATGTTTACAAAGACCCTACAGGCAGATTATGCATTCATTTTAATCTGTGATTCATACATGAAAACACAACACATTATGAGCTGTATTGAGCACTAGCACCTTAAATGCATAGAAGCACAGCAATACGTTGTTATCAATTGCACCGGCACTAGCACTTTAAATGCATAACCAGTATTTGTTATCAATTGCATTTGGCATTAGCACTTTAAATGTATACAAGTACAGGCAGAATATGGTATCACCCGTACATGGCACTAGCACTTTGTATGCCTTTTTGATGTAATCCAAACTGGTGGATTCACATAGTGCATAACGTGTTGTTAAATACATCTATTAATATTAGAAGACTGGAGTTGATTGAAGGCTCCACGTCATTTGTAATAAGAAATGCATAATTTGTATTCAGCTATATCCACACAATAGAACTAGCTGTTATTAAGAACATACTGAGAGCCAAGTTGATTGAGAGCAGTATATCGACTGGCATGAGCAGCAATTAACTGGCGAGCAATGGAATTACAGGTTGACAGAAGCTGCTGCTTTCTGTTTTTCACTTGCACAATTGGGCGTTTTAATTGGCTGACGGATAGGAATTCACTGCAAGCCTATGAAGCCAATTTGAAAATAAAGAGCGTACTAGCGCATATATCTCGTGCTATTTTTCAACACAATAATAATGAAATAAAAAAACGATGGACAGGCGACACTATCAATTGTTGCAATATGGTGCAGACTATTGAAATAAGCACTTATAAATGCACAAGCATGCAATTAACTTCTATTATAGACATTTAACTTACAACACTCGAGCATGGCGATCTTGATTACTGAAGAGGCCATAGAGTATGGGATAGAACTACCTCAATAGTCACATGACCCACATAGCACAATTGGGCGGAGCCAGTCACTCGGTTTTAGAAATGGATTGACAACTAGCATGACGAAGCTCCTGAGTCTTGCGGAATGCGTGGTGCTATCCACCTGACTAGGCGAGTGTTGTGAAATACCTGGTATGCATAAATGATAGTAACTTATCATTTTTAATCATGTATGTGATGCACATGTTATAATTAATTAAAAAACACTTTTTTGAAACACAAAGTTTGGTCTAGAGTGCTTGGACGTTTTTTACAGCTCCACTTTTTCAGCCAGTTTTATTTTATTTTGACTGTTGTGGAAATCTGTTGTTCTTTGTTATGTATTGAGCCTAGCCCGCTCTTGCCCAATAGCACCAGCTAATAAGAGATAGAGCACATAGACTGGCTATAATTCAAGTTTTGTGATGTATATATATATATTCACTGAAAAAACATTGTTAAAGGGACGTTATGGTTAAGTTGCACTAATAAAAACCTATGAATTTCAATTAAAAATGTTGTTAAAGGGATGTTATGGTAACAAGTAAAAGCAAAAAACCAGAGAAATTTGCCAGTTATAGTAAGCTAAGCAACCACAACCTGTGCCACAACCGCGCACTGCTAATTCTAACGCCGAGGACATCAAAGATGACATCACAAATGTCATTGATGAGATCACTGATGACATCACATACCCGGGCCACTTGTTTTTGTTCACTGACATATCTAGGCGAGATGGTTTTGTTCACTGACAGTCAGAATATAAAAATTCAAAAGGTGCTATATATCTAGATGTTAACATTGTCATATGTACTTAAAGTAATTTTCTTAGGGTTTGGTCTCAGCTCATGATGCACATACATGGGGAAATAAGCAGGCCTCAAACACACAATTAATTTGTATACATGAAGATACACTTTAATGTTATTAACATTTTCTGATGATCCTTTTTCTTTCTTCCTTACTTTAGTTTCCATCTTTGTGCCTCTGATTTGTATGCATTGTGGGTCTTCATATGTATTGTTTGTACTAGCACAAGTGTGTAGTGAGTCTGGAATTGGTAGCTAGTTATTACATGTTTAACATTACTCAAAACTCAGATATGGTAGCATTCATTATTGTACTATCCAAAATTACAAGAATATAAATATTGTACTTCTTTGGGGCATGCTGCAGTCATTGCATATGTGTATGTATTATTAGGTTCCTGTATTAACAACAACACTCCAATACAATGTTGTTTAGATGAGTACATTCTTTAATAGGTTAAGTAGTTCATGATAGGTCTCCTGATCACCCCTGATATAACGTTACCAACATTATAAACACAAACACTTGTAGGGAATTTGCATCAAAAATATTTTCACATGTGAAGTCATCAGTGATGTCATCAATGACATTTGTGATGTCATCTTTGATGTGTTGGGTGTTAGTCTTAGCAGTGCACGGTGGTGGCGTGAGTTATGGTTGCTTAGCTTATCATAACTGGTGAATTTCTGAGGTTTTTCAGTTTTACTTATAACCATGACGTCCCTTTTAACAACGTTTTTTGATTGAATTTCATAGGTTTTTATTAGTGCAACTTAAACATAACGTCCCTCTAACAACATTTTTTTCAGTTAATTGCATAGGTTTTTATTAGAGCAACTTAACTATAACGTCCCTTCAACAAAGGTTTTTCAGTGAATTTCATGGGTTTTACCAATGTATGTTTATTTCCAACAACTTACTAATATCATACTTACCCCAATATAGCAAAATGTTTGTCCAATTTACAAAGTTTCAGCTTAAAACACTGCCATTGCCCACCTTCTAGTATAATTTTTAACAAGTCTGTACATTTTTTAACTGTTTTTGCATCCGTTGATGTCTGCGAACGTCTGACGTCATTGCAGAACATCTAGACATTGCCACGTGACCATGCGCTCGCATGTGGCATGATGCTTCGAGGGTCTGTGCTTCGAGGACAGTTCAGACTGCATTTTCTACTGATCTAGGCACTTTCAAGCTCAAAAGTTACCCTTGCACAGCTCCTAAACCTATCCTTACTCATTATCCATTAACAATCTAGTACAAAGCAGGTACTTGGAAGAATATTAGCAAAACTGCTATTTATCTTAAAAATGGCATCAGCTATTGCCATCCCTCCTCCGCAAGAGCCACCATCACTACCAGCTGGAGGACTACATAACAAAAAAAGCACATTACTTCTAAAGATAATGAAGAGGAACAAGAAGATGAGGTAGAGGAAGTGCCTACCTGTAGCACCTAGAGAGACTCAGGGATGGGGCAGTTCTTTACCACTGTTGTGTCTGTTAAACAAGTGAAATGCACTGAGTTCATCTTTGTAATCAATCATGGACTACCTGGACTGTACTTCTGTGGGACTACCTCCATGTACCACCACACCAAATCCAACCACCACAATGCACTTAGGAAGGTTGTTCATATCTTAGCAAGTAGGTGGTCTTTCTCCACCTCATCTTCCTCAACCAATACTGTAACCACACAGCCTAGTTCTCTGGGACACAAAATCCCACCAGCTACCTTGCAAGCAATAAAAGAGGCCGTTGATCCATATTTTTTTAAGCCAACAGTCCTCTGCATATAATTCGAAGTGCCTTTGAAGCTGTAATCAAGGAGCATGAGAAACATTGCCTCCTACCTTAGAAGGCACGCATGCGCAACATCTTCCCCTGTCCACCTGCCCCTCCATATTAGTGCTTGGTGCCTCGTCCCTCATTTCCATTGCCACCTTACGTTCTAACCTCTTCTGCAATAAAAAATACATAAAAAACAACAAAATAAAGGATCCTTTAGGAATCACCTTTCACAGTAAAAAAATAGAACAACATTTTTTTTTATAGAATCCATCTACTTTACATTTCTCAGAAAAGTACATAGACTCAATAAGATTTTCCAACATTTACATTAGCATTTTGTGTTATGCTAATGGTAATAATGTGGCATTCATCCCACGTTCCAGAGACTGGAACGGGGGGAAACGGCCCAGCACCCCAAGTAATCACCCCAAGCGAAACGAGGGAGGATAACGAGGGAGGATAACGAGGGCTTTGGACCATTATCCCCCATTTCAGCCCCTGGAATGGGGGATGAAAGCCATTAGCACCCCGGGTTCCCAAGGTGGGAACCCGGGGTGCTAAAAAAAAGGATTTTTCTTCCTACACCAGGACGCCTGCGGCATCCCGCTGTAGGAAGGAAAATCTTTTTCCAATTTGGCCACCATGGAAAGGGAAAGCGGGGCTCCGTACAGAGCTCCTCTTCTCTTTCCATGGCAGCCTGCAGAAGGCGAAGAGAGCACCCTATGACCATATTGCCACGAGCACATTTTTTTCCCTTTCAAACCTGTCCCACTTTCTAATAACTTTACAACATAGCTGGTCCCAGGTGGACATGGCCACCTTAACCCCATTTGTCGTCCCCCGTGGTCATGGCCAGTAGCCACATTGTCCCGGTCATGACCTTATGCCCTGAACCTGACAATCTGGCCACTGCCCATTGACACAGGCTCTATCTCAGTCACCAAAGGTATGTCACTATTCTTTGTGCCTTCATTATGACACTTGTCACTTGCTGGAAATCCGCCATGTTTTATTTTTTCAAAAGTTTCAAAATGTATGTGCATACAATAGTCATATAACTTAGCCCCCACTTGACATAATCCATTCATACGTTGCACAATCATTCAAGGTTGAGTCTATAATTTTTCTGAAAACTTTTGTCCACATTTGTCAAATGGCAACAGTTATAAGCCATCTAAAAATGTTGAGATCACCCCTCTAATTTAGCCCCCTCATGACAAAATCCCACCAAACCTAACAAGTACATGTATATCTAGATCTAAATCGTTTTGCAATCTTTTGTGTAGATTAGCCAAATGGCATCACATTTATATACCTTTACAATATTTTGGGACCCACCCTCTAATTTTTTTCCATCTTGACAAAACAGCTCCACACTTTCCAAAACCATTCGAAATCAGGTCTAGAATACAGTTCCAGAATTTCATGCAGTTTCATTGAGTGGCGGCTGAAGTATGCTCAATGCAGTAAGTAAATGAAGAGTCTTTATTTACATATAACTGTGACCCGGCGCCCCGCACTGTGACTACACCCATCTGCTACAAATCTCCTTATAACGGTCAACTAGAATCCTCACTCTCTCTCTCTTCCAACATTCTATCACATGCGCAGGTGGGGAGCCAAAGCAACATGAGATAACAACATCAGAATACAACATCACCCCCCCCTTTACAATATTAAATAGCAGAAGAAGAATTACATATTTAGAAAACTACATTTAGTACATAGCTACTTAACTGATAAACAAATTTGAAACCACATTGAATTGAAATACCTTTACGTAAGAAATATACTTAACTCTGCATGATGTAATCTCTGGACCAAAACGGTAATCTCTTTTCTCTAGAACTACGCACAATCCTATGTTCAAAAACATCATTACCTTGTTGTATGTTTGCTTCTCCAACTTGTCTCATTGTGCCAACATTCACATTCTCAATTCCATTTTGAATATGTTCATCTCCAAATAAATCAATCGCTCTTCTCTCATATCCAAATTGTCTATTTCTTTCATTCTTGCCCTTCCACATTCATTTACTGACCCTATCCAAATTCCACACAGATCCACAAGTAACTCTAACCGCTCTCCTGAACTCTTGTATCACCTTGACTGGACTGCTGTATTTAGAGTCACCCTTCCTCACATTGCATCCAAACTTGATTCGCACAAAATCTCCTAGTAATATTCTCAACTTAGACTTTTCTGGAGACATACTACACATATCTTGATGTTTGCCCGAACTTTGTTTTCCACCATGTAAACCTCTCCTGTGATTAACCCATTCTGGATTAAGTAATGTATTAGGAGCTCTTCCCCTCAAAAAAGAGAGACAGCCATTCCTCTCTTAACAGACATCCTCCATATCCTCTCCTTGAGAACTTCATCCACTGACATATTATTACTCAAAGCCAACTCCACTGCTTCTACAATCACACAGTTATACCTCTCCACTAACCCATTGGTTTGTGGATGATATAATGACGAAAATCTCCATTCAATTCCTGATCTCTAAGCAAATTCTCTCATTTCCCTACTTCTGAATTGAACTCCATTGTCACTAATAATTATTTTGTGAAATCCTTCCCTTCTGCAAATCTGCATAATGAATTTTATTACCTCATTAGCATCAATTTTACTCACCGCTTTGATTTCCAACCACCCTGAGTAGTAATCAAACAAAACTATTAGGAATTTCTTCTCCCCAAACAACTTTACATATGGCCCAACAATATCTATCCCTACCATCTCCCATGGTGATTCACCTTTACAAATGTTAATTGGCTCTGACTTGACAATCCTGCAGCTCTTGTCACTGTTCTGGCATGGCCAGCAATTCCTAATGAATCTCTCGATCATCAGATCCATACCTGGCCACCAATATTTCAACCGCACATTATTCTTTGTGCCAGTGATGCCAGGATGACCCTGGTGTGCCTTTTCAATGAGCTCACTACATAAACTTTGTGGAGGAATCAATTTATCTCCCCTCACTAAAAATTCATCCTCCATAGACAATTCATCCTTTACCTCCCAAAATCTCAGACAACCTTCGCTAATTACTCTGTTCTCAGGCCACCCTGATTCAGTGTATCTCCTTATTTCTTGCAACACATCATCCTTAGCCAACTCCTCAATCCAAGTATCATTGGATGTAACCTTGAAAATAACAGCCACCATTTCTTCATCTACATCTAGAAGTGACTCACTACTTTTCAACGGTAATCTAGTCAAAAAATCAGCAACAACATTCCTTTTTCCCGGCACATATTTCACTGAAAAATTATAATCTTGCAATGTAAGACTCAGTCTTGCTAATCTCGGCGAAGCTTTGCACATTCCTTTTACCGTAAGAACTTCAATCAAAGGCTTATGGTCCATCTGACTTACAAAATTGCTTCCCCACAGATATTTCCTAAAGTAATTCAGTGCCCATGAACAAGCGAGCAACTCTTTTTCAATTACTGAATATCTGCTCTCTGTTTCTGAAATAGCTCTTGAAGCATGACTGATTATCTTTTCATTAGCATCTTCATCTATCTGGTGTAAAACCACCCCTAAGCCACTCCCACTGGCATCCACCGTGATCTTAGTTAACCTCCCAAACTCAAATTCTCCCAATTCCAAAGAGTTACAAATTTCTCCCTTTATGCACTCCACCGCCTCATTACACTCATCACTCCATATAAACTTTCCATCCTTTTTTAACAACCTTCTCAAAGGTTCTGTTACACTCGCAAAATTTCTCACAAATCTGTTATAATATTCACATAACCCCAGAAACGATCTCAATTCATCTTTGTTATTTGGCATCTCTTTTAGGCTTGTATCCTTTGCCATTCACTGTATGTCCTAGATATTCCACCTCTTCTACTCCAAACTTACACTTGCTTTTCTCAATTTTCAACCCAACTTCTTCCAATCTCTCCAACACTCCTTTCAATCTCCCATCATGTTCTTCAGATCCCTTGCCAAATACAATAATATCATCCTGATATGCAAGAGTTCCACTTAATCCCTTAAGAACATTCATAACCCTTTGAAATACTGCTGCCGCAGATGCTAAACCAAACGGCATACGTTTATATCTGTACAGCCCATGAGGCGTAATAAACACCGTAATGTCTCTACAATCCTCAGTCAACAAAATCTGATGATAGGCGCTTGAAAGGTCCAAAGTGGAAAACAAATCAGCATTACCAATGCGATTTAACATTTCATATATAATAGGAAGAGGGAACGTATCAGTTATGATGTTCTTATTGACGTCTCTTAGGTCTACACAAATTCTAGGTTTGCCATTTTTCTTCAATGCAACGACAATGGGGCTCACCCACTCAGATGATTCCATTTTTTCTATAACTCCTTCAGATTCCAATAATGTTAGTTCTTGCTCAACCTTGTCAGCTATAGCAAATGGAACTGGTCTGGACTTTGTGTGTTTAACAGGCACTGCTCCCTTCTTGATATGAATCCTGTGTTTTTTAGCAAACCCAACTTTAATTGACCTTCATTTATTTTCTTTGTAGCTTTATTTTCATGCACTTGACAACTGTTTACAACCAGAATTTGCTCTTCATCACATGGATCCAATCTGATTCTTAATCCATCTGGATCTCTCCACCCTACTACATTCACACCCTTTTCTGCAACATAAACCTTCACCTGGGTGCGTCTGTCCTTAAATTGAATAATACAAGAAAACCATCCAATCATCTTGATCCTGGATCCTTCAAACCCACCAGGATTTCTTATGTCTGATGCATTCATCTTAATCTTGAGACCACGTGCTACTAAATTTTGCCATGTTATTTTAGTGATAATTGTCCATGGTGAACAACTATCCACCTTCACTTTCAGTTTCCAATTATCAACAATCACTTCACAGCTCAGGAATTTAAATTCTCCATCTTCTTCCAATTCATCCTCTTCTTCCAAGATGGCAGAGACTTTCTTCCTCCTTCTACATGTGACTGCGAAATTACCTCTTATGCCACAATTTCCACATTTCTGCCCTTGTGCGGGGCACTGTTTTGCATATGCATAATGACCAACTCTGCCGCAATTATAACATCTGTCTCCTTCTCTTGTTTGAACATTCTGAAATCTCTGATCATTTTGAGCTCTGGTTTCATTCCTCACCCAAGTCCTTCCTCCATAGGAACTTCCTCTTTGCTCAAAACTTTTTGCCTTGTTACTTCTTCCTGCATTTACTTCACCCTTATCTTTGATTCTAACAGTGGCTTCACTTCTGTCTTTAGGCCGCAGTGCGTTAACCTGACCTTTGTTCCTCTGTTTCTTTTTCCTGTACCACTTTGGTATTTTGTTTCTGCATACTTTGCACAGCCTGTTCTTTCTTTCTCTTCATTTCCTTGGAGCACAATTGACTGTGTTCTACACGTTTTGCTATGGCTATAGTCTCTGGTGGGGATGGATTACCAACCATCCATAATCTGTCCTGTATCAAATTGTCCTTAGAGTGAATAATGATCTGATCTCTGATTAACTCATCAAGGGTGATTCCATTGCCAAATTGACAAGTTTGTGATAATAATCTTAAAGCCGAAACATATTCCTCTATGCTTTCATGTTCCTTTTGCACTCGTGTATAGAATTTGTATCTATTTATGGCTACATTTGTTTCTGGAGCATAGTACTTGTCCAATTGTCTTATTGCTTTGTCATGCTCATCAGCATCACCAGCTTCATCTACAGTCAATTCTGGTAGTTCTCTAAACTTTCTTTGCCCTTCCAACCCAAGTGCATGTAGCAATAGTAACTTCTTCTTTCGAGATGTGAGTTCTTCCTGATCTACAGCTTGAATATAATTCAGCCATAATTCTTTCCATTCTGACCATACAACCACTGGTTGTCCTGGAGTCGGTAAAAAACTTGCTGGAGGTTGGATGCTGATGCCTTGCATCCTACTATATAATGGCCACGTGAGGATCTTAAACTGTAACTAACAGTCAAAAGTTTCTTTATGAAAGCAGTAATGTTTCCTTATGCAATTGTCATTTCTTCGTCTTGTAAAAAAAAAAGGAAAAAAATAAAATATTGTTTTTTTTAAACACTGGGTCGAGGATGAAGATGATCTCTCCTCAACCTCCCCAGACTTCCTGGTCTTGAAGATACTTGTGTCACGTGACCGCCAGCTCTTTAGCGGGTCCTTTACTCTAATCTTAACACGATGCTACGCGTATACAAAGGAAAAGAATCCAAATGTTCACTGTAATGCGGTCAACTATACCGCGGTTTCCTCCTTTTGTGAACGCCCAAAGTAGACAACTTGCCCAATCTCCTCACGTATTTCAGCTTTCACCTCCTTCCTGATCCTCACGTCAACCGGCACAAGCAAACGTTAACCAAATGTTCAATCAGAGCTCCAGCTCTCCATTGCGGGTTTGTCGGACGCCAGGCTCATCCTCGTCGCCAAATGAAGTATGCTCAAAGCAGTAAGTAAGTGAAGAGCTTCACGAAGTTGCTTCAGAAAGGTGCTGTTACGCTGGGAAACACTACGAGGACTGTTGCTTCCTGGACTTTGGAGTTCGTGTGGAGTTCGTGTGGAGGAAACTCCACCCATTTTTCCCAGCACTCCCTACATCAACGTGAACGCTGCGCTTCTCGAGCGTGCGCTTCACGAAGTTGCTTCAGAAAGGTGCTGTTACGCTGGGAAACACTACGAGGACTGTTGCTTCCTGGACTTTGGTACGGCAACTTTGCATCAATTGCCATTTGGTGAATGGACTTGGCAGACAGCAGCTGTGGCTAATTAGCTGCTCTTTTCTCCCTGTTTTTGTGTTTGTTTAGGAGTTCGTGTGGAGGAAACTCCACCCATTTTTCCCAGCACTCCCTACATCAAGGTGAACGCTGCGCTTCTCGAGCGCGCGCTTCACGAAGTTGCTTCAGAAAGGTGCTGTTACGCTGTGAAGCGTGATAGCGTGTGGCTGTGGTGTCTTATTATACTTGGCTCTTGCTGTCAATTTAGCTTTATCGCCTGATTTTGAATGTACACACTTAAATCAGGGATGCCGGCCATTTTAGCTGTATCAAGTGCTACATTTCAACTAAAGCCATTAACGCCTAAAGCCTCGCCCATGATAGCGCTTAAGCGCAAATTTAGCGGACATTCCACGCTCACTTATGGCAAGAAAATGGCTTCCGCTGACATTCGTGATTTTTATGCAGTATCTCAGGACTCCAATCACGATATTGAAGGTGAGCCTACTATACCTAACGCACTTGTGGCCATTGCGTCTCCATGTAATCCATGCACAGACTTAACTTGTCTTTCATTGAAGGTTTTGAATACTTCAATTACAGACTCCCAGATTATTAAAAATTCTGTCTTACTTGTGCCTGAAGTAATGAAGCCCGCTGATTTATCAGCAGAGCCAAATGACGTTGATCATGTTGTTCACAATATTTCATCCATAGTTCCACCTCATGAGGTTATCCCTAATCCATCTTTTGAATCTAGGACCCATACACCCACCTCTACGCAGAATCCACTCTCTAATGATACTGCTGCTCAAATTGTATTGTCTCCATTGGATCCAACAATAAATACTACGCATCATGTTGAATTAGAGTGTATGTCCCCGGTAAATCTTGAAGCCTCAAAGATTCATAACGGGAGTCTATATTATTCCCTTAGCTTATTTGATCAGAAAAACGATAATTCTATCGCCTTGTCAGCTTCTTTTCTACATCCTACTCCGAAGAGACCGTTACAGCTTCCAGTTTTGCCCTTCCCTGTTGCTTCTGCTTTGCCGCCCTCTAACGCACTAACTGAAGTTGCTCTTGCGGCTATTAATTCTTCAGTTAACTGCATGCTTAAACTATATGAAACTCTGGATAACAGAATACTACAACAATCAATTCAGCTTCACACTCTTGTATCTGCACTCAATATAAGAACTGCATCACGAAGTACTCAAACTGATGAATGTCTTCTTTCCCCCTTTGTAGTAGATTCCAGTTGTTTTCTTATAAACCCAGACCACACACCAGTGAGCATCCGACGGTTAGAAGCCATTATTCCAGCTCTCCCGTCTTTTCCGGAAATTATTCGCCCAGTTGAAGATTCAGAGTCCTTTACATCTGAGGCTCCCCTTCCGGTAGCTGACCATACTTCCTCTGTTTCTGTAGACAAGCCTACAACTTCTGACGCTGTACCGGTTTTGTTTAATATATTTAATGCCCATTCACATGCCGATGCTACTCTTCAACCTTCAACTATTAAGAGTCGATCAAATTTAGGTGCAAACACCAAGCAATGCATCAAACGGTTACAGCGCATTCAAATGGTCCATAGCAACAGAAGCAAAGTAACTAAAACAAAGCGTAAAAACTCCCGTAAGTCATCAAGATGCAAAACTGTGAAATTTTGTCCTTGTAGTGATGACCATGAACCTTTAGATCAATTACTTCAAGCTATCGTTACTCAATCTTGTGAGCCATTGGACTCACTTCTTCCTTCAACCGAAACTGCACCTGCTAATGACTTGACTCCTAATCTTTCGCCTACATTGAATACATTACCTATTTCTAAACCTATTTTACAAGAAAAACCCGTAGTAATGACTTCAAAAACAGCTCCTGCAGGCATTAAGTCCCAAACTGATATTATATTAGCAGATGTACGGGCGGAGATTAAGAAATCCATGGAAGAATACTTGAAACTCAAATCATTATCAAGTCAGCCGATGCTCTTGCCGGCAATTATGTCACCTCTCACACTATCAACTACATGTTTCGAACCTTCTACTTTGCAATCACTAGAATACTCTAAACAAACTCCTTCATCTTCCTTGTCGCAGACTGACACCATACTGGCGGATGTACGAGCTGAAATTAGACACTCAATAGAAGAGCTTTTAAGCTACAAATCTTCAGCAAATCAACACAATCAACCTTCCATCCTAAGATCTTCAGCCCCCTACTCTCAATCACATGACCCACAATCGATCCCAATACATAGGGACTGTAATAACTGTCACCTCCCTGACAATATTGAAAAAAATCGCAAGAATGAATGTATAAATGATGCATGCCCTCCATCTAAATCTAGACATGCTTTATCGTTCAATAAACATCATCGCTTCATTCTTAAATGTCGAGATGCCCCATTTCCTTCCTATGATCTATCAAGATCTAGTGTACTAGCAATATTGAATGACATAGACTCATTAAGTGGTATCTCCACACAGGACATCTCACAGGTTGAATTTTTGAATGATCAAGACTGGTCAGTGGTTCGCATTTGGGTATCATCTGCACTTATTCGTAACTCCTTATGGCAAGCCAAGATGAAGCTCTTTGCAATGGGCTTCCTATTAGCTCTTGACCCAATTGATTTAGAAGATTCGACCAATATAGCCCCTTCTTTCAACACCCCAATAATAAAAAAACTGAGGTTGTATTCTTCCTCCAAACCTTTTGTGCACTCACAAGGTCATCCTAACTCTAATCTAAGACACAAAACCAACTCACAAGTCTGGTATCAGCAGAAGTAACCACCACTGCAAATGCATAACATTGAACATCGAATTTGCAGCTGGAACACACGTGGTTATTCCCATCTGATGACCACTATGGATGCTACTTTATTGAGTCATACGATAATTGCTTTCCAAGAAACATGGTTGTTGGAAAGACCTGTTTGGAGTGGTTATGATGTAATTTTGAACCCAGCTAAAGCTGGGATTACGGGTCGCCCGTCCTCAGGCCTAATGGTCGGTTTGAAATGTGGTCTGGGCTTCCAAATCAGTCCTTGGCTTGCTCCAAATCATTTTTTACAATTGGTAAGAATTACTTTTCAAGGGGGTGCTGTTGCTCTAATAAATATTTATCGTAATCCGGTTGCAATACTAGATTCCATTTTTTTCTTTGAATTGGAGAACTTACTTGATATCATCTTACAGGACAGACAAATTAGCCATTTGTTTGTAGTTGGTGATTTCAACATAAATTGTCTCCCGAATTCAAAAAGCAAATCCTTACAAGCTTACTTGAAATGGGAACTGCTAATGAAATATCGTGGCCTTATTATGCTAAATGGTGCTTGTGATGGTGACATTCCATCTCACCCCACGTGGCATAGAGGTGCTTCAACTTCAACTATAGATTTTGTATTAGTCAATAAGCACACTTTCTCAGAAATTTCTAATTTTGAAATAATTAAACGTGACAATAGTGATCATGATCTCCTATCTGTTAGGTGGAACTTCTCTTCCGCCTCCCCCGTTCTCAGAGAATCTACTTATATCACTTCTGTTGTGGTTAATAATGCTCGCACAAGATTGCGCTGGACGCCTAAAAAATTGGACCAATTTAAGCAGCTTATTACTGCTGAACGAACTATAAATAAGCCACAGGAGTCGTACACCACTCATCTGGCATTGTTTCGCTCTAAAGCTGGTCTCAATTACCATTTGCATCATATTCACAAACATACTTTTGATCATGAGATACAAAATCAAAAGAACTGGGTGAATCTCCAAAAGCGTCGTGCTGCGCACTTACCAACTGCCATTAGACTTGCTACCATAAAAACTATTAAATGCAAATACAAAAATTGGTTGAGGTGCTATAGATTCACTCAATTGCAACATGATGGTGAAGCAATGCTATCTGCCATTACCGCCAAAAACCTTTCTGCTATATGGTCCTTGCTAAATTTGGCAAATCATGATTCACAGGCCCCTGTAAAGATATATGGTGTACTGGAACGCGTTTGGATTGAACACTTCAAGAACTTGTATGCCCTGCCGGAAGTATTCCAAGCCCCCACCACTCCACCTTCAACAACTTATGAACAAATGGAAATCTTGGAGGAGGATATTCTATTTTACATTCAGAAATATAGCTCCTCCAGAGCTCCTGGTCCGGATGGCCTGTCCAATTACACTTTCAAGCAGTACCCGCTTGAATGGACCTCCATATTGCACCGTATATTTCATCAAATACTCAAAACTGGCGTCATTCCTGAGTCTTGGTGCCAGTCAATAATTGTTCCAATTTTCAAGAAGGGTGATCGGTCTAATCCCTCGAATTACAGGCCGATTGCCCTTCTTGATGCTCCTGGGAAGCTGTTCGCACGATTTGTCCTGCAAGACTTCAATTTATGGACGCATCGAAAATTCAAGCGTGATCCCTGTCAAACAGGATTCATACAGGGTTTGGGAACTTCCATCAATCTCTTTTCCCTAACATCTATTCTAAATGACCATTCTATGAAGCAACAGCCGCTCTACTTGGCTTTTATTGATCTAAGAGCTGCTTTTGACTCTGTCTCGTGTGAAATCCTTTCACAGAAATTGAATCTCGCAGGCTGTCCCGCGTACTTACTTTCTTTAATTCATGCCCTACACACAGGGACAACAATTCAGATCAGACTGACTTGTGAAGGTACATTAACCCCTCCAATCAAAACCTATAGGGGCCTGAAACAGGGATGTGTGTTAGCCTCATCAATATTCAATTTTTTCATCTCAGACATTGGTTCAAGTTTTGCACATACAGTGGGAGATCCTCCAAAATTAGCACTAAAACCAACTCCAGCCTTGCTTTACGCGGATGATCTTGTTCTTCTCTCAAAAACTCCTTCTGGCCTTCAACATTTACTTGACGGAATAGCCTTATACACTCAAAAAAACTTGCTATCCGTAAATCTTTCTAAAACTAAAATTATTATTGTTGCTACTAAACAGCAAAAGCAGAGCAAATCTTTTTATTGGCATCTTAATAAATGTGAAATTGAAGTGGTCAATCAATACACCTATTTAGGTGTGACCATTTCTAATGTTAGAACTCAATCACATTGGCATACCATCACTGGGAAATTGACCCAGATGCTTGCACAAATAAAGATCATCCAGGTAAGGCTGGGGAAGTTTTCCATCATCCCAGCAGCAACTTTCTACTGTCAAAAGGTCACTCCGATTCTCCTTTATGGTTCGGAAACACAGGAACTAATGCCTGAATCGTCCTGGAGTAGACTGGAGAGTCTGTATTGGAGACGATGTCTAGGACTTCCAAATTGTATTTCTATCTCTTGGATTAGACATGAGTTGGGCTTGATTTCTTTATACACTCAACACCTCTGGTCCATTGTTAGTTTGTTTCGTAAATGCATAATGACTATGAACACTTTGATGCTGATAGGCACCTTGTCAACCCACATGTTTACTAGCAAAGAATTACACATGTCAAAATGGCACCAAATTGCGATTAATGCACTAGCAGAAGCAGATGTGTCATTGCAAACTCTAATTGAAAATCCTAATAAGGCAAAAACCATAACTCGAGAGCATTGTGCAAAATTGTGACTTTAAAAATTATTTTCTGTTTCATAAAAAACATGGTTCAATGGAACCATATTTACTTAAGTCCCCGTCAGTTGCACATCGAATTGAATTTTCTAGGTTGAGATTCAATCTTTGCCCAACACGCGAGATATTAGAGAGACGGAAATTGTTGTTTGTTAATAGCTGTAGACATTGTGAAGATCCTGGTCAAAAAGAAACACTTAAACATCTACTCACTGAATGTACTTCTTTGCATATGAAACAAACTCAATTTCTTAAGTCTACTCTCAAAGAATATGTTAACTTGTCTTCAGATTCATTATGGCAAATGATACTTGAAGGTAAAAATATGTTACTTAGAATCAATGTTATTCGTTTTCTACATGATGTGAACCTTCTAGAATGCCTTAAAGTGGGAGATCCCAGTTAATTAAAAACTTATTTATTATTTTTTTATATTTAAACTCAGCAAATGAATATGACCGGATGAGCCAAGTTAAAATTACTAATCATTCTGTCTTATAAATTTCTCTTTTTAAGAAAGGAGAAAAAAAAAAGTGTATAGAAATGTACTTATTGTGCTTGTCATCTTTTGTATTTGAACCTGTTTCTTTTTGTTTCTTCGGTTTTTTTTTCTATTTTATTGCACATAATATGTTGTTTTTAAAAGTTGATTAAATTCAGCTAAAAAAAAAAAAAGTAAGTAAATGAAGAGTCTTTATTTACATATAACTGTGAAGGGGTGCCCCGCACTGCGTCTACACCCATCCGCTACAAATCTCCTTATAATGGTCAACTAGAATCCTCACTCTCTCTCTCTTCCAACATTCTATCACACGCGCAGGGGGGAGCCAAAGCAACATGAGATAACAACATTAGAATACAACATCAGAATATAACAGCGGCCAAGTTAAAAGCCATCCAAAAACTGCTTTTCACCAACCAAGTATTGCAGAAATAGGCATAGATGTCCCTGAACATCTGAAGAGTTTGCAAACATCACTGGACTGCACACGGACATCCAGACTGCTTGAGGACTTCAGGGATGAAAAACACCTGCTTTTTGGCTTCTTATGGCCGATTCACATCCCATCCTAAACAGCCCCACCTCCTTAGAGATTGTTTGAGTTTGACAAGTGCAGTGTTGTGTTTTTCAATAGGTTTTTACAGCAATTTTCATGGACACTGGCAGATGTCCGTGAATCCAACATGGCGGGCGTTTCCAAAAATCTGACGCACTGTATGCTTTTCACCATCCAATCAGTGGGCGTGTCCGATGTCTGTGGACATCATGTCACCCTCTTGGCCAATTGGAGGCCTGTCCGTGGACCAAACAGGGAAGCCAGTCTGCAGATTGAATCCAGATATCACCATTTTGTTTTTACCTACTTTAAGCCCGTTTTTAAAGAAAATTATTGGATGAATTTACACCAAATTTACAAAAGCACGCTTTCAGGACCAAACCGCCACTACTGCTGCAAATTTGGTGAAAATACGGCAGTGGTTTGGGCTGTAGGTGTGAGGACATTTTTTTTTTTCTGTTAGATCAATGGAAAAAAAAACATGTGGGACCCCACATATAACTTTGCCCCCACTTGATGAAACCTCACCAAAGTTACCAAGAAATTCAGAAGGGGCCTTTCACTTGTTTCGCAAGGTAAGCATTGGTAAGCATTCGTCCAAGGAAAGCAAAGTTATAAGCCGGCCAAAAAGTGCTCTTCCTACGAGTTGAGCAGCTTAACCATAGCTACAGGGCCACTACCACAGGCCCTGTAATATTTGACACGGTTCCACTGCCACGGGTACTCTGAAACTCATTCCTTCTAGTCGCAACCTGCAGTAATCCCTTTCCGTCAGGCTGTTGCACTACTTTTCTTTCTTTCTCTGCATTTCCAAAATGGGTTTCTTTTTCCTCTAAATACCAAGCACACTTGTTGGTCAACTCAATACTCTTTGCTGTCTGCAATGCTTCACTTAATGCGTTTATTTTAGCATGGCACAATGTCTTTTGTATATTAGTGTACGACGAGTGCAATACCAATTGGTCTCTGAAATAATTGTCCTCCATGCCAGTGATGTGACATGAAGCAATTAGTATTCTCAGGTCCACCATGTAAGCATCCATGGTCTCCATTGGCAACTGTTTGCAGGAAAAAAAAACTTTGTGATGCAGGACTTGTAGTGTGTATTTATAAAGTGCATGTTCAGCGCACTGATAGGTTTGTACCTCTAAAGTGCTCCTGCATTGCTGCACTGCGCCAATGCACGCCTACCCCCCGCCTCGACTGGTATGGCTCCCAGGGTTTGCAATGGTCCAGCCCACAACAACCATGGATACAGGTGGCCCTTCCACGGCCCTCTCACTGATGCTCCTGGTGGCGGTGATGGCTTCCACCCGCTCGCCAGCTGATCGCGTGCTCGGCTGGTGATCCTACTGCTATGCTTACCCTGCACCCCCAGTGGCCTGATTCCCGTCTCGTCGCAAATGAAATATGGGGGAGTTGATGCTTTTCACTCCTTTATTATCAGGATATATGTAAGGAGCCCTGCATCAGGCTTCCAACTGCTGATCTTTCCATGTTTCAACCATCCTCCCCAGAAAGCATCCCTGTCATCTCCATGTCGGTGTCCACCAAGTTCTGGATCATAACTTTCATGCAACTAGAAAGTAGGCAATACATCTAATTGGAATTTGATGGTGTGCAAAGAGAATACATTAACATCTTCAGATGCAGAAATGTGTGAACCCCCATCACAGTTACAGCCCTTTGGAATCTGCTTTCTTTAACTGCTAATGCATGAAAAAGCAAGCTGATCTGTTCTCTCTTGGCACGGTGCACCTGGCCACCCTCTGTCCTCCGGGCCAGGTACCTGCTCACCCTGCCACCCTCCTGCACCACCTCCGGGCCACCCCTTGCACTGGGGTCTGTATCTGTACCCATACAGCACCCCCTTTTTCTTCCTGCACTTATCAGACCTACCCTGTCTGCTCCCTTAAACCTAGCACTTGCAAATTGCTGGCTGCACTACCACTGTTTGTTGCCTTGATTATTTATTTATTGTTATTTATCTGTTTCTCCTCTGCTTCGCACTTTCCACTTCTCCCCCCTTCCATGCACTTTTCCCCCTCCCCCTCTCCCATGCACTTGTGTGTTCTCAATGTCATTGGGCCTAGTAAGATCGCTGTTTTGTTCACCCCTGTTTCCCTCCCTTGCCTTGTCGCGCTCTGAAACACTTGTGCACGAGCGCGATAGAAATGAAATATCAATAGCAATATTCATGCATTAGCAGTTAAAGGAAGCAGATTCTAAAGGGCTGTAACTGTGATAGGGGTTTGCACATTTCTGCATCTGAAGATGTTAATGTAAACAAAAAGAGAGACGTCCATGTTAATGTAAATTCAAACTGAACCAGCACAAACACTGTATTGCAATTTGCTGAAAAAGTTGAAAATAAAATTGTGTTGAGTGACACAGCATCTTAGTCTCCTTGGCACGATCAGCTACTTATGCGGAGCACTGCTCTTGCATTTGATACAGAAAGCTGTTGATGAGGCTAAACATGTGCACTTTGTCCATTTTCCAAATTCTATTGCACTGTTTAATTAATTTAGGGTCTGAAATAAGATGAAGATGATGGATGCTTTTATGCATTTTTGAAACATATATTTTTCTTTTCAATTTTTGCCACGATTAATTTTTGTTAGGTTAGCCTTTCAGCTTTCACTGTGCTGGTGAATCACTGAGTTTAACCTAGTACTGAGATTTGACGCTCTGTCCAAATAGTACCTGTGTTGTCCCTTGTACGTCTTTGGCAAAGATAAGTGGATCAAGCACAGATGATTGGCGAGTGGAATCTTTTCCGAAGGATTTAAAATGCTTTACCTGTAATCTTTTTGATCCATGACTGTTGATAGCTGTTTAGGTTGTCCTTAGTTAACTACCCATAAAAGCTAGGGATTTTTTGCAGAGTTTTTAAACCTGTCCCCCAAGAGGTTGGTCTGTATAACCTTACCTGTACCCTGTCTTGCCAATCCACCGAATCACAACTGTGAGTATGATAACACACACTCTACATTGGTTTCAAGAAGCTTTAACATTTTAGAAGTGCATAGAAGAGTATGATGGTGGGTATCTACTTAACTACTTTATTTTTGACTATTCTATTGTTAATGCTCATATATTTCTACAAGAGAATAAAGAAATGTAAATACTAAACAAGAGAATAAGAGAATTCTTAATGTGTTTCTACTTATGAGTATAAAATACAATATATGGTAAGTGCAAACACATGTTGGTTTAATGATAAAGCTAGGCATGCAAGATATGGATAGTATCTATTATTATGCACACAATGGCATCAAGCATTTGTGCATAGCTACTTTAGAGCTAGACCCACAGCAATATTGTTGACCAGTAGTAAGCCTGTCAGCTGCTCACGGGCAGCAGTTTCTCGTGCACTAATGCACAGACACAACTTTCTTCAGAACCTTGCTTCAGGTACAGCACTATTCCTTGCCACAAAACCTGCTAAAACCTCAGGTGGGAATTTAGCCTCCTTTTGAGGGGCAGGTTAGACTCTGGCATACAGGGTATGATGTAAAACATGACCCTTGTTCACATGCTTATTCCAACATATAAAGAGTTGCTTATCCAGTGGAGTACTCGTTGCTGTATTGGCCCATCAGAACCCACCAGTATCCCCAGTGTGTTGCACATTATGGGGATTCAGTATGCATGATACATAAAAACCACTGGAGCAGTATCTACCCCAACTGGGTTGCATGAAGTTTAAATGAAATAACATTTCTAGTCATTCTTAAAGCGGGGCCCAGGGCATATAAGTGAATGAGGAATGAGAAAAGCCAGCCTCAGGCAGGGACCTACTGCGACTTTAAGATGGAGCAAGGGAAACTACTCCACTAGAAGCTTTAAACACGTGCAGAGAAAGGCCAATATCTGCGAGGCAATGCTCAAGGAGGTGGAGGTGGAGGTGGGAATGCCAGGACAAGAATGGGAAAAGAATGGGGGATGTTAGAGGAGTAACATTTGGGCTCCCCAAATTACTTTTATGTCATCCCCTTTCTATTTCTATTTGTATTATAAAAAATATTTGCTTTGATTCCCTTTGTCTTCCATTCATGTCAATTTTTGTAGATCCAAATTGTCTATTGTATCACCTTTCTACATGTAGCCCCACGCTATAGCACAGTCGTCTTCATGACATGTTCATGACATGTCTCATTAAACATGCAAATTAACAAGGGGGGTCCTGGGAGTCCCTATGCCAGACATTAGTCATGTACATAGACAATCCAACTATTCTAATGTCTCACCAGAAATGTACCTTTGACATAGCTGATATACCTATATGACCATGTCATGTTTGTGTCATTAACCATGTGACTGCAGATGGTTGTTTAGTGATTCGCCCATTTGTATGTGGCAAATGCTACATACCCTTGAATCCACCGCTGTCGAATTGGAGTTGACGGTGGACTAAACAGAAAAGGTCAGGACATCCCCTGAGATTGTCTTTTGAGTTCCAAATGACGTATTTGTTCATGGACATTTTTACAAAGCACATCATTGACCACTAATGGTCATTTAAAAGGTCTGCAGCTCAACAAGTGGTCGCAAACCTGAGACAATAGAGACAATCTGCTGGTTCCTTGTCTTCAAAGCAAGCACTGACATGTATTGTGAAGATATTTTGGAAATTCTCATTGTCAGTAAAAACAAAAAACTAGTCTAATCATGTCAGTAAACAAAAATGAGTGGACCATTTGTGATGTCATCTTTCATGTCATGAGTATTAGTCTTAGCAGTGCACAGTGGTTTCGCGAGTTATGGTTGCTTAGCTTACCATATCTAGTGTATTTCTGGGGTTTTTCGGTTTTACTTTAACAATGCTTTTTCATTGAATTTCACATGTTTTTATTAATGCAACTTAACTATAATGTCCCTTTTAACAATATGTTTTCAGTGAATTTAATGGGTTTTTACCAGTGCACCCTAATTTCCAACAACTTACTAGTATCTTACTTACCCCAATTTAGCAACATTGTTGTCTAATTTAGAAAGTTTCACCTTAAAACTCTGCCAAAACTCTGCCATTCCTCACCTTCTAGAATAATTTGTAACACTTTTGTACACTTCTTGCAACTTTTTGCACTCTTTCTGTGTTCATCAATGTTTGTGAACGTCTGACGTTTCTGGACAGTGCCACATGACCATGGGTGCACACTGCATGATGACGTGTTCGCGAAACACAACTGCACTTCGTGGACGGGTCCATGTTTCGCAAACAGTTTGGAACTGCATTTTACAGCTCATCTAGGAATGTTTTGCTCAGGTTACCCATGCACAGCTCCTACACCCATTCTTATTCATTATCCATTAACAATCTAGCACATAACACATACTTGGAAGAATATTAGCAAAAATGCTATTTGTCCAAAAAATGGCATCAGCTATTGCGATCCCTTCTCCCCAAGAGCCACCATCACCACCAGAGGAAGGACCTATACAACGAAAGAAGCATAATACTTCAGAAGATAATGAAGAAGACCAGGAAGATGAGGTAGAGTAAGTGCTTAACTCTAGCACCCAGAAAGAATCATGGGTATGGCAGTTCTTTACCACTGTTGGGAATGTACCAAAGGCTAAATCTACCAATGTGAAGTGCACTGGAACATCCCTGCAGGATTCCTGGCCATTCTTGTTTACCTTCATTCTGGCACACGGGTTAAAGTCAGACTGGACCAATCTGGCATCACCACCTCATAGATCCCAATGACCTGTGGTCTGAAACAAGGGTGTACATTAGCTTCCCTCTTGTTTAACTTATATCTGGCAGATATGGGTGAGGCCTTGTCTTACCTTGTGTCAATTCCTCCCAAGGTGGGCGTATCCCCACTCCAGTGGATGGGATACACAGATGATAGCATCCTGCTGGGCATGACTCCCTTTGGTTTGCAGGCTGCCCTGGAGGCATTGAAGCAATACTCAGACTCCTTGGACCTTGCGATTAATAACCAGAAAACCAAAGTTTTAGTGTTTTACCCCGCAGGCCAGAAAAAGGTCATCATCCCATGGCATTTGGGAGGTGAAACCCTGGAGGTGGTCACGGAGTGTAAATACTTGGGTATCTTATTTGACGAGACCTTACGTGTTGGATCCCATTGTGATCAGGTTAAATTGAGGTGCTCCCATGCCATTGGGGCCCTGGTTAGCATGTCCCAAATTGGAGGAGGTTACTCTTTTGGGATCCTTGCTAAATAATTTCAAGTTAAGATTAGTCCCATTATAATGTATGGAGTAGTGCTTTGGCACCCGGGCAATGTGGCGGAAATCTCCAAATTTGAGAACTTCCTCCTTAAAAGGGTATTTTGGCTCCCTACATGCACCCCTGTCCAGTCCATCCTGCTTGAACTCAGCATCCTCTAATCCACGACAAAGCTTAAACTTTCATTTTTGAATATTCTATGGCAACTTACCAATTCTGAGGCTGGTACTTTGAACTCCCTTTTTTTAAACGCTGGTTTTACCAAGGTTCATCTTATGCAGGGCAGTGCCATTCATCGTATCCTTTTGGCTAGCAAATGATAGCCGTATCTGGCCTTAGATGATGCTCTACACTGTCCTTGCTCACGATTTAAAGTGTCTCTGAAAAGGATTATCCACGTTTTTTTTGTTGTTTTTTTGTTGCGAACAATACATTATACAATTGGGCTCAATGTCAAATAGTTCCTTGTTCATTGGTCATATTCTTGCATGCGAAGGGCTTCCCAGATATATCAACCGCTTTGTGGGTAACTCATTGGTATAGGATTAGCTAAAAATCAAACTCAATGCTGTTAAGAGCTTTGAAATCACAGGTGCCTGGTCTGACTTTGCAAGGCCTACACGCACGTGTCGTATTTGTGGTGATGGTGTTCTCGAGTCTGCTCAGCACTTGTTGTTTTATTGCATCTCATTGCAATCCTTCAGGAATCAGGCCTTTATTGGGGGTGGGTGGAATTCGCAACTCGCCCCCTGAGGAGCTTTGGGACACATTCATGGGGGGAAATCACAAAGCTTGCATCATATACGTCACTATCTTTTGGAAAACAGTTGTGCCCGTTCTTGAGAACAATTTATAATCGTGTGTTGGTGGAAGGATGATGCATTTTTAGCTTGAAATCTGTTTCCTTTTTATCTTGTTGTTAAAAAGCTGATATTATATAATGCTGTATGACTTGGAAAAAAAAAGAAATGCACTGAGTGCAACTTTGTGCTCAATCGCGGACTCACTTGGCAGTACTCCTATGGAACCACCTCCATGCACCGCCACACCAAATCCAATCGCTGCAATGCTCTCAGAAAGGCTCTACCTTTTTTAGGAAGTAGTAGGCTGTCTTCCTCTACCTCATCTTCCTCAAACAATACTATAACCACACAGCCTACTTCTGTGGGACACAAAATCCCACCAGCTACCTTGTAAGTGATAAAAGAGAATGTTGATCCATATCTTTCAAAGACAACAGTACTCTGTATGTACTGCAACACACCACTCTGCAGGGGGAGCAATTTTGAAGTGCGTTGAAGCTGTAATCAAGGAGCATGAGAAACACTGCCCACCAACCTTAGAGGTAACACACACGCAATATCTTCCCCTCTCCACCTGCCCCTCCATATTTGTGGTTGGTGCCCCTTCCCTCATTTCCCTCCCCACCTTACTTTCTGGCCTCTCCTGCAAAATTAAAGAAGAAAAAAAAGATAAAAACATTTAAAAAAGGTTCCTTCAAGAACCACCTTTCAGTTAAAAAAACAAACTAAAAAATAAGCATATAGACTCCATCTACTTTACATTTTTCAGTGAAATATTTAGAGGCAATAATATTCTCCAACATTCCCTTCAGCATTTTCTACTATACTAATGGAAATAATGTATATTTGTATATTAGAGAAAAAGAAAAAAAAAACACAGAGACACATTTATGTCCGAAATCCTTCTCTCTACTATACAACCGTATCCACAGTATAAACTCCATAATCAATTGCCCTTTCTCATAATCCATTGCCCGTTATGAAAATCCACAGTCTCCGCTTTCCCCTGTCTAGCCTGTGCCTTGTTACAAAACCCGGATTGCACATGCACACCATCACACAAGATAGCCCTTTTACTCTTTTTACTGTTATGTTTATAACACTCCCTAATTGCCTGCTTTAAACCATTCACACATACATCCACCAATCACTTAAAAAACTCAACATATAGCCTATCAACATATTAAACTTCCACCCACCAACTGCCACTTACCAATTTTCTACAAATCGTTTGCATCTGCATTTCCCATACGTACAACCAAAAAATTAGACATAGTGCACCTATAAATGCACATATTCATTGTGCAGTGAGAGAATTCCAAAAATAAAAGGGGCAGTACGGATGGACAAGTGCTAATGGGGACACATGAGGAAAGTGCCAAGGGATCCCAAGGTGGGAGGCTTGAAACACCCTAGATTGGCTGAAAGTGATGCATGCCCTAATAAGTATCTCAAAGTAGGCATTCGTCATTGCAGAAGGCTAGGTCCATTGTCCATGCACCAAACATATATCACTATTTTTTGTGCTTACATTTACACACTTTGGAAAAATAAAACACAAAACAGACATGCAAAACAATGCTTCCAGGTCCTTACTGATGCTGCTCACGCAGGTTTGTTTAATTCAGTACAGCACTTCAGGCTGTAGCCGCAAGCAACATTTCTTTCCCCTTTCAATCCTAGGACTTCAGTGATGCTGCATGCCCCAATAATCAGATAACACATTGGGGCAGCAATTGCAGCCAGCATGGTGCATTGTTCCAGTTTGAGGTAGAGTTTTGGTGTTACAATTTGAGCGGTCTCGTACCCTTTGCCACGTCTTATGTTCACTTATTCTAGACTAGTGTTTGGCCCTTTGGGAAGGCCTTTTCAAGGCACTCCTCCTTTCTGGAACACTTGCACAGCTCTCTGGTTCTGTTGTGATGTCGTCCCCTAAACATATGTGGGTTCAGCAGGTTGATTGTTGTCTCTCTCTCTCATGGGTTGTTATTTCTTTGATGGGTCCAGAATAAAACATTTCATTGGGTGGTGTTTTTCATCTGTGGGACTGCTCTTCTTCCTGCCACTCTCTCTCCATTCTAACATCAGACAAATATACTCTGCCACTATTTTGTATCATAATCATTGGGTGATAAAATTCAGTGCTGCTGAAAAACAGACTTGCAATTGGGAGGACAGGAATGGTGGCCCCTCAACTGTCCTCTATGGAGGTTGGGACTGCTTCTTGATCTCTCCCTGTTAGGCCTCCCACTCCAGCTGAAAGATGATTCCATCCCCTCTTGACAAGACCAGGTTACCAGGCTTGTTACAAAAGCTAATAGCCAATAGGTCCAAGGCAGCTAGTATCGTGACATGTGGCTTAATTACATTGAATGGGCTGTCCTGGTCTGGCATTGCAGAGGATGTGACCTTAGGGTAGAGTAGCCTCTCTGTCCCTGGCTTCTTCTGCATGAGGTCTTCCCGTGTCACATAATGCAAACAGCTATCATTTTCAGGAGCTCGCTTTGTCACAGAAGGACTTCCTTTTATATGCTGCATCTGTGAAGACGCTGAGCGTAGCATCATCTGGGTGCAGTTAGCTGTTTATTTTTCCTTTTCTATTTCATTCTCACACTCCATCGTTTTACCTTTGTATATGATGGTTCCCTGTGTAAACAGGTTAGCAATTTCTATGGCCAGAATTCACATTCTGGTACATGTTTCTTTCCAAACCTGCTTTCACACACTTGCACTTAACCTTCAACTATTCATTCTCTCGTCCCAAAAGAGTTAAAGATTGTTATTTGTTCAGTCACTCACTGACCTTCAGGAATACTACTTCACTGCAGCCACGATATTCCCACTGCTTAAGTAGGCCCTACTATAGGGGGCCAATATGTCATAGCCTTATTTAACTTTCTCAGGGACTTTCCTAGTGACTACTCAGGAGTAGTCTGGTTGACATCTTGTATTCTGTTTATGTCTATACTTCTCCTCTTTCAATATAACATTCTGTCTCTCTGCTTTTCACTCCACTTTCTGTTTTAATCACATCTCTCACTGTATTTGTGTCAATCTCTCTCCTGATTTTACTCATTTCCTCACTACTCCCACCTGTGGTTCTACATCACTCTCTTACCCCATCTCCCACTTAACTTTCCAGATCTTACCTTTTCTCGTTAAATATCTTTTTCTCTCTCTCAACTCCCTCATTCTGTCTCATACTATCCTTCCTAAAGTATCCTGAATAACTCTCTCACTCACCACAAAGCATACAGCAAAAATAGGTACCACACTCTCAATCCCAAAACCCTAACTTCACTCTCTCCAAACAGGTCAAAAGTCTCCTCCAAGTCCTCCTCCACCTGCTGCACACTCCTCTCTGGTTGTTTGGTCCTTGTGCCTCTCTTATGACATCACCCAAACACCCCTCACTGCACACTGTTTCTTCTGTCTTTTTATATCCATACCCTTCTTGCTGTGAAGGTTCTCTCTGCTCCTATTGACTAATATGTCAGCTGCTTCCCTCTGGCAATTTCTAACTAAGCTAATCCCAAATCCCTCCACCCATGCCCTCATTGTGGGCTGGGATTTCCACAGGAAAAATTCTTAAGGGCATAACCCCACCCCCTATCCAATCTCCAGTGTGGTTACCTGTTCTCTGGTTTTCGCCTGTCCTTGGTGAGTCACTGTTCAAACAGGGTGTGGGGAGTGTTCCTGGGTTTCCCCTATTCTCGTTCAGTCTCTTGCCAGTGTCATTTCCACTGCCACTACCCCACTGCTTCTTTGTAGCCAGTGTGAGTTTGTGGGGTGAGTGTTTGGTATCCCAGTCGACTCGTGGATGGGGAAGTCTCTTCTATTGTCACTTGGGTAAGCAGTCCTGTTTTATGTGTTTATTTTTCATTGTGCCTAAGTGGTACTTTTTTTTTTTTTAATGGTGCTGCCTCCAAAGGTCTATGTTCCATCCCAGGAGTCTGAGGAGGCTGGTGCATGCTGGTAATTGTAGCCTCTTAGGAACCACCCGCAAGAAAAACTGATCTGGCCTGTAAAGTGGCTGGTAGGCCTAGGGTCAGTTAAAGAGGTACGAATATACATGCAGAGAACCATTCAGAGCGTTAAGGCGGGGCCAGGCTCTGATTTTGCCTTGAGTGAGTGCCTACCCGAGGGATCCAAGGCCGCCTTGACAGGGTCAAACTCATCACCCTGTCACATCTGTTAAAGGAAGTTGAATTTTATGGGATCGTAGCAAATGCACACTGAACTTTTTGAATCCCTAGTTGCAATGATTATAATGCATTTTTCGTCAGGGCATCGGCAGGCAATTGGAATGCATCATCATTTTCAGCATCTTTACTGTGGAAAAGGAAAATAAGATTTCCAGGGGTTTCTAATTGTTCTTTTTTTAAATAATAATTGTTCTTTTATAACACGCTTAATTTTTTTAAACAAATAGTTTTTTATTGTGTACTAGCAGAACGTTTGACTTTTCACATTACAAAAAAAAAGACTATTAAATACATTTAAAAATACAATTTTACAAGCGAGGAAAAAAGGAGAACAACTAATAGGTGACTCTTGAGTTATAAAGATACAAAGGCCAGCTGTTTCAACACATTCAGAACCTCAATAGTCAAACAGACTTTATGACCAGATATCATTCTCTCCCAGAAAGTCATGGAGGAGAACCACGAAACCCTGTTCACGAAGCACGTCAGAAACCTGAGTCTCAGGTCCCAAGTGCCACTACAGTCGATCCTTATGTGCTTGAGAGTCGGAATTCCTGATTTGGCACACAAAAGGCAAAGGTTAGCCTCACATAAACGCTTTTATTATTATTATTATTATTATTAGAGCTGGATTTCTCGTGTGGGTAATGAATTCAAGCAAAACCTTCGAAATTCTGTTCGCCAACATGAATTAGGGAATCACCTTAAGTATGTGGCCAGAGAGCCTCTGGGTTTATCATGTAAAGACAACGACCCTGCTAGGGATGAGCTGCATATCTCAGAAATTTTACGAATCAAATCCATCCTTTTTAGAGAGTCTTTAACGCTTAAAGGATTCATAACAAGATCATTTTCAGTGCGCTCGCACTCCTGCAGGATCTCCATCACATCCATCTTAAACCCTGTTAGAAATCAATTGGAAGTCTCATTTAGCTATTCTCCAATATCTTCATTCAGAGAATCCTTTTGCAGAGCAAGTATCAGCCTATATAATGAGATAACCCTCCAGTCTATTTGAGATTGCATTGACTGTAGGCCCAACTCACACCTCAGCCAAGCTACAGGCAGATTTAACACATACTTCCACAATTTCCCCTCTAGTCTAGTCCAGTCTGTCACTCTGGCTAAAGGATTTGAGTCCAATCCATACATCAAGTTGGGGATTAATAAACCTGAAAGAGTTTCTTCAGTTGACAAGATAATTCGACTAGTTTGCCCTCTAAATCCAAGATTAGTTGAGCCATTGTGGGAAAAGACTTCAATCTGAAACCGCTACTTCGCTAACAACTGGAATCTTTTGGTCATTAAGCGTCCACCTGAAGATAGGTGCATGCTTAAGAGGTCTTTTGAATTTCACTACTTTCGAAATGGCAGGGTTTATCTGTAGCTAGGGTATATGTTCCGCTAGCAATATGCACTGGAGACTTATTGGGTTATAGTCTAGCAGGATTATGTCATCTGCACATGCTATCCAGTTAATTCTTTCTGTACCTATCTTCGGACTAACCAGAGCAGATTGATCTAAGAGGGGGTAATTATGCACCTCGGCCTCACCGCTCTCTGTCGAGATCGGCGCAAATTACCCTGCATATCTAATCTCACTTGCAGCAGGGAGCGTTCATGAAGATCTACAATAATCGCAAGCAGTCACATAGGCATCCCCATAGTTTCAACTTCCCCCACAGGTGCTCCCTGTTTTTTGTGTTGAAAGCTTTTGGCAGATCTGTCCAGGCACCACGTGCTTAATACAGGAGACCAGTTTCTAAGCACAAGTCTGGGATTTGAACCTGTGTTGCTATGCATTGTCCTGCTTCCAAGACAAGCGTGCTGCCCCTTAGCTATCCTCCCGGCCTGTCTGGCAGTGTAATCATTCACTAACGTCTTACTACCATGGCACCTGAAACAACCCATTATAATATCTACTGAAACAATAAATACCATTAGAGCAAGTATCAGGGAAGCAAAGGCTTTTTCTGTGAAGCTTCCTGTTACCACAGATAACAAAACTAAAGGAGAACACACAGTGGTACACACAGTGGCAGATTGGTATGTGACTTGAAATGCACTTTTCTGTGGTTCCTAAGAGGTATGACTGCCTAATAATATCAGGCATTTGTTGTACCAGAAGTATAATTGCTAAGAGATTCAGGAAACAATGTGGTAGGAGAGCTGACCAATTGCAGTGTATATAAAACACAAGACTTAGCAACCTTTTCCTTTCAGTTGGCCAAGACACAGTGTGATTCCTAGTACATGTTTATGACAAAAAGGGCATATCTTGGGAGGCAACACCACTTACCTTGAAATAACTACTCTAGTACTAAAGAATGTTGTAACTACTAATGAGAACTCCTAACCCAACCTCTCCCAGAATATTTTATCTCATATTAACAATATCTGACCCGGCTCTTATTTTCTGGTGCATTGCGGCTGGGGTGATATGAGGAGCGATGCATGCAAATGCATTGCAAGACCTAACTAGACCTGTGAATTACCTCTAGGGACCTAAGCATGAATCTAGTAGGCTGTCCTGCAATATAACCACACAATATGTTTGATCCAGTCCCAGACAGTGGCTGTCCAGACACCATGCAGTATACAATTGGTTGGGCCCACACCCATTCCCCTGGAGCATGAGCTTGAAAGAAGCACAGTTCTTCACAAGTTCTGCAGATGCATGCAATTGGCTGGACTGAACTGATGGTGGGGAGCAAGCAGCTACGCCGGAGGCAGAAGAGAATCAGCGCTAAATAAACTGTTCTCATGTGACAATGATATGTGCATTGTGATCGCATGTGTTGCGAAATACATGCAGTAGCAGCAGGTTAAGCAATGGCGAAATTAAACGATCATGAGGCGGTCAGCCGGTGTGAGTGACTTTCTCTGCACACACCCCCTAAACACTCGTCCATGGGCATCAGTGGTTGTTGTAGTCTTTTCAAAGTTTTTGGGGTGACAGATGCTTCAGGTTGGGGTGAAGCCTAGGGTGGGTGGTTCACTGTTGGTGTTGCTTATGTTGCAAATGTTTACAGTGCGATGCAGTTATTGGGGTGGGGGGGTGCAGATTTCACCAAGTCCAGAGCTAACATGGTGTTATTGTCAATCCTGATACATAGTGGGGAAAAGCACACATATTAAGATGAACAGCTCCCCACCCACATTGCTGCACTGCATGCCTTAGAATGTTAATGGTCTCCTGGACAAAGTTAAGAGAGACCTTGTAACTAATTGTATTAATAAAACGGATATAGTTCTAATGCAGGGGACGCATATGTGGAGTCCGGTGTGCACATTTCTGGGGAGGGCACAATATTCAGTGCAGAAACAGGCAGGGTTTACCAGAGGATCGAGAAGGGTGGCAATCTTAGTGAGGAAAACCCTGCGACTGGAGGTTTCACACGTGGAATGAGACCAGTATGGTAGATACATACTGCTACAGGGCACAATGTGGGGGCAATCCCTGTGTCTGATCAATGTATACACCCTGCCGATGCTTCAAACAGAGACACTAGAATGAGTACAAGCACTGCTCACTAAATTTGTGAGGGAGATAATGATAGTGGAGGGTGACTTTAATGACACGGCCTGGCCTACGCTGGATTGATTGGCACACAAGACTACATCCACTGGGCCCAAAAGGAGACTTTGTACATTCATTGAGTCTGCCGGGCTGAGGGATATATGGCAGGATCTCCACACGAGGGAATAGGGCTTCTCTTTTTATTCCAACGCACATACCTCCTTTTCAAGGATATTTTGCCTCCTCTCACCAGGGGAGGTGGCGGGTAGAGTGGAACATGCTAATTTCCTCCCCAGAGGCATCTCCGAGCATGCCCCACTATTCCTGCAAATTAAGGGGGCATGATGCAGGCAGCCAGGGGGTTGGCAACTCAGTGCATTTGACCTCACAGACCTCACAATAGCAGACAAACTCTGCAGAGAATCTGAGACATATTTTTATATTAATACGGGGATAGTGGACAGCCATGGTACATTGTGGGAGGCCCATAAGATAGTGTTGAGGGATCAGGCCATGAACGCAATAGGACATCTTAAAAGGGAAAGAAACATGCAGATGCAGCAGTTTGACGCAGAGGTCGCAGCAAGGGGAAAGAAATACATTGAGCAGGAGATGGAAGGGAACAGGAGGAAACTTGTTGGGGACTCAAATTGCTATAAGAAGATAGCATTGCAGGATGCCAAGGCAGCATACTGGCATAAGAAGTCGGGGATAAATGATGTAGGACATAAGTGTGGAAGAATGCTTTTCATGGCTGGAGAAGAGGGAAAGGGGATCCAGATGGGTAAGGAACATGCAAACAGAGGAAGGGCTACTGTTGCACAGAGGGGATGATATAATGGAGATATTTGCCCGCTCCTATTACGACCTGTAGGTAGAGAGGGGGAGCATGGACACAGTGGAAATCTCCAAAAATCTTAGTATTATAGTGAGTAATAATTGTTCTTATAAACCGTTCTTAATACCAGATATTGGTTTGTAAGTGCGGGATCGGGATTCAAACCTGTGTTGCGCTGTGTTGTCTTGCTGCCAAGACAAACACATTGCCCCTGAGCTGCCCCCCACCCCCCAACTCCCTCATGAAATTGATCTACCCCGATTGAGCCCAGAGTGCGAACAGGGGCTGTAAGCAGATACAACCCTGGAGTAAATTTAAATAGCAATAACCCAGCTCCAGTCTGGAAAAAGCCCAGGTCCCAATGAATTCCTGATGGAGCTCTGGAAGAGGGCTAGCCAGGAAGTGTTAATGGCATTGGGAGCCATGTTTACTGAAAGCCTACATATGGGTAAGGTTCATCAGATCTAAGGCAAGCAATTATCATTGTCATGCACAAAAAAGTGAAACCCCCAGACCAATGCAGAGCCTTCCACCCAATCACGCTAATAAACGGAGAAGGCAACATTTTAGAAAAACTGTAAACTAACAGGATGTTGAGGCTAATGGGGGACTGTGATGAATTCAACCATACGCACGGGAAGAGTGCGATCACCTGGGCTTTTTTGAAATTGTGTAACAAATAGTATGCTGGGAGATCAACCTCAGAAAATGTGTGGTGCTAATCCACGCATATGTTCCAATGCTCGCTGTACAACAAACACATATAGTCAAGTGTACTCCACGGGTGACACAGCCCACAGTTGCAGTCCTCCCTGTTCATGGGCGTAGGAAATGGAGGGTGCGGGGACAAATCCCCCCCACAATGTTAAGTTGGGGGGATACAATGGCATTTATCCCCCCAGTTTCCCTCCCAGTTTGTGTGTCCTGTCCTGGAGTCTGCCTGCACTGCTCTGCAGCAGCATGTGCCTGCCTGCCATCATGTGCACTGATGCACACAACAGGCGCGGGCCATGAGTTCTATCCAAATCCACGGCAAGTACATCATTTCACAACAGTGGGATAGAGGGAGAACGATGCAGGACCACGAGCAAGAGTTGTTGACAGCAACTCTTGCTCGTGTGTGTTCCCCTCCTCCCCCATCCCCGGGAATACGGTATGTGCCACTGCCAGACCAGCCCTGCCTGGAGTGCGCAGTGCGCCTGCGCAGCTTGCCAGCCTCCTCCTCCAGTCCTCACCTTCACACTAGCGCATGCTGCTAGGCTTCGTCCGAAGGCTGACTCGGTGACTGCTAGCTGCTCCCTGCCTACTGCTGCGAGCCCTGCGAAGTGAACGTGTGGTGGATATCAGTTCAGTACGAGACACACATGAGGACGGGTCGATAAGCCAAGATCCCCAAGGTAAAACCTTTTGTGTAGCACGCACGGACGCACCAAAAACGAAATCTCCTCATGTCTCCAATCTCAATGCACGCCGTTGGGGACATTGCATGGCAGATTTCAAACAGTCTATCACAAAGGAAAGACAAGCTTCTTTTTCCCATTACCCGACAAGCAAGCCGCACATAACCTGTGGAGTTGAGGGAAAAGTCCCACCTTTGTTCATTAATCAGTTGCTTTGGAGTTATGTCTTGAACCAGGCCCCCTTTGTGGGCCTGCAGACCGAGCACTGGTGTGCTGATGCCGCCTATTTGCCCATCTTTCTAACAGTCCAGTGCTAATGCTTTGTCTGCGGGGCAAGGGTTAATGGTATTGTGACGTCATCCCCGTGTGTGAAAGTGTCCCATTAAATGGCGTTAGTAAATTGGCCACCCTACCTCTTGGCGTGGAAGTCCGCTGTTATGTAAAGTGCTATGATCTCACTGGGTGCTATAAAAATATCCACAATTAAATGTGTGCAATAAAAGGTGCACTTCATGCTAATAGCCTAGTAGTTAGGCTTGGAACGGGGGTGCACACATGTGGACGAGGCCCGTCAGAGAAGCCAATGCCACTTCCAAAACAGCCAGACTTAAAAGCACTCCAAATATAATGTCCTGCATTTCCAAATCTGCATGCATGTAAAAGTTCTGCAGCATTCCCGACTGCATAATGATATTCACAATTTCAAAAATGATTGAGCGCATCAGTTCAGAGAGAGCGTGAGCTGAAAGGTAGTGATAATTTCCAGAGTCGCAGAATACTAACAGACATTCTAACGTTACGCGTTAAAAGCAAAGGAAAACATATTTTAATAGTCTCATATGCAAACTATGGGTCACCCAATTACACGTCTTAACAAGGCGTACACGCAGGATCTCGTTTTCGGCCGGGCGGGGTTGTGCTCTTTACTCCAAAGGCTAAGTGTGTCCTTCTAACCAGTGGACTCCATTGCTCCGTAGGGGGGTGGGGGCGCTGCCAAACTACGCTTTCAAGAATCAAAATGAATGACATAGAATGTAAGTGTTCAATTGCAATTAATTAATTATGTGACCTGCCCGCTCGCAACATTATATTTCGTGCTCCCTAATTAGATAGCGTCTTGTCATACATCAAACAATTTTCATATCAATTTACAGTTTTCACTATTAAGTACATAAATGGGTGACTGCAAACGTTAGCAAATGTAGAGAACATTGTGTGGTCCTTTTTATGATGCCACCAGAACCCATTCCTTCCTGGGACCACTCATTTATGTTGGTGCAAAATCTCCATGCTTTCTGCATTTCATCATTTACCAGAACCAGCATATGTCATTCGAGCCAGAACTGTTTGGAAAATGTTATTGTCAAAGGGTTCGATACCACGTGCCCAATGCCCATATTACGTGTCTCCAGTGTTACCACAGAAAGAAAGCAAACAGGCCACTGAATCAGGCAAGCGTGAGGGTGCTGCTGGCAAGGCGGTTTCAAGGTGGGTGCCGTTTAAAGAGTCAGTCGTGCATCGTAAGGCCAAAAAATTACACCTTTCCCACGTGTGCCAAACTCATTAGAGGGCCCATGTGACTGTCCTGCCGCCAGTGAAAGCCTTTCCCCATGTTTCAAGTTCCTTCTCAAGCTTCAAGCTCGTCTTCAACAACAGTATCTATCGTTCATGTTAATTTTCCGCAGGGGAGGGCCACAATTACACTGCAGTTGTTTTTAGAGATCAGGCATAGGATTGACAGCTCACACTTTTTCCCTCCCGCCACACATTCCGTGGCCCAGCCTGCCCCTCCCACAGATGCCCCACTTCCGATCCATCAGGAAAACCTTGTCCTTCTGCAAATAGTCAAGACCAGTCGGTAAGGTGGGAGAGTCAACTTCCTGTTGCTTGCTTTGTGAATCAGGAGTTACCTCACAGGTCTCTGTGGACTGTTTCTTCCCCAGTGCCTCAGGATTTTGCCCTGAGCATGGTTTCCTAATCCCCCACCCTCTCCGACTGGACACTGAAGGTCCAGGAGGGTCAATCCATCGGTCTACCCTTCCCTCTATACCCCTTGTCCCACGTTGTCTCCCCTGCCCCGTTCATTCTAGCCATTCTCCCAGTGAACATAATCTCCTACGGATTCCCAAGGTTATCCTTTTTATTTCTCCCCATGTTTCTGTTTGCTGGAGTCCTTCTATTCCTCCTAGCAGTGATATCGCATCCGTCCTGCAATTTGTCAACATTACTGTCCCCTTCTGACTCTGCCCAACCTGCACCTATTTAGCTATTCTCTTTTCCACACAGCCTCCCTCCCCATTAGCAGACTCCTGGGTTTCCCCCATTCTAAACCTTCTACCCATTACCGTGATAACCATTCTCAACATCGGAACGCTTTCCCTCCTATCCACACCCCATAATCTGCCTAACTACTTCACGTTCCACTCCGCCAGGCCACCATTCTCCCGCTGCCCACTCTAGCCATACTAGCCCTTGGGTATTCCTGTTTGCATGACTCAAGCACAATCCTTTCTACCTCTACCTCTGAGCCTTCCCTATCTCTGTTGTCCAAACCTGTTTTTTCTCTTGTTTTATACAGTGATGATATATGTGATGTAATACGTACTGCTATTTCAATTTTGTGAAAAGTCGAGTTCTTTGACTAAAAAACAATAAATAAATTAAAAAAAAGAAAAGTCCCAAAGTGTCCCCTGTGCCCCCCAGATTTTATGGGCCTCCTACGCCCCTGTCCCTGTCACATTTTATCTGGAATGTGACAAACAGGAGTACATGAAAGCATCTCAGGAAGGGTTAAGGCAACACCTTTCTACTGCCATGGTCAGCCTAATTAAATATCAAAGGCTCCATGGATCCGCCCTGTTCTATTGTCAAAGTTCTGTGTGGTGGCAGCACATACTGATGAGAGTTAAATGAAGGCAGGCCTGTGAAGATGCCTTGTCACATAACTAACACAAGGGACAAGAAGCTAACAACTCTTTGATGTATGCAATGTGTCAACTTGAAGATAGCTCCCAGCCCTCTGTATGAAGGGCAGTGAATGTCATGGCTGGGAAAACTGTTTACAGTAGGCAAACCCTGCAGGGAACCCCCATTTCATAGGGAAGAAGTATGTGACTTGATGGAGTCTGTTCTCGCCACAAACTTCAAGGGAGACCTGCGCTTTGATCAGGAGTCACAGAGAGCTCAATTAACCAGAGATACACTTTGATCCACAGCAGACCGGAAGATGGGTGGACTTAGTAGTATATGTTGTCACCCCTTACCTTTCCTGTTGCAAAGCACTTTGGTAATGACCTCACGCATATCAGAAGATTGTTGGTGGGGACCTAATATTGGTTCATTAAGGTAGGCTTAGCCTGCACCAATCACTGGGGCCCATTTGGCTTTAAAGGAGGGTTGAGCCACTCTTTTGAGAGATCACCTGAGGACTTCAAAAGGATTAAGAAGGACTAATTTGGATGCCGGCTGAAGGTACAGTCTGCCTTACAGCTTCCACCAGTGAAGGAAGGCCAGGATTTCCAAGAGGGAAGCAAGATTCCTCCCCTAAACATCTTCCAGGGAAAATAGGGAGATACCAGACTCAAAGGACCCATCAAGCAGCTGCTCCAGACCCAGTACTCAGCCAGCACATAGCATGCTCTGCTAGGTACTGCCAACATGCTTCCTAGGTGGGAAGTGCCAGTGAGTCTCTTAACAAAGGACACGGCCATTACCTGCAAACACTCTACTCAGCTTTGGGCCGTCCATCCTAAAGGATGACACTAACCCTGTGATGAAATTAGGAGGAGTGCCACAACAAGCATCAACCAGTGTCCATCTTTTAAGGACATTTTCCAGGCAGTCGTGCCCTCGAATCGTGACTGTCTGCACCACTGGCTGTTGTTATGCTGCAGTCACCGAAGAAGTCCGAGACGCCTCAAACAGCGTTCCAGATCTGCCAACCAGCACTAAGACAATGATCCTTGACCCTGAGTCGCCGTGTAGGCCTGCCTGCAGCCATTCGCCCAGCCGCGCTTGCCGAACTGCCTGCCGTCTGATACTTTCAGCTGTCTCCCATCTTGAACTCTGTCGCAGGAGCTGCAAGGTGTCCTGGAACCTACTTGACGCGGTCGAGCATCAAAATCATGTTACGCACTAGTTAGATTGTGGTGTTGTCCCCCTGGTCCTTCTCCGAAGCCCCCTAGTGACATTTATGACCCCTTGCTCGTGAAACCAAATTACCTTGAACAGTTGAGAATGATTGCTTTACCGACTATCCTTCTGTCAGTATACAGAGTGTATCCCTTTCCTTTGTGAAGCTGTCTGTTCTCTGTGTTTCTTTACAGGGTTGGTTGTATTTTGTAGAAAGTAGATATTTGTATGCAACCTTGACTGGACAGTCCCTTTAATCATCGGTTAATAATTGTATTTTCGCGGGAGTGACAGGTAAGTGTCTGTGTGTGTGTCTGTAGTGTGTAGTGTGTGTTTGTGTGTGTGTGGTATGTTTGTGTGTGTGTGTGCTTGCGTGTGTAAGAAAACGTGTGTGCATGGGGTTGGGGGGTGGGGGGGTTAGCAAGGAGCAAAAGGAGGCCTCAGGGCTGAAACCCCCCCAAATTAAAAAAGAACAAATGCCTCAGTCATATCCCCTTTCTGCTTTTTGAGGGCCACACGAAATTGACTGAAATAAATTGGTCTTTTTTGTATGATACCGTCAGAAAGTAGAAAACATGACATAGAACCCATGGACCTGCTGCAGCAGTGGTTACGTTGGATCCTCTCATAGTGGGCTTCCGTTGGCTGGTGGGAGGTGAAGACTGAGTCTCACTATACGCGGACGATGTTCTGATTTATTTGGGAAATCCCCAAATCACTGGCCGTGGTGAAGGAGGTGTTCAGGAGATTTGGTGGTTTCAGCGGTATCTGTATTAATTGGGACAAATCTGAACTGATGTCGGTGGCAGGGGCAATGGATGCCATATCAGATAATTGCCTCCTTATGAAAGCGTGGAACTCGATTCAGTACTTAGGAATTCAGACAAGTTTGGAAGAATCTACCTTCCAGCGGAATAATCTGGCCCCGGTGATCTAAATACTGCAACGCAATCCCAGGCATTGGGTGACCCTCCCAGTTTTGCTAATGGGTAGGGAAAACCTATTCAAGATGGTGTTGCTACTTATACTTCTCTATGTCCTTCAGAATACTCATGTAAACATTCCTGGAAGGATGTTCTGCACCACAGAAAAGGTACAAAGGGAAATAATATGTGGAAAAGCAACTCTGCTAATTGCACTTAGTACGCGGACCAGGTCGGTTTGGGAGATAATATTGGGCCTCTCGTCTTATGGCAGCGAACAAATGGATATTTGGGGATCAGGGGCTGACGCATGTTGGATTGGAGAGGGAAGAAATGAGCACCCATCCTCAATTGCAGGTGTTATGTGATCATCCTCACAGACACAAGCTGCCCCAGCCTGGATTCCGCACCCTGGAAACATGGAAGGCCATACTCAAAGCAATGGGAGGGAACAGTGACACTAGAGGCGCCATTGTGCAAAAATACGGACCTACCAGAGGTGTACAAGATGGGACGCCAGGGCCGAGGGTATAGGCAGGGGATTAGGAAACTGCAACATGTCCACATTCAAAAATCGGATAGCTTTGTTTCAACACCTGGTATAGACTTACGGTTTAACCAAAAGAGATGGATGCACTTATGTGAGACTACAGCACGCTATGGCGCAAGAGCACAGGAATAGTTGGGACATCCCCAAACGTTCTCCCATAGATGCTAGCCTCCTGGATGGGGAAATTACAGGAAAGGCAATCACCATGCTCTATGAGGTTATAACTAACTTCTCCTCCAAACCCCTACACAGATTGAAAGAGAAATTGTAGGCAGGTTTAGGGGCACTGGAGGAAGAGGACTAGGTAGAGGCTGTAAGTTCGACTAGTGAAGCGAATATCTCCTGTAGACTATGCCTGGTATGATACAAAATCCTACATTGAAGATATTATACCAGAGACCAGAAACACTGCATAGGAAGGGCAACTGACCCATTATGTCTGAGCTGCAGGAATGCCACTGGTACCTTCATACACATGATATGTGAATGCGAGTCCATACTGCCCTACTGGCGGTCACTCAGAGAATCAATCTTCAGAGCTCTTGGATCCCCAGCACCTGACTGTCCCAAGTAAGGACTCCTGCATGTTTGGAGTGATACTGGAGTCACCGCCATCAGAAAATGCCTTATTAAAACGGCCTTGATGATAGGCAAAGGTGATATCATGTCCGTTTAGGGCAGCCCTACCACACAAGTCATACACCCATGGAGGGAGTGGATGGGGTTCTGTAGCGATTTGGAACAATGAGTGCATAGGGACAGGTGTTGTCCCCTGAAGCACGATAACATCTGGAGGCGATGGTTGGATTTAAATTGAACCAGGAGATCATGAGGGGAATAGGATGGCACCATGAAGGGTTAACTATGAATTATAGGACGTTGGGATCAATGGAGGTTGTGGATGGCGTAGGGCGGTGAGGCTGGGTGGTTATATGGAGCATGAATCAGAGATCAGTGTCGGGGATGCATCTATATTGTACTGATTATCGGTCTGTTTATTAAGATGCTTTTACTTTATTTCTATGATCAAATTAATTTAAATGGTTTGATAAAAAAATAAATCATCCTTATGCGTGTGTCCTGGGGGGTGTTTTTTTTGTCTTTTCATTTGACAGACCCTCCAACTAAATGAGGTGTTGTGATCTGTTAAAAAAGCACAAAACTAGCTGTTTTGGAGAAAGAACACATTTTCTCCTGATACCCCCCAAAAATGGAGAAAATATGCATCTGTCAGGGAAGCTAGCTTCCTGTTTAGGCTAAGTCCACGCACAACATGTATGTACGTCCCCTGAGCCAAAAGAGACAGAACTTCTTGGTTGTTGTTGTTGTTAATTTTAAATGCCGTATATCCCTGAAATCTGTCATTATTGAGCTGTAGGTAAGCAATGTGTTTTAAATGTGAAACTGAAATGCTTCTCCACTTTACATTGCAATGATTTTAATGGGGAGTGATTAGAGCCTCATTTATCTTCAGTGTGATATGGTGTAAACACTTTGGAACCGAACTTCAAATCTTCAGACAGCCGTGTTTATGTAGTAAGCACTTTCATGCTCATAAAACCATCATTAATCTTGATCCAAATGTTGCTTTATTTTGCCCATGGTTGACTAATTCTTTCATTTGTATCACGTGACTCCTTCAGGCAGCTGAAGGATGTGGCTGTGATTTATGCTGCAGCTCTGCCACCCACACACTTCGCAATTTAGGCAATTAAACTGAATTTACTTCCTCATACTACAAAGTGCATTTCAGTTTTGGAGGATGGGGTTATTGGAGGACGTCAGGTATGGGGACGTTTTGGCGGTGAAGCAAAGGCAGAATGCGAGCATACATGTATTTGAGTCAGCATCACCTCTTGTTGTCATGATAATTACAGTGCAATGTTATCTAAGGGTTAGTTTCAAGGGTCAGTAATGCCCAAGAATTGGGTATGTGTTGGGAGGATTCCAGCAGTCTATAACTCCGTGCATATGTGGTTCTGCTGCTTTCAGTATTAAAAAGATCAAAGGCTGAGTGGACGGTGATGAGGGTGGTGTTTACTGATGCGTTTAGTGTTAGGGTATGTCAAGAGAATGTTCACCGTTTAGGGAGAGTTCCATAATTCACGTATTGGCATGTCATAGCTGTAAAGCTGGGTGGCGGCCTACAATGATTGTGACTGAAGGTGGTGATGGTGGGGTGGATGGGGCAGAAGGATTAGCACATGCCATGACTGCACTGGGCTGGTGCTAGACGGTAGGGATGCAGATTAACTTTGAAAAATTGCAAATGTTATGCATTAGGATACGTAAGAGTGCTGCCATTTTCTTTATGGTGCAACATTTTGAAATGTTTGCCACAATATGCTTAGAGGTCTGGTTTGAATAACATTGACACCATGGGTGATGGGTTTAGCTTGCGAAGGATGAGTTCCAGGTTTAACAGTGGTGAAAGCAATCACCTTGGCATACTATTCATCATAACTCCAACATTGAAGTGCATAGCAAGGAGGAATAATCTAACCCTCTGCATTTTGCTGTAGTGGGAATAAAACCAAATAGGGAGATGCACCCTACAATCCAATCTTCCCATGCATCTGCAGTTTCTTCCAAGCCGGGCCATAATGCAACATTTTCTCCAACAAGAACAATACTTGACTTCTTCTCTGGTGATTACATTACTCAGATTAACGATTCTTGCCATACACTCACGTTTCAACTCCCTTTCCCATTTGTTGGGGGCCTGCCCTGGACCACCAGGCAGGCCCCATCTGCATGTCGGGAGCACCCGACCGAGTCCTGCGGGGCGGCGATCATGCCGCACAAAATGGGGTGGGTGTCACCCCACTCACTCCAGATCACGTGAGCGGACCACATGGCTGAGGTCACCCAGCACACTGAGGCCCCGGCTCTGGGGGTACCCAGGCCGGGGTCGCACCACCAGCAATGGTCACATGGTATGATTCCCAGGGGATGGAGTTGCCCAGCAGGGGCACCGTCCTCGTTCTGGGCCCTGTCCCTGGGCCCAGATCACGCAGTGTGGCACCAGCATGGTGCGAAGCATGAGCGACACCAGAGCCTCAGATGGAGTGACTGACGAATCTTTTATTAAGTTGGTCACGTGGCTACTGCCACGTGACCCATTACAACATCCTGGGATCTACCATGCTCCCAGGAGGGGTACTATGCAACACCATTGTCTTAAATCCATAATTAGAGTCAGGAAATAAAGGGAAAACAGCAGGATACTATCTGGCGTCAGTTCATGCTTCATTGCTTGGGGCAAGTCACAATCTACAGTGGGTAGAGTGCAATCATTCAGGGACTTCCCTCAACTTTGTTGTGGTATTTGCTGTAACTAGAACCTGAAAGGGCCCTTCAACCTGTGTGCCAGTGAAGCCTTCCTCTGCTGAACCTTGACATGCACAAACTTCCCCCCAGCTTTAAAGTGTGGCACACCGCTTCTTGTGCTTTTGGTATGGCAAATGTAGGGGTTTTATGCTGGAGGTGAGATTCTGACGACAATCTAAGAACACGTTGTCAGTGAGGTGAATATTCTAGCAAGCATTTTTTAGCAGCTGTGACAAAGAGGGTCACATAGGCCATCCAAAAAAGATGTTTTATCATAACTTAGTACAGCTTACCAATTGATATTGCAACTGATGTTAAAGAGTATTAAAGGCAATGTACCTAGCCATTTTAAACTCATTTCAACAAACATCTTCACCAATTTAGTTTTTATGTTTACATTATTTCATTCTACTGTACCTGTGGACTGAGGGTGGTGAGGACAATATGCTTTTGCTTAATTTTCAATTCTGTACATAAGTCATTAAAGACATAACTCTGTCACTATTCGTACTCATACTACTCAAAGTGAGGCACAAAATCCTTGTCTAGAAATGTGTTCACTGTCACAATATCAGCTTTATGGCATGGGTACACTTCCAATCAGCCCCCAGCCTGAAAAAGGAGTCCACTACTATGAGATCAGTCTGAAACATTGCATTTCTGGGGCTAGATTAAGCCCAGGGACTGCATCCTTTCCTCACTTTCCCCCAGAAGCTCAACGCCTCCAGAGCCCTGCTTCCTTCTAGGCTTAACTACTGAAACAGCTTATTCATCAATATGCCTCTTTCTCCCCTTTGACCCCTCCAACTAATCCAGAATAGGACTGTGAGACTTATCCTTGGCCTCAAGACTATTAACCACATTTCTCCTGCCCTAAAATCTCTCCACTGGCTCCCGGTGACCACAGGGATCTAATTCAAGACCCTCTGCATCATCCACAAGGCTTTGTGAGGCCTGGGGCACCGCTACACTCAACCCTCTCTCCCTGAATATCTCACTGCTAGAGCCCATTGGTCTACTAGCTCCAACTTTCTGCAAATCAGATGCTTCTCTAAGCAAAGAGTGGGGGGTAGATATCTCTCCTCCACCGGAGTGTCCCTCTGGAATGGTCTCCATGCCCCTCTTAGGCCTGAGCCAGATCTGCTTGAGTTCTGGAATGTCCTAACACCTTCTTTCTGCCTCAGTGACTGGCTGCCTTGTTCCTTCTGAGTACTACAGGGCTACACCCCACCTGCCAGTCCCACCCCCCCTCCCTCGCACTTATGTTGTGGACCTTCAACTCTTCAATCCCTAGCATTTACCCTCTGGCCTCCCCTTAGCACTTGCACCTCGCCTCTTCACCCTTTTCCCTTCCCACCGTAGCACTTCGCTTTTTTGCGCAGTCTGGCACTTCGCACCCAACCCCTGCTCTCCCTCGCACTTCTTGTTCTGCACTTGCATGATCCGAATGTCACAATGCCTAGTAGTACCATTATTGTATCCTTCTCCCTTGTCCCCCCCCTTTTGTCTTGTGATGCCTCGAAGCACCATTTGTTGTATAGGCGTCTTATAAATATCCAATAAATAAATAAAATAAAATCATTTTGTTAGATCAACTCATATTTTCCTGTGCTCTGTACTATGACTCTACTCTGTCAGTCCAGAAAAAGTAGACACCCCTCAATCATAAGGCAATGTACTTTGTTGGCCGAAGACCAACCGCCTCATGTGTTTAGTATTAGAAATATGTAGCCATAAGCTTGACTGAAGCGCGGTCATTTTAAGGTGACTGAAATCGGCATTTTGTTTTCTCTAACATTTGCTTTTTGCCTTCTGTTAAAACTGCTTTGCTGAAATATTATTCTGCTCCACTAGTGCATAACGCAAGGCCGCGAGAGACATGTTGAAACATAACGCAGCAACCCAGACAGAAATGCCCGGTCTCCTCCCTCATATATCCTTGGAAAGTAAGCAACAAGGCATTATAATCAGTACACAGGTGCCAGCTAGTCTTGGAAACATAGTAGAAATGCTAGTAGCAAACATTAAATGACTTGAATTATGCTCTTCTTTGCGGCTCCCCTTTCCTGAGCCCTGTAGAGCCCTGGAGAGCAAGTTGACCCCCAGTACACAATAGAAACTAGGAAATAGCAAGGCCTGCAATGTGTCTCTCCCCTGCATGCAGCTTGCTTGCAAGAACAGAAGCATTGTGTTATTTTAAACAAAGACTTGTGTCTGTAGGCTCGTGAAAATTGCAAACTGTTGCTAAATAAATGTTTGAAGGTGTCATATTCGTCACCATTGTCTATCATCGTGCCCAATTCAAAGGAAATGTATTAGGGGCGGTATTGGATGTGTCACTAATGATTGTAAAATGCTTGCTTTGTATATATGTAACTGTTGTACAATTCTCTCTGGCTCTTGCGTCCCCCGGGGTCTGGAAACACACGTCGCAGGGCATGGGACCCAGTTGGCCAACTGAGACTATTTGCTTTGCAATAAACCCTAGCTTTTGGGAATACAACCTCGTGCCTGGCGTATCAGTTCGTGTGTGGTGATTGTGCCTTGTTTCCATACGCAAAGGTCACTCATGGGCCCCTTCAAGATGGCGCCCGAATAGGGACCCTCCCCCACTTGTTCCATTGTGTACGTTGTAAGATAAGGAAGTCAGAGAGAACGGCGAAGACGGGACGATCGAGCCGGGATCAAGAGGTGTTCGGGGCGCCCTTGCGAAAGCGATGAGAGACTCCTTTGCAGATCTGCACACCATTGATCCCTGATCGACGGGCCCGGCCAGAGAACAACGAGCCGAGGATCCCGAAATGAGGCAGAGTGAGCCAAGATACGCAGACACGACGTCATTGGTTGCGTCAGTATCCGGACGAATTGCGTCTTGAAAGACGACTTGACTGATCAGGTGAGTCGTGCCCCGATTCAAAGTAACCCTGATATTGGTTGAGAGTTGATTTTGCAAAATCAAACACCCAGCATAAGGTTAATTAGCCAAGGGTAAGGTTAAAACATGCCTGGGTTATTGTCCACCTTAGCAGGATTTTTCTGCTGCGGTAGACAATCTTTGGAAACTGGCCAGGTCGCGCCACCCTTATGGTCGCCGGCGTATGAGATGTATGTAAAATATGGTGTAGGAGCGATAATGTTTTGTGAGACTTGGCATAGGCAAACCAGAAAACAGGAAGATCTTCAGTGGCCGAATCATGTGAGTTTTGAAATTACGAGAATAGATAACTTGGAGAAGGTGTTGATGAAAAAGAAAACACGCCCTGCAGCATTTGATATCCTTAGGGACTGGAGAAGGGAAGCTATACTTCGTTGGAGAAGTAGAGAGAAACATGCGTGCAGGCAGAAGTCAAAAGCAGAAAGAGCGAAAGAAAAGGAGGAGGAGGAGTGGAATGATAGTTTGAGAAAGTAAAATATACGCAATCAGTTGAGTATAGAAAAAATATACCGACAATGAGAGTTGCATTCATCAGATGAATTGATAAATAAAATATTAACTGATACAAAGCGAGGCCCAAGGGAAGAAACTAAAAAGACTGTGTCAGTAACTATTGCTCAGACCCCTCCAGTTGCTCAGCCCCTCCCAACTGACCAAATCCCAGCACAGCCACAGACCGCACAATCAGCGCCTCCCATTAGCCAGTCAGCACCGCAACAGTCACTTCCCGTTCCCATTGTCCCATCTGCGCCTCCCTCCCTAGAGATCGTTTTTGTCCCATCTGCCCCTCCTGTAATTGAACTTGAGCTCATTTAAACGAGAGAAGGGGCTGGACAAAGTGGATGCGCGAGAGTGACCTGTAGTGCGATCAGCAAGGAGAAAAGACGGGAGTTGCAAGAGCAGGCAGAAATGTATATAAACGGGAATGATGAGACGTCAGCGCTAGCTTCGATGTATGATTTCAGGAGGAGCAATGAAAGACAGGTAGTGTTGGAATGCATGGGGGAATATTTAGTGGCGAGATGGAAACAGTTAATTGGAAGGCTACCGCCACAACGGTTGTTGGATTTGAATGCATTAGCAAGTTGTAAAGAGAGAGATGAAGAAATAAGGGAACATGTAGACTGACTTTTTGAATTTAAGAATGAGCTTGATGATGAATATGCTGAAATGTTTGCCACACCAGGATATAGGAGTAAAGATATTAGGAGAGATAGGAAGGAAGCGGCAGTGCGCTGTATACAGCAGCAATTTTTGCCATCGTCAAGACAGACAGGCGATAAACTAAAAGTATGTGTACGAGAGGCGTTAAAATGGATTTCAGATCCCACAATGGAAATACATGAGATATTTTATGAATACCCCTTGCCCATGAAAAGAAAAGCACTGCAGACAATGGTTGAATATTTGACAGACAAAGATATAGATGAGAAAAAAGCCAGCCCCCCTGAAATGATGGCAGTATATAAGAGAGCATTAGAACGTGGAACAGTAGAAACAGCCTTATCACTTGATTGGGGAATATTATTGTAAATGAGAGAAGTACCACCCCAGCGCGGGTAACGGAAGCACATTATACAGCACAATATGTGCACGTCCCCTTCTCCAGACAAGAAGTAAATAACATAAAACAGACAATTCCCGATATAAGAAAGAATCCAGCTGGATTTTATAAAGAAATAGAGTCCTATCTGCAATCATCCATGTTCACTATGGGTGATACAGATCTAATATTACCAGTAGTTCTGCCCGCAGACATATGGAAGCAAATAAGAAAAGTGGATGATGAGACGGCCTATTGCGCCACTTGGGCGATTTTAATACTGGAGGATAGGAATAAAGCAGTGGGGGGAAAACCAGGGCCAAATATGGCAGCGTTACCAGCACGGTTAATAAAAAAATTGAAAGAAATTGTTCCAGAAAGAAGAATTCAATGGGACAAATTGACTGCGTGCGTTCAGGGCAAGGATGAGTTAACTACAGATTATTTTAATAGATTTGAGGAAGTATTCACAGACTTTAGTGGATAGGATGTAAGCACAGAAGCAGGAAAAAGACTATTTGTCGATAAGTATGTGAGAGGGTTAATACTTCTAATTCAAAACTTAATAATGACATCGGAAAGTGCATGGCAAGCAAAAACGTTGAGTGAAGTATTACATATGGCCCAATATAATGAGACCAGAGTGAACACAGAGAAAGAGAAAGAGGTGAAGGATAGGGCAAATTTGAAAACAAGGGTGCTACTCCAGCATGTGGCGGGACACAATAGAGGAAGAGGAAACGCACAAGGAAGAGGTAATTCGAACATGCATGGAGGGCCTCTGGGATTAAATCAGTGTGCGTGTTGCAGAGAGAAAGGTCATTGGCGAGCGCAATGCCCACATCTGCAAAATAGAAATGGATATGGCCAGAGAAGACAGCATAGGGGGCATCCAGGAACTAATGGGCAAAATAGAAGTAACATGCAGCAGCACCAAAATGGTCAAGGGAATGGTACCCAAAATCAGAACCAAGCTCAGAATAAAACTTCTACTCAGAATCAGAGCCATCAAAACACGCAAAATGGGAATAGAGGTCGGGGCGGGAACATTTTTGACAATCAAATGCGTACTATAATAACAGCAGCGATTACACATTGGATGAGGTGTTGTTTCCTCAATAGGAAAGCCCAAGATAGGTGTTGGAACCAGTGTCTATTCCCGTGAATCAGAAAGGACCCTACGTAGAAATGAAAGTCGGGAATGGAGAGCATAGCTTTCTCGTAGACACGGGGGCACAGAAGAGCTCAATAGATCATCACTTGGTTCCAGAAATACCACTGTCAGGGCAAAGAAATATTTCAGTAGGGCTTGCAGGTACCCCAGTGATAAATCCAGTGTCCCAACCAGTAGCAGTGACGTTAGGCCCATTCACTGAATATTGTCCATTTCTCTTAACAGAAAATTGTGGGGAAAATCTTTTAGGGTTAAGTCTATTGAAAAAACTGAGTGCAGTTATCCACTGTATGCCAGATGGAGTATGTTTGACCATTTCACCACAGAATGTACCAGTATCTGAATTTTTGTCCAAACCTTTGCGAGGAGAATTGAGTGAAGTGCCAACTTGTATATGGGCGATGAATGACAATCATGTGGGATGCTTGAAGATAGAGCCAGTAAAGATTGCTCTAAAGGAAGGAGTAATGTTACTGCGTATTCCACAGTACAACATTTCAGCAGAAGGAGAGAAAGGATTGAAAAGTATTGTTTCTGATTTGGTAAAATTGGGAGTGATTGAAGAGATTACAGGCAGCACATGTAACAGTCCCATTCTTCCGGTGTATAAGAAAGGAGGTAATGAGGTACCATATCGTTTCATAATTGATCTGCGTGCATTAAACAGTAGTATATCCTCAATTCCCATTGGTTCCAGACGTTACCACAATTTTGACAATGATACCTTCCGTGCAAGAATACTTTAGTGTAATTGATTTGAAAAATGCTTTCTTCAGTATTCCAGTACACAAAGAAAGTAGATATCTGTTCACCTTCACGTTAGGAGGACGATCATTCACATTCACATGCATTTCACAGGGCTACACAGAGAGTCTGAGTATTTACAGCAGAGCATTGAAAGAACAACTAGATATGCTAGAATTACCGACAGGTTGTGTATTGTTACAGTATATAGATGATTTATTGATCGCTGCAGATGCAGAGGAGATTTGTACAAAGAGTACTGTTTTACTATTAACACACTTAGCAGTGCATGGCCATAAAGCAAAACTTTAAAGAAATTCCAATATTGTCGAAAGGAGGTGACTTATTTGGGTTACCTACTTTCGAGAGAAGGGAGAAGACTGATGCCAGAAAGGATATATTGTAGAATGTAAAAGAATCCCCTAAAACTCTGCACAAGCAGCAGAGATAATAGCCTTAACCAGAGCCTGAGATATTTCTGAAAATCTGAGTGTAAACATATATACTGACAGCCAGTACGCCTTTGGCGTGGTTCACAACTTTGGCTGACTCTGGGCTGAAAGGGGTTTCTTGACATCACATGGGGCAAGAATCCAACACAGCCCTTTGATTGTACGATTGCTGTCTCCACTTATGTGTCCGAAGTGCCTAGCAATAGTGAAATGCGAGGCGCATAAAAAAGTGACATGCAAAGTGGGAGAACGAAACGCATTTGCAGACAGGATTGCGAAACAAACTGCCACTGACTTGAATACCAAAATGTTAACAGTACAGTCTGAGGAAGTGCCCTGCATGATAGAGAATGGAATTGCTACTGTCAAAGAGATGCAGGCAGAAACCACTGCTGACGAAATACAAGGGTGGGCTGAGGGCTCTGCGGAATTAGATCTAGAAGGTTGCTCGGTGGACAAGAAGAGTAGAAACTGGATGCTGCCCAACTCCTATGTAACTGCAATGGTCACAATGGCCCACAGCCCTACACACATTTGTGCCAAAAAGATAGTTCAGCATTTAGCCACAGTTTGGGAGAACACACACATAAAGAAAAATGCCGAGAGACTGGTCCAGAATTGTATTACATGCCTACAACACAATGTGGGGAAGGGAACGGTGACTCCAAAAGGCAGTTTCGGCTCTCCCTCTATGGCATTTGAGGTAATCCATTTTGATTTCATAGAGATGGAGAGATGCCAAAACTTGAAGTATGTCCTAGTGGTTATATGTGCATTCAGTAAATGGGTGGAAGCATATCCATTAAAAGACTGTACCGCCATGAGCACTGCAAAAGTAATGTTGAAGGAGTACTTCTCCCGTTTTGGTCTGCCCCGTGTCATATGGTCAGATAATGGCCCTCATTTTGTGGGCGCAGTAATATTACAGATTTGCGCAGGTCTCCAGATTGATAAACGATTCCATTGTTCTAGACACCCCATGAGTGTCGGTCTTATTGAACGCCACAACGGCATTTTGAAAGCTAAAATAAGCAAGATTTGTGCAGGTAACAAGTTAAGTTGGCTAGACGCATTACCAATAGCGTTACTGTGCATGCGTACATCTGTGCAGGCAAGAACTGGGCTCTCCCCATATGTAACAGTGATGGGGAGACCGGCGAATGTTTGGTGTGCACCGCAGCCGAAACGATTAAGGGAGCTTGAATACCCTGTGCTCAGCATTTATTGTAATCTTTTAATACAAAAATTGCGTTTGATTCATCAGCAGGTGCAGGAGGCATTACCAATAAGATACACTGGTCCGGGGCATGCACTGGAACCCGGAGACTGGGTGCTCATAAAGAACTTTGAAAGGAAGAGATTGCTTGCACCAAGGTGGCGTGGACCCTATTTGATACTTCTAACAACACAGACAGCCATTCGTATGGACGGAAGGAAAGTGTGGATTCATGCAACCCATGCTAAAAAGGTCCCATCACCGTCTGAAAAACTGCCTGATTGAGACGATCAGAAAGAGACAGCAGTCCCAGAAACGAAAGAAATGGTTGCCAGTTCTTTGCCACAAAATCAGCTTGATCCTGAAACAAAACCTGAAAAGATTGCTGTAAAAGAGGTAGAGCAAAGAGTGCCCCAACGTTGTCCAGCAGAATCTGCATCACTGCTGGCTGACACTAAACGTGTACCACTTTGGCGCCCACCCTCTTTCATTGTGCCACAGCCTGAAACGAAACCTGCATCATCACTTTGGCGCCCACCATCATCTTCCATTGCGCCACAGGCTGACTCCGAGTTTGAGTCTGGAAGTGCACCTGCACTATTCATTGATCACACGATACCAGGAGCAAGATGGTATCATTTGTGAAACCGGAAGAAGGAGTGATCTAATCTTTATTTCTTTTAGATCTTTGTTGGCTCTGTTCCCTATCAAGGATGAAATAGGAACCGGAGGCCTAGAGGAGAGTGACGTGAGGGTTGTACAAATTGGACAGCCCACAAGCGAGGCTCCTCGGTGCTAAAGTAAACAAAATCCATGTGCAGATCACCCCTTGGGAACAAGAGGGGCTCACATGGTACGAAGGCAATTGATAACTGCTCTGGAGTTCTTTGAGCAATGTGCAAATGCACAGAGATCTTGCCCAACGTATAGCAATCCAGGCTGCTAAGAATTGGCAGAACAGACTGTTGACATTTACTGAACTTATTAACATTCGAACAAGTGCAAAGAGGAGAGATATTCACGACGAACATTGCTGAAGAAGAAGAACCGAGAGAGAAAAATGCTGGAACCAGCTTTTGCCCCCTCCTGCACCACTGCTGATAATGAGTTAAATATAGAAACTGGAAGGTTACACAAAAAGAATTGCCAAAAGAATTGTATGCTGATTTTAACAATAGTCATGTGTGTGATGAGTATAATAGCCCCAATAACGACAGTACTGGTATTATGGTACTTGGAATAAATGCACCCATTAGAGGTTCTCTTGCCTGTAAGAAACATCTCCACTACTGAAAGCCCAGTTCATGTAATTACTTACACTCTGTCCCCAATGGAAGAAAAACACAGATAAGGTTATGGGAATAACACACTACTGCTAATAATGAATATGACACACTCAATATTAAGACAAAATAATTGCTGGGTCTGTGCCCACTTGCCACAGCATGGTGGTAAAGGAATTGGTTGGTATGTGCAGCCCCTGCCATTGAGTTCTGCATGTTACGCATCACTGAGTGCATTATATTATGGGCAATGGAAGGAAAGTGAAACTGGTCAATTAGATAGAACAAATATGAATGAATTCAAAGAAAGTATTATGAAACCCGTAGGTTGTTCTATATTTCACAAAGCACGGCCGATCACACCAGTAGTGATGCGACAAGACAGACTATTTGTGCCCTACAAATCATCTGTAATCACGTTTCAAATGAACTCAGAAGGAACTAAAGATACAGTGCCCCCCTCTTATACAGTAAATTACAGTCCACGGTCTGTTCCTTTTTGCCTGAGGAAGAAGGGTTCCTATTCGGTAGGGACATTCACTAGATGTATGAGTATAGCAGTTCTTGTTAAGGAGGTAGAGTCGGTTTATGTAGGAGATCCTGTTTATTTTATATGTGGAGAAAAAGCATATCCCTGGTTACCTAGAAACTGGGGAGGTACTTGTTACTTGGGATTTTTGTTTCCAGGGGTATTCCTTTCAAAAACAGCAGACATAGCCAAATTGGCCAGGTCAAGACCACGACGGAATGAGGAAGGAGGTGTAATCACAGAGCACATAGCAAAATCATTCATACCATTTTGGGGCCAAGCAATAAACTCGTATAACTGTCCAGGATTTTAGAGAAAATGATAAATGGGACAATAGATATATTTTACAATATGACATTAGAGGAAAAAGGAATTAGATTAATGACCCTCCAAAATAGAATGGCTATTGATGTAATCCTGGTTGATCGTGGCGGAGTTTGCAAAATCGTGGGATCAGCGTGTTGCGTATTTGTAAGCGACTCCTCCTCTACGATTTGCAAAGCGATAAGAAAGTTGCATATTTTAAGTTCTGACCTCCACCCCCCTGAAGGAACCTGGGAATTAAACATAAACTCCTGGTTCTGGGGAGTATTACACTCAGGGGGTGGAAATTATTTGCAATCCTAGTAGCAGTGCTAGGAATATTCATGACTTGTTGTTGCTGCATACACTGCTTACCCATAATATGCACTGAAATGAGCGAGGAGTGTGTACAAAGGATAGGAAAAAAGAGCAATATGAAACAAAATACTCACGGCAATGATAAATTAAAAACGGTAAAAGAATTCATGTCAATCGATATTGATGACAATGAGGAGGAGACCAATAGTATACAAGAATCAGAATCAGATACTTGGTCAGAAGAGGATGCAATGTATGGATGAGGCGTTTGGCATACAGCCAAAAGGAGGGTTTGTCAGTCCAGAAAAAGTAGACACCCCTCAATCATAAGGCAATGTACTTTGTTGGCCGAATGCCAACCGCCTCATGTGTTTAGTATTAGAAATATGTAGCCATAAGCTTGACTGAAGCATGGCCATTTAAAGGTGACTGAAATCGCCATTTTGTTTTCTCTAACGTTTGATTTTCGCCTTCTCTTAAAACTGCTTTGCTGAAATATTATTCTGCTCCACTGGTGCATAATGCAAGGCCGCGAGAGACATGTTGAAACATAAACAAGCAACCCAGACAGAAATGCCCATTCTTCTCCCTCACATATCCTTGGAAAGTAAGAAGCAAGGCATTCTAATAAGTACACAGGTGCCAGCTAGTCTCGGAAACACAGTAGAAATGCTAGAAACGAACATTAAATGACTTGAATTATGCTCTTCTTTGCGGCTCCCCTTTCCTGAGCCCTGTAGAGCACTTGAGAGCAAGTTGACCCCCAGTACACGAATAGAAACTAGGAGATAACAAGGCCTGGAATGTGTCTCTCCCCTGCACGCAGCTTGCTTTCAAGAACAGAAGCATTGTGTTTTTTTAAACTAAGACTTGTGTCTGTAGGCTCGTGAAAATTGCAAACTGTTGCTAAATAAATGTTTGAAGGTGTCATATCATTGTGCCCAATTCAAAGGAAATGTATTAGGGGCGATATTGGATGTGTCACTACTGATTGGAAGATGCTTGCTTTGTATTTATGTAACTGTTGTACAATTCTCTCTGGCTCTTGCGTCCCCCGGGGTCTGGAAACACACGTCGCGGGGCATGGGACCCAGTTGGCCAACTGAGACTATTTGCTTTGCTATAAACCCTAGCTTTTGGGAATACAACCTTGTGTCTGGCGTATCAGCTCGAGTGTTGTGATTGTGCCTTGTTTCCATATGCGAGGGTCCCTCAGGGGTCCCTTCAACTCCACTTAAATATCTTGAAAGGACCATAGGCAATCAGGTGCCTGGGGCAATCATTTGGGGAGCCCTGGGGATAATTGCATGTCTTTGGAATCTTGGGATGGAGAAAAAACATTCTGTAGTGCCACTAGTATGGCATCAGTGTTATTATCAGGCATATCTAAAAATACTCCAATTACCGCAATGAGGGGTTTATTGCTATTGCCATCCCGGCACGTTTTACAGGGATACTAACAGTTTTTTTTTCAATTTGAGAAACGGCGTGCTGCTTCTCAACCTGAAAAAAAACTGCAAAACAAGCTGGCTACCTGGATTGGAGTGAAGGGAACTACACGTGATGCCTTCTCTCTTTCCATGGCAGATGTTGCTTATTGAGGAGGTTCATAGTGATAATACCGAATCAAAAAATCTCGAAAACAAAAATCTCAAATACAAAAGGCCGAAAAAAAAAATATCGAATTTTTTTTTCAATGTGTTTTTTTCCAAAATGGGGGGGTTCCCCCCAACCTCCCTTTTTTTCATTTTTTTTTTATTTTACCCCTTTTTTTTACTTACCTGACCCCAAAAACATATATAAATAAATAAATAAAAAATTCGATATTTTTTTTTCGAGATTTTTGTTTCGGGCTTTTTGTCATTCGAGATTTTGTTTTCGAGATTTTGACTGACCACCGCTTGAGGGATCCTCCCAGGAACGCCAGTGTTCCTGGTGCCAGCGAGGGACAAGTTAGCACAAGGTAAGTGGGGTGGGGGTAGGGAGAGCTGACTATGGGGAAAAGAGGGGTGGAAGGAAATGCGGGGCACACTTACCTTTGACCTCCATCTCTGAGGAGGCTCAAAGCAGGGTTTTTATCATGTGGTAAAGTCCCCATTTTGAGCCTCCTGATTGGGTGGCAGGCCGCTAAAACCCCCTCGCTAGGTTCTTGCAATCTTTAAAATGCCTCCACAAAATCTTTACCTATCCCGGGATCGTCTCCTGGCCATCCGACCAGTTTGCTGAGCTGTTGTCTCACCTCAGTGGGCAAGATTACAAGCATGAGCTGGTTCATATCAGACTCTGAAGGGTTGCACTGGATCTCTGTCTTTAGTTCCTTGATGAATCTCTGTGGTTCACCTTTTAATGTTCAGGAAATGTAATAGATATATAAGACCCATTCTGTGACCACACGGAATGCACGATGACCAAATAGAATCCTTCTGTGGAATTACCTTTTAACTGTATCAAATGGGCTTACATTATTGGTAATGGGCTTTTTGGGAAAAGGGTTTTTTGTTGTGCTTGTTTGAGGGAAGCCTTTCTCACATTAGTCAGTTTACTGAGAATTTGTCAGCTGTGGCCTAGCTCATACAATGGAATGGGCTATAAACTAACAATTATTAAGAGTACAGTTAATATGCAAAGAAAAAAGGAAGGTCCACATTGTTAATAGCAAAAATGAGAAGGACACCAATGGAACATCAGATTAATGTTAGGTTCATTCCAAGATTTCTAGAAACAACAAAGAGATTCGAAATATTGTGAAGGAGAATTGGAATTTGTTCTGCTTGATAAAGACATAAAATACTTTGTAGATGAAAAATCAAAAGATCATTTTAGAAAGGGCAAGGTATTACAAACAGCAATAAGGCCTAGTTATTTGACACCAAATAAGACCCTGAAGCAATAGTCGTTAAATACCAAACCTGATACTTTTATATGCATGGGAAGTGTGGATTACATAGTAATAAACAATAGGAGAGTGACAAACAACTTTTGTATTATTTATCATTATTTGTGTTTTCATCAAAAGCTATGTTGCAAGTACAATTTGGAAATTGTGGGTGCCTATTAATGAACCTGCCAGATATATTAGAGACACAGATCTACATCAGCCATTATCAGCTCTTTGGAATAAAAGAGCATAGCAATGTAGAATTTCTAATCTGAGATTCTTCAGGATTACATATAAAGCAAGAATTATTAGAAGAGGACTATGCAAACAATTATTAAGGCAATACGAAGCATATGGATTTTCCACATAGGCATGTACATCAGTGAAGGAGTACATTTGGTTAACAAATAGGAATACCTTCTTATGAGAAAGGATATGTTCTTGTTTTGGATGGTGTTCTGACAAACTGCATGACATATATGATCATGTAATGATTTTTTAAATTGGTGATCTGTGTTAACAGACTCTCTTAACTGAACAAAAGCCTTCACGTTGTTTATCCATAGTTTTTGGCATGCACAACAATGATTATTAAGTTGTTATAGAGATGCATTTTGGCACATATATGAATTCTATCAACAGTAAAGGGAGAGCACTCTCTTTAAAATATTCTAAATCAACATTCTCCAAATGGTTTATTAAAACATTTGTTAAGTAATTAATCATTTTACTGCTAAGGTTCATAAAATGCTCCTTTTAAATGTGATGTAATATTGTTTGAATACTGTATAAAATATTTTTTTACAAATGAGTTCTGTTATATTGTAAAAGCTTGGGACATGAACATGGCCAAGCAACACATTATCTGGCATTGTTCCCACTCAGGTGGGTACATTGCGTTTATTCCAAAATGTCTGTTGATAATAGTAACAATGAGTCCTTTTTAATGTCAGTACATTTTGCTTTAGTCATTTGTACTGGGAAGCATTAAGAACATGATAAAGTAGCTATTTGAAGGTTGCCCCTGAGGAGGCATAGGATTATGCAATTTCTATGTATACAAAGCCATGTCTGCATAGAATACTATGCATTTAACGAACCAGAAGAAAAGTGTTTATTGTGAGACGAATTTTAGGGCTGACAGGCCTCAATTGTTGCTAATTTGAATGGCATGCATTTTTCTCTGGGTCCAGTTGCCATCACATGTTTACAACTATAGCTCTTTATAAAAAAAAGTATTAAGGTTTCCATTTTAAAATATATATTTTTTTAAAGTCTTTCATTCATTTTTTGTAAAAACCTCTTGTTTATCAGAAATAGTTAGATCATGGAGAATGTTAGAAAAGGTGTAGCCACATTTGGGTTTTAAAGAATAGCATATTAAGGCACAGATAATATGCGTTCCTTATTCAGCTCTTTATACATACTTTTTGTTGCTCAAAAGGTATGTTAAGATTAAATTATGTGGACACACATAATTTAAGAATTGAATTGGGGAACTATACTTGATGAAATGCAATTGTATTTCAGATAGTTGTATATTGTATTCAAGTTCTCAATGTTAGCCCCTTTTTTCGACCTATATTTTTTTTGACAGAAATCCTGTCTATAAGAGACAGAAAAAAGCGAAAGTGGGGGTGGGTTCTTTCTGTCAAAAAGGTAATGAAGAGTCTATGAATAATATGAGCAGAGATTGGAACCCCTAATGTTATTTAGATGCCCTAAAGTGATGTAACTGTTTAATTACATCAATTATTAAACATACTGAGCGGTATGAAATTAGGCTCCACAGGTTTTGGCTAAATAGTGTTTATCTTGTAAGAAGAAACTGCCACTGCTAAAAAAAATGTAGAGGAAACAATCTAATTAATATTTGCTTCAATTTTGTCCATATATTTACTTGTTTTTCCTCTCTTCTTTTTTCTTTTTTGTTGTATTCTACTTTTTTGTAATGCTGTATAAAATGCATTCCAGTGTGAAACAATAATTTGTGAGATTATATGATAATACCATGATAACTTAGCCATCAGTGTGACACGTATGTTGACAAGAATTAATAAATGGATCATGAGTCAATAATGTACTTTTATTCTAGTATATATTCCACACTTGGCTTCAAATAGGAATCTACTTTATAATGTAGTGTAAGATATTAACATATGATAATTAATACGTTGTTCTTTATGAAGAATAACTAGTCCCTGGGATATTTGTTTGTTTGTAGTATCCTCTGGGTAACCATTGGAAGAAGGAACCTCCAGGTGACAAGGTAAAAGAGAAGATTTTTGAGCATCAAAAACATCAAGATGGAGAGGGAGACAGAGAATTAACCATTCATCAAGAAGAAGCCAAATACAGCTCCTTCGTTAGAGCATTTACAAAATGTTTACATTGCAATAATAAAGAGAGTGCACATTTATAAGAAGTGTTCTACATATATTTAGAGAGACCATCAACAAAAAAGTAAGCTACAATGGCAGTCGAGGGAGTCCATGTAAACATCAGAACAAAAAATAGCTCAAAGCCTGGGATATATTTCACCAACTAGCAATTTAATAATTGGATTGAACATTTACATATGGCAGACAACAATTGGTTGCACTGTCCATTGGCCTCGGCGACAGATTATTATTGCATCCTTCTAAAAGATTTGTCTAAAATGAAATCATTTGAAATTGTTCAGGGGGTAGATAGCGCAGATAAACTGAATTCATTGACAAATGGAATCAGACCTGAATCAGTCTTAAAAACTACAGGAGCATAATGAGACAATCTAGGGCCAAATAAAATGTTGGCTTATATATTTGTGTTCACTTTTAAATTCAGCTTACACATAAAATCTGTAAAATTAAAAATCAGTTTCTGAAGAGCTGACAGTGTCTGTGCAATCAGAACTGAATCATCCGCGTAAAATGAAATTGTGATTGGGGTTTTGTTAATCTTTGGAATATCTAACTTTAAATGAAATCAACATCTATATGAATCATTTGAATTGATGTTAAACAAAAGAGGGGCTAAAACAGAGCTTTGTCTAACTCCTGAAGACACTTGAGAGTGTACAAGCATTGGAAATCCTTGAAATAGCTCTATTTTAATTATGTAATTTCATTAAAATTAGCAGCAGATCTTGTGGAATTCCCATTTGATTCAGTTGTGCCCACAGTTCAAGTTCTCATGTCTGCAAATAGCTCTTAAAATCTTTCCATGATTGCTTGCACATCTCATTTTGTAGGTGCCCCTCATAGGGCCCATATGTTGAAAAGTGATCCCTCAGGGCAGAGGCATATTGTCATGGGCTGGCCATGGCGAGATCAAGACCAGAACCTTCACTTCGGTTTTTCACTTCACTATTGCTAGGCCATGCCCCCCTATATTATGGAGTTGCAGCAGTTGCCAGTGGTTGCCAATAACCTCTCTATTGGAGGTGTCATTCACTTTCTCTGGGCATGGATGGTGTGGGTTGGGGGTAAGTAGGCAGATGGAAAATGTAATAGTTGGCTTTGGTCTGACAATCAGTCAGTAGCCAATATTCATCTTTTCATCAATTGCTCTAGATGCTATAGCAGTGTTTCTGAGCTGGTGCCACTGCAGTATTATACTTCCATGTACCTTCAATACAACATTTAACTGAGCCAGTGATTATCCCTAGCACTGAGAATGGACATATAGCAGATTTTGCGTAGAGAGGCAACATTACCATGACCATACTGAATGCCAGATGTGTGGCTGCTCCACAGCAAAACAAGCTGCCTTTTGGTGCTTTCATGCCTCAGCACTTGCAGACTGAGACAGCATATCTGAAACTATTAAAACATAGCCTACCATTAGTGGATGTCATGAGCACATTTTATTGATGCAGCATTAGGAACACATTGGCGCACACAGGCATCTGCCACCAAAGGCTCTACAGATGTTATGGACTACAACTCCCATCAGCTCTAAGCCAGCATAGGTAATAGTGAGGAATCATGGGAGTTGGAGTCAAAATCATTAGGAGAGTCACACGTTGCATTTATGACTACGCTGTGTGCATTTCTTGCCTATAACTCAAACCTTCCAATTTTCAATTCAACAGCTGTGGGCTGCACAGCATCTGCAAAATAAATATAAATTATACACATAATTTCTACACACCATAGGAAAGGTTTGTAACATTACACCCTATGTTAGAAATGTCTTGAATGTAAAAATGTCTAATGTCTTGTGGTCTGCAGTGTTAAAGAAGTACTCTGACAGACAATAAGAATATGATTCACAAGGGAGTTTTTCAATGAGATTTTCCCATTGAAAAACACTTTGCGACTAAGGCCCTATCTGTCTTTCTCTCTGGAAGCTAAATGTGTTAAAATTTAGAATGGTGCAATTTAACATTCTTATGTCTATAATAAATACTTCTTAAAGGTCCTGTGCCATGACTCTGCTGGAGCAGTTACAAATATTGATAACACATTTATTAACCCCTAATTCATTGTGCATGTTATGAGATCCTCATAGTTCTCCTCCCTCCCATAGATCTTACCTATGGACAGACTCTTCAACTAGTCTCTCCTGATGAAGGCCACCACAACTACTAGCTTCAACCCAGCGATTATGGCCGAAACACAACTGTGTCAATCACTTGTGGCACAACTGTGAAAATACCCTTTTGTTGTATGTTTCGAATTTCGTGTTGTGTACACTGTTTCTGTTTGAAAAACCACACCCGGGTTGAAAAACAACCTCGGGCAGCACTGATCTGAGTTACCTATATCACCTACGTTGTATACTCACATGTGCTTGTAACTAGGGGACTCATCTATCACATCCCGATGAGGGTGCACAACTGCATTTCCCTTTGTTTTTATTGAAACCTGTCAGTTTTTGCTCTCGTGCTTAGCGAGAGTGTGTATAAAAAATTGAAGACACCGGTTTTTAAGATGGAAATAAATATGTCTAAAATCCGTGGATTTTTGTGAGGATCTCGCATCCTGATTATTTGTGTTATCAATATATGTACCCACCTGGGCATATCAGGACTTTGCCAGGCACCCTTTATTTTCTTACCTGGAGCAGTTACAAGACGTGCAACCAAAGATACAGTAGGCAAAACAGATGGTGTGCCTGTCCTTAACTGGATGAAGGCCAATGTGCAGTGTCTCTCATCAGAACAGCAGTCACTGTCTACTCACACCACTCCAAGGCACAAGGCAATGTGGGTGCCCCCCAAACCAAAGAAAGTGAAGGTCTCCCCCCTACATGAACCCAGTCACAGACCAGACTGTCAGAGAAAGAAGAACATATATTAAGCATCACAGGAAAGCTACATACAGTAGACCAAAGCAAATGGTTTGAAGTACAGCATGAGGAGCATACACATACCTGCACTGTATGATACATCACAATCAGTACATAGATTAGCAGAATTGCATTACTGCACAGGCATTCATCACTTCAGCCAAAACAATCCACCCATCTGCTAACACCTGACATTAGCATTGTCCACCTGTGGGGTGGAAAGGGGCCCCTGAATGTTAGAATAACTCTGTAATGTGTATACAACAATATCTTGTTCCAGTGGTCTGTGTTGTGATTAAAAGCCTGGCCAATATTCTCCTGTACCACTGTTGCTTCCTTAACTGAACTATTCACCAACCACAGAAGCAAGGAATTTCTTCAAGACCTGCATCCTAGCAGGAATGCTCAGAATTGAGAGCCCAAAGCTAAAGCTTCCTGCCAGGCCAGCGCCAGCAAATATGGCACAGTTAAAGAAGGTGCTTGGAATAGAAAGTGTAGTTACTGTCCAGATGCTATACACATTCTCTCTATGATAGGGTGGAGCAAGCCTCCCTATAAATATGACCATTCAGCCAAAGGATAGATCATCATGACATTTAACATTGTCATCTGCGGCTAAAGCCCCACAGAATTGGACATGTTTGTGCAAATCTGTGTTATGGTTCAAAAGATATGAATGGTAAAATAAAAGGATGTTTTTCACTTTTTCATTCATTTTCCGATAGGGAAACTGTCCAGTTTTTCTCACACGCACAGCCCAAATCGCTGGACGTATTTGTTCCAAGTAAGAAACAAGTCAGACACAAAACGCTAGAAGAAAATCCTTTGTTGCTTTGGTGTAAATCCGTCCAGTAGTTATTTTTTAATTTGGCATAGAGTGGGTGCCCCAGTACCCAAACCTTTAGGCATAGCTCCCATGATGACTGGTGGCATGCATTTTCATTTCTGAACATCACACTCATCGCCTCGCCGGAGGAGCAGGAGCTCCCAGCACTGCAGGAGCAGTGCCACGAGACCCCAGCCACCTACAACGGGAAGGTAAGCCTTTGGCTGAATTATTGATTGCGCAACGCTGAAAAGCATTCGGAAGCGCTTTTTTGCTGAGTCGCGGTGAAGCGCCCGCAACATAGCTGCAAATCGCAGTAGCCCTCATATCCATGTGCCCAGGCCCCTACCTGAGGTGCTTTTACCTCGTTCCACTTGGTAGTCTACCTTGAGACTCCATTACTTACCACGAGATGCGGCAACTGTAAGATGGCCGCCCGCATGGTGCGAGTTCTACCGTTCTCCGTTTCTACTGACTGAATCCTCTACACGTCGCCGATTGGCCAACCTGGTTCTTTATTGCACCTATCCGGCTCCGGCAAGCGATCTTGAGCCGGCCCACCAGCACGAAGACTCAGCAGCACAAAGGCTCCTCTACTGCCTGTCCCGGGCCTGGAGTCTCACACTCATCGCCTCGCCGAAGGAGCAGGAGCTCCCAGCACTGCAGGAGCAGTGCCACGGGCCCCCAGCCACCTACAATGGGAAGGTAAGCCTTCGGGCTGAATTATTGATTGTGTAACGTTGAAAAGCATTCAGAAGCGTTTTTTTGCCGAGTCGCGGTGAAGTGCCGCAACATAACTGCACATCGTAGTAGCCCTCATATCCATGTGCCCAGGCCCCTACCTGAGGTGCTTTTACCTCGTTTCACTGGATAGTCTACCTTGAGACTCCATTACTTACCACGAGATGCGGCAACTCTAAGATGGCCGCCCGCATGGTGCGAGTTGCACCGTTCTCCGTTTCTACCGACTGAATCCTCTACACATCGCCGATTGGCCCACCTGGTGCTTTATTGCACCTATCCTGATCCGGCAGGCGATCTTGAGCCGGCCCACCAGCATGAAGGCTCAGCAGCACAAAGGCTCCTCTACTGGCTGTCCTGAGCCTGGAGTCTCACACTCATCGCCTTGCCGGAGGAGCAGGAGCTCTCAGCACTGCAGGAGCAGTGCCACGGGCCCCCAGCCACCTACAACGGGAAGGTAAGCCTTCAGGCTGAATTATTGATTGCGCAACGCTGAAAAGCATTCAGAAGCGTTTTTTTGCCGAGTCGCTGTGAAGCGCTGCAACATAACTGCACATCGCAGTAGCCCTCATATCCATGTGCCCAGGCCCCTACCTGAGGTGCTTTTACCTTGTTACACTGGATAGTCTACCTTGAGACTCCATTACTTACCACGAGATGCGGCAACTGTAAGATGGCCGCCCGCAAGGTGCGAGTTGCACCGTTCTCCGTTTCTACCAACTGAATCCTCTACACATCGCCGATTGGCCAACCTGGTGCTTTATTGCACCTATCCTGAGCTGGCAGATGATCTTGAGCCAGCCCACCAGCACGAAGGCACAGCAGGACAAAGGCTCCTCTACTGCCTGTCCCGAGCCTGTCCAGAGTCTACAGAGGCCAGAGCACGAAACTTTCCACGCCGGCACCAGACATTACGTCAACCACAGACAGGATGCATTACATGATAGCACGCAGTAAATTACATTGGGGCTACCTCTCAATGCCAAACCTAGTCCTCTGGGTCACATATTATAAGACTTGCTTACATGCTTCACAATATGATCTCTGGCTATTTCCCCAGCTGAGTACGCCAATATGGCACTCATTACCTTCAACAGAGAACCACTGCGTATTGTTGACAATCTGCACATTCCACATGTTTGACAATTTATGCTATCGCCACTGCTTGCTCTGACTCCTGTCACTTGGCCAATATTATACTTAGCAGTACCCTTGAGTAAATTGTATTGTACGGCACTGTGACATATTAGCCCCACACACCTAAAGCCCAAGATTTAACCTGCAGCTTTTTTTCCTTCAACTCGCTCCTTCAACTGAACTGACTCACAGGAGTTTATCCACCATGGCAGATTAGTTGCATTGTGAATTCCTGCTGTCGAGCTTCACAACTATGCCCCTAGACCTAGCGTTTCTCACCTGTATTTAAATCGAGTTCACGGGCCGACATTTCTAATTTAGCATATCAGATTTCCTGTTACACATTTATATTAGAGCTGCTCCGAATGCTAGTATACTACTCATCCTGGGCATGAGTGTTTCTGTCTACCTGCACCAAAATCGAATCTAGGTGTTGCCACTTTTATGTCTAGTATGTCAATTATTTTGCTATGTACTATTTATCTGAGCTGCATCAAATGTTAGCATACTACCTACCCTAGGCATGCATGCTTCTGACTACCTGTACCAAAATAGAATTTAGGTGTTGTCACTTTTAAGTCTAGTATGTGAAATCTTTTGCTATGTACTATTTATCTGAGCTGCATCAAATGTTAGCATACTACCTACCCGTGGCATGAGTGTTTCTGAATACCTGTACCAAAATCGAATTTAGGTGTTGCCACTTTCAGAGATACCATTGCATTTTTACTTAACTCTTGAAGCCTTATGACCATTTAGCCCGAGCTCTGCAATGATACTCAGCCCTATACCGCATTAGCCCTACACTCTGTGTCCTAAGAGCACTCGGTGCACTTGCATACCGTGCCACAGGTCCTCACAGACTAAGTTGTATCTGCCTATTCCAATTTGTCTTAGTACATTCTGTGCAACGTGCACACCGAGTCCCTGGACCACTTGGTTAAGTTGAACAGGCCCATTGCTCACCTCTAATATGCCAGGCCGCCGCATCCTCTGTATCCTTATGAAACCTATCATTCTTCAACTGCTCTTTAGCTTAGTAGCCCACACCAACGCTACCCTAGTTGAGAAGAAATCACACCCCCATACTTCCACCAACATGACACCCAAGTCTAGTATTCTCGCCCATCCCAACTACCAGTTTACAGGAGAATACACCATGATCCCTTGTACTACACACATCAGAAATCTTAAATTACGTAGCAGACTCCCTAAAATCTACGAGCTGCTTACCAGATCGCTACCACCTTCCAATAAGAAAACCAATTGTCACCACACCACGACAACCACTAGCGCCAAATGGCCCACTATTCTTCCCACCTGTAGCATTTCTGACACCCAGACTCCCAAACTCACCCACAAGGCATTAGCCTCCAATAGCCCTGCTACATGCACAACCATAACTAAAGAAGATAACCTACCCCTCAAAGGACCTCTCCTCAATGCTAGGTCATTGGTGGCCCATGCCATCGACATAGCCAGCCTAATTACAGAAGACATCTTAGATTTCCTAGCCATAACCGAATCATGGCTACACAAGGCCGCAGGACCTGCACTCATGTTAGCTATCCCCAAAGGATATACCATTCTCAGACAAGACAGAGATGGCTCCCAAGGCGGTGAAATAGCCATCATACCTAGAGAGAGTTTATTGCTGAGACTAGTAGCCCACACGACCTGCAATCATGTGAATCCCTCTCTGTCAAGCTACCACTAAAGAACTCCCAATCCCTCACCATGCATATAGTTTACAGACACCCTGGTCCCATTGGCATCTTCAAAGAGGAGCTGCATAATCTAATTGCTTGTAATTTCAAACCTACCTCCCAAGTACTGTTGCTTGGAGACTTTAACTTAGGCCTGAATGATCCTTCTGACAAATAGTAAACTCCCTCAATGCATTAGGATTAACCCAAAAGGTGAATGCTCCCACCCACGTTAAGGGTAGAACCTTGGATGACCAGATGGATGGGTAGCTGACCACAATTGTACAGCCACTGTCACCTCTATCTCTCCCCTATCTTGGACAGACCACTTCCTTGTGTCCATGACAATCTCCACTACCAGACAAAAACCCATGGCTCCCCAAGAAGCGCCACCCTGTCTAACCATCTTAAAAGAGAATATTACAGTGGACAGTGTGATCCCCAATATTCTACCCACCCTAAACTATCTGGCAGACAACTTGGACCCAAGCATGATGGTGCATGAATATAACAAGATCATGCTTTCTACCTTGGACAAAGTCGTCCCTCTCAAACTGAGAGCTAGCAAACCTAAACTACATCTCAACAAGTGGTTCACTCGTCAGTTAAAAGACCTGCGACTACTAAAAATAAAATGCGAAACTGATTGGCGCCTCTGCCCCTCCTACGAAAACAAAAAGAAGCTAGCGTCCACTGCATCGCATTACAAAAAAGAAATCTGCCTGGCCAAAAGAAACTCCTACAATGAACGGATAGCTGAATCCAACTCCAGTATGAAAGAATTATTCTCAATCCTAAAAGAGCTAGAGTCCCCTATTTCTCCCCTTGATATTTGCCTTTTAGACAAGAATTGGTGCTCAGAGATACAACTAGCACTAATAAAATCAACACCCTCCAAACTAAAATAAAAAACAAGACTCCCTGAACTTATCTCAACTAACCAACCACCACCCCCCACCTAATGCAAATATCTCCAATCCAAATACCACATTCTGCTTCACCAAAACTACTATCCTCGAATGGAAAAAACTATCCTCTCCATCTAATTGTAAAGGCGATATCTGTCCACCGTATATCATAAAAGAGGCTGCGAGAGACCTCTCCCCTTTCAGTTCCAAACTTATTAATGCCTCCTTTGCTTCTGGCACTGTCCCAACCAATCTGAAACAATCCTGGGTACTTCTGTTTCTCAAGAAGCAAGCCTTAGACCCACTTATCGCTACCAATTACCGCCCCATCACAACAGTACCATTTCTTCTTAAAATTCTGGATAAAATTGCATATTTACAGATCCAAAAACACCTCGAACAGCATAAACTCCTAGGGGTCCGTCAATCAGGATTCTGACCATTACATGGGACGGAGACTGCATTGATAGACCTGAAGACACAAATCGATGAGCTGAGAGACCAAGGGAAAACAGCATTATTACTGCTACTCGTTCTCTCAGCTGCATTCGACTTGGTTGATCATAGGGTCCTTTGCAGGCATCTTGATACAGCAGCCCACTTTTCCAGAGGTACTGTCAAATGGATTGAATCCTTCTTGAGCGACAGAACTAGTAGAGTATTCTCTCCCTCTGCAGCTGCGGACCCTACCCCTATCATGTGTGGGGTCCCTCAGGGTTCGTGTGTGTCCCCCACTCTCTACAATGTATTCACCAAGCCACTGTTCGATGATCTGGACCTTCTGGGTGCCACCTACACTAACTACGCAGATTACACTCAGATTCTCCTCCCGCTCTCCGGGGATCATGGCAAGGACCTGGCGTTGGTGAATAGAATCTATCTCATCATTCAGGCATGGATGGCCACTCACGACCTATGCCTGAACGATGACAAGACAGAGCTGATAATCCTTGGCTCTCCAACCAACATCTCTAAACTAGGGCATGAATATGCCTCTTTCATCATTGACAGCAATAATACTATTGTCTCCAAGGAGGTAAAAACTCTTGGTTTCTACCTGGATGCAACAATGTCCTTTACCAAACAACTAAATTTGCTGGCCTCTACCACAGCCTACACCTGTAAACTGATCAGAGCAGGTAGGCCTTTCCTTTCCAACGACAGCTGCCTTATACTGGCCAGAGCATTAATTCTATCAAGACTAGATTACTGCAACACACTCTACAGCAGTGCTAACAAAAACATTATCCAAAAACTCCAAATATTACTAAACAATGCCATCAGAGCTGCACTAGGCATCAACAAAAGAGTGCATATCTTGGCCATCAGACGTCAACGCAAATGGTTATCGACCTACAATAAAATACAATTAAAAATTGCCTCCTTGACACATAAAGCGCTACACAACGTAGCATTGAGCTACCTCATTGATAGAATATCCAGAAGAACTTCTAGTAGACCGTCCAGAACTAGTAATACTAATTGTTTGGTAGAACCCAGATTCAAATTGTCTAAGATTGGCGGCATCAGTTTCCCCGTGAAGGCTGCCAAACTTTGGAACTCCCTGCCACACCAGCTGAGAGCCGACCTCCCCTACTCTCTCTTCAGAAAGAACATCATTACTCACCTCAACCTGACTGAGAATTAGTTTGCATTGAAACTCCGGTACATTAGCACTACCTGCTGCTAGATTGTAAATTGTGGATAGTTCCGACTACCTAGATGTAAATTATTTTGCTTCTACATGCAACGTAAGTCTTGTATATTGTATACTTTATTATATTGTAGTATATTGTATTATGTCAGATGTAATGCTGACATTCCGTATTTTTCCTGTATATGTGTAACATATGTAAGCTTTGCATATCTGTCTGCGCCCTGCTACTCCTGGGTCTGGTGCACCTTATTAATGCAACAAAAAAACAAACAAACCATTATGCAATTCAAGAATCAAGTTCTGGTATTGATTTTGGAAAGTGTCCTAAACTGATATAAGGGGTGTAAGTAGGGCACTTCCGAGGCTATTGGACATGTACACAGTGTACGAAAGGATGATTTGTGAAGGCTTGGGATTGGGGATAGTGCTGTTTGGTTTATTTATTTTTTTAGCCTTTTTCCAAGAATGAGAATCGGCACAAACAGTAAAAAATAAACAGTAAACACTTCAAAACTATTATATGTTGAGATGTGCCAATCACTGTCATTGTTTTTCAGGGGAAAAGGTTGTACTTACAGTTAATTTAGCAAGCAATCAGTGCTTTTTAATATTAAATAAATGGCAGGAATTGCTTACTAAATTACCTTAAAATGTATGAGAGTGGTGTGTGCATTAGAGGGCTAATCGTTTTTTGAGGGTGTTAAATGTATTTGCTTAATTCAACAAAAAGTGAGCAACGAAGTTTGGACAAGGCCAGAACTTATATTTACTATAACCATTGCCTTGATTGGGCAAGCTTTTCACATGACTTAACAGTGAAGTGCTAAATTCATGCATGACTTCAGGCAGGAAGAGATCTACATGATTCTACCTTCTTCTTCTTCTTCTTCGTCACAGTATCTAGTTGGCAATCCAACTTGAACTCCTACATCCCTCTTCACTGTACTCCACTAGCACAATGTCATCCTTCCTCATCACAGTACATCACTACCACCATCTCAATCTTTCTCATCAGTCCCACATTACCACCACATGACTCTTCCTCATCACTGTACCACACTACTACCATCTCACCCTTCCTCGTCACAGTTCCCATCTACCACCACCTCACTCTTCATCATCACAATACCCACTACCACCACAATACTCTTCCTCCTCACAGTACCACACTACCACCAACTTTCTATTCCCCGTCACAATACCCCACAACCACTATCTCACTTGTCCTCTTCACATTGCCCAAATACCCTCATTTCAATCTTCCCTGTCACAGTACTCCACTAAAACCATGTCCCTCTTCCTTGTGACACAACCCCACTATCACCAATCCGCTCTTCCTTATCACAGTCCCCCACTACGACCAACTCACGTCTTCTTCACAGCCCTGCACTACCATGTTGTCAATGATCTGCACCACAGTACCCCACTCCCATCACCTCACTTTTCCCCGTGACAGACCACCACTACCACCAACTAGCTCTTCCTCATCACAGTCCTCCACTACCATTTGCTCACTCTTCATCGTCACAGTCCCCAACTACTGCATCTCACTTTTCGTCATCACAGTACACATTACTAATCACTTCTTATCTAGTGGGCACAACACAATATGAAATACTTGATAAAACTGAAGTTGCGCAGCTCAGGAACAGATATTGAGAACAAATCATATGGAATCAGATATGTTACCAAAGCAAAGACATAATTACAGGTGGTGGAACGTACAGCACAACATAACCCTTGCAATACAGTGAAAAAGACTTCAGTTTATGAATTGTTAAGGTGAAACAATCTGATGCAACACAAACTTAAGAGTGACAGGCGACAGGACTAGTGCTGCAACACAAGGCCACACTAAATGCTGAAGAGTTCCAATTGTTAATTTTAGGGATAGTCACACATCTATTCTGACCACAACTCATTAAGAGTCATAAATATTGATCAACACTGAAAAATATTGGCGTGACACCCATTGGGCAAATCCACAGATACAAAGCCTCTGTATAAATCATACAAAGAAGAAGAAACGGCTGACCACAAATCGGCTAGAAAGGACATTTGGCAATCCTGACATATGGCCAAACATAGTTTCATTCACTATCGCCGGCCAGTTTTGCCATGGAGCCATCTCTTCTGAGATCAAGAGGATTGTTCTTCTATCTGCATTGCTACTCCCAAGTCCAAGAAATATCAAAAGCCACAAAAATGATTGGTATTTGAGAAGAGCTTTACACACTATTTACATGTATAAAGATTTGAACCCGGAGAACGGGTCCTTTAAAACGAGGTAACAGTATCTGAGATGGATGGGGATGTAGATCTTACTCATACATAAATAATCAGACCGACTAAAGAAGGTGGCAAAAGTCAAAGCTGTTTTAATAACAAGTCTTTAAAAATAGGGAGTACAGCGGACAACAACAGAGGCCACACAGACTTATCTCTCTCTCGAGAACTCTCGAAGCATTTAATAAAAAACATTGCCTTTATAATAAATATTAATCATGAGTGACGTCAGGATATGTGGCAAAATAAGAAAACTACTAGGGATTATGGTTGGTCAACGGGGAACATCTACATATACTTTCTATGGGATACAGGGAGGTGATTGGATCTCTAAGGTCAGGTGGGCAACTAAGCACATACCAAGTGCAAGTCATCTTCCGTGTCATGAAAATATACAACATAATATGCTTCTCAAACTATAGGGCTCCTTAATACGTGGCCCTCTATAATTGGTTGGCATGCTCGTACCCTTCTGGAATATTCCACTCGCTAGCAGCACGCAACTGGGACTCCAGGTGCTGGGGGGTTTCACCTGGTCATGCCTCCCCACCCATTTAACCCAACATCCATCATCACTCCTGCGGTCTGCCATTCAATTAATACTTGGCCTTTCAGAGGCTAACTGCATCTCAGAATGAAAGGGAGTGAAGCATGGTCTTATCTTCTGGTCTCGGTGTAGCTTTCGCAAAAGTTTATTCTCATACGACCATGTGACTGGAGACCACATTTTCAAACTCTTTGCTGTATTTTAATACCATTGAATTAAGAAATCTTGGCACCCTCGATGGTTTTCACCACACCTCAAACAGGAGCTGAGCTTGCTTCTCATGGTTTTGTATCTTCTCAAGTACATAGAAAGGCTTTCGGCGGCCCGACTCTTGACACCGGGCCAGGCAAGCCTTTCTCGAATCTTCCTTTGCCGTCAGCTACTATTCTGCTGCACCACACTTACAGCTCTTTCATTCACGGGGTCCAAGTTTGCCAAAGTGCGTTGTGGAACATCCAGATTCAATATCTTCCTGTGTGTATACATTGGCGCATCGCTGCAATCTATTCACTACGTAGCCAGCCTCATGATTACTTTGTCTACTTGCGTTACTGTATCTGTACAATTGTAAAATGGTTTTGCATTTTCTCTGGTGCTTCTCCGCACGTGCAATCTTCATTTTGCTCCCGAAATGTTGCATATTTCATTACTTCGTCATCAGGTTCTGTAAGGTCTATATTCTTACTTCATTTATATCTCTTCTGTGTGCGTCACCTCAACTTCATGTGACATCACCAGTTCTTTTCTTATTCTTTTCACACTTCTTCTGGAACTTCCTTCAGAAGGTCGTCATTTCTTTGCGGATACATGTTGGGTTTTCTCAATGGATACCTTGTTTCAAGGACTTTACGCGGTATAGGCATTCTCATTGATATTGTACATGTCGCAATTTCCTGTTGCCAACATATAGGCAGAATAGGGGCGGAACCTCCGGTAGAGGTACTTGGCTCTTCCTCTACAGATTTCTCAAACACCATTGTTGAAATAAAAAATGTTCTTTGCATTATGACCAACCATGAGATCCTTAGGATATATGCCCCTTCAACCATTCCAACATTGTTGGCTTGCCATAAACTCATTCAGAAGTGTTTATTTACCTTTTGTTCAGTCACACCCAGTGTGACTATACTCCCATGGCCAGTGTCTTTTTGTGTGTGCCCTCTGCCGATTCCAACATACTCAACCACTTGAACATATTGGTTTAATAACATATGAGATTTTTTTGATACAGTACCTTCAGCTATACACTTTTATGTGGGATAATTGTGTTATATTTTTCATGATTGCTTTCATTTAATAATGCGCTTTCATTTTTTGAATTATTTATTCTATGTTATAAATGTGGTGTGAACGGAGTTTCACAGAGTTATAATTTACTCTGGATGTTTATATGTAGCAAAGATTTGTTTGTGAATTGATAACCTGCCTGAATAATATATTTTCTGAGTTACTAAATGTCCATTATTCCTGTGTGGGTTATTATTGTCTTATTATATTAAGCAACTAGGAATATTTCAGTCTGGAGAGATCTAGGACAGCAACCGCAAACTTTCTATACATGTGGGAATGTCAGATGATGTGCGAAATGGGGTTTAGTTCAACGAAGCAGATTGTGGCTTTAATTTGTGGTTTGGGGGTGAAGGAGCTGTCAGGAAGAATATTACGTATTTAACTGTTGCAGTTATCTGGGGGTGAGGATACCACTCTGTATATTTTTGCATTTTGGTTAGAAGTCAAACCCTGCTGTGGCTTATAACTTGCTCTGCACTCTGCTTGTATTGTTGCTTCTCCATAACCTGCTGGCCCAGTGATGTCACTGTTTCCCCTTGATCCGCTCTTCCCTGCTCCCCCCGCTTCTCCCTCTGCTTTTTTGCTACCACACACATTGTGCTTTCTGTTTCTCCTATCTTCTCCAACTGCTTCTCCATTGACGATCCTTCCCTTTTCACTAAGTCTGTTAGGAAGAAGTTCAAAAAGGATATCTTGCCCTCCAACCCCGGTCTCCCTATCGCTGACACCTATTCCAGTGCTTCCTCCAGACAGACCCTCGCTGACATCCTTTGTTGTTCCTTCGCCAGATCTATGGACACTTCATATGATCCCTGTGTTCTGTCCTGTTTCCTCCTCTCTCATAAATGGTGGCACCCACTGGGAAGTTCTCATGGCTCCCTTCGACTCCTCTAGAGTCATCATTAATGTCTAAATCAATGGCACCATCATGGCCCTTAGGCCATCTCTTTCTCTTTGATAGGCATTTCCCTTGCCTCATCAACTTCCTTTCATCTCCTGCTGGCCCCTCCTCCCTCCCTTGGCTACCTTGTCGCCTCCCTCCCTACCCCACCTTGGGTTCCTTCTTCACCTCCGCAGGGCGCACCTCTGATTTGTACCCCTCCCCGGAAGGCCTTTAAGGCTGGCAACCTTCTTCATCTTGTCACTCTCAACTCTCGCTTAGCTGTCAAACACTCCTCTAGCATCTGCCACCTCCTAGAAGAACTTGACCTCGATGTCCTTGGACTTACCGACACATGGTCCACAGCCAGCTCTGTCACGAGCTTTGACACTCTCCTACCTGATGGTTACAAGATCCTCTCCGCACCCAGATCCACCCGGTCCGGAGGGGGTGTAGACCTGATCTTTCCTGAGTGGATTGCTGCCTCTATCATTCCCACGCAGACATCCTCCTCTTTTGAATGCCTTGTCTAGAGGCTGTCTCTCTCTCTCTCCTAGCCACTATCTCAATGTGGCTACTATCTACCGGCTTCCTGGTCAGATCACCTCATTTCTCTCTGAGTGGGCAGACCTCTCCACTCCCTTCTAGCCTCAACCACTCAACTTCTTCTTCTTGGTGACCTCAGTATCCATGTAGACACCCTGTGTTCCTCCTCTGTACTCTTCCAGGACCTCTGTGGTTCCCTATACCTCTCTGCCCTCCCCTCTGGCTCAACTTACTCTGCAGGGCACACGCTTGTTGTCCTGATCTCCTCTAACCTCCCCCTCTCCATCCCTCTGACCACTCCTGTCTACTGGAGTGATCACTCCCTCTTCTCCTCTCATCTCTCCCTCTCTGCCCCCCAGGCCAAGTCTACCCCAACACTGCCAACTACCTTCTGAGACATCCGGCCCATGAAGTGTGTGTCAGTTGAGGCTTTCGCTGCCACCCTTCTCCTCACCCCGGCCAACTCTGGCTGACTCACATCCTGACACAGCCCTGTCTATGCTCTACTCCTCTATTTCTGATACTCTCAATGCTCTTGCCCCTGTCATGAGGATCCGTTTGAAGCCCAAAGCCAAATGCAATTCTTGGTATGACTCTGACCTTGCTACACTTAAACGTAAGTGTAGGGTGGCTGAAAGAAAATGGAGGGCTTCTTGTTCGTCCTCGACAAACTGGCCTGTCACCTGCTCCAAAGGCAATACCGACTTTCTGTCCACACTAAGAAGAGAGCCCACATTCAAGCACGTTTCTCAGCGGCATCTAACAACTGGGCCACACTCTTTAAAATCTGTAAGGAGCTGGCCAACCCTTCTGCAGTCTCTACACCTTCTGTCGCTTCCCAGGCCATTTGCACGCCCCTTGCATTTCGCTTCATCTCTAAAACCCAGGATATCCTGTCCACCCTTTCGGCCCCTCCCCCTCTGCTCCCTCCTCCTTCTGCAAACTCTGGTTCTCCTACAGTCACCCCCCCCCAAATTCTTTCTCGTCCTTTCCTCTTTTCTCCCCTGACGAGGTCTCTAGATAAGTTCGATCAATGAAAGCCTCGTCAAAACAGGTTCCTTCCTGTTCTTCCAAAACCATCAAGGACCACATTGACACCCTTGCTCCTGCCCTGGCTGATTTCTGCAATCTCTCCTTCATCTCAGGAACCTTCCCCTCCCCTCTGAAGCACTCTCTTGTGCACCCTCTTCTCAAAAAACCCAGTGCTTACCCTTCTTGCCCGGCTAAATATCACCCAATCTCCATCACTCCCTTTCTGGGCAAACTCCAGGAAAAGCTGGCCCTCTCGCAGCTTAACCTTCACTCTGATTCTGTTGGTTGTCTGCATGACCATCAATCTGGCTTTAGAGCTGCCAGAAGCACGGAAACTGCTCTCCTGAACATCCGTGAAGATCTGGGCTCCAACCTTGACTCTAACATCTCGTCTGTCCTCATCCTACGTGTTCTCTGTTCTGCCTTCTACACTGTCAACCATACCATCCTGCTCAACCATCTCCGTGACAACCTGGGTATCATCTATCAGGCACTGGCACGGCTGACCTCTTAACTCTATGATCAACCGACCCTGCCAGGTCCAACTAGACTCTTTCCTTTCATCTATCTCCCTCTCTACCTGCGGTATTCCCCAGGGGTCTAACCTCTCACTCTGGCTTTTCAACCACTACCTGGCACCTCTTGCCCACCGCATTGCCATTTTCTGCTCCAATTTTCAGTGCTATGCTGACGACACTCAACTCATCTTCAGGCTTCCACCTCCTCTCCTTCTCTCATCTCTGATTGCCTATATGCCATTCAAGATTGGTGTGCCGCCAACGACCTCTGCCTGAATGCCAGCAAGACTGAGATCTTCCTCATTGGCACACCTTCACTCTCCTTTCCCCTTACTCTCTGGCTGACCTCCCTTGGCCCTCCTACTACCCACACCTGCGAGGCTAAGAACCTCAGAGTCATCTTTGACTCCACATTTTCCTTCTCTGCCCACATCTCTGATGTCTCTAAAAAGTAAAACTTCCTACTGCACCTACTCAGAGGTATCCTGCCTTTCTCTCCTTCCCCCAGAAGCTCACTGTCTCCCAAGCCCTGGTTCTCGCTAGGTTGGACTATTGTAGCAGCCTCTTTCTAAATCTACCTGATTCTACTCTCTGCCCTTTGCAACTTATCCTGAACAGGACTGCAAGACTTGTCCTTGGTCTCAAGCCCTGGTATTGTATCTCTCGACCCCTGAAATCTCTCCACTGGCTCCCAGTGGCTGCAAGGATTAAATTCAAACCCATTTCCATTGTCTACAAGGCCTTCTGGGGCCTGGGTCCAAAATACCTTAAACTATCCCTCCATAAATACCTCCTCTACTGAGCCCTTCGCTCCTCTACTTCTACCTCCCTCAGGGTCAGTCATTTTTCAAAGAAACAAGCTGGGTTAGATCTGTCTTCGGCTGGGGCCTCCCTCTGGAAAAGCCTCCCTGCCACTCTGAAACTTGAGGAGAACCTTCTCTGGTTCCGGAAGCACCTCTGGACCTTCCTCTTTGCTTCTGCCTTCGTTCCTCTTCTCCCCTGCTGATCTGCTCTCTCTCAGCACTGTGCACCTGACCTACACTCTGACTTCTGGGCCCAGGTACCTACTTTCCCTGCCACTTAACTGCACTGCCTCCTGGCAATCCTTTGCACCAGGGTCTGTATCTGTAACCATACAGTCCCCCTTCCCTTCTTTCTGCACTTGCCAGACACTCCCTGTCTTGCCTTAAACCCAACACGTGCCACTTGCTGGCTGCACTACCACTGTGTGTTGCTTGTTATTATTTATTTATTTATTTATTTATTTTGTATCTGTTTTTCCATTGGTCAGCACTTTCCACTTCTCCCCCCTTGCATGCACTTTTCCCCATTCCCTCTCCCATGCATTTATGCATTCTCAATATCACTGGGCCTAGTAAGATTGCTGGTTTTGTTCTCCCTTGTTCCCCTCCCTTGCCTTGTCGGGCTTTGAAACACTTGTTTATGAGCTTGTTACAAATAAAATATCAATATCAATATGTCCACAGGATGTGTGGGTGGTGGATTGTTTACTATTTCTGTGCTGTGTGCTTTTTTAAGGCTAGCAGGATTCTGTCTTGATCTGATGAGTTGGGGAGTGATTGGAAGAGCCTGGCAAGTCCGGGATGCAGACTTACGATTTGGTTGATGTCTGTTTGTATGAATCTACAAATGTGTTCCAGAAGAGTTTCTGGGGGACAGTCCCAGGCATTTGAAATTCTTGTTTGCAGAACAGGCAGAAAGCTCCAAGAGTCTGCGTGGGAGTGTTGTCTTATTTTTCAATGTAATGGTTGGGTGTAGCTTTAGGGCGTTTTTTTGTCCCTGTGGACTCGATGTACAAAATAATGTTGTTGAAAAGAATTAAGATTATGATGCAGATGTACTGTGAAATTTGAATTATTAGATGATTTTGCACATCTCCTTACGGGGACATTATGCAGTCTCTATGCTGTGCGCTTCATGTATTTGGACATAACTATCTCCCCCATGCATATCTAATTAATGTGTTATTTGTATTTATTTATTTAATGTAAATTACATGGAAAGCAATGCATTGTTGGCACACACATGCATAAAAAACGCATTAAAATTGATTTACAGAGCAGAGGACCACTGTCCTTAACAATGAGATCGGGGTAAGGGATAAGCACTGTGAGATTGTCATAGAGAGGTAGGGGGAGAGGAGAACAGGGAGATGTGGTGGCGCACAATGGCATGCAAGTGGTTCTTCAGACAGGAGGGAGCTAGAAGATTGGATTTAAATACAGCTAGATTGGGAGTAGTGCAGAGAGGGCGAGGAAGGTCATTCCAGAGTAAGGGAGCGAGGAGAGGAAAAGAGTGGAAATGTGAGGGAGCGCAAGTGATACGAGCGGTGGCAAGGAGGTGAGCCAAGGATGATCATAGGGAGCAATGGGGAGAGTAGGGAGTGTGACAGGATGAAAGGTAGGGGGAGGCAAGTCCATGTATAGTCTTTAAGAGAACTAGTTTATTCCTTGCCCAGGAGCTTTCGGTAATATGGACCTTTGTCTGTCCCAAGTTACATTTTCCACCTGATATGCTCCATTTGGGTCGCTACCTTCTTCAGATAGTTTAAAATAGGGTGTATACCATCTGAGGGCTTGCTTATCTGGTAGCATTTATAGAGATTGTTTGGTGCCAGACAATGAAAGGTTTGATGGGGTGGTGGTTAGACACTTGTAGTTTGGTGAGGCGTTCATTGGCTTACTGTTATTCCATGGTGTGATGGACATCTTCAGGGGATTGCTACATTACGGAGAGATGTTGCTTTGGCGAAAGGAATGATGATGTAGGCGCCCCAGGGTGAAGAGAGCAGTCGGACCAATGTTGTAAGAGTTTCATAACAGAAAATGCCATTAAGAGTGTGTCCAGCTGTGGGATGGGGGTTCATCTCACTAAATGCTAAATTGAGCTATAAAGATGTTCAATTGTTGTATTTTTGTACAATGGCATCCCTGTATAAAATTACAATTCATTCTGCCCTCTTGCTGATTCGGTTGACGGATTTAATTTGGTAGTCTTTTGCAAATACCTTGTGTAATACAGCTGATAGTCATATGTCAGCCAGGTTTTGATGATAAAGAGTAACACTGTTAGCCTCACTGAGAAAGTTGTATATGCCTCTGCTCTCTGTGGAATTGAAGCAGGTGTTGTTGAGAAGTCCATTGGTTCCTCTTCCCGGATAGTTCCTTGGTTGCTGGGGCAATGGTGGTGGACTTCTCGGTTACATTGTTTTTCGCCTGTGAATGGTCGAGATCTTCTTCCTTACCCAAGTAGAGGTTGTATGAGGACAGGTTTTGGTGATGAATGGTTTAATCAGTGGTGGCTTGCGGGAGTGTGCCATGTGAATCAATAGAGGTTTCTTCAGGTTGCTGTGTATTGGTCTATTGGTTGTTGAGTTTCTGACTTATGATGAGCGTCTGTACTGGATGTTCTACAAATATTTGAGCTTTAACTCGCCTTTCTCGGGTCTTCAGTTCATTGATTTGTTTGGGAATAGTGGGGGTGTAACTGCTCCTGATTGCTGCTGGTATCTCACATGGCAATTTGATATGTATCAGGCGGGTGGTCTTGCAGGCAAGTCATTGGTATTATGGCTGGTGTTTTCTGTTGATGGGTGGATCAATGTCTTATATGAGATTGCTTGTCCTTTCAATGCCGTAGTGGCGAGGGTATTTAAATGCCATTTCCAAACGTGTTGATTTTTATTAAAAGTGCTAATCATGCTTTGCCGACAATCTTTGGAATCAATTCTTATGGAATCCGCCTGCTTTTAGCAGGTGCTAGCTGCAGGCCGATTCCCTAAGAATCCATTCGTTTTAAACCTGCTTGAAAATGAAATGCAGGCTATCTGAACTCGCTGTTATTACTGGTGTATTAATGTTAACAGACCACTTGGTCATGCACTGTACAACAGGGCGTTAATCAATAATTCAATGGAAGTACACTGTTAGGAATGGCAGTAATACACAGTTTAGAATAGCTAAAGCAAATATGTTGTAAATGCTACATTACCATAATTTGACTGAACAGAGGTGTAAAACAGAGCCCCTAAAACCTTTCAGGATCATGTCATTATTTTGGCCATATCGCAATACACTCTGTGAAGTGTTTCTCCCTTTCGCTTCGCTGGAAATTCCTTTCCATTTGACCCTGCAGCCAAAGCAGTTGAAAAGCAATGCAGAGTGACAGGCGAAGTCGCTCATCTCCATATCATGACAAACTCCCAGGTCATTTCAAGGGCGTTACCTATTGTCAAGCTCTCTCTTGTGTGCTCAATGCAAGCACTATATTCTATGGGAAGCAGTTCAGCTAAAAAACACACAAAAGATGTTTATAAAAATGGCACATAATACCCCCCTATACATACCAACGCAGATTGTTGGACAGCTGCGTCTGCTTTGCCTGCCCACATAACATATAGTTATTGCTTTCTTCGCTATCTTTCAATATCACCAACAAGGTCGGTGATGTGACAATTTATGTTTCGCTAAACAAAGGCTTTCTCCTATGTTTAGACATGCGAGATGAATTGGAGGCTGCCTTTTTCATCAGTATGTCATCTGACTCCAATCTAAAAGCAATAAGGTTTAATTTAGCAGACTACATAGGCGAACGAATAGTAGATGCTGCTGGGAATGGACATGTTTTTAAAGTAACAGTACTCCGAGCACTGCACAGCTGGGCCCTTCACAGGTTACAGGAGAAAATTAATGTTCTGAGTTTCCAGTTCACTTCATACCATTCCAATACATGGAACTCACCGTTTTTTTTACCTGTTGTTTTCTGTTTTCCTTTTACTAGTCAGGAAAACAGACAACTGTTTTAAAGTTTTAAGATTAAGCTGGCCTCCTGGAAAATGGTCGAGGTTATAGTGGCCTTTGATGACGAAACCCACATTGTTTTGCTTGTCTGGAAGTGCATTAAATTGCGGAAGTGAAACAGTGTATACTAAAATGCCACACTAACGGCAATTTTCGGTTGGACAAAGTTAAACATATCTTTCTTATTTTATTAATAACATTTTGATGTCCCTAGTATTAGTAACTGCAAAATCAAGATATTATTGAAGACCAGGCATTGTTACATAAAACCATTTTCTGAGGAATTCTCAGCAGCATCCCAGTGTCACGCTCTTTTGGTTCCGATTGCAAACACAGTAGGTTATGAGAACATTTCGAGACAACATGTGCAACTGCAAAAAAGCGGACTGTGGCTAGCAAAACACCAAAACAACTAAAGAGAGACAACAATGAGGTTACACATCAAAAAACCTAGACGAAAACAAGAATCCTTTACCGGCCAAACTAAAGTGCAAGTCATTATAGTGCAAATCCTTAAGAAGAATTGGCAAGCTTAATACGTAAGAACCACACATGACTAGAAAGGCTTGCCCGCTACATTTATTTTAATTTTACCCACCACTTAGGGAATACGCTCTACTTAGTTTTTTCATCTACCGCGACAGTAAATACGTATTCAGCCAATCGTGTGCATTGGACTGATCATTTTATTATCCTTCTCTCCATTGAAATCAAGGCTACCACCAAGCCGTTGATTACCCAAGGCCCTCTAGAGCGCAATTAGCACTCAGTGGAAGTGGCTATGGTCTCGGCTAAGATTACTGATCACTGTGCAGCGACACAGCCTGTTGATCTGTCTACACTTTCTCAAGATTGTTTCCTTACAGCTGACTCCCTTGCTCTGCTATCTACCTCAAAGACACGCGCTCATTCCTTGGTTCAATGATCATCTTAAAGAGCTTTGCCTCTGTCGTACACAACGAGAACGGATAAGGTGAATGACTTGCTGTTCTGCCACCAGGACTGCTTTTCAGAATTATTTACCACAAAGACAACTTTGAAGCTAAACAGGACTTTTCTTACCAAAAAGGTTTAATTTGCTCTTAACCAACATAAAGTGCTATTTACAGAGAAGAATCTCTGCTATTCGTGAGAAAATGTTGATGTTGGGTCATTAGTTGTATCTGCAGCGTGTCTATTCAGCACTAAGTGGCCTTCTGGTGTTAGTTGTGCTCTACAAGAAACCCAACATAGAACATACACATTTGTGTAGTCAAACCTATTGGCATTGTGAATGCTTGTTACTGTACATTTGTCATGGGCAGAATTCACATGTGTTTCTCTTGGAAAGCTCTACCAGATTTTTGAGTTCACTGTTTGCTTTGCAGCTTTATTTGGGTGAACTTTCTCTAACCACCCACCATTCTTTTACACAAATCAGCCATGCCTTCATTCTTTTCCCACAAAACCATTTGTATGGATAAGCCACTATTGCTTTTGTCCTGTTAATACAGTTATATTGTCAAACAGGATGGATTACAAAGTGTTAAGTGGATAACGAGAGGTCTGTGACGAAACATGGTCACCCGAATGCGACAATGCTGTATAAATAACGATGGGCCTCACTTGGAGTTTGCCGGTCTGGAAACAAGAGTGCTGGTACGTTCAATGGCACACTTGGTTTCCGGATCGGCAAACTCTGTGTATACCTGCTGTGGCCGCTGTGCCCAACAGGTCTGACCCTGCCGGGCGCAGCAGTCACGGTAGGCAGACTTTTCACAGGTGGTACCGGGCGGTACCGGGAGGTCAGGTGCTGGTAAATTATTCTGAATCTGGCGGTAGCCAACTGTTAGAACCGGGAATTTAATGCTCGCCTCCTAGTCTTTAATAGAATTAATACTCCCTGCGCAGATAGCAGGGGTAATCTTCATTCTATGACAAGACTGGAGGCGAGCATTATGCTTGTTCAAAGCTTACCCAACACCGTACTTGCTAAACTCTCCGCTGGCTTAAAGTAAAACTCTTTAAAAGTCCTATCGCTTGACCAGTCTGCTGCCAGCATTATCTCATTCAAAGGCACTCCTGCTCTCGCGGCGGATGAGGCCATTGCCCCTCTCACCGAATGAGCTCCATACGTGCTCACATCCAGACCTGCTGCATGCATAACTTCCCTGACCCATCTTGCGATGGTAGCTGATGCAACTGCGTGACAGGGCTTCCTGCGCGCTATTAATAACTGAGTAGTACTTGCTGCTCTATACTCCGCAGTTCTATTCTCGTACTCCTTAATGCATCGTGCTACGCACCATTTCGAATTACTCGGGAAATATGGATAATGTACCGTAGATGTCCCTGTCTTGGTCCTTCTGACTATGGAGAATGTAACTCCCTCCGGACCGAAGGATCGTCTGTTAACATCTAGTGCTCTCACGTCCGATACTCTCTTGCAGGAGATCAAGCATAGCAACATAGCTAGCTTTCCGGATATTTGCTTAAGCGAGAGGTATTTATTGGTCGGCCAACTCGCCAATAGGCGCAGTACTGCAGCCACATCCCATGTCGTGCTATACCTGGGCTCCGGTGGCGCTTTAAATCTAGCTCCTCTGATGAGCCTCACCACCGTAGGATGCTCTCCTGCCGGGACGCCCTCTATTGGCGTGTGACCCGCAGAAATCGCCGATCTGTACACTCCTATAGTACGGAAAGCTCTCCCGCTCTGTAATAAGTTCGCTAGAAAGTTCAGAATCTCCACTACAGGAGCAGAAACGGGATGAACACTTCTGCCCTTGCACCAGCTTGTCCATTTTGCCCAAGCTGCGTCATAGCTCCTCCTAGTGGATGGAGCCCAGGATTCAGCGATAAGCTGAGCAGCCTGCGCCGAAATTCCTGGCAAGGCCCACCGTTTCCGGATATCCTGCACGCGACTAGCGGGAGTGTCCCTCTCACTCTCAGAGGATGACACGACCCAGCTGGGTCCGTGAGTAGTCTCTCCTCGTCGGGGAGGACTCTGGGAATGTCCGACACTAGTTCCATTAGGGTGGGGAACCACACCTGAGACTTCCATAATGGCGCTACTAATACCAACTCTGCTTTCTCCCTCCGGCATTTCGCTAATACTCTGCTCAACATCACGAAGGGGGGGAAAGCGTAATGCGGACCTCCTATCCACTCTTGCAGGAACGCTTCTGTTCCTAGCGCTCCCGGATCTAGCCTCCAGCTGAAATAGCCGCTCCTCTGCGCATTGAGCCGGGAAGCAAACAGGTCTACTTGCAATGGTCCCCATCTCGTGTTCAGTCTCTGAAACACTGCTGGATCCAGCCTCCAATCGCTGGAATCCGTCAGGTACCGAGAGTTCCAATCTGCTACTACGTTCAGTGTCCCTGGCAGGTACTCCGCTGTCACAGACGTCCCTGATCGTAGACAGAAGTGCCATAGGTCCTTCGCTAACTCTGCGAGCATCTTGGATCTCGTACCCCCCAAATGGTTGATGTAGCGCACTGCTGATATATTGTCCATCTTCAGTAGGACACAGGATTTCGCTCTCTCTTTCGTAAAGGCTTTGATCGCGAATGATCCTGCTAGGAGCTCTAGGCAGTTTATGTGTAGACGAAGCTCCTCTTCGCTCCACTTGCCTCCGGTCTGTAAAGACCCACATCTGGCTCCCCAGCCTTTCCGACTGGCATCCGACTCTATTATCAAATCCGGCTTGTCTCCGAATATGGCTCGCCCATTCCAAGCGTCCATATTCTTCAACCACCATTCTAGTTCTGTAATCGAGTCCTGATCCAGCGGCACTTGTTGATGGTACTTCAGACCTAGCTGCAGATGCTTTATTTTCAATCTCTGCAGTGCACGGTAGTGAAGTGGCCCCGGGAAAATGGCCTGGATAGAGGCTGCTAGAAGCCCAACTATTCTCGCTAATGTCCTGAGAGATACTTGCTGCTTCTCTAAGCATACTCTGATCTCTCTCTTGATGTCTCTCATCTTCCGAGCTGGAAGTTCTAAGGTCGCCTTCTTGGTGTCTAGAATAAATCCCAGGAAGTCTAACCTTTGCGCTGGTATGGTATCTGATTTTTCTGTGTTCACTAGAAATCCTAGTGAGGTCAGAAGGTCCTGCACCCATCTCGTTTGGTATACTAATACCTCCCGATCTTCTGCCAGGAGCAGGAGATCGTCCAAGTAAATAATAAGCCTCACTCCTTTCTCCCTGATTGCTGCCGATACTGGCTTCATCAGCTTTGTGAATGCCCATGGTGCCGAAGCAAGACCGAATGGCATCGACCTGAATTGCCAGAATCGACTTCGCCAGCGAAAAGCTAGAAATGGTCTGTACTCCTCGAGAACAGGTATTGTGAGGTAAGCGTCCTTTAAATCTAGACGCGTCAACCAATCTCCTTCTCTTAGGGAGTCTCTGAGCTGATGGACGCCCTCCATCTTGAAGTGCCGATATACGATCCAGCCATTCAGCTCTTTGAGATTTATCACCGGGCGAACCTTCTCCTTCCTGTGCACTAGGAACATATTGCTCACAAACTTCGGGGCCGTCTCGCATTTCTCTATCGCCTGCTTGGTGACTAGCTGCGCTATTTCGCTGTCTAGCCATGCTTGTTCCGCTTGCGCTAATTTCTGGCTCTGCGGCTTGTATCGCTGAACTGGGGTCTCTATGAAATCTAGCTGCAGACCGCTGACTGTCTGCAGTATCCAGGAATCGCTTGAAAGCTTGCGCCAATTCTCTAAATATCTGCGCGTCCTCCCCCCTACTGGAGGATACATAATCGCTCTCACCTGGCGTAAATCCTTGACCCCTTCCCGATCCTCTGGACCTTCGGCCTCTTGGGAATCTCCCCCTGGACGGGAAAAAGGTGTCTTGGCTCTTGTTCTCCCAGTATTGTGCCCTGGTGTTCTGAGGTCTTCTCCCTCCTTGGTAGCGACCGGCTGCGCGACCTCTGTAGCGGCCGGTCCCTCCAAAAACTCTGCTGGGGAATATTTTGCGAATAGATGCTTGGGCCTTCTCTAGCGACGCGAATGTGCCTACGAACCGGCCCATCTCCTTCCCAAAAGTTTCCCCGAACAGGAGGCCTTGCGCACCTTCTCCTGCTTCATATGACGACAAATCGCTCAATTTTGAATCTATCTTGAGCAATAGGCCCTTCCTTCTCTCTGACGCGATGGCACAATTTGCGTTTCCAAGCAGGCAGACAGCTCTCTGAGCCCACCCTGCGAGGGCTTCCGGGTCCACCTCTTCTCCCGTGTCCTTCGCCCTCTCTGCGAGGTCCATAATTTTTGCAAGCGGACCTGCTAAATCTAATAACTTCTCCTGACAGGATTTCCAGGATCTATCAATCCCCTTCCGGGGGTCTTTGCTCGTCTTGGCCACGAAGGTCAGCATTTTTGGGTCGAGCTCAGGAGCTTCCGCCACCTTTCCTGGCAGATCTGGGCGCGGGCACTCTGCCCGTAGGCGCTGTCTCACCTCCTTGTCTAGTGGCTTGCGTAACCTTGCTGCCATATACTGAGTTACTCGAGGGGATGGCTGCCACTCGGTGGACCTCGGATTACGTATGCTGTCTGGGTCGAACATACCATCCTCGCTCTCTATGAGGTGCTTCTCCTTCCTCGCTCTCTTTCCTCCACTGGGTCTAGCCCAGTCTTCCTCCTCGGCTTCTTCTTCCCCTAAAGAGTCTTGCTCTTCTACCAGCTCTTCCTCCGAGCCAAGGTCTTCTCCAATATTGTCCTCCCCTGGAGCGGGGGTCGTGAGGTTCGGCACTGCCTGCCTTTGTAGGTACGCTTCTTTAAGCTTAGCGAAAGCGTCAGGCACCTCCGAGGCCTTTTCCATCGCCTCTTCTAATGAGCCCCGGGGGTCGTCAGAGGCTTTCCTCTTGAGGGCTTGCTTACTCCCCTTATGCCCCTCTTTCAAGGGTTCTGTGGGCGTGCGCTTATCCACTTTGGTGCTGGTCTTTGGCTGTGAGAGTATGGCTTCCAACGTCTCCAGCCTCTCTTGCAGGGGTTTCACCCCTTCTGCCACTGCATCCATAAGAGAGCTACCCAGCACTTGCTTGAAGCTGGCAGCGAGGTCTTGGGATTGCTCCTCCTCACTCCACTCAAAGTCTGACATTTTCCTCTGTGCTGTGTGCCTAAAATACCTGGAACAGGTGTCTTAGCACGCCCACTGCTCTCTTATGATGTCTTTTTTTTTTTTTTTATTTTTATTTTCTTACTTTCAGTGGCTGCACCTTTGTCCTTGTCTAGCCTTCCGGCACATGCGGGGGTCCCTGCGCTCAAATCGACCCTTTACTGCGGTCCCCGCACTCAAATCGACTGCTTCTAGGCAGTGTAGGGCTCACAGACCCGAGTCTCACACAGATCTTGCAGCTGAAGGTCTGTTGAAGTGCCGGAGTTAGTGTTCCAGCTGATCGTGCTGCGTGCGATCGAACGATCGCTATATTCCTCTTCAAAACTTAGTTGGAGTTAAAACTCTGCCTCTACGAACGCTGGCGATGGTGATTAGCGATCGCCGCTTCGAAATGATGCTACGCGACTTCACGCGTGTAAGCTCCGCCCACCCGCGGGTGGGGGCTATGTTGTTGGAGCGAGACGCTCCGCGCTTTGCGCGCTAGCTCCGCCCACCCGCAGGTGGGGGCTATGCTGTTGAGGCGGTACGCCCTGCGCTTCGCGCGCTAGCTCCGGTCTGTCGCTCGTGAGGCTGCCCGAACCCCTGATGTGCCGGGTATACGGCACGGGGCCGACAGCCTCACGGCCGTCTCTATAAATCAAGGGAACTTCTCCTGGGGCCTCGCAGTGACCCACGCAGCGAATGCGCCTGTAAAAAGGGGGAAAAACACCCAGCCTAGCACGCGCGCGCGTGATGTGACATTTGCTTTAAAACTTCAAAGCCAGTGTAAAAAAGCAACTTCTCTCACGTTCCCCTTGCAAGTGCTCACACTCTCAGCACATATATCCTATCTTTAACCCCAAACTTCCCCTCTTCAATCAGCCAATTTGCTACAGGCATTAGGAGAGGAAAGAAATAGTACTTATCTGCTTGAAGAGCAGTAAAAGAAGAGGAGGAGTCCAAGCACAGGAAGTGGGTTGTGACTGGTGGAGTGAGCATGGACTACAGAGGCTCATGGATTTTGTAGTTTTGGATAAGAGAAAAGTTGGCTAGTTTTATAACACTTTTCATGGTTTTATTATATATGTTTGTTGAACTGCTGAAGAGTAGAAATAAAGGAAGATGAAGCATAATGCTCGCCTCCAGTCTTGTCATAGAATGACATCCCCCTTGCATCATATATGAATAAGTTGTATTCATTTATTATGCAGCGAATCTCTTACATTTAAAAAAATGCACATCTGCGAACCGCACCAGTCCCCATCCGCGAACTTGTGATAATGTAATTGCTGCACAATCGACTGAAGGTCAAGTGCCCTGGAAGCAATACATCATAGCGCACAGCCCTGCTCCTGACATCAGCTAACGCATCAGCGATTCAACGCCATTTGCAATTACATTAGTGAACGACGCAGCTAAATGTCCTCTGTGCGCAATGCAGTCATCGGTCTCCATGGGAATGCAGCAGACACCTCTGTTGAATGAATATCAACAAACCTTTTCTTCCATGGCAGTACTGTTTTTGTTCGTCACTCGATGTTTGCTCTTTTTATTTCTGACTTAGAAAAATTGTAGTTTGAGGTATAGTGCTACTAAATCCATCACCACCAACAACATAACAAGCACGTGTTCTTCTGTCTGCTACTGCAAAGTGCTCATCGCCATAAGCTTCCAATTTATATACTGCATCTGATTCGCAAAGCATTTTCCAATGAAAAAATCCTACAGAAAACACTTTCATAATAAGGCCCATTATGTCTTCTAAAAATGCTGTGTACCCCATTATCCTTCTACTATTGTCTTTTTTAAGCTCTATGATCATTTATCAATTTGGTTCATGTTAATGTTTTTTTCCTCATAAATTATGGACCATCTGTTCATTATTCCTAAATCGATATACTTGACCATCCTCATTGTATTTTTCATACCTGATTGTGAATTCAATTTGATTTTAAATGTACACCCATACATGTTTCTATTTTTCAACATATCTTGCCGATATTCAAGGATGCATGCAGTGGTGGATCGTATGTAAGGAGGGGGGGGCAATCCCTCACTATAGTGGCAGGCAACACAGACCTATTATTTGCAGAGGAAATGTGCTGCATACAACTAAGCAGGGGCACGTGTGTTTCTTGTATTATATTTTTGGGCTCCTCAAAATGCGCACAGAGCAAACATGAGAGGCCAGTGGGGCATAGGAAGGTCAGCCACGCCGCCTCTCATCGTTGGGCTACTACCGTCAGAGTGCAGTGACTGACAGGAGAGGACGCCTCTCCTCTTCCGTCAACCAGCATGCTCTGCATGGGGGACGCCTTCCGGTTTCGTGGACGGTGTCAGCATGCTGGAGATGTTAGGTAAGAGCAAATGTGTTGCTTATGTTGTGATATTTGTTTGTATGTATGCATTCATGCAAGTGGGGTTGCCTTAGTGCATGTGTAGGAATGTGTTTGCCTGTGAATGTGTGGAGGTTTGTTTTTATGTATGTGTGCCTGACTGCTGAATATTTGCACAGGTGAATGGGAAGTATGTTGTGTGAATGTACAAATACCTGCGTGAATGAGAGTCTATGTTTTGTGAATTACTGAATACCTGGGTGAATGAGTGAATATATGTTGTGTAAATGTATGGATACCTAGATGTGAGAGATTATACATTGTGTGAATATGCAGGTCAATGGGAGAGTATATTTAGCGTGAATGTATGCATGCCTCAGTGAATGAGAGTATATGCTCTGTGAATGCCCGGGTGAATGAGAGCGTATATCGTGAGCATGTACGAATGCCTGGGTGAATGAGTGAGTATATGTTTTATGTATTTTTTATTTATATATGTTTATATATATACAGGAGGAACAATGCTCTTTTCATCACAAAAGAACGTACAATAGACGAGAAATCAGATTTGATGGGACGCAGTGAGGGACATTCTGACCAGGTTGTGGAGGGAGTAAATGGAACAGTCATCAGGGACAATACATAAGTAGATATACATAGATTAAGGACAATAAACATTGGACATTTAAGTGCAGGTAGGCGGTACGGTCGCTATCTCAGGATATGACAATGATGGGTGAAGTGCTAGAGTGGAATCAGAGGAAGTGAGGGACAGAGGCAGGTTAGAGGTGAGGAAACATTTTAGCTAGCAGGGAGATGAGAGGTAGGTTAAGAGGGTAAATCAGAGGCGGGGAGGTAGGCTTTTAATCTGATTTTGAAAAATTCCATTTGGACTATTTTTTGGATGCCCTGGGGAAGAGAATTCCATGAAAGTGGAGCAAGAAGAGAGAAGGAGCGGAAGCGCTAGGAAGGCCAGGGAGGATGAGGAGCCACAAGGGTAGTTGAGGAGGCAGAGCAGAGATTACAAGGAGGCTTGTAGAGTTGGCTAGAGGAAGATATGTTCAGTGGTGCATTACTGCGGATAGATTTGTGAACTAGGAGAAGATATTTAAATCTAGCCTTCTTTTGCAGCACCAGCTATCCAGCCTGGTGACAGTTTGCGGAAGCAGGTGTGAAGTGAGGGAGTTCAAAGAGAGTCCTAGTAGCAAAGTTAATGATCTTGTCAAGAGGACAGAAAGCATACCTGGGGAGACCAAAGACGATGCTGCCGCGCAAGTCCAGTTTACAGAAGACAGGAGTGGTTAAGAGATGCTTGGTGGTGTTGAACGGAAGGAGGGCTCTAATTTTCCTAATATGTAGGAGGGTGAGATGAGCTGCTGTTCCATTTTTGGAGATGAAAGTAGAGAAGGTGTGAGCAGGGTCATAGATTAGGTTTCTAGCTGAAAGAGTAGTGGAGAGTGTCAGGTTGGATCTGGATAGTTAGAGGCAGAGATGAGAGAGAGCTTTTGCCATGGAAGAAGAGCACTTCTGTTTTGGTAGAGCATAACATCAGAGCGTTCAAAGCCATCCGATATTTAATGGCAGAGAGAACCTTTTGATAGAGAGATCAGAAGAGAATTCAGGTAAAGAGAAGAAGATTTGTGTCATCATTGAAGAGTTGGTATGAGAACCCAAAGGAGGAATAGTGCCCCAAGAGCAGAGGTGTTATGTTATGTTGATTTATACTGTGCACCACTCCCACCCAAGGGCATTCTCTGCAAGAAAAGAGGGCAAGGCATTGTTAGTGAGGATAGGATGATAGAACAGGTTCAGAGCCAAGAGAACTGGTTTCTGTGTCCGGAGAGGTCCTGCTTGTGACCGTAAGCGTAGGACTCAGTGCCGCTGATGTGTGCTAGTGTTTTATGTTGGGTGTGTGGGTCCTATGCAGTTAGGGTGGGATATAGTCATGTGCACTGGTTAGTTGTATCGATAAGGTGGGTCCAGTATTGCGTGGGGCTGTTAGGTTTGTGTTTGTGTGTAGTGTGGATGGATTTATGGATTATGTGCTTTGATATGTTCTGTCTAAGGTTATTTCTAGAGTCAGAGAGTTAGTTGAGTGCAAGAATTCAATTAATGCTAGGTGTGTCTATGTGTAGTGTGGATAGCACATAGTTGTGTAAAGTGGCATAGGTTATGTTGAAGGAGCAGGAAAGGGGGATTGGCTAGTACATTGGTTCGTTTAGACAGTGCCTCCAAAGTAGGTCTTCGGTTGCCGCTCATTGCTACCTTCCAACACTCTTGGTTGTGGTCTGTCGTCCAGCCCCACATCCTCTCTCATCATGGAGGCTAACTTCCCCCACGGTTTTTCTGAGGTCAAAGTATTGTTTGTACCCAACATGTTACTATTTACTCGGCAGGGATTAGTCAGAGCAGTAACGCTTTTGCTGATGTGCGGTTTGCTGCTAAATGGATGCACGGATGACATTGCAATTGATTAAGGAAGTGGTGCATGAATGAACTACCCTAGTTATGTAGGTGAGACATAGTTAGTCTAATGAAATTTGATGAGTTAACTGGCTTGGCTGTCCCGAATGCATACGTTTGTGTGTTGAGTGTCTTTCTGGAGTCTGTCTGATGTGGGGTGGCTACTCTTCGCCAATCTCTCTAGCTGTGGCGCATGCCTGGGGGAGTAGGGAAGATGGGTGGTGGGGTATTTTTGGTCCTTGTTGATTTAGCTGATGTTGTCTGAGGCCACATCCCTTAGTGTGTTTATTTTGGTCCTCAATGCTTTGCTGCCATTGTCCCTTTGCATTTGTCATTGGATGTTGAATAACCATGGTTTTCATTTCCTGAAGTGAGGTGGTCTTCTCTGGTTCTTATTTCTTTCGGCACAGTGTTCATAGTTTAGCACTTAGGTGTGAGAATGCTGTTTCTCTGAATTTCCTCTTTTCATATTGTTTTGTCTCTGTTTGTAGGTTGTTGCTTATTCTTAAGTCTCTTCTTGGATGGTAGGGGCTAATGTTGGCCTGGAGGAATTTGGCCCCTTGTCTGTGTAAGGATTTATGGGCAATACAGAGAGCTTTGAATTTGAAGTGTTTTTTTTACTGGTAACCAATTAAAGGATCTCAGAGCTGGAGTGATGGCATCTCTTCTGTTTAATCTCAGGACCTGTTTGGATGAGTCTTTCTGGCATTACTACGTAGAAGCTGTTTGCATAGTCAATTCTTGTTAGTATCAGAGGTAGGATTGTAAGGGTTCTATGTGGAAAAGAAAGGTAAGGGAGTGATGCCCTGAGGAGTCTCAGGAGATAGAAGCACTTTTTAGTAATTGCGTTGGCTTGATGTTCCAGGAATAGTCTGTTGTCCATGAGTATTCCGAGATTATTTACCACGTTGGAAGTTTCCAGGTTTTGTTCCCATGCCTGTCGGCCAGTCCAGTTGTGGATTGGTTGAATTGCTTCTGGGGGTGAGACCATTATTTCCATTTTGGCCTGGTTCAATTTGTAGTTGTTAATTGTCTTCCCATTGTAGATATCTGTAAGCCAGTTGTTCAGGCAGTTAATTGGTTCCTGGGTCATGATCATCTTCACAGTTAGTTGTGTGCCATCTGCGTAGTTGCAGGCAGTCAATGCGTGGGTTTGGATGATTTTCATCGGGGGGACACGTAGATGTTGAAAAGCATAGGAGAGAGGCTGGATCCCTGTGGAACTCTGCATGATATGTTTTTGATGTTTGAGGTGAAAGGTGGTATGTTCTTTCGGTTCAATTTTTGAGGGAGTTAAGCCCCCTTATGGCGGATTCTTGTATGCCACATTCCATCAGTCTTGTTTTAGTGGTGCTGAGTGCTGCAGCCATGTCCATTCGTATGAGGGCAAATCGGGTGCCATTGTCTGCATTTATTATCATGTCGTCCCACATCAATAGGAGTGCTGATTCTGTTCCTCTCATTGGTCCGAAACCAACTTGGTTGAGAATTCCATTTATTTAAGTGGGATTTTCTATACATGGTTCTCCAAGATCTTCACTGGCTAGGGCAAGTTGGATATAGGTCTGTAGTTGCTTGGATTTTCTGCACTTTCCGATTCTTTTTTTATCAGTGGTTTGATGTATGTTGATTTGTAGGAATTTGGTACAGTTCCAACAGGTTCATTAGGTGCCAGAAGTGTGCCAATGAGGTTTTGTTGTTAAGGATTTCATTAAAGATGTCCAGGGGCACAGGTCAATTGGAGATCATGGGCCTCATTACGACCCTGGCGGTAAGTGAAAAACGATGGCGGTAAATGGTTACCGCCATCGTTTTCCGCCAGGTCCGATCATGACTCCTGACCGTAAACTACGATGCCAATAGCGGCATCGTAGTTAACGCTGCCGCTAACTGCGCTAAGGGTGCGCGCACGCGACCGCCCACACCGTACTTAGCGCCATGGCGGAAAGGTACGCAAATGCCGACCCAAGCGGACATGCACCTAACGCCATCACCGAGGCCGCTAAGTACCTTACCGCCATGGTGCAAATAACGCCATCGCGAACCAACCGTAAAGGGCCAATTCAAGTGAATGCAGCTGCCACAGGTGCACAGAAACAGCACAGGTGAAGGCAATACAGACTCAGGGGAGTACAAAAAGAGCACACCCCACCCCTACCCACACCCAGTCACACTCCACAATGATGCCAATACGACTAGCAATGTTGGGGCTGGAGGACCTGATAGCAATGCATGTGCTACTACAACAGCAACAACAACAACAACAGGCAGCACAGAGGAGACGCAGGAGGAGAAGGAGGGCAAGGCAGGCCCAGCAAGCCCCACCAGCACAGCCAGTGCCACCACGCAGGCAGCCCCCAATCCCACGCATCAGAGCCAATCCAAACAACCTCACTGCTGAGCAGATCCACACCCTGTACCGTTTGGACCGGGACACCATCACCGCCATCGTAGACATGACACACGACGACATCGTCAGCATGATAGAAAGTCCAACCGCCATCACCCCCCTACTGAAGGTAGTGGCTGTACTCCACTTCCTGGCCACAGGCACCTACCAGCACACAGTGGGGCACCTGCATGGCATTTCACAACCATTATTCTCACGAACACTCATCCAAGTGCTCGATGCCCTCCTCAAGCACACAGACGACCACATCTCATTACCACGGACTGCCCAGGAGATTGCAAACACCAAAGTGGGTTTCCATGCACTAGCCAGCATACCCGGTTGCATTGGTGCCATCGACTGCACCCATGTGGAATTGGTGGTTCCACGTGCCATGGAGGTACCGTACCGCAACCGGAAACAGTTCCACTCTATCAACGTGCAAATGGTCTGTGACTCCAACAAGATCATCACACATTGTTGTGCCCGATTCCCCGGATCAACCCATGATTCACTGGTCCTGAGGAACTCCACAATACCACGCTACATGGAGCGACATGCAGGCCCAAGATCCTGGCTACTCGGTGAGTGCAATGTCATGGAAGTGGGCATGGGAATGACGTACCAGTGCATACTCCACCTGGCAGAAAGGGGGGGGGGATGATGCATACTCCACCTGGCAGAAAGGGGGGGGGATGATGCATACTCCACCTGGCAGAAAGGGGGGGGGATGATGCATACTCCACCTGGCAGAAAGGGGGGGGGATGATGCATACTCCACCTGGCAGAAAGGGGGGGGGGATGATGCATACTCCACCTGGCAGAAAGGGGGGGGGGGATGATGCATACTCCACCTGGCTGTGAGTAACACAGAGAACGGATACAGAGGAAGGGCACTCACAATGCACAAAACCCCTCTGCATACATAGGGTGATGGCATGCAAAACAGGCCATGGCAGCAATGAGCATATACTGGTTGCATAGTGTGAATCAATTAGTGCATGTAGAAGTGAGCCAAGGTAACAGTTCCATGCCAGCCATGGTGGAACATCATGTTCCTGATCAGACAACATGACTGACACATACATTCTCGCCTACATACAGGTGATGCAGCCTATCCCCTGAAGAGGTGGCTCCTCACGCCAGTCCGGAACCCGCAGAACCAGCACGAGGAGGACTTCAACCGTGCACATACACGTACTCGTGTGGTCATAGAGCAGACATTCGGCCTCCTGAAGGCACGGTTCCGAAGCCTCAGCAGGTCTGGTGGGGCACTCCTGTATGGCCATGAGAAGGTGGCAAAGATCGTCATGGCATGTGTCATGCTGCACAATATGTGCGTCAGACGGAATGTGCCCCTGCCCCCTGACGCAGAACTGCAACCACCTGACGATGAGGATAAGGAGGGTGCAGATGGGGCGCCACCACATGGAGGAGGCGATGCACAGGAGGGGCGTGCCATGCGCCAAAGTATCATCGACCACTGCTTCTAGCACACACGGCTGGTGTTTATCGCATGGAGACTGCACTTGGGGCACTGTGTGTCTCTGGGACATGCACACTGTGGACTGTACACCAATAAAGCACACATACGCAATGAAAATGTCCACACATTTCTTTTTTTGAAAGAAAAAAGTGTATTGGAACTATGAACTGTCGTGTCACACCCCCTCCCACCTCCCCCCTGCACACCCCAACACACCCCCTCCCACCTCGCACCTCCCCCCTGCACACCCCAACACACCCCCTCCCACCTCCCACCTCCCCCCTGCACACCCCAACACACCCCCTCCCACCTCCCACCTCCACCCTGCACACCCCAACACACCCCCTCCCACCTCCCACCTCCCCCCTGCACACCCCAACACACCCCCTCCCACCTCCCACCTCCCCCCTGCACACCCCAACACACCCCCTCCCACCTCCCACCTCCCCCCTGCACACCCCAACACACCCCCTCCCACCTCCCACCTCCCCCCTGCACACCCCAACACACCCCATGTAGCTGTCAACAGATGCCTGTGACAGTGTCCACAGGCCGTCACAAGCCCCCTCTCCCGGCCCCCGGGGCACCCCTGGCTGTGGAGCGCAGGTTGCGTCCGGAACGGCGCACGGGGCTGCTCTGCGCAGAACTGGCAGTGGAGGATGTCCCTGGCTGCCCCTGTGCATGCTGCTCCTGTACTGTGTGGGTGAGGTCAGTGACCGCACGACGCAAGCCCGCAAGTTCGGCACAGATGTCCCTGGACATGGCCTGCATGGCATCCCTCAGGGTGGCAGTGCTCTGCGCCACTTCTGCCCTTAGTGTCTCCGTGGCCTGTTCAATGCTAAACCTAGCCCCCACACATTCCGCGGCATGCTCATCCAGCATTGCGGACAGTTGATGCTGCCGTTGAGTGATGTCCTCGAGGGACGGCTGGCCGTGCTAGCCCATGGCCAGTGCAGGTGGAGTGATGGAGGGGCTGGTCCCCTCCTGTGGAGTGTGGACAGGGCATGGGGTGGAAGGCCACTCCTCTGCCTCAGTGTGCCCCTGTGTGTCGCCCTCATGGGGGCTGGCGTCTGAGAAACAGGGGGAATGTAGTTGGTCAGTGGGGCTTCTGACCTCCTGCTCCATGTCCGAGTCAGAACATGCAGCTGTTGCAGCTGTCTCCCCGATGTTGCTGCTGGCCGCTGACCCCCTGCCTTCTGTGGCAGGCAATGTCGGTGGAGGTGGAGCAGCTGCTGCTGGCCTGCTGCCAACAGGGGTGCTTGCCGGTGGGACCTCCGGTATGCCTGCAGTGGGACCTGCTTGTCGTGGGGTCTGCCTCACTGCAGCTGAGGTTGAGGGTGCAGGGAGGTTGTTGTTGGACTTCGCTCTCTTCGGCGCAGGGGTGTCCTGGTCCTCTGGGTGTGATTCTGTGCCTGTGGTGGAGCAAAGGTGGGAGGGCGTTATTGATGGGTCTACGGACTTTTGAATGACAATGGTTGACATTATTTTGGCCAGTGGATGAGGCAGATTTCAGGCAGTGCCATGCAGGTTGTCTCCTTTTGGTGTGGTATGTGGATGCAGGTATGCGGGTGCCAGCAGTGTATGCAGGGTGGTGCTCGCATGTGGCTATGGGCAGTATTGATTTGTGTTGCATTTACACTCTAGGGCAACCTTGTGCTACACATGATTGGACTGCTGTGACTATGGCATGTCTTGTATGAGGCACCTACCTTCATCGCCTGATGTCGGGGCTCCCCTTTCCATCCCTCCAACGCCTTCGATGGATTCCATGCCGATGGTGGTAGCACAGATCTCCTCCCACGGTTGGAGTTTCAGGGGGGATTCCGACCCTCCACCGGTTCCCTGGGCAAGGTTGCGGTTTGCCGAGATGACGGCTCTGACCCGTATGCGCAGGTCATCCCAGCGCTTCCGGCACTGCTGTGGGGTGCGGGGTACGGTCCCCACCGCGCTGACGCGCTCAGCCACCAGGGCCCAGATGGCCTTCTTCTTCCCGATTGCTGTCCTGGTCATTTCAGGGGAGAAAACAACACCTGCGTTGTCCTGCAGGGTCTCCGCTAGCATGCAGAGTTCCTCCCGGCTGAATCGCTCCTGGCGCTGGCGGTCACATGCCTTTTTCACGGATTTTGGCATTTTCGGGAACTTGGATGGGTGGGTGTTTGGTTGGGACAGGTGTCAGGGTTGGGTCTGGTGTTGTTTGGTAGGATGGCGATGGATTGTGTTTTTAAAGATGGCCGACGGGCTGCTTCCCGTTCCGGCGCGATGACGCTATTTCCGGTTTGGCCTTTTACGGCCGCCGCTAATTACGGTGGCCGTAAATTACGGTGGCCGCTACTTACGCTGGCGGAAGGGCACCTTGCTCGCTTAGCGATGCCGGTAGGGGCCTTTTCCGCCATGGCGTTATTTGCATTACCGCCATGGCGTAATGCTCGTGCGCGATGGGTCGTGATGTGGCGCTCTTTACGCCATCGTCCCACGGCGTAAACGCTCATTACGCCATGGCGGTAATGACGGGCGATTACCGCCAGGGTCGTAATGAGGCCCCATGTGTGGTTGGTGTCCTTGATAACTGTGAAGAAACTGCATTCACTTATTGGTTCAAAGCAGGTGAGACTTGCTGTAGTGAGTGTTTCACTCGTTGTCTGTGGTTCAGCAGTTATGGTTGTTTAAGCACGGTTTTTGTTGATGGTCTGTTGGATTGTTTCTATTTTTTATCCTAAATGGTTGGAGATGGTGTCACATAGCACCTGTGTTAGGATGATGTTTTTGTTGCAGGATGAGTTTTTTTAATCTCTTTGATGATTCTGAAGAGTTCATGTGGGTTGGTTGCCGATTCAATATTCTTGTAGTGTAGTATTTCTTTTTTATTGCTTTGAGTACTGTATAATCTCAGTTGACTTTGGTATTTTATTTTGTCCTGTTGGTTGTAGTGTTCTCCATGTTTTTCAATTTTCTGGATTTTTTTTTAGTTTTTTTAGCCCTTCTGGGAACCATTTTGCAACAATTTGGGTGTGGCTTTAAAAGGTTTTGCTGCTGCTAAGCGGTCTAGGGCCTCTGTGATCCAGATGCTGAAGTATGTTTTATGCTAAATCTGGGGTCATTTCAGTTGGCTCTGTGGTGTAAGGTTAGGTTCTTTCTAGGAGATCTGTCAAGGACTTAAGGCCTAGACTCTTCCAGTTTCTTTTCTTTGCTGTGTGCAGTATTGACTTTCCGGCTGGTATGCAGGTTTGAAGTTTGATGTAGAATGGTATCATGGAGTGGTCCCTCCTTACCGTTGGTGTTGGTGGAGCGGATGTGCAGAGTCCTTCTATGCAGAAAGTTTGTGTCCGCTGTTGTGGGTGGATACATTTACTATTTGCGTGAAGTGGAGTGAAGAATGTAAAGAGGGGTGGACCCAAGACAGAGCCTTGTGTAACACCAACAGTTAGAGGAGTGAGTTGAGAGGTTTTGTTGATCCAGGAGACAAAGAAATGGTAGGTGCAAGGTAGGATTCAATCCAGGTATGGGCTTGATTGTGAATCCCAAGAAGAAAGATAGTATTAAGGAGATCAGAGTGATTGACCGTGTCAAAGGCAGCAGACCTGTCAAGGAGAATTAGGAAAAAAGATAACTTGGACTGCTTAGCAGAGGTGATGAAGTTGGACACATTCATGAGAGCAGTTTCCATGGAGTGGCTAGAGCGGAAACCTGCTTGTAGGGGGTCTCAGAGGTTGTGGATATCTAAGACATTTGAAAGATGGTTGAGCACAACCTTTATGAGCACTTTAGAGTAGTAAGGAAAGAGAGACACAGTGCGAATGTCAGCCCCTTGCTTTTTAGGAGAGGGATAACCATGGCTGTTTTGAAAACATAGAGAAAGCAAACAAAGTTGAAGGACAGGTTGAAGAGTTCAGCTAGGTGAGAGGCCTCTAAAGGGGCAATGAGCTTGACAAACTGAGGAGCAAGAGAGTCTGATGGGGCACAAGAGGGGTTACCCTTCATCAGTGGAGATAGCACTTCATCACTATTAGTGTGACTAAAGTGGGAGATAGAGGCATAGGATGATGGTGGAGTAGGCACAGTGTACAATGTAGGAGAGGGGAGTGTGACGAAGGTTAGGAGCGAGTCTCTAATTTTAGAAATGTTTACAGCGAAGTTTTCAGTTCGGTCATTAGCTGTGAGAGTAGAGTTGATAGTTACAGACTTAGGAGGAGTGAGTTTAGTGTGCCCAATTGCTGGCAAGGATGGTTGGAATGAGAGTCAATGAGGGTTAGGTAGAATTCCCTTTTTGCTCTACCAACAGTGGACTTGAGAGGGTTTGGGACAGAGAGGTAGAGTTGCAGGTCGTCATGCGAGTGGGTACACCTCCACTTGCACAGCACCTGACACATGTCTATGTGGAGAGAGCGTATGATTAGGGTGTTCCATGGTTGAGGATGCTGAGACTTGGGCAGTGGTAAGTGAGAGGACAATGAGTCATATGGTAGGGATTGGAAGCTGTAGAAGGCAGCATTGTTGGAAGAGGTACTGGGTGTGACCGAGGAGAGTGAGAACTGTAGGTCAGAGAGAAAGGGGGAATGGCAGAAGATTAAAATGTCCTTTTAGTAATAGGTGAAACAAGTGGTGAAAGGTCAGAGGGTGGAAGGCAGATGGTGGTGGAAACAATTCAATGATCAGATATGGATGTGCGATAGTATTATTAGTGGCTGAGAGGTGGATATGAATAAGCGATGCAAAGAGTTATCCCCTGTGTGGGTTGGTAGGTTTTTGATACAGTGGAGAACGTGGTCACTAAGAAAAGACTGAAGTTCAGATTTATGAGAAGTGGCTGGAGAGGGAAGTGAATGAGGTGATGTATAGTTGAAAGAGAACAAATGAGTTGGCCAAGATCATCAAAGAATGGTCCAGTGCATCCAGGAGAGCGATAGATAGAAATGATGAGAACCGAGTAAGGCAGAGCAATAGTAGAGATGGTAAATTCAAAAGCGGTAGGAGAGGACCTGGCATTGGAGATTTGTGAGGCATTGAGGTAGGAAGAGAGTAGGTGTCCAACACCTCCACCACTGCCAGTCAGTCGAGGAGTGTGAATGAAGGACAGTTTGGAGTTCTGTAGGGTTGCCAGAGTGGCAGTGTCAGATGGAGACATTTTGGTTTCAGCAATAGCTAGAAGGTCTACGGGAGTAGAGCTGGAGTGAAACTACTCAGTGATAAAGGATGTTTTATTACATACATGATGAGGTATGGAAGAGTATAGAAGTTGAGTCCCAGAGGAAGAGTGGTGAGGTGGATAGGTGTTAGAGGAGGTATAGTTAGCTTGTAAGCTTTGTTTGTTGGAAGGAGGTGGAGCGAAATGGAGTAGTGGGAGTTTTGAGTTGTGAGTTTTAGAATAGGGATAGGAATGGAGGAAGCTGTAGTGTGATTGGAGAAAGCATAGGGAGAGGTGATTAGAAGGAGAAGGAGTACATGCATCATAGGTTAGTAGCACAGTGTAAAGAGACAGTAAAGTAATTAGGAAGCCGGGGGTACTCAGTGGTGCAGTTGTGTGAAAATACTTCTTTTAGAGGAGTGTTGGAATTGGATTTGAATGTTGTTTGTGTGCTGTTTGCAAGGCCATTTATGTAGCAATCTGTGACAAACAGGGGCTAGCAGGGTTCACAGAATTAAATGAAATAGAGAAGGATATAGCAGCAACCCTTAGCTCTGTCTTCACTTTGCTTTGGACTCCCGGTGAATGGACGCCCAAAGGCCAGTGCTTATATACCCAAGGTTACTCAGACATAACTTTACCAGAGGTCACAGAGGCAGTCCCTAGAATGATCCTGGATGCTTGTATTGGGTCTCCTGACATCTGCAGGCAGCCTAAGGCAGATGGAAAGAGGGCTTCTGGTGGCGTTGGGGTGAGCTCTGTGTTGCTCCAAGACCGGTTGCAGTCCCTTTTGGAGGAGGAAATACCTTCCAAAGATGGTGGTTTTGGTAACAGAGGTCACTGGAGCAGTCCATAGATTAATCCTGGATTATTCTTTCTGTTCTCCTGAGTTCTGCAGGCAGCGTCAGGCAGATGGAAAGAGGGCTTCTGGTGGCATTGGGGGGAGCTATGTGTTGCTCCCAGACCAGTTGAAGCCCCTTTTGGAGAGAGAAAGACCTTCCAAAGATGATGGTGTTGGGGTCATAGGTCGCAGAGGATGTTCCTAGATCAATCCTGGGTGCTTCATTTGGGTATCTTGACCTCTGCAGGCAGCCTCAGGCAGATGGAAAGAAGGCTTTTGGTGGTGTTGGGTGAGCTCTATGTTGCTCCCTGCCCAGTTGCAACCCCTTTTGGAGGGTGAAAGCCGTCCGGAAGATGGAAGTGTTATGGTCAGAGGTCACAGGATCAGTCCATAGATGAATCCTAGATGGTTCCCTTGGGTCCCCCCACCTCTGAAGGTAGCCTCAGGCAGATATAAATGGGGCTTCTCGTGGCGTTGGGGTGAGCTCTGTGTTGCTCCCAGCCCAGTAAAAGCCCCTTTTTGGAGAGGGGAAAGACATTCCAGAAATGGCGATGTTGGGGTCAATGGTCACAGGGACTGTCTATAGATCGATTCTGGTGGCTTAATTAGCCTCTCCTGACCTCTGCAGGTAGTCTCTGTCAGATGGAAAGAGGGCTTCTGGTGGTGTTGGGGTTAGCTCTGTGTTGCTCCCAGTCCAGTTTAAGCCCCAACAGTATGTTGTGTGAATGTATGAATGCCTTTGCGAATGAGCGAGTATATGCTGTATGAATGCCTGGGTGAATGAGACATTATATGTTGTGTGAATGTATGAATGTGAAAGTCAGTGGGAGAGTATATGCATTGTGAAAGTTTGAATGTGCGGACGAATGAGCAAGTCTATGTTGTATACATTATGGAATGCCTGGGTGAATGAGAGCGCGGATGTTGTGTGAATGTCTGAATGCCTGGGTGATTGAGAGAGTGCATGTTGTGTGAATAAGCACATGTGTGTGCCTGTCATACCTAAAGTGTATGAGAGAGAGGCAACCTCTTATTGGGGTGTGGGGGGGGAGTTGCTACTGATGACATTAGCATGAATACTGGGCATCAAGGGTAAAGAGTAATGAGAATATGATGCATGCTATTGTATAGCTAGACTGCCATATTTGTGTTCAACCAGTCTAGCTATACTTTTTATGGTGAATTCTGTTTTTCTTTAATTGGGCATCAAGGGTAATACAAATATAATGAGTGCTGAGCTGGGTGTTTCCAAACAGCCCTTTAAGATGAGTAGCAATACCCTGTAGATGGATGCGGTTGTAGATTTTATTCATACATCAATAATAAAGACAACACAAATAGTTTGGCAAAGTTTGTCTGTTTTAATGTCAAGTATCGAAAACAGGGAGTACAACGAACATCAGCAATCGCTCAATACTCTGACTCTACTTATTTCATAAAAAATTGGGTTCTTATACCCATAACTGGTCATCACTGACGTTTTGACCTGCGTCATTACCACTACTTCCTATGTGGCAAACTACACAAACCTAACAAGAGGTGGGATTGGTTCTGAGTGAAAAACTAAGAATAGGTTCCATATGTGTATAGAGTAACAAAAGAAGGATAGTTACCATCAGGTGGGGAAACTAAGCCCTCCCTTCAAAATGGCAACTATGAACGTTACTAAAAGTGTGACGTACCATTGGCTACACAAGCTATAGGACCCCCAACTATGTGGTGCCCTACAATTGGTTGGCTACTAACCCCTGCCTGTTCTTTTCCACCTAAATTAGCAGCACACAGACTGAACAACCAGGTGCGGGTGAGCTTGTCTCAATACCAGCTTCCCACCAATTAGTCATATCATCCATCATCACCTCAATGGTCCAGGATCAATTAGTGCTTTGAAGTAGGCCTTGAGTTTGTACTGTTCTCTGAGAATGTTTAAGGAGTATGGGCACCAGCCGGCCTCTGTGCGTAGGTGTGATCATCTCGTTTGTCCAACTTCGTTCCATCACGTGACAGGACACCATGAAATCAAGCCTTTTCGTGCATTTGATTTTATTCTTCAATAGTCCTCTGACATCTTTTGTTTTTGCTAGACCTCTCTGAACAGGAGCTTCTGTTTTTTTACGTTAATTGTATCAAATCTCAGCCAATTCCAGTGTGATAAGACCTTGTCTTTCTTGGCTCAGTCAACGCCTTCGCTGAACTTTTAATCTGTTTAATTCAAATGCTTTTCTTAACTGCAACACTGAAAATGAGGCCATCTTGCTTGTTCAGTACTGCTTATATACGTAGCAGAAACATCCATCCTTTACTTGTCCATATGTTCTTATAGAGGTATATATGTATATATATTTTGGCGCTTGCCGCGGTCTAATCTATTCAAAAGCATGTGGCTAGCTTCATGATTGCTTTGCAGCTTGCGTTTCATTGCATCTGTACACGTTTAAACTAACTAAGTGTTACGCTCGCCTGGTATCCACAGGGACGCCACCCAGCCCTGGTTGGATGATTTGCACTCTCGAACCCTCTCCCGGTCCCTTGGTAAGGCCTCTTGTTAAAGATGGGTCTGAAATATTGGAGAGCTGGATTCAATACCAGATTGTCTTTATGTTTTCCCACCTCCCTTGGCCTCAACTCCTTCCTCCCCCTTGGGGCTTCTCCTCACCTTAATATGTAAGAGGTGGATTCTCCATCCTGCTCCTTGTGGCAGAGGCGCGTAGATGTGGGGTGTGAGCAGCAACCAAGTTACATCACTGGTGCAAGCCCGCTGTGGGAATCCAGGCCTGCTGTGTCTCCATAGGTTTGCTGCTTTACAGTCTTTACATGCAGTTCTTATGTTCCTCTGTGTCTTTTCTCTCTTTGCAGGTTGCGATGTTCCTCGCCGAGCGCCGTAATGTTCCAGCAATGATGCTGACCAGGAGATGACAAACCAGGTAAGAATTGTGTGGCTTTCTTCATTCAGGAGGAAACGTGAGTTAAAGCTTACTAATGCTGTCTTTCTTTTCTCCTCTTTCCAGGTTATGGTATTCCAGGATGCATGCGGTGCCAGATGATGGAGTTCGTACCTTCAGGTGAGTGGAACTGAAGTCAGCGGTGGATTGAAGACAGGATACTGTTCCGGGTAAGTTTCGTAGTGTTCTTTCTCTCTCTGCAGGTCCTTGGTTTCAGGTAAGCTGGCTTCAAAGAACTGGACATGGTGAGCGTTACGCTGCCCACAGCAGAATAACGCAAAGCATGTTCTGCTGTTTGGGTGTGGTTCAAATAGTCTCAGGTAAAGTAGTCCAGGTAAAATAGTCCCAGGCCTGCCACACCCAAAGTAGTCCAGGTAAAGTAGTCCCAGGCCTGCCACACCCAAAAGACTAGACCGCATAGCTCAGTTCCTTGTAACTGAGCTATGTGTGTGCTTCCATGTTGGCTGAAACCCCCAAGTTAAATAGTCCCAAGTAAATAGTCCCATTCTAATGTTGGTCTTCATGATGGTTATGAGCCTGGCACCAAAGGCGCCAGGACTGACTCCAAGAGAGTCTTGGATGAGGTTTTAAGGCCTTTTACCTGGCGCTAACTGGAAGGCTGACTTGCCAGTGAGGGCCAGGGGCAAGAGTCATGAAACTAAGTATCTTCATCAGGTTTATTGCATAAGTCTCTTCATCTTGATCCCAAGATGTCACTTAACCTTGGTGCTTTTTTGTTCTTATAAATCGTCTGCCTCTCTCGTCTGGTTATCTTTCTATATGGGTGTCGATTCACTTTGTATGACGTCACCATTCATCTTTGCCATTTAGTTTTTCTGCTTCTTCAGGAATCTCGTTTAAATGGCCATCATATTGTCTTGTATGCAGGTATGGTTTCTTCAATGGGTACTTTACCTCCCATATTCTCTTAGGTATAGTTATTCTTATGGGTACTGCACAAAGTCCTCACTCTTCTCTTTGCTGGTTTAATTGTTCAGTATACGTCACATACTTTGGTTCATACTTTTCCGATAATGTAGGTGGGGCAGTTGGAGTGGGGGTACTTGGCTCCTCCTCTACACTCCCCCCCTCTAGGTAATTCATCGACCACTGTCACATCATCTTTTACATCTAGATATTATGGTCTACAGAAATGCTTCTTAGGGATCCATATATGTATGAGTTCCTGTCATGAGAATGCACTGTCAACTTGGACTGCAATAGATCCATTTTCCCACATACTTCTTATGGTCCTTTCGATACAGGAACTTAGATCCCTCAGGGGAATGCATACTGGCCTTCACAAAGTCTCTGATTTCTTCATCAGTCAGATCTTTAGGCTTCCATCCTGATTCAACATCAATCATGATTTTCATCCGTATGGCTTTCTTTGCTGTCTTCTTGCACTGTGAGATTATTATCTTGATCACACAGAATCCAAGCAATATCATTACTATCAGGGATCCAAGCAACTTGAAAGTGTCTGCCATCCATTGTGGAACCCACGAGAAGAGTGATCCAAACCAGCTGTCATCAGCAATGTCTCCCACTTCGTTTATCATCTGGCCATGGAGTTTGGTCAGCATGTCTATGGCCTCGGTCAAGGCTCCATTCTCGTCATCATGAGAAGGTATAAACATGCAACATGATTCTCCAATTCTGGCACAAGCACCTCCATCCATAGCTGTGATCATGTCCATGACACATTTATTCTGGAGGGTCATTAGTCTTATAGCTCTCATCTCTTCTCTGATTGCATTGAATCCCTTTATGGTAGTATTAATCGTCTGTAGCAATTTCCCATCTGGTGATCTGTAGCCACTTGATATTTGCTCTAACCTGAACTGCTAATAGAAAGATTAATAAAAACACTGAAGAAGTCTGGCTGAACAGTCTTTGTTCATGTGGAATAGCATCAAAAGCGTCCATTGATTTTGCTCAAAAGTAATTCTCCCTCTTCATCCTCTTCACAAGTTCTACAGACCTCTTCTTCCCCAGGTGGGCATCTGCTTTTGGAAAACTGTAAAGGTTCAGATCACTTTTTGGAATCACCAATGCAGGAACATGAACATTCACCAAAGTGCCGATTCCTCCCCAATCTTTAGGCAGTCTGATGTAGGCCTTGGATCCACAAGCCCAATAATGATCCATAATGACTGCTGTTCCAATATTCATTCCTGGTGCATCGAAGATTCGTCCACAGCTCTGATTCTCCCCCATTTGTTTTGTACCATTGTTCCTAAAGCACAATTTAGTGCTTTCCAATGGTACTATCTGCAGGGGTCCTCCTATGTCTTCGACCCATGTCAGTAATTTAGAAAGTTTTGGCCATAATGGTTTACACAACATTTGTGCATTCTCGATTGTTGGTTGGTATTGACCCATTATTACCTAGTCTCTGAAGATTACTACTCCTTCTTCCCAACCATCTGGTGATAGAACAGATCCCCAAATCTGCATCTGGCCTCTGTTTTTCCATCTACGGATATCTTTTGCAGATTGTCCTGGAACTTTCTCTATCCATCTGTCTTTTTATAGCAGCAGCTAATGACGGCCATAAAGTTTCTACTATAATCTCCACACGTGACTTTTCTTTGGGACTTGTGCTTGGGCCTCTTGCCACTGGAACAGGTCTGTCTGCATGTATTCTTTGTGTTTCCTTTCTCAACCCCTTACCTTGCCTGATCTGCCGACTATGTTTCCGGCGCTTAAAAGCATTTTCTGAAACAAATGCTGTGTGTGATTGATTACTAACAACATCCATTTCAAGCTCGGGTATCTTCCCATCCTTTCTTGGGACAGGAATAACTATGTAGGGTCTAGGCTGCCTTGTAGTTGCCACATTCACCCTTTCCTTCCGCTTAGAAACATATACAGGATTCTTGGCCCCATGTGCTCCTATATAAAATGCAGTTCTCACTGTGAGTGAAAGCAATATGAGTATGAATATAATGCATGTGTAAATGACACAAAGATATGTCACTTTGCAACATTTGCTTCTTGGACAATGTGTGCACCAGTTCTCATGGGGCAACACAACATTACTATTGAAATTCCCCATCTCGATCATTTGATGCTAGGAAGGAAAAACAGGCTTTAATGGCTCTGCATTTTAGATTGCTTTCTGGAAGCTGTTGTCTTCATTCAGCGTCCGTCCTCGATCATTATCTACTTTCTGGATACTTAAGAAATGACTTTATCGCTCTTTCTCTGGTACCAGTTTTTTCACCAGTCGGGATGCACATGTTCCTTTATCGTGAAGAAAAATGACCTCTGCAAGTTTCTACAAGATCAACTCCCAATCGATGCCTCGAATCTGCTTCAGTCCAGATGACATGTAGCTTCCCTGTCAGCATGAACAAAACGTTTTGTCTTTTATTCGCTTCCTCGATCTGTCCCTTGGAGGAAAGTTTCTAACCGCTCTGTGATTTCTTTCCGAATAGATGCTCACCTGGATCATAATACTTCCCAAGATTACATCCAAGTTTGCAGCGTTTCTTGGATATCTAAGGAATGTGTGCAAATCAGTGTGCCTCCCACCAAGATGCAGGTATTCTTCAATTAGCTGAAAGAACACCACGCGGACCAGTCTATGAGCTGCTTCGTCTGATAGGGGCATCTGTGCTCTTCTCACTGTACTCTAGCAACTTCAAGAATTGTTCTGCAGTGACTGTGAGCAATCTTCCTATTATTTTTTCATCGTCAGGATCTCGAATGAAAGCTGGAATGCGTCAAGTTCTCCCCACCTGTATCGGGATAAGAACATAAGACCAGCTCAAAATACATAAGTAGGTGCCTAGAAATGTCATCACTGGGTAACACCATGATTAGAACCAAACAAGAACTCTGTGTGGAAGGAATCAGGGTATTGTACCCTCTTGCAATTGCTGTATCCACGATCATAATCTGGCATATTCTTATTCTTATCAAGGCTTTACATTTGCCTCAGTCCAAAGTCAATAAACCTTTCTCACTTTTCTTGTTATCAACGCTAAAGCATGCCTCATTCCAAAGTCAACACGCTACTGTGGCTTTAAGAATGCAGATCTTCCCTTAACCCTGCAACTAGGATGCACAGAGTGTTAGAATGTGTCTTTGGACCCTTTTATTTATAGGTCAAAAGGGAGTGTCCAAAATCAAGCCACAGTCCAATGGAAGGGTTCTTTACACTTTACACTTGTCAGGTTATGCGTCCTTCTTGCTCAGCATAGATCTCGTCTGCACATGCTGTGGTTCTTCCCCGATGATTGTAGCTTCTTTGCGGAGGGGTGTAGTCAGAGGGGTTTCGCCAGAGTAGACTTTTATAACTCCCAAGGAGATCCCAGCACACCTACCATGCAATTTGACAGCAGATGGCGTTACGTCCTCAATGACAAAAGGGCAGTTGAACCTGGGCTCGTCCCACCTTTTCCTTGTGTGGTTACGAACTAGGACTGCATCTCTGGGATAAAGTTTGGGAATATAAAATTCCAGAGGTTGGGTTGCTGAAGCATCTCCTTCTGTGTTCTGTACTGCCCTACACCCTCGTCTCTGCAACTGTCCTGAAATTACAGAAAAACTGGAAGTCATACAGTTCAACAAAGTGAGGTCCATTATCCGATCTCATTACTTCGCACACTTCCCATCTAGGAAACACTTCTCACACTAAAAATGTGGCTGCACAGGTAGAGTTTGGATGTGTGCATGGACCTGCCTCTATCCATCTAGAAAAAGGACATACTACAACAAGCACATATCTATATCCATTGCAAACTTGTATCATGTCAACATAGTCGATATGAAAGTGCTGAAAAGGGCCATTAGGTCTTGGAATGACTCCCCTCACTATGCGTACTGTATGCCCAGCCGTGAATTGTTGGCAAACAATACAATTTACCATTAAAAAATGCAACATGTTCCATTAGGTTCGGCACAAACCATTCCTCAGCAATAGTTACAGCAAGATTCTCCGTAGTTGTATGCGCTGGGTAGTGTAGCTGTTCCAGTGCCACCCTTAACAAGGCTATAGGCATCACTGGTTTACCAGTGCTGTCTTGTCACCACAGTTCTTCAGAGGGGTTTAAAGAACACCCTCTACGCTTCCTCAAATTATTTTCCTCTTGCAGTGCATCCCCTTGGAGCTCCACTATTTGTGCTTTATACATATGATTATATCCTTCAACGACAGTTCTCATCACATTCATACTTTCATTCACATCATTGGTCTCAATATTCATCTTCCCTGTATCTGTATTTGCTATGCGATTGGCTTCAGCGTTTGCTACTTGATTTTCGCTGCGAGATAAAATCTGTTCCTTTTGTGTGAGCTGTGCATTTAATGACTGCTATGCCCACTGGGAGCTGTAGTGTCTTAATAAGCCTGTCCAATAAGGCTGCATGCTGCACTGGCGTGCCGCAAGCTTGGAGGTAGTCCCTCCTTTTCCAACATACTAATCCTGCTGGCACCGTTGACGTCACATAGGCGGAGTCGCTGCACACTGTTACTTCCTGGTCTGCGTGATTCTCGATCATGAGTATCAACGCCAGTAATTCTGCAGCTTGCGCTGAATAATGAAATGGCAATTGAGTACTAACGAGCACTCAGAGTTCTCCATTTGCCAGATGTTTCACCACAGCGGCACCTCTGTATCTTTGTCCATCATTTTGATTGATTCTCGAATACCCATCAATGAAAAAAATCTCTCCCCCTGCGAGTGCATTCTCCTTTACTCTAGGGATTTCATCATAGAACTCTTCATAATTTGCCCAATCTTGTATGGGCTCTCGTTCAGTGATTGGCTCTGCTATAAATATTGCTGGGTTCACTATTGTACATTGAACCATTTTAATAGCTGGATTTGATATGACTACCTCATAGACATAAGCCCTTTGAGAAGTCAACATGCATTTCTTTTTTTCCAAAATGGCAAATAGTGCATGTTCAACAAATAACGTCATGTGACATCCCATCACTATGTTTGTAGCCTTTTCTATGGCGAATGCGGCGGCTGCCAAACTTTGTTCGCATGGAAAGTGACCTCTCATTACTGGGTCTAAGATTCCTCTGTAATATGCAATGGGCTTATACCCCAACGTGGTTCTCTTTGTGCTGTCATAAAAGTACCATATGTATGTGAGAATAAAAATAATTCCTCTGCATAGTTGGGGATCCCTAGAACTGGGACTGTGCAGATTGCTTTTTTCAATTAATCAAACCCTTCTTCCATTACCATAGTCCACACATGTTTTTCTTGTGTTGCCTGTGCTTTCTTTAAGGCCTGTAAGAGAGGCCTTGTATACGAGCTGTAGTCAAAGACCCATGCTCTGACATAATTACATAGTCCCAGAAAACTCTGCATCTGTTTTATCATGTGTGGCTTAGCTTTTTTTTAAATGGCCTCAGCTGTTTCAGGGGTAACCTTCTTTCCCTCATGTGAAATTCATTGGCCTATGTACAACACGTCTTGTTGACAATACTGTAACTTTTCTTTGTCAACCTTATATCCTTTGTCAGCAAGTATAATCATCAGCTGAACAGAATTGCATCTGCACTATTCCTCTGTTGTACTGCAAACTAAAATGTCATCTACGTATTGCAGCACAACGCTTTCTAAAGCAATATTGCCCAAGTCCATCAGAAGGACTCTATTAAAAATCAATGGGGACTCACAGTACCCCTGGGGCACCCTTGTGCCTTTCAGGCAAACTTGTCTGAAGGTAAACAAAGTCAAATCTTGTGAGTCTTTGTGCAATTGGATTGTTAACAATGCATTTTTCAAGTGAATCACTGTGAAATATCATGCATCAACAGGTATATTACACAGAATTGTAGATGGATTTGGGGCTAAAGGGAACTCGGCCTCTACAATTTGGTTTATTGGGCGAGGGTCTTGGATTAAATGCCACAACCCCTCCTTACTTTTTTCACGGGGTACACTGACGTATTACATGTTGACTCTGACGTCACTAAGATACCTTGCTCCATCATGGTGGAAATCGACTTGAAAATGCCTTCATCTGCCTCTTGAGACATAGGATATTGTCGTGCTCAAGGTAAAATTGCTCCTGGTTTTAATCTAATTTTCACTTCCCCAACCCCTTTCAGTAAGCCTACGTCATAGGGGCCAGTGGTACATAATGAAACGGGCACTTTTGCCATATCTTCATCAAAATATTCAGTACACTTCTGTGCTAGCATCATTCTCTGTGGAACTTCTCTCTTGATCACCTTTACCCAATAAGTAATGCACATTTCAAATATCACAAAATCATCAGATAGGTAATCTCCAAACAATTCCTCATCAGTGACATCTGTCACTCTGCAGCCTTCTTCGATGGCAATTATTGTGCTCCGTTGTCTACCCTTATCATCAATTGCATCGAGTAACACCATATTTTCTCGGACTATAGCTGCTTCTATGTCTAAGGGAAAAATGTGCCCCTCCTCTTCATCCATAGGTATCTGAGGTCTAAATAGAAACTCATCTGGTATTCTCATGGTTCATGCGGTATCGCCCTAGGAGCTGTCTGTCCTGGACATGCCATGATCAATTCACACAAGTTTAAATAATGCATTCCCGGTGTTGATCATATTATGCCTTCATCTGTAAACAAAATGGTCATATTTAATTTTGTCATCAAATCTCGTCCTAAAATGTTGATGGGTGTTTGCCTCGAATAAAGCAGTGACACCTTCATATCACATTCTCCTATAGAGACCGGTAATTCTTCTGTGAAAGGAACTCAACTTGTTGCTCCTGTAAAGCCCTGAGTGTTCATTGCATTGCCAGACATTAAACATTTGCCCTCACGTATACACGAGCGCATTGCACCTGTGTCCACTAAGAACGAAAAAGCTTTGCCACCTATATTTACGTCTATCCTCTGTTCCTCATGAGGATTCTGAGTTATAGATAGGACTGAACACATCAGGTCTCCCAGTAAGCTGTCCTATTGCGGGTACAGTCTCACTCCATCACTCGTGAATGGATTTCCTCCATCAACGTGACGCCTCCTATTCTACGCCTCATTGCTGGTTCTCTGTTTGTGTTTCTGCCGAAGTTCCATAGGAGATTGCTGCGATTGTCCTTGCGGTTGGTTACCTGTCATTTGCTGTGATTGCAAACCTTGCTGCACTCTCAGCGCTTGCTGCTGCACTGTTTGATTTTGCACAAACCCAATTCCGCTCTGCTGCGAATATGCAGGTGGATTTGGCATTCCCATCTTGAAAACTGATCATTCTGCACCATCCCTTAGTTTCTACACAGAAGAGCCATGTGCCGTGTCATTCCACATGTCCAACATATAGGCAGTTGTCACCCCATCTGCCCATATTGCATATTCTGATTACCGTTTTGCATATTCTGAAAACCTCCCTGATTAGTCTGCCAATTGCTTTAATTACCTTGCCAACTTCTTCCTCAATATCCCCTTCCTCGTGGAGCATATCCATTATTTGTCTGGTCAAACTGTCTTTGGTTATTTACTTTTGGCATGTTCACTGCCTGCTGCGAATTCGATCTGCCTACGCTAGTTAACATTGCCCCTTCAATGGCGTACTTGGACAGTTTTTACAGAACCAATTTTGCTTCCTCACAGTTTTGCATATCGTCTTTTTTGCGATTCTTTTCCTGCAGGAGTCTGCAGTAATGTACAATAGTTAACTGGATTTCCGACCAACGTTTAACTTCTATACCCACTCATTTCTTGAGCTGCTTCTGTACCTGCTCTGGCAGCCCTTGGCATAATATATGATAAATACAGGTATAGATTTCCCCCAAGCCTCATGACTCTCAAGTGTCCAAGCGTCTTGGAAATTTTGAATGTAAACTAACGGATCATCCCCTTCCTTTATCTTTCGTGTCATTATAGATCCCATATCCGATGTGTCCGGGTATCGTACTCATAGCGCTGTCCAAATTGCTGCTCTGCAGTTATTAAATGGTGCTCCATCATGTGAGGTGTTGACTGTAGTCAAGCCAGGGTAGCCTGCCCGTGTCCATACGTCATCAGCCCTCTAACCAAGTATGGCGATCAGAAGACCTTTAATATCCCCTTTAGCTAATGTATTCCCTCCTGTCATTTTTTCCAACTTATGTATCCATTTACCAGCGCCGGAAGTTAAACTTGGGAGTTTGCACCTTAAATTATCTCTGTCCATTTGGGGCCACTCTATGTAGTGCGGCCTGGCCCCTCCCTTTTCTAGCAAGGGGAATTGTGACACCCCAAACTCGTTCTCATCTCTCATTATTTGTTTATCTGCTTCAGTGGTAATATTCTCATATCACTGTCTACCTTGCAGTGATCTTAACCATCTTACATAAGGTCGGGGACTCCCCCCTCTGACCATGGGGATGCACCTTATGTCGGTCTGACTGTGTCAGTGACTCCGGTGCCTTAGACATAGGTATTTTTAAATCTGACCATCTTACTCCCTTATCCATAGGTGAACATCCCTCTGGACCACATACATCACTTCTCTCTTCCCTCTGGAAGGTTTCCCTTTCTTCGTCTGATACTTCTTGTGCACAACTCGTGCGGCTTCTCTCATCATCTCTATTTAATGATAGTCTGTCAAAAGACAGCTTCTTGTGTCTCGCACTACAGGAGGCTTCCTCCGTGTCATACAACTGAGTGCTCTTGAGACGATCATTTTTTCCCTTCCCTTGTGATTCTTTCTGGGCTTGCATTTCGTGGTATACTTTATTGATTGTTTCCCCAATAGTCCGCGAGTCAAACTCGTCTTTAGCTTTACTCTAGACATATCTGGATCCGAGTGACTCGGATCCCGGAAAAATGCTACCTGTGGATTTGGTTGGCTGATTTCCCTTTCCAAATAATTGAGATTGCGTGCTCTCTGTCTTCTTTTGTGTTCCATGTTGTCATCGACTTCTCTGCGCTTTCTCTCACTCTGTCATCCTCTTTCTTTTTCATATCCCTTAGTTCATATGCCCTTCGTATCTCCTCATCCCTTCGTCTCTGTATTATTTGCTCTCTTATCCTTTCCTGTTCATCGTCTTTTATTCTTTTTCTTCCTAGTCTTTCCTGTTCATTGGCTGCTCTTTGTCTATTGTCACGTTTTCTTTGCTCTTCTGCTCTCTCTTGTTTTTTAGCTTGCTCATCTTGATATAGCTGTTCTCGTCTTTGTCTATCTTTTCTTTTCGCTCCCTCATCTTTCAATCGTTCCTCCCTTTCTTTGTCTTTTCTATCCTGTTGGTCTTGATCTCCCCTTGTCTTACATCCGTGATGCCTTTACAATCGAGTTTAAGTAAAATCTGACCTCCCATCCTTTCGTTCTGTAATAGCGCTATCTCATCAGTTTTATCCTTGTCTTCTTTCCATCTCTTTATTTCTCTCCTTATATCTAGAGATGTACTTGATCAATCACTTCTCTCCTTATCGCGTCTCTCCTTGTCCCTCGGAACTTTGGAGGTTTTATCTTTCTCAGTATCTTTCTCTAGGCCCTCATCACTACTTTGCATAGGTGACTCAAATGATGGATTGCTATACCCCGTTGCTGCTTTAAGTTCCCTGAATGGTATAACCCTTCAACATTCTTAGCTAAGTCTTTTATTTCAGACAGGCGGGTGGAGCATAAGGCTCTTCACCCCCCTGTTTGCATATGTTTATTATCCAATCTAAAGGAGGCTCCTCCTCCTTTTCGTGTTCATACATTTTCCAAAGTTCTAGAATCGCAAGGTGCTTTTCTAACTTGTTCCCTGTGTACGCTGCATGCAAATATGTCATCATATGCTGCAGAACTGCCTTCTATAATGATCTGCCTTGTGGCTGTCAGGAATCAAGGTTGGCACAGGTGTGGAGTGCTAACATACGCTTATTGAGACATTAGGTGCTGGAAGGACAAGGAAACAACAGTTCCCAGCATCCTTTGTGTTATTTTGTAGATTGGCCCGTGCGCGCCTTGCCAGATGTACTGCATCAAGAATCAAGGCAGCTTAAAGGCAGGCAACGGCAGTTTGCAGGTGTGGCTTATTGTTGATTTGGAGCAGGAGGCAGGCGGCCGCGTTCGGCAACAGGAGGAAGGCGTCCGCGTGCGACGAAACGAGATGCAGAGGAGAAACGCTTGATCGCACACGTTCACGGTGCGGTAGGAGCAGGAGGGGCGCTGAGTAGCGGGCAGAGACAACGCTTGCTGTTCTTCGTCTGGGAAGTCCCACAGGGCTCCCCAGACTCAAGATAAGTACTTGTGGGGGCAATATATTTCTGAACTTCTTGGAATGATTTACCGCTGTTTCAATATTTGTCTGGGAAGTCCCGCGGGCTCCCCAGACCTGAGATAAGTAACGCGCTAATCTCTTTGAATTCAATCGGTGTGAAATACCAAAGTGTGTTTGTTACTCGTATGTTACAAGAACTTTGCCAATCTTGTGTTGGGTTAATGCAGGAAGTACTGCATATGGACAACGACATTTCACTAGTGCCAGGAACTAAAGGAAATGCATTTATGTTGTATGTTGCTAACGTTGCCCGAAGGGCCATGTGTATTGTCTAATCATTTTGGGAAGCTTTCCCTTATGTGTGGTCATATTGCTTGCTTATGTGTTGTAAGAGAATGATATGTCAGAGCAGGATACAGTACACGTACTAAGGTGTGCTATTCAGGAATCAGGTACATGTTAATAGTGCAGGTGATATTTCTGTTCATTGAGATAGAGTAGGGTTTTTCCTGGTGTTTCCCCAGTCTCATCCACATTAGGAGTTTCCTTAACCTCTTTCCGGTGTTTCTAACTTCCCCTCCCTATCCACAACCTCTCCCTAACCCCTCTTCCCCCCATTGGCTGCCACGTGGTGACCTGTTTCCTAAATCAGGCGCCTGTGCCAACCACGGTGGGAGGGTCGAGTTCATTCGGCTTCCGTGGTTCGGGGGAGAGTGTCGATCTCTCTTCCTTCCAGTTAGTGTGATTGTGACAGTGGCCATGGCATAAACATTTGGTTTGCGGTTCCTTTAACCCACTCTGCACTGTGTTGCTTAAGTTTAAGCGCATACTTGGGTAGCTGTTTGCAGAGATGCACTAATGGAGTAACTTCTTCCATTTCTAACCTTCACTTTTCTCTTTGCTACCAATTGCTTATGCTTCATTTACAGTTTCCAATTTACGTCTCAAACAAAATACACTTATGAGCGAGCACCAATCGTTGCAAGCTCCAATCCCATCAAAACACAATTTTTTACTTTAATCTTGCTATAAAACAACCTTCAAACTTTAATTCTAAAACAATGCATTTTCCTGTCTGAACTTCACGCTTCTCTATTCCATAAATATGTTTTCTTTCAACTGTGATGTCATCACACCTTTCAATCACATAAAACAAACAGAGAAACTTGACCGGCCACATGTACTATTCACAATCTTCTCCTTAAGACTCATCTTGCCCTCTAAAATTGCTCCGATTGGAACTTAAACCTATCTCTTTCTGGATCGTTTTAATCGATCCGTCTCCCAAGTCATCCACTTTATGGGACTCCAGATAAAAGGTTTCTGCTAGTACCCTTTAAAGTCTAGGAACAGCGCGTATTCTCTTATGGTGGCCTCACTCATGACTATTCTTCTTTATATATTGCTTGGCCACAATATCTGTAAAGGACCAGAGTGGGGTGTCTGTACTTCTGCTCTCTATATGGTAAAGGAGAGGCACAGAGGACCCCAGCCAAGATTCTCTATAAGGTAGCACTGGACAAGCAATCAAGGCCCAGCTTCTCAGGAGGTGATGAAGGCTGGTTCTTAAGTACAGTGTAGTCCCCAAGCCCCCACAAAGGAATGTCGACACACTGTATTACTGAAAACACAGTCTTTATATAATTAATATTCAAAGGTATGTACACTATCACAATAACGCACTTTGTACTCAGAAATCAACAATGGCAAATATATACAATTCTAAAGTGGTACCACCAATATTATCAGATCTCATTAAAGTGCATCAACTATACTGTCAGAATGTCACACAGATCGATAACAAGGAAACCAGCAATAGAGAAAGGAGGAGAAGCAAGATGGTTGAAACAATAGGCAGATTACTGGCCACTACCGATAAGCACAGTTCTGTGTGGAGATCCCCCCCACCTGGGCAACCTGTAAAATAAAGATATAGCACCAGCCCAGTCCATATATTGCTCAATAGTCTTGTTCTCTCCTATAATGTTTTTACCCCCCAATGTACCTGGTGGAGCAGAGTTCTTCGAAGAAGCGTCGACGGATCCTTCTTAAGTGACTCCCTTTCAAGCAGGAGCCACGGATCGTCGAGAGGCGTCGAAGAAGGTGAACTTGGCGTCAACGGCATTGATGAGAAGTTTGAGGGTGCCGAGACCACGGCGTCGATCCAGGCGGTGCTCGTCAGAGACGTCCTGCGAGGATAAGGTGTGCGGGGCACCTCAGCGATTGATTGTTCAGGACTGCAAAACGTTTCTGAAGAACTGTGGCCCAGCAAGGGCGTCGAGTCGTCAAAGTCTTTGTGGCCTTCAGGTGGTGGGTGACCCACCGGCGGATTCTCCTCGGCACGTCGGCGGCCTTGACTCTCTCCGGCAGGATAAAGTGGTCGTCGTTGCGGACAAGGGAGTCCTTCGATTCAAATGTTCTTAGGCAAAGGAACGGGCGGCTCCGGTCGTCGGCGGCACGGCGTCAAGCGGTCCCCTCTTCTGGGGTAAGACGACTTCGACGGGCCTCCAGCAGTTACACAAACCTGCGAACCCCGGTAGACGGCAATGGACTTCGACGGTGGCAAAGTCCGGGTGCTTCACTTCGTTCTCCTCAGCGGTCCCATCTCGGGTCGGCAGCCTTTCGAGGGTCTAACTTCCAGGGAGCTTTGGCGAAGGTTAGCGGTGCTTGATGGACCATCGGAGCACGGGAAGAGGGCGCCTTTCCAGGTCCTCTCTCAGATCAGTCTTCGAAGAATTCGGCAGCTTTCAGATCAGGTCCAAGCAAATGCAACAGCAAGTCTTCTTCTTCCAGCTGGGCGTCGAGGATCAGCAGTTCCAGTTACTCTTCAAGAGTAGACACAGCTTCTGAACAATTTCCAGTGGTGAGAGGTCCCCAGATATACTATCCTGTCTCTCATCCACACTCCAGGGTCACACTCAGCAGCCAATCATACAGAAGGGTATTCATGCAGTCAGTCAGCAAATCAGGCACACAGTGCATTCAAGCCATCCTCCTCCCTCTCAGACACTCACAACAAGGAATGTGGATTGGGACAAGTACCCAGCCATTCAACACTACACACTGCATTCAGGCCAGTTTCGGGCAGGGACGTCTCAGTCTTTGTCTCTCATACCAGAAACCAGACAGCCACAACAAGAAGTGCATATTGGTCACACACTCCATTCAACCAGGTCCCACCCACAGGGTGTACCCACAACATACAGTCACTGGGAAGGCTCCAGCCAGTCTGGACTGGACTTCACATCAACACCATATATGGAACTTCCACCCAACAGCCAGTCACGAGGAAGGGACAGAGTCGGGGCTTCCCAGGACTTTGGGAAAACAAGGTAACAGGGAATAGAAAGCAAGAGGCCACAGGGGCCATCTTGTTTTCTATCAGGAATCAACTGATTCCAATGGCAGGGCCTGGGTTTCCCAAATTGGAGGATACTCAGAGCACCTGTCAAATTCAGCAGGGAGCTGCCACCAGCCCATACCTTGCTCTCTGGGCCACCCTCAGGTGCCCAAAAACATACACTAGGGGCACATGGTTGTACCCCCACCCATGGGTGCCATAAGGGTATCCCATGGGTCTGTACACCAAACCAAAAACAGGAAGAGCTGCACTGCCAGGAGTCCCACATGGACTCCTGGGCAGAAAACAATACAGAAGACAAATGAAAAAGGACTTCAGGACAAGGACAGGAAGGCTCTGTCCCTCCAATGCATTTCCAGCATCACAATATCTTATTTCTCATACATAGATATGTATTACACTCTTACTCTTGCGTTATATTTCTATCTCACCTCCCTCCGTTACTCTCCATTATTTACTATACATGCATGCCTTTGCCACACCCTTTGGTCTATTTACTTACTGTTCACATATTTTTCTTCTTCGGACCCTCGGGATCACCACTTTCATTACTGCCTCTTTGAGCCGCTTTTCGATCCGCTTCACGTAGATGTGGGAGGGTTTTCTATCTGAAAATAGGGGTCCAGTCAAACCGTCCCTTGCAAGGAGTTGGTTATACTAACCACTATCTACAGGGAGCTTCAAGGTCCTGTCAGCCAAATGGCAAAGTTTGTGTGATATTGCTGAGACTCTAAAGTTACTTATGTCGACGGCCAATGGTTATCTTATCAAACCATCCTATCTGTGCTACCAAGTGAGCTGGGTGTTCCCAAACAGCCCTTTAAGATGAGTAGCAATACCCTGGAGATGGATGAGGATGCAGATTTTATTCATACATCAATAATCAAGATGACACAAATAGTTTGGCAACGTTTGTCTGTTTTAATGTCAAGTTCCTAAAACAGGGAGTACAACAAACATCTGACTCTACTTACTTCATAAAAAAATTGGGTTCTTATACCCATAACTGGTCATCACTGAAGTTTTGACCTGCGTCATTACCAACGTCATCCTATGTGGCAAACTACAGAAACCTAACGGGAGGTGGGATTGGTTCTAAGTAAAAAACTAAGAATAGGTTCCATATCTGTATAGAGTAACAAAAGGAGGTAGTTGGATTGTTAACTTCAGGCGGGGCAACTAAGCCCTCCCTTAAAAATGGCCACTATGAACGTCACTAAAAGTACGACGTCCCATTGGCTAGACAAGCTATAGGAACCCCCCCCAACTATGTGGTCCCCTACAATTGGTTGGCTACTAACCCCCATCAGTACTTTTCCACCTACATTAGCAGCATGCAGACTGGACAACCAGGTGTGGGTTAGCTCGTCTCAATACCAGCTTCCCACCAATTAGTCATATCATCCATCATCACCTCAATGGTCCAGTGTAAATTAGTGCTTTGAAGTTGGCCTCGAGTTTGTACTGTTCTCTGAGAATTTTTAAGGAGTATGGGCACCAGCCGGCCTCCGTGTGCAGGTGTGGCATCTCGTTCATCCAACTTCGTTCCATCACGTGACTGGACACATTGAAATCTAACCTTTTTGTGTATTTGACTTTATTCTTCAATAGTCTTCTGACGTCTTTTGTTTTTGCTAGACCTTTCTGAACAGGAGCTTCTGTTCTTGTACGTTAATTGTATCCAATTTCATCCAATTCCAGTTTGATAAGACCTTGGGCCTCATTCCGAATTTGGAGGTAGCCATGGCGCTATTTTGGCTGCCTCCAAAACTGGGTCCGACTCCGGTTTGATGAGATGGGGACTTACCGGTCCATTCCGACCTTGGAGGAACTGCTAAGTCCCCATTTAACAAACCATTCCCTATTCCCATTTGAGCCCCTATAGGGCTCAATGGGAATGGGGAGGGCGCAAATAACGGCCCAGAGCATGCCAAGGCCTTTATTTGCGCCCTGGTCCCCTAATGGGAACCGTAAGGTACGTTTGGTCCGACCAAACGTACCTTACGGGTCCCGTTGGGGGACCTCGGAATAGGGCGCAAAGGGATTAACGGCACTGGTGTCCTTACGGGTGCCCGGTATCCCTTTGCGCCAGGATCGGAATGAGGCCCCTTTTCTTTCTTGGCTCAGTCAACTCCTTAGCTGAACTTTTATTCTGTTTAATTCAATTGCTTTTCTTAACTGCGACACTGAAAATGAGGCCTTCTTGCTTGTTCAGTACTGCTTATATACGTAGCGGAAACATCCATTCTTTACTTGTTCATATGTTCTTATAGAGGTATATATGTATATATATTTTGGCACTTGCCGCGGTCTAATCTATTCAAAAGCATGTGTCTATCTTCATGATTGCTTTGCTGCTTGCATTTCATTGCATTTGTACACGTTTAAACTAAGTATCTTCATCATGTTTATTGCATAAATCTCTTCTTCTTGATCCCAAGATGTCAATTATCCTTGGTGCTTTTTTGTTCTTATAAATTGTTTTCCTCTCTGGTCTGGTTATCTTTCTATATGGGTGTCGATTCACTTTGTATGACGTCACCATTCATCTATGCCATTTTGTTTCTCTGCTTCTTCAGGAATCTCGTTTAAATAGCCATCATATTGTCTTGTATGCAGGTATGGTTTTCTCAATGGGTACTTTACTTCCCATATTTTCTTGGGTATAGGTATTCTTATGGGTACTGCACAAAGTCCTCGCTCTTCTCTTTGCTGGTTTAATTGTTCAGTATACATCACATCCTTTGGTTCATACTTTTCAGGTAATGTAGCCAGGGCAGTTGGAGTGGGGGTACTTGCTCCTCCTCTACAGTGCTATTACATAACAAGACTGGCAAACATTTGCGCAGCTAGTCCAGCTATCATTTCTTATATGGTGTGGTATCTTTTGCTCAACATCACAGGTAAATCAAACATGAGTGTTATTATGAGGCTAGACTGGCTTTCATTGCTCCAGCCATTTGGACTTTCTTACGGTGGCCTGGCATTTTTACTGGTAAATGTCAACAGGAGAACGTTTAGACATGGTAATGGCATTTATTGGTGGAGTCTGCATGGATATCTATAGAAACACCTAGCATGAAAATATTGTTTCTACTTGCATACATTGCGGGCAAAGGCATCATGAAAATGTTTTGGAAAAAGCTCTTATGCAATGATGGTAACTTGGATGTATTGGATATTTCCATGTGCTCCATGTACAACTGATTGCAAACTTAGTGGCTTCATATCCAATTGTTCACAAACAAATTGTGCTAGAACAATCACCATTTAACCCATTATTTTAAAAATGTTCTCGGGGGGGATCCCCCCTCAGTACTCACCCATGTGTGTTGGTCCAGAGTCTGTCTACCCGCATATTCAAAGCAAACAATTAAGCCCCTCCCATTAAATCATTCATGAGCTGCCACAGGGTGCATGTATGCACCGAAACACATGAATGAGGATTTGAAGGCAAAGACAGCAAGAAATGGGTCAGATAACCGGAAGAGCAGGGGAAGATACACTATATCCTTGACCAAGTAGAATGAAAGATGTTTCCGCTTGATGTAGCTGCTATCATTGTAGTCAAGTGATGCCAACTTTGCAAGAAAATCTGAATATAATGATCTCTCTCAAACAATCTTAATTATTTCCTATATTTTATTTGTAATATGTATACTCTTTTGTTATCATCAACCAATCATTGTTCACATGTTACTTATTTTTTTATAACGAGCATGCAAAGATTATATTTCAAAGCAAAATCTTCCCAAATATTTCTTGTCTGCCAAGTACATTGATTTTTAAACTTTCCTTTCAATATTTAAATGGGCTCATATTTGAATTGCATATTTCCCCGAAAGACTTCTCATTGGTACAATAATGGCTGCTCAGACGTGGGTTTCGGGATGATTCCAAATTGTACACCCATGGCAATGATGATGTTGCAGATCAGATACAAGGGGCAATCGCTTCCACATGCACAAATGTATGAATCTGCAGAATTCACAAAAAAGGGTCACCCCAGATGACTCACAAGTTACTGCCAAATGCTGTTCCCACTGTCTTTTAGCAGCATACACACAGACAGGTTGGTATAAAGTAGAAACATCTTTTGAATGTATTATTTTTCTGCCATGACTATAATATTCTACAACATGTTTCCAGTACTACCATCTGTACATTACTTATGCATTTCTTGAAGATTGTATGTGATATATCCAGAAAAATACATAATAATTGTTATTTTACACTTGATGTTCCATGCATCTTTTCTGATCCATGAGTTTGATTGATCTACTTTGTTGTTTCAGTTGGCAGTTAGAGATCTATTAGAGATGAACGTTAACCTTTCAAAGTTTTACAGTTAATCATTATGATTTTTTTCTTTTGGACCATTTCATAATGTAGATGGAGTAAATGGTAGTGTACTTTGGATGAAAAGACAGATCCCCTAGGTAAGCATATATGTTTTGCATTGTGAGAGGTGTTGCTGTTTTGTAAAGTCTGTGTGTTGTCTATACTGGTGGCATTTAATGTATAGCATCATGCAATTGTATAGATTTGTTATTTCTTATTTTGTTCACCTATCTCTTCACTTATTGTGCTGATGATGATATTGTAATTGGCTTCTTTATGGATCATACGACTTCACACAAGAAGAACATTTACACTGCTTGTGTTTGCCTTGTGCTTGTCAAAGTTTAGGGTATATAGTCTTGTTGAATGTTATGTATGGAATCTGACAGTTCAGCCATTCTCCGTAGAGGGGAACCACCTCTTGTGAGGCTAGGGAGGTGAGCCCACTCCTCAAGTCACTCCTTAGGGGTCTGGGCAAGTGGGACTTCACTGGGAGTGACTCCACTGTCATGGACAATGACTCCCAGTCCAAGGAGGACCTCCGTGAATGGACTAAATTGTTTGCTGCATAGGACTGGAAGGACTGTGTGTTTTGAGAGTTTAACTACAAATGCCAGCAATCCTCCTTCCACCCTGTTGGTTTTATTTAATGCTGACTGTTATCTGAAGGCAGCCATAAAGAAAGAAGGACACACCTTTTTTATTGTGATTATGTATGTACACAGAATAAGAACTGTGAATGGAGAGTGAAGAGGGAAGCTGTGATTAACACCGACGGAAGGAGGAGAATCCATGGTACGCAGAGGCGAGCCTCTGTGACCACATCCTTGAAGGTCAGAGCTACGCAGGGCCTCAGAACCAGGGCTGGAGCAGCAAGAGCGAAGCTCGCTAGCTAGAGGCTCTGAAGCGGGTATGCTGACCATGCAAGAAGCTCCAGTCAGGAAAGGAGCTTGGATGGGAAGCAAACCGTAATGCTGTTGGCCCAGTAACTTAAGCCAAGACCAGGAGAAATCCTGGAGCCCCAGGATCTGAGCTCCACAGGGCGAGTGCGTGTACTGGCGAGACAAGCACGAACAAGGAGGCGACCGCTGCCATCATGAGGTAGCCAGCAAAGGTGATAAGCAGTGGGGTCAGAGACTGCCAAAGCTGTTCCCAGTACGAAACGCTGGAAAACCAGAATGAGCACAAGTCCCAGGTAATCTGGAATGAGAGAGATGCAAATATTGCATATCAAGGCTGGAGAAGGCCCCGCAAGCATCAAAGCCTGAAAGAGTTGAACCGGCATGCATCCCAAAGAGAGTAAAAGAAATATTAACTCTGTCTATGAAGGCTGGGGAAGCAATTTACAATACCAGAAAGCGAGAGAATGATATGGACATATGCTCTGTGAACCAGGGAGTAAAATGAAAACATTTGCTTCGTGTCCAGTCTGGGAAAGCCATTTGCAATTCACCATGTGTGCCAGAAAATGAAAAGAACATGTTTGCTTGTATCCAGTGGTAGAACCAGTTAGTAAATAGGACTTTGGACTCAAGACTCTTTATTTTGGTTTTCGGTGAGCACCCTTAGTTTTTGGCTTGGAAGATAGGGAATTTCCCTCAGAGCAACAGGGCCAGTTAGGCATTTTTCTTTTATTTGAATAAACCTATACATACCATGACCCATTGTTGTCTGAATACTTCTTCTGGTTCGCCACAGTACCATATAACAAGAGAAATATATTGCTACCTCTACAGTCAAAAATTGCAATACCTATTGACCTATTACAAGTATCAATATTTGTTCATACTTCAGTTATCTTTTTTGATTTCAAAGGAGTCCATTCTAATGCCTGAGCAATATGATGAAACACAAGGATATCAGGTACAAGAGGTGTATTGAATTTTTGTTTTTATGATGGACCATGTATAAATGGATAAACCTACACATTAGAGCTCATGATGCCACTTTTTCAGAATATACACAAGCTTGTTCTTGTGTCGTTATTCTTCATGTAAATTAAAGAATACAATGATTGCTTTCACAACAGGATAACAATGTGATGGTGACTATTGATTCTGGACCACACGACCCCACACAAAGAGCGAGCACAGGTGTGAAAAGATTAGATGGTTTTAGTTTGTGTTATTGTTTTTATAAAGTGACACTGCAAACTAAAATGTATTTTATTTGATAACTTGCAGTTGCTTTTAAAACGAATGTGTGGCCCTCATTACGACCCTGGCGATAAGCGAAAAACGATGCCGGTAAAGGATTACCGGCATCGCTTACCGCTAGGTCCTATTATGATCCAAGGAAGTGCAATTAGCGGCACCGTAGTTAACGGTGTCGCTAACAGCACCAAGGGCACGGGCACGTGACCCCCCATGCCGGAAATAGCAGCATGGCGCAAATTGGGGAACATCACGAGTCGAGCGGACATGCTCTTAACGCCCTTGCGAAGGCCGTAAACTACCTTACTGCCATGGTGCTAATACCACCATCACGGACCAACCGTAAATGGCCCAGCTGTCACAGGTGCACACAATCAGCACAGGTGGAGGCAATACAGACTGGCCAAGTACAAAAGGAGCACACCCCATCCCTTCCCACACTCCACAATGATTCCAATACGACTAGCAATGTTGGGGCTGGAGGACCTGATTGCAATGGAAACGCTACAGCAACAACAACTACTACAACAGGCAGCACAGAGGAGACGCAGGAGGAGAAGGAGGCCAAGGCAGGGCCAGCAAGCCCCACCAGCACAGCCAGTGCTACCACGCAGGCAGCCCCCAATCCCACGCATCAGAGCCAGTCCATTCAACCTCACTGCTGAGCAGATCCACACCCTGTACCGTTTGGACCGGGACACCATCACCACCATCGTGGACATGATACACAACAACATCGTCAGCATGATTGAAACACCCACCGCCATCCCCCCCCTACTGAAGTTAGTGTCCGTGCTCCACTTCCTGGCCACAGGCACCTACCAGCACACAGTGGGGCACTTGCATGGCATTTCACAACCACTATTCTCACGTACGCTGAACCAAGTGCTCAATGCCCTCCTCAAGCACACAGACGACTACATTACCTTACTACGGACTGCCCAGGAGATGGCAAACACCAAAGTGGGTTTCCATGCACTGGCCGGCATACATGGTTGCATTGGTACCATCGACTGCACCCATGTGGAATTGGTGGTCCCACATGCCATGGAGGTAGCATACCGCAACCGTAAGCAATACCACTCAATCAACGTACAAATGGTATGTGACTCTAACAGGATCATCACACATTGTTGTGCCCGATTCCCCGGATCAACCCATGATTCAATGGTCCTGCGGAACTCCACAATACCACACTACATGGAGCGACATGCAGGGCCGAGATCCTGGCTACTTGGTGAGTCTTATGTCATGGCCATGGAATTGTGAAGTGGATAGGTGATTGACGTACCAATGCATGCTTTACCTGGCTGAGAGGGGTGGGGGGAGGATGCATACTTCATCTGGCTGACAGGGGGGGAGGATGCATACTTCATCTGGCTGACAGGGGGGGGATGCATACTTCATCTGGCTGACAGGGGGGAAGGATGCATACTTTATCTGGCTGACGGGGGGGAGGATGCATACTTCATCTGGCTGACAGGGGGGGGATGCATACTTCATCTGGCTGACAGGGGGGAAGGATGCATACTTTATCTGGCTGACAGGGGGGGATGCATACTTCATCTGGCTGACAGGGGGGGAGGATGCATACTTCATCTGGCTGACAGGGGGGGGATGCATACTTCATCTGGCTGACAGGGGGGAAGGATGCATACTTTATCTGGCTGACAGGGGGGGTGCATACTTCATCTGGCTGACAGGGGGGGATGCATACTTCATCTGGCTGACAGGGGGGAAGGATGCATACTTCATCTGGCTGACAGGGGGGGGTGCATACTTCATCTGGCTGCGAGTAGCAGAGTTAATGGAGCCAGCTCATACCCTAAAGCAGTCCAGACTTTAGCTGACACCTGACCACATAATGCCAGATGTAGGCAGCCCTACCACGTGAATGAAGATGTGTCCCAACCATGACCCAAACAAATGCATGTACACTGTACAAAATCAGACCGCATCCACCTCAAAGAAATGCACCTACATGCAATGACTTCAGCCAACACATGGCACCAAACAACATCAACTGGAAGGGCAGTCCACCATAACTGCGCACAAAGGAGCCACATGACGGACATGAACATCAAAACATCAATACACGGACACAGAGGCCCAAATGAATTGCATAACAACATTTGAAGTGCTCAGTGAGGTCATCATGACGCTGACAGAAATGGTGCCATGATGAGAGCATTGATAACACATGGATATCGGCCAGATCACCAAAACAACCGCTATGTACTTACACAGTGAATGGGCACTCATAAGGTACTGGACCCCCCTGCATACAGTGGTTGAAGGCATGCAAAACAGTCCATAAGAGGAATACACATATAGCGGTCACATCATGTGACTCCATTCGTGCATGGAAATGGGGTTCAAAGTAAGAGATGAAGGCATGCCATGGTGCCACGTCATGATTTGAAATTTGATGTCATGACTGACACATACATTGTTGCCCACATACAGGTGATGCAGGCTATCCCTTGAAGGGGTGGCTCCTTACCCCAGTCCGGAACCCACAGAACCGGCACGAGGAGGACTTTAATCGTGCACATACACAGACCCGTGTGGTGATTGAGCAGACATTTGGCCTCTTGAAGGCACGGTTTCGCTGCCTCAGCAGGTCTGGTGGGGCACTCCTGGACCGCCATGAAAAGGTGGCAAAGATCGTCATGGCATGTGTAAATGCTACACAATATGTGCATCAGACAGAATGTGCCCCTGCCCCCTGACGCTGAACTGCAACCACCTGACGATGAGGATGAGGAGGGTGGGGATGGGGCAGCACCTAAGGGAGGAAGCGATGCACAGGAGGGATGTGCCATGCATCAGACTCTCATTAACCAATGCTTCTAGCACACATGGACGGTGGGCGTCACATGGAGATGGCACTTGGGGCACTGTGTGTGTCTGGGACATGCACACTGTGGACTGTTCACCAATAAAGCACACGTACACAATGAGCAATGTCCACACATGTGATTTGTGCATAACCAAAAAGTGTATTGAAATTGTGATTTGAATGAACACACCCCATCCCCCCTCCCCCTCAACTCCCCAGCACACCCCATCCCCCCTGCCCCCTCAACTCCCCAACACACCCCATTCCCCCTCCCCCCTCAACTCCCCAACACACCCCGTCCCCCCTCCCCCCTCAACTCCCCAACGCACCCCATTCCCCCTCCCTCCTCAACTCCCCAACACACCCCATCCCCCTACCCCCTCAACTCCCCAACAAACCCCATCCCCCCTCCCCCTCAACTTCCCACAAAAGTGTGTGGATGCATCATGTGGGATTGTCCCACTGGGAGGACTCTATTGCCCCCCCTATCTCTGTACCCGGGACGCCCCTGCCTGTACTCCGCAGGTTCCTGGCAGATCTGCGGACGGGGCTGGATGGGGCAGAACTGGCAGCTGAGGAGGTACTTGGTCCCTCACAAGGACGCTTGTCCCTCAAAACCTGAAAAAGGTTTGTGAGCACGTGCCGCACCGCGGCTAATTTCGTACATATGTCCTTGGTTGAGGATTCTATTGCCACCTTCACTGTATCAGCACATTTTTGCATTTCGGCCCTAGCACTCCCACATTCGGCCACATGCTGGTTAATCAGTGAGGACATGTGTTGTTGCCGCTGGATTATCTGTTCCATTGACTCCTGGTTTCTCTGGGCCGACGAGGATGCCAGTGGCGTGTCGAATGTGCTGCTCCCCTCCTGCACATTTTCAACTAGGGATGGAGTGGCTGGCCAAGAGTTATCAGGGGATTGACCCTGTATGCCTGCAGCCTGCAGGATGCATGGGGACAGGTAGGGGGAATGAAGGTGGCGAGTGGGGGGACCTACAAATACATCTGCATTCCCTGCATCATCGTCCGAGCCACCTGCGGTGGCAGCAGTCTCGCCCATTGTGCTGCTTCCGGCAGAACCTGTGCCTTCAGTGGGCAACACTTGCTGGGTGTCTGATGCTAGTGCTACCATGGTGCTTGGCCTGGTGGACATCTGTGCCCCGGCCTGTGTTGTCACCGATGATTTTGGCTGCTGAGGGATTTTGATTTTTACAGCAGCGGTGGGGGGTTGTTATGTGGGGACATCGGGCCTGGCTTTCTTTGCAGGTGTGGTGGCAGTGTCTTCCTCGTCACTGTCCGAATTAGAGCCTGTGGTGGAGCAAAGGGGGGAAAGGGTTAGTGATGCCTTAGTGGACTTTGAGCAGGCATTGTGATGGCTGCATTCAATTTGATTTCTACATGTTGCACGTTGGAGACAGTGACATAATTGTAGGTGGTATAAGCATGGAGGCATGTGTGTGGCTACGGGAAGGGTGTGCATACTGCATGTGTACAAGGTGGAGGTCAGAACTGCCTGATGGCAGTATTGTGCAGATGTGTTGTGTTAACCCTGTGAGGCATCATTGCAATTCCCATCAAAGTGGACTTTAGTGACTTTGGCATGGCTGGATTTGAGGCACCTACCTGCGTCACATGAGGTCGGGGCTCCTCGCTCCATGTCTCCGACCCCCTCGATGCATTCGGTGCCAATGAGTGCGGCACATGTCTCGTTCCATGGCTGCATTTTTATTGGGGAATGTGCTCCTCCACCAGTTTCCATGGCCAGGTTTCTGTTGGCAGAAAGAATGCTCCTTACGCAGAGCCGTAGGTCATTCCACCTCTTCCTGCACTGTTGTGCATTGCGGGGTGTAGTGCCAACTGCACTTACCCTCTGTGCAACCATGGCCAATATGGCCTTCTTACGGGCTATTGTTGGCCTTGTCATCTCAGTGGAGAACACCACATCTGCGTGTTCTCCACTGAGGCCAACATGTTCAGCTCCTCCTTAGAGCAGCGCTCCTGCCGCAGCCGCTTTCCACTTTTTTTTAACAACCTTTGGCATTCTGGTGAAGGATTGATGTAGAGGAAGGTTTGCCGAGGTTGTGGGGGTCAGGTGTCCACTGGTTGCGGCGGATGGCAATGGATTGTGTTTTTGAAGATGGCCGCCGTACTCTTTCCCGTTCCTGTGCGTTGACGCAACTTCCGGATCCGCTTATTTGCGGTCACCGCTAATAGCGGTCCCCGCTATTTGCGGTCACCGCTAATGGCGGTGATAGTTGATATCAATGGCGGAGGTGGCGGACGCGCTATTTGCATGGCATAAAATGACGGTAAGTGGCGTTTTTAGTGCTTTACCGCCATGGGGGTTGTTACATTACCGGCATGGCGCAATGCTCGTGCCCGAGAGGTCATAATGTGCCGCTTTTAGCGCTATATGGCCAGCACGGACACGTTAATTGCGCCATGCGGATAATTTCCGCAAATTACCGCCAGGGTCGTAATGAGGGCCCCAGACTCAAATGTGTAAATTATTATGATCCATTGATTATCTAATTTTGCATTATTTTCATGGTCCTATTGTTGCATGAAACTGACAAAGGCACAAGAACAGGCCATCAAAAATGCAATGGCATGTGTGTACTATTAATACAAATAGACATAGTAAATCACTGCCCAGTTAGCAGACTGTCATCAAAAGATGTTTTCTCTCACAGAAATGTTTGAATTGGTTTCCTTTGCGTGTTTACAGTTAACACAGACAAACCCAGATTACATTTATTTTTTTAATTTGAATAGAGTCCTAGAAAAATGAACACCAGGAAGACTCAAACCACACCACACACTAGGGAAGCTGGAAGCCAATATATGGTGACTCGAAACAATGTTATGATGACAGATGCCCATGTTCAGTAGCAGGAATTTGTTTGTTTATTTATTTGTAGGGCGCCCCAAATCCTTAGGTAGCTGGGCACACAACATGACAAGAATACTTAAAGCTTAGTTACAGGTATAGACAGGTACAGAGAATACTTGCAGGCTTGGTTACAAATGTTGAAAGGTACAGGTAGGAGGCAAACACGTAAACATACATCTGCAGTCATTGGTCTAGTGGTCGTTAAGGCGTAACCAGGTGCGGGTGTTGCGTCTAAAACTTTAATAAGACTGATCCCTTCTTAGCTCAACTGGTAGTGCATTTCATTGCTGGGCTGCTTTTCCTGGGAAGCTGTAGCCTCCTGTTTTTTTTAGTCTGAATCTAGGTATTTGGAGGCAGTAAGAGTTGGATGTTCTTATTCTTTCCTTTAGGTATGGAGGGGCTGCGGTGTTGAGACATTTGAAGGTTAATGATACAGTTTTAAAGAGGATCCTATCGCTAATTTTCAACCAGTGATGGTTTCTCCTAGTATTGGATATGTGCTCTCTAGTGGGGAGGTTCAGGGTCATTCTAAGCGCATTATTTTGCAATATTTGTAATTTATTAATGATGTATTTATTGGCTCCTAACTACAGTGCATTACAATAGTCCAGTTTTGATAAAATGAGGGCATTGGCTAAGATAATGCAACTTGCTAGTGAAAGGAAGGGTCTGCATTCTCTAATGAGTTTGCCAGTGTAGGCAGTGGATGAGGCCAAGGAGTTTACCTGTTTTTTTAGAGTTAACGTGGAATCCAGGTAGAAACCAAGAGTCTTCACTTCTTTGGCGACTCTAATTATGTTGCCATCAATATTGAAAGGCACTATTAGGTTATTGGCCGAGCCAAGGATCATGATCACTGTTTTATCGTCATTCAGGCAGAGGCTATGGGTTGCCATCCATGCCTGTATGAGGATGTATATTTCGTTTACTAAGGCTGTATCTGAGGTGAAATTGCCCAAAATGGGAATGAGTATCTGGGTGACACCCAGTCTGTCCAATTTGTCAAATAAAGGCTTAGTAAATATATTATACGTGGTTGGTGAGACACATGAGCCCTGGGGGACGCCACAGGTTGTTTGAATTGGGTCTTCTGATGCTGAAGTGGAGAAGACTCACATACTTCTGTTGTTTAGAAAGGACTGGACCCAGGTTATGGCTTCACTCGAAAAGTGGGCAGCCGATGCTAGGTGTTTGCATAATACGGCATGGTCCACTAAGTCAAATGCTGCCAACAGATCAAGGAGGAGTAGCATACCTGTATTTCCTTTGTCAGTAAGCTCATCAATTTGAGCTTCAAGATCTATTAGTGCTGTCTCCGTGCCGTGCTGAGGTCTGAAACCCGATTGGCAGGAGCCTAGAAGTTGGTTGGTCTCAAGGTAGTTCTGAATTTGAAGATAGGAAACTCGATCTATCATTTTCAGGAGGAATGGGACCGTTGTGATAGGCCTGTAATTTGTGGGGATAGAGGGATCTAAGGTTTGTTTTTTAAGAAGGGGTACAACCCAAGATTCTTGTAAGCTGCTTGGGACAGTGTTGGATGAAAAGGAGGCATTAATGAGTTTAGAGATGAAGGGGGCTAAATCTCTGGCTGCATCCTTAATTATTTGGGCTGGACAGTTGTCACCTTTACAGTTTGACGGTTTTAGGAAAGCAATGACTTTTTCAGTTTCCTGAATGGAGACTTTGGAGAATTTAAGTGGAGCTAAGTTAGGTTTTTCAATAGGAGTGGTAGTAGTTAGTGTTTCAGCGAAGGGAAGGGAGGATTTTTTACTGCAATTTTAGTTTGTAGTGTTATTATTTTATTTGCTAGGGCATTTTGAATGGTAGTGCACCATTGCTTCTCTTTGGGTACGTTTTCCGGTAGAGGTATGGGTGATTCTAATTCTCGCAGGATCACAAATGATTCCTTAGTATTGGAACATGCTTTGGACATTCTTTCATTGTAGACTTTTTTTTTTGTGGATAATTTCTTTCTTGTAATTGCTGGCACAGAGTTTTGGAGCCTCATTACATGGATGGCGGTAAATCCTTACTGCCTTACTACGAGGTCCCTTTGCGGGTTGGGGGATTTAACGCCTGCTTTTTGCAGGTGTTAAAATCCAACCCGCAAAGGGACCTCTGAGCTAATTACGGCACCGCAAAATTGCGGTGCCGTAATTAGCACCTTCCCCATTCCCATAGAGCCCTATGGGGCAGAAATGGGAATGGGGAAGGGCAATGGTGGAAGGGGGATTTACCGCCCCTCCAACCTTGGAATGGGGCGGTAAATCCCCTTCCCACCAAGGCGGTGCCGGTATTTTACCGGCATGAGCCATGGCGCTAGTAGCGCCATGGCTCACCGCCTACCGTGTAATGAGCCCCTTAGTTTTAGTTTATCTTCTTCCGTTGGGGAATGTTGGCAAGTGGTTTCTAGCTTCATTTTTTCCAATCTGAGTTCTTTAAGGTGAGGGGTGAACCAGTTATTAAGGTGGGTCTGTTGTTTACTCTTGCGTACCTTAAGTGGGGCAATGGTATCTAGGACCTTAGCCATAGTGATAGGATTCCACCAGCGTATCTCGGTCAGAGTTTCTTGGCAAGTCATTAATCACTGGAAGGAGGAGAGGTACGATGTTATCTGGTGTGATATTTTTCTTCGATCTCGTGGGGAAAGAGGGTGCCATTATTTTTTCTTTATTTGTTTCTTTGTTGAGTGTTAAGCTGAAATCAAGTAGGTAATGGTCAGTCCAAAGTTGGGGTGTAATTTTAGTGATCATTGTTGAGCAGTTTAGGGTCCTACCTTTATCATGGGTAGGGGCAAGGACTTTTTGGATGAGGCCGTGTTCATCAAGCATGGTAGCTATCCCTTGAGCTTGTTTGTCGTCCGGATCGTTGAATCCTAGGTTGAGGTTGCCTAGGATAATTATCTGGGATAACTCTTTTGTGTTGTTAGCTAAGAGGCTAGTTATATCCTCTTCAAATGAGCCTAAGGCTCCTGGTGGCATATATATAAGGTAGATGGTTAGAGTACGGCATGGGGATATCGGCAGTTTCGCTGAAAGTAGTTCACAGGATTTTAGTGGTGTTAGCGTGGATAGTCTTAAGTACAGGTTAGCTTTAGCAATGATAGCTAAGCCACCTCCTCTAGAATTAGGTCTATCCATTCTTAAGAGTTGATCATCTTCTGGTATTGCTAATGTGAGCGCTGGGCCTGCTGAATCATGCAGCCAGGTTTCTGTGACCGCTAGGAGGTCGAGGTTGTCAGATGTTAGCATATCGGCTATTTCGGTGGCGTGAGCAAAGACAGATCTGGCATTAATCCGTGCTCCAGCTATCGTAGTTATACTAGGTAATCTCTGGGATTTCAAAGTTTCTGGTATATGTTCTTTCATTTTGGCATCTGCAGTGGTTTGCAAGTGGGCTTGCGCCATATGCAGAGTGGTATTTTTAGGGTCGGTACGGTGGTTTAAGTGGGTGTTGCTAGTCATTTTAGGTTTATAGAGGGAAGAGAGTCTAGCTCGAAGCCTAGTATTTCTATTTAATGTAGGACAAGGTGCATATTTAATTTGATCCATGGTTATTGAGATTAATTGTATGAACAGCAATGGTGCAGATAACATCAGAATTTTGCTGACATACATCGTGCAGCAGTTAGTGCCAGCTGCAGTAGATTGGATCAGGTGGGCTGGAGTTAAAGCCTAGTTGGCGTAAGTTAGGTCAGGTTAGATTCAGAGTAAGTGTGCTGGGCTGAGATAGTCTATGTTCAGATGTGGCGCAGTGGTTCGCATGGGTTAGGTTTAGCATGGGCAGAGTAGGTTAGATTCAATATAATCGCAGTAGGCTAAATTGAGCATAGGCTAAATTCAATATAGTTACAGATGGCTAAATTCAAGATAGTCACAGTAGGCTGAGTTGATCATAGGCACAGTAGACTAGATTCAGCAACAAGGGCAGAATAGACTAAAATCAATGTGATTACATTAAACTAAAATGAATATAGTCACAGTATGCTAGATTCAATGTGGTCACAGTAGGCTAAAGTTTAGCATAGGCACTGTGGACTAGATTTAACATCATGGGCGCAGTAGGCTGCTTCAGTATAGGCGCAGTAGTCTGCAATGCAGGCTTATTGCCAGGCTGGGTATCACTCATTGTTAAAGGTAGCGGTAGTACAGTCAGCAGAATCATATTGGCATAAACACGTAATAAGTAATTGCAGCAAATACAAGAACAGTTTGGAACAGCATTTGGTCAGAGATAATTGAGCAGGATATCACAACTGAGCTGTGAAAAGTAATGAGGGATCATCACTACTCAACACCATGTCTTCTTGAGCTGGTACTCTCAACAGAAGAGCCAACAATGTTTCTTTTGCATCCAGTCACATACTCTACATCTTCTAAAGGAATGGTTGAATATTCTTGAGTAGTTTTCCTTGTTTCACCTGTTGAATCACAGCCACCCGATCGATTCATCGCAGTTGTAAACAACTGTGGCAACCTCTGAATGAATTGCTAATAAGGAAAAAGTCCCAGACTACAGCATGGGAAGTGAGAAGGAAGCAACCATGCCCTCTGAAGCTGAAGACAGCCAATTGGCAGGCGAGAGGAACCTATATACATAGTATTTGACTGCTGCATGCTAGACATTATAAAGATGCTAAAATGCAACACATCAACTGGGGATAACAGTTGTGGCAAACTGTTGCTAACTTTTAAAAGACAAGTGGATGGAACAAACCTGAACATTCTAGGAAACTATGAGGACAAAAATTGATTTTCTTCTTGGTCTGCACAACCAATGCTTGGGAAAGTGCCAGCCTGGAAATTGACTGAGTTCTTTAGCACTGTTGTGGGTACTCATTTACAAACATCTCCAGTGTTTGTACATTTTTGGGACTACAACTTCCTTTCTAAAACTGTCTACTTCAAATACTAATGCAATTACGTATTCCCTGTAATGCCTGGAACCTAGAGCAGGTGGCATTTGACAATTCTCTCGATGGCAAAAGGCTTGCAGGTTATAGAAAGTGAAACCATCCTGGATTTCAGCTAACTACTGCACATTTGAAGTCCAGGAATTGGATGCTAAAGCATAGTAAGCTCCATGGTGTTGCAGTTGACTAAATATATATACTCTGTTGACATGTAGATGCATTATTTTGGTAATTCCATTAATTCTCTGCAATTCTGAGTATTACAAATTAAGTTAATAGTCACTGACAGACATGTGGGTATTGCCAATGTCATGCAGGAGAGGTTATCATAGATCAGGCAACAATATGAGATATGGCTTGTGTCAAAGTCATTTCAGCATGGATTGTATCAAGGCCTGAAAAAGACTTGGGGTTCTTTCTCACAATCAGAATGATTATAGGCTAGAACTGCTGTAGTTGCAGGGGAATTGGTCTATAGTTTGACATTCACATGAAGAAAAATAAGACTGGGTCACCTAGCCTGCCTTCCAACCAATGGAGTGTGAGTTTATAACAGATCTGACTTTGACAGTCTTGGCGATGGAAACACCCAGTTTGAGAACAGGTTTTCTTTCCAGAGCAGACTCTTTGCCAAAGAACATTGCTACAGTGGAATGTTCTCTGAAGTCAGTCAGTGTACCCAAACTAACCAGCAGATTTAAATGTAAATAAAAAAGTGGTATGTTGCATACAATTTCTTTTAATCTGTAAACATGTCCTGTTTCAAACAATACATTGCCATTAATAAGACATGGATACAATATTACTTTTTTATTTTACATTCTATATTCAATTGAGATCTGTTGACCAATAATTGTTTTTTAAAGTATTCATATTAAGTCTAAAATCTCAGAAATGGTGTGTGAAGAAAATGCAACTCACATAGTAAATATACAACTTCATGTACTGTTACAATTGAGTGTTATTTGATTTGCACATGAACATAAAAGATGTAAAAACAGGAAGCTTTTGTACACTTAACAACAACTAATGTTTCCTTGTGGTCTAACAATGTACATAAATATACCAATTGATAGGCTGTATCAAATTCTTCTGGTGGAACAGCATGATGCTTTACTCTGACCACTCCCTCTAATCCTTCAATCTGTTTATATTACTATACGTTTCCGCGGAGACTTTCAGAATCTTGACAATAAATAAACCTTTCAAATAAAATAAAAGAGTGAGTTGAATTGAACATGAATAATGTATACTATGACTGTGAATTGAAAGGCTTACAGTCAGTTGATGCAATGCTGCATAAATCTTTGTGAAATACGAAAGTAATAACTTTCTCATAGATAACTAAATGCGAAAACATTACTTGAACGTCATATGATGTGCTGTTTCATGTTATTCATGCTCTACTATCTGAAGTCGTACATTTAAAATGAGAATTAGCATGCTAAATTAAAATGGTATGTTGAAGCTACAGTGATGTTTTAATTTGAACTGTGCCTTCTAATCATTGAAGTCTCTCAAATTATTATTGGAAGGAAGTTTGTCACACAAGAAATAAGCACTACGATGAGGAAGAGGGATGTGCTGGTTATCAACATGAACATGACCTATAACAATCTAGAACAAATTATGACTTGACTTTGTTGTTATGTTCATAGTCTACTCACATCAGCCATGTGCACCAATTTGAATTATTTGGAAGACATGCAGAATATTTATTTTTCTCAATTATAGATTTTGGGGATCAGAGATGATATTCATATGTTACTGAGCAGACCTTGATGGTGAACAACTTATAAAGTGGACACAACAAAACACAAGCCGAGGAAAAGTAGCTGTCATGATCCCAGTCAGTGAGCATAGTCCTCATTCAGGCAGTCAGTCTATGCAGGGAACATTACATCAATCAGCAGGTCAAAGGTGGGTGTCAGTCTGGCACATATGGAATATACACCATGCTCAGCATATTCTTCCAAAGACTCCCGTGATGTTCAACAGTAATTTTCATACCCTTAACATGGCCGCCGCAAAATCCATTTACAAGTAGCAGCACGGTTCTATTAATATTTGCAGAGGAGCTACTTAAGCTACGCCTCAAGTTTTAATGCATCCTCTGCATCTGCTCCGCTGACAGCGCGTAACGCCACCAGCGTTTCTCCTCACAGAACCTGTGAAGAAAAGGAGATCATGGAGCCATTAGTTTTATGAAAAGCTACAGAGTACCATAGTTCACAGAAGAGACTTACCCGGCAGAAGTTATCTCTGACGCTGTTATCTTCAGTTAAGAACTTTTACTCGCTCGCAGTCGCAACATCACCAGTCGCAGCATCACCAGTAAGAAGTTTCATTCACAGCTGCAGCATCTTCAGTCAGCAGTTTTTTCGTTCGCAGCCGCAGCATCTTCAGTCAGAAGTTTCTTCTGCAGCCACCACATCTTTCTCAGCTTTCTGAAAACCTGCAGACAACACAAGAGGTATTTAATTAAAAAACAAATTTAACAGTTAAACAGAGGTTTTATAAGCGTGTACGTATCTGAAGCCTCTTCAAGTTTTCACCTCACATTTGTTACTGTGCTCCGCCTTGAAGGCTGCAGTTACTCCGTATTGGCGAATGTACATTTTAAGAACGTTGTCTCATCCTGAGTAACTCTTCAGCCTTCCGCAGCCATAATTCTTTCCCCGAATTCCTAGAACCTGCGAAAAAGCAGAAAAAGAACAAAAGTAATTAGAAAGAGAGATTTCTCCAACATAGGGACCAATTCAAGCCCTTAAAGATTACAGTATCTTCACCTGCTTACCCAAGACTCATTTTAAAAAGAATAGACATTTCAAAGCAAGAAGCTATAGAGTTTATCAGCAACCCAAGTTACCATTGTTTCTCCATCTTAACGTGCCCCTGTAGAAAAGTAGGATGGAGAGCTTCACAATAATAAAAAACAGGTGAGAAGGGAATTCAGCCCTAAGGGAATATGCATCTTGTGCAGTATTATCTCAGTTAATAGATGTTATAGCATTTCTACTGTTGTCATGTGTTTGTTCAAACAGAAAAAGAATGCTAAAGGCTCCAAGTTATCAGGTCCACAGGCTGGGAAGGTATTACACTCCTGAGAAGTCCAGGTAATCGTTACAGAAGCCATTAAAGGGTACAACTGGCCGCTTGTTAAACGTGTAGGGACACTGAGAGCAATGAAGCACATGGGTCACAAATAAGTACTGGTAAGAGGTTCATGTAGACAATACAAACATGATTAATGGCCGGTGCACATCATAAATGAAATGCACATGTTCTGGCAGTGAGCACATATTTTAAAATGGTCTACTTCAGGGTAACAGATCATCTGTCCGGTTTGCACTATGTACATAAATACTAACTTGAGCTAATCAATTAACAACCCGTTCCCCAATAACTTGTAACCTGTCATTAACAAATTAGTGCAAAATGGACTGAGGTGAGATGAAATGAAAATTAGTGCTTTTCTGCAATGGAGTTAAAACGTGCAAACATATTTTACTGGCTAGGAGATTTCATTCAGCAGGGCACAGAGTGCAAAGATGAAATATGCTATGAAATACTAACAGGCCATTGTTTTCACAGGAAACAGAAAGTGGGATGATACATTTAGCGTTTGGAAAAGTACTATGCAGCTTGGGTGATGTGAGCATGTCAGGAAGAGAGGAAGGTCCTGTTGAGTGACATGGATGGCCTTTAAAAGTAAGAGAGACAGGGGGTGTAGATGACTGGCAGAGCAGAGATTGAGAAACTTATTGGTAGATGGCAGGCTGAGTTTGAGGAGGCAGGCGGTAAACTGGGAAGCAGGGATCCTGGCATACAAGTCGTGTCCTTCTTGTGGGGTGCCTGGGTGTGCTGAGGTCGCAATACTTCTTGTTGCTGCCAAGCCAACAAAGAGGGATTTTCCAGAGATAGCAGCGCAAGAATCTTGCCAGCTTCCAAGGTGAATATAAACCAGACATAAGTGTGGTGGATGCCTGAATATATGCAATTTCGTAGTTAGTCAGGGCCGGCAGGTTTCTTTCATGTGTAATGTTCTTTGATGTAAAAATTAACACAACTTGAAAATTCATAAAAAGGATTTTGTTTTGCTGTCAATTCTTTTTTTCTTTTCCTCTCTCAGACTGCATTTGCTGCAAAGTGCATCCAAATCCAAGGTCGGTAGCATGATACAAACTGAGGGTGTCTATTAATAAATGCAAACGGTATCATATGACACCATGGAGATGTTCTCTTCTTGAACCCAAGTTTATACCACATGATATGTTTTCTGAATATATACAAATAAATGTGCATATAAAAGACGTTTTTACAACTAAAACAATTTGGGTTGAGTATTCTGTGTATAAATGTGGTCATGGAAGAGCCCAATATACTGCAGGTGGTAAAGCATTTTCCTATAGGTGGTAAAAACCTAAAGTGAATTTTGGTGATCATAGCAAGTAAGTTTAAAAGTGTGTGACGCATGTGTATATGATGACTTGTGATTTGGCTGCTAATGCATAGCTCGGCATCATAGATAATTTGTTGAGATAAAACAGTGACACTGTCAAATATAAGTGTAATCAGTCTGGTAACTTTTGTTTAGGGAGGCCCATGGATGAAATACAAGTTCTGGGGTATAATCTGAGGGGTTCATTGCCACTCTAAATAGGGAAGACACCGATGTGTTACAACAATACAGCATACCACTATTTTACCACAATAACAAAATAGCACAAGATTATATCTAACAAATGTTAGCTTGGGTGAAAAAGTATCCAAGTTCATGTACATAGTCCACTGGCCTTTATACTTCTCATCAAATGGATTATCTACCATAATGACCATGAGAATATCGGGATAAACAGTCGCAAACTAGCTAGTACAAATAAGGTCTTCTTTGTTTTAAAAGGACTACATTGTAAGTGGCAAAAATAAATGAGCGTTCACACTAAGCCGAGCATAGATGACAGGACACAAGGAAAATGGAACCTGCTAGCATTGTGTAAATGCACAATTTGTTCTTAATTATAATTATGACATATTTTATAAGTGGTGCAACAGAGAAGAGGATTATAAATGTATTGCTATAGGCATCAAAATGATCATAAACTAACATATATTCATAAGGGCATAATATTAAAGTTGATTTATTTAAAAAGCTTAATTTTGTCTTGGATTGAGATTTGACATAACAACTGGAACATCCAAACCACTTTTGGAGAATGATGGCATGATGCTGTGCCCCCATTATCCCAAGTTAAGAGCATACTGGCAGAAGAGCCCCCTTTTCAAACGGGGGAGCAAGTAGAGGCAATTACACTCGTATGTGAAGAAGTAGTCCATTCACTTTATGGAACATACAGAAAAGAGAATCTAATTTCCATTTTAACTGTCACTTGACCCTGTGAGTGGAGCTGCAGGTCTGAGAAACAGAAAAAGGCCCAGACTGTTGAAGAGTACACATGCATGTCAGAGGCCTCACACCAGGAATCCATTTCAAAGCCCACTGGAAATCATAGATGTTAATGAATTACCCACTTTGAAATGTCTAACATTGACCCTACCTTTGAGCCTTAAGGTCAGAAGAGGCAATAGCAATGCTGATGGAAGCTGGTCCAATGATGGCACGCAGTATGCAAAAACCTCACAAAGAAAATTGGGAAAGCAAAACTAATCCCAGGTTCCCGTCGATCAAGAATAATAGGACTGACTGAATGTCCCATACATGTACCATGAGCTCACTTGGCAGCTTTACCTTTTCCTGCGGCGGTCACTAGATTGGCTGATTGGGGCAAGCATGTGCACATCTGTAAGCACATGTGTATAGGTATAGCTAGAGAACAGGCGATTCCTACATGAAATGTGACTAGATGGAAATCGGAGGTGATTCAAGGAAAAGACATTTACTAGCAGCCATACGGATGAAGTGCACTTAAAACCTCCCGATGTGATAGCACCGTGTATTAAAATATTAATTGTAGACGTATGTGCACAACGTGATGATTGAAGCTTTGAATCTTGACATCGTCACCTCAGCCTTTCATCCTGCCAAAAACGGTCAACTACTTGGGGTAATTGTTTCTTTGCTCTGACATTTCTGCAGGAGATAATAATAATACACGTTTTTATAGGGTGCATCGTGCCAGAGATCTGCTGCTTCTAAGCTATGTAATAAAAGGTCACTATTACCCAATTTACTAGCACTCACTGTATCCACCTCCGAAGGGTGAAGGAGTGAGTCAGCACTCCCAGGATTTGGACGTGTGAAGTGCAGGCTAGCCCCTGTCAGAGATGAGAGCTTATTCAGGAGCTCTTCTTCCCATTGCTTGTATGTCATATACGTATGATGCAAGTATATGGAATTTGATGGGAATAACTGAATACTTTGATGTGTGTTTTTGACATTTGATGGTGCAGACTCCCAAGTCTTACAGTGAACGCAAAACTTTGAGAGCAGTGAAACGAAATAGAGAGGTAGTTATTTGCCTTATGGATTTCATGAATAATTCTGAATAAAATATGCTATTTTACGTGTTTAAGGGTGGCATAGCAGAGGCTCCCGGAACCCCTGTGTTGCAGGGGGGCTCGCTGCCATTTCTCCTGACCAGGTGGGGCAGGGGGAGGAGGGAGCTTCACACTTAAATGAGAAATAGTTTCTTGTTGAAGTCACTCTGACTACATAAAGACATTATTTCCGTTAATGTACGGAAAATAATGTATTTGGGAAGTCAGAAGGACTATTTCTTTTTTAAGTCCTAGGCGCCCATCCTGTGACATGGAGTTTGGAGGGTAGATAGTTTCTCTTTGTAGTCCTTCACCCATCCTAAATAAATAATTGTACATTACTGTAATGGGAATAATGTGTTTATAAAGCCAGAGGGAATTCAAAAAGAAACTAATAATTTTTGAAGTCAGTGGGCTCCTCTGCACTTCGTGACCTGGAACCCACAAGCTCCATGACGGGAACACACATTCCTGCTGCATGGAGCTGGAGCTCTCTCCCCTGTACTGGATTAATGGATTTAAAGGTAAGAACATGTATTTTGTTGAAATGTGTGTGCGTGATATACAAAACATGTGCGTGTATGTAAATGATGTATTGCATGTGAATGAGTGAGTGCATGAGGTATGGGTGGCTGTCTGGGTGTGCGTGTGTGAGTGTGTGGTGAAATGATCCACCGGCTGTGGGCACCGGCAAACTCTGCCGGCTACGGCTCCCGCCTTCTGACAACCTTGTGTCCTCCTAGTCTTATAGCAGAATGACTCTTTGAAGGTTAGCCCCTATGAGCATGCTTTAGCCCCCTTTTTGGACTAAACCCCCCCCACACATGTCATGTAAACCTGTTGTTTGATCTACTTTGCAATGCACGCTCACTAGTGAAACATAGACAAGACATGTATGATTTGCTTTTCACTCACCAGCCTGACTTCATTTGGTCGTCAGAAACCTGGTTCACTGATTCTTCTCTTCCTGATGCTTTGCACGCACTTCCTCCAGATTATGCTACGATGCACGCTGACCGTGGGGCAATTCATCCTGGTGGTGGTTTCGCTTTTATCTTTAAGTAAGACCTTGCGTTCAGTTGTTGCTGTTCCTCGTTGTCTTAAGGTAGAGCGCCTCCTGGTTCGCCTTTCCACATCCCCTTCAAACACTCTTTACATGCTTATCGTGTATCGCCCTCCTGGGCGTGATGCATCGTTCCCTGAGGGATTTGATGATTTGATCGCCCATCTCCAGCTGAAACATGCTTTGCTCTGTATTCTTGGTGATTTTAACGTCTGGGCTGATGCTGCTTCAGATGCTTCTTCAGCCTGTCTGGTACAGCTGAAGGGCAACCTCAACTTTACACAACCTGTTCATGGTCCCACTCATCTGCTTGCTCACATCCTTGGCCTAATTTCTGCGCCATGTGATATGATTGAGGCACATGCCTCGTTACCCTTGATATGGTGGGACCATGTTTTGATTCCTTTTACTGTTTCGAGTGCTCTCTCCGTTAGTGCCTACCTTCCTGTGGCCCATGCCCATCGTAATTGGAGACAAGTGGATCCCATTAGACTCTCTTCGAAGATTTGTGACTGTCTATCCGTACTATCATCCACCAACACGACTGTCGATCCCTTGTCAGCCCTTCAAGCTGCCTTTGATATGGCAGCTGACGTGGCTGCACCTTTAATTAATATGCCCCTTGGTATAACCCTGACTTGTGGGCACAGAAATGAGTCTATAAACAGGCAGAACGTGCCCCGAGATAAGCTTATTTGTCAGAGGACCAACTCTTGCTTAAAACAGCCTGTCTAGACTATCACTAGGCTATTAAGTCTATCAAAACCAGTATTACACACACACCTTATTTATATTCCAGCTTACAAGCCTAAAGCATTTTTTTTGGTGGTTAAAGCGCTTTACTGCAGGTGCCTGCTTCTCAGGATTTCTGTGACTCTCACACTTCTTTGTTCGCAAAAATTGCTCTTATTAGAGCTAACATTCTGACCTCTACGAGGGCTTAGCATCAGCTCAGTGACCTTCCTCCTTTGCCTCCTTAGACTTTTTCATCCTTTGATGAGGCTTTGTAACTGATAGTCTTAGAAATTATTTCAGAGCTTAGATCGTGCTCACCTCTTGACCTCATATGCTTAGAGAGATCAAGGTTTATATTGCCCCCACTATTACCTCAGTAGTTAATTACTCCCTTCATGGTGGGGTGGTTCCTATTGCCCTTAAAATGGCTCTGGTCTCGCCTTCACTGAAAAAACCTCATTTGGATCCCTCTGTTTTGGCCAACTTCTGGCCTATTTCCCTTCTGCGGTTTCTCATGGGGATTCTCGAGGCTATTGTTACTCCTCAATTAAGAGATTTTTTAGAAGTAAACTCTGTTCTGTATAGCCACCAATCAGGGTTTCGCCATTTAATGGGGACAGAGGCGGCCCTGGTTTCAATGCTCAATGATATCACACTCAGTAGAGATGAAGATGGTACGGCCCCCCTGATCGGCGGCGCTAGACACGATTGATCACTCTATTCTGTGTCATCACCTCGAGGGTGTTGGCATTATGGGTACTGCCCTCCAGTGTTTTTTTCTGTACTCTCCCACCACTCCCAAGCTCTCTCATTTCCACCCTGCATGTCTTCTTCAACTTCAGTGACCTGTGGAGTCCCTTAGGGCTCTGCAGTCTCACCCCTGTTGTTTTACATCGATGTAAGACCCCTGGCAAAGATGACGCACTCTCACCGGCATCGCTTCTACACATATGCAGACGACCGCCAACTTATTTTGAGAGTGGACCAGAACCCAGCTGAATCTGTCAAGGGCCTGCAATCATGACTTGTACCAATTGGCAGCTGGATGAGCACACACTGCCTCAAGCTTAATGGCAAGAAGTCTGAGGTTATGATCATTGTCCCCCAGGCTCACAGTCATGCATGGACCTCGGAGTTCTGGCCCGCCAGTTTAGGGAATATGCCAGCACCCGTGGAGCTCTTATCTCCTGAGCTCCAGGTTAGTGCCATCTTTCAATCAGGGTTCTTCAAACTTAAAATGCTCAAGAGGGTGATTTCCTTCCTTCCTCAGTATTACCAGGGCCTTGTAATCGCCACGGCAGTCTCAGGAGTCCATGATTACTGCAACGTGGTTCTTCTTGCCCAGCCCAACTATGATATCTGTAGGCTCCAGACTCTGCATAACTTGGCTGTTTAGCTGATGATGGGCTTACCTCATTTCTTGCATGCCTCACCTATTTTGATCCAGCTTCGTTGGCTACCGGTTGAGTGTTGTATCAAGTTCAAGTCCCTTTGCCTGATACACTGCGCTTTGCATAGGTGGGGAGCATTTTTTATCCATGGAAAAGATTGTAGCCTACATTCCCACTATGGCTCTTTGCTCTGCCAACCTGGGTCTCCTATTGGTTCCCTGGTTTAGTAAGGCTCCAGTGGGTGGCCAAACTTCCTTGTGGCAGCTCGCTGCTTATGGATCTCTCTGCCTCTTTTCCTCAGACTAACTGAGGATTTCTTCCTTTTCAGAAAACTGCTTAAAACGTACCTTTTTCCTCACTGAGATGCTGGCTTTTTATTTGCTTTTTTTCTTTTTCAGGGTTTTCTTCTCTCTCAGCGCCAGGATACCTTTGGGTGTAGTGCGCTTTATAAGATCCCCTAACGTATCTTGTATGGGTGACTGGGTGTGCGTGTGTGAGTGGTGAATGGTGAATGTCCTGTTACTTACTTGTAGTCTTCATTACTCATAGTCCAACTCTTCCTCGACGCAGTACTTATGTGTGAGGTGTCTGGCCTCATCCACAAGTAGCGTGATGATGTAGAGGGACGTGGATGTAATGTCTGGCTTAGTTACCTGTAATCTTCTTTACTCCTAATATCACTCTTCCTCATCCCAGTTCTTACCTATGCAGCAAAATGTCCCATAGGTAAGTACTGGAATGAGGAAGAGGGATTTGGAGGTAATGGTGTGTGTTTGTGTTTAATGCCTGGGTTATTTATTGGTAATCTGCTATACTCCTACCCCTACTCATCCTCATCCCAGTACTTGTGTATGAGGCGTGTTGCCTCATACACAAGTACAGGGTTGAGGTAGAGGGATGTGGATGTAATGCCTGGCTTGATTAAGGGTAATCTTCATTACTATTCTTCCTCGTCCCAGTTCATGTGTGTGAGTCAACGTGCCTCACTGGTAAGTACTGGGATGAGGAAGAAGAAGATGTTGGTACTGATGTGTGCTTGTGTTTAATGCCTGGGTTACTTATTGGTAATCTTCTATACTCCTCGCCCTACTCGTCCTCATCCCAGTACTTGTGTATGAGGTATGTTGACTCATACACAAGTACTGGGATGAGGTAGAGGGATGTGGATGTAATGCCTGGCTTTATTACCGGTAATCTTCATTACTCCTAAACCCACACTTTCTTGTCCCAGTTCATGTGTATGAGTCAAGGTGCCTCATTGGTAAGTACTGGTATGAAGAAGAAGAAGATATGGTACTAGTGTGTGCTTGTGTTTAATGCCTTTGTTACTTATTGGTAATCTTCATTAATCCTAGCCCTACTCTTACTCATCACAGTATTTTTGTATGAGGCACTTTACCTCATATGCAAGTACTGGGACGAGGTAGAGTGACGTGGATGTAATGCCTAGTTTAGTTACCTGTAATATTAATTGCTCATAATCTCGCTGTTCCTCATCCCAGTACTTACCTATGAGGCAGGTTGCCTCATAGGTAAGTACTGGGATAAGAAAGAGGGACATGGAGGTAATTCTGGGCAGAGGAGATGATTTTGGCGGATGCAGTGGTGGTCTAGGCCAGCGCAAAGTGTGGTGCAACCCATGATTTGTTGCGAGGGATGTTGGGGGTACCCTCAGCAAGGTTTTCAGGGGGGCGCGTAAATGTTGTGCTACACACTGATGTTTAAATGCTGGCCGGTTTACCGGTAGAGGAATAAGAATATACAACACTAGTATAACTGTATATACCACCACTTGAAAATTCTAAGTAGTAACTCAAACTGTGTTGGACCAATGGTAACAGGCAGAACACAGAACTTACCACGATACTTGAGGATGGTGTGGGGAACCAGAACACGTACTTGTATGGCATGACACATAGGATCGTTGTGAAGGAGTCTTCTAAAAAAATCATTTTGAAATGATTTCAAAGTATCATGAAATCGAACAAAAAAAATACTTTCAAATATGATCACTAACAGTGTAATAGCCAGACACATTTATGCAGACGGTGTGAAGTGCTGCAGAGGAATTATGTACTGGTTGGCCTAATTATAGCACTTTAACTGTGGACACACGTATTCCCTATTGCTCTGCAGACTGGTATTAGAATATCAACGTAGTATATCATGTTCAGAATTAATCTTGAAATCAATGCTTATGTTTTTGTTTGGAGATTTGTACATTTCAAACTGTTAAGTGAAGTAGTGCAGGTATAAAGTTGCACACGGCATGGGCAATTCTAGGACTGATAACAGTGATCAATGAACACATTAAAATAATATTTTAAAAGATCGGTGCCTATGCAAAGTCAACATATATCATTGGTTCAGGGATGTGTGACACCTAATGCATTCTAATCTCAAGGTGAGTGTGATGAGGAGGGGACAGAAGAGAAGTATTTGAGTACTTGGGTCGGTGAAATGCCAAAAACGTACACACCAATGGGATGCATCAATCAACTGTTTCAGCTTATGCTTCAATAATGGAAGTCCTTCCTCGGGACTACTCTAGGGAAATTTGGGGTTCTCCTTTGGAGTATGATGTTGTTTTTACATCCTAGAAGTATGTACGTTTCATGTTGTGGGGTGTTGGTTTGTGCTGAATAATGCAGCAGGCTCCTTATGTTGGTTCTTTCTAGGGTTTCTGCAAATTAGCCCACACATGAACTAAGCTACGGGTAGCATTGGAGTCAATTATCATTATGTTCTAGGCCAGAAAACCTCCTCCAAACTACAGATCAGTCTACTAAATGTACAGTGAATTGCATGATCTTCCAAAGACAGATTCTAGGTTGCTGCAATTCCATGAAAAGAATCAGTAACATGGTGCCACTCCTTTCTCAGTAACAGACATCCTTTAAAAACAAAGCACATTGCTCTGTCTTCCATCAGATCTGTTGCCTGGGGAGTGCTTGGGATGCCTTTCTCCTTCTAAGAGTTATCAAATACAAATTCATGTTAACATGTTATTCCAGGATGATGTGGCTATAGCAAGCTCTATTTTCTGAACTACCTCTCCAACTATAACATATTAGATCACATATCTAATTCCAGTGCCGGATGCACACTCTCACTGCTTTGCGATTGCGGAACTCTGTGCAATGCTGCTGAACTGAATGAAAGGAAAGTAAGCCTGCGGCTTACTTTCATTCTGCAATTGCGAAGAAGTGAGAGAGTGCATCTGGCACTGGCCACGATATACTTAATTGGTTGGGCTAGCTCTTGAAACTTTCAGCCTCAGATAAAGAGTCGGTGATGACCCGAAACACGTGTCAGGCCACTTCGTTATTAAACTCATTGGACTTATGAGAAATCCCTCCTTCTTTGAATTACTTGGAACACCTGTCACTATTGCACTGTTCAGCGCAGGGAGACTGAGAACTGTCTGTGTTTATCTAACTTGGAAAAGACACAGTGAATGGCATAAGCTTGGCTTCTGTGCACTGTCAATTGTTTAAACAGCCGCATTTCAAAGCATATCCCGTTTGCAAATTGGGATGTGGTTTTGCAATGTGTGAAAATGCCACTTTGTGCTGCTGGTCCATGCAATTTCTAACAGCATGGGCAGAAAGCACATCTGAATCTGTACATCTGAAACACACATTCAGATTCCCCTTTGTGTATCATGGCATTCATGTTTATTCCAGCAAAAGCTCTAGATGTAAATGCATCCATTTGTATCTTTACAATCTCAGGCTGCCTGGCTCAACTCACTATATGTGGTCTGGAACTGTCCCTCCCATATTCAGGCAGCTTTTATTTTTAATTGTGTGCTCCACTTGCTATGCATGCAAGGCTTTTACGCTTTCCATTAACGTTACACACTCATTGAGCATGAGCCCCTCAGATTTCATCGGATGAGGCTTGCTAAAGTGGAGGATTGCATCAAAAGTGGAAGGAATACCAAGCAAGGACTCAGGAGGATAGCCCGGAGGCAACATGCTCGGCTTGGAAGCAAGACGACACGGAGCAACACAGGCTCGATCCCCGGGTCCGCGCTTAGAAACCTCTGGGTATTAAGCGCGCTATAAATAACCTATCATATCATACCTCTGCAGAAGGGAAAGACAAGAGGCTGCCTACTGTCTGTGGATCATTGGGGCTCTATTAATTTTCTGGCACTCAAACTCACCCCACAGGGCCTGCACTTACCAAGAGGAATGTTCTGGTAGGTAATACAATTAGACTGTGGAGACTTTGGTTGAGTGGGGCATGATGGCGACATCTTGGAGAACAGTATACATGGCACGGAATCTTGATGAGTGCTGCCTTCCGGGCAGAAGGGCAAGCAAAAGATTGAGATCATGCTGAATGCATGTGGCCTGTTCAGGAACTCCACTAGATAGCCAGACTAGTGATGCAGCTGTTGTGAATCAGGATTATGACCTTCGCCAGCTCATACTATGGAATGCAACGGAATTAGCTCATGCAGCGCCATCATGGAGCACTGCGACTTTGGAAACCCGGGGACCAGCGGGCAAGTATGATGTTTCTGACACAGGCTACCACAATCCAGGCACTCACATGTGCAGAGATGCATTGCCTCAATCCTATGCAAAACTGAAAAATGTAGGCTTGGCAGGCTGAAAACTAGGGTTGCACAGACAATGCGACTGTTTTATTTTTGCAAAACAGTCCATTCATATCCCCTTAATTTTGCATAAATCACTGTAGGTGTTAAGGGCATGCTCAGATGGGGATCATTAGCTTGCTGTGGCTAGAGTCCCAAGATATACCTCATGGATGACACCAAAACATTTCTGAATTGCTTGTGCTATTTTACAGAAGTGATGTATCCTAGCAGTTCAGGCTGTGCTGTACCAGAGGTGGTGAGAACAAGCCTGGATTTGCATATGTGTTTTCCTCTTTTGCAATGGGATGACAGTAGTTAGTATGCATTTATATCCATCTGTCCATCACTTCAGTTTTGAATATGTCACTCTAAATATGACTATTCCAAAACATGGGACCAAGTTTATAATTATTATTACAATTCAATATAAAAAAAAAGAATATGAATGATAATAACAATAATAAAATGAATACTTATAATGATAGAAAATACCCTGACATGTAATTATGGCCGAGGCAAAGCAAAGGGCCATGCATTGTGGAAGGGTCATTATCCCAAATGATAATAGCTCCTCGGACATCTATTAGGCTATCAGCACATAACAGTAACAGCAATACATGTTTTGGAGTTTTCCTGGTCAAGTAAAAACCTTACATTAATTGTGAGTAAAGTAAATAGACAAACAATTGTAATTTTTTAGTATTTAAGTAAGGTTGTCTTCATAGGTGAAGCATTTCATTGGCAAACGTTATACTGCAGCATGTTTAACATTGGGTGACATGTAAAATATTTCTTTCGTATAAGAAAGTGAGAGTATTTCCCCATGTTTTAGCTCTTTTTTTGTTGTGTTTAATTGGATGTTGCAGCATAAAAAATAAAAAATAAATATAGATCTTGCCAGGGAGGAAGTTTCTTGTTGAAAAAAACTTGCCTGGACATTGAATTGCGTTTTCCCTGTTTGAATGTTCAGAAAGCAGTCAATACCAGTAGTTATTGAAGGCACTCTGAACATTCTGATTGGCTGAGAGCAAGAGGATAACGATATCCATATGCTAATATCATATGTTTAAATGGTGCTTTGTGGAGGAGCAGGTGGATGCATTATCCTTATTTCCTACCTCCTCACGCCGTCATACTGGAACAGTAGGAGAATGGGCCTATATGGCACTCCATGTGTTATGCCTATACCGCATCGAGTGTGTGAGAGACGATATGCACTCAGACAACCTTATCGAATGTATCCTTGCACTTAGGGGGTTGAAGGATGTTGTGTGGAAGGATGTAAGCACGCACCAGTGAATATCATGCAGTTCTGAGTGAAATCTGAAGTGGGCAGAGTGATGTCATAAAGAAGCTATACACGGACATACTGAAACGATATGAAAATACTGGAGAGTAACAATGTAACTGAAATGATAAGAGAAACATGTACAAAACGATAAAGTAATCATATATACCAAGAAGAATGAAGTAACTTGCTGACCAATAAGTGTAAATATGCAGTCGCGCAAAATAGATGAGACACATAAAAGCTTGCTATAGAGGAAAATATAACATGGCAAGGACGGCCATGATAGGAAAATGGACACTGGCTTGTGCAAAGATTCTATTCAGCTACCTCAGAAACAGACCAGGTCTGCAGAGTCAGGAGACATTGGAGAATTAGCTTTGTGTGCAAAATGAAGAGGAGTCTGTTTTGGCCTTGGATCAAGGATGCAATTTCAAGGATAGCACAAAGGGAAGCAAACGGAAAATCCATGAATAGGAGAGATATTGTTTTTAGATTAAAGAAGCAGAAAACATTTGCAAGAGCCTAAATATTGGACAGTTAACAATGGATAAGGCTCCTACAAAATGAAGTGAGCAGGTCCATAGAGGCCAAGAGGAGCAATGACACCTAGCATAATTAAATCAAATAGCAGTAAATAGGAGGTCGAAATAGACACATTTGCGGTCTCCTCACACTTGATCCAGGTGTCAAAAACAGGGGCTATTCACTAAGCTGGGGATGAAAATAGTGATGTGCTTACACTCCCTTGAATGTCCCAGAGCAGAGAGCAAGCTTCAAGGTCAACAACAGATGGGACACTTTGGCTCATGGTCAGACTGATGAGAGATGATGTACTAATTGGGAAAGTGTGGAGTAATCTGGCATGACTCAAGCACCTGGGTTTTGTTTTGCTTACGTGCTGCTAGTCGAGCCAAAAGTCGTAGGTTGGGTGGGAATGCCAACCAATCGGTGGGTCTATGGGGCAACCTGCTATACAATGTTGCACAGACCAATCTGCTGCCATTTTGTCCTCTATACTCAGTATTATACGTATTTAGAGGTAGTTCGAGGTGTACTTCACAGATAAGAGACAGTCAATGAAGTACTAATCCATATGTACTCTGTAAGTAGATATGTTGCCCTAAACAATCCCTCCCTTCAATAGCTTTTTTTTTTTTTAGTTTGCCACATTGGATGATGGACAAAATGACACATATTGGGTATAACACCTCTCTGTAATCATGTTTGAGTGTCAGTATGCATGCATCAGTTTGATGTATGCCACTTGACCCTACTTTATTAAATGGAGAACACAGTAGTACTTTGCCATATTCTTTGAGTCTGACCGGTTATTTAGTCTGAGATCTTTATTGGTGAGCCCATCCAGCACAAGAGACGCTTCACGGTGCTAGAGCACAACTTCATGACAGTCCTCGCACCTTTAATAGCTTTCCAGATCAAAGAACACATTTGCATACATAAATTTAAAGGGGTATTAGAAGTCCACCTCTTCAAATGGGTTGGTGATATGTTCAATATCGGTGACTTTCTCTTGTAGGCCCATCAAAACTTTCAAGGACTAAAAAAAACGAAACAAAAAACGGGCTTAGAGCACAACATAGTTATACATAGTTGCACTGAATTCATCACCATTCTAAGAACGGCAGTGCATGATGGATGGGATAATCGTCAAGCTGTCTTCCGCGGGTAACAGCATACATGAATCAAAGGTTCTCGGACTCAGTTACAATAACGCTGATAACAATGCCATTATATTTTTGTCATATAAATTAGCTCAGCACATGGCGAGGAAGCACACCTGACAGAAGTAAACACAAACTGCGTAGAGCCGAACCCCTGTTGGCCTCCTGTACTTTAGTTTCAGAGGCATTACTAAACTAATTAACCCAGCAACAAGTAACACCGTGCCAACCCTGTTTGATGTGTCGTGGACACATGTACTTATGCTTGTCTGTGAAATCATAGTCATTCTTCTCTGGTCTTGTGTAAGTCGCCAAAAAACTGACAGAATCTATTGAGTCATTCATTTGTTTTCAGGTGCACTGCGGTGCAGTAATGAAAATAGAAGAAACGTTTATTCTGAAAGCACGAGCTGGATGCTGGAACAGTTCGCACTAAAATGAGAGCAAGTTGCACAACCAACGTCCATGTCCAATGCTGCCACCAAAACACGAATCTTGCCATTTGACCGTTATGAATGCATTGTTTTTTTAAAACATGCCCCACTTCTCATGATCCGTCCTCTGCACAGATGCAATTGTGCAATGTCTTCTTTTTTCCTAGTTTGACATTGTGTTTCAGACATGTATATGTTGCTGTTGCATATCCTTTGCAGCTGGACTGCTTCCTGCTCCAAGTCAGAATCAGTTGCTTTCCCTGCATGCTATTGAACCGTGTCTACCATTAATCATGCATATGCTTCATTAAGCACATCATGCAACACACTGCTATAGATTGGAATGATATTTCACTTTCGAGAATTCCTTTTATAATTAATTCATGAAATCAGTCTAACCACAGCAAGAAAAATATGGCAACCATATATAGGTAGGTTTGTGAGAATTCAGCCATTGTGTTAAGGCCTAAAGTGGATTGGAGAGGATGGCATTGCTGCATGGTGAAAGAAAAGGTTTAATCAATGCCTTCCAATTAAAGAGTGCAACCAATTGTGGGTCTTCGTGCTGGGACCTGTAGTGTCCCAGAGGGGCCATGGTTAACGGAGACAAGAATCTCTGCCAACCAATGGGATGTAGAGAAAGGCAAGGCAGACCCACTAAAGAGCCACACAGTAGGATGTTCACTGCGGCAGGGAATAAAGAAGTGTACGTTGCTTACCCTGTTAACCAGTGTTCCCTCATGTGAAGCCCCTGAGAAGCAGACAATGGCGACGAGGGTGGGATCCCTCTCCCAATAAGGCTCACCATTCCCCCAAGCAGTGCGCTTTCAATCTGAGGGAGTGACCAGAGCCCAGCAACACAGAACGTGCCCCGAAGAGCGACGAAATTCACCTGCCACCACGATTTCAGAAGGTGAGCTAGCGAAGGAAGATGTGCGCAGCGCAGCAGCATTTCTCCGGCCAGGGCCATTTGACATGGGCGATGAGCAAGCCCTAGCGCCAAGCTGGGACAGGTGAATAAGAAGGTTCTAGAACTAACTACATTCCCACATTTAATGTGCACCTGACAACTTCACCAGAAGGCTGATAGTGACCCTGGAGGGGGACGAGGTGGAAGATCTCATTCCCCATTCCCCCCAGATGACGTCAAAACATATACAGGCCTCAGGGAAGCGCTAAGCGCATACTTCGATCCCCAACACTAAATTGACCATGAAAGGCACGCCCTCAATGTGACATACCAGATGGCTGCCGAGTTCATGGATGCCTTTGCGACCCACCTTTCCATGTTTCTGGCGCACTGCAAATTCCACAAATTCACAAACAAGTAGGTCATTAGGTTAAGAATAATAGGAGAATGCCTCTCCTCAGCATTCAGGAAGAAGCTGCTCGGGGAGCCGCTCCCGGCTCGCCACTATATTGCAAATGACCAGGATGCAGTCCAAAGCGGATAATCAAGCCCCGCTAATTGAAACTACCAAGACCGCTGGAAGTGAACAAATATGCCAAGTTGCTGTAGTGACACAAGGACGTCAGATGAGTGGACAGCTGTCCAAGGGACCTACATAATCTGGGAGATGTTACTGCTGCAGCCTCCCCTTTCCTCACATGGAAGGTGTCAGATGTCCTACATTTGGACAATAATGCACCAAGTGCAGCAGAGAAAACCACCTAGCAGTCATGTGCAGCTCCCGTCCAGGATGAGCATCAGGATATGCTCCCCCATTCTCCAAACCAGAATTGGGCCCACATGGGTTTGGCCCATGAAAAGAAGTGTGTGCAAGGCGGGACCTTGTCAGACATGTCAAGCAAGTTACCGGAAGGTCCTTATCGCCGTCACCCCTTCAGGAGACCAATCAGCATGACTATGTGCACATGATGAAAGGGACCAAGACTCCACCGGAGGGTGATATCAGTCTGCTAGTGGGAAATCACCCAGCTAAGTTTCTCATTGACACAGGTGCCACCCTAAATATCATCTGTGTGTCAGAGCACCACAAGATGATGTCTCCCCCACAACGGCAGCCTTCCGATTAGAAGGTCTTCCAGTGGGCCGCAAGAGAACCCGTGCAAAACCAGAGAAAATTCTTCACAACCCTACAATACAACAAAAAGCGTGCACATGACGAGTTTCATGTACTACAAGAGAAGTCCCTTGGAACAACTTACTGGGCTGTCACACTGCCATTGAAATGAAAATTGCTGCAGTAACCTAAACCATGCAATACGGGCTCTCAGTCATGCAAACGTTCCCGACTCCATTTGAGGGAATGGGTAGCCTCAAAAGAGACCTTGTGACCCTCAACATCAACAAATGTATACCACTGGTAGCTCAACACCCGAGAAGGATACCAATTCATCTGCAGCCGCTTGTAGAGAAGGAGATGCAAAACCTGCGGGCTAAAGACATAATAGAACCTGAAAATGGCTGCACTCCGTGGGTATCACCTTTTGTACCAAAAAGAGGGTCACTGGAAAAGATACGCATATGTGTGGATATGCACCAAGCCAACAAGGCCATCGAATGCAAAAGACACCAGGGAATGCATCTGGATGATATGATCAGCCTACTCAACGGAGCAAGAGTCTTCTCAAAACTTGATCTGAATAAAGGATATCACCAGATTCAAATAGACAAACAGTCTAGATATATCACCACTTTTGGCATGCCAATTGGACTCTTTCAACATAAGAGACTTGGCTTTGGCATCTGCTGAGTGGAAGAAATATTCCAGGGGAGCGTGAGAATTGAGTAACTGTTTCAACTACAGTGACGATATTCTGGTCTTTGGGGAGACCACAGCACAACATAATCAAGTTCTCCGAAAGGTATGCATGGCACTAATAGAGGTTGGTCTGAGTTTGAATAGCGAGAAATGCGTATTTCACAAGTCCTGCTCAAGTTTTATGGTCACATCTTCTCACAAGAGGGCATGAGTCCTGACCCAAGCAAGGTTGCTGCCATCTCACTAATCTCAGCTCCAAATATGTCAGCGTAGTTAGAGCATTCTTAGGAATGGCTGGTTACTGTGGCCGGTATCTCAGTGATTTCGCTACCGCCAGTGTTCCCCTCAGAGAACTCACCATGCAAGCCAGAGTGGTTCAATGGTTGCAACAATTTGAAGAAGTATTAACGCAGATAAAAGCAAACTTTGCCTCAGCAGAACACAAGGCGTACTTTGATCCGAGCATGTGCACAGAAGTAACAGTGGATGCCAGCCCCGTCGGGCTGGGGCAATTCTAGCGCAGCATTAACCAGGACGAGAATCACCCAGGGCTGTGATATTGTACGCCAGCAAGAGCCTGTCTGAGGCCGAATCAAGATATTCACAGCCAGAGAAGTAAGGGCTTGCCGTTGAATGGGCCTGCAAACACATTCAGATGTTTCTTCTAGGGAAGTCATTTACAATTGTAACAGACCATCAAGCCCTGGTAATCATTTATGGGAGTTTCCACTGCAAGATGCCCCCTAGAATTAAGCGATGGGACCTGCGTCTACAGGACTTCAATTTTACCTTTTTTCACAAGCCTGGAAGGGTGTATAACCCTGCAGATTTTATGTTGCGATACCCCTTGCCAGATCGAGCCTCCAATAAATCCATAGCAGAGGAGTATGTCAACTTTTTCACCCATCAGGGCCCCCCAAGGGCAGTCACACCAGAGATTATCTTGGAGCACACCATGCATGACAACATGCTAATGAGAGTGCAAGAACTCATCAAACCCGTAAAATGGAGAGACACTGACTTCATAAGCACCCAAGGGGAAGGCTGCTATACAGCTGAGCTGCGAGGGTTTAAGAACATACAAGAGGAATTGGCAGTATCAGCAGAAGGACTTGTCATAGAAGGACATCGAATAGTAATCCCTACAGACCTACAACAGCAAGTTGTGGATCTAGGCCACGAAGGTCAACGAGGGGTGGTATCCACAAATAGACAAGTAAGGGACACCATGTGTTTCCAAGGAATAGACCAGTTGGTAGAGCGCACAGTCAATGCATGGCACCTGTGCCAGAGAACCTCCAGACCCAAGAATCTGAAACCCTTACTAATGTCTGAAATGACAGAGCGCCCGTGGACCCACCTCACAAATCAACTTTGTTGGCCCTTTCGGCAACAACAAATACTGGCTCATCATCATTGACAAACACTCTTGTTTCCCATTGGTGCACATGCTCTCGTCCACTGCAGCCAGCACTGTGATACCAGTGCTGGACAGCATATCCTCAGCATGCGGAATCCTAAAGTCAGACAACAGTCCACCATTCAACAGCCTGGAGTTTGCAATGTTCATGCAGAACATGGGCATCCACCACAGAAAAGTTACTCCACTATGGCCTCAGGCCAACGGCATGGTGGAAAAATGTATGAGCTGCCTCAAGAGGGTTCTGCAACAAAATGAGCTGCGGTCAATATCTCTCAACCAGGCGGCGTGCAAACATGCTGAGGGACTACAGTAACTCGCTGCATGGCATTACTGCAAAATGTCCCTCAGAACTACTGTTTAGCTGACGGATAAGGACCAGACTCCCTCACCAGGACATAGAATATATTAAAGACTATGATGCCTGCAGGAAGCAGGGCATGAAGGATTACGCCGATAACAGGAGGCGAGCCAAGAGTTCCAACTTGCAAGTGAGGGATAAGGTACTACTTGTGTGCAGAAAACAAGACAAGAAGGAAGAAAAAAAGTTTTATCCTGACCACCTGACGATCTCCCATGTGAACGGGACAATGGTGACTGTTCGCTCTCCTAGAAGAGTGATCACGTGAAATGTCTCTCACTTTAAGATGTTCAGAGAAGAATACCAGGAAGAAAGTGAAGAAAATGATGCTGCTGTAACACCTGGAGAGCCCTTGAAAGAAGTGACAGAGGGAGATCAAGAAGAGCAAATGGCCCAGCTGACTCAATGCATCACGGGACTAATATGCCTAATCGAGGAGATGTAAAAGGACAGAACCGTGAGTGGCTTTGTTCTTTTTTTTCCGAAGGGGGAGATGTATTGTCCTGGAGAGGACAGGGTTAACTGAGCCAGGAAGCTCCGCGAACCAATGCGATGTGGGGAAGTGTGCGCATGCGCACTAAAGAGTCCGAGCAGCAGGCAGTTCACAGCAGCAGGGAATAAAGAAGTTTGTCCCTCCATAACGGCTCCTATGTTTATTGCCACTGCGTGCATATACATTGCTCACCCTGTTAACCAGTGTTCCCTCATTTAAAGCCCCTGAGAAGCAGACAGCACCCTATAATGCAACTCTGAGCCTTCTCCATATATGGCATACCCGGATCAGAGAATATCAGCATGTAAGTGGTGCAGGTCACCGGGACCCAGGAATCACCTGAGTTCCCAGGACCTTCACTCCACACGTAGCAAATCCAGGGTGATATGCGCATGGCGCATATCAACAATGGCAGCCACCATTGCAAAATGTGTCTGTCTTGCAAGGGCCCAATCAGCACTGACGTGGTACAGCTGAAACAGTTCAGGAACAGTTCAGGAACAGTGCGCCACCATGGACTGTGCCTGCACCGCATGGCATCCGAATGTGCCGACATGTTGGAAACCTGTGCACATATGCATTGCGCAGGTTTCTTACAGTTCCTCACTCAGTAAAAAGAGGTTCTTGATGGGAGTGAAATCTCGTACACAGCTCACCACTTTGACATTTGCATTGAGCTCTTTCAAAATATATCGATTAGAGTAATATAATTGTCCACTACATATGAACTAGGAAAATATGTGGATTCATCAGTATTTGAATCCATTAAGCTAATACATTAGAGTTAACGGAAGAAACTATTCCCAAAGGTAGTGATCAAGGCAAGTCAAGTCTAGGGGAAGATGGAAACTAAAGTAGAGAACACTTCATTTTACAATTCTAATATAGTCTGTAAAAATAGTAACATGAGGCACATTTAAACAAACATCTACCATTTATTTTCCAAGATCATAAAGTCAAGGTACCAAATCATCAAGAAGAACAAACCCAAATGTCAAATATCAACCGGAGAAAAAAAAAACGTAAATCTCCCAGAGAATGGAAATGCTCAAGAACTGACGATGAATAAAAAGCGGTTTTGGATGATGTGGGGTGACAACTTCTTCTGAGTTCAAACACAGACACACTTAAGAAGATGGCGGATATGTCAAGAGGAAATCAGACAGAGAGTACAGGAAGCGTGAATGACTGTGAATGCGAGAAATGCGAATGGCAGAGGATCCATGGATGACGTGTGAATGAATTATTATGTGGGGATATGAATGGGTAAGGTATGGTGCTGGAGGGTTGAACGAAATATTTTGAAGAAAAATTAATGAAAGCTTGAAGGCATAAGATATTGTGAGGACAGATAAATGCACAAGTGTGGTTTGATGTTAAGGAGATTAGCAGGGAACTGACAATGTTATATAGGTAGTGAAATAGTTGTGTACTGACGTAGTGCAAATATGACTATGGGTGGTGTAGGCTGGGCATCAGTAACATGCAGGATATATACAGAGATAGTAGCTTATATTTGTGTAGGGGAAGAGGTTGGGATAATTGGTAGCTAATGAAGTTAGTTTGCCACCAAAACAGGCTCATGTTGCTTTTGTATTTTCTTTCTTTGAGGTACCAATCCACAGGCTGATCCAAGCCGACACCCACTGATTGTGAGAGAGCAGAAGCTGGCAACAGTATCTCATGAGCCAGCAGGAGTGCATGTTCAGCACGTCCCTGAGTTCCTTCCCCGGCCAGAATGTATTGTGCAGACACAGAGTGTCCTTGGCTGTCAGAAATGATGTGTAGGATTATTGTTCACCCTAATGCTTCAGAATCATAGCACAAAATGATATTACTTTCTTTTGATTCATTGGCTGGAACCATGGGGAGGGAGTGTTAAGTTACCTTATGCTGTTCTGTAGTATCTGGTACCTGGGCATGACATGGCAGAGAGCATGAAGAGCAAACAACAGTAGCCTGTCTCCTTTCTGTGCTGCCCCTCAATATCTTCTCGTTAAAAACTTGCATTTCTCTACTTCAGTTTGGCATTGTCTTTGTATGAATAGATTAATGGATACGCGTATAGTGCTGGAAAATGGGTGTGAGGGTGGGCAAATCAATGAGAATATGAGGGTGGGTGAGTGAGTGTGAGAACAGCAACAAGTAGTCCAGAGCAAGGTAGCAACAAATGACCTCCCCCCACATTTTACCAAACAGTGGCCTGGAAGATTGGTCATGCGCAACACAGCATGCAATGCTACAAGAATGGCTGCACAGGTGCTAACTGAGACAAAGGTCTGCATCACTACAGGATGTTTGACGTTCTTTTAGTGGCAGCCAGGTGCACATCAGCTGCTCGTTCTCCCAACAGCTCTGTCCTTGGATGTCTGTAGTTGACACTCTGTGTCCTACCTGAATAGTGGCATCAGCAGATTTTATTGCAGGGGTCAGGTGGCTCCTGTGGGGAAAAAACATTCAAAACTAATCAAAGTCAGCAGAGGCAGCTGAACATTTTCGATATAAGGGCATTCATTTTTTCCTTGAATTATCATGACGGGCATTGCAGGGGACCCATACGGAATCTATTGTGTATATGGGGGTTTATAGTTATAGGGGGCAACTATACAAAATCAGTTGGATAGACGTACCATGATGGGGGGGGGGTTAGTCAGCTCAACCGCTAATGACTGAACTGTGGCAAGTGCAATGCAAATGGCGTTTGAAATAACTGCCTAAACTGCAGATACTCTGCAGCATGCAATGAAAATCTTAGCACTATGGGACGGTGTTAAATCAACTAGCTAACTGACTCTGCCTTGTCCAAAAACATATATGTCGTACCAGTCCATTCTGAAAATAGAATATCTTCCCAAACAGACTTTATTATTGTACCAGACAGACACAAGTTGCTTACAGGAATCTCTTTTGGATGGAGAAAAGATATAGGGCCTCATTACGACCCTGGCGGAATGGGTTTAACGGTGCTGGTAGAGCTGCCGGCGCTGTTAAACCCATTCCGCCCTATTACGAGGTCCCTTTGCGGGACCCGCACTGGACGTCTGGTCAGACCACATGTCGTTTGTGGGTCCCCCGAGGGGACCAGCATGCTAACAACGGGCCCGTCATTAATGGGCCTGTTGTTAGCATGCTCCCCATTCCCATTGAGCCCTATGGTGGCTCAAATGGGGATGGTCGGGGTCCGGGTTCACTGAATGGGGAAATACTGGGCCCTCCAAAGTCGGAATGGCCCGGTATTTCCCCATTCAGGGACCACGGACATGGACCCAAGTTTGGAGGCAGCCACGCCCTTGTTAAGGGCGTGGCTGCCTCCAAACTCGTAATGAGGCCCATATTCTTGAAGACCTGAATGGAGTGGTTTAGGGTAGGTATTTATTTAGACCTATCCAATTAGGGATCCCCTGAAGTCCTTGAGCAAGATCCAACCCTTTTTTTCAAATCAAGCTAACAACATTGTTTGACAGGTTAACAAGGGCCACCCATAATGTAGACTAACACATGGACATTGCAGTACTACATGTTTTAAAGTCTGGCCAGCCCACACACCATCCATACTGTATATTCTCCTACAGCCAATCGAGTGAAGATCTTCACCTTTTCTGTTTGCACAGAAACTCCCTCAAAATGTTCTCTATTTTTCAAATAACAACTACAACAACTAAAACCATAATTTGGCAGTACTTTGCTTCACCCAACAAGAGAGACTCAGTGGTGAACATGTGGACGTGAGCTTCTTAACCATATCAACACTATACAACATATTAAGGTCCAGAATGCATCTAAAGTATTTCAGAAAAGTAAACCCAAACCATTCAGCCTCCCTAGGTTACAGACTGCAATGGATTTTTTCTCCAAAATCTGAGTGTAGCATACATGGTTAACAACCTATGTCAATAGTGAGTTTATATTGGATAGTCAGGATATTCCTGTTTAAGTTCCCTAAAATGAGGCTTGTATATATATATATATATATCGTCATAAATCACACATGCCACTGCTCCACTCAATAGCCATTATCAGGGGTTCACCTCCACTTCAGAAAGACTAAACAAATGCATTGAAGGTATACAGAATAGCTCAAATGCAAACCTTTCTCTCCGGAAAACTGGCTTTGTCTTATAGGGCAGTACTGCTTTTATTTATGTATTTACTGTTGTATTTTAGTCCATAAAGAACTTTTACAACACTGTTACAGTACTACTTTATGCATCGTATTTTAAACCTTGAACAGACCGGTTTCAAGGACACAGACAACTGCACACATGCTTCTCGCATTGTAGGGATCATCAGCAAAGTATTACATGACATCCTTGTGGTTGGAGCATATAGTATGTTCAGCAAACACCAGCAAAGTTATGGTGGTTTGTAAAAGCTTGCATAAAACAGCGTTCACCTGAAGCGTGAAAGTAGAATAAGCTATTTCAGCTAGGTCACTCATGCCACAGCGCCACCTAGTAGCCATCAATGGGAGTTTTTCCTCCAGTTCAGAGACACATATCGGAAAATGCATTGGTCATATGTAAATTAGCTCAAATACATGCTTTCCAATCCAGACAATTGTCTTTGTTTTACAGAGGAGCACTACCTTATACGTAGCTTTTCCAGCCCAAGACAGACAACTCTCAAGGATGTAGAAAACTGGGTATGCAGTAATAAAATCGTGGCAAAAAAGCCGTCTGCACAATAAATCGCGGAAAAAATGTTGTGATTTGACCCGGTAAAGGTGTACCCCATTATAGCATTTAAGGGGAGCAGGGATTGCGGGGGTGTCCTGCTCACCTTAAATGGTATAATGGGTCTGGGGGTGGCAGGGGTGGCCCCGCATCCATTACATGGATTGCGACGCAAAACCACAGCATTTTTTGCCGCCATTTTAACACATGGAACCGAAGACTGCATACATGTTTCACACTTTTATGTATCATATGTGCAGTATCAACTGACATACTTACGGTTGGAACATTTTGGTATGTTTATCAAACACCAGCTTTGATGAAATGCTAGTGCTCTGCAAAAGTGCAGGGATGAGTAATAGTTTGCTTACTTCAATTCTGCCCCACTGTACTACTAAATGAACAGTTATCGCAATCATAAGGGTGAAACATGCACAACATAAATTATACACTTCCTTTTGCTCTTTGAGGTAGCATTGACCGAGGGCAGGCTATACTCTCCAAGATTGCATGAGCCAGCAAGGGAGCAGCCAAAACACCAAAACAACAATAGTGTTGTGATACCAAAATGAAAGAAATGTGCAATCAAAGGTCTATAGAAATACAAACTAATCAAGCTAAAAGGACAGACAAACTAACACAAACACTTTAAACACAACTTTGGAACTAAATACAGAAAGTATGAAGACTTTTGATTGAAATCATCATTCTGAGTCTGAAGACAGTGGAATGCAGGTAATGGTCTTTGCAGCAATATTTAAAATAGGATTGGGGTTATAGAACAAAGCCTGGTCTACAAAACCAGTGCAGACATTTTGAAATCCTCTTCCACATGCTCAACAAAAGGAAACTAGGCTTCTGGGTGCTTTCCGATGCATTGAATCAGTATTGGACATAATTGAATTAGCGTGACCGGCCTCACAGCGCAATGCAGTTCAATAAATCACAATAGCAATTTGCTCATGAAAAACTTGGGAGAGGCAGGCGATGTTTGGGTCGGAGTAGCTTGCAAGCATTCGAACAGGTTTACAGCTGCAGAGAGATCCATAGGCAGAATCATTTTTTCTCTAACAAAAGGGACGGCCCTTCTTCCGCCCGCTCTACCTAGAAGAATGTTCATGGACAGTTGCAGGGTTGCCACTTAATCTGCCCTTTCCTGCCAGGAAGATGTCCAGAGTCACTTGCATGGTTTTCAAATTCATCAGACAGAGTCCTGTATGCTCCTGTCACAGCAGCATGCAGACTCTATTCCCAGGAGCAGGTCCTTGGTGTACTCTGAGAGCCTCTCCAGGGTCTCTAAGGATCGATGAGTCCTTTTTTCTTTTTTTCCCAGCAAGAATATTTGCATGGGACACTAGCAGGGTTTGCCTCTTCAACAGGCTGAGTCCTGCGTACCCCTGTCCAAGTATCAGACAGTATTTTTGCAGGAGCAGTTTTGTGGTGTGATTTGAGTGCCTGTTCAGGGTCAATGAGGAGAGGTGAGTCATTCTTCCTCCCTTCCCAGACAGAAAGGAATGCCACTTCAGCAGGCACTGTCCTGGGTACCAGAGTCCAAGCAGCAGGCAGGTCTTTTAGACAAGCATATGACTTCAATTGTTCCTATGAGATAGTTTAGGGGAGTGTCTGACTCCATCCTTGAATAACTTTATCTTCACCTACAAACTAAGGAATGCGAGCATCCTGGCATTGGTGAACTCCAGACAGTCATTCACAAAACACTGACTGTTGCAGGGGTCAAAGGAAATCCATTTGAATAAAAAGACAACAAATGGGTAACCTGAGATTGGCAGTTTCATTGCTTGTATTAGAAGAATGGTCCTACATGCCTGGCATGCAAGAAATACAAAAATCTGGAAATGTTAGAAGGTGCTTGGCAGCCGACCAAGATCAGATGAGTACCTTGTGAAGTACAGAGCAGGAAATGAATAGTCTATGGTTCTGGTTGATGTTGATATTGATATTTTATTTATATCTCGCTCATACACAGGTGGTTCCAAGCAAATGGTGAACCCGAGATACTAGACTAGCCCTGAGCCCTTTAACTGCTGTGAAAAAAACGGTTCTATATCATTTCATCGACGGGTGTTATTTCAATGGTTTTTTTTACAAGCATTTTTTACTGAAAAAACTAATCAAAATGGTTTATTTTTTTTTATTTTTGTGGGGGTTCCCCCAACAAGCCACCATCCCCTATTATTTTTTTAACTATTCTCGACCCCCCCACCCCTTATATACACTTGTCCAACCGCCTCTATATTGCGATGAGTTTTTTCGGTAAAAACTACTCATAAAAAATCCATCCAAATTGCACCTGTAGATGAAAGAGCGCTATATATAAAAAACATGGACGACCATCATTTAAAATGTGTTTCTGTTCATGATCATGGAAAGGGACATTTTTGTGATAGTGCCAAGTGTTGCGTTCCTGTTGCTTGAAATAGTTGCAATTGGTTGGAGTTAAGGAAACATTAGATAGGATGGCACGCCCAAGTTCTGAGCCTCCAAAGTTCAAAAGCCCATGTCTACACCGACTTTTCCAAAACAGGAGTAGCTAATACTCAGAGGTTTGCTCATTTCTTGCCTCCCACCCTGGCACATTGGGACAATGCAGTGCACTGCTGAAAACTATGTGTGTTTCTTTTACTCACAAGTGCATGGCACTTACATGTCCATTAGGGCCTTATCGTTATCTTTGCCAGCGCACCCAGACACCACTGCTGAGTCACAAAAGCCAGATGTAAAAATCATATTAGTTCATTCACACTGATCTGCTTCTCTTTAAATAAGATAATGCTCTTTTCTCTCAACATTGGAAGAGTGGAAAATACAGCAGAGCTGTCAGTGCTGCAAAATAATCAGCATCTCTGGTTGCGAGGCAGCTAACTGCACCACACCAGGTTGCTCGGTTTGCTGCAATATATCCCGGCGCGCGAAGGACAGTCTCATATATTTGATGGTGTGCATACTGAGGGATTCCCTGACTCCTTCTCAGCATAATGATCAAACACAGAAGAAGTGTTCTGGGAGTGAAAAAAAAGTAATCCCACTCTCTTAAAAACCTAGAAACATAAGGTAATTGAAGTTATTTCAGAGTTACATCACCAAGCAGTATCCGGTTATGAGTGCAGAACCACTCAAGACAAAAGGGATAGGGTTATTAGCTGCTACCCATTTTCCCACCTTTATGTTGACCAATGAAAATAATGTACAGTTTTTCATGGTAATGCAATAGGAACACCATTGAAAGGAATCTAGCAGACATACATTTTTATTTACTAAGTGATTTACATGAGGGAATGTTAAGTAGCTTGCTTTTTAATTGAGTTTCCAGAATGCTGTTTGAAATTCTGACATGTCCATTTAATGGAGAGAGGGCATTTTTCAATGAATAAGAAGTAGTGAGATAGGCATGAATCTTCTGATTTAATTTGGTTTATTATAAAATGACAATTCTTTCCGAGCCCTCATGCACTGTTCCATGCATGGTGGATGTGCGCTCAGCATGAATCAGATGTTCATATGGTGGTGCATGTGCTTCAAATATCTACATTCATGTGATTGTAACATAGAAAATTGATATGACCAGTTTATTGAACTTTCGTCATTGAAATAGGAAATTCATAGATGCATAATTTGTTTATATTTAAATTAACATATTTCTATTTTATTAATGAATAGACCTTCTGTGCAACCCTGTGTATTTCTTGATTCAAAAGGGGAGGGATGTTGTAGAGAAACTGTATTTTTAAATTGGGTCCCAGGTCAATAAAAATAACTTTTTATAATAAATATTGTGTATACCAGACTTAGGGGGAGGTGGAAAATGCTACCTAATTGGATGTCATCCGATTAAGCCTCCTACTAATGGTGTCCAGATGAAAATCTACAGCACCTCAAGCTTCCCCTATGACGCAGCTTGGCGCATTGTCTTTAATAAATGGGATTCAATTAAATACTCACATATATTACCACCTGTTAGTAAATATTTCTCTTTAAGCAATTTTCCCTACATATTCTATGAACCCTCACACTTTTTACTTTTGTGTTTGAATCTGCCCTGACTTTTAACAGGGAAGTGAAGCCTTCAGCTTCACTCCACTGGTCCTTGGCTAATTTTGTCAGGCGGAAACTTATCAGTCCTTTAGACTATCAAAACTGGCAAACTATGTTGTCCTTTTGTCTTTTTATCTATCTACTTTTTTTGATGACTTTTTAACAGTGCACACAGTATCTTACAATGCAACACACTGAGGATACGTTTGTATAACCCTAGTCTTGTACACTTGTGATTTTTGGTTACTTTTATATTTGCCTAAAGACATGCTGGTGGCAGCATTTTTACAATTTTTGCATTATTTTTTGTGTGCACATTGATGTTTACCGCACTTGGCTAATAAACTTAGCTAGTGCCCTAAATGGCCGTCCCATGAGATTTTTCACTTGTCCTTTGCCATATTGTTGTTTGGCCTTGTTCCTGCCTTCTCAGGTCAGTAAATCGTACACAAGGTCACGCACTTGACTCGGAAAGCAGCTGCTTTTGCAGGCTAGTGATGTCTTTGTGTTTGTAGGGCCCAGGAAGGGGATGGGACTGTCTGGTCCCCCTCCACATCTGTGATGGCAGAGAATCTGGGTCTGTGGCATGAGTGAAACCCACACTGGGCCCTGATTGGACTGCACTGCTTTGAATGGTGCAGATACCTATCATTGGTAGGCTGGGACTTGCTTCCATCCAGGATTTAGGATAAGAAGAGTACTTCTGCAGCCATTTCTTCAGACCAGAGTTGGAGCCAAGTATCCTTTGTAGAAAAGCAGCCGACAGAAGATCTGTGGATGACTCTTGAAGGCATCCCTTCCTGCATTTGGCCCGGTGAAGCCCTGCAGGACTGCCCGATCTGCGAAGGCCCTTATTGCAACCCTTAGACTGGTAGGACCATCCAGTCTCGATGCATTCTCAAGGATCGAGCGGTCCTGTGCTTTCGGAACTGTGTCTCTGGACCACACTTGGGACTGGTTCACAAGTTAATCTGACTAATCTGTGACCTAAAGATGGAGAGGGTGAATCAATTTGAAAACACTATATGAATGCAAAGCAGTTCCTTGAGAAGCACTGGGAACCAACACCGTGACTTCCTTCCACTTCAAGATAAACTACAGATGTCTTACACATCATAGAAAACAGTTTGTCTATTTTCGTCCTGCACCACACACATAGGAATGTAGTTTATAACTAGGTCCCAGTGTTCACATAGAAAAGGAGGTGGAAGATCAGAAGATCAAAAGGAAATAAGACAGATTAACACAATCATCACAAGGTCCTTGATAGTTGTGAATAGATTGCAGAAAATTGAATAAATACACATATTACGGTTTAGCAGTGAATACATGAACTGGACTATTAGCATTATTAGAAATAACAGCACTGTGGAATGGTTTTGTTAGTTGTATCTAATCAGGGAGGTTCGACATTTCACACAAAGTTGACAATATGTAAAATGTTAAGGAATATGCTATTAAATGGTAATTATTTTTAAAAAAATCCATTGCCAATACATAGTACATGTGAATGGATATATGTCTTTACTTCTGCATTCGCTTTGCCATGTACGCACTTTGTCATTTTTACCTCTTGATACCTTTACTTCTTTTGTCTTTCTCTCTGTCAATATAAGGGGAGGCCTCCTGCAATCTCCCTTCTTTTCTAATCCTTATCTTTCTCCCAATGAAACATGACCACAATCCTAACCTTACAGCTAACCTTAACCATCTCAATTGCCACCTTGATGCTGTGAAGGTGCAGACAAAGTAAGAGCAAGCAGAAGTAAATTCATGAAGTAAATGTGTGAAGGAATTAATGTAGAAGTGGTGAGCATAGAAGACTATTTCTGGGTAATGTAAAGGGAGATACCCATGTGAATATACAGAATTCCAACCAAACAGTGTGTTTGACACAGATACATATAATGTTTTTTTGGCCCACAATAGAGTTCTTATTATGTTCCAAACTGAGGAATGTTCTAGAGATTGAAAGATCACATTTAGAGCAGAGATTGCAACAACATTACATGTGAGGGCTCCAAAAGAGAGACTGAGTAGAGGTGCTCATAACCAGGAAGTTGCTGTTATAACTGCAGGTGAGAGCGGGGCTGTGGATGCTACTAATTCTGAAGAATGCATCTCAGAGATTGGGTACAAGTTGATGGACGGAAATACACATTTTAAACGTGGAATTTTGATCCTTGGGTTTGTCATCATGAGTAGCAGTTTTTGATGCACTGGAAAGGTGTGTTTTCTTACAAACCAGAGGCTCTGACGTGTTTGGTGTATATTGGCATCATTACAGCATGCAGCATTAGCGCTGCATTGTGGTTTTGTTTGGTCGGTTTAAGCATTTCAGGGCTGAAGAAGGGGCTTGGACTGTCACAGTTGCTGTAGTCTGAAACACAACACTGTGGAACATGTGATGACTGTGGACTTCAGTGTCTGCTCGTTTACAGTTCAATTTGTTCTGGATTTGTTCACCTTTACATCATGTATGCCATATTTCCTGTTGCATCACTCTTTACAAAATGATAACTGGGAATATTGCCAAATCAAATTTACTGATTCGTGCTTAATTAATGTTACATTTGTATGAAGATAGATGCTTGGAGACTGGTTACTCCTCCCTTTATCAATCACACAACTTATGCTCCCTACACTTTATTCTTCAGTTACTTTCAGCATTTAGTTAACAGAGGATTCTCTTATTGAAAAGATACTTTTATTCATTAATTGTTAAAAATGTTTTGATATTTATAATGACATACGTGGTTTAAAACAATTGTACAAAACAAACATATTGAATACAGAGCTCTTTCATACAAACAATGACACTATAAAAAAGATGTTTGTGTCTAGGGGTTAGTACAATGTGACTGAATCAATTATAACACACCATATCAGCAGTACAAATTTGACATTTTTTATGTTGATCAAAGCAAGGGAATCCAGTTCCAGGTCTAATTTATACTCCCACCCTTGAACGTGGCAAAAAAACTTAAAAGAATTGTTCAAGTTCTCTATTAAAGTGTTTTCTGTAGACATGAGGTTATTGTGGTACTCGGACAAACACATTCATATAGCCTTTATGGAAAAGACCAAGGATTGACGGGTCACTTCGTAATATCTAGCCTTTATGTTGTCGCAATAAAGTACAAACATAAAAGCTACTTAACAATACTGAACAAATCAACCTGCGTGAAACAATTGTCTACTCAGTTTCCACCTATGGTGCAAGCTAGTACCCTTATTTCTGATGCGTGAGAGATAGGGCAGCCTTCCGATTAGATGTTCTTCTATTTCGAAATGTGGACATGATGGAAATGAGTATTTACCACTCCACCTCACCTACAGAACCCCAGGACCACCAAGGGGGTAGTCACAGGAGCATTTGCAGGCTCAACAGTAGCAAACAAATCCTCCTCCCCCACCAATGACCATGGACAACAGGGAGAAATGGAAGGTTTGATGAGCCTTGATGATATCCCTTCCTTCAGGATAACCCCCTAGACAGCCATTTCAGCTCCTTGGGAAAATTCAAATTCTCAGCATTAGGAATACAGTCTTCCATCTCAAGAAAAGAAACGTACAACACTTCTAAAGCACTAGTGCTTGGAGAATACATTGTTGCCTTTGTCATCACTGTCAAAGAAAACATTTCCCATTATGATTCATATTCACATGGAGGAGGGAGTTTCAGCCTGCTTCCTTTAGGGATCCATCAGTTTATTATAAACGTGACAATTTTCCATAAGCATGTGCCAGTGTCGGTGAAGGAGGACTTTCAGCAAACAACACAAGGAGGAGAAACTGTGCTAATGTGCAAAGAGGCTTTCCTGCAACATTTGCAGCATTAATTGAAGAAAGAACCCAGGCAGCAAGGATTACCAGGGCAACATTTTGCCAACTATGATTGCAATGTCAAGCTGAAGATTGATGGCACTAAAGGGAAACCTCTTGAAATCTTGTGAGTAGTGCGGGCACAGCTTACTGGGAGGAAGTGATGTGGGAGGAGATGTTATGTGACACCCTTCTCAGTGACATGGGAATCTTGACTAGAGGAGATTAATGAATTGAGCAGATCAACAGCTTCACACAGTATTCCTGTATATCTGCCACACAATTTAGTCATGGGAAGGAATGAGGATCAAGATCAGTTTTTAAACAGCAAGCAACGCTTGTGCAAGTACATTTTCCACTTTGTGCAGTCGTAGAGAGAGATTTTAATGTGGCCTGGACTATTTTCTACAACCACAGGAAATGCCTTTCAGTGAAGATGTCGAAAAATGAACAATCACTTTACTGTAGATGTCACAAAACGACTTCTGGCCTGCAGGAGTACAGGGGTGAGTAGTGGTTGCATTTCTTCTCAGCCCCACACTATTACTAAACCAGTAGTGACCTTAATCATTAAGGTGAATGATCGGTGCACCTCCTTTTACCTCTTTGTGGGAGAATGGCCGAAGGGCATTTGCTTTGCTAATTTGCTAACCCCCATTAGGGTTGAGCTAGTAAAGAAGTATTCAAACAACATATTACTATAGGACCACAAACAATAAATGTGCATCAAGGATGTACAAACAATATGAGACTTCATTTAAACCAAAAATACAAACACATTGATAGAAACAGTAGTAAATGGAGAAATACAATATGTAGAGTTCAGAATGAATGGGCACTCAGGGTCTATAGATAGATAAATTAGACAGCCAAATGTCTGCAGCAATGTTAAAGTTTAATGTCACAAGTGCCCTTAAACCAGGAGAAGTGGACACACCTGCTAAAAACACAGTTATCTTCTTATATGGTGGCTCAACAGAATTGATACAGCCTTCTTGATGCTTTGAAAAGAGCAGAGACAGCATTGAGAGTGTCAAGTTGGATGCTCCCAATGCAATCAGTCAGTGTCGAGACAGTTGAGTTGATTTAATACAGTCAAGTGATGTGATGAAAAACTGTAGCAGAGATGGATCAAATTGGCTAATGAACCAACAGGTGATGGTCGAGCTGGTGGTTCAAAGTGGTTGAGTTGGTCCAGCAACGTCCAATAGTGCCATGCAGTTCTGCAGCAGAGATCAGCTCAAAGATGGCAGAGTGCTGGCAAGCAATGGTCAAGTCAGTGGATCAATGGATTGAATCAGTTGTTCTGTGTGTCAAAGGCAGCTTTGCCATTTTTATTTCACAAGTGGCGCAAATCTATAAAACAGTGAGTTTATCACGGATGCCAAATATCATCAGGAAACTATCCCCTGACAAGGACTTTTGGATTAAAATGTTTGTCTCTGTTCACACACATGTGTTTTTATTCTTCATTCATTTTTTAAACGTTTGGATGTCATGGACAAAATTATAAACCATGCCCTAAGCAAGGACGTTTGTTTCTTAGCTGCCTTGCTTGTGAATTGACAAGTACGGCAGCTGTTGTCAAACCAAAGAATTCCCTTTATGTTTGTGGGACCTACATTTCCTTTGATAATTTTTTAGGCCCTATGTAGAAGAATTGTCTCCCTCTACAATCCAACTAATTAATTAATCTTTAATAACACACTTAGTACCATAGTCTAGTCTCTAAGCACAGGACCGGGATTCAAACCCGTGTTCTCTGCATTGTCTTGCATCCAAGGCAAAGGCATTGTCGCTGAGTTATCCTCCAGGCACATTCCCTGCTACCTCATCTGTCCCTGCCAGTGAGGCTTCCAATATTGTACTCCATTTTATAGTACTGGAAGGAACCCCCCAAGAGCCAGCAGAATCCTCAGCAGTCAATCCCACTCTTGTCCCAGTTAGTGGTGTCACCTGCCAGAACTGCCCACCTAGCATGAATAACTTGCTGACACTCTGCTTGTCCTGAGGAATTCCCTTTACAGCAAGCTGCCGGCCTTGAAGAACATTCCTGTTGGTGGTTCTAGCCCATTGGTAGACCTCACCTCCTTGGTCTGCGGGGCGCAGTTCTGCCTGAGTGTATGGCTGCATTAGCATTGATTCCTGTGCGACCTCTGGTGGATATATTTCTGTGACCCTAATGAAAGTGGCCATATGTGTGGGCGAGTGCCGAAACTGTCCTTTGGTTCTTTGCTGACTTGTCTAGTCTCCAAATCCATACAGCTAGATTATGAATTCAAGATCTATATTGACTACATTTGATAATTGTATTAATCAATATCTGGTGATGGGTTATTTTAGGATTGTACAATGGTTTTGTGTCCTGTAATGAACTATATATGAACTTACATTATTATGAATTTGAGTATGACTCAGGATTTGATGAATTGAGCAGCACATCATGCACTGTTTCTATATTCTATATTTCTAATATTTCTAAGAAATGCTGATGTTTTCTCTAACACCACAGTGGGACTAGACTTATTATTAGCATTGTGACATTGCTTGCACTTAAATATGAATATGAATTTGTATGAATAAATATTAACTATACAGATTAAGTAGATTCACCATTGATTATTACATTTCCAATTGAGTATTGCCCCTGATAACTGGGTTTATATTGGGATTCCCCTCTATCTTAGCCCCTTGTGGAGCTTGCATTTGCTGAAATGAGTTGGGCACATTCTAGTCATCTTGAAAAGCAGTTTGCAAGAGTGCCCTTGTAGAGATTGACACCCCTCCTGGGCAGATTCATGGTTACCAGTGGTATCATCAGCAGACTGTCCTTTGTCAAAACATCAGGCCACCGAAATGGTCCTCTATGTAAGTTAAGTGATGGTCTTGCCACTTATTTGTGTTCTTTATCTTCATCTCTATGGCAGACGACGTTGGGCAGACTTAACATCAATACATGTTCAGGCAAAACCTTCTTCTTCTTGAGTCTATAGATGTTCTGCCAAATGCTTTTCCAAAGGGAGAACGAAGATGGAACACATTAAGGGGGGGCTCTCATCCCCTTACATACTCGTTTTGCCACAGTGGGTTGGTCCATATCAAGCTTTCTGAAAGGGTTGAATCCTGTAGACTGTGAAAAGAGTCTTTGCCTTGTAATATAAGTCCATGAATGCGTTGTCTGTAGGAGTTTGGCGGGGCACAGGAAGATGCCCTCTTGCTGGTAATTGTACTTCTGGCGACTGGCTTTTGGTTTCTGGCTACTTTAACACCTTTCTCTCCCCTTGCTGCCTTATATTAAAGAGACTCCAGTAATTAGTCCCCTGGTGTGATTCCCCATTGCAGTGGCTGCATTTTCTTTTATGCAATGGTCCCTCCCTTACCACCTGGGGATATCTATTATGTCTCCTTGGGAAGATGACAAACATTCCCAGTGAGAAATAAGGGAGCTTATAGGCCTAAATCAAAATGGTCTGTTTTGGGTAAAACACAGAGCCAGACACTAAATGTGTATGTTTGTCCGGCTATACACATCCACACCGTTGAACCCACATCTACCACAATTTGCATGGATTCCTCTTTTGTCTGGGGCACGATCGTAGTCTATGTTTTGATGCAAAAAACGATTGTATATGCAACAAAATGTTTGGATGTGTGTATGTATGTTTGTCTGGCTATGCAAATCCACGCTGTGGAACCAACTGCTACCAAATGTTTCATAGATTCCTCATTTGTCTGGGGCAAGATTGTAGTCTATGTTTGGATGCAAAAATCTCACTCCGTAGACTCCCTCATTTACTGATGATCACCCTAATTCACTACAGTAGGTACTAGAAGGAGTCAACATTTGGAAAAGTGAAGCAAAATGTTGGATGTGTTGGTTATTCCTTTGAAATGTATTACTACTGTATCCAGTTCGAAAGTGTTTATTAACGCATTTTGTAAAGGGAATTAAAATAAATATATATTTTTGTCACGCCACTCCAAGTATGAGAAATGGTAAAGTTACAGTTTACTTAAGTTCTTTCACAAGAAGAGAGCACAATCAATCAATCTTTCTTGGATATTTTCTCAAATGTGCTGAAGCCATTGAGTGACTGAAACATGCCGGACTAAAAACAAACATCACTTGGAAAATCTCCATCTGATGCAAAGCGAAAATCAATATCAAGAGCTTTTGAGTCACAACAACAAACAGCAGCATGACGTGTGAACCAGAGGACAAGAGCAACTTTATCCAGGACAAATGAGATGCCAGAGCAAACTGAACCAAGATTTGTTGACATGAGGACAAGAGCAACATCCTCCAGGGCACATGAGACACAAGAGCAAACTGAAGCAAGACTTGCCGACAAGAGGACAAGAGCAACATCCTCAAGGGCAGATGAGACACCACTTGATCAGGACACGAGCAATGCCGGGTACCCCAGCTAATGACCTATAAAGGGTTTTATACAGTTTTACTGTGTATTCCCATTGTCCACTATATCAAACCAGATATAGATAGAAAGTGCCATTAGTGGTGCTCATGGTAAATTTGGAGAAATGTAATTTGTTTGAAGGAAGTCACATGCTGTTCTGTAAATGTCATGTTACCACACTACAGTGCAGCTACTGGGAGTGCCAGTGGACAGTCCCAACAGGGAAAGAGATTTCAATTATTCTTTTTCATAATTAAGCATTATGAAAGTGAGTATGATCAGCAGAGCACACTTTTTTAGGAAGAAATGCTAGCTTCGTTTTGGGTAATAAAAATGAAAAATGCGTAGGATTGTATGCTCGTGGAGATGGCATTCTGTAACAGTGGAAGACAGTGGAAGGCTGTAGAAAGACATCTACCCATAGCAGACACACCAGCTCAGAGGATGATGATACAGTATAATTCTTGGACCACTAACAAAAAGACACACAGGGCCACAGTCATGATACCAGAACCTCGGTCTCTTTGTGAGCCCAACAGGTAGCAAAAAACATGTATTAATTGATTGTGTCACAGCACGGGGGCGGGGGTCCCACAGGTTGCAAGGCTAAGCGATACTGCATAGGGCCACCTTATCGCACATTCTGGACTGGAGCAGAAACGCCCTACAGATAGCCACCTTTGTGTACCCCCGTAGCAATGCCTAGGAACCGGATGAAGCACAAAGCTCCATGCAAGATGCAACTTTGAGAGCACAAGAATGTAAAGATAATACAGTCACTCCCAGCAGCAACACGTAATGCCGGCCCAGATGCTTGGAAACAAGACACAACATGACGCTAATGCATGCAAAGTCCTCCACTGCCAACCATAGGATTGTGACACTCCAAAACATTCAGCCGCGCAAGTGCATTGGAAAGTTTTTGCATCAGAGTGAATGCGGCTAGCAACGACGAGGACATGTCCTGATCCACAGAGACGCTACTAGCAGAAGTAAACAAACTCAAACCGATCAATGAGGAAAGATCGCAGGGTGGGTGGCACGTGCCTTAACCAGCACAACCAAACGGCACTGAATGTATTTAACTTTCAGCACCGCGCAACACCAACAGATGAGATAACAATATCTTGAGGCAGACAAGGAGCCAGCCACAATAGAATGAAAGGAGACAGCGAGCCCAGATCGATTTAACCAGGTAAGCGAGGTAAGACTTCCCAGGGACAAGGCAAATAGCACAATGACTCAGCCCACTGCTCCAAGCCCAGCAATCACACAAACCTTTGCTGATTCCTCACAGATCAGCAGTAGGAGATGGTCCGCATAAGCGGATTGCCGGGAGGCTTGCATTTCAAGAACCACCCAAGTCACAATCCCTTGCATTGATAAGCAGCTTGTTGCCACGCCACACACAACAGTGCCTGCTCACAGGGTAAGAAATATCGTCACAACCCATTACACACAATCGAAAACGTTTTTTACACCCCTCAACCCCTTTTTAACCTATGATAATTTTTTAACAGGAACCCCACAAGCATTTACCCATTTCCCGACTATAGCATTAGTGGAAATACAGGAGGACAGAGTGCAAGTGCATTTACAGTGCAAGGCCAGTAAATGGTGATTAGGTCACACCTGTATAGAGTCTCTAGCCAATTGACCAGTTCTTTTAGCATTTTTGCCTTTATACTGTTTAAGCCATGACACTATTAGATCACATAAACGTGTGGTTGTTTCCCAGGTCCCAATGCAATATACATTCGCGAGGAAGGTGGTGAAATAATGGAACCACCGAAATGTCTGTTTGCTGCAAAAATGAAAAATCATTGTGTATAGTTTAAGAACAGAAGACGTAGACCAGGATGAAAATCTAGTGTTTATTTGGGTGTTTAGAGGTGCTCACATCACGAGGTGATTTAGGAATCTTGTTGTTTATATATATATGTATATATATATTTTTTTTAGTATGATTGTCACACTAGAATGTATACCCAAGTATGATTTCCGACATAGGCTAGATGTTCTAGAAGCAAGGTACATCAGAATGAGGTATAACATTATCAGGCCGATTCATGGAATAATTAGCGCGGCGCAAGTGGGCAAAAACGTGCGAATCGCAGTGGAATAGCGAAAATCGCAGTGCAATTGCGAAAATCGCACGAAAAGCAGCGCACGTCGATTCATGGAAGGCCGTGCGCGAGAAAACCAGCGGATGTGCGATAAAAAAGTGCGCGGCGCACGTTGGCGCACAGGCCATCTAACAGCGTGCGCCAGGTCACAGCGAAAATCGCACAGGGCACAGCGAAATTCGCACATAGCGCGGCGCACGCAACAAAAGTAGGCGGAACACGGGCGTAACACTCGGAATGGGGAACAACTTGTCAAAACGTGGGCGTCACGGGGGAAGTACAGGGCACAAGTGCGCGGAACGCCCACACGCTCGCCTACAACACGTATTCATGGAATAGAATAGGGCAAAAAAGCGCACGCTCAAACCAGCGCACAGGCACAAACACGACCGCCACAAGAAAGCAGGCGGTAGCGTCTCTGCGGCTGTAAGAAATGTGCGCCAAAAGGTGCGCCAACAAATAGCACCTATATACTGCCATGATGAATGTCCCATACTGTGGCCCTCCAGGAAAAATGACGTGCAAAGGGGTACCCACAAACACGGACACCCGCTGACAAAAAATACGTGTGCGTGTATACCGGGGTGCGCGGGAAGTCTAACACGCGATTTCAGCAGGGTACGTGCATCACAGGGGTTCGCGTGAAGTTATTCACGCGATCGGGCCTGGGGGAGCGGGCTACGTGTATTTCAGGGGTTCGCGTAAAGTTTCACATGCGATCGGGTCTGGGGGAGCGGGCTACGTGTATTACAGGGGTTCGCGTGAAGTTCCTCACGCGATCGGGCCTGGGGGAGCGTGCTACGTGTATTTCAGGGGTTCGCGTGAAGTTTCACACGCGATCGGGCCTGGGGGAGCGGGCTACGTGTATTACAGGGGTTCGCGTGAAGTTCCTCACGCGATCGGGCCTGGGGTAGCGGGCTACGTGTATTACAGGGGTTCGCGTGAAGTTCCTCACGCGATCGGGCCTGGGGGAGCGGGCTACGTGTATTCCAGGGGTGCGCGTGAAGTTCCACACGCGAATAGCCTGGGCGCGTGTATTTCAGGGGTGCGCGGGAAGTTCCACACGCGAATAGGCTGGGGGCGCGTGTATTCCAGGGGTGCGCGGGAAGTTCCACACGCGAATAGCCTGGGCGCGTGTATTTCAAGGGTGCGCGGGAAGTTCCACACGCGAATAGCCCGGGGGCGCGTGTATTCCAGGGGTGCGCGGGAAGTTCCACACGCGAATAGCCTGGGCGCGTGTATTTCAGGGGTGCGTGGGAAGTTCCACACGCGAATAGCCTGGGGGCGCGTGTATTTCAGGGGTGCGCGTGAAGTTCCACACGCGAATAGCCTGGGCGCGTGTATTTCAGGGGTGCGCGGGAAGTTCCACACGCGAATAGCCTGGGCGCGTGTATTTCAGGGGTGCGCGGGAAGTTCCACACGCGAATAGCCTGGGGGCGCGTGTATTTCAGGGGTGCGCGGGAAGTTCCACACGCGAATAGCCTGGGCGCGTGTATTTCAGGGGTGCGCGGGAAGTTCCACACGCGAATAGCCTGGGCGCGTGTATCTCAGGGGTGCGCGGGAAGTTCCACACGCGAATAGCCTGGGCGCGTGTATTTCAGGGGTGCGCGGGAAGTTCCACACGCGAATAGCCTGGGGGCGCGTGTATTTCAGGGGTGCGCGGGAAGTTCCACACGCGAATAGCCTGGGCGCGTGTATTTCAGGGGTGTGCGGGAAGTTCCACACGCGAATAGCCTGGGCGCGTGTATTTCAGGGGTGCGCGGGAAGTTGCACACGCGAATAGCCTGGGCGCGTGTATTTCAGGGGTGCGCGGGAAGTCCCACACGCGAATAGCCTGGGCGCGTGTATTTCAGGGTTGCGCGGGAAGTTCCACATGTGATTTGACAGTGTGGGTCCTCCCAGGTGTACCCTGTACACCCTCCACGGCCCCTGCAGGCAGCCCACACCACAGGGGACTACCATGCATCCCTGGTCATGTCCCGCAGGCAGCCCACCCACCATGGGCATGCCCCCCAGCAAAGGCACATGTCTCCTTGAACTAATGAACACCAACTCATGTCCCCTTGCACCCCCACCCCCCAGCACTGTGGGGCACCTGCCAGCAGGCCCCCACCCATGTCCAACTCATGTCCCCCACCACCCCCACCCCCCAGCACTGTGGGGCACCTGCCAGCAGGCCCCCACCCATGTCCAACTCATGTCTCCCACCACCCCCACCCCCCAGCCACCAGGGTCACCCTCCACCAGGCCCCCACTCATGTCTCCCACCACCCCCACCCCCCAGCCACCAGGGGCACCCTCCACCAGGCCCCCACTCATGTCTCCCATCACCCCCACACCCCAGCAGTGCAGGGTCACCCTCCACCAGGCCCCCACTCATGTCTCCCACCACCCCCACCCCCCAGCCACCAGGGGCACCCTCCACCAGGCCCCCACTCATGTCTCCCACCACCCCCACACCCCAGCAGTGCAGGGTCACCCTCCACCAGGCCCCCACTCATGTCTCCCACCACCCCCACACCCCAGCAGTGCAGGGTCACCCTCCACCAGGCCCCCACTCATGTCTCCCACCACCCCCACCCCCACCCCCCAGCCACCAGGGGCACCCTCCACCAGGCCCCCACTCATGTCACCCACCACCCCCACACCCCAGCCACCAGGGGCACCCTCCACCAGGCCCCCACTCATGTCACCCACCACCCCCACCCCCCAGCCACCAGGGGCAGCCTCCACCAGGCCCCCACTCATGTCACCCACCACCCCCACCCCCCAGCCACCAGGGGCACCCTCCACCAGGCCCCCACTCATGTCTCCCATCACCCCCACACCCCAGCAGTGCAGGGTCACCCTCCACCAGGCCCCCACTCATGTCTCCCACCACCCCCACCCCCCAGCCACCAGGGGCACCCTCCACCAGGCCCCCACTCATGTCTCCCACCACCCCCACACCCCAGCAGTGCAGGGTCACCCTCCACCAGGCCCCCACTCATGTCTCCCACCACCCCCACACCCCAGCAGTGCAGGGTCACCCTCCACCAGGCCCCCACTCATGTCTCCCACCACCCCCACCCCCCAGCCACCAGGGGCACCCTCCACCAGGCCCCCACTCATGTCACCCACCACCCCCACACCCCAGCCACCAGGGGCACCCTCCACCAGGCCCCCACTCATGTCTCCCACCACCCCCACCCCCCTGCCACCATGTGCAGCCCCCACCAGGTCCTCACAATCCCCAATCATGTGCGTAATGGTCAGCCTCCACAGCCAAAAAGCCCTACCAAGTAACCCATTCACCCACATGGAAATGGAAATCACATGTTACACCCCCAATGTACATGAAGCAAATGAACCCATGTCCGTCACACACATATTTTCCAATTGAATGGGAAAACACACAACATGACATGCATGAAACCAATGAGATGAAACCACACAGTGAACAATGGAAAAAAAAATGTATTGAAAAAAATACGAATGCCAAAGAAAGAAAACTAACTACAATGTAAATGTGAAAAAATAAGCTGCATGTCCGCATAAAAACACAAAACTAGAAAATCAAATCAAAAAAATGTTGTCCAAAGTGAAATGTAAAAACTCTCCATGCAACAAAGAACTATGTACAAAAATAACAAGGGTCCATCATCACAACTGAACTAAGGAAACCTCCTAAAAAACCTACCTAAATATCAACTATATACAAAAAGTGGAGCAGTGTCCGTCGACTCCAAATCATAATAAGAACGAAAGGAAACCTAAAACTAAAGAACTATATACAAAGGCGGCGGGCAAGTCCAGCGGCTCACTCTGTGGTGTCCCGGGCCAGGGCATCATCGAACTCCTGTTCGATGTCCCGGAGGCGGTCCAGTTCCATGGCCCCGAGGGTCCGCAGGGACGACGCTGTGTCCTCCTCCAACCCCCTGCGGATTGCCTCGAGGCACTCAGCCCGCCTCAGGGCCCTCCGCATGGAGTTCTCCGCCCTGACCATTGTGAGCCGCGCCTCTTCCGCCCGCCGCCGCTCCGCACCTATGGCGTGGCCCAACCGCTGCCACACGGAAGACACTCTCTGTCCTGGGTCCCCCTGCCCTCCGGCCGATGCCTGCCCCTCCGATGTTGAAAGCCCCGAGCCTTCATGTCTCCCACCATCTTGCTGCTGCCCTGCCTCTGCCCGTGCACTGCCTCCTGCTGCCTGCACATCCTCCGCCGGCTGGGGTGCACCTGTTGATTTGGCCACCCCTGCTGGACCTCCGACTCCCGACTGTGGCAGGGATGCCTCCTCCACCAGCCTGGCCGCACTGTCAGAGGCAGCTCCACAGGGCACCCAGGTGACTGATGGGTGGGAAGATGGCACAGAGGACGACTGGCGCGTAGGGGGTCCAGTTGAGGAGGGGCTCGGAGCAAGCCCCATCAGACAGCGGAATCCGGCCTGGGTGACCTGTCCCAGCAGGCTGACGTGGTCAACGAGCCATTCGAGATGACGTGCAGTCTCTCCATGAAAAGACTGCAGGTCACCTCGCATGGCCCGTTGACGCAACGCCACACCAGCCAGGACAGGCTCAACCCGGACCTGGATGGCCACGTCCGCAGGCAGAGGAAGGCCAGTTGACGTCAGCTCATCCCCTGCCTGAAAACGGGTCTGGACGTAGGCATCCCTGCTGGTGCAAGATGATGCAGGGACAGGATCGGGGACAGGATTGCACACAGGCACCTCCGCGGCCGCCTGTGCTGCCTCCTGTCCCTGGTCCTGCACTGCACCACTAGCACCAGTGGGATCCCCACCTCCAGACCCTGTCTCTGGTGCTTGCGCGGCCCCCTCCTCCACCAAACCCCCCACCAACCTGGATGACTCTGTGCCATCTTCCCCTGTTGGGCCCTGTGGGGTCCCAGCTGCCCCTTCTGCTGCCGAGGAGTCCAACTGCAACCTCCGCCTCTTGGACCTCCCCCCAGCAGCTGCGGCCTGGGACGCGGCACCGGACTCCTCACTCCCCGACGAGATGACAACACGGGAGGGGAGCCGGGCCTTGCGTCTCCGGCTGGCGGTCGGATCCCCGCCGCTGTGCTCCACAGCACCTTCTCCGCCCTCTTCATCAGTTGACGCTGCAGACAGGGAGAAACAAAACACAGGCATCAGGGCACTGTACAATGGACACATACACGCATGGCAGTTGCACATGAGTGGCATTGGCAAACCTCAGACATGTCATCACAATCCCCAACACACATGTCATTGCAACTGGCACACATGAGCCATACCACAGCCATTTTGTAACTGCCACCACCATCCCTACACATACAACAGCATCAGCAGCCAAAGGGGAGCCATACATCACATGCAACACAGGAAGTGCACCACACATGTACACACACCACCACACTTGCATGCATGTCTACACCTCTGCCAAGTGTCGCACTGTTCAGACGGGCATCCATGTCACATCTGCCAATCAGGCTTCCACATACCGCTGTCACATGCATCCATGTAGCATCACTGTTGCACCTTTGACAAATACACACACATGCACATGTACACAGTGCTCATACATGCAGCCGAAAACAACATACATGCCTGACATCACGGACATGTCTACTTACATACACATTCATCCAAACATGTGTGCACGCACAACTGCATTTGCCATGCAAGCCCACACACACAAGCACCATCCATGTCTCACACATTACAGCCCTCGCATGTGTCAGCCCCACGGCCCTGTACACCCCCACCCATACTCCACCCCATACAAACAGATGTGCAACCGGCACAATGGGGAATGATCACCACACGCCCTGCTCACAACCAGGATGCATGTACACTCACCGCTCGACTCCAGACGGCTCTGCTTCTCTAGGACCTGGACGTGGAGCGCTGGGGATATGCGTTCCAGGACCCCCATCTGTTCTTCCGACAAGTGGCCCCGGCGCCCCTTGGCATCCGCTGCCTTCAAGAGGCGCCGGGCCTTGTTCAGGGTCCTGGACCTGAAGTCCTCCCAGCGCTTCCTGACATGTTGTAAGTCTCGGACTGCCACCCCCTCCGCGTTGATGGCAGTCACGATGTCAGTCCAGATCCGAGTCCGTCCTTCCTTGTCGGCGCGGGAACTTCCAAAGAGGGCATCATACTGCCCCAGGACTTGCTCCACCAGGGCACCAACTTCGGTGGCACTGAAGCTGGTGCCCCTCTGCCTCTCTGGCCGGGGGTTGTCAGTGGTCACAGATGGTGTTAGCCCCGACATGACAACCCCAGAGGCAGGAGTGGGTGGGCAACTGGGTCCTGGGGCTGGGCTGTGGAGCAATGGAATTCCAGTCGGGAGTCTTCTGTTCCAGCAGGGGTGGTCACAGCAACAGCACCCCTGGCTGATGTGCAGGCAGCAAATGGCAGTGCACGTGGGCAGCAGGCAGTCAGGCAGCAGCAGATAGCAGGTGGGAGCGTGCTCGGGGCTCTGGGGGGCAGTAATTCGGCCTTCTGGGCAGGAGCGTGGTCTCCCGTGTGCTCACGCGTGGCCAGCTTGGTACGGAGTGAATTGGCACGTGAAAATCCTGCACGTCAGCGTGAAAACCGAGGAAAGGCCCTTAGCGCGTAAGCGCGTCAGCACGCATACGCGATTCCATTGGACCAAAGGCCCTCAGCGCGTAAGCGCGTCTGTGACGTGACCCGCACGGGTGTTTCCCACACAGCACGTGATGACAGAGCACACGTGGAAAGACTGCACGTCAGAGTCTCATCGCGTGTAATTGGACAAAAGTGCGTGTACACGCGATTGGCCTATGTACTTGTATATGAGGTGTGCGCGGACACTTACACACGCAAGTACGTCAGCGCACCTGTATCCCGGTGTACGGCCATTTCCACCAATCACACGCAATGAGACTCTGACGTGCAGTCTTTCCACGTGTGCTCTGTCATCACGTGCTGTGTGGGAAACACCCGTGCGGGTCACGTCACAGACGCGCTTACGCGCTGAGGGCCTTTGGTCCAATGGAATCGCGTATGCGTGCTGACGCGCTTACGCGCTAAGGGCCTTTCCTCGGTTTTCACGCTGACGTGCAGGATTTTCACGTGCCAATTCACTCCGTACCAAGCTGGCCACGCGTGAGCACACGGGAGACCACGCTCCTGCCCAGAAGGCCGAATTACTGCCCCCCAGAGCCCCGAGCACGCTCCCACCTGCTATCTGCTGCTGCCTGACTGCCTGCTGCCCACGTGCACTGCCATTTGCTGCCTGCACATCAGCCAGGGGTGCTGTTGCTGTGACCACCCCTGCTGGAACAGAAGACTCCCGACTGGAATTCCATCGCTCCACAGCCCAGCCCCAGGACCCAGTTGCCCACCCACTCCTGCCTCTGGGGTTGTCATGTCGGGGCTAACACCATCTGTGACCACTGACAACCCCCGGCCAGAGAGGCAGAGGGGCACCAGCTTCAGTGCCACCGAAGTTGGTGTCCTGGTGGAGCAAGTCCTGGGGCAGTATGATGCCCTCTTTGGAAGTTCCCGCGCCGACAAGGAAGGACGGACTCGGATCTGGACTGACATCGTGACTGCCATCAACGCGGAGGGGGTGGCAGTCCGGGACTTACAACATGTCAGGAAGCGCTGGGAGGACTTCAGGTCCAGGACCCTGAACAAGGCCCGGCGCCTCTTGAAGGCAGCGGATGCCAAGGGGCGCCGGGGCCACTTGTCGGAAGAACAGATGGGGGTCCTGGAACGCATATCCCCAGCGCTCCACGTCCAGGTCCTAGAGAAGCAGAGCCGTCTGGAGTCGAGCGGTGAGTGTACATGCATCCTGGTTGTGAGCAGGGCGTGTGGTGATCATTCCCCATTGTGCCGGTTGCACATCTGTTTGTATGGGGTGGAGTATGGGTGGGGGTGTACAGGGCCGTGGGGCTGACACATGCGAGGGCTGTAATGTGTGAGACATGGATGGTGCTTGTGTGTGTGGGCTTGCATGGCAAATGCAGTTGTGCGTGCACACATGTTTGGATGAATGTGTATGTAAGTAGACATGTCCGTGATGTCAGGCATGTATGTTGTTTTCGGCTGCATGTATGAGCACTGTGTACATGTGCATGTGTGTGTATTTGTCAAAGGTGCAACAGTGATGCTACATGGATGCATGTGAGAGCGGTATGTGGAAGCCTGATTGGCAGATGTGACATGGATGCCCGTCTGAACAGTGCGACACTTGGCAGAGGTGTAGACATGCATGCAAGTGTGGTGGTGTGTGTACATGTGTGGTGCACTTCCTGTGTTGCATGTGATGTATGGCTCCCCTTTGGCTGCTGATGCTGTTGTATGTGTAGGGATGGTGGTGGCAGTTGCGATATGGCTGTGGTATGGCTCATGTGTGCCAGTTGCAATGACATGTGTGTTGGGGATTGTGATGACATGTCTGAGGTTTGCCAATGCCACTCATGTGCAACTGTCATGCGTGTATGTGTCCATTGTACAGTGCCCTGATGCCTGTGTTTTGTTTCTCCCTGTCTGCAGCGTCAACTGATGAAGAGGGCGGAGAAGGTGCTGTGGAGCACAGCGGCGGGGATCCGACCGCCAGCCGGAGACGCAAGGCCCGGCTCCCCTCCCGTGTTGTCATCTCGTCGGGGAGTGAGGAGTCCGGTGCCGCGTCCCAGGCCGCAGCTGCCGGGGGGAGGTCCAAGAGGCGGAGGTTGGAGTTGGACTCCTCGGCAGCAGAAGGGGCAGCTGGGACCCCACAGGGCCCAACAGGGGAAGATGGCACGGAGTCATCCAGGTTGGTGGGGGGTCTGGTGGAGGAGGAGGCCGTGCAAGCACCAGAGATGGGGTCTGGAGGTGGGGATCCCACTGGTGCTAGTGGTGCAGTCCAGGACCAGGGACAGGAGGCAGCACAGGCGGCCGCGGAGGTGCCTGTGTGCAATCCTGTCCCCGATCCTGTCCCTGCATCATCTTGCACCAGCAGGGATGCCTACGTCCAGACCCGTTTCCAGGCAGGGGATGAGCTGACGTCAACTGGCCTTCCTCTGCCTGCGGACGTGGCTATCCAGGTCCGGGTTGAGCCTGTCCTGGCTGGTGTGGCGTTGCGTCAACGGGCCATGCGAGGTGACCTGCAGTCTTTTCATGGAGAGACTGCACGTCATCTCGAATGGCTCGTTGACCACGTCAGCCTGCTGGGACAGGTCACCCAGACCGGATTCCTCCGTCTGATGGGGCTTGTTCCGACCCCCTCCTCAACTGGACCCCCTACGCGCCAGTCGTCCTCTGTGCCATCTTCCCACCCATCAGTCACCTGGGTGCCCTGTGGAGCTGCCTCTGACAGTGCGGCCAGGCTGGTGGAGGAGGCATCCCTGCCACAGTCGGGAGTCGGACGTCCAGCAGGGGTGGCCACATCAACAACTGCACCCCAGCCGGCGGAGGATGTGCAGGCAGCAGGAGGCAGTGCACGGGCAGAGGCAGAGCAGCAGCAGCAACATGGTGGGAGCCATGAAGGCTCGGGGCCTTCGACATCGGAGGGGCAGGCATCGGCCGGAGGGCAGGAGGACCCAGGACAGAGAGTGTCTTCCGTGTGGCAGCGGTTGGGCCACGCCATAGGTGCGGAGCGGCGGCGGGCGGAAGAGGCGCGGCTCACAATGGTCAGGGCGGAGAACTCCATGCAGAGGGCCCTGAGGCGGGCCGAGTGCCTCGAGGCAATCCGCAGGGGGTTGGAGGAGGACACGGCGTCGTCCCTGCGGACCCTCGGGGCCATGGAACTGGACCGCCTCCGGGACATCGAACAGGAGTTCGATGATGCCCTGGCCCGGAACACCACAGAGTGAGCCGCTGGACTTGCCCGCCGCCTTTGTATATAGTTCTTTAGTTTTAGGTTTCCTTTGTTTTTTCTTATGATTTGGAGTCGACGGACACTGCTCCACTTTTTGTATATAGTTGATATTTAGGTAGGTTTTTTAGGAGGTTTCCTTAGTTCAGTTGTGATGATGGACCCTTGTTATTTTTGTACATAGTTCTTTGTTGCACGGAGAGTTTTGACATTTCACTTTGGACAACATTTTTTGGATTAGATTTTCTAGTTTTGTGTTTTTATGCGGACATGCAGCTTCTTTTTTCACATTTACATTGTAGTTAGTTTTCTTTCTTTAGCATTCGTATTTTTTTCAAATACATTTTTTTTTCCATTGTTCACTGTGTGGTTTCATCTCATTGGTTTCATGCATGTCATGTTGTGTGTTTTCCCATTCAATTGGAAAATATGTGTGTGACGGACATGGGTCATTTGCTTCATGAACATTGGGGGTGTAACATGTGATTTCCATTTCCATGTGGGTGAATGGGTTACTTGGTAGGGCTTTTTGGCTGTGGAGGCTGACCATTACGCACATTGTGAGGACCTGGTGGGGGCTGCACATGGTGGCAGGGGGGTGGGGGTGGTGGGAGACATGAGTGGGGGCCTGGTGGAGGGTGCCCCTGGTGGCTGGGGGGTGGGGGTGGTGGGAGACATGAGTGGGGGCCTGGTGGAGGCTGCCCCTGCACTGCTGGGGTGTGGGGGTGGTGGGAGACATGAGTGGGGGCCTGGTGGAGGGTGACCCTGGTGGCTGGGGGGTGGGGGTGGTGGGTGACATGAGTGGGGGCCTGGTGGAGGCTGCCCCTGCACTGCTGGGGGGTGGGGGTGGTGGGAGACATGAGTGGGGGCCTGGTGGAGGGTGCCCCTGGTGGCGGGGGGGTGGGGGTGATAGGGGACATGAGTGGGGGCCTGGTGGAGGCTGCCCCTGCACTGCTGGGGGGTGGGAGTGGTGGGAGACATGAGTGGGGGCCTGGTGGAGGCTGCCCCTGCACTGCTGGGGTGTGGGGGTGGTGGGAGACATGAGTGGGGGCCTGGTGGAGGGTGACCCTGGTGGCTGGGGGGTGGGGGTGGTGGGTGACATGAGTGGGGGCCTGGTGGAGGCTGCCCCTGCACTGCTGGGGGGTGGGGGTGGTGGGAGACATGAGTGGGGGCCTGGTGGAGGGTGACCCTGGTGGCTGGGGGGTGGGGGTGGTGGGAGACATGAGTGGGGGCCTGGTGGAGGGTGACCCTGGTGGCTGGGGGGTGGGGGTGGTGGGAGACATGAGTGGGGGCCTGGTGGAGGGTGACCCTGGTGGCTGGGGGGTGGGGGTGGTGGGAGACATGAGTGGGGGCCTGGTGGAGGGTGACCCTGGTGGCTGGGGGGTGGGGGTGGTGGGTGACATGAGTGGGGGCCTGGTGGAGGCTGCCCCTGCACTGCTGGGGGGTGGGGGTGGTGGGAGACATGAGTGGGGGCCTGGTGGAGGGTGCCCCTGGTGGCGGGGGGGTGGGGGTGATAGGGGACATGAGTGGGGGCCTGGTGGAGGCTGCCCCTGCACTGCTGGGGGGTGGGGGTGGTGGGAGACATGAGTGGGGGCCTGGTGGAGGGTGACCCTGGTGGCTGGGGGGTGGGGGTGGTGGGAGACATGAGTGGGGGCCTGGTGGAGGGTGACCCTGGTGGCTGGGGGGTGGGGGTGGTGGGTGACATGAGTGGGGGCCTGGTGGAGGCTGCCCCTGCACTGCTGGGGGGTGGGGGTGGTGGGAGACATGAGTGGGGGCCTGGTGGAGGGTGCCCCTGGTGGCGGGGGGGTGGGGGTGATAGGGGACATGAGTGGGGGCCTGGTGGAGGCTGCCCCTGCACTGCTGGGGGGTGGGGGTGGTGGGAGACATGAGTGGGGGCCTGGTGGAGGGTGACCCTGGTGGCTGGGGGGTGGGGGTGGTGGGAGACATGAGTGGGGGCCTGGTGGAGGGTGACCCTGGTGGCTGGGGGGTGGGGGTGGTGGGTGACATGAGTGGGGGCCTGGTGGAGGCTGCCCCTGCACTGCTGGGGGGTGGGGGTGGTGGGAGACATGAGTGGGGGCCTGGTGGAGGGTGCCCCTGGTGGCGGGGGGTGGGGGTGATAGGGGACATGAGTGGGGGCCTGGTGGAGGCTGCCCCTGCACTGCTGGGGGGTGGGGGTGGTGGGAGACATGAGTGGGGGCCTGGTGGAGGGTGACCCTGGTGGCTGGGGGGTGGGGGTGGTGGGAGACATGAGTGGGGGCCTGGTGGAGGGTGACCCTGGTGGCTGGGGGGTGGGGGTGGTGGGAGACATGAGTGGGGGCCTGGTGGAGGTTGACCCTGCACTGCTGGGGTGTGGGGGTGGTGGGAGACATGAGTGGGGGCCTGGTGGAGGGTGACCCTGGTGGCTGGGGGGTGGGGGTGGTGGGAGACATGAGTGGGGGCCTGGTGGAGGGTGACCCTGCACTGCTGGGGGGTGGGGGTGGTGGGAGACATGAGTGGGGGCCTGGTGGAGGCTGCCCCTGCACTGCTGGGGTGTGGGGGTGGTGGGAGACATGAGTGGGGGCCTGGTGGAGGGTGACCCTGGTGGCTGGGGGGTGGGGGTGGTGGGTGACATGAGTGGGGGCCTGGTGGAGGCTGCCCCTGCACTGCTGGGGGGTGGGGGTGGTGGGAGACATGAGTGGGGGCCTGGTGGAGGGTGACCCTGGTGGCTGGGGGGTGGGGGTGGTGGGAGACATGAGTGGGGGCCTGGTGGAGGGTGACCCTGGTGGCTGGGGGGTGGGGGTGGTGGGAGACATGAGTGGGGGCCTGGTGGAGGGTGACCCTGGTGGCTGGGGGGTGGGGGTGGTGGGAGACATGAGTGGGGGCCTGGTGGAGGGTGACCCTGGTGGCTGGGGGGTGGGGGTGGTGGGTGACATGAGTGGGGGCCTGGTGGAGGCTGCCCCTGCACTGCCGGGGGGTGGGGGTGGTGGGAGACATGAGTGGGGGCCTGGTGGAGGGTGCCCCTGGTGGCGGGGGGGTGGGGGTGATAGGGGACATGAGTGGGGGCCTGGTGGAGGCTGCCCCTGCACTGCTGGGGGGTGGGGGTGGTGGGAGACATGAGTGGGGGCCTGGTGGAGGGTGACCCTGGTGGCTGGGGGGTGGGGGTGGTGGGAGACATGAGTGGGGGCCTGGTGGAGGGTGACCCTGGTGGCTGGGGGGTGGGGGTGGTGGGTGACATGAGTGGGGGCCTGGTGGAGGCTGCCCCTGCACTGCTGGGGGGTGGGGGTGGTGGGAGACATGAGTGGGGGCCTGGTGGAGGGTGCCCCTGGTGGCGGGGGGGTGGGGGTGATAGGGGACATGAGTGGGGGCCTGGTGGAGGCTGCCCCTGCACTGCTGGGGGGTGGGGGTGGTGGGAGACATGGATGGGGGCCTGGTGGAGGGTGCCCCTGGTGGCGGGGGGGTGGGGGTGATAGGGGACATGAGTGGGGGCCTGGTGGAGGCTGCCCCTGCACTGCTGGGGGGTGGGGGTGCAGGGGGACATGAGCAGGTGTGCAGGGTAGTCCCCTGTTTTGTGGGCTGCCTGCAGGGGCCGTGGAGGGTGTACAGGGAACACCTGTGAGGACCCACCCAGCCTAATTGCGTGTGATAATTCCCGCACACCCCTGTAATACACGTACCTGGCCAAATCGCATGTGAGAATTCCCGCGCACCCCTGTAATACACGTACCCAGCCGAATCGCGTGTAGAACTTCCCGTGTACCCCTGTAATACACGTACCCAGCCAAATCGTGTGTGATAATTCCCACATACCCCTGTAATACACGTACCCTGGCCAATCGCGTGTAGAACTTCCCACGCACCCCTGTAATACACGTACCAAGCCAAATCGCGTGTGATAATTCCCACGCACCCCTGTAATACACGTACCTGGCCAAATCGCATGTGAGAATTCCCGCGCATCCCTGTAATACACGTACCCAGCCGAATCGCGTGTAGAACTTCCCGTGTACCCCTGTAATACACCTACCCAGCCAAATCGCGTGTGATAATTCCCGCGCACCCCTGGAATACACGTACCCAGCCAAATCGCGTGTGATAATTCCTGCGCACCCCTGGAATACACGTACCCAGCCAAATCGCGTGTGATAATTCCCGCGCACCCCTGTAATACACGTACCCAGCCAAATCGCGTGTGATAATTCCTGCGTACCCCTGTGATACACGTGCCCTGGCTAATCGAGTGTAAAACTTCACGCGTACCCCTGATATGCACGTTACCCGCTTTGCGTTCCTTGTTTGGCAGCCCTGTGGACTGGTCCAGGGTTAGCGCTGCCCTTTGCGATGATTTAGCGATTTTGATGGCTTTTCCTTGCGCGAGGGCGTTCTTGGGGGCGTTACTGGCGCTGCTGCAGGGTCGCTGCGATACTCTGCGCCACGGCTGGTTTGGGAGCCTGAAATCCATGAATACGCTGTGCGCGGAAATCGGTTTTAGCGCACGTGCCTGGCGCAGACAATCGCACGCGGACACTCTGCGCCAGCCGCTTGCGACACTTTTCTGCGAAATTCTATGAATTACCCTGTATATTTCTGACAAGAAATGTGAAACAAATTTAAATTGCACTTAGCAATTGTTGCAAAGAGAAAAACGGCAAACCAATACAATCTAAAAAGATTGGTCACTAGAAAAGAGGCTTGAAAATTATTTTGGCATTTAGTGCAGCTGAAATGAAGAAAAATTGTGATTTGAAAATGAATATTGGGTCCAATTGTGTAAGAGTGTTTTGATTTACCCCAAGTACCCTACAGTCGAGGTTTCCCTTCTGCATTGTTGTGGTTGGGGAAACAGCTGTACTAGTAGTGGCTGAAAGATCCCAACCCTTTGCTGTCTTGCTGATAACAAGCCTTTTATGGCAGCACTGTTTCTTCCCTCCCAAACATGTCAGAATCACACCATCCACTTCTCATAAGCTGGTTGGCTCTCCCACAGAGGACTGACAATCCTACACAGAATGCTGGCACCGACTAAAGTTCTCAGACCCTTCCGCACAGTGCAGCCCTCCTAATGTCATGGGCTCTCTCACAGAGTGCAACCACCACCTAAAGATCATAGGCACTCCCACAGAACATTGCCACTCTGATGTGTGTTCTGTCGCCAGGAGAGAACAGTCGCTTCATCATGAAATGACTTCTTGTTTTTTCCTTGATGCTGCCTGCAGTCGCCAGTGCCACTTGCACTTATTCTGTAAGGCATGCGGGTGCAATGGTTAACTGTTGCTTGGAATGGCATGCCTGATGACATGCTGCACCCTGGTCCTGGATGTTTCTAACACATGCATTGTCATTGCTGGCAGTCAGCAACCCAGTGGCATCACTGGTGTTGGGGGACTTTAAATCTCTTCATGCAATTCTTCCTGGCTGCTGCCTGGCACTTGCTTCTCTTCTCCCGCCAGATAGTTTTGTCACAGTCATAAACCTCGAATAAGACAACACGCTCAGAACAATCAGGCTCAAGCCTTGCCTGTTGAAATAGAGTCACTCCCAGGGTAATGATGTACGTGTGAAGAGGGAGAGGACATTTATCCTTGAAATGACAGGAACCGGGTGAGGCTTCTTGTCTACCACCTTTTATTTCTACTCCATCTCTTTCCCCTGATTAGGTCCACTGCCTCCTGCTAATCAGACCCTCGAAGCTCCTGCCCATCATGATGCTCCTCCCCAAGAACAACCCGCCGTTTGTATCCTTGCATTACTGGTTGAATACCTCTTTTTCCTATGCAATTGCCCCATCCAGACAGTTACTGCCTTAGTGTACCCCTCTAGAGTACTTGCTGCTCACTTCGCTACCTGCCACGTGAGTAACAAGCGTGCATTCTTTTAATGTACCACCTTCAGCATGCCATTTGGCTCCACCACATGACTGGCCACCACTGCCTCAAGTACCCTGTCTCTCCAGTTTCCATGGGGTCCTCCTCCACAAGCCCTGACTTCTTTGCCTACATGATCAAGGCCCCACCAATGGCTCTGCCTCCTCTTTCATTCCTCTTCATTCTTCTGAGCCCACACAGAAAACACCTTCCTTTACCACCATCTCGGACGCCCAGCAATGTTGTGTGGACATCCGCCCAGTGCCCCACTCTCCTCATCAATCATGTGAAAATGTTCCTCCTGTGAAGACCGCTCCTCCTCCTCTTCTACAGCACCTTCTCTTTCCTTTCTTTCTTTTTGACAGTTTATTCGGATCACCAAAACTCACAAACAAATATGCACAGTCCAATGTAAAAGCACAATCCGATTTACATAAATAAACTTGTGATACCAAGATTTAAAATACACAGCCCATACTGATGCACTGCATGGTCCAAAGACGGAAGACAAGAATCCATGTAACATCTGACATCTGGATTAGAGGGAAAACATTAGCTTGTAGAGGGGGCAATTTCTGTTAAAATGTTCACAATGTGCTTCTTTCTATTTCAAGCCTTCCTCAGACATTCTGACATTCCCCAGGAACCAGTTGATGGTTCGACACGCAGCAGGAACTGAAGTGCAGGACGACATTGAGTAAAATGTGCTTCCCTCAGGAGTGGGTAGTGTTTTTTTTTCCTGATCACGTGGTAGCGAGAGCGAAACAAGACAAAATGTGGATTATCTCCCTTCGCTCCTCCACAACCAGGAAAGGCCACAATCTTCTCCTGCCCCTGCCATTTCTGCGTAATATCCCTCAGCAAGAGCAGGTTTAGTCACGCCCTAGTAAGTGCCCATCAGTCGGTCTGTTTATTGCTATACAACAAGTATGGTTGAATAATGTCTAATTTTGAAATAGATTAAGGGAACCTGTTGGATTGGAGCACAAGTCCAATGGATTCGCGATTTGTTGTGATAAGCGAGTGGAAGACCCTCTGGTACACATTCCTCTTTGCTAGTGTAAAATTTTGTGCTGGACATTATAAAGACGGTGCATTGATTATGGGCACACATTCAGGTATACGTTTCAACCATGGTGTTTTTTGACAATGGGGGGCCTACAGCAGAGATGTAATAATATCATTTGTCAGAGTGGCTCTCAAATTAGACCAAATTCCCAGCCAATGCAAAAAAGGTGCTTCATACCAATCGTCACCAATGTGGGTGATACCCAGTTCAATGTGCATGGTATAGATGGGGGCTGAACCGGGGAGGCCCAACAGTTTTTTCAGAAAAGAATTCTCTCACTTCAATGTCATTGCATTTTCAGTCCCCCACAAGGTAGCCACGTAGTTGGTGATGGCCTTTGTGCACAATACACTTCCATAATGAGACTTAGTGGTTTATGCTGGCACATTTATATTAATCTTGTAATGCCCCCAAATGCTTGTTTCATTTTTGTACTTTGTCTCTGAACATGGGCCATCCTCCTCCAGTTGTCTGAGAAACAGATGCCTAAATAAACAAACGTTCTCATCCTGGGGATGGCAGACCCATAGCTCAACATGGGACACATTTTAACTATTTTCCCTCTCCCAGCGCTACATGCCATCACTGCAGATTTGCTCTTTTTTAGTTTTAGCTTTGTTATAAAGTCAGTGTAAGCTTTAATCAGCTTTTGTAGGGCTATTCATGTACAGGCAATAAGCACAGTGTCATCAGCATATGCAAGCAAGCAGAATGCTTTTTTGCTGACCCATAGGACGACTGTTTTTGTGTTCACTAGTGCTCTAAACAGGCCGTTTATATAGAGAGTGAATAGGAGTGGCACTAGCCCACAGCCCTTATGTACTCCCGTGGCAACCTCAAAAAAGTCACTGCATTCACTCTGTTCCCCAAAGCGGACACAGGCCATGGTGTCTTCATGGAGCAATAGAAGGATCCGCAACAGCTCTGTAGGACAGCCCATGGATCTGAGCACCCGCCCGAGAGAAGCTCTGTCCACCTGATCAAATGCAGTGCTCAGGTCCATGAAGGCTAAATACATCGGCTCCCCCCGACCAAAGACAGAAGCACCTACCAAATGGAGGTTCAAAGCCTGGTCCAGGGTGCCCAAGCCAGGTCTAAAATCATATTGGACCTCTGAGAGAACCTGATCCGGTTAGGATCCAGTCATCAATGTGCTGCAGAATGACCCAGACAAAAACCTTAAAGGAGGTGTCCAGCAGTGAAATTGGCCTGCAAGCAAAAGGATTTCCAGGATCATCCTTTTTAAAGATAGGTTGAATAATGGCTTTTTTCCAGTACTGCGCATAGGCACCTGTAGCCAGTTAAGAATTAAAGCAAGCTGCCAACACAGGAACCCAAAGGTTCATCTCACCCTTGTATAAATTGACAGGGACTGCATCCAGTCCCAAGTCTCAATTACATGTCTGTTGGGTGACTGCCTCTTCCACCTCCTTCACAGTTAGCCATAATACTGAGCAACGCTCCCCATTCCCGTACCCACTGGCCTGACCACTATACACAGTAAGAAATGATTGAGCAAAGATATGGCTGCAACATGATTTTCCCTGTAGGTCTTCACTCGTTTGTATTGGGGGCCTCCACCAACAAACTCCCAACCTTTCTTAGAGTCCCCTCCGGAGACAGCCATCGATAGGTCCTCCCATGCTTTATTTTCCAGTTGGGCTTTTCTGTATTCTACAGACCTTTTATAATCCGCCTTTGCCTTGACAATGTCCCCCCCCCCTGGAACTTTTGACATCTCTCAATGTCCTTAATAAATTGCTCTGTGCAGCACTGCATTCCCCATGAAACCAGCTAACCAGCCTGCTGTGTCTTTGTTTGTGTGACACTTGTAATGTAAGGGTGGCACAATATCATGCCGATGGAAATACAAAGATCGCTAACCTGAATCAGAGGCAGCACTCAGGAAGGAAAGAGAATCCACCTGGTTACCCTATTCCTGCCTCTGGCACTGTTTGTCAGGACGGAATTGGACTTCCAGGGAAACCCTCTGGGAAAGAAAACCGGATCCTGTTCCTGCTGGATCAGCGCCCTTCTATGTGTTGATTCTGGAAGACGTCTTGCAGTGTATGAATGTGCGGTCTCTTCTTAATGTCACTGTTAATACAAAGAAGAGGATTAGAGCAGGATTTGTTAGAGTGTATTAGGAATTGAGATAAGTGAAAGGCTGATTACCCTTAGTGTGCTGCTCAGGAGAGGAAACGCTGTGCTGGAATGGAGACAGGCGTCTGAATGGCCATCAGGGTGACGTTCTGGCATGGTGGCGATGTCTAATTCTGTAATGACCGTAACGTGAGATAATTCCTGAACAATATGCTGAAGAAGGAGGAAAAATGAAAGAATGGAGTTTCAACCTACCAGGATCGATTCTCGCATGCCGTTCTAGGGGCGCTGCTGCTGTGACAACGGAGGTGAGTATGCGAGCTTCGGATTTGTAGAAAGCAAAACTCGTTGCCATAGGAATGACGGAGTGCGGGTAGGCTTCTGCAAGGGGATGAGAACTGCGAAAGAGGGCGATCGGGATATAAAGTGGCATAGATGATGGAAGGTAGACGTACCGATTGAGAGGAGGTCTGTGTAAATGCTGTGATGCTATCAGGACCGGATCGGGAAGCGGGGAAATCATGGCGGATAACAGAGTGTTCTAAGGACAGAGAAAAATAGCAAGAAAGTTACACAGGGTTCTCTCACACGGGACAAATAAGAGAATTCAAAAGGTGAACAAACTCACGGAGCGTAGCTAAGTGAAGAATAGCAACACAACGTTGTCCTGGTCGGAACGCCAGATAATCATTCCCTGATAACTGGGGCGGGGCCAGCCTCAGTGTAGAGTGGAGGAAGGCTGGAATGCATGTCTGTATTTGGGTCGCCATCTTGGGGGAACCATAACTGACAGACCCAATCTGCTTCCAGCAGTGCCAGGCGGACCATCTCCACCCGCGGGACATGACAGTTTGAACTCATACTCTTTCCATCCCTGTATTTGTATTATTCTGTCACCTTAATCCTGAATCCGGAAGATAACAAGGCAGTTGGAAAAAACAGATACCCGAGAACCAAAGCACCCAGAGAACCGATGCAATACCCAAAGAACCCCACACAAGGAACAAAGCACAACACAAAACAACACCACTCTACTCCCGATTAACAACAGCTTGATGCAATAATGCCAAACCAACAAAAACAAACCTGTGTGGAGGCAATGACAGCAGCAAAAATGTTGTTGTGCGGAAAGAAACAGACATGTGTACAAGGGTACAGTGAGCTAAAACGTGGATGTAGACCCTCCTGAGTGGGCACATTCCCAGCGAACATGCTATTTGTCTATGTTCGTTCTCAGTAGAGGGGCTCCAAGACCCTTTTTTTTTACATCTCAGGTACGTTGCACATCATGTGCTGACTTAATGTAGCATCATGCAAAGAAATTACTGGAAAGCAACCTCACAGAAAAATAGTTTGGCATCAAGGCAGATTTTGTTCCATCTTTTTGCCATCCTTTTCCGTTTGATCCTCTGCCAATAATGGCACATGCATCCCTACTTCCACAATCATACACCCTGTTCCTAAGCCCATTTAACCTTTTCAGAAGTTTTTCCTATATTAGAATAACAATTCATACAATTAATAAAAGTTGTGTGCATTAATTTTCTATTATTAATCAAACGGTTGCTCTCATTCCACCCAAAACATAAAACGATGGGTTAAACATTATTTGATATTGTAATAGTGTTTTCGAATATCGACGTTGTAGTGTAAGGACGATCCATGTTTCCCATTGTGATAAGCTGCAGTATCCTAGCATAAAACAGTTTTGAATCATTTTTAACTCCATGCATTGCTTTGGCAAACCCTCTAAACCATTGCTTTCCAGTTAGCTATGCCATGACAGAAGTGGGGTGTCCATATGCCAATCAGCTTGGATCCCATCCTAAAAGGGGGAGTCCAGGCGAAAACTGCTTGGTCACATACTTTCTGCATGAGACCACAAGAAGGTCCAGGCGTGCTTTCCCCTCAATGAGCGACATCAGTGAGGTGTGCCAGGAATCACAAAGCACGCCATGCTTGGGACGCACGTCAGGGCATACATTTCCCAAAGAAGGAAACAGTGATGACAGGAGGGTATTAAGACATCTTAACCACCGGCATTGCTCTGGGTAACTGTCCCGCTTTCTTACAACATGTCTTCCCAATTATTTTTCAATTACACAGGGTTGAACTGGGCGATAACATTGTCCCGGGCAACTATGAAAAAGTGACCCACAGTTGCAAATGGCTATCCCTTCCTTTTGTGACACTGTTTGAATAATAACCAAGTTGGAGGTTTTTTTATTAAATGTGATGCAAATTGTGCACTTTTAAGAATATTTATTCAGCAACACTGGTCAAAATTTCTAGTTGGAAGGGTAGACTTGCCAAATCCCGCACCAAGTCACATATTTCTTTGTGCTTTTATTTCTGTTGTTTATATATCAAATGAAAATGTGCCTTCCTGCTGTTTTTAATGCCTAACTATGTAATTAACTGGTATTTGTTTTCATATTTGTGTACTTTAATGGTATTCATGCTGAAATAAAGATGAATGATGATGATGATGAAAATGACTTGCCACACAGTGAACTAATTCATCAAACTAGCCCAAATTGGCCACAAAAGTGGCCCATAATGACCAAAAAACTGGACTACAGCAGCATTTTGTGTTTTTGGTTCAGCCATGGGCCTAATGCCCTGAGGCCAGTCCAAGCCTGCCGGTACATAGTATATTCTGCCTCACATTTAGAGACTGCATTTTCTTTTCAAAGGCTCTACTTTTAGCTTTCTTTTAATTGCACATTCTTAGATTGAAAATTCACACCTATTAGTGTCACATTTGCTGAGATATTTCTTGCTGAACGAACAATGCTGTGCTTTGGGGGCAGGAGGTGGCTATTAGATAAAATGTGCAGGGACCTTAAGAATTATTTGATGCGGTATTAACGCTATTCTATTACTAATGGAATCTGATGTATGGCTTCTATGTCTGTTGGTCGGTCTGTTTTCCTACATCAATATAAAATAAAAATGTAATTAAAAAGCACATATTACTGTATGCACAGACGAGTCAGTAGTGAAGAGGCCACACACGGAGCCTTCCCCAGTGCATGTTCCAAACAGGCAGAGGGCAAAGCTTCACCTCAGCATGAACTTTCCTCTGCATCCTGTCTGTGAATAGTGGATGCAGGCAGGAATGCCTGGACATGCACCAATGAGCCCTTAAGTGTGTGCAATTGGGCAGAGACACAAAAAGGCTTTGGAATTGTATCTACTAACATAATTGGGAACCAGGGACCTAGTGATCCTTTGGGAAACAATGCCAAGGGGAAAGTTAGTGCAGTGCGTGTCCCTACCCGGAAGAGGATTCATTGGGCACACTTAGTAGAGCTGAGGGCTCTTCCCTTTATTTACAAAGGTTTAATGCCAACGTTCGAGGACTTTGTATAACTTCTCGCAGAGCACACGATTGGGATCCACTTGCTGTCTGTGAACGACTTGTTGCCCAAGTTAAGCCCCACATCATCAAAGATTGTAGGATTTAAGGGAGCAGGTATTTAAAAATCAAGGTTTGGCATGATATGGAATGTAAGAAAAGTAGGAATGAGTTGTTGAACGTCCTTTGCAATTCTTCTGCAGTAACAGGCGAAGATGCCTGGAGAGCAGGGGCGTTGCTAGGGGGGTAAGGGGCTATAGCCCCTTATCTTTTGGTTGTAGCCCCGGATAGAATCTCAGGAGCTACAGCCAAAAGACTAGCTAGTCCCCAATCCCAACAGTTCCGACATCAGCTTAGCCCCGGGTCTTTTCCAGACCTAGCAACTCCCCTGCTGGAGAGGTTCTGAGTCTCTGGTGGCTAAGTAAAAGAGCGAAGGGTGGGCTTGCAGGGGAAACTCTCTAGAAGGCAGTGGTCGTTAAAAATCTATGCACTATTTGGCAAGTGATCACAAGTGGTACTGCTCTGGTTGCAAATTCTTAAGGAAGTAACATACAGAATGGGAGCGGTAAGTTCATTACAGTTCACTACAGGCCTGTGAACTAATGGGCCTCATTACAAGCTTTCCGGTCCGGATACAACGTTACTGGTAAGCATGCCGGTACCGTTGTATCCGGACTGGCAAACTCCGAGTTGTGCTCGCGGGTGCCTTTCATTCCGCCAGGTGTGACCTGGCGGAATGAAAGGCACCCGCGAGCACAACATGTCGGATGAACCGGCACCGCTATAAACACCGGTGCATTCGGCCTCCCCATTCCCATTGAGCCCTTATTTGTCATTGTGAACATTGCTTACAAGGAGCGCATGTAAAGTAGGGTTCGCAATGACAATTCAACTTTGCCTGAAATGCAAGCATGTTAGGCAAGATTCAGTTGTAATTGTGAGCATGATTTGCCATGAGCGCATGGCAAGCAGCATTCACAATTAAAATTAAACAGTGCCTTGCAGCATGGCAGGCGGCGTTTACTTACTTTGAACGGCAGAGTGCAAAAGTGAAGGCCAAAAGTTGGCATAAAAGCAAGTGCTTGCTGTCTTTTGCATTGCACTTTTGCACTAAAAATGTGGCTGCAGGGAGCCTTTTAAGCTGCAGTGCAACTCTTAAATGTCCTATCAGGTCCTCCTTAGTTAGTGTTGCCCATAGAGAACATTTACAACAACCTCTGTGCAGTGGCTAGGAGTTGATGTGCCCTTTCCCACATTATGCTGCAAACAAATCATGCACCCCTGAATGAAGCGTTCAGCTACTTTAGGGATTTTGTCATTTACCCACACATTTTGCAACATTTTAGTGATTTTACGAGCACATATATGAGTGGGACCATGAGCCATAACAACCATCATCATAATATATGCTCAGGCAGTAACCACTTCCCTTCAACTTTGTCCACCCAACACCCATCATGCAGGGGCTTAAATGGGAATGGGGAACACATTTTTCCGGCATCCAGGAATAGGCAAATACCGGGTCCGGCAAGGGCGTAATGACTCGGTAATTGGCCATTTCTGGGCGCTGGAAAAAAATGAATACCGGCGGCAGCCCTGCCTGTTTTATAGGCACGGCTACTGGCAACCTCGTAACGAGGCCCATTATCTTGAGGGGGGCCTCATTCCGTACCCATTGGGCTTTTCTTTGAGATTTACAGAGATCAGGCTTTTAGTTTTTTTACAATCGGAATACCAGTTGACTTCAGAGACACAAAAGGTGGCAAGGCACCAGGAGTTAATCAGCTGCACATTGATTTGTTGAAATAAGCACCCATTATTTGGGCTTGGTTTCTAACCAAGCTGCTCAATAGAACGGACACTTCATGCTCATATCCTCCCATTTGGAGGAGAGTTGAGAGTGTTCCGATCTTTAAAAAAAGGCAACAAGGGGGGAACCTAAGAATTGCCATTATATATTTCTCCTGTATGCTTTATCAAAAGGATTTGATAAAATCGTGTTAGGCTACCTATAGAATTTCCCACCTGCAGGCTGACTTTAGATAAGGTGCACCAACTAAAGGCCAATCGTTTCATCCATATTTGCTACTTCAGAAATATGTTCTATTTTACAATCTACCTCACTGCTCGGCAAATGTAAATCTTAAGTCAGCCTTCAATACCGTGGCCCACTAATTGTTGTGGTAGACATTGAAGAGTTCATATTCCAATCAGCCGTAACATAAATGGAAGGAGTAAAAAGCTTTACGCTGTAACACCTTCCATCCACGCCACGCCTCATTTGCAATCATTTTTATGGCGCATAGGAGGGGGGTGCAACTTGCATTTCCACTGCCTCCATTCATCTCCGCCATACAAATGCCCCATTATTTGCACCAGCATGGATTTTCATGGCGCGCAAATGCTGGAGATGCTTATGGCGTCTGTCTGCTTTATCCATAAAGCAAGCGGACCCCATAGGGTTCCATGGCACAGGATGCCTGCCATGCTCGCAAGGCAAACAGCGTGTACAATCCCAATCAAACGTCGCTCGACATTCAATCATGTAGGGCAGCATTTATTTGTCATTGTGAACATTGCTTACAAGGAGCGCATGTAAATTAGGGTTCGCAATGACAATTCAACTTTGCCTGAAATGCAAGCATGTTAGGCAAGATTCAATTGTAATTGTGAGCGCGATTTGCCATGCGCGCATGGCAAGCAGCATTCACAATTAAAATTAAACAGTGCCTGGCAGCATGGCAGGCGGCGTTTACTTACTTTGAACGGCAGAGTGCAAAAGTGCAAGCCAAAAGCTGGCATAAAAGCATGTGCTTGCCGTCTTTTGCATTGCACTTTTGCACTAAAAATGTGGCTGCTGGTAGCCTTTTAAGCTGCAGTGCAACTCTTAAATGTCCTATCAGTTCCTCCTTAGTTAGTGTTGCCCATAGAGAACATTTACAACAACATCTGTGCAGTGGCTAGGAGTTGATGTGCCCTTTCCCACATTATGCTGCAAACAAATCATGCGCCCTTGAATGAAGTGTTCAGCTACTTTAGGGATTTTGTCATTTACCCACACATTTTGCAACATTTTAGTGATTTTACGAGCACATATATGAGTGGGACCATGAGCCATAACAACCATCATCATAATATATGCTCTGGCAGTAACCACTTCCCTTCAACTTTGTCCACCCAACACCCATCATCACCCAGTTTCCCCAAGCCCTCAGCCCATTTCTTAGACTCTTCTAACATGGAATCAGCTTGGATATCCCTTATGGAATCAATACCCTCATCCAAAGTACAGGCATTTGTGGCTTCCCTTGAAGTATACATGTCTGAAGAGAGATCAGTGGCAGTCTGTTTGGCTATCTGGTCAGCAAAAGCGTTCCCTTTTCCTACGTGATCTACAATCTTCTGATGCGCTGCGCATTTTATGATAGCTAGCTGAATAGGGAGTGCAAGTGCTGAAAGTAACCATACTATCAAGGAGCCATGTTGGATTTTTGTACCATGTGAAGTCAAGAAACCTCTTTCTGCCCAAAGTCTACCGAAGTTGTGAACCACCCCAAAAGCATACTGACTGTCAGTATATATGTTTACTGTAAGCCCTTCAGAAAGTTCACAAGCTCGGGTCAATGCTATAATCTCTGCGGCCTGCGCGGAGTTATGTGTGATTCTCTTGGTTTCGACGATTGTGCTCAATGTGGAGATTGCATAAGCAGCTGTGAATGTACCATCCGGAAGTTTGAAGCAGGAGCCATCGCAAAACATCTCCCCTTGTGGATTGTTCAAAGGAGTATCTTTCAGATCGATTCTTCCCTTTGTCTCTTGTTCGGTAGTGTAAAGGCAGTTATGTGACTCTTCTTCACTGCAAGCAGTACCTTGTGGGAAAGGTAAAAGTTCAGCCAGATTAAGACCACAACACCTCTTAATTTTTATGTGCGGTGCAGACAAGATCAATTCATATCTCGTTAATCGTGCAGAGGCGAGGTGTTGCGTTTGTGTTCTGTTTAATAGAACATCTACAGAGTGAGGTACATAAATAGGCGACCTCCTGACAACAGTATTGACATTTTTTAAGCAAAGCTTTATGTCCATGTTTAGCCAAATGAATAAGCAATAACACAGTGCCCTCCTTACAAGCGCTCTCTGAGTCAGCAGCTAATAGCAAGTCATCAACATATTGAAGCAGTGTACAAGTAGAGGGTAACTCAAGGGTTTCGAGCTGCTCTTTCAAAGCCCTACTACTAGGACTTTCCATGTACACAGGTAAAATCGGAGTATTGCACAAACTACCTGCAATCTCCTCAATCATTCATCGATGCACAAAATCGGAGACGATGCATTTCAAAGCTTGTTCACCATCGACCGAAATCTTATACTGTGGGATACGTGGCTACTTTACTCCATGTTTCAAGATAATCTTAAAAGGTTCAATTTGCAAGACACCGACATCATTAGCCCACAAACACTCCAGAACATCACTGAATTCTGGCGGCAAAGGTCTCATCAAGAATTGAGAGACAGAAAGTTGCAGTGTTGAAATCCTCAAACGCACTCCATCAGAAGAACAATGAATTACTGCATTTAATTCCTTCAACAAGTTTAACCCCAACAAATTCTCTCCACAATTCATAGTCAAAAGAAATGGACAGGTGATCCGTGAATGGACCCAAGGTAATCGGTACCGGCGAAGAAACCGGACAGACAACTGGTGTGCCAGAAAACCCTACAGAAACATCAGTTTGCCCTGACAGTGGAATGTTTGGAACCCGTGAATGATTAACGGGAATAGGCGTTGGTTCCAAACCCTGTTTCGGGCAATCCTAGCGAAACAGAATGTCATCAAAAGGAAGTTCTTCAGAGAGGTAAGCAGCAGAAGGATGATCAAAAATGTTTCTATTATCCACACTCGATGCCTGATTGTCCTGCAAAAAAGGTTGCTGTGAATCCTGCGAAAACTGACCTCTACCAGGACCCCCTACACCTGGGCGACTTCTAGATCATCTACCCATATTTCCAAATGTGTTATTTGACCTCTGCTGGAGGATCAGGCATTGTGCACGCCAATGACCCTCTTGTCTCCAATATGCACACTGGCTAATGTTTACAGGACACAAGGGCGCATTTCCTTGTGGAACGTACTGACCTCTAAATTGTGAATTACCCCGTCTAGGGCCTCTAACAATTTGCTGCAATAGAACCTTCGTCTTTAAGTCTCCTTTCCTCTTTTCAACTCTTTCTTCTTCGTTATTGACATGATTCTCATAGTACTGAGCCATGTGCAATACTTCTGACTGAGACTTCGCTTGCCAAGCGCTCTCGGAGGACATCATTTGCGACTGGATGTCAGGCAGCAATCCACGCACAAATTTGTCCACAAATAATCTTTTCCCAGACTCTGTGCCTAAATCTTGTCCACTGAAATCTGAAAATACCTGTTCTACCCAATTAAAGAACTCGGTAGCACCCTCAGACTTCCCTTGGACACTGGTGGTAAGCTTGTCCCAAATAATTCTCTTCTCAGGAATTATAGTTTTCAATTTTGTAACTATTCTGTCAGGTAAAGTTAGTATTACCTGATGCGGTTTTTCGCCAGCTGGCCTTTCTCCATTGAGTCTACCCATGTTTGTCCATGTATCTCCTAGCCCTGGTACATCATCTACAGTTCTAATCTGTTTCCACAATTCGACAGGCAGGAGTACGGGAAAAAACAGGTCGATATCACTTAAGGTGAATACCGATGATTGCAAGACAGACTCTACTTCTTTGTAGAACCCTGTTGGATTCTTCCTTATGTCGGGAATAGATTGCTTGATGGTGTTCACTTCCTGTCTCGAGAACGGGACTGAACAAACTGTGACACATAATGTGCAGGAATTTCATAGGCTTCCGCACCCGTTCCGGCATCCGCTGGAACCTCGAATTTTGGGACAAGTGTCGGAGGGACCTCTCTCATAGGCAACTGAGAAGTAGGCAACTCCAAACGCTAACTAAGCAACAGAGCCAAATCGAGCGCTAAAGCAGCTGAAGTGTCAAACGAAAAAGCCCTTTTATAAATACTCAATAATTCTGCGGGACAACAAATCTTTCTCTTTACACACTCATCCTGTAGGTACTCTACCATTACATGTATCACTTTCCTCTGCATTTCTAGCGTATATTGACTATACGTGTCATAAACTTCTACGGGAGTTATCGACGTATCTGAGATCCATCTAATTGCATCTTTCGTACAAATTCATGTTTCCTCAGTTATCGATTTCTGACAAGGAAGGAACCGTTTCTGTACGAACATAACGTCGAAACTATCACCATCTTCATCATTATACCGTAACCTTTCCAGCTCCCTTCTATACTCAAGAATCCTCTCAACATGCTCCAGCACCTTCTCCGCAGTATCTCTAGAAAATGCTAAAGTATTCAGATCCCTCATCCTTTGTATTATTTAGCCTTTTCCACATTACACATAAATGAATTCCTAATCCTTCAATAAAAACGTTTTTCTCAGGAAGATTGTCTATATTAGAAAGTGTGGCGAAAACATTAGCTTGTTCACCCTTCTCCATGCAATGCTTATCCCACGCAGTTAACTCAAATTTTTTCTCTGGAGAGACAGTATTACGAGTTACAACCCTCGATCCTGCTCCCCGACCTACTACAAGCAGCGCAGAACCACTTGGAAGAGGCAGAGTAGGCAGGTTTTGAACATCAGCGAAAAGAGGTGCTATTACTGGTACAGCATGCAATGGTGGAGGAACGGGTGAGGGAGCAACGGCAAGAGGAGGAACAACGACTGGAGGAAGAGGAACAGCAGGAGGGACAATAGGAGGAACGATAGGTAGAGCAGGAGGAACTATGGGAGGAGGAATAACAGCAGGGAGAGGCAAAGTTGCAGGAAGAGGAACATACGGAGGTTGCCCAGTGGCACCAGACCTTCGCTCATTTAACAGTTTATCGATAAGTTCATCAGAAATATGAAAGTGTTTAGAAGGATAGATTTTCTGGATACCAAGTTAGAAAGCCCCATCCACATTCCTAACTGACTCAGACTGTTTATTTTGGTCATACAACATAGCTTTTTCGGCGTTTGTCATATGGCGGCGCACATGCTTTTCTCTACTCTTAAGCTGCTGCAAAGCTTCTTTCTTCCAATTCTGTAATACATCGAATGCTGCAGGTCTAGCCTTTTTCGTCAATAATATAGATTCTAAATATTCAATACGAGGGACTTCAAAACTACCATTGATTGGCCACTGAAGTTCAGAGGCATGTCTAGTTTGTCTGTGCAAATATCATTAAATACTATACTACCAATGCCGTGCTTACAGTACATAGTACACGCCGGCGACCCCTCCATTGGTGTGGGTTAGCCAAATTCCAAAGATTGTCTGTCCCTGCGGAATAATGCCCTGAAGCAGGCAGACAATTTCCCAGGCATATCAGAATACTGGTGTTACCTGGTCAATAATTGAACTCGCAAGTGCAATACGCCAAAACTAATTATGAGGATACTTAAGAATCCGGTCACGACTCGCCTGATCAAATCCTAAGGAGGTCCGATCGGATTACAAAGTTTTCTAACAAAGATTTCCTCGTGGTTGGTGATTTCGGCAAATCTGCCCGCCTTGATATATGGACCGTTGTAATTTATTCATCTATATGCATATGGATTATTCCCAGTTTATATACAAATAGGTCACAATGGCAACAGTGTGTCTTCGGATTTAACATTAAGCCTTCGTACATGTATTATACAATGTAGTTCAACAAGTGTTCACATTCAGTATTTAAACAGCGTTGTGCTTAATATATGCTCGAGGATCAGTTTCGTTGGCACAGGTAATCCTCGATCTACAGGTCAACGAAGGACAAGGTCTCCTTACATGACCCTAACCTTTGGCCTGCGGGCAGTTTAGGCATTAACCTCATGTGGAGGTCAAGACGGCCAAGTTACAAACAGAAGAACACTCTCCACCATTTTAGAACACAGGGTGACTTTGGAGTGAGAATCAAAATGGCAGATGAACCTAAAATGGCGGCTAAATCGATCTGAGGTCAGAACCTTGCAACGCGGATTTCTTCGTAGAGCGACTGGGCATAGCCCAATATATACAATAAAGAAGCACGATATAATATCCCGTTCAACACCTTGGGATAAAGTTGTAATTTCATAGAAAACCAAATTACATCAGAAATCCCTGCCAATTTAAGTCTCTATACTTCTCCTTTATTGAAAATATGTACCTCCCCCTTACTCAATGGACATGCCAGAATTTCAAATAGAAAACTCAATTGAAACACTGGCTATATGTCATTTCTGCATGCAAATTGCTTGTAAAGAGAAACATTTTTGTTTAACATGTATATTTGCTAAATTCCCCTCAGTGGTGTCACCATTGCATTAATTCGTGAAGTATACCTTTTTCATATTCAAAGTGCTACTTAAATGTGGAAAAATGGACAGCAAATAATAACCATTTCTCCTATTTCTTGAGGGATTCAGTACCAGTAACAGAACTCTGCTTGTTGATGTAAGCAGGGAGTGAATTCAATTACATTATTTCTCTAGGTATGTACGCAGGGAGATATCCTTTTAGCTCCCAAAATACTTATTCTGTGCTTGTGCATTACGCAGAGAAGGAATCAGGTGTTGTCACCATATAAACTCCATTAGATATATTCTATCAAATCCATAATTCCAGAATCACATAAACCTCTGAAATATTTATAAATTTTCCAAAATGCACAGTCAATTTATGTACCATCGTTCAGTACTTTCACAAATAAAAGAGCTGGGATTTATTCCCCTTTAGCTTATAGTTCCCTTCCTAATATTTCCCCTTGATGTTATACTTACATAGCCGTTTATTTTAGCTGTCTCACAGACAGGTGGACACCCTCTTAAGGACTGGTTTAATTCTCCCCCTCTAGGAACTGGTGAGGATCAGTCAGCAAGTCGGGGTTAGCTTCCCTTCACAGCCTGGTTTCCCTTTTTCTGTATTCCTGTCGGCTGTCATTTTCACTGAAGAAGGCCTGGGGCTTTACCTCCAGGAGCCAGATAGATTATCAAAGGGGTGTGCTGTGCACAGGGTTCCACATGATAATTAGCGCTCCTTTTTTGAAAAAAACCTGAAATACCCAATTATCGTACATTGCAGGGATTTATTGTGAAACACAGGCGCTAAGCCTTGCAATTATCATAGAGGCGCTAAAACCTCTCAGTTAGCAGTCCTTTTGATTAACAGGTGTTGTGTGATTTACAAACTTCAAAGCCAGCAGCATTTCCCACAGGAAATACAAACGTCTGTAAAAGTAAGAGATATTAAATAGTCCAATAGCACAATATTTGCTGGAAATCTGTACATTTTAAACACCTCTGCCGCAGACATTCCAAACATGCTGTCACATACACAGTCGATGTACAGTGCTGGTCGCCGCCTTTGGTATAAAACAATATAGATTTTCATGGGATAATTCCCTGGGGGCCACCAACTACACCCACCCTTTCACACAACTTGAGACAGGGCATACTTACTGGATAAACATATCCACAATCCAACTGAATACAGGGGTAAAATATCCCTAAGGTTTATCCCAAAACAAATTCAGCCTGTTCCGTGAGCAGGAGGAACACAAATGCCCCAAATAGAAAATAAGAAAGGAGGCTACGCCACAGACATTTGGCCACACAGTTGACACCCCATTTACAAAGGACAACACATTACACAGACACGACTGGCAATGAAGGGCTATGGGGAGATTAGGAAAGTGGCAGGCAACGTGACTTAAAGGATCGCCCTGCATATGCAAGTTCACCTCACAGCCATCACTGTGAACCCTTCTTGTGATCTGAGGTCAGCCGTTAATTATACAGTTTTCATTGCATTTAGTGGTGTCTTTTTGAAATTGTGTCCTGCGTGCTATACTGCCTTACTGCAGCTGGAGTCAGTATTTCAAAAAGACAGTGCTATTAGTAAGTTAGTGACCTTTAATCCTTCACACATGTAAAATGTTTCTCGCACATTGAACACGTTGACATATTTCTGAAACCCACCTGAAATTGTTGTAAAACGCAGCAAGTCACCAGCTGAACGAAAGGTAATCACATAGCTTTCAGGGTCAGCATTTTCCTGACTTGAAGCTGTATTACGCCATCTCCCCATTGGCGGAATGTTGAATAGTGATGTTACATACGATAATCGCATAGCGCCACCTACTCACTAACTGAATATACTGTTTGCATGCAAATGTAAACATAAACACGTAGGCTTAACAGATAAGCGCTAAGAAAAGTGGTGCAAAGGACAGGTAAAATGTTTGCAAATGGAATGAAATGAAGCACAAATGCACACCTATGATAATTACAAACCAGTGCTCCAACTGGCACAGGAAGGCAAATAACAAAAATGCTACAGTTTGATAATCTGGCCCCAGGTAGGCTTCTCCTATAGTACACTGCTTGTAATAAAAAAAAAGGGTCTAAAAGGGCATCAATCTATTCCTTTAACATTTCTGTTGTTGTCAATTCTTGTTGAATCAGAACATCCCAGTCAGTGAATGAGAATGTGAATCACCAGAATCTATGGGTTTGGACGTTTTATAGATAAGAAACTCCTCCCTTTAGAGGTGGGTATAATTGATCTAACCTAACTGGTATGTGATTGGATAATGTCCCAAAAGTGACATCACCCTAATCCATCCCCTTCAAACTCATTGGGCATATTAATGAAGAGGACAGTCTAATGTGAGTAACCTCTACTCACATGTCCTCTCCGTCTTTATATGAAGTCATCTTGGAGATTTCTCACACACAGATGAGCACCCTCATTCTCCCCCTCTAGGTACAGGTGGGCAACCATCAGCAAGATGGGGTCTGTCTGCTGTTTCATTCACTGAAGAAGGCCTGGGACTTCAACTGTGTAAGCCTCTCTTGTAGTCCACTGATTGCACTTCAAATTGGGGCCAAAAGGAAAGAAATCGATTCCATTCTCATTTCTGTTGATGTCAATTCTCCCTTCTCTCCTTCTTTCAATCTGTCAATCAACCCACCCCAGTCAGTGAGTGAACAAGTGATACCCAGGAATCTATGTGTTGGGACTTTCATAGTACATAAACCACTCCCTTTAGAGGTATGCATCATTTTTCTAATCTAATTGATGCTCCAAAAATGACATCATCCTAAACCCTCCCATTCATAATTATTGGGCATATTAATGAACATGGCAGTCTAATTGGAGTATCTTCTACCCCCAGTTTCTCTCCCACTTGATATTAAGTTATCTTGGAGATTTGTACATTAAAGAGAATATCCTTGTTGCTCCTGCGCCCTTTTACCCTCGGGTCTGGCGTGCAATATAAATTAATAAATATAAACATAAACAATTGTTATTTTCAGAAACATCGTGTTCCTCACATGTGATCATGTTACTGATTGGTTCATCAGATTGATTTTACTCAGGTGAATCCAATCCTGCAAATCTCATTTTGACACAACATGTGAAGTGTGTTACAAATGCTTACCTGTTACCCACCAATACAGTTACACAAAATGTATATTTCCATCTCAGAATAACGACCTAGCCAGCACGGATACTAGAGTACTTGGATTGCTTGCATGTGCTGTTCCTGTGTAAAAATAACCATATTCACCTCATTTGCATAATTAAACAAATGATTTGACCCCTCCCTTGAAATTATATATTTTCAAAGCTATACCAGCAGCAACATACGGAATGGAGATTTGGGGTCATGAAATGTTGTGGAATTTAGGAGTAGCAGAGAACATATTTTTAGTCAATATTGCTAAAACCGAATAGCTCCCCAAATGCCATAGTACATTTAGAATGAGATGTGTGTCCCATCGAGCACTTAGCAGCCTCTAAACCTTTGTTTTTATGGGTCTGTATATGGACAGTACCTGGACTTCACATGTTCAAAGAGCCATTGGTAAACTTCTTAGCATGCATTGGAGGGTAGCCATTCAACTGCATGGTTGAGTCATATCAAATATTACTGTGTAACCTTAGGTCTAGATCAATATTGGGAGCAGCATTTTAGTATGAACTCTGTTTCCAAGAAAGTGCATAAAATGGCCAGCAAACAGGCTTTGATGGTAGCCTGTGAAAAGCTGTCTTGTGGCCAGCATTATCTGAAAATTAAGGGCACATTTGGATATGAATGTTACTTAGATGTTATCAGACCTAGCCTTGCCCGTTCATTAATATTCGATTTGAGAGCTGGAACTCTGTTGGTAACTTCCTTAAAAGAACATTGAGCAATTTAAACTGCTCAGACTGGTTGTGCTGTGGGACTCATAATTAGTCTGTTCTCCCATGTTATGCTATTTGGCCCCATATACAAGATATCAGAGTTACATATTGTTTGCCAATTTTTAGACTAAAAGGTTTTCAGAGGGCATCAGAGGCATTGGAATACTGTAAGAAATATGTGACAACGTTATTGTCCTATATTCTATTGCTAAATATATTCTCAGGACGTGGTTGAGAAAGGGCAAAGTGCTGAATAGCATTGGGGAACTTAATTAATTAATAAGTTTTGAGTATTCAGGATATTTATTTCCATAGTATTAACTGTAATTAAGATTTTATTTTCAGGTTACTAATTATATGAAATTGCAGGGTTTAAAACTTTAGAATTGTACCTAGTGTGGATGTCGTAGGATTTATAATTGTAATAGGTGTTGTATATTCTATGTGGATACATACAATAAGAACCCAACGATTTGTTAAATTTGTAAGGTTGTTTGTATTTTGCATTGATGTATTTTGATACTTTTAAGGTTCAAGCCAAAATAAAGTTTTAAAGAAGAAGAACACTTTTATACAAAATGTATATTTCCATCTCAGAATAAGGACCTAGCCGGCACAGACAATGTATGAATTACCAGTGTGTGCTGATTCTGTGCAAAAATATCCATATTGGCCTCATTTGCATAATCAAACACATTTAAAAGAAATTGTCTACATTCACGTGACAGCCATTTTCAGCCTCAAAAATGTTAAAAGATAAAGAGAGCTTCTACAACATTTCCTTCAAAAGTTATAAACAAAAATATGATTTCATGTGTAAAATTTTAATAGGTCATTAGTTCCCTTGACATGTAGTGGGTTGAACAAAATATGAATGGTATTTCATGGTTCAAAATTCTGTGGAGCTGGGAGCCTATAAGAGTCTGGTTAACTTGGTACCAACAGTTACCAGGAGCTACGTTTGGCTTCCCAAGCCAAATGATGCTGAACAAACACATCTATGGAATGCATCTCAGTGCATTTGCGACAATTTATAAATACACATTAGCACCATCTATACAACATTTAAAGTATAAGGGGTCATAAACAATAGTCAAAATGTTAGTTTGCATCTTATGTGTAAGCTAGATTTGAGGAATGAGCACCTCATTCCTTATTGGTAGTTCCTGGTCGCTGGCTAATTACTGTGCAGTGAAATGCTTACCTTACATACTGAGCAATATATATGTTATATTCAGAGGCAATCAATAGATACTGAATTATGTATGTGCTGAACACTAAGATACACATATTTTATGCTGAGAAACATATTTTGTGAAATGTGATGTGTACAATACATATTCACATATATACATTGTAGACTTAGATACGTGCATTGGTCTTTCATAAAATGGTCCTCATGGCCATAAGTCCCTTAGCATGCTCTTGAGTGCAATACATATGTGATGGTACATGCCGGGTTACATGCATAATCTGTAACAAGATGCACATATTGCCGGTCATCTACATCCTCTTGGAGGGAAAAGTATGCATTTTCATGTTGGTGCTCTTCAAGGCTATGATGTAAAGTGGCCATTACTGGCATAGATAGGTCAACATATCTATGTCAGTAATGGTCACTTTCAGTCACATGCATGAAGATGACTCTTTTCATAAATATGATATAAAATGACCATCAGTGGCATAGATTGGTTGTCCTATCTGTACCAGTAATGGTCACTTAAAATAACATGCATGAAGGTTGAAGGAGTTCATGCATATGATTTAAAGGAACCATTACTGGCATAGATAGGACAACCTATCAATGTCTGTAATGGTAATTTTAAATCATTTGCATGAAAAGAGTCACCTTCATGCATGTGATCGAAAGTGATCATTACTGCAATAGATATGTTGTCCTATATTTGCCAGTATGGTCACTTTAAATCATATGCATGAAGCACTTCAAACTATATGATTTAAAATGATCATTATTGGCATAGATAAAATGTCCTATCTGGTAGTGGACGTTTCATACAATGATTCTGTAAGGGGTTAAATCAGAAGCATGAAGATTGAAGCAGTAAGTGATTTCAATACAGCACACATCCAAGTCAACGCCTAGCATGTAATGCACAACTGAAATCCTTATTTATTTGTGTCTAAAAAATCTTTATTCTGAATGATATACCACTCATATCACGCCCCTCTCCTGGAATCCCCCTCCCCCCCGTTCACACTGAACCAGGTTTCGGGCTGGTTTGCAAAGTTAAAATATTTGTGTATTTACAATTATCACACTGTCTTAATGGGTACACAATAATCACCAATGGGGTGATGTAACACTGAATTATCTCTTTAATACACAAGGAGTAGTAGTGAGCAAAACAATTCAGCACAAAAATAATACTTTTGTGTGTGTGTTCAGATCAGATAGCACTGTGGTTAAAGGTTCCCCCTGCACACCCCTTAGCCCCCAATAGGCAATATAAAGAGATAGGAGGAGAGAGAGGTATTCAGGAATGGCAGAATTCAAACAAAATATAAATCCCACTTACCCCCAGCAAACACTAGAGAAAAAGGGAATTGACTGTCAAGCTGTCAGAATGGCTTTTAAAGTTATTTTAGAATGGACTGGGTAAAAACACTAAATATGATAAAAAAAATGCTGAAATTGCTATAAATTCTTATGGGAGCTGCTTTGGATAGTTGCACACAAACACAAGCAATGATGTAATACCAAGAAACAATTTTAAATCTTAAAATTCAAGTTGGAGGCAATCAAAAGCTGTTTTACATGTGTCAGAATTCCCCAAAAATGAAATTTGCGGCAAACTTTTCACTGCGCGATAATTGCGATAGCGCGAGAACTGTATGGATTTGGGATGCGGTTTTAGATGCGATTTAAAGCTGTGGATGTTAGCTACAAACAGAAGTTAAAACTGAGGAAGTTATGGATGTTATAGTGGAGGGCATTTTTTCGAGATAGGCGCAAGAATGGAAAACAGGAATGCACTTTTAAAATGACAAAAGGATTTCTTATACTAGAAGATGACTATGAACAAACAAATACGCCACAGGAACACAGCCACTTGATCAGAATGACTGCTTGCTAAGGACTCGCCTTTTTCAGATGAGAAAAGATCAGTGCAAAGATAGTTTTAACAATACTAGTACAGGAGAAAACGTAGGATGGCTTGGATAGAGAGTTTAAACAATTCAAAAATGCTCCTAACAATGCAGGTTCTGAATACAAGATAGGATGGGTTTAAGATAGGGATTAACTAAGCAAGGTACATATGCTAGTGACACAGTTCTATCTATAGATACTCACTAGAAATGTTTTTAAATGCAACCGTCAGGATTCTGGTCCATCAAGACTCTGGTCAGGGAATGGGATCTGGTTCTAGGACAGACACCTTGGCACATCGGATTGGATCTGCAATCAGCAAGGCGCTCTGGTCACAGCAGGGCACAGGACTGGACTGGATCTGCAATGGCTCTGGTCACAGCATGGCAGAGGACTGGATTTTATTTGCTCTTATTGGTTCTCATGATAATTGTTTCAGCCGGCAAGCAGTACACTGCAGCCCGGCTGTATTTTGAAGCTTCCCCTTAGGTTTGTGGGGTTCTGGTTCTGGAATTTGAGGCCTAGCTGAAAATGGTTCAGCTATGCAATGGGTTTCTGCTTTGCCAAGTTTCTGGAGTCTGGAGCAAGGAAGAAGTAGAGTTCAGCAGCAGGGTGCTCCGCCAGGATCAGGATAGTGGGTGAATCTGTCTGTCCTTTTGAGTGGTGAACTGTTTCTATTTATGCTATGATAAAAGTGTGTGTGTGCTGGTTTAGACTACATTTGCCTCTTTGACAGGTGATAGGGTCAAAGTCTCCTCTCTGCCTTTATAGGAGGAGAGAAACAGTGTGTCACATTTATGTGTGATTTTATGAGGCTGAGAATCCACCCCTAGCCCCTAGAACACAAACTCCACTTTTGGCACCATACATATTTACACATGTGCAACCTTTATAACAATCACATATACAGATTACATATTTTATATAGCAGCTATCCCTCAAAACCCCGTAGCTCTGGGATCTTATCTCGGCTTTTCACAGAATGTTGCCCTTTTCATCAGGAACACAATGTCCAATTTATAAGCACATTTCTACAAGTGTGCACGTTTAACATGGGCATAAGTGTTTAAAGTTTCATACTTCTAGCAGAAATACATTTTGTGTAAGATCACATTTTCTGCCGTTTCTTTCCAGAACATGTCACACAATTTTGACGCCTCTTGAAACGTGCAGCCAAAATTTAGACTCACAAATCTGTTACTTTTATATTTTTTCACAATTTTCACTGGCAAATTATAAGTCTTTTTCAAAAGTGTCCTTTGTTAATGTTCAGCCACAGATGGTTGTTCGGGTCCGCCTCTTTCTGTCTCCCTGCAGTTCAGGAGCAATCTCCTCCCTGTTTGCTCTTGGCAGAGGCCATTTACGACTGTCCTCACACCATGCATTTCCTCAGTAGCAGCTGTTCATTGATCCTCATGCCTCTAGACCAGATTCTTTCCAAACCCTATAATTATCGCTTAGGTGTGATTTCCTGCTGCAGGGAAAGGCCTCTGTGAGGAAACCTGTTATTCCAGTTTGCTTAGCTTTAGCGAGGCTGGATTTTATTGTTAATTCTGTTGCATTTTTCCATAGCTTAAAACAAACTTGTGATTTCAAATTGCAGCTAGAATTCTCATTCAAGTTTTTAAACCATGGGATCAAACAATTACAACATAGGTTACTCTCAGTAACAGGCCTCTCAGGTTGCAAAAATTTGATTTCAGTTTATACATGTTTAAAGTAAAGACAACTGTCATCCCAGCAGCCCTCAGCTGCATAGATATTTTTGCCATCCACAGACAGGCCACTTTTGCTGTGGAAATCCCTTTATGATTTCAACTTTTCAGGACCTTGCAGGTTCACATTGATTTCTTAAACTAAGTGAATTGTAGCACCCAGCAAGAATTTTGGATGTTTGAGGGTGTTTTGTACCAGCATTTTGCAGTTTCAGCAACAAAGTAAAAGGGATTTAAAGCAAGATTTTGGGGTTTCATTAGCAAAGCACTGCTTTTTCCTTCTGTACTTCAGTTTCACTTGTTGTGGAGCCCAGTGACATATTTCAGGGGTGAGACCTCTGTTCCACCACTGACAACATGCCTGGCAGATTGGGCAACCATCTTTTTGTGCTTTGCAAAGCACGATTTTCAGAGGTTTTGGTGCGCCCACGGGTTTTGCAGCCATTTTGCTATTTCTGGCACCATCATAACACAGTGCTGCAGCATAGCAGAGCAAAAGGTGGGTTAAAATATCCCACAAAGCGATTCATGAATATGATTTAAAGTGACGGTTACTGGCATAAGTAGGTTGTGGCAGCAGTTTCAGGCATGTCAATTAAAGTGAACAATATTGTCAGAGATAGGACAACCCATCTATGCCAGTAATCGTCACTTTAACTCATCACATGCATGAAGCTGCTTCGACAACCTATGCATGCTAGTAATGGCCACTTTAACTCATTTGCATGAAAGCGGAAGGGCTTCATGCATATGATTCAAATTGACCAAAACTACACTATATAGGTTGTGTGGCAGCAGCTTCATGCAGATCTGTACAATTTTACCGAATTGCAAAATAAAGAATGCAATTTTACTGAAACAAAAACAATGACAAACATACTGAATTATTTCTGGGGGCGGGGGTTTGAGGGATCCCCAAGCTCCCTGTGTGCCCATGTTTAAAACCCCATCTCAATCCCCTCCCCCCAGTTCTAACCACTTGCCCCACCTCAAATAGATATATTTTTTTTTTAAATTGGTATTTTTTCGTTGTTTTTGTTGAAAATGCATTCTTTATTTTCTATTTATTAAAATCACTGGATACCACTTCATGCGTGTTATTTAAAGTGATAATTACTGGCATAGATAGGTTTTGGACCATAACCTATCTTTGCCAGTAATGGTCACTTTAATTCACATGCATGAAGCTGTTGACACACAACCTATCTATGCCATCAGTTTATTAAAGGGATTTACAGTGAACAACTACACAACCATCCATCGCCACACACACACACACACCCGCGCGCTCGAAAAGTCCTGGCCCTGAAAGCTCTGGCATGCATACATACATGCATATGTACATACACACACAGCTACAGGCCCAATCAACTTGCCCTTAAAACACACACACACACAGTGACCGAAATTCAAACACATATATACATACATATATACGGTATTCAGTGATAATAGATAATACAATTACAGAGAATGCTATAACAGAAAAACAAAAACAGAGAAAAAAACATTGAATATTTTTAAAGATAGATATGTGGTGAGGTAAGGGGGTAAGATGGGTGGGAACAGGGTTGGGGTTGGGTTAAGCATTCTCTGTTGTGCATTCTCTGTAATCACATAGAACACGTGCATGCGTGTTAGGGAGATGTATCATTACTATCATTACTATGCACTTTTTGCTGGTTTTCTGGACCTATTTTTTAAATTCTGAATGAGCCTCATGCATATGATTAAAAGTGATCTTTACTGGCATAGATGGCATATGCATGAGTCTCTTTAACATTCATGCCTGTGATTTAAAGTGCTCATAACTGGCATGGATAGGTTGTCCTATCTATGCCAGACATGGTCATCACATGCATGAAACTGCTGCCACAACATATAATATGCCAGTAATGGCCACTTTAAATCATATGCAAGAAGGTTGAAGTGCCTCATGCATAGGATTTAGTGGGAGCACCACTGGCATAGATAAACTATCTATGCCAGTCATGGTCATATTAAATCATATGCATGAAGGGCTTCACCTTCATGCATGTGATTGAAAGAGACCATTATGGGCATAGATAATGTTGTCCTATTTATGCTTTTGATGGTCACTTTAAATCACATTCATAAAGGTGCTGCCACAACCTATACATGCCAGTAATGGTCATTTTAAATCATATGAATTAAGGCTGAAGCACTTCATGCATGTAATTTAAAGTGACCATTGCTGTCATAGATAGGTTGTGGCTGCAACCTCATGAAATTGGCATAACATGCTCATGTCTAGGGTTCTGTTGGTAACAGGGCATTTGCTGATTTTTTTTCATATTTTACCATAGAGAACCAACTGTAAATTGTGTGGTACTTTTCCTCCTTTTTGTAATTTTTTAAATAATTTCAGTCCTTTATTTTAAAAGGTATTTTGGGGGGATACCCCTTTCCCCCCCGCAATCCCTTCTTAATTGTTATGGGATCCCTCTCTATGCTTGGTCACTTATAGTAATTGAGGCTTTGTTTAGGAACTATTCTGTGTGTGTGCAATGTTTAGGTGGAAGCAGCTGCAATTTGACAAACTCACATAGATTCCTTCATGAATTGATCTCGTATTCTATAGATTGAATACACTTGTTTAATTTTCCTAAAGTCCACCTGTTCCCTGGACAACCTCAGTGCTATGTTTGGATTTAGTACTTAAAAAAACTGCATCGTTTTAGGATCACATCTCGTAATCAATGTATGTTACATGTGTATTTAACTGAACACATCATACTTTTGCAAGCACGCTTTGGTGAACTTGGTATGCTGACTCTTCTGGAAGCCTACACAAACAGAAACTAATTTGAAAAATGGCTGAAAGAGTCAGTTGATGCTCCATGTTCACGTACCAGCAGCACACCCATGGTGAGTAGCACGAGGCAATGCCACATTGATCACTCTCAATACCCTACTCTCTTTCTGGCATGTGGCTCCGAGTTCTCCTGATTCAATCTCTTGCGGTGTTCATTATGGACAGTCACTTAGCCACTCTATTGGGCATTGCCCTTTTCACTCCAGCGACTGCATCTTGTGTTATTGTCACATAAATCAATTGTTCTAGGTCATCCGCACATTTTCTACCGTTCGGTGACCAGGGCGAGCATCAATACAAAGAAGGGAAGCGTAAAATGTTTTCATTGTATATACGCTCAGAACTGCATTCCTTTTCCAGAACATATCCAGCCACTGGCAGAACACTTAAAACAGCAGGAGATTATCTGATGCTTGCTATTTCTGTTTTTTTTTTTTATTGTGTTATTTGCATGTGTGTGCTACATTCGTACTTGTTTCCCAACACATTATATTCTGATAAATTCAGTAGAATGTTGCAATTGTTATGTGAAATTCTAATAATACATGCTTAACATAACGGAGGAGTGTAGTAATACTTGTTGTCATTCCCTTTCTGTCAATTTGAATTTATTTTCAAAGTAATTTAAGAAGTGTACAGCTTAGTCATGAGTAAAGCTCAAAGAAGTGAAGGGGCCATACAGTATAAAAAAAGAAAGATATTATAGGGCCACGGTTGTCGCCCTATGGTTAACGTGAGTCCCACTCCCATAGGAACTCCTCAAAATTCTATTGTTAATAACTTTTGATTCAAGTAACAGATTTTATCAACATTTCAAAAGTGATTAGGGATTCGGGCCCCCTCTACCTCCCCCCACACTGCAAAGTTTCATAAAGATCCATTAAAAAATGAAAAAGTTATTAAGAAGACAAACACATTATGTTTCCAAAGTTGCAACATACTTCCCATTCATTTTCCCATAGAAAAAAAAAGGTACATTTTTGGCAAACTGCACAACCCAAACCGCTAAACGGATTTAGACCAGGTGCAAAACAACATGGGGATGAAGCATTGACTCGCGATCCATGCATGGTTTGGGGTTATTCTGTGCAGTAGTTATTTAAAAATGTGACATTGGAGGGGGTGACCCTTCTCAAAAACAGATAGCTATATCTCAGGGATTTACCCAAAACTGGGTTTTTTAGAAACAAAACGAATGCCATCTTGATTTTCTCTCCATGTAAAAGATAACCACGGCTATAGCGCAGGATAACGGGAAATTAAAAGTAGTTTAAAAGCTATTTGCAAGTTAAAAGAATTGCAAATTACTTTAGTTTAGAGGTGGGGAGGTTGCTGGAGGACACCAAGTGAAATGTGTGAGTTACAGGAGGTCCAGGGACTGAGTTTGCAAAACAAAGCTTTCTGTAGCCGAGGTAGTAGCTTCAAATAGCAGAGAACTCAAAGCAAACAGTGCCACAGAAAGAGGGTGTGTTGTGGGGGCAAGGGAGAGGTGTGGAGGCCATCTGGGAAGTGGGGGGAGCTGGCACAGATGAGGGGGCACTTGGTTAGGGCCTGGACACTCAGGAAAGCATTTGTATTTCTGTCTGTTTTTCCAATCATCGCTGCTATATTCGAGGCTGTACAGGACTACAGATAGCTGTAACGCTCACCTGATTCCCACCTGATTGACTCGAAAAGTGATGTGCAGGACTCGACTGGCTTCTGGGGTCGAACCTCTTCGCACTGTGTGTCGAACTCGAAGGGTGAGGTTTCTGCAGGTGAAAGAATATGGGGATTAAAGGTCTGGGTTGTTGAATGTCCCTATCTCTCTCTTCCCAGCTTGTCTGTAGAGCCCCCCTCCCAGGTCAACATGCTCACCTTAGATAGGTGAATGCTGGGCTCTCCATCTGCGTCTAGTGCAGGGTGCCGTTGCCAGTTCCTTCACTGGTGAAACATCGGCCTCTTGACTTCAGAGGATGGTTACCGTCGTTGTCTGCACGACCGGTAAGTAAGTGATTGCGACGGGCGTGATGGGCGTGAGTAAGTACCTGCTTAATGTCTTTTTCTTTGTCTTTACAGGCGACGATGCAGAATGAAGAAATCCGGAATTCGCCGCGTGCCGGTAAGTGTAACAATGCTGTGTCTTTGCAGGTGAAGATGCAGCGTGAAGAATCCGGAATGCACAGCGTGCCGGTAAGTATAATAATGCTGTTGGTCTTTGCAGGCAAAGGTGCAGCGTGAGACACGGCCGCTGCCGACGGATCAGGTGAGTAAGCACTGCATGTAAAGTTCGTCTTGCTAACCTGGTGTTTTCTGGTCTTTTGCAGGTGCTGATGTTGGTCGGGTACAGGAATGGTAAGTATAATTCTTGCAGGTTCAGGATGAAAAGAAGAAAGGTTGGAACAGACTTGGTGAGCGTTCTGCTGCAGATGCAGAATAACGCGAAGCACGTTTCATCAATCGGGTGTGGTTTAAATAGCCTTGGAGTGATGAGGCGTCTCCTTCCACGGCCCCGCCTAGGTAAGAAAAGAGTTCCTGCTTCCAGAAGAGTTCCAGAGAGTTCCAGAGCTGTATCCAGGGAGTGGAGCTGCCCCACCCAGGTAAGAAAGTAGTCCCTGTTCACAGAGGGCTTCTAAGAGCTGGTAAGTAAGCAGCATGGTCTGCCGCAGGTAAGTCCACCCAAGCACTTTCACACCAATGATGAGCCCGGTGCTTCCAGTGCCGGGACCGATGATAATGATGAGCCTGGTGCCACCGGCACCAGGACAAGGTCCAAAAGGTCCCTGTGGGGACCGGCTGGTGCCTAGGATTAGGGTTAGGGGCCTGCTTCCAAGGACGTTGGGTTGGTCCTGGCTCCTTGGAAGCAGTGATCATGACAGTACCCCCCCTTAAGGCCCCTCCTAAGCGTGTCTTCTCCGGGGGCTTTGGCTTGTCGGGGTGATTCAGATGGAATCTCTTGACCAGACGAGGTGCGTGGACATGTTCTGAGGGTTCCCAAGACCTCTCCTGGGGACCGTATCCTTTCCAATCAACCAGATAGTACAATTTAGATCTGGAGATTTTGGAGTCTAGGATGTTCTTTACTTCGAATTCGAGTTCTCCGTCTACCAAAACGGGTTCTGGGAGTTCAGTCAATCGGGTTTCTGGTTGTACTGGTTTTAATAAGGAGACATGGAATACTGGATGTATTTTCATATGCGTAGGTAATTCCAATTTGACAGCCACCGGATTAATTATGGCAGATATGAGGTAGGGTCCAAGGTATCTCGGGATGAAGGTGCGGGGTCCTTTTAAAGGCAGGTGCTTAGTGGATAACCAGACCTGATCTCCTAAAGCGTAGTGAGGGGCCTCTTTACGGTGCCGATCGGCTGCCTTTTTGAATTGAGCTTTAGCTCTTTGCAGATGGGCAGTGGCTTCCTTAAAAGCACAGGTGATCTCCGAATGCAAGTGATCCACAGCAGGTGCTTCAATTTCTTGGGGAGGATCCAGGTTGGAGGTCCTAGGATGGTGTCTGTATAATAGGAAAAAAGGAGTCTTCCCGGTTCCAGAATGAGTCGAATTGTTGTAAGCGTATTCAGCGATCCAAAGAATGTCCTTCCAGGGGTTTTCTGTTTGTTGGAGCATGCAACGTAGATATTGTTCTAGTGTCTGATTTGTCCTTTCGGTTTGTCCGTCAGTTTGGGGATGGTGACTGGTCGAAAGTCTTACATCAACTTGGGCTAGACGACAGCAACTGCGCCAGAAGTGGGAGATGAATTGACTTCCCCTATCGGAGACTAAAACCGAGGGAAAACCGTGTAAGCGAACGATGTTTGCCAAGAATTCTCGGGCCAATACTGAGGCTGAAGGTAGACCCTTCAGGGGTATGAAGTGAGCCATCTTGGAGAATAGATCCACGACTACTAAGATGGTAGTATACCCCAAGCATGGAGGTAAGTCCGTGATAAAATCCAAGGACAGGGTATGCCATGGACAGGGAGGGATGTCAAGTGGCTGTAATAGGCCGGCTGGTTTCTGCTTTTGACTCTTATTCTGGGCGCACACACCGCAGGAGATTACAAAGTCTCTAATATCCTTTTTCCAAGATGGCCACCAGAAATGTCTTTTAATCTTTTCCATGGTTTTGGTAATGCCAGGGTGCCCCTCCATTAGAGAATCGTGATAGCAGGAGATTACTTGTTTTTGTAGTTTTTCACAGGGCAAGTGCAATCGTCCTTGGAAATATGGTAGGTCTTGATCTACTGAGAATTCTTTTCCCTTTAATTGCCAGTCCTGCAAATCGGCCGGAGTTAGGAGTGATTTAACCGTGGTCTTGATGTCTTCAAAAGATTGAGTGCTGACCAAACCCAAAATCCTTTGTTCTGGGATTATGGGTATTGGATCTGGATTGATCAAATGTTCATCTACTCCCATCCAGGAGAGGGCATCCGCTTTTCCGTTCTTACTGCCTGGTCGATAAGTAATTATAAAGACAAATTCTGCTCGAAACAGAGCCCAGCGAAGCTGTCTGGAAGACTGAGCTTTGGCTGTCTTTAGATATTGTAAATTGCGGTGGTCAGTCATTACGGTGACTGTGTGTCTGGCTCCTAGAAGATAATGCCGCCAGGCTTTAAAAGCCGATCTGATGGCCAAAAGTTCCTTGTCTGTAATTGAATAGTTGATCTCGGGAGGCGAAAACTTGCGGGACCAAAAGGCAAGAGGATGTAGTTGGTGAGTGACCGGATCTCTTTGTGATAACACTGCCCCCATAGCAAGACTAGAAGCATCCGTTTCCATGATGTAAGGAAGTTCTGGGCGAGGATGTTTTAAAACAGGTGCAGAAATGAACTTAGATTTTAAGTCTTGAAAAGCTTGTTCTGCTTCTGAAGACCACTCAAAACGTTTGTTCTTTTTCAACAGAGCGGTGATGGGCTGGACTATCCGAGAAAATTCAGGAATGAATCTGCGGTAAAAGTTAGCGAATCCTAACATGCTTTGAACTCCTTTTACAGAGGTTGCTGATGGCCGCTTGATAATTGCATCAACTTTCTTTGAATCCATATGGACTCCGTTAGGTGACAATATGAATCCCAGGAACTCGACTTCCGTTACGTTGAAAACGCATTTCTCAAGCTTAGCAAAAAGATTATGTTGACGCAATCTCTCAAGAACCTTTTTAACGTGTCTCTGATGTTCTTCTTCAGATGATGAATAGACGAGGATGTCGTCAATGTAGACAACAACACACACGTCTATGAGTTCTCTAAGGACATCGTTCATAAAATATTGGAAAGCAGCAGGAGCATTACACAGTCCAAAGGGCATCACTTGATATTCGAATAGCCCGTACTTGGTGCGGAAGGCCGTTTCCATTCATCGCCCTCTTTCATCCGTACCAAGTGGTAGGCTCCTCTGAGATCCAGCTTTGTGTATATACATGCATCTTTGACTTGGTCCAGGAGTTCAGGGATCAAAGGTAACGGGTATCTGTTTTTAACAGTGATCTGATTCAGGGCGCGGTAATCTATACAAGTCCTAAGGTCTCCTTCCTTTTTCGGAACGAAGAACAAAGCCGATGAAGCTGGAGATTTTGAAGGACGAATAAACCCGTTAGCTAGGTATTGGTCCAGGTACTGTCTGAGGTGAAGGTTCTCTGGCTCGGTGAGGGCATAGATCCTGCTGCAAGGAGGAGTTGTTCCGGGTATCAGATCTATTTGACAGTCGTAAGACCTATGAGGAGGCAGGGTGTTAGCTTGATCCTTCCGGAAGACGTCTTGGAATTCCTGGTATTTGGGAGGTAATTTGGGAACCTCCTCAGAAGAGATCGCCGCCAGTGAAACATCAGGCCGAGGATAACAAGTGGTAAAACACTCTGGAAACTGAACCGTCTTTGCTCGCCAATCGATCTGAGGATTGTGCTTCTCTAACGAAGGGATTCCCAGAATGATCTGGAACTGAGGGGCCTTGATTACATCGAACACGATTCTCTCCCGGTGTCCATCTTGACTCACTAGCGTCACTTCTTGGGTGGCATGCGTTACTGGTCCGGAGGCTATCTCCGTGCCATCCACAGTAGTGATGACGTCTTTTACTGCCTTAGGGACAAGGGGTAGATTCATCCTTGATACCATTTCGCGGTCCACATAGTTACCGATTGCTCCGCTGTCAATGTAAGCTTCAATTGCATGCAAACGATCCGGACGTTCAGGACTAATGAGGACCATGGGTATCACGAAATGCGAGGTCACGGGACAGATCTTAACGCTCGGCAAGAGGACCTCTACACAAGTCGGGCGATGTCGTTTCCCTGCTTAGAATTTGTGGTACAGGTATCCGCGGCTCCTACAGTCTTCTTAGCTGGCTTCACTGGACAGTCCCGAAGAAAGTGTCCTGAGTTTCCGCAATAGAGGCATAATTGCAGCTGCCTTCTTCTTTCCCGCTTTTTCTGGGTTAAAGGTCCTTTCATGCCCCCTATTTGCATGGGTTCCACAGTGTCAGCTCCCTTATTCGAAGTCTGTGGTTTGGAAAACACTCGGGTATCAAATCTGGAACGATCTGCCTTCCTGTTCTGTAGTCTATGGTCCAATTGGACAACTAAGTCAATATAGTCAGAACATTCTTGTGGAGGATTCACAACTTGCGCTAGCACATCCTTGAGCTCTCCGCGCAGGCCTCTGTAGAAAAGCGTTATCCTCTTGTCCTCGGGCCATTGTGTTTCCACTATGAGTCTATTGAAAGAGGCTATATAAGTCAAGAGGTCTTGATTACCCTGTCGTAATGAGAGAAGTTCATTGTCCAAGGCCTGCCCTTGTGCATGTCTTGCGAACAGTTTCTCCATGCTGGACTGGAAGGCCTGAAAATCATGTAAAACCGGATCATCCTGAGTGACTAAAGGGATCGACCAATCTGCAGCGCTGCCACTGAGATAAGAAAGCACGAAAGCCACCTTGGCCTGGTCTGTTGGGAATGCAGCTGGTCGACATAAGAAGTGCAGGCGGCACTGGTTGATGAACACTGCAAATTTCTTTGGATCACCAGAAAAGCGTTCGGGCGGAGCCAAAGGCACATTACCGGGCAGATTGATTTGCACTGGATTTGAAGCTGATGCAGAAGGATAGCTCCCTCCTGGAACGGGCAAAGGTGTCTGTCCTGCCTGCGTTTGTCACAACTGCCTAGCAAGGTCCTCTGTTCGCTCCTTGGAAATTATCAGTTCTCTTCTTAGAGAGTTCGTTTCCTGACGAGCTGCATGTACTTCTGCTCTTAATTCCCCAAGCAACTGGGCTAGTTGATCAGTGTCTGAGGTTTCCATTGCGCCTGGGTAGGAGTTTTGTGGTGGGCTTCGCGTTCTGTAACGCTCACCTGATTCCCACGGAGGCGCGGGTCTTGGCAGGAAGGTGTCTGTGACTCGAAAAGTGATGTGCAGGACTCGACTGGCTTCTGGGGTCGAACCTCTTCGCACTGTGTGTCGAACTCGAAGGGTGAGGTTTCTGCAGGTGAAAGAATATGGGGATTAAAGGTCTGGGTTGTTGAATGTCCCTATCTCTCTCTTCCCAGCTTGTCTGTAGAGCCCCCCTCCCAGGTCAACGTGCTCACCTTAGATAGGTGAATGCTGGGCTCTCCATCTGCGTCTAGTGCAGGGTGCCGTTGCCAGTTCCTTCACTGGTGAAACATCGGCCTCTTGACTTCAGAGGATGGTTACCGTCGTTGTCTGCACGACCGGTAAGTTTCTGGACACCTTTTGTCTTTATAGTCTTTTAATGCGTGGCAGTGAAGCGCCTGGAGATTCGTAAGTATGGCAAGCGCTCCAACTGTCTCTTCCCTTGCAGATTAGTTTGTGTTTGAGAGATGCCGGAGTGATTGCGACGGGCGTGATGGGCGTGAGTAAGTACCTGCTTAATGTCTTTTTCTTTGTCTTTACAGGCGACGATGCAGAATGAAGAAATCCGGAATTCGCCGCGTGCCGGTAAGTGTAACAATGCTGTGTCTTTGCAGGTGAAGATGCAGCGTGAAGAATCCGGAATGCACAGCGTGCCGGTAAGTATAATAATGCTGTTGGTCTTTGCAGGCGAAGGTGCAGCGTGAGACACGGCCGCTGCCGACGGATCAGGTGAGTAAGCACTGCATGTAAAGTTCGTCTTGCTAACCTGGTGTTTTCTGGTCTTTTGCAGGTGCTGATGTTGGTCGGGTACAGGAATGGTAAGTATAATTCTTGCAGGTTCAGGATCAAAAGAAGAAAGGCTGGAACAGACTCGGTGAGCGTTCTGCTGCAGATGCAGAATAACGCGAAGCACGTTTCATCAATCGGGTGTGGTTTAAATAGCCTAGGAGTGATGAGGCGTCTCCTTCCACGGCCCCGCCTAGGTAAGAAAAGAGTTCCTGCTTCCAGAAGAGTTCCAGTGCTGTATCCAGGGAGTGGAGCTGCCCCACCCAGGTAAGAAAGTAGTCCCTGTTCACAGAGGGCTTCTAAGAGGCTGGTAAGTAAGCAGCATGGTCTGCCGCAGGTAAGTCCACCCAAGCACTTTCACACCAATGATGAGCCCGGCGCTTCCAGTGCCGGGACCGATGATAATGATGAGCCTGGTGCCACCGGCGCCAGGACAAGGTCCAAAAAGTCCCTGTGGGGACCGGCTGGTGCCTAGGATTAGGGTTAGGGGCCTGCTTCCAAGGACGTTGGGCTGGTCCTGGCTCCTTGGAAGCAGTGATCATGACAATAGTCACCAGTATGTGTAGCTCCATACCTGCGTCTATAGATTTTGGGATGTTTTAGTTTTATTTCTTTTTAAAGTAATTTTTATAGGTATAGTGACATTGGGAGTCTTATTTGTTTTGTCTGTGTGTTTCCAAACGTTTCTTCCATGGGAGACTGTGGAGAAAAAGAGAAGAAAAGTATAAATAAACTCAATCCATATATGTGGTTATTAAAATGGAAATTATTAGAAGAAAAATATAGTGAAGTAAAAGGAGTACTGATTATTTGCATCTATACATATAGTATACAAAATATAATTTTTAAAAATAATAGGTTGCCGCTTTAGCCACCCTGCCCTAGTTTTAGCTGCCTTATCCAATGTATTGTAGGTAGTGTATTTTCACCCATGTTACTATGTCTTTTGTAATTGTACCCATTAAATGTATCCTCACTTAGTGTACTGACATGTATACTATGCTCTGTTCATCATCAATCTATCATGTATAACTCCATGAACTGACATTTATTGTATTGACCTTTTAATTAACATTGTATCACTACTGTCTGTTTCCTCATTTGTATTCCGTACTTTCTATAACAGCAGACTGATAAAAAGGGGTGTGATTGATGTATTCAGGATCACGCCTAGCAACAGCAATGACTGGCGTGTTTACCTGTGGCTACCCGACACAATAACAGCATCGTGTTGCTACCCGTGGGCATAGATAGCCGCGGCTATGCATAATAGCCGTCTATTGCCCTACATTTTCTCTGCAATAATCATATTATGTGGATGTTACAGTACAGAATCTCATTTGTGTTTGATATTTAATGTGCTAAGGTGTTCCCTTGTTTCATTTGAACTTCTGAAGGTTGGCTTAGTTTGATTTTAAGTTTGCAAAAAGATTTACTTGTAGCCACTGATACAAGGCAAGATTCATAGCAGTTTTTGATATAGTGTTGCATAACTCAATGGGGTGTTGAGCTTCGGAGGTGCGGTCAACAGCAACAATGACTGCAGGTTGTAGCCGGGGGTTCAATTGTCATTTCCCGCGGCTATCAGGACTGAATGTGCTGAAAAAGTTCTGTTTGAACCCGAACAAGTCTTTTTTAATAACTACCTACTACATAATTATTTGAGTCACCCTTCAACTAACATTTTGTAACTGTGGTTATAAAACAAATCATTAAACTGTAGCCGCGGTTAGATAGAATAATGTTTTGGGTATTTATATGTGTTAAGTAGTCCTTAAAATGACTGTTTGGGGGTACACTGAGTGTAGTATTTTAGCACATTTGGAGTACTGTGTTCATGTTATGAAGGAACACTGCATTTCCTCCATCGGTTAGGTCTCCTCCATCATGTCAATAGTGTTGGCCATGTAGATCTAAATGTTGTTATTTTAAATCCATATTTGGTTGTGTCTCTCCTGAATGTTGAAACTACTTTATTAACATTTCTCTGTGATTTTACAATGTTGCCATTAAGTCTGGTTGTCCATCTCCATTTTTGCCTCTGAGTCAGATGGGAAAAGATAAAGACGTCATCCATTTTCGTATTTTGCATAGTAAATATAGTGGTCTTTTTGTGATTTTGATTTTGGAAAGTATAAAATGCACCATTGTGTGCAGTTTCGTGCTTTTGATTGTAGAAGTGACTATGAACCAAACTTTCATTCTTTGTGTCCAAGGCATCCTTTACCTTTTTTTGAACCTCATTCACCCTTCCTCACACCAATCTTTTGTAGCCTAACTACTATGTATACTTTCTTTATCATCATCCACTTTAACTCCATGAGCAGTCATTTATTTTAGTGACACCTTTTAAGTACTATTGTATTACTACTGTGTCTTCTATCATTTATATTACATACTCAGATTTTATTAAAAGAAAAGAGAAAAAAGAATTCTTATAACTGTGGCTATAAAAAAGGTAATGTGATTGCTGTATTGGGGGTCACGCCTAGCAACAGCAATGAGTGGGGTGTTTACCCACGGCTATCCAGCACCCACCTGGTATGCAGAATTGCTACGCACGGGTAAATGTGGGATCCTGTGCAGCTGCAGCTATATACCAGCAAATGGCATGTCGAGTGTTTGGGGACGTGTGGTAGCCGTGGCTACAAGAGATGCTGGGCAGGAACAAAAGGTTTTCAGTGAGTTTGATTGTTTGTTATTGGTTGCTGTTATTTGTCTAGCTGTCTCTGAAAATGTGTCATCCATTTTAGTTGTTTTATTAGTATGTAGTCCTCTTTTTGCGGAATTCATTTTTAAAAGCCACCATTTTCTGCAGTGTTATCCTTTTGATTCCGCATGGCAAGATTGTGGCTGATGTCAAAGTAAGTGTTAATAAATATAGTCATATTTGAAGGTTTATTTGCAGTGTTGTGTGGGTAAGTTATATTAACCACTGCTATCAGATGGTGTTCATTTTAATTTTTTAGTCTCCTCTGATTCTGTGACAAGTATTTTTTTAATGTATTTTTTTACTTTCACTAACATGGACCTACAAAATTAGATTTGTCAATCAATGGCATTTATATTCAGGCATTTAGTTTGTTTAGACATGTTAGTGAAGTTGAAGGTATATTTGATTGTATTTGTTGTAATTGTAATGCATTTTTAGCTATGGAATTCAGTTTTCTGTGAGGTGTTTTGCAAGTTTCTCTTAGTAATTTTTTATTTTATTATTGTATTGTTGTTGTTATTTTAGTACCTATTGAAAGAAAGTTGGATTCTTTGCATTTGTTTTCTAATTGGGTCTTTATTGTTTTTATGGTGGACAGGTATTGATAATGCTTTGTGGCTACTGAAGAAGTTGTTCAGTTAACTCCAGTGAAAGGTCAACCTGTATTCAAAATGGTGGTGTGGACTATTTATTTTTAATTCCTTAATGCACTACACACCCAAAGGCCTCAGAGCGCACATAAAGGACAGACAAGAGGAAGAAGGAAAGGTCAGCAGAGTTGGGTCAGACAAGAGATTTCAGACCAACATCCTAATCTTCTGAATTAAAAAAGAAAGGTTTTGATGGATTTCTTAAAGGCTGGTAGGGCGGATGATGATTTGCAGGTGAAGGGAAATGCGTTCCACTCTTGAGGAGCGCAGACTTCGAAACTGGTGCCTCTGAATCTGTTTCAGCAAAAACGAGGTTGGTATAGTAAGTTAATATTGTTAGAGCGCAGAGCTCTAATGGGCTGAGCACGAGAGCCTTCTTTCCAAATAAATAGGAGCTGTCGCATTTTGGAATTTATCTGTCAGGGAGAGTATCCTGTATATGATCCTTTATTTAACTGGAAACCAGTGTAGCTTTTTCCTGAAATTGGATACATGAACACTCTTATCAAAACCGTATATTGCCCTAACGGCGCCGTTTTGTGTGGTTTACAGGCGGACAAGATTGGATTGTGAGGTGCCAATGAGCAGGCTATTGCAATAGTCCAGCCGCGAATTGATTAAAGCAGTGGCCAGAAGAGACCTGTTTTTCATGCAGACATATGGCCTGATCTGATGAAGCAGCTTAACAATATATTTGCAAGAAGAGCACACACTTGAAACATTTCGTTTCATGGACAATTCAGAGTCCTATATACCACCAAGAGTTTTCACTGATTTGTTAACAGGGATCTGTTTACCCATTTTAGAGAGATGGGAATACCTAGGTCAATTTTCTTTAATCAGGGACTTGTGTCAAGAAAGAAAAGCTCAGTGTTTTCAGTATTTAGTGCAAGTGAGTTACAAGCCATCCAAGTTTGAATTTCATCCAATATGTGGTTCACATTTTTGATGTCAGTGGCATAGGTACCTTTAAACTCGAAGAGGACCTGGGTGTCAACTGCATAATTTGCATATTGGAAACCCAGTTCATCGGGGATGTCAAGTACGGTCTTGTGTATATATTATGTGGATATATTAAACAAGGTCGGGGATAGTCAGGATCCCTGTGGTACACCACACGTTAAGATTCTGGGAATGGATTCAGCTTTCTTAAAGGCCACTCTTGAGGTTCTAGGGCTCAAGAAGGATGAGATCCTATCGACTGATTTCTCAGAAAAATTAACAACGTTTAATAGCCTTTCATGAAGGAGATCATGGTCAATAAGATCAAAGGCCACCGAAAGGTCCAATAACATCAACAAAGCAGGGTGGCCTTTTTCTATGATCTTTGAGAAGTTGGATTTAAGATCCAGCAGTGCTGTTTCAGTCCTGTGACAAGCCCTGAAGCCTGATTGAGTGCCCAAGAGCAGGGGAGCTGACTTATGAATTTCCCGGGGGGTGCCCAAATACAGGAAGTAGTGACATCACTCGCAGTTATATGTAGTCGCCAACTTGGTTCAACGGCGGAGGGGTGCGCGGCGCAGAACAGTGGAAACATTGGCTAGCATGTACTGCATATACTAAAGTCAAGTAAGAAGGAGATGCAGCCTTCCAGTTGCATTCCAGTATACCATCACTGCCCCTACTGCACCCCTCTATAATTATCCAGGTTGTAATTGCCCTTCCTCAAAAGGAAGAGAAACACAACTAGCATGGGAGAGCGAAATGCTTGCTAAACAGAAGGTACAGCTGCAAAATGGAGCACCACCACCAAAGAAATTCAAGACATTTCCTGATTAAAGAGGACAACAGTGCTTTGTCATGATCTACATCATACACTGCATACCACAACATGACCATCACCCCAAAGTTGGTCTAAATGCCCACCTCCACCTGAAGATATGGCAGGTTTTTAGACCGTATTGCTGTACCAGAAGGACCCCCTGGAAGTTGATCACTGTAGTGCAAGACACTATTGCTCCTGAGAACCGGGCAGACTTACTATTAGACAGCGATATTGTTTTGGCCCCACCTTCTCTGTGAATATATATAGATTATGATTTTTACCCATTTGTTGCAATTTGGTGAGCGATAAACATGAGCTCGCCCCAGAATGCTCTTAATTAAGTTGCAACATAAGGAGCTGCATTGGTTTTTGGTCCCGAGGTTACATTGGAAGTATGACCATTACACTGTCACACATCTTGGTGATTACTTCTGATGTCCGCTTCTGAACAGTTGGGCAGGCACATTGCCTAACATTTTAGGGTTCTGTTTTCATATTTTCTAGTACAACTCGTTAGCAAAAACTGTAATGTTGAAAACCAGTCCCTGATGGCATTAGTAAACTCGACCACTATTCCAATGTATTATTGACCTTTAACCAGCCATCACGTGTCCAGTATGGTTTAAAGATTCAAAATGGGCTTCCACCTCATTGCTGCTCATGAGAGTCCATGTCTGTTTCTAGCAACAAATCCTCTATTTTGAGTTGTGTTTCGGGGCATATGCTTAAAGGTGTAGCTGCCAATGGTGTCCGTGCTTAATCAAAGGCATCCTGCTTTTAGCAAAGCTTGAAAGCATTACCCACGGTTTCAGGCTCTAAATCACACCCAGCATGCTTATGTTGCCACAAATTGTGTGCATCTAATTAAGAAAGGCAGCTCGCTGTATGACCGGCTTAACTATTAAGGGAGACACACGTTGCTTGTAAATGATGACCAAAATGGTCAGGGCTTCTAAAATGTTTAGAAAATATGGCAAACTCACATAGGTGTGGTGTTTTGTCCTCTTAATATTCCTTCTGCACTTGCATTGGGCTGCAAGGGGCTAAGGGAAAAAAAGACCTGCATCATTTTGGATTTGCAGAACCAGTGATCATGATGCTTACAATCGTTTTGTTTATTGGCTTGTCAACCTGTTTGAGGGGAGCAGCCTCTAGTAGATCTCGAGGGCTTTGTGGCAGAACTCACAGAAAATACCCTTCGAGTCTCAATGGACATGCAACTCTGAGCACAAGACGGCTGTTCTGGCCTTTGTGAAAGGTTGCCTTTTGTAATGGGAAGAGCGACAATTCACCGCTGTAAGTATATCGAGTGAAGAAATAATGTAAACGGGTATCCTCAGTAAACAAATGCGAGTAGAAAAAGTTTTCAACTTGGAATGCACAGCGTCAACGGCGGTGGGTGGGTTGGAGGGAGGCTGGACGGTGGGTGAACACAAAGTAGTGAGGAATCAGAGGGCCACAAAGAAAAAAAGAAAAAAAAAACGTATCTGCTCTTTTCCGACGAACGTGCTGCTCTCTGCTTCGGCTGGCTAGCATAGTGTCTGGTGTGCCTGCTGCCTGTTCCTGCCTTAAACTCGGGTGAATTGGAAGCAAAAAACAGAAGCTTCTGGTGGCCCTTAAGACCTCCCCTCCAGGACCATACACCAATATGAATCCTAGAGGGGAGGGCTCAATTGGACATTTTCGTGCTTTTACCCGGGCCAGAGAGAGAGACGCAGTATCGATGGAGCCCAAAACAAAGGGCCATTGATACTGTCACTTCTCTGTGGCCCGGGGGGCTCAGCCCTGACTTTATTTTGCCGGGGGGTGACCGGGCCCTGGAGCACCTGCATACTCAGCACCCCTGCCCAAGAGTTTATACTCTTCCACAAAATGTTGTAGTTGTACGTAGGCAACTATATTGAGAATATTCATGTATGGCACACTGCTTATAGGGTGATAGTTATGGATGTATCTAATATGTTCTATTTGAGTAGAGGGTTATCCAGGCATCTTTTAAAGAGGCAGGTAAAAAGTCTTCACTGAAGGACATATTAATCAGACTGGCAATCCATGGAGTGATAACATCCAGAGAGTCCTTCAGGATGTTATTAGGACTGGGGTCCCATGTGCATGTAGTCGATTTGAGACTCATAATTATATTGAGGATTAATAACTATCCACTACTTAAATATGCACATATGTATAAAACTGCAGTCAAGGGTACATTCAGTGTTGGTGTCGTTGCACTGGTGGAATCAAGTGCTGGAAGTGCTGCCGATTTACGTGCACGTAATTAATGAGCCCCAGGCATTGTAGTTTTGTGGTGTTCGTCAGATTTATATGTGTCGTCCAAATCATCCCAATGCCCTCTCACCAGATGATTGATAATCACAGATGTTCCAAGGCTTTGCAATGGCAGATTTGATGGTGCACATCTTTACGTCTTCATGCACAATATGCACTGTGCATCCTCAGTGTCTTTTTAAGAGCAGTGTTCCTTCACCTTGAAATATCTCCAACTGTCTGCAGGGGTTTTTATTCCTGCGTCTTTCTTCATGGGTGGTGATGGATTGGTGACCCAGATGACATTGTGCAAATGGAGAGGAGAATGAAAACATTTAAAAGAAAAAAATGTAAAGAAAAAATACACAAACTGAAACAATGACAAGACAAGGAAAAAGAGGATTAGGTGAAAAGTGGGTAAAAAGGAGGAACACTTAAAGGATAGTTCTGGGACTTTTTTTTTATTGTCCCTACGGTTCGGCCATGTGTTTTTAAGCATAAATCGGTAGATCGTAGAAAACTTTCCTATGGACCTTACCCGACTTTTCATCCATTAACGCACTCGAAATCAGCCGCCATTTTCTGATAATCCTATCATTTCCCCCCATCGACCTGGCTCACCTGCTTTTGCGGCACTAAATCAAATCCCCCGCCCCTGAAACAGACTTTATCAAAACATTCATATTCCCCGCCTCTATCCGTGACGTGACTGTGCTGCGTAGGCAAACGCGCCCAGGCGTCTTCTACGCGACTCCACACAGAACCCGGAAACCAACACAGATCAGCTCACAACACAGCGCGCCACAATTCGGAATATGAAACTGTACTTTTAAATCAAACCGCAAGATTGTAAATTTGGTAAAGTACATTTATTTGACATCAAATGTTTAGAGAATATTCAGCGATTTGCATTTTTCTTTGCTCTCTATCCAAAATAGTTCGTCTTGAGGCAAGCGATGTTCGTGTGCAGTACACAGGGTGTTGGTTTACGATAAAATAAGCTCTTCGGTCGCACTGATAATCGCATGGCTGTTCCAACAACGAGGCACTAGGCCACCACAACGGTCTGTATGTTGCATCTAGCCGTTAGTATCGCGTAAGGGCATACTTGTACTTGGTGATCGTCCCATAAAATGGTCAGGGTGGTAACATTGTTCACGCGGAGAAGCAACTGGCGGTTGTAAAAGCCTGTGTGTCTGGTACTCGTGACACATACAATAATGAAGGATGTACCTGTTTTAAAAACATAAAAAATGAAATTAGTCTCACCATCAGATCTTTATTAAAATTATTCATTTTATATATTAGGTCGGGAAATTATTTCATAGCTAGGACAGTGCAACTGGGTATTATACGTCAAGAGGGGGCTGTAGGATACTGAGACAGTCCCCCAGTGCAGGGGTTGACAGGGAGGCAGTGCAGGTTGAGAGTGGAAGGGCCCAGGACCGAGGTCGCAGACAGTGGACCAGTTGTAGCAGGGGAGAGGGAGAGAGAAAGCAGAAGCAAAGAGGAAGGTTTTGAGGTGCTTCCGTAAAAGGAGATGGTTCTCCTCAAGATAGTGCACGGTACAAAACAATATGCCACATAGAACGAACAAGTACAACTTAACCCGTCTTTAAAGCTACTGTATAGTAATTAAATTGCGGTATAAACTCATCTAAAGAGTTACTTACATTATATTTGCATTTTCCATTGTGTCTGTGCGTAGGGCAGCCCCGAAATACCACTCCTTCTATGCCGACGTTATTTCTTCTAATGAACGAACATTAAATGGCTTTCGTTTCTGAAATTATATTCATTATCGTTTCTTACGTTATTGCCCCACACCCCCAAAAAGAAGTCTTTCGGGATGGTCCCGGCCTGTCAAGGTCAAATAACAATAGAACCTTATACTGAGTCGTGGGCCATTCCGGCACCCGAGCAAAAAATCAAAGCAGCTGACCTTCACTTTGAACGAGCACACATTCCTAGTTAGCTACGTTCAGTGTAAGGCCATCTCACAGGACTCACAGAGCAATCACTTTTATTTGCACAATATATAGCTACACATATTCAATGGGCCTGCGACATGAGTAGACTCGAGAGAACAGACAATCAAATTACAATCATTTAAACCGTGATGTGTATTTCTCAATGAGCTCTGCTTTAGGTGGACATGGAACAGAGGCAATGTTGGGAGGCAATGCAGTTGTCCCCTGCACAGGTTCGTTCACAACTCCATGTATGTGCCTATCTAGGACATCAACAATAAGTCTCTCAATAAACTCATATTGCATATCCTGAAACACTGGTTTGATCACCCATTGTTTACTTCTTTTAGTGAAGGCCTTATTGTAGCGAAGCGTCCCTTAAGTTCCGGTCGTCCTACTTTGTTGACGGCCAACATTATGGTTATGTGCCAAGACCGCTAGAAGAGTCCGATTTATCATGCCCTCCATGCCAAAATGCAATCGTTTTGGCCTGTACTTTAGGCACATATTGTGGAACACCTCCAAATCTCCTGTGTGGCAGAATTCCGTGAGTCCCCTCAAATCTCTTGTTATAGTTTTATCAAATACAATCTTTTCAATGGCTTTGTGAGTGGGTGATGAAGGAATCAACCACTTCTTCTTCCGTGCCTCCTCTGTGGACAAATGGCCATGTTCACAATTGTGGAAATGTTGGTTTGTGGTCCAGCGGTGAACGTTGCTACAGTGTAGCATTACTGACCGCCATTTTTCCAGTAGAATTTCCAACGACCCTCCACATGTTTTTGAGCTCCACCAAAGATGGTTGCTGATTGACTTGGACCACTGTGAAATACCTTGCATATCTTTTTTTTTACCTGCAGCCGACATTTTTTTATTGATTGTTTTTGCAAGATGCCAAACGTCAAATTGATGATTTATATTTTTGTACTCTCTCTCATTGTCTTGGCAATTGAAACGTGTCTGTCCGTGGCTATCAGGTCGATCACCATTCCCCGCGATTGTAGTTCTTGCAATGATGCTACAAAGCCAACTTTCTCCATGGCCACTGAGGATGTACTTTGTGACACCTGCACGACCACCGAACTCACAATTTTCTTACTTTCCATGTCCTGAAAGTGGCAGGTGCAGTACTTGGCTGAAAATCCTGGGCTGTCGCACTGTCCATCACCGGCTAGCCTGAACCGTTTGCCCGCGAATGTACTATCAATAGACATTTTTTCCATTCTCCAAGCTTCGCTAATGGCTGGAAATAGATAACCGGTTTGGTATTTGTAGAACTGAGTTTTCGCAATGAAATGGATTCCCACAAACTGGAAGAAAGACTCTAACTTTTTAAAACTTGAACCACTAAAAAGTGCAGCCGCTGCACAAAGTAGATTGCCTGCTGGCAGTTGCCCCAGCATGGGTTGTGCAGACCATGAGAAAGGATGATATTTTGTACAGGTGGCATGTATTTTAAGGTTAGTGCCTCGAATTGCACGAGTCACATTGATCAATGGCTCCCCACATACTTCCCCACCAACCGAATGCCCACATTTCATCCGAATAATAATATCAATCAAACAACTATCGAATACAATGAATTTGGCCTCTTTCCTTTATCTGTCACTCTGCATCCCAGCTGGTTCGGCCTGTAACGTTGAGGACATGTCACTCACATGAAAGGTAGAATCTCTGATATCGTCTTCCGCTATGTTCAGTGATATTGATGGTGTTTCATTGTCGTCCACTTCATTCTCTTCCATTGCAACATCTGTTCCTTCTCCGGCGATGGGTGAATAAAACAATTTCTTCAACTTTCTCGCGGTCTTAGTTTTTGCGGGTGTGGATTCTGTGAATTGATCTCCGACTGCATCCGAACTACCAGGAGGACATTCACTATCAATGGCTGGTGGTAGTATAGCTCCGTTGTCAATCACTTCATATTCTTCCCATTGGCACGATGCATCTCCAGTCTCAAGTCCCTGCCAAAAGGTTTGACAAGCAACATCTCTCGTTCGCTTCACTGTCTGTGTAGATCTAGTTCGTACACCCACTCGCAACTAGAGGACAGATTGGAAAAGGGATGTTCAGTTTAAACACAATTTACAGTATTGAACTATTAACAGTGAAAAACAACATAATATAGTGACCAGGACACTAACCTTCTTTTGCTTTCTTTTCTTTGAAACTTTCTTGCCTCGAACTTCAACTTCAGGACCCTGTTGCTCCGACTCGTGTGTGCATGTCTCCACTTCCTCTTGCGCTGCAACGACTATATTTTCATGATAAGCACATCCATCACGCACTGACGCTCCATCGACTCCCTGAAACATAGAACTTTCATTAGTATGTATAATAATATTGAAAACACAAAATGTACTTGGGGACCAATACCCACGTACATCTCAATAGCAAAACACGAATGAACGCTTTGTGTAGAACATTCAAACGACAATTATTCACGCATTGTTGATCTAGTTAGATGGAACTGTCAAGATCCATACCTCGGGCTCCTCATAGACTTCCATTGATGATATTATTGAAGATGATGCTTCAGTAACTCCCTGAAACACAGTAATTGCATTAGTATGGTTTTCTATTTTGTTAAAAAGAACATAAACTTTGTGCAGGCGTCAACGGCTCATCTAAATAGACCTGCACAAATGATCAGTTGTCTAAAATAAATAATGGATATCTAAATATGATTCGATTTGCTCGATCGTTGGAAGTGTCACCACCCAGAGATCTGCATCAACTACTAGGGGTGATGTTCTTGTAGAAGAAGCTCCGTCATCTCCCTGAAACATAGTACTTGCGTTAATAAAGAAGGAATTATAGCGGATGTAATCACGTCATATGATTTTGCTTGATCGAACTGTCAGTATCCATACCTCAAAATACATAAGAACATCAAGGGATGATGTAACTGCGGTGCACACTTCTGCAAGCTGTTGCGCCGACCCGTAACTGCATGCTCCCCCTTCTTCTTGGACTAATGCTCCATCGACTCCCTGAAACATAGGACTTTCATTAGTAATGAACACAATATTGAAAAAAGAAGACACATAGGAGGGAGACGACAGAAGGACATATCAATGGCTAAAAACGAAAGAAACATTGTGTGTAACAATCACGCTACAAGAATGCAAGATCTGATGATCTCCATCGATGGAACTGTCCGGAAACGTACCTCGAGCATCTGAGTGACATCAACGGTTGTCGTCAATGCGTTGGACTCCTCAGCATCTCCCTGAAAGACAGTACTTGCATTATTTTGGATAACAATAATTATAACTGAAAACAAAGACTAGAGGACGAGTACAAGGGTGTACCATTAGGTAAATAATTACACAATAAATTAAAACTATTGATTTACATGCCTAAAACAAGTCAGTGGCAGAATAGCTAAGTAAGATTACCCGATAGGCGCTTGAAGTGGCTGATGACTGCAATAACGACACGGATGGAGAATCTTCCGCCTTCATATTGAGTGGATACATAAATGGGGAAATTATTGTTAGCTAATGCTACACACTACCGCAAGGCCGAGAGATAAATACGTAAACTTGACTCACCAGTGGAGGGATGTGGACGAATAGAGTGGGAATAGCGGTTGAGAGCAATTTTCGCTTCGCTCGCGGTGTGTTCTTCTTTATTAGCAATGATGTGGAGTACATGTCTGAGCTAAAGTGCCTGCTGCAGATGCGGTATCGATCACCCCTCTTGTCCGCAAAGACTTCTAGGACTCTACTTTCAAGCTCAGACGGTGGATATCCGCAATATCGGACCCATTCTCTTATCTGATCTATTGTCTTAGGGAAAACATGCATTATAGTACCTTCAGATTTTTTATGGGTCTTCGAAGGGCAACCGCCAATGGAACAGGCAGGCATTGTGGAAAGTTCTGAAAAGTAAAGATCAACAATTCTCTATGAATACCAATGTGTTAAAAAATTAAATGACACATAAAAGGTTCAATGCAAGGTTCGTTTTGGTTCTTGGAACTATACACGTTATTCACATGCGGATAAGTATTTGAATAACTTTAAAAAAATAGAAAAATAATTTGACTAAACTCAGAACATGTGACTAGTTCCTTGCATGTACTGTCTTGAACGAAAAGAAATTGGACGCAAAATGATTATGGTACATGGCCTTACCTTGACGAACAAACAGTTAGATGCAGGGATCAGAGTAGTTTCTTGTCGTAGAACAGGGAGCAGTTCACAGGTTGCAAACTGACGAGTTTCCTCGAAGTGGTCACGGAAGTTCACAGAGACGAAGAGCAGATAACCTTCACGGGTTGACTAGCAAAGCGCAAAGAAGTTCTCATTAGAAATATGAAGTGGGTTATAAAGAATTCGAAACAGGGGTCTGTTTGTGAATGAATGACGTGTATATGTCGTGGCATTATGCGGTTTGCAGGGGGGCGTCCAGCGTGAGGGGGGATGCTTGGCAGGAGACACGGGGTCTGGAGGAAGACATGGGAACAACAACCCATGCTCTATAGACCACTTTGAAGTGTACATGGTCTTTGGCACCTCTTGGCCTTTATCGCTCCCTGACAGCTCCACTTGGCAGCGCAAGTACCCCAGTGCGAACTGCCTTTGATAGGGCGGGGGGGTGGATTGGGGCGGTGGTCGTGCAGACAAGACTCGTTTGCCGCAGGGCCTCACCAAGGAGAGGCCATCTAACTGCATGTAAGAGGCAGGCTGCAGGATCTAGTACATGGAAGGCAGGGGGTGAGTTTATAAATACCTCACCCTCCCAGGAGAATATATGGGTGCAGTTCACCCTGGAGACCCTGGATGCCTAGGCAGTTAGTCAGCAGCAGGCTGGCCTGTGGTGGCAAGGCGGCACGGGCCAGAGGGGGTCATCTCTGTACCCGGTGCCCAAAAGGATGATTTATTATGATCAACTATATTGATTATTTACCTATAACCATGTTTTGTATCAATAAAATCCAACGGCCTTTTATTGCCAACGCTTGAACAAAGTGGTGTGGTAAGTATTTTTGGGGGAGGAGGCAGGGCCGAGAGGCTTGATGCCAACCCGCAAAATAACATATGTATGTCTGCTGCATATGGGTTCAACGGTTATGTGGATTGAAGGTGGGCGGCCAGCGTGAGGGAGGATGCTGGCCGGAGACATGTGGTGTGACAAGACAAGGCACAGGAAGACTATTCAATGGAGACACACTAGATTCATTTAAAAAATCAAAACAACCATTGTTAAAATATATGTTGGGTTTTATTTTAGATCTTAATTTCAATTGAACATAAATAATAAACATTACACATTGTAAAGTTCCGGTTGCAGCACATCCAGGGAAAATCTGCGGTATTGTCCACTGTCGCTGGGGAAATGTTGTCTAATGGCAAGTACCGCACAGGCAGGTATTACTCTCCGAACGCGGTGTCCGAGCCTCCCGTGAAGCCACCAAGTGAAGCAACGATAGGCCACCAGCCTGTACCACCTGTGAAAAAGAAAGATGCAAACTGTATTAAAATGACAAAACTTTCTTATCACTGTCGATTCAGGTAAAAAATGTCATTCTGCTTTGAAAAACATTCTATCTAGAAAATGCACAATATGGAACCAATTTACATGCATTCGAATGATATGTAGATGTAATTTTATATGTGGGAGACGACCATGAAATAGTAGTGGCATCACTGACATCACAACCAGAGTATACTTACTCGTTACTCGGATTACGCGGACGAACAGTACCGCGAAGTTCGTGCATAAGCACCATCATCATCCTCAACACGGTCCGTGAGAGGCAGGCTTCCCTGAACTCTGGCAGCTCGGTGATGCATTGCAGACTTGGCTCGCCTTCCGAAATGTAGGCCAAGCACCCGGAATTTTCACGGCAGCAGCAGTTCTCCTCCTCAGTTGGCATTAGCTCGCACCGATTGCACGTGCACCAGGTGGAGACGCCGTCCATGCAACATGGTCCAGGCTCTTCATCCGTTGACTGGTCCTCCCAACTGCCGTCCGAATCCCCATCGTTTTCGCATGCTTGCCTTTCCAGTAGTTCTTCCTCGGTGTACTCGGGCTCGTACATATACGGCATTATTGTAGCCATTGTGTGGTAAAGAAAGTAAAATAATTTACAGAGATGGTACAGGTGTTCACAAGGCCTAGAAGCGGCGAAGGTAGCTGACCAGAGCACAGAAACGAGTCACAGAATACTCAAAGTAACACAGAGAGAGTAATGGAATCGAAAATCTGCTGCTGTGTGTTGTGAAACGGTGTGTTTATACTTATTGAGGAAAGAGGCGTCCTGCCATTTCCATGGCGACACTTCATTAGCTGAGGCGCAGCGATTGTTGACACGAAACGTGCTTTGGCGTTGGGAAATGGGCGGTACGCATCTGCTGATGTCAGGCTCAGGGGCGGGGGATTTGATTTAGTGCCGCAAAAGCAGGTGAGCCAGGTCGATGGGGGGAAATGATAGGATTATCAGAAAATGGCGGCTGATTTCGAGTGCGTTAATGGACGAAAAGTTGGGTAAGGTCCATAGGAAAGTTTTCTATGATCTACCGATTTATGCTTAAAAACACATGGCCGAACCATAGGGACAATAAAAAAAAAGTCCCGGAACTATCCTTTAAGGTGTTAAAGCACCAAAAGTTCTTGCAGTTACTTGGTAAACCTTTCACTAACAAGCACTAATAGCAATGATCAATATAAACTTATGTATTTGTGGGTGGGGTGATTATTTGCACCTACGCATTACCGCGCGCTCTGATTGGTCACTTTCACATGCACAGATTTTGTCATATGACGTGGGCATAGCTGTGTAAATGCACTGCAAACTGAGATTGGACAGTTTGTTGATGTGCCAAGGAATTGCATGTAGATGCACAGCCTTAGAGCACATTCCGATTGGCTGGTGCACGAGGCACAGAGACGCGTAGATGCGTCAACTAGACATGATTTCAAATTGGCTAATTTTTTGCACATGCAGATTTCACCATATGGCATGGGCATAGCCGCTTTGAGGCACTGCAGCATGTAATTGTTCTGTTCATTGATGAGGCTAAGAGTCATGTGCAGGCATGTTACCACAGTGCACATTCTGATTGGCTGACGCAGGAGGCATGAAGATGCGTAAATGCATCGACAAGGAACAATGTCCGATTGGGCCAATTCAAACATGCAGATATTGTCATGTGGCGTGGGCGTAGCTGTGTTGAGACACCACAGCATGCGATTGGTCCGTTCATTGAAGAGACTAAGAGTCATGTGCAGGCACGCAATGGCAGGCGTATTCTGATTGGCTGCCACATGAGATGCAAAGGGGCATAGACTCGTTGACAAGGCACAATGTCTGATTGGGTCATATCGCACATGTAGATTTCATCATACGGTGTGGGCATGGCTGCGTTAATATACCACAGCGTGTGATTGGGTCATTTGTTGCCCCCGCTAGATGGGTGAGCATAACCCGTAATCTGATTGGCTGTCAAAAACACGTGCAAGGCCACGTAGCCGTGTGGGCCAGGTAGCCATGTGAAGACAGCTTTCAACATTTTTGGGCCTCCCCTCGATGTGGCTACAGTCACATGCGGCGTGTCTCCTCATTTACTCAGGCGATTGGTCAATAATGTAGGGACAAACACACCATTGTGCTTGGGTGTACCCGTAAGTAGGGAAAACACATCTTGGTTGGCTATATCACGTAACCACAGTTATACCCCTCTCCCAACCACCACTTTTCTGTTTTCTGTCATTGCTTTTGGTCTCCTGGTGGGTGAACTTCATTGTGAGCCTTCAGGAACTTTTCAAAAGCCGTATCTCCTTTTATCCATTCCTTTTTTACCTTGCTTCTTCCTATACATTTGTCATTTGTCTTGTGCTTTGTAGTTTGTCCATTTTTGTTATTTTAGCTTATTTATTTTTTTACGTTTTTTGATATTACTTGGCAGGGTCCTTTATGCGTTGTGTATTTGTAAAGTTTTTATTTTTACTCCACCGTCCTGCATTTAAAAATGACTACGACCAGCAGTGATGATGAGTAATTGTGGGTAGCTTCAGCTTTACCGCCACGGAAGAAGCAATGTGCCCCAGAAAACATGGCTGACAGTTGGCAATATTTCCACGTAAAGGACCAACACAGTAAAAAGGAGATTGTGGAGGTCATGTGTAATTTCCGTGGTAAGGTTTTGTGAAGGAATCATATAGGAAGGCTCACATAAAACATAAGGTGAAAGTGCATGGAGCAAGATCAACAAAGCAGTATTTAGCATCTGCACCACAAACTTCAAATACAATTCCTGGCTATTTTCCACCAACTAACACCCAACCTCATTCTATCATGCCTACACCCTATCTTTTTAACTTTGTAGTGATGTACAAAACCTGTCATACATTTATCGAGTTGGGAGGTGGCACCCTAGAACATTGGGGCAAGGCTCTTTCAGAACATACGGCCAATTGCCAATGCTGGGTATATTTTTAAGTTTTAATTTTTTTACCCCATTATTTAGAGAAAAAAACGCACAAAAAATGTACAAAATGTAAAATGTAGAAACATTTTATTATTTTTTAACATTTTGTTATATGTATGAATCCTAGTGTTTTACTCTTTTTTGCTTATACCCCAAACCCATTATTTTCAGAGCCAGCTTTTCAGTTATAAAAATGGACAATAAAAATGCATACTGTATATTTGGATCAAAGACCTTAATTGATCCTTTCAATAAAGTGTCTATTAAAAAAATGTATAGCATTATAGATGTGATTATCCCCTGTGGAAGCAGCGGGTCAACTACCCAGTCATTGTCACATTCAGCCGCGCAATCATCTTTGGTAGCCACAGCTATAAAACAATTTAAAAACATATCTACATATATATGTGGACAGTAGTGTCATGATGCCCACCCCCGGAGCACCAGGCCAGGCCCAGCACCCCCGGGAGCAGGCATCACGCCCCCGGGTAAAAGCCCAGCGGCCCTTTATAGGGGCTTTTTGGACTCTGTCCTCGCGACGTTGGCGCAGGCTCATGTTGGACATCAGTCCTGGCGCCATAGGCGCCAGGCTCATAAAGGGAAGTGTTTGGTGCACTTACCTGAAGCAGACCATGCTGCACACTCACCTGATGCAGACCATGCTGCATGAAGAACCAAGCCAAATGAGGCTTAGGAGGGACTATTTTTCTGAAGGAACTATTTTGTTATTTGGGTGGGGCTGTGGAAGAATACTCACCTGGATCTTCTTTCAAGGCTATTTAAGCCACGCCCGGACAGCCACACGTGCTTCGCGTTGTTCTGCATCCCAGCAGCTGAATGCTCACCGTGTCAGCTCCAGCACCTGGACTCCAGCCACGCCTGTCTCGAACCTGGAACACCTGTAAGGAAAGAAGAGAAGAGAAAGGTGAAAACCAAGAACTTATTCAACCTTCTTACCTGCATCCGGAATCTTCACGCCAGCATTCCTGAAGGAAGACTTCCATTTAAAAGCACTGCGTTGCCCGCTGCAGCGCCGCGCTTCACTCACCTGTTCCCGAGACGCCGCCCGGCTCCATCGCGGCTCTCAGCACCAGTCGCCACATCTCTGCACCTAGGGGAGAGAAGAAGAGACAAAAGGTGAGCAAGGGAACACAAGAGGAAAGCCGAATTTTCAGCCATATTACTTACCGGCTATTCTTGGTGAGCCATTCCACATCTCGGGTCGGCGCCACATCTCTGGCAGGTACCGCACCCCAGCCCCTATGGGGAAAGGACAAAAGACATTACTGGGGAATTATAAAGACATTTAGAGGGGTTGCCCTCATCACTGACTCACCTGATTTTACCCCGGCAATTTAACCCCTCAACGCATCGCCTTTGTTCTGCACCTGAAAGGACAGAAAAAGACAACATAAAAGGAGGCTCACACTTGAACTTTTGCATCTTCATACTTACGGCATATCGCTCAGTAAAGTCAAGTGGATTTGCCAGCGCCATTCTGAAAACCAGTGAAGTAACTGGACGAACGCGCGCCCCTGCACCAGAAGCAGGATGGAGAGTTCATCCTTCCAAACCATAAGAAGGATATTCCTACGAGCCAGACAAGCAAGATTTGGGGGTCCTGTTCAATCGGTGGTCCGAATTCTGCGCATCACGCTTGAAGAGGCCACAGCAACCCAGACCAGCGCCTCCGTGGGAGCCAGGTGAGCGTTACAAGTAGTCTTGTAAATATTTATTTTAAGATATATTGAGTGTAATGTTTGGACACAATTACTGTAACACTTTAGTAACTTTCTATTTGTCAGCAGTATATGTGAATGTAAACACTTTAAAAAGTTAAGTAAAGATGCAAGGTTTTTTAAGAACAGCTCTATTTGTGGGGAATGTGGTTGTACAATTTCTTCTCATATCACTTTCTACACTTGGTGCATCATTTTCATTAGCCCAACTATTTGTATTATTAATGACAAAATGTGTGGAACAACAACATCTTTGAAATTCAAGGAAAAAACTTTAGTTGCTGGGAAGTTAAGGTCAGTAATATATTGTAAAAAGAAATGTGAAATTCAAGGAAAAACCTTTAGTTGCAGGGGCATTAAGGTGAGTAATAATTCTAAAAAAACATCTTGAAATTCAAGGAAAAAACTTTTGTTTCAGGGATGTTAAGGTGAGAACTTGAAGCAACAAAACCCTGAAAATTCAGCTAAAGCCACCTTAACTTTTCACTCTTTGTTGCACAGCCTATGACCACAATGATGGCATCACAGATCACATCACTGATGACATCAATAATTACATTGCAACAGTAACTGTCATTAAACATGACCTTCAGCCATGGTCAGTGTGAACGGCCAAATATATTTGAATGCATGAATGGGTGCTAATCTTGGTATTCAGTTATGGACAGTGGTCACAACAGTGGTCGTATGTGCACTGTATATTTTAAAACACGAGTTGGGACGCATCCCGGCAGTAATTGCACCAAGATACCACCCAACGCAATTAGTGTTGCCACTACTCGGTCCGGCACAATTTGCGCCAGATCACGAGTAGTGGTAAGGCAGTAAATCCCCATTTCCTGGGGTTTCTCAGTGGTATTAGTGCCGGCGCAACTAGTGCCAAAAATGGCGGAAAGTGGAGATTCTTACCTCCAACCAAAAGCTGGAGGAAACTCCAACTTTCCACCCAACTCGAGATTGGGTGGAGCAGTAAATGCAGCAGTAATAGTGTTATTGCTGCATTTTACTGTTCCGTCCAACTTGTGATGAGGCCCTAACAGGCTTCCAACTGTAGATTTTGGCATTCCCCAGTGGCTACAGCTTTCCACCGTGCCCACTGTATATTATATACACTGATCAGGTACTGGCCATGGGCTTCACCACAATTCTGGCCAGTGACCACAACCTTTGGCTGTGCCTACTATCATTTCTAACATATAAATGGACCATGATAACATGACATAAGCAATAGTCTTTGGCCATACACACTGTGTATTATGCAACACTAACCACCCACTAGGTATGGCTTTCAGCGCTGCCCTCTGTATATGATATACACTAACCAGACACTTGAAATGGTTTACAACACAATACTAGACACTGCCCACAGCCTTTGGCTGTACCAACGGTGTATTCTAACATATTATTGGGCACCAACTATGGCCTTTAGCCATGGCCCCTGACTACAGCTTTCAACGTTGCTCACTGTATATTTCAAAACAGTGATGGGTTACTAGGCATGGCTTTAACCATGAACATTGGGATTTTGGAACACTAACTGTCCACTAGCTATGGCATTTGGTGATGGCCAGTGTCTCCAGCCTTTGTCATGGCCAAGACTACGGCCAAAATTGTTATTAAACTAATAAAACATTTCTAACTTATAAATGACGTTATGTTTAATACCATTGTTCATCATCAAAGACTTTAATTCGGTAATAAAATAATCAAGTTAAACAAAACAGTATACATTAACAAGCTAAGCACATTTCGAAAAGCCTGTTATAAAAATGTTAAACAAACAAAAATGACAAGCAGAGCTAGGATTGCAGCGTTTAGAAGGAATGCTCCAAGAATTAAACATGTTCATCCTATTTGCCATACATATCATACAGTGGCTGTAACGAACTGTGGCGAAGATCACTGGAGGAGAGAGAGAATAGATCAAGAACAGCATAGCAGGATTTAAAGTGCAAGTGCCAGCATCTCTTGAAATCGGTTTTAAATACAGTAGTCTCAATCTCTGGGATTTTTGACTTATCAGAAAGAAAGTGTACAAGTGCCATCATTGATGTAATCAGTTAAATGCAATGGGCCTCATTACGGGTCCGGTGGTAACCCTGCTGGTGCTACAGGGAAGCCAGGCGCTGCCATTTTGGTTACTACTCATTCCCATCGAGTCCAATAGGACTCGATGGGAATGGTTACACAGGAGCACCGGCACCGTTGATAACAGTGCTGGTGCTCCCATGAAAACTCTGCCCCGGTCTGACCTGCCGTGCGGGAGGGCACCCGCCCAGCAGCGTTGTTGTATGCCCCTCCGGAAACAATGGTGCTGGTAAGCTTACCAACACCATTTCCAGATCGGCACACTTTTAATGAGGCCCAATGTAATGAGAGTTGCCAAAAGTGATGGCATCAGTGATTTGAGATATCATCAGTGTTCTCCTAAAACATGGAATTAGTGATGTTATCAGTGATGTTATTTTTTTATGTCATCATTGTGGTCATAGGCTGCGCAAAAGGGGGTGCGAAGTAAAAGTGGCTTTAGCTGAATGTATATATATATATATATATATATATATATATATATCTCAGTGAAAAAACTTTGTTAAAGGGACGTTATGGTTAAGTTGCACTACGAAAAACCTATGAAATTCAGTAAAAAAACATTGTTAAAGGTACATTATGGTTCAAAGTAAAACCGAAAAACCCCTTAAATTCGGCAGCTATGGTAAGATAAGCAACCATAACTCACGCCACCATGCACTGCTAACACTAACACCCAGGACATCAAAGATGACATCACAAATGTCATTGATGACATATATATGTATATATATATATATATATATATATATATATATATATATATATATATATATATATATATATATGTATATATATAGATATATATATCTCAATGAAAAAGTTTTGTTAAAGGGACGTTCCATTTGCATTTTGTGTTATGCTAATGAGAATATTGTGGCGTTCCTCCTCCGTTCCGGGGACTGGAACAGTGGATACTGGCCCAGCAGCCCAAGTTATCAGCCCAAGCAAAGCAAGGGTGGATAACAAGGTCTCTGGACCATTATCCCCCATTCCAGACCCTGTAATAGGGGATGAATGCCATTAGCACCCAAGATTCCCAAATCGGGAACCCGGGTGCTAAAGAAATCCTTTTCCAAGATGGCCACCATGGAAAGGGAGGGCGGGGTTCCATACAGGGTCCCTCTTCGCTTTCCATGGCAGCCTGCAGAAGGTGAAAAGAGAACCCTATGACCATATTACCACAAGCACGTTTTTCTTCCCTTTCAAACCTATCCCAATTTCGAATAACTTTACCACAAAGCCAGTCCCAGGAGTACATGGCCAATTTAACCCCATGTTTTATCCCTCGTGGTCATGGCCAGTAGCCAGATTGTCCAGATCATGACCTATTCCATGACCCGGACAATCTGGACACTGCCCATGGCCACAGGATACACCTCAGTCACCAAAGGTATATCACTATTTTGTGTACCTACATTATAACACTCATAAAAAAATAAAACACCGGCACATTTGCAAAACCATGCTTTCAGGTCCTTGTCAATGCTCCTTACACAATTTTGCTGGATATCCACCAATGTTTTATTTTTGCAAAAGTGTCAAATGTATGCACATGGAAACGTAATATAACCTAGCCCCCACTTGAAAAAATCCATTCAGATTTTAAAACATTTATATCTAGAGCAATAATCTTTTTGCAAACCTTTGTGTAGATTTTTCAAATGGCACCACTTTTATAAGCCTTTACAATATTTTCAGAGCCAGCGTGTAATTTTGCCCCCTATTGACAAAATCCTACCAAACTCCACAAAAACACTTATATCTAAATCTATTATCAGTTTGCCAAATTAAGTGTAGATTTGTCAAATGGCACCTCATTTACAAGCCTTTACATTATTTTGGACCCACCCCTCTAATTTTGCCCCCTCTTGACAGAATCCCACAAAACATTGCTTACTCATTTAGAATCAGGCCACAAATATAATCGCAAAATTTTATTAAGTGGCGCCAAAGTTATAAGCTATCCAAGAACTGCTATTCACCAACCCTATAATGCTGGGGTGTCCGCGAACTTCTCAGGACTGTTTGCGAACATCCGGACTGTTCACAGACTTTTGCAGCAAAAACACCAGTTTATTTGCTTCTTGCGGCCATATCCCATCCCAGCCCTTATCACCTCTCACCTCCTCAGAGATTATTTGATATGTTTGACAAGTGCAATGTTGTGTTTTTTAATGGTTTTACTGCGATGTCCGAAGACACCGGCCGCTGTCTGCAAATCTAAGATGACGGCATTTCCAAAAATCTGACGCACTTTTCGATTTTCACCATCCAATCAGCGGGCGCGTCCAATGTCCACGTTACCCTCTAAGCCAATCGGAGTCCAGTCCGTGGACTGAACAGGGAAGTGTGTCCGCGGAGCGGACATAGATATCAATAATTTTTTGAGACCTACTTTTTGGTAATTTTAAAAAAACTACTGGACGGATTTCCACCAAATTTACAAAAGCATGCTTTCGGGACTAAGCCGCCACTCCTGTCGCAAATTTGGTGAAAATCCTTCCAGCGGTTTGGGCTGTTGGTGTAAGCAAATTATTTTCTCCATTCAGTCTATGGGAAAAAAAATTATTTTGGGACCCCCCACTATAACTTTGCCCCACCTTGACCAAACCCTCACCAAACTTTGAGAGTGGTTTGGTGAGGAATTCGTCCATGGAGAGCGAAGTTATAAACCGACCAAAAAGTGCTCTTTATATGGGTTTAGCAACTGAACTATAACTACATGGCAATGTCATATATTCAAGGCAAACACTTTAGTGGCGGGGATGTTAAAGTGAGAAATACATTGTAAAACAAACCTTGAAATTCAAGGAAAAATCTTTAGTTGCATGGACGTTAAGTTGAGAACTTAACGCAACAAACCCATGAAATTCAGCTAAAGCCACCTTAACTTAACTTTTCGCCCTCTGTTGCGCAGCATATACTTTAAAAAAAAGTTATGAACACCAGAAAAATAATCTGAGAGCGGAAATGTTCCAATAAATATGGGGGCAAAGTATAAAAGGTGATCACCTTTTAAACCCAGCAATCAGTAGTGAAATATTCCCTGGAAAACAAAATCCCAATATGAAACAATTGCTTGTGGTCTTCTGGTTAAGCGTCTGCACTGGGAACATGACAGCCCGGGCAAAATCCTGGTAGCCAACTGATTGAGAAAGCATGCCAACCCCAAAAAAACAAAGGGTTGAATCCGCCCTCTGGAAAAATGTTACGCTGTTCTTTTCTTGTGACGTGAAAAGCAGTCACAATCAGGGCCAAGTACCTGCATCAGTGCCAGGATTCCAAACTCTCTTGCCACATTGTGGGCAAATACTTATGATTTAATTGCCCCCCCAACATTTCCCCTCCTCACCCCTATGTCTGGTTTTCAACAATACTCTGCTTTATTAAGATACCTTGAAAAGTACACATACCATAGTGTCACTCAGATATATAAATCCTTAGCGAACTATGTTAGGCAAAAAATTCACAATTGTGGCGTTATTCTCCCCATCTTGACTGGGAGACCACAAGTACCAGAATGCAATTCAGCAAAAGGCAAAGAAATGGTCCCTGAGTGCAATACTTTAAGGACTGACAGTAGCACAGTTTTAAAAATAAAAAAAATCGGTTGCTGTGTGTTTTCTTAGTGTGTTATGAGATATTTAAAACTAAGAAAACACATGTCTTCAAGGACTGGGGATAGTCTCCCATCCATGCTGTAACCAGGACCGACCATTCAAAGCAAGAAAGGGCGGGGGGGCCTGTCAGGCCATGTTGCTCTAAGTGGTCTTGTAACTGAGGATTGTTTATTAGGCAACATGGCCTGAGGGGGTTCTCCTCTTCCTTGCTTTGAAGCTAAACAAGGTGAGTCTTGGTTATTGCATGAATGCAAGACCTAGATCCCTGTTTGGATATAACCAGTGATTTCTAACCCCTGAGGTCACTGTAGTACTAAAAATATCTATTTTCTATCCTGAACTATCTGTAGTCATATTATGGCCACCAATATCGGAAAAATGTCTGGAAATAAAGTGTGTTCCTGACCCCCCAGGCCCTCCACAAGTGTCCCCCTCGTCCGTACCTGCTCCCCCCACAACCTTAATGGCCACCTAACCTCTCCCCTACAACGTTGATGCAGTTTGCTTTCAAATGTCAGCTATTCACAGCTATTGTGTCCAGAGCCGAGGCTAGAGGAAAGCTCTGTGTTGCAAACTCAATCCCTAGACCCCCTCCAACTCCCATACTGCACTTGGTATCCACTAGCAACCACAACACCTTTAGACTGATGGCATTTGACCTGCAAATGTCTTTTTTCCTGCATTTCATTTTCCAATAACTTTGTCTATAGCCGCGGCTATCTCTCGCTTTGAGCAAAAAGAAGATGGCAGCTGTTTGTTTTCTAAAAACACCCATTGTGGGCAATTTGCCTGAGATAAAGCTATCTATTTTGGCACCCATCTCAATCAAATATTTTAAAAACTACTGGACGGAATAACTCTAAACCACAAAAAAGACTCAAGTCAACATTTTGTGCCCAAGTTGTTTTGGGCCTCTTCCAAATACGTACAGACATTTGAGCTGTGCAGTATGGCAAAAATGTTTGTCTATGGGAGGATGAATGGGAAGTAGTCTGCATCTTTTTACATTTTTTTTGTTTTCTTAATAATTCTTTTATTTCTTAACAAATCTTTACCAAACTTTGGAGTCTTGGGAGTAGGATGGGAGGGGACATGCGTCCCCAACTGACTTCAGAATTTCATTTCGGCCAAATCCGTCACACAAATCAAAGGTTTTTTTATTTTAAAGTTTATTTATTGGTATTTTCAGAAAGTAACATAGCATCACTTGGTCACAGCAATAGAAGACAATTAAATGTACATGCAAAACATTGACCTTTACCTAACAGGGATTGGAGCGTGCAGTGTACCGCAGACATAAACCAGACCAAGCAAAGTCTAACTTTCCAGGCATAACAACTGGGCTCTTGTACAAGGTTTAATGAGGATCAGGTTGCAAGAGTGAAGTGGTATCATGGGCATAATTGAATGGGCAACCAAGAAGTCAGTAGAGCAAAAGGGAAGCTCAGGAGGGGCCACAGGGATTCACCTTCTTACATGATTGTAGTAAGTCATTGAGTGAGCTTTCCTGTAGGTTTATCATCAGAAGGATGGAACATATAAGTATTTTCCAAGACTCATAGGGCCTGCGTGGACTTCTTCCAGGCTTTATAGTGACTCGGGCCGTGCCTTTGTCTCAGCCTCACACCAAGTCTTAAATTCACGATACCACAATTTGTATTGTGGGCCCCACATTTGTTTCCAAGACATAGCGATGGAGCGTTTCACAAGCCCAAGTCCATAAATCGAGTAGCGTGTCTGATTTTCCCCAGCCTGGGATATGCTCCAAGTAAACATTCCAGCGGGCCCCAGCTGTATCTAGCTATCCCCGCTGGCCTACAAACCTGCTCAATACGGGACCAAAGACCCTGCACCTCAAAACATTTCCAGAACATGTGAATCAGATCTGTGTTTTCTAGGTTACACCAGGGGCAGGTCGAGAGCTTATTTTTGTTAAATTTAGCAACCCTACTGGGGGTCATACATGTGCGGTGAGGTACATTTATTTGAAGCAGTTTAAATTTGGCATTCCAGGACACATGTTTAGGGAAATTAAGCACTTGTTCCCACTCATGGTCAGTGATTGCAGAGCCCACATCTAATTCCCAATGTGCCTTCAGGTTTTGGGTTGTGAAGGCTTGACCCACAAAATAAGCATCTAGAGTCTGATTACAGGCCTCCAGCTGTCTTTCAGCATGTACATCAGGGCCGAAAGCACTGTCTCCTCAGGCTCAGCAGGCCACCCAGGCCATCTACGACTCGCCACCCCCATCACTTTCATGCAATGCAAGAATTGATCCTTAGGCAGACTTGTTTGTTGGGTTAGGCTATCTAGGTCCCTGAACTTCCTTTCCTTATCCATGTCATCCCATGTAGAGATGCCCCATACCTCCCAGCATCAAAGAACAACCAGATCCTCCCTGGACTTACAAATATCTGCCGCTATAGGACCATTAGACGAGTATCGGCAAAGCACCTGGAGCTGCTTCTATGCTTGGGACCAAATCTTTCTGCCTAGCACCACAAGGCAGCAGGGTGTTCATGCAGCTGGCCAGGAGCCACAGCACCTCCTTAAGGTGAGCAGGTGCCACCAAATGTTGAAGTAATGTTGACCACATTCTGTTGTTTACAACAGTACAAGTAATGTTTACAACAGAGCTAGAGTCATCAGCTTGCCACTTTGAAACAAAGCTTAGCTGGGCAGCTAAGTAGTATATTTCCAGCCTAGATAATTGTGCACTGCCATCCTTGTAGGGAAGGGACAGCACACTCAGGGAAAGTCTGTGCCGGCGTGGTCCCCAGAGAATATCTCTGATCAGTGTGTCAAGAAGGTGAAATACATGGGCCCCTATGTAGTTTTGAACATTTGTGAAACAGAACAGAAACCTGGGGAGAACAATCAATTTTACAACTGCAGTTCTACCCATAAGTGACAGTGGTACCCGGTAACAAAAGGACATGGACTTTTTAGGGCCCCCCATAACCCTCAGTTAGTGGCTTGAGTGCCTTTTGGTGTTTCTGTGTGATATGAATTCCCAGAAATGTAAAGGAGCGTACCTCCCACAGGTGACCCACGTCTGGTAGGGCAGCCACTGTCATTCTCTGAAGGCTTGCCAAGGGAAAAGGCAGGATGTTCAACTGTTAAAAACAATTCCGACAGTTCTGCAAAGTTATGCAGCATGTCTAGTACCATGGGTAGGTTATGTTGTGGTTCGCACAGGTAAAGTACGACGTTGTCGGCATACAATGATATCAAGTGTTGGGAGCCCCGATCTGGATGCCCGCAGTCAAGTATTCCTGGTTTAAGTATGCTGCCAGGGGCTCCAGAGCCGTTATATATAACATGGGTGATAACGTGCAGCCCTGGTGAGTCCCACACTGTATTTCCCACACTCTTGATATCTGTCTGCCCGATTTCACCCTGGCAGTTGGAGAGGTGTACTCAGAGATACCCAGTGAATAAAGCTCTCCAACATCCCGAAACTCTGCAATGAGGGGAGCAAACATTCCCAATATACCGAGTCAAAAGCTTTAATTGCATCCAGAGACGCTCCTGCATAGTGCTCCAAGCGGGAATCCATCTGATCTATGATGTGCTGTAGCCTGTGGAGGTTCAGGGGGGTGCTGTGTCCCGGCACAAATCCAGTTTGGTCTGAGTGTATCAAAGAGGCGATTACCTTGCAGAGTCTGACTGCCAGCACCACTATGAGTATTTTCACATCATAGTTTAGCATGGCCAAGGTCCGATACGAGTCACACCTGTCCATTGGTTTGGCAGTTTTAGGTATGGGAACTAAGGTCTCTCTCCTACTAGCCGGGAGTATGCCTTTATCGTAAGCCTCCTTGAAAACTTTAAGCAACAGAGGGGCCAACGTAGGGCTGTAGGCCTTATAAGATTCCGGGGGGAGGCCATCGCTACTGGGTGTCTTGCAGGGGGTCAGAGAGGCAATTGCATTGCACACTTTCTCCATAGTAATGGGTGCGTCTAAAAGAGCATGCTCCGCCACAGTAGTTCTTGGGAGAGAGATTAGCAAGCGTGCATCAGCCATTTCACTCTGTGGTGTTTGTTTGTTGTGGCAATATAAATGGGTATAATATGCAGTGAAGGTGTCATTGATTGAAAGCTGACATCTCCATGGGGCCCCACATTCATCAAAAAGCAGTGTGGTCAGGGGCCTAGGGTATTTGCAAAGCCATGCCAATAGTCACCCGGGTTTGTCTCCCAAAAGTTATTAAAATTAGAATTTTTCAAGGTTGCAATGGGAGTCCGACTCACATTAACTATAGGGTGATGACTGCCGCCCTATACTATTTCTTTGCTGCAAGGGGGGCATAAATGCCTCGTCCACCTTCCTTGTCACAGTCATTACTACTTGAAATGAGGATTGTGACAAGAAAGACTGGGACGCGGAGAATAGAGATTACTGCTAAATAATCATCAATTCACATTTATTTAGGAATTTGACATTCCAAAACAGAGCAGCAATACAAAGACATTGTTAGGCAGAATTGCATGCAGTACCCTCTGGGACCACCACACACAATTAGGACTACAGGTGTAAGCCAAACCAACCTTTGGTATAAGTCTGTACAACACAGTTTTTGGTAGTGAGCTGAGTAGCCAGGCTTACCTTAAGAGTGAATATGAGCAGTACAAGTAGTTACACAGAGGACCTTCAATCACAGTGGTTCACATAGACACATATAACCAAGGTTTCTTGGTAAAACATGTATTCATTTATTACACAATCATTTAGAAAACATTTCACTAGAAGGAGGCAACTTAATATTATATACCAATACACTTCAATATAAAACTCTAAGATTTTGAGCCAGTTTGAGCTCCATTGAAAATAGGAGCCAAATGGCAGTTCACTTACTTAGAAGTGATAAAAAAGGCATAAGGTAAGTAGAATAGATCACATATACTTGTTAGACAGTACAAATACAAATATTGTCAGTTCACCAGAAGAGTTCAATTCAAGTCAACAGGCTAGTGTTCTGGATGGGAAAGAGCAGTTCTGGTATTGAATGGTAAGGTCTTTGCAAAAGTTCTCAGAAGTAGTTTACGCGAAAAAGAATCAATTGTTGGGTCACAAGCTGATTAAGCCTGCAAGTTGGGAAAGTTTCACAAACTTTCACTGCGAGATTCGCGTCCTCTAAATCGGGTTGGCACAGTACCTTAGTATGAAGAAACAAATGCAGCTAAAGTCATTGGTTCCTGGCAGTTCCTGCAGCTCTCACTGTTCCTGGGCCTCAGTCATGGGGGCAAGAGGGGTCGGGGGACTCCTGCCTGCACTGCACGGGATCGTCGGAAAACGCAAACAAAATGGAGTCACTGCAGTTCGAGTAGCTGTTCTTCAAGCACACAAGCTGGTGTCCTTCTCCCTGGTTAATCGTAACCAGCTTTGAGAATAGTATCCAGGTGGCTTACGAGTTGATTGGTCCCACCAACTGAAAGGAAGAAGTCGTCCTTGAAGGGGATTCTCTGTCGAGATGAACTTGGCAATTCGGACCTGCAGCAGGGCTTCACCGGACAAACCAACGGTGCAGGAGTTGCAGGAGCTGTCCTCTTCCTGCTCGTCCTCGGTTCTTTCGTTCCAGTGTTCGACTCTCCTTTCCAGTCCAAGAGACTCGTCTTTTAAACAGTTTTCTCCCTTTCATTTCAGCCGAGCTGTCACTCACCCAGCAGGGTGGCTGTCCTTGCCGGACAGTCAGCCAGACAATCACGCCAGAGTACATTTGGGTGTCCTAGGAGACTAAGCACATGGTGTTTTGGCACCTCCCTCACTTCCTGCCCAGCCCAGACACTCAGACACCAGAGACGGTCTTCACTCCTGAAACCTGCCAAAGGCAGACAAACAAAGGGACCAAACCTGGTTTGGCGCGCAGAGACAAATACTAGAAGGACTTTCCAAAAAGAAATGGTGAAAAAAGAAGACCGGGACCCGTTTAAACAAATGGGGTTTAAGGCGCCATCTTGAAAAACATGACTCCCGTGATTTTTAGCTACTGATTTTCGTGGTCGGGAAAAATCATGGTCGTTGTAAACCCACTGCCACCAGCCTTTTCATTTGGAAAGGGTAGCATTTGACTGCTACATGAGTATCTAGACACAGGGGAAACTATGTAACCCCTTCAGCACACCATTGTAAGATGGTGTGTGCTCGGTCTAGGAATTTGGAACGACTAGTAAAGTCAATTTCACTTTAAATTCTCTGGGAAACATTAGTTTATCCCAGAGAAGGTATTTAAACCTTTGGGAAGTCTAAAAGACATCCCTGTGTTACTGCACTGAGGGTGCTGTGTAACACACATGAAAAGATGATGAGTTATCTAAAGCTCCTAGAGAAAACTAGACCCGTTCTTACCTGCGTCTGACTGCTGGGCGCATTCCTAGTCGGCTATTAGCTCCGGCCGCTGCACAGCCTGCTTCCACGAGTGCTGCTGTATGTGTACGTTCCTCGGACGGCCCCAAAGATGAAAGATGAATCGGAAGTCAAAGTGAAAGCCACTTTCACTTCCTCAAATACCGTGTCATCGCCGCACGCGACTATGTCAAATAGTCACGTGACATCGGCTGAATAGCCCAGTTCTTAAAGGGGCATTACATGCATAACGTGTTGCAAGCAAGAAGTAAAGTGATATCAATCGTGTCTGCAAACTTAGGGGAAAAGAACAGCAAAGAGAAAAAAGAGAACACCCCCTAACCTCGCTCAGATTAAGAGTTAAAGCAATCCGAGACGGCAGCAGTTTGCCTCGAAGTTATATGTAAATGTAGGCATTAGAATAGTGGCAAGATAGATCTATGGCCCCATAATGTGGGGAGGGGAACCATAAAATTAGGAAATCGTCCTCATGTGAGATCCACATAGAGGGTCAAACTGGCAATGTAAACACTAGAATTGTATCTAGAAACCCATCCAGGTCACATAGATACCCCCAATTCCCTCAACTAATGGGAGAAAAACATACCCCCACGTGATCCAAAGAGTTGGACAACATAGCAATAATGATGCTGGGATCCTGTCTAGGACCCCATAGAAGTTACATACGCTGATGGAAAAAAGGAAATCACCCCATGTATATACATACTGGTGTCCTCATCAAGGAGGATATCAGAATCCTATCATAGGGAAATTCAATTACCGCCAGAGTAGGCGCAACAGGGAGCAACAGCTAGGTCCATACTGGTATCAATGTATGATGCAGGTGAAATTATAGGGTTAGTGCTTAGTCAGTATTGGACTATTCTCTAAGAATGGATGTATTTAGAAAAGTGGAAGTGATGTCAACCTATGGATCAGCCATCAGGTGACACACTGAAGCCATTCTTCTTGATGGTTTAATCCAGTGTGGTAGCTGTCAGTTTGGTACATCCACCACTGTTCCCTTTGTGCTAGTCTGGTTGCTGTATTGAGACGATCTGTCCCCAATACTCGTTCCAATACCCACCATTTAAGGTCATCACAATTGTGGCCTAATTCCAGAAAATGGGCCACTAGCGGGGCATTGTTGGTATTTGTCCGGATTCTCGATTTGTGTTCCGAAATTCTGGTTTTAATAGGTCTCGCTGTCTTGCCTATATAAGATTTATTACATGGACAGACAATGACGTAAATACATTGGAAGAGTTACACGTGGTGTGTTGCTTGAGGGACCAAGCTCTACCATTGATGGATACTATAGAGCAAGCTGTGGGGAATTTACAGGCATTGAAAAACCCACATTGGAAATGTCCCACAATGGGTTGAAAGCCCCACTGTGAAGATAACGTGGGTTGTCGAAGGGCAAGTTTAGCTCGATCTGCTTGTGACAACCAGTTTTTAAGGTTTTTTCCTTTTTTGAAAGCAAATAGCGGTCGTTCCAACTATGGGTTGTTAAGTTGGAGAAGATACCAATGTTTATGGATCATTTTTTTGATCTCCTTGTGGTAAGAATTGAAGGTGGTTACGCATACAATAAGTTGATTAGTGACATCCGGTCTGTTCTGCCTAGTAAGCAATATATAGCGATGTTGATGTCTAGCTCTTTTCCGTGCCTGTCTAAGTAAATAGGGGGGATACCCTCTAGCTGTTAATCTGGTCGTGATAATGCCAGCTTGAGTAGAGTAGTCACTAATTTTAGTGCAATTCCGTCTTGCTCTCAAGAATTGCCCATAGGGTATGCTTTCCCTAAGGGCTTGTGGGTGAAAGCTGTCGAACCGTAAAATAGAATTGCAATCTGTTTCTTTGCAGAATAAATCCACAAAAATGTGATCCCTGTCAATCTTGACAACTAGATCCAAAAAAGGAAGCAAGGTGTTACTAGTAGTCATGGTATATTTAAGATGTGGGTTTAGGGAGATGATCCAAGGGAGAAGTGGTACAATCCCTTTGGTGGTATCCCAGACCATAATTATATCGTCTATGTATCTTTTATATAGACGTATGGACGCAAAGAAAGGATTCGAGTCATGTAGTATGTGAGACTTCTCAAACTGCCACATGTATAAGATAGCATAGTTAAGGGCGGAAGATGCCCCCATTGCCATGCCCTTAACCTGTAGATAGTAAGAGTTCTTAAATCTAAAGTAGTTCTTAGTGAGAGCTAGTTCTAATAGCTGGATCAAGAACTCACTAGGTATAAGTTGGATCTCGGACGGGTGTCCGGAAAATGTTTAATACCTGTTAGGGACTCAGCTTGTGGTATATTGGAGTAGAGGGACTCTACATCCAAACTGATTAACATCTCATGTTCTGGATTGAAAGGCAAATTCTCAAGAAGTTTAATAGCATCTGTAGTATCTGATACGTAAGTGGCAGTATTAGATGCCAAGGGTTTCAGAAAGTAATCAAGTAATTGTCCCAACGGTTCTAATATGGAGCTGCAGAGCGAAACTATGGGGTGGCCCAGAGGGTTGATAGGATCTTTATGTATTTTGGGTAATTTGTAAAATAGTGGGACTCTGGTTTCCTTGGCCGTAAGGAATACAAATTCCTTTTCGCTGATAATATTTGCCTCGTGTGCTGTTGTGCAAATGGCATTGATTTCTTTTCTAATTCCTTCGGTAGGATCTCCACTCAATTTGTGGTACACCAGAGGGTTATCAAGTTGACGCATCACTTCTTGATCATATTGGGTGGCATCCAGTACAACGATGCCACCCCCCTTGTCTGCTTGCTTAATTATGATGGACGGGTCTTCTTTAAGATTCCTAAGGCACTCCCATTCTTTTTTGGAAAAATTAAAGCTAGGTGTACAAGGATAACTGGCGATCCGTTTGTGTAGTAAGTTAAAGTCCGTAAGGACAGCTTTCTCAAAAATCGCTGTTTCATCCGAAACCATATTGAGGCTGGCCGTGAAAGTGGATTTACTTCTCAACGGAGTTGTGGAATCTATGTCAGTAGATTCTCTTTCATTGTGGCCAAAGAAATCTCGCAGTCTAATTTTGCGAAAGACTGCGTAGTTCAATTTCTGTGTTCATTTTAGATGGATTTTGCATGGGTACAAAAGAGAACCCTCTCTCTAGTGTAGAGATTTCAAGTGGGTTTAAAGTCCTTTGAGAAATGTTGTAGACCGCTGACTTAGGTATTACCTCCGGTAGGACCGTCTCCTGGTGTGCAATTGGTTGTTTAACGGAGGTGGTCAGACTATTGTGGTCAGATTGGAAACGAGTATTGCATCTGTTTCATTTAATACTGATGCATCTCTAACTTGTCAGCTTACTATAAAATTTACTTTTGATTAGGGTCAACCTACTAACTTCGCAGGAAACATTGTCTGTCTTGACCTGCCGGGGATGGTGCCCTCTATATACATATGTATAATTTTTGTTTACATTTTTATTTTATTTTTTCTTTATCCTTTTCTGTTTTTCTTTCCCTTTTTTCTGTCTTACTTTGGTTATATAATTTTGATTTTGAATATATACTAGGCATCAATTTGAGATTGGAGCCGTCCTCTGGTGCAATATGTTTCAAAATTTATTATATGCAAAATGTGTCCACTTTACATTATAGGATGCTTATTAGACTAATATGCACTTTAATTGGAAATGTCCATTATTGACTGTGTGTTTTTATGCTGTTTTTATTGTGATTTCAGCACCATGTGTAATGTTAAAGATTGATTGATTTTAAACTCTCCTTGACCTGGTCTATCCCCTCATTGAGCTCCTGCATAGAGAGCAATTTATCCTGTTGATTTGCTCAATGGTTTGATTTACGTGACCCCCCTTTCTCTTTCGCTAATTGTTCTTTTACTCCCCTGGGTCTACGTGGTTGGGGATGCCTATCCTGGATTACACAATTGTACATCCATAGCACGGGCCATAATATTATCAAGGATAGATTACTGTAATGCCTTACGGAGAGGAGCTAATAAGAAATGTCTGCAAAAACTGCAAATCACTCAGAATAATGCTGTTCACATTATTCAAATTAAATCACGACGTGAGGACATAATCAGCAGTTGACAAGACTTACACTGGTTTGCGGTACCTGCAAGGGTGCACTTCAAGTCTGCTGTGATTATTCACAGATGTCTACATGGAATGGTGCCAGTTTACCTCAGAGACACTGTAACCACCTACAAGCCAAGACAAACTCTTTGCTCGTCTACACTATCTCTGATCACCAACCATAGTTTTAAAATGGCTAATGGATTGGGGAAATCTTTCCCTGTCCTCTCAGCCAAACTTTGGAACTCACTTCCCCTGCTCTGAGACAGGAACAAAATATCACAAGATTCTGATGACAGCTAAAAACCTTTCTCTTTAAGCAATGCCTCCCCTGATGGAAATCATGACTTAACTTCGCTGCTTTCTGTCCCGTCTTCTATGTTCGTCTTTTGGTGTTTTTGTTACCCTGGCGCCCGATGCCTGTGGGCTTTCAGTGGTGCCAGGTTCAAATACAAATAAAATAAATACATAAATAAAATAACATGTCATGTGCTTAAATTGCCTGTTGAGTGATTTCTCCCTCCAGGTTAATGGAATCCCTGTGGGAATCATTAAATGTGTCAGCTCATGTTTACTGGTATGAATGGGATCGTGACACATTTCACAACCACAGAATATCATTGTTCTCTTGCTGTTTGCAGCTATTGACTTACTCTTTTACCTAATCAATATATCACTGCATGGGTTGGCCCCCATGAAATGGTTGACATAAATGAGATCAGATAATAGGAATCAATTAGGATGAGAATGTGGACAATACCATTTTTTTTTCACAAGCCTCATACATTGTTACCATGAACAGAATAACGTGTACTTTAAATGAGCAATTTTGCACATTTCACTTACCTAGTTAGTGATATGCTGTCCCTGTTGGGGTACATACACGGCGATCCGCGTGTTTTCCACTCGCAGGCGCCATCTTTAGGTTTGTATATATAGAAATGAAACGTGTTGCATCACATGCTTTGCGCGTGACTTCACCATTGTAAACATTGGAGCGGCTGCCGCTAGAAGCCTCTCTGATGTGGTAATGCTCGCCCAGTGACAGAATTCCTTTGCACAGTAACCTGCTACAATGATAGTGTAGCAGTAATGTTGCATATACTATTAAATGCCTACAATTCCTATTCCCTGATGTTAAGGATGATACTTTCTATAATAATCGGGTGTGACAGTACAGTACCCAAGGGGCCCACCTGATCCACTTCTCAATAAGCCACTAATAAAATAAAGGATGAATAGTCAACAGTTTGCATAAGCCAGGAAATCGAAGCTAGTAACATTTACATGTTCAGACACAATTACCAACTTGCCACGCATGGAGTAACATAGATAAATGGAATACTTATTTCATTATTAATTGATATGTTGACAATATCTCTATGGCAGTGAGACAAAAGGCAATCACATATTCTGGATTCACAATTTTGAACATTGTTCAAATACCATACATTTAGGATGTTAGAATGAAAATAACATTTAGAGTCATTGCTCCTTCCTGAATATCTTCTAATTAGCAAAGTGATATATTAGTATAGCAGTCGGCACAATATTGTAGTCTTACATCACCATTTTTATCTTGCTAATAAGTGTCACACTACATAATCGCATGGATTGCCCATCCCGCTGATATTTTACAGTGCTAGATAAGCCATGTAAACAATATATTGTAATCCTGTATGTTTGCACAAATTACTGCTCTTATTAATATTCGCTATGATAACGAGCAACCCTCTTAATCAAACGGTAGAAGGTGAATTAGAGAAACACATTCATCTCATGCTCCGAATTTAGAGTAGTGCAGGGAAAGCAGTGCACTCACACGGCATCCCATACTCAGGGCTTTCCTTACCTCACACATGCAAACAAACATCCTGAACAGCATACCTTGGAGATAGAAAAAATAGACACGTTACAACAAAGCATTAAGTGTGGCCCATTGAAATCAAGGGCTACTTTATGTGCTATGGTCAAACATTTCTTAACTGTACAGAAGCTGTTAGGCATCAGGATTTTGTCAAGTGACCGAGGACACTGAGATGGAATGTCTTGTGATGATCGTAACAGAGACAATGGCAGAAAAAATCATGCTATAACTGCAACTTGCAAAAAGCAAAATACTTACAGGCCGATTCATGGAATTAATGTGCGTTGAAATTTTCTGTGCAAGCGTGCGAAAGCGCACGAAAGCGTGTGAATCGCAGTACCAGTGCGAAAATCGCAGCGAAACCCACGCACAGCGATTCATGGAAGTCCGTGCGCGTGTAAATCCCAGGATGTGCGGTAAAATTCTGCGTGGCACACGCTGGCACACACGTCTCCAAACAGCGTGCGCTACACGCACAGCGAAATCGCACATAGCGCGGCGCACACAACAAAAGTAGGAGGAACAGGGGGCGTGACACGCGGGTGTCACGGGGGAAGTACAGGAGGCAAAGGCGCGGAACGCCCACACGCACGTTCAAAACACGTATTCATGGAATCGAACGGGGCTAACGCGTGCGCCAAAAAAGACGCACTAATCCAGAAACACATACGCCAGCAGAAAGCAGGCGTATGTGGACCCGCGCAACATAAAAGTGCACGCAAATGACAAACAAGCTCAGACGTCAGGATGAATATACCGTTCCTAGCAGCAGTGCTCGTGGGACACGGCAGGAGGAGGATAGTCAGGCCCAGAATTTTTACACCCAAAACCAGCCTTTTTGGGATGCCTGATGACCAGGTGTATGGGAGGTACAGGTTTCCACCTCACATAATACTCAACCTGGTCAGTGAGTGGGAGGATGACCTCACATCACCCACCCTGTGCTCCCAAGCACTCAGCCCCCTGCAGAAGGTCCTCAATGTACTGCACTTCTTGGCCACTGGATCATTTCAGCAGACAACTGCTATAGTGGGGGGGTGTCACAGGCCACGCAGTCACGCTGCCTACACCAGGTGTTGGCCATCATGACTGCACGCCCATCAGTCCGCAGGCACATATACCTGCCCAGAACACCTGCAGAAAGGCAGTCTGCCGTCCAGGATTTTTACGGGGTGGCACAATTCCCTAAAGTGCTAGGTGCCATTGATTGCACCCATGTGGCTCTATGTCCCCCCCGGGCATCTGAGCACATCTACAGAAACCGCAAGCACTGGCATTCCATCAACGTCCAGGTAGTATGTGATGCCAAGGGAATCATCACCTCAGTATATGCCAACTATCCAGGGTCTACCCACGACAGTTTTATTTACAGAATGTCAACTCTAAACCAGGACCTAGAAGCTGGGCGGTACGGCAATACATGGCGGCTCAGTGAGTATAAATGCCTCTGCACATGCATGCATGTCAGATACTGAGTAATGTCACAACCCCACTAATGATACCCATCATCACCTCCCCAGGGGACAGTGCCTACCCTCTGAGCACCCACATGATGACGGCAATTCGGAACCCCACCATGCCACCCGAGGTAAGATACAACACAGCCCATATTGCAACCCGGGGCATAGTGGAGCGCACATTCGGAGTGCTCAAGTCACACTTTTGCTCCCTTGACCGTTCTGGTGGGCAGCTACTATACGCTCCCCCAGTAGTGTGCAGGATCATAGTGGCAGCATGTATCCTGCACAACGTTGTAACACGTCGGGGCCTGTCGGTGGACATGGTGGTGCCCCCACATCACCAACCACATGCACGCCCGCTGCGCATGGGAGGGGAAAGGGCACGTGGTGAGGCAGCCCGTACACAGCTGGTGGCTAATTACTTCTCCTAAAATCACACCCCTGCGGAGTGCACACAGCCCTGGCACATACCAGCTGGCAATCAATGATGATGACATAAGGGACAGTCAACTGTCACTACCATACCAGCATGAGATTGGTCACCTGGAAGTGCTACATTGTGTGCATCCATACCTACTTAAACACAACCAATGATGTGTGATAAAAAGACACATTCATGCTGCATGAATGACTACCCCCTTGCAAAATACAACATGAAAATAGTGCCATGTCACCCAACCCCTCCCCATCTCAGCTACCCAACACACCATGGCATGTGAAAGCAACCAATGAAAGCACAACACATGACACAAGTGTCACAAAGTGCACTGTCCGAAATGGAAACAGGCCACAGACAAAATGCTCCCAGTAATCAATAAGAAACAGCACACATGAACAAATACTTACCAGCAACACAATACAGAAACACAGGATGAAACAGTGGCAAAATATGACAGTACAAAATCAAAGTAGTGCAAGTCTTACAACCTGAATACGCCAGCACATCGACCCCTTCCAACTGTACAGTGTTACTGCCACGCAAATGTCTCAGTGTACTGCATACAACATGAACTCCTTCTGCAAAGTAGACGGCCTTGTGAAGACATGAGGAAGGAACCTGCAAATTAGGAGGAAGACATGGATGCACAATCACATATCAATACGCCATGCAGTGTACAAAACAACAACAATATCCACTAGGAATCTCTACACAGTATTGACTACAAACTGCCCACACAGCTCATGGGAGCCCAGCGTCACTGTGTGATTCACTGTCCCTTGGGCACACCCTTTGCAAGCCCATGGAAACGGGAAGCAGGAGGGGTGTGTGCCTCACGAACCCAAGCATCTAACCCAAACTCAGGACAAGCCTGCATGTGCCCAGCTGGAATACAGTGGATGCCCACGGGAGCCAACAAGGCAACACACTGTAAAAATAAAAATCAAAAAAATCAGAAATGGCCATGTGGGGGTCAGGGGGAGTGGGGAGGCCACGCAGGAGGTTCGAGGACAGGGTGCACACCAACACCCACCTGCGTGGATGTTGCAAAAAAAAGAATACCTCATTGGGCTCATGGCCTGCACGGCTATGCCATCGTGGGAGAACTGCTGTTGCTCTCCTCAGCCTCTGCTGCTGCATTAGGAGGTGGTGGCACTATGGGAGGCAGCCCACGCAAAGCCCGGCTGTGGTCCTCCATGGCAGCAAGCATGCAGGTCTGGAAGGTCTGATTCTGGAGGATTAATGTGCGGAGATCCCCATGCAGCACCTCACGGGTTGCTTGCATTTCTGCACGCATGGCCTCGCGTGATGCCCGGATCTCCTCACGTGTTGCCTGCATCTCAGCTGAGAGCGAACGTGTGAGCCGCTCCAGCTGCTGTTCTGCCCTAAGATTAGTCGAAGCCTCAAGGTCAACCAGAGTCAGCCTGAGGGTATGTAGTTCTTCCCTCAGGGCTTCCCTGTGGGCCTGGGACTCTATTGATATCGATTGGCGCAGAATCTCCAGTGCCGCCCGTCGGTCCCTTTTGGACGCCAACATGTCTTCCCTGTGTGAATGGCAAATGGAGTCTGTTGCCTGCTGCTGTTGCTCCATCTGCCTTTCAGGGGGCAGAATGGAAGTGGCCACCCTCTCGATTGCCTGAGCCATCATTTCTACTGATGCTGCCTGTTGGGTTGCAATAACATACATGGAGTTTTCCCATACTGTATTGCCTGGTGACGGGCACCACACCTGTTTGGAGCAAGGCGATCTGCACCTTGCTGTGCTGGCACCGCCTGAGGCTGCAGGACTGCAATCCCCCTCTGATCTGCTGGCCCAGGAACAGGATCAGATGCTGTGGAGTGTGACCCTGCATCCGTAACCGCCAAAGGCGCACCTACCAACACTGACATCCCCATAGATGGTTCTACCCCTGGTGCAGGTGGGTTGGACAGAACAGAATCCCTGCCAGAAACACTTACCTGCGACGGCACATAAGTCTCATCATCCGATTCAGCACCCAAATAGAGGTCTGGGGAGGTGCACCCAGAGACACCCCTGGAGAGTATGGTCTGCAGTAACATTGGGTTCTCACCCACCACCACACCACGTCACCCACTGGTGCCCGGTCGTGCCAGAGATTCCTCCTGGGTCTGCACCATCTCCTCAACCTCAACAGCATCAAGTGCGTCATCACCTGCAAAAACATGAAAGACAACAAATGGAAACAGGTATAAGCACCATAGCACACACATAGGCCATGACAAGCCACAGATCCAGTACATGATCAACACATGTCCCACATGACTATAACCCTGCCATGCATGCACTGTCAAAGAGTTGGAAGTGGAGTCAAAAAGGCAGACACTGGGGAGAGCAATATGGAAAAGCAACACATTTGTAGCATGTTGGGTAGCACTGGCATCACACATCTGGCTGTGAGTTGCATGTCCAATACACATACATGACACATGGCAGCACACATATGTCATGTAGCATAGGCACGGTAAAGTACAAAACTACAGCAAAATGTCAGTGATTGAGTACTGTCACACATCCATGTGACATCGACATCATGAGAAGATTAATGCTGAATAGTCTTTCAAAATATGCGTGTGCCACACACAGAAACACATCCAGTGTCCAAAAATACTGTCATTCTGGGCTGATCAATGGTTGGTCACTTTGACATCACAGGAAACATCTGTCATGTTCCACATGCAAACAGCCCCTTATAATAATTTTTATGCAGGCCAATAATCCATCAGCCTGAATGGTGTAATCATTAACATAACCAGGTAATAATAGTGCCCCAGTGTGGCCTTTAAACAATGACTGAAGCATATCACATATGTCGCAATAGGGCATGAAATTGTCTTGCAAAAAGGGGAGAGTGCAAACAATCAGCATGAATGAAGACTTACTAAATCAGACCAATGTAGTTGCATGACAACAGTTCAAGGTACAGTGCACAAATGTGGGCTTAATAGGCAACTGTGGCCAGAAGGGATACAGTCATACCCAAATCCAAGGCATGTGAATGTATGGGAGGAAGCACATGGGTGATCCATAACACTCAGGTGCACACCCCCTCACCTGGCACTCAATCTGAACCCGTCACCCAAACAACATACACATCGATCACACACACATGCATGGGCACTCACCGGACAATGCATCATAATCAGGTAGTTCTCCCACACCTTGGATCTGTTCCTCTGTGACGAAGGCCCCAGCAACAGACTCATGTTCAGTGAGTTTGTTGTCCTCTTGTGGAGACCCACCGCCAGTCACCAGAGTAGCGGCATGATTTGAGGCCAGCTTGTTCTTTGCTCTGCATTTCAGGTCATTCCACCGCTTGTAGCAATCATCAGCTGTGCGCCTCACAAATCCAAGGGCACTTATGCGGTCGGCGATGATCTGCCAGTGTGCCTTACATTGACCAGTTGTGGTCTTGGACCCTGCAGTCACCAGCATTTCGTGGCTATGTGCCGCCACAAAGGACACAAGTGCATCAAGTTCTGCGTCATTGAAGCAAGGCTTCCTTGATGTGCCGGAGTGTGTAGCCGTGTCTGGGGTCTCAGCCTGTCGTGCCAGAGCACCCTACTTTCTCTTCTTTAAAGGTGGAGCAGAGCCAGAGTGGCTTACGCTGCTCTGGTCAGTAGGGGCAGAAGCACCAGTAGACTGGGTAGTAGGAGTGTGGAAATGCACAATGACCATAGGTCTTGGTGCAGGCATTGTTTGCAGGGTAATGGTGGCAGGGGGAACGTCAGTTTGATGGACCTGGACTGACACTGTCCTGGCTGGGAGAGTCAGAGCTGGGGCAGATGGAGCTGCAGCTGCCCCTGCAGCCTCCCCACCCTACATACTTGGGGCAGCAGATGACATAGCTGCCCCAGATCAACGTGGCTTGGTGACAACAACTTGCACTGCAACACATGGCCTAGACTTGCTGACCTGGAAGTCAGCCTGGGAGTCATCCTGTGCCAGGGCAGGTGCCACAATGGTCTGGCCCAACAGGGGCTGAGCTGGGATGGTGTCAGCCACGTTTCCCTCAACCATGGGGGGGGGGGCATGGGTGTCCCTGATTGTTCCTCCACACATGGGGCATAGGGGCACCCTGCAAAACCCGGCCCGACCCCTACCAGGCCCACCACGCCCACCTTTTGAAGGTTGGCCACTTTTGCCTCCCTTACCGCTTGGTCCCCTCCCAACCATGGCACTGATGTTGTTGTGCGTATGGGAGTTGCAGTAAACTATTGTCCTGGGCAATTGGGGGTCAAAGGGGTAGGGTACTAGATGGAATTCGTACCCTAGTGCTCTACCAAGGCTGTCTGTGACCCCTGGTGGAAGATGACGGGTCACGCAATGCACAGGCAGCCCAAAATCAAAAATTAACATGCACGCAACCCCTCGTAGACCACGTGCGTGAAAAAATGAACCCGCACTACTCTGTGGCACCCAGAAACACAAAAATAAGCGTACGCGTAATACACGCAGCCTACAATGACCTCTGAAGGGGAACGCGACACACGGGGCAAGCACAGTTTCTAAGTACGTGCAGAACTCACCGTCTGCCTGGAAAAATAAGGTGAAAAATATGCGCGTGTGCGTGTTGGCAACACCCCCGCCAAAAGAAGAATTGTACGCTGTCTGAGGAGACAGGACAAAAGGAGAAGTGAACTCTGTTTGAGGAAACAGGCCCAACCAAAAATCAGAAAAGAGCTGTCATAGGTAACATGGAGTATGAACTAGAAACGCTGTGAAGTAATCGCGTGTGAACCGACAAGAAGTACAGATTTCACCCACTCGCTCTCCACGAAAAGCACGTACAAGGAAATGGCGTCCTACACGTAGCTTTTAAACCGGCCCACAGGTAAACGTCATATACGCGTGTACGCAGGCCCTTTCCTCCAATTACACGCGATGACACTCGGACGTGCAGTTTTTCCACGTGTGCTCTGTCATCACGTGCTATGAGGGAAACACCCGCGCGCGTAATGTAACTTACGCGCTTACGCGCTAAGGGCCTTTGGTCCAATGAAATCGCGTACGTGTGCTCAAGCGCTTACGCGCTAAGGCCCTTTCCTCGAATTACACGCTGACGGGCAATTTTTTCACCTGCCAAATCACTCCGTATCAAGCTGGCCACGCGAAAACACACAGAAGACCACACTCCTGCCCAGAAGTCCGAATTACTGCCCCCAGAGCCCCTAGCACGCTCCCACCTGCCATCTGCTGCTGCCTGACTGCCTACTGCCCACATGCCCTGCCATTTGCTGCCTGCACGTCAGCCAGGGGTGTAGTTGCTGTGACCACCCCTGCTGGAACCGAAGACTCCCGACTGGGATTCCATCGCTCCACAGCCCAGCCCCAGGACCCAGTTGCCCACCCACTCCTGCCTCTGGGGTTGCCATGTCCAGCACAACACCATCTGGCAGCACTGGCAACCCCCAGCCAGAGAGGCAGAGGGCCACCAGCTTCACTGCCACCGAAATTGGTGTCCTGGTGGAGCAAGTCCTGGGGCAGTATGATGCCCTCTTCGTAAGTTTGCGCGCAGACAATGAAGGACGGACCAGGATCTGGGTGGACATCGTGACTGCCATCAACGCGGAGGGGGTGGCAGTCCCCGACTTACATCATGTCAAGAAGTGCTGGGAGGACTTCAGGTCCAGGACCCTCAACAAGGCCTGGCGCCTCGCTAAGGCAGCGGATGCCAAGGGGCGCCGGGGCCAGCTGTCGAACCATCACATGAGGGTCCTGGAACGCATATGCCCAGTGCTCTACATCCAGATCGTTGAGAGGCAGACGCGTCTGGAGTCGAGCGGTAAGTGTACATGCATGGTGATAGTACGCTGTGCGTGTCATGGTGTGCCAGTTGTGTGCAGGTTGCACATGTGTTTATGTAGGGCCATGTAGGGATGTGTATGAACATGGGCGTGAGGCTGCCACATGTGAGTCCTCTCAGTTGTGAGACACATTGATGGTGTATGTGTTGGTAAGCATGCTGGGCAAATGCAGGTGTGGGAGCACACATGTTTGAATTTCTGTCTATGTACATTGGCATGGTTGTGGCATGGATGGTGGTTCATAATGCGTGTATCTGCACTGTGTACATGTGCATGTATGTGTATCTGACAAGTGTGCAACTGTGATGCAACATGGATGCACATGACACTGATATGTAGAAGGATGAATGGAAGATGTGACATGTATGGCAATCTCATCACTGCAACAGTTGATGGAGATGTAGACATGCATGTAAATGTGGTGTCGTGTGTGCATGTCTAGTGCACTCATTGTGTTTCATATGATGTCAGGCTCACCTTTGGCTGTTCATGCTGTTGTATGTGTATGGATGGTGCTGCCTGGTGCAATATTGCTGTTGAAATGTTCATGTGTGTGAGTTAAAATGACATGTGTGCCGTGGAGTGTGATGCCCTGTCTGAAGTTAAACAATGCCACTCATGTGCAACTGTCATGTGTGTATCAGTCCATTGTACAGTGCCCTGATGCCTGTGTTTTATCTCTCCCTGTCTGCAGCGTCAACTGAAGAAGAGGGTGGAGAGGGTGCTGTGGAGCACAGCGGCAGGGATCGTCCCGCCAGCCGGAGACTCAAGGCCCGGCTCCCCTCCCAGGTTGTCATCTTGTTGGGGAGTGAGGAGTCCGGTGCCGCGTCCCAGGCCGCAGCTGCCGAGGGAAGGTCCAAGAGGCGGAGGTTGGAGTTGGACTCCTCGGCAGCAGAAGGGGCAGCGGAGACCCCACAGGGTCCGACTGAGGAAGATGGCACAGAGTCATCCAGGTTGGTGGGGGGTTTGGTGGAGGAGGAGGCCGTGCAAGGGACAGACACAGGGTCTGAGGTGGGGATTCCACTGGTGCTAGTGGTGCAGTGCAAGGGCAGGGGCAGGAGGCAGCACATGCCACCGCGGAGGTGCCTGTGTGTAATCCTGTCCCCGATCCTGTGACTGCATCATACCGCACCAGCAGGGATGCCTACGTCCAGACCCGTTTTCAGGCAGGGGATCCGCTTACAACAACTGGCCTTCCTCTCCCTGCAGACGTGGCTATCCGGGACCGGGTTGAGCCTGTCCTGGGTGGGGTGGCGTTGCGTCAATGGGCCATGCGAGGTGACCTGCAGTCTTTTCATGAGGAGACTGCACGTCATCTCGAATGGCTCGTTGACCGCGTTGACCTACTGGGACAGCTCACCAGGGCCGGATTCCTCCGTTTGCTGGACCTTGTTCCGACCCCCTCCTCAACTGAACTCCCTATGCGCCAGTCGTACTCCATGCCATCTTCCCACCCATGTATCACCTTGGTACCCTGTGGAGCTGCCTCTGACCCTGCGGCCAGGCTGGTGGAGGACACATCCCTGCCACAGTCGGGAGTCGGACGTCCAGCAGGGGTGGCCACATCAACAACTGCACCCCAGCCGGAGGAGGATGTGCAGGCAGCAAGAGCCAGGGCACAGGCAGAGGCACAGCAGCAGCAGCAACAAGGTGGGAGCCATGATGGCTCGGGGCCTTCGTCATCGGAGGGGCAGGCATCAGCCAGAGGGCAGGAGGACCCAGGACTGGAAGTGTCTTCTGTGTGGCAGCGATTAGGCCTTGCTGTAGATGCGGAGCGGCAGTGGGCAGAAGAGACACGGCTCACGATGGTCAGGGCAGAGAGCTCCATGCGGAGGGCCCTGAGGCGGGCGGAGTGCCTCGAGGCAATTCGCAGGGAGTTGAAGGAGAACATGTCGTCGTCCCTGTGAACCCTCTGGGCCATGGAAGAGGACCGCCTCCAGAACATTGAGCAGGAGTTTGATGATGCCCTGGCCCGGGACATCCAAAAGTGAGCAGTCGGACTAGCCCGCTGTCATTGTAAATAGTTTTTAGAGTTAGGTTTCCTTTTCGTTTTCCTTTTATTTGTGGTCAATGGACAATGCCACACACATTTGTATATAGTTATATTTTTAGGTAGTTTCTTAGGTAGGTTTCATGTGTTTTGTTGGGCTCATGGACCCTTTACATCGTTGGACAAAGGATTGATTTATTTTTGGGATTTTGCACATGGATTCATGGATTTTTATTTTGGACAATGGATTGTGTATAGTTACATCATGGATTCATTTGGATTTTTTTCTTCATTATGGACATGGAGTAATGTTTTTTTTTTTCAGGACAATGGGCCTCATTACGAGTCCGGCGGTAACAGAGGCGGTAAAACCGCCTGGGTACCGCCGGACTCGTATTACCATTCTGCCTCCGTGATTCCCGGAATTACCGGGGCATTACAACCCCAGTTTTCCGGGAATCACGAAGGCGGAATGGTGTTAATCCCCATTCCCATCGAGTCCTATGGGACTCGATGGGAATGGGGATCATGGAAACACCGGCAGCATCTCGTAATGCTGCCGGTGTTTCCTCGTCCGCCTGCAGGCGGGCGGTGTTAAACCCGCCAGGTCAAACCTGGCGGGAACATCACCTCCCGCCTGCAGGGGTCGGACTCAGGCGGTCCGGAAACAACGGTGGCGTCGGGTTTACCGCCACCGTTATTCCCGCCACCGTTATTTCCGGACCGCCTGGGTCGTAATGAGGCCCAATGTATTGTAAATAGTTGGACTATGGATTGATTTAGCATTTTTATTTTTCATTATGAACATGAAACAATGTATATCTTTTTTTTACCTTTTTTTGGATTTGCGTTGGTGGAGGGAGAGTTTGGACTGTTTTTCTTTCAAATTTTATTTGCATTGCTTATCATTTTCATTCACTCATCTTTTTCACATGCTTTTCATTTCATGTTTGATATTTTGGTATGCTTTCATTTCATTTATTTATGTACAAAATACATTTTCATATTTTAGTTCCATGTGTGGGATTTGCTCATTGGGTTGATGCATGTGAAATTGTGGGTTTACACAAGCAATGCCAATCAGTGTATGTGTGTGATGGACATGTGTTGATGTACATAGTTGAGTTTTGGTTTGTGTCTTGAGATAGGCATGTCAGTGTGGGGTGGATTGGGAAATCATTGCGTCTCAAGAATGGTGTGGCGTGATGTGGTATTTTTTGGTGTTGAATTGGGCCATGATTGTGCATCTTTATTTCGTGTAGGGGGACATGAGTGGGACATGAGTGGGGCCTGCTGGCAGGTGCCCCGCACTGCTGGGGGGTGGGGGTACAGGGGGACATGAGTGGGACATGAGTGGGGGCCTAATGGCAGGTGCCCGCACTGCTGGGGGGTGGGAGTGCAGGGGGACATGAGTGGGGCCCTGCTGGCAGGTGCCCCGCACTGCTGGGGGGTGGGGGTGCAGGGGGACATGAGTGGGGCCTGATGGCAGGTGCCCCACACTGCCGGGGGGTGGGGGTGCAGGGGGACATGAGTGGGGGCCTACTGGCAGGTACCCCTGACTGCTGGGGGTGGGGGTGCAGGGGGACATGAGTGGGGGCTTGTTGGCAGGTCCCTTGCACTGCGGGGGGGGTGAGGGTGCAGAGGGACATGAGTGGGGGCCTGATGGCAGGTGCCCCGCACTGCTGGGGGGTGGGGGTGCAGGGGGACATGAGTGGGACATGAGTGGGGGCCTGATGGCAGGTGCCCCGCACTGCTGGGGGGTGGGGGTCCAGGGGGACATGATTGGGGGCCTGCTGGCAGGTGCCCCTGACTGCTGGGGGGTGGGGGTTCAGGGGGACATGAGTGGGGGCCTGATGGCAGGTGCCCCGCACTGCTGGGGGGTGGGGGTGCAGGGGGACATGAGTGGGGGCCTGCTGGCAGGTGCCTCTGACTGCTGGGGTGTGAGGGTGAAGGGGGACATGAGTGGGGGCCTGATGGCAGGTGCCCCGCACTGCTGGGGGGTGGGGGTGCTGGGGGACATGAGTGGGGGCCTGATGGCAGGTGACCGCGCACTGCTGGGGGGTGGGGGTGCAGGGGGACATGAGTGGGGGCCTGATGGCAGGTGCCCCGCACTGCTAGGGGGTGGGGGTCCAGGGGGACATGATTGGGGGCCTGCTGGCAGGTGCCAGTGACTGTTGGGGGGTGGGGGTTCAGGGGGACATGAGTGGGGGCCTGATGGCAGGTGCCCCGCACTGCTGGGGGGTGGGGGTGCAGGGGGACATGAGTGGGGGCCTGCTGGCAGGTGCCCCTGACTGCTGGGGTGTGAGGGTGAAGGGGGACATGAGTGGGGGCCTGATGGCAGGCGCCCGCACTGCTGGGGGGTGGGGGTGCAGGGGGGCATGAGTGGGGGCCTGATGGCAGGTGACCGCGCACAGCTGGGGGGTGGGGGTGCAGGGGGACATGAGTGGGACATGTGTGGGGGCCTGATGACAGGTGCCCCGCACTGCTGGGGGGTGGGGGTGCAGGGGGACATGAGTGGGGGCCTGCTGGCAGGTGCCCCGCACTGCTGGGGGTGCAGGGGGACATGAGTGGGACATGAGTGGGGGCCTGCTGGCAGTGCTCCACACTGCTGGGGGGTGGGGGTGCAGAGGGACATGAGTGGGACATGAGTGGGGGCCTTATGGCAGGTGCCCCGCACTGCTGGGGGGTGGAGGTGCAGGGGGACATGAGTGGGTGATCAGTAGTGCAAGCTGACATGTGGCTTGGCTGGGGGGCATGGCCATGGTAGATGGGCTGCCTGCGGGACATGACCAGGGGTGCAGGGTAGTCCCCTGTGGTGTGGGCTGCCTGCAGGGGCCGTGGAGGGTGTAGAGGGAACACTTGAGAGGACCCAGACTGCCAATTCACGTGTAGGACTCCCCGCACACCCCTGAAATTCACGTACACCACTCTGACAGCAAAATCACGTGTGAAACTTCCTGCGCACCCCAGTTATCCACGTACCCCACTCGCACAGGGCCCATCGCATGTGAAACTTCCCGCGCACTCCCGAAATACACGTACCCTGCTCAAATCGCGTGTGAAACTTCCTGCGCACCCCAGTTATCCACGTACCCCACTCGCACAGGGCCAATCGCGTGTGAAACTTCCCGCGCACCCCCGAAATACACGTACCCTGCTCAAATCGCGTGTGGAACTTCCCGCGCACCCCCAAAATACACGTACCCTGCTCAAATCGTGTGTGAGACTTCACGCAAAACCCAGTTATCCACGTAACCCACTCGCACAGGGCCAATCGCGTGTGAAACTTCCCGCGCACCCCCAAAATACACATACCCTGCTCAAAGCGCGTGTGAAACTTCCCGCGCACCCCAGTTATCCACGTACCCCACTCGCACAGGGCCAGTCACGTGTGAAACTTCCCACGCACCCCCGAAATACACATACCCTGCTCAAATCACGTGTGAAACTTCCCACGCACTCTAGTTATCCACGTACCCCACTCGCACAGGGCCAATTGCGTGTGAAACTTCCCGCGCACCCCCGAAATTCACGTACCCTGCTCAAATCGCGTGTGAGACTTCACACGAAACCCAGTTATCCACGTACCCCACTCACACAGGGCCAATCTCGTGTGAAACTTCCTGCGCACCCCCGAAATACATGTACCCTGCTCAAATCGCATGTTAAACTTCCCGTGCACCCCAGTAATACCCGTTCCCCGCTTGGCATTTGCTGTTTGGCAGCCCTGTAAACTGGTCCAGGGTTAGCACAGCCCTTTGCGCTGGATTGGGGATTTTGATGGCTTTTCCTTGTGCTAGGGGCGTTCTTGGCGGCGTAACTGGCGCTGCTGCAGGGTCGCTGCGCCACTCTGCGCCACGGCTGGTTTGGGAGGCTAAAATCCATGAACACGCTGTGCGCGGAAATGGATTTTAGCGCATGTGGCTGGCGCAGACATTCGCACGCGCACACTGTGCGCCACTTGTGCGCAAAATTCTATGAATCACCCCCATAGTCTGAAATGGATGCTTATTGTACTCTACATGCTTTTTGGAAGGTGTTTAAGAACAGACTCAATCAGCGACTCATCCCTTGAACCGTGCCTGAAATAAACCTTTAATAAGTCTAGAAATTATTGTATAGAATTCCAGAAGATGAATTATTTGTTATTCATTTTCTTTCTTATTTAGGAGTCATTGCTCAAAGTGTTGCACTTGTGGAGCCCCCTGTTTTTTAAAGAGGGCTGAACAGGAAAAGCCTACTACTCCATAAACAAAGAGCCACATGGCGCTGGCCACATGCCAGGAGCATCCATTAACAAAAAATAAAAAAATCTTTCTTTTAGGGATAGCAAGGGAGACCTCTGGGGTCGCTGCAGCGACCCCTGTGACCCCCAAATGACGTACATGTCAGCATCAATTAACTACATGAATGGCAGGTAGTCTTTTACGCTATCACGTTATTACGTCACATGAGTTACATGCGACGTGAGGATGTAGTACACTATACTAATATTTTCTCATAGACACATATGTGCCTAAAATGGTGGCTGCTACGTTACGGAGTGGCACAAAAACACTTGGTATCTTGCTGTGATTGATTCTTTTACACTGTTCAGGTATGTTGAAATGTACTTCTCTCCTAACCACATTAAGAATTAAAACCAATGGGTTAGTGTATGATGTTATGATGTAGGTTTCTGGGAGGCAACATTTAAGGTTTAACATACATTCCTAGATTAAGCATTTTACAGGTGACATCAATCAGGACAGGAAAAGGTCAGGAGCTGGAGCGGAGCCCACTGGCTCCTACCACCCATGCTACATGGCTACAACTGCCAGGGCACCAGACTTAATTTAAAAAAAATGTTCTAGGCTGCAGTACTGACAGTTGTGCAACACCACCCCTGGCAACTGGGTCTTATCTTGTATTGAAGGTTCCTTCAGTGGGACATAGCATTGATGGCAGTGCCCCTCGTGAGAAGAACGAACCCCTTATCAAGGCAGGACCAACCAGATATTCTTTTGAAGAGGCGGGTGCTATCTTAGCACTTCTTAGTGAGGGTCTAACTCTCATTTTCTTGATGGTGTTTGAAGGTTTGCTCATGCAGTACACACACTGAGGGACCCTTTAACCTGGTGCAACCTTAGGGGATATCGGGCTGTACCAACCCCCTTTTCCTAAGCACATGGCTTTCAAGGAGCTCTCATCCAGAAGGGGTTAGAGGGAATTGGGACTTACACTCTCCCTCCCTTTGAACTATCCTCAGCTCCGAAGATAGCAGTTGCATGATTTATAAAAGTGGCCATCCATGATCTTAATTTACAGGCTACCAGTTGACACCAACTACACTGTATCCTAGGCACCCCGCAAATTACTCATCAACTCTCAGGAAGCGCTCTAAGACTTGCAATAGATTGCAGGAAACTTGCACTGAAGCCCCGAAGAACCATTGGATAGTTACATAACTGGCCTCACCGAGGTTCAGATCAAGAAGTGGATAAAAGCTCTCTTGTGGATTAGGATCCATGACTTCCAGCAGAGGTAATGCAAAGTATCCTTCCCGGCATCACGGTATCTGGAGGAGTTTCCAGAGATTGAGCCAGCATGCGGTCTGCCTACTTTTCTGCGTGGCATCACTGATGTTTTGTCATAGGCCATGCAGGGAATGGCTCTTTGGCCTCTTCTTGTGTCAGCTCAACCTCATCCCTGACTGGTAGCCCGTTGCTTTGGTGCAAGGTCTTCTTCATGATCCTTGGCTGTTCTTCCTCCCTCAGTCGATAGACAGGGATTTCTCCCAGCTGATGCTCTATGGTGAAGTATTGGGACTTACATGAATTGCCCACCTTACTCTTTCCTCTTCTCCCCAGGCTCCAAATCTACACAGGATCGCCAGGGATCTAACCTTTGCATGATAGCAGCTTTTGTTACATTCACCATCATCACTACGGCAGCATTGGTGAGTTGATGGGCTTGTTCTATGTGATCTTTCCTAGCTTAGTTCTCTCTGCAGATACTCCAAAACACAGGCGTACAGGCAGTCTTGTGCCCCCTCTGAACATCAAGGAATAGAGCATACACCATGTGGAATTACACGCCGTACAGTTGTAGGCATGGGTAAGAGTTGCTACATGTTGATTCCACCTGACCTTATTTATTTTTTATCTCATTTTATTGTTTGAAGTGCAGACCTAGCTTGAGAGCAGTGGAGGACTGTACAGAGTGTGGGTAGCCAGCATTTGGAAAGGCATCTTTTAACAGTAGTACAGTACTGTAAATTGGGCTCTGTAAGTCGGTATGTGCATCCATTGGGATTAGTCCATAGTCAGGTGCTCTTGAAAAAGCCATGTTTTGAAACATTTATAAAATTGCAAAATCTTTGGGGCATTCCGATCCAACACCGGGATGGAGTTCCACTGGGTGGGTGCATGACCAGAGAAGAATTGCTTGTAGGTGCTTTCTTTACAGGAGAGTTGTGGATCAAGCTGGTTGGCCATTGAGGAGCCGGTGCCACAAGATATGTGGAGCTTAGCTGCCAGGAACAGTAGTGTGCTACTGGTGAACTCTTTGCAGATGCTAGATACAGTCTTGAACACTATGCTGAGCTACTGCGGAAGCCAATGTAGTACACGTTGGACGGAGGTGATTCAGTCAAATTTCTGTGCACCCATAACAAGCCTTGCTGCAGTGTGGTGGATTGCTTTTAGGGGAGCCAAGTGAGATGCTGGGTTCCCCATTAGGAAGGCATTGCTTCCATCACTGTCCAAGACCACAAGGGCCTACACAACTGTTCAGAAATCCTCTGGTTGGATGAAGGGTTTGATTATGCAATGGGTGTAGACTTGGAGCCTGACTGTTTGGGCCTTCTTGGCTATGAGTCCAAGAGTTCTCGGTCAAATCCTTTGTGCCGTTTATTATTGTGCCATTATCAGCCAAGCTGTTGTTGAGCGGGCAGACCAATGATGGCCCATTCAGTTTCGGATGAGTTTAGTTTGAGGTAAGCAGCTGACATTCAGGATTGGATTTTGGGTAGGTAATCTTTTCCAACAGCAGGATTCTCATCACTTCCAAGAGAGTGCAATTAAATCTCTCAATTTGGTAATCTCCCTGATGATGATAAATTGTTGAACAGGTCTTTTTTTATACCAACAGGCTTCAGCATCTGCTTAACAAGTGCTGATTCTAAATCTGGTCCTTGGTCTGAGTGGATTCAAGCAGGCCAACCACGGTGCACCAAGTACTTCTCCTGGGCAATGTTGGTGGTGCACTGATCTTTGGTGGTAAATACCAGCTCATACTGAGTAAAGTGGTCTCTGTTACCACCAGGATGTTTTTCACCCCACTGATTCATCTCCAAGTAGAGAAAGTCAATACAGATGAGCTCCGTGCACCTGGATTTCTGCAGGCGATGTAAATAGGCTGCAGGATGAGCCAATATCTTCCTGGTGAAAATCGTGGTGCAGTGCTGGTAGTAGTATTCAATGTCAGCAGATATCCAAGGCCAGATAAACCTTGAGAAGACCAACTGAACAGTTCTGTCACTGCCATGCTGGTCATGGAGTGCATACAATAATTGCTACGGTAGTACCAGATGAAGTACTACCCGGTCAACGACATGACTTTTAAAGTACAGGGCTCCTCAATCTGAATAATTGTCTTCCACTGCTTTAGTTTTGTTGCATGACTATGATCTCCTGTATTTGCTCTGGCATATCCACTCCTGTGGTCTTAGCTCAAAGAAAAATGCGCAATGCCATGACCCGCTAGTAGGGACAGCCAGACGTCTAATGAAGACAGCTCCATCCACGTTGATGTTTGTGTGTCCGGGGGGGCGTGGCCAAGCAGCCATGTAGGAGGACGTGTCCGTGCAGAGCTCCACTGGATCCGTACATTATCTTTGACAATCCGCGCTATACATGCACCACATCCTGTTTACAAATAAGTATCTGCATAGGGAAAGCTACAGAGCACATTCTGGTACTATATAAATACGATCGCCCGCGAGGAAGAGACACTGGAGCCTGCTTGCATTGTGAGGACCTGCCGGCAGATAAAAAGAAAATGGGCGACTCCTGACCGGCCAACGAACAAAGAAGTGTCGGGCCCTGGGTTGGACTGTGCCGGTGGCATGCGCAGTTGACCTGTGTAAGCGATATTCAATCAACACTATAGCTAAGTCAATGCCTAGTCTGGGATGCTGAGGAAAACCCTTATTGATGTATTTTTATGTCCAGTTCAGTACTCTGGATGACAACCCTTGTATAACACCCCCCTCTTAGAATCCCCCTGACCCCACTGAGCCAAGAAGTAGGTTTGTTTTGCAAATTAAAAGGTTTATTTGGACAATTCAACAATATATATATATATATATATATATATATATATATATATATATATATATATATATATCACACTTTATAAATAAATTGATAACTGATATCACACTTCAGAATATGACCGTGATCAACAATGGATAATGTTACAGGGGTACACTGATTTGGTTACTTAGGAGTAGTGTAGAGGATGAGGTAGCTGAAAATGCTTGATGGTTTCAAGGACATGCAAGGTGGAATAAAATGCAGTACAGAAATAACTTGTTATGATTTTAGCAAAAGGTAATATGATCCCTTATTCTTTTGACAATTCATCCCCCCCTATGCAATACAAGAAATGGAAGGAGAGCACACAGTCTTCAAGAATCCCAACAAATCACACTTTATAATGCAATACACAGTTCCAGTTCCCCCAGCAAGCTTAGAGAAAACAGGGATGAGTTTTAAACACAGGCGAATTACTTTAATGTGGTTTGCAAGGAAGTGAAAAGGTGCTAAAATTGCTTTTAATTCCCTCTAGAGGTTCAGGGTAGGTGATGGCTACTTTATATTAGTTCAGGCTCACTTTAACAATACTCTATGAATGATTAGCAGATTGCAAACGAATTTTAGCAAAGAGAAGCAAAAAGCTGCTGATTTCTACAGATGAAGAAATCGGGCCAAATCGCAAATCGCGGTAAATGTCGCGAGTGCGTGTCTCGCGATTACGGAAAAAGTATAGGGAGTAGATTTAAAGTAAAACTCAAAATGACAGGTGACAGCTTGCAGCTGCAGAATTGACAGGTGACAGTTGTGCAGCTTTAAAAATGACAGATGACACGATTTCTAGGAGGCTGTTCTACTTAGGTTAAAATAGTTTGGATTAGATTATTTTAACTAAGAGATTGGTTCTGCACAGTTCTGCTAGGTACTCACAATATCAATTTGAAATAGGCCTCGTCACGGTCTGGTCAGGTTGGACGGGACTTCCGGCGGGTGGTTCTGAAGTCCCGGCTATCTGGGTCAGCTCTGCTCCCTGGGTCTGTCAAGCACCGGATCTGCTCACAACGGTCTGGTTTGTGGTTCTCTCGGGTTCCGGATACAGCACTGCTTTCTGGGTACTGCTACAGGTTCTTGCAAAAATTCTTGGCAAAGATCAAACAGCTCGCCCGGCTGTTGAATAGTTTGGTTGGTTTTGAGGCCTGCTGAAGAGGATTCAGCTGGTGGATTCAGGCCTCTCCGCTACAAATTCTGGAGTTCATTTCTGCTACAGGTTCTGGGGATTGATGGATTTGAAGTCTGGATCTCTGGATGTGAAGTCGTCGGTCAGCATGCTCCGCAGCAAATGGAATTGAATGTCTCTACCTGTCCCAGCAGTCTCTTTTTATGTGTTTTGGAAGTGGGTGTGTGCGTGGCATAACTGAGCCTGCCCCTCTCTACTTGTCATTGGCCCAATTCTCCCCTCTCCCATGATTGGGGGAAGGAAATGGATTGTCATCATGATGAGGTCTGTTTATGGGTCAGAGGATCCTCCCCTGGTCAGTTTGCCCACAAATCTATATTTATTCAAATACATCTTTCACAGATACACAATTTGTTGAAATTACATGTACACATTTTATATTCCTTATGGTCCATGCTTGTCCGCCTCTGATCTTCCTGGGGGCTTGCATTCAAAATTTACAACATTTTCCGCTTTTTAACTGGTTTTGCAATATCGGACATTTACCCAAAATTACACACATGTGCGCAAGGAGTATGGACATTAATTGATGAAGTGTCAGATTTTTAACATGCAGACATTTGGAGTAAGACCCTATTTTCCGCTAGCAACCCCCCAGAATACACCACAGGGTCGTAACACCTCTTAAGACGTGCACAGAAAAATCACAAAAATAATGACATTACTTATAGAATTCTGACAAGTCCGCACCATGAGTTATCTATCTTTTTAAAATTATGCTCTGGTCAAAAAGGGGTGTGGCTTCCCACATCACATGGCGGAATAACTGGTTTATCCACTTCCCCCAAGCCAGCTTGTTCACAGAGGCACAGCTGCCCCCCAGTTTCTCCCAAGAGGAAGCTATTTTACGACGCCGCCAATATAACATTTGCCTGAGTCCAGGACAAGGCTTTGTTCAACCTCCTGCAGTCTGCACATCCCCTCCCTTAATTCAATCAGGGAGGTGTGAGCTCCTTTTGGCAGGGACAGCAGGATGCAGCCAGGCCTGGGAAGAGTGGCTGAGCAGGTTTCTCCTGTCGGGGGTAGTTATCAGAATTCAGCTAAATGTCACTTTAGTTCCCAGTTTAAATCAAAACTTACAATTTTTACATATACATTAAATAATTACTTCCTTCAAGTCATTTCATAATATAGTTTTACATTGTATCCACCTCTTAGCAAGTCTTTCCTTGGCCTGTTTTTGTTTCAGTTGTTCAGTTTTACACAAAAGTCTGGTGGTTTTAAAACGCCGGCTTTCTGATAGTGGTGAGTACCGGTATTGCAACCATTTTTGGGATTAAGAAAATGAATTCCCCACAGTTCTGAGTTGCTTTTTGGCAATCAGCATTGCCATTCCCAATGGTTTCAGGCTACTGTGTGTGTAACCCAATGGTGGTTTTAGGCAGTGCCCTCCTGCGCTCACAACATAGGCAAAAATGCGTGGCAGCCTATTCTTCATGTTTTCCCTGTGCACTCTCTGGGGAGTTCTGGCCATCATGATGTTTTCCATGCCAGTACTGCACAGTTTTATGGTAGGGTTTGGATGCATGGGTAAAAACATCCCACAAGCCCCCCCTCTTGCGATGGCCATTCTGTCCTTTCACTGATGGAACTCGCAAGATCTGGGATGTTCGCCTCCTCTTCTTCCAATTCCATGGATGGCACAGTTCAGCATCTTTTCCTCCCTCCAGTTGATCAATCAGTTCTCCTTACTGGTCCTGATGGGAGGATTGGGTGGTACCCCGGGCCCCTCGGGTCTCTGCTCCCGGTCCCCGGTCGTCCTCCTTGGCCAGTCTCCAGGTTTTCTTTCTCCTAGGACGACAAAGGAAAGCGGCAATACCTATTCGTAGACATTTCTTCCCCACCATTGATATAGTGGGGTGGCATATACATTTTATAGTCAAAACATTAGCGTTCTTATTTTAACAAAAAACAAGATACAATTATAAGACATTTTTTTTTTCCAAATCATAATATTTTAGAGACTATATGTGGGATATTTTAGGGTTGGAATTGAATTACTCTGGAGCGGTCCCCTCTGGTATTGCAGAGGACTCCTCCAGTTGTTGCAGAGTGTGCCTGGGATGGCAACACTTTAGCTGATTTATATGGACCCACTTGTCTTCCCCCTCTGCCGAACTGCCTTTGGGGATGCAGATCTTATAGGCAACAGGGGAGATCTTGTCTATAATTTCAAACGGTCCCTTCCATGTAGGCAAGAATTTTCGCTGTTTGGCCTGGTTCCTTTGGAAATTGTATAGATAGACCCGGTCCCCCACAGTATATTGCTTCCTGGTGGTCTTCAGGTCGTAGTGGGTTTTCATGCTATCAGCTGATCTTTCTAGATTCCGCTGAGCATAGGCAAAAGCATGCTGAAGGTGTTTCCTTAAATTCTCCACACACTCATGAGTTGTGGAGGCATTTATCAGTGTCTGCTCTTGAGTTCTGTAGAGCAAATGCTGGGGAAGTACCATCTTGCGTCCAGTCATCAACTCAAATGGTGATATTTTAGTTGCAGATGAAGGGGTAGATCTGATGGCCATTAGGACCAGAGGTAATCGGATATCCCAACTTGGCCCAGAATCCGCCACAAATTTTTTTAATATGCTCACAATTGTTTCGGTTGTATCTCTCTACTGCTCCAGAAGAAGCTGGCCTGCAAGCAATGTGTAGCTTCCTTTTAACCCCCAGTATCTCCCACATCTTTTTCATTACTTCACTGGTGAAGTGGCTACCTCTGTCTGACTCAATCCTTTGAGGTAGACCAAAACGGGAAAAGATGTGGTTAATCATCAGGGCAGCTGCTGTTTCTGCCTTGCAGTTTGGGGCTGGGAGACATTCCACCCACTTGGTAAACAAGCATGTAACGGTCAACATGTACTTGTTTCCTCTAGATGAGTGAATTACAGGGCCTACAAAGTCGATTTGCAAATCTGACCATGGCAGTGTCATCCCCCTCTTTTGGAGAGGCGCACGGTGTGTGAGGGATGATGGCTGAAATTGTGCACACACAAGACACCCCTTCAAGTATTGGTCGAGGTCCTGCCCCATGTGTGGCCAGTATGCAACCTCTCTTAAGATTTCCAGTGTTGTGTGAAACCCCCTATGACCGGCGGTGGCCGCATCATGGGCGTGACTTAACATCAGGCTTCGGAATGAGGTAGGGACCACCCACTGATCATGGCCAGCTTGGGATTTCCTTACCAACAAACCGTCTTGGATTCGGAACCTTTTTGGACATTTCATCAACACTCTAAGGTCCTCTTTCCCAATGTAATCGGTATCCGTCAGGGGAAAGTTCTCAGGGTCCTCAATGTGTTGGTAAAACTTACCAATTATTGGATCCCCCTTCTGAGCTGTAGTCAAATCAGCATCAGGGGTCTCCTTACTCCATTGTGCAGTTGAAAGATCATTGTGAGCATTTGTCTGGGACCTAGTGATAGCAGTGACCTGGATTTACCCCAACAGGAACTCTATTTCTATTAGATCCCCTTGGATGGCCCCGGTTTTGGCCAGCTGATCAGCTAAGTCATTTCCAGTTTTGTCTGGTCCCTCTACTTTGGAATGACCCTTGATCTTTTTCCAGTAGATGGTCATCCCATTCGATGTGACCAGATCATCAATGTTTTGAATTAACTTCCCATGTTTCAGGGGTTTGTTATTAGCACATAACATGCCTATGGTTTTCCAATTAACCAGGTGCTCCACGAACCCGTTCCGTACATAATCCGAATCTGTGATTATGACCAGTTCGTGGAGTTGATGTTGGACAGCAGTGAGGATGGCCTGATGCACAGCCATCAATTCTGCCACCTGACTACTTCGGGGACCAATTTTGTATCCAGCGGAGGGTTCTGGAAACTCCTTCACCCATGCATTCCTGTTAAAGATAGCGTCCCTAGGGCGCTGAGTACCTGAACTTCTGGTAGTTGATCGTGGTGAGGTCGCCAGGCTGTCCGATAGATGACAGCAGAAGGTGCAACGCGAGAAACAAGTGCAGCCCTCTCCCTGATATCAACAGGGCTAGGGGTGGACCAGCTCCCAACGCCACAAGCGTGCACCTCCCTGATCCTTGTGGTGCCGGGGCAGTCTGGAGGGCCGATGCTTGCGGACAGTATGCCGGAATCTGCTTCTGAGAGGTCCCTAAAAATAGGCTGAAGATTAATGTCCACAAAAGTAGCAAGATTCCAGGCTGGGGACCAATAGTAGGGCAGTGTAGGTAGTCCAAGGCAGTGCAAGGCACAAGGATGGCAGCAGGCAAGTTGGCTGGTCAGAGGAGAGTAGTCCGAGGCAGGGGCTGCAGGGCTCAGGGAAGACAGCAAGCAAGCAGGCTGATCAGGAAGGATTAGTCCATGGCAAAGGGACTGCAGCAGGCAAGGAGAAGAGAAGCAAGGCTGGGAGGGAAGGAGAAGAGCAAGGCAGACTAAGGGAACCCAGGGAAGGAAGGACCAAACCTGGAACACAGGAGGGGACAGGAGGAACAGGAATCCAACAAGGAGGAAATTTGGGCGCAGCGGAAGGCTGCAGGAGCGAAAAGCACGATCTGGAAACAAACCGCGTTGAGACGCGGTGAGTTTCAAGATTCTATCCCTTAAATAGGGCGGGCAGCACCCGGGAGGCTTGGAACGCAAGCCGTGTTGTTCCCGAGTGCTGCCGTGCCCAGAGCGAGGCTTGGGAAGCAAGCTTGTGGCTTCCCAAGCGTTCCGTGGACTGCGCATGCGCGAAGAACGAAACGCGGCCTTCCGCGCATGCGCAGATCCCGAGACACCGAAACCCCGGAAGCGCCGAGTGCCGCAGAAGACCGCGGTCCCCCCAGCCGGTATCGAGGATAGCAGCGCCAGGATGGGGCGCGCCGTGACCCATAGGTGTGCCCCCTATGACAGGTAAGTGGCGACGTGGTAACAATTCCCTACGCCGGCCACCAGTTCTTTCTCCCCATTGTTGTCAACATGGTAAGAGCATCCATCCATATAGACAGTGGGCATTCCCTCACACTTGTCTTCTTCAAAGACTTTGTGTGGGGAATTATGGTATGCCTCCATGTTGTCCTCGATTTTTAGACTTTCGTCCTCGAGACAGTCTTCTCTGGCACAATCATGCAAGTCAGCCAGACCTTGCGCGAGGGGACTCTTCTTGTTTTGGCCATATCTGACCTCCACAGGAAAGCCTTGCATTGACAGAATCCAGGAAGTAATTTGGGAATTACTCACATTTCCGGCCCGGATTCTGTCACTTTGGAGATATTGCAGAGGCTGGTGTAGAGTCTCCACTATGATGTGTTCCCCCTGGAAAAACGGGCGGTAATTCTTCAATGCCCACACCGTTGCCAGGAGTGCCTTCTCACAATCGTTGAATTTTTCCTCCACAGAGGATAAAGTTTTGCTCGCATAGGAGTTTACTTTATTGACCTTTTGGTATAATACTGCCGTCAAGCACGTATTAGAGAACCCCGTCTCCAGGAAGAACTCCTTGTTTCTGACAGGGTAAGCTAGGCAAGGCGCTTGTGAGAGGCTTCTTTTGAGTAGTCTTACCGCCTCGGATTGTTCTGGACCCCATTCCCACTTGACCCCCCCCGTCAAGAGATGAATCAGGGGTCTAGTGATCTCTGCGTAGCCTTCAATGAACTTTCTGCTGTAATTAGTCAGTCCAAGGAGGCTCCTTAGTTCCCGCAGAGTTGTGGGGTCTTTCAGTTTCTGAAGTGCTTCCACTTTCTTTTCCTGGGGACATAGACCTTGAGGAGTAATCTCATGCCCCAAGAAATTAACACAGGTTCTACACCACTGTGCTTTCTGGAAGGAAAGTTTTGCTTCGGCGGCCCTCAACTCCATCAGAACATAACGGATCTCCGCTATGTGTTCTTCCACAGATGAACTTTTGATGAGGACATCATCTACATAAGCCAGGTTACCCCTCACACCCAGGTCGGGCATGGCCTTATGTAGGAAAATGTTGAATTCACTGCCGGAGTTGAGGTATCCGAAGGGAGTCCGGGTCCATGTGTACTGCTGGCCCCCAAAAGGTAAAAGCCAGTTTGTATTGATCCTCCCTACTGACAGGCACGGTCCAGTATCCATTGGTCAGGTCTATTGCTGTGAATACCTGTGACCCCTGGATCTGGGCCAGCCCTTGGTCAATGTAGGGCAGAGGCCATCGGGAAGTATGGACCCGTTTGTTGAGCTCCCTAAGGTCGGCGCAGAGTCTCCACTGGCCGTTTGGCTTCAATATTCCCAGCACCGGATTATTGAAAGTGCTGTGGACTGGACGGATTATTCCCCGGGACTCAAGGTTCTTAATTATTTCAGTAAGGGACTCCATGGATGCGAGAGGCAAGCGATATTGCTTCACAAACACTGAGTCATTCCAGGGTCCGTGGGAATTGTTGTGGTGTGGGTGTCGGTGCGACCACAGTCATATGAGTCTACCGCAAAGAGATCTTGGAAATCCAAGAAAACTTGTTTCAACTTTTGCTTCTGTTCCAGAGTCACGCAGGCGTCAGCTAGGTTGACCCTCTCTTCCACCATCTGCCTGAAGCCGGGAAAGACTTCTGGTTTGGCTATCTCAGCGGCCTCCTCCAGCTGGGTGGAGAAGTCCCTGGTCAGAGTGCTGATTTGGACTGGAGGCTTCAGGTGGGAAAGGCAGCCCTCATGTACCTGGAAAATCACCTCATCCCTCCTGAAGTCACAAGTCAAATCTTCCTTACCATAAGGGCAAGAAGTGTACACCAGGAAGTTCCCCCCATGCCGGGTGAAAATCCTGTCTGGTGTTGTATTGTCCTCACTGTCACTGTCAAAACAGTCCTAGGGGATTGGTCCTAACAGTTCATTTCCTAAATCAATGGAGAAATGTCGGTCATCAACCGCCATTCCAATAATGGTGCCTGCGGCTAGAGTAATGCTCTTTAAGTCGCTGTTATCCACCTCTATTGGAATGGTGTCATGTTCTATGTTGACTAATGGAGTTGGGTTTACCCCCAACCCTTGCTGTTGGAGAGAAGCATTTAGATGTATGTATGCATCAGGGTTTTTCAATTTTTGTCCTCTTTTAACTTTCACTTCCAGGGAGAATTGTCGGGTCCTTTGTGGGATGGTGACTTCCTCTTTAATCTGAATTTCAACTGCATAAGGTAGCAATTGAGCTGACCTAAATGCTTTTTCTGGATCATCAAAGCCCATGGGATTATCCGCTAATTGGGACCAAGCCTTGAAGTTTATTAGGTCCAAACTAATGGCAAAGCGATTGAGAATGTCACTGCCTAAGTAAAAGGCGGCAGTGACGTCTCGCACGACCCAACAATTATGGACTATGCTCTTGTTGCCAATGGAGATTTTGAACATACACCTGCTTGGCAGGAGATGTTTGGAATTAGGTGCTTCCAGGTCCATTTCCCATTTGTCTAGCAGTTTGAATGTGGGAATGGCTGGATCTTGTGGGAGTTGGCGGAACATGGCTTCGCTGATGAAGCTCTTACCGTTGTTCACACACACTCGAGCGAGAACAGAGTCCTTCCCATCATTTAACGGAACAGGGATGAACAACTGCTCTCCAATTTGCTGAATATCAGCCAGGCTCTGAGCTGATTTCACATCTTTCTGGACTATAGGAGTGGGACTGTCTGATTGTGGATTGGTAAAGAATTTCAGAGTGTTTCCTTCCAGTGTGGAATCCCACCTTAAACTGGAAGGAAGGTTGATTTTCAGAAATAGAGAGGACCCCCCATCACCAGTCTGTTGTCCTACTGCTATTACTGTCACGTCTGGAATTTGGTTGTTCTGGAAGTGAAATTCTACATGGTCAGATTTTTGTTCAACCATGTGGCAGGTGCCATTTAAACTAACATGGTTGACACTCTGTTTTAATTTTATTGGTCGGCTAGTCTGGGTCCAGAGGACCTTGTTTAGGCAATCTATTAGGGGTGACAACCTTCTCAGGAGGTCATTCCCTAGTAAACAAGGGGTGCCCTCTGGAGTCACTTCTATGACCGGGTGTTTCACCTTGTGTCGCCCAATTTTGATGTCCAAATCTGCAGTCCCCTCGACAGAAATTTCCTTCCCGTCAAAGTTCTGCAGTTGTCCAGGAAGAGAGGTGAGAGGGATACGGTAATTCTCCCCCTTTCTGCATTTAGTTCATCAAAGGCCCTTTTGGACAGAAGGGTAGCTTGGGATCCAGTGTCCACCAGTGCCATGATTGTACCCTGCCCCTGTACTTGTACCGGGGCATAATATCTTCCCTCCTTCTCCTCAAGGGGGCACAGATAATGCACATTTTTGGACAACTGGTGGGCCAATTTTCTGGTTTTGGACATTGCTAGCGAAGAGATTTGGGCAGAATTCTGTGGAGAGCCTGGGGAATCTGAAAGAAAAAGTTGGCAACTGGAAATGGTTTTGGGTTCTGGGCCACCCCCCCCTTTTTGGAGGCAGTCCTCAGGATGGGTTTGACCCACGGGATTTTGGTATTGTCGGTTCTGGGATGAGATGATGGGCGGCGGTAGCTCAGTCTCCACATCTCCCCAGTCTGAATTGGCATCCCTTGGGACCCATTTTTCCTTGGGAGGAGTTCCCCCATCTCTGAAGGAGAAGATCCTTTTCCCAGGATCTTCTGAGGATCCCTCTCCCTCAAATTGGAAGACCTGTACCTCCTCCACAAAGTGGGTCTGTTTGGGTCCTTTGTTTCTCCTACCCCCTCTCTGCTCCTTCGGAGGCAGGCTTTCAGGGGCAGGAGGTTTTGTTTCCGGTTCCTGGTTTTCCAGGGGCTGTTTACAAGTTGGGAAGGAAGCTTCCTCCAAGGCTTTACACCCCCCCTTCCCCTTGTGCCTCCTCCCTGGGAACCGGTGGGTTATCGGGGTGCTGCCCCTGACATTGTTCTGGAGCACCAGGTCCAGAGTTTGGGGCATTCTGCGGTGGCATGCTCATCTGAGGGTTCTGTTGAGCCCTCAGTATGTGACCCAGATCCCGTGCCATATTTTGGATCTGGCGCTCTAACTGGGAAACCCACTCAGGCTGATACGGGGCTCTATTTTCTCCCCTGGGCTGATCCCGGGAAGGGTAGCTATCCCTTCTCTGGTAGTACCCCTGGTTGGGAAGATTTTGGTACCCCTCCACCCTTGGCCTCCCCTCTCCCGGATTAGGTTGTCTGGGCTCAGGTAATTGAGGAAAGAAGGATGGATGATTTTGGGGCTGGAAATTGGGTGGATACCTGGGGAAAAGGTTGTGCCCAGGATTTGGAGAATTTCTGCCCTCCTGTGGGAAGTTGGGAGGGAAGTTCCCTGGGTTAGGTGCTTGGCTGGATCCCCCCCCCTTGGGCTGGAGGAGTCCACACATAACCCAGGATTGGTCGGTTTCCCTTGTAGCGGGGACTTACATAGTCAGGGGAGCGGGGGACCCCATTTGTGGGACTACCTCCTCGACTCCCTGTCTGTGACTGGCCCGAGGGCCTTCTGGGCTGTGAATTATTTGGTGCAGGCAGGTTTTTAGGCCCCCCCATCTCCAAATCTAAAACGGGGGCAACCTTTACCTCTGCCACCTTGGCAGCAGCAGGGGTGCTGTTGGTTTTAGGGTTTTTCTGCACATTATTTTTATTTTCGATGGGCTTCTGCACCTCATAGATCCGGGTAGCCTGTTCAATGACCCAGTCTAAAGATCTTTTCTCATGAAAATCTCTCACGAGCTGGGTCATTATGTATTTGGGTAAGGCATGGAAAAACGTATTGATAAATTCTCTGCTATCCGTGCGCACCCTTCTGGTGGTCTGCGCAAAGCACACTTTAATTCTTGCACAAACTCTTGTGGGGTCTGATCCTCCCCACATTGCAAATTGTAGGCTGCCTTGCGAGCCTCTTGAGGATTTTTGTGCACAGAAAAATGTTTCAAGATGTCCGCCCTGTATGTGGACCACCTTGAATGGTCTTGATCCTCCAGCCCCGCAAAGAAACTGGAGTATTCTGGTGAGAAGGTCCAATTTACATATTGAATACAGCTTTGGCTGTCCTTCAAATGGAAAGTCTCCATCATTTGCTCATAGAGCTCCAAGTGTTCCCAAACAGAATACTTGGCGTTCTTATGATAAGGCGTGATGACACTCCTTATTGCCTTTATTTGTTTCAATGGGTCCTTAAGCAAGGCCCTTTTTGCCTTATTGGCCTTTTTGGTTCGGGTAACCCTGGTCCATTCATCCTCCGACTCAGAAGCGCTGCTCCCAGAGGTGCCCGTCTGATCTTCCAGGTTTTCCCGGATTCTGCAAGCCTGGGAATGACTGGCAGAATGTGGGGACCTGATCTCCTGTGTCCTGTAATGCTCAGACGAGTCTTCAGATCCCTCCTTGCTGCCAGGATTTGCTGGGTATCCCCCCACTGACCTAACTGGGCAGAGGTTTTCAGGATGCCCTTAATGGGCCTACTCTCCTGAGGTTCCCCACTAAATTGCACTGTGCTTGGGTGCCCATACCCGGATGCCCGCCCCTCCATTCCTGGGTGGTACTGGCCTATGAGCCCCATACTTTTGGCTGGATAGAAATCTGCCATTCCTGTGGCTCTCTGCTCATGCGCGCCAGGGGACATGGGGGTGGCAGAGTCCAGGGACTGGGAGAGATGAAGGCCTCTGGTACCAGGGCTCCTGAGGTTATGCTCAGGCGTTTCCCTATCCCAGCGAACCTCGTCTCTATCAGCCCCTGCTCCATGTTGCAATGCAAGAGCCTGCGCTTTCAGTTCCTCAGTTTAGGCCTTACTAGACTCTATCAGTCTCTCCTGCATGGCTACCTGTTGCTGGAGCCTATCATTGTGCTGACCGAGAGCCTCATTTTCTCTCTGTGCCTCCTGATTGGTCCTGGAGTACTGGGCCAGTCTCTGCTGCAGGAGGGTTACCTCCTCAGTCCCATCCCTACTGGCCTGTTCCTTTCTTGCCAGAGCCTCCTCCGCCCTCCTGGTGTGATCTAGCAAGACCTGATGCTCTTTTTGGAGGTCACCCAGCCCCTGGAGGGCCAAGTGATTTTCTTCAATTTTTCTTTTTAAATGGCAGACTTCCTGGCCTAAGGTATCCCTTTCCTGACTAAGAGCCTGCATTTGTGACGCCAGGTCGTCCCTCTGCCTTTGAAAGGCACCAGCTTTCTGGCGTTCTTCATCAAACTCTGCCTGGGTATTCAGGTCTTTCAAAATCAATGTATTGCTTTCCTCTTTCTCTCTGTCTAGTGGATTTGCAGGGTGGCTACCTGCTCTGTGCATGCCCTGTTGAAATTGATCTGTTGCTCCAGCTTTTTCTGGCTCTGCAGTAAGGAGTCCAAACTGTCTTGGTGCTCCTTCTGCAAAGCCAGAATTCTGGTATCCTGGTCTGTCTTTTCCTGTTGCAGTATATCCATGTCCTCTTTTATTTTAATGATATACTGCCTACTATCATTTTCTGACTCCTGGCTCCTCTGCAGCCTCTGCTCAGAAGAGACCAGGTCAGATTGGGCCTTTTCTAACGCCATCTCTTGCCTATTTCCCAGATCTTAGCCTTCCGCACATTTGTCCTGCATGGCTCCCATATATAGATACAAATATGCCGCTATCCTGGCAATCTTATTGTGTTCATCTTTGGCCTTAGAAGCCATATATAATTCACTCAGGGCCACATGTAATGGACCCTGATCTCTCCATTTATCTGACCCTGTTTCAGTGACCTGTTGCGCCATTGCCTGCAACCAGACCGTTTGGTCCTGATGAGTCCACTCACCTCTCACAAATAGCTTATGTAAGAAGTGCTCTCTGGCTATTTTCATATCTACCAAGGTCGTCATTCTGGAATTTGAGTTCCTTCCTGACTTACAGAAGTTTGTATTTTATTTTGCAAAACAGACCGTTTCCTTAGAGCGTTCCTTTGAGGGATGCTTTCACAGTGTAAAACAGCGTGGTGATCTAACCGGATATGTGTATCTGGTCAGTTGGCATACTGTATTAATCTGCACAAGTGGTAACTCTAACCCAGAATATCCCGGCTCCGAGCCCCCACTTTTGTAAGCGATATTCAATCAACACTACAGCTAAGTCAATGCCTAGTCTGGGATGCTGAGGAAAACCCTTATTGATGTATTTTTATGTCCAGTTCAGTACTCTGGATGACAACCCTTGTATAACACCCCCCTCTTAGAATCCCCCTGACCCCACTGAGCCAAGAAGTAGGTTTGTTTTGCAAATTAAAAGGTTTATTTGGACAATTCAACAATATATATATATATATATATATCTATCACACTTTATAAATAAATTGATAACTGATATCACACTTCAGAATATGACCGTGATCAACAATGGATAATGTTACAGGGGTACACTGATTTGGTTACTTAGGAGTAGTGTAGAGGATGAGGTAGCTGAAAATGCTTAATGGTTTCAAGGACATGCAAGGTGGAATAAAATGCAGTACAGAAATAACTTGTTATGATTTTAGCAAAAGGTAATATGATCACTTTTTCTTTTGACAATTCACTCCCCCCTATGCAATACAAGAAATGGAAGGAGAGCACACAGTCTTCAAGAATCCCAACAAATCACACTTTATAATGCAATACACAGTTCCAGTTCCCCCAGCATGCTTAGAGAAAACAGGGATGAGTTTTAAATACAGGCGAATTACTTTAATGTGGTTTGCAAGGAAGTGAAAAGGTGCTAAAATTGCTTTTAATTCCCTCTAGAGGTTCAGGGTAGGTGATGGCTACTTTATATTAGTTCAGGCTCACTTTAACAATACTCTATGAATGATTAGCAGATTGCAAACGAATTTTAGCAAAGAGAAGCAAAAAGCTGCTGATTTCTACAGATGAAGAAATCGGGCCAAATCGCAAATCGCGGTAAATGTCGCGAGTGCGTGTCTCGCGATTACGGAAAAAGTATAGGGAGTAGGAAGTCGGTTCTAGGTTCGTCGGAAAGCCTAGATTCTAACCTTTCAGATGCAAGTTAAATTTCGTTCCTAGCCCAAACGGTTCCAGAGATACGGATGATTTAATAAAGGTAGATTTTCAGATTTAAAGTAAAACTCAAAATGACAGGTGACAGCTTGCAGCTGCAGAATTGACAGGTGACAGTTGTGCAGCTTTAAAAATGACAGATGACACGATTTCTAGGAGGCTGTTCTACTTAGGTTAAAATAGTTTGGATTAGATTATTTTAACTAAGAGATTGGTTCTGCACAGTTCTGCTAGGTACTCACAATATCAATTTGAAATAGGCCTCGTCACGGTCTGGTCAGGTTGGACAGGACTTCCGCCGGGTGGTTCTGAAGTCCCGGCTATCTGGGTCAGCTCTGCTCCCTGGGTCTGTCAAGCACCGGATCTGCTCACAACGGTCTGGTTTGTGGTTCTCTCGGGTTCCGGATACAGCACTGCTTTCTGGGTACTGCTACAGGTTCTTGCAAAAATTCTTGGCAAAATTCAAACAGCTCGCCCGGCTGTTGAATAGTTTGGTTGGTTTTGAGGCCTGCTGAAGAGGATTCAGCTGGTGGATTCAGGCCTCTCTGCTACAAATTCTGGAGTTAATTTCTGCTACAGGTTCTGGGGATTGATGGATTTGAAGTCTGGATCTCTGGATGTGAAGGCGTCGGTCAGCATGCTCCGCAGCAAATGGAATTGAATGTCTCTACCTGTCTCAGCAGTCTCTTTTTATGTGTTTTGGAAGTGGGTGTGTGCGTGGCATAACGGAGCCTGCCCCTCTCTACTTGTCATTGGCCCAATTCTCCCCTCTCCCATGATTGGGGGAAGGAAATGGATTGTCATCATGATGAGGTCTGTTTATGGGTCAGAGGATCCTCCCCTGGTCAGTTTGCCCACAAATTTATATTTGATTCAAATACATCTTTCCCAGATACACAATTTGTTGAAATTACATGTACACATTATATATTCTTATGGTCCATGCTTGTCCGCCTCTGATCTTCCTGGGGGCTTGCATTCAAATTTGACAACATTTTGCGCTTTTTAACTGGTTTTGCAATATCGGACATTTACCCAAAATTACACACATGTGCGCAAGGAGTATGGACATTAATTGATGAAGTGTCAGATTTTTAACATGCAGACATTTGGAGTAAGACCCTATTTTCCACTAGCAACCCCCCGGAATACACCACAGGGTCCTAACACCTCTTAAGACGTGCACAGAAAAATCACAAAAATAATGATATTACTTATATAATTCTGACAAGTCCGCACCATGAGTTATCTATCTTTTTAAAATTATGCTCTGGTCAAAAAGGGGTGTGGCTTCCCACATCACATGGTGGAATAACTGGCTTATCCACTTCCCCCAAGCCAACTTGTTCACAGAGGCACAGCTTCCCCCCAGTTTCTCCCAAGAGGAAGCTATTTTTTACGACGCCCCCAATATAACATTTGCTGAGTCCAGGACAAGGCTTTGTTCAACCTCCTGCAGTCTGCAGGTCCCCTCCCTTAATTCAATCAGGGAGGTGTGAGCTCCTTTTGGCAGGGGCAGAAGGATGCAGCCAGGCCTGGGAAGAGTGGCTGAGCAGGTTTCTCCTGTCAGGGCTAGTTGTCAGGCAGAATTCAGCTAAATGTCACTTTAGTTCCCAGTTTAAATCAAAACTTACAATTTTTACATATACATTAAATAATTACTTCCTTCAAGTCATTTCAGAATATAGTTTTACATTGTATCCACCTCTTAGCAAGTCTTTCCTTGGCCTGGTTTTGTTTCATTTGTTCAGTTTTACACAAAAGTCTGGTTGTTTTAAAACGCCGGCTTTCTGATAGTGGTGAGTAAAGGTATTGCAACCATTTTTGGGATTAAGAAAATGAATTCCCCACAGTTCTGAGTTGCTTTTTGGCAATCAGCATTGCCATTCCCAATGGTTTCAGGCTACTGTGTGTGTAGCCCAATGGTGGTTTTAGGCAGTGCCCTCCTGCGCTCACAACATAGGCAAAAATGGGTGGCAGCCTATTCTTCATGTTTTCCCTGTGCACTCTCTGGGGAGTTCTGGTCATCATGATGTTTTCCATGCCAGTACTGCACAGTTTTATGGTAGGGTTTGGATGCATGGGTAAAAACATCCCACACCTGGCACTCGGAACGGATGCCCTCGGATGACACAGCGGACACTGGGCGGGGGCCGCTGGTGCCAAGGAACGCTGCAAGCCCAAGATAATATCCTGAGATAATCCAGAGCGCTACTTTGTTTCTGCGGTGGGGATCCCAGCGAGCGCACTTCATGAGACGCCGCCGGGAGGCAAGACCGCAGGATGAATGACACAGGGGCTGCTACATTTGTATCCAGACCGGATACCTTGTTGGAACAAACTGAGCCCCACGGCCTCGATTCCTGCTAAGAGGCAGCCGGGAGCTCTAAACCACAGTAGCTGACCGAGGCACGTTGATTGATTGATTGATATTTTATCTCTATCGCGCTCGTACACAAGTGTTTCAGAGCGCGCCAAGGCAAGGGAGGGGAACAGGGGAGAACAAAACAGCGATCTTACTAGACCTATTGACATTGAGAACGTGCAAGTGCATGGGAGAAGGGGAGGGGAGAAGTGCATGGGAGGGGGGAGAGGTGGAAAGTACGAAGCAGAGGAGAAACAGATAAATAACAATAAATAAATAATAAAGGCAACAAACAGTGGTAATGCAGCCAGCAATTTGCAAGTGCTAGGTTTAAGGCAGCAGACAGGGTAGATCTGATAAGTGCAGGAAGAAAAAGGGGGGGCTGTATGGGTACAGATATAGACCCCAGTGCAAGGGGTGGCCCGGAGGCAGTGCGGGAGCATGGCAGGACGAGCAGGTACCTGGGCCCAAAAGACAGAGGGTGGCCAGGTGCACGGTGCCAACAGAGAACAGATCAGCAGGGGAGAGGGGGAGCGAAGGCAGAAGAAAAGAGGAAGGTCTTGAGGTGCTTCCGGAACCGGAGATGGTTCTCCTCAAGTTTTAGAGTGGCAGGGAGGCTGTTCCAGAGGGAAGCCCCAGCCGAAGACAGAGATCTACCCCCAGCTCGTTTCTTAGAAAAACGACTGACCCTGAGTGAGTTGGAGGTAGAGGAGCGAAGAGCTTGAGAGGGGAGGTATTTGCAGAGAGATAGCTGAAAACATTTTAGACCCAGGCCCCAGAAAGCCTTGTGGACAATGCAGAGGGTTTTGAATTGAATGCTTGCATCCACTGGGAGCCAGTGGAGAGATTTCAGAGCTGGAGAGATACGATCCCAGGGCTTGAGGCCAAGGACAAGTCTCGCCGTCCTGTTCTGGATTAGTTGCAGAGGGCGGAGAGTAGAGGCAGGTAGATTTAGAAAGAGGCTGTTACAATAGTCCAAGCTAGAGAGAACTAGAGCTTGATATACCATGAGCTTCTGGGGGAAGGAGAGGAAAGGCAGAGTACCTCTGAGGAGGTGCAGTCGGAAATGTGACTTTTTAGAGACCTCAGAGATGTGGGCGGAGAAGGAAAGGGTGGAGTCAAAGATGACCCCGAGGTTCTTAGCCTTGCAGGTGGGGGTAGGAGGAGGGCCAAGGGAGGCCGGCCAGAGAGTGAGGGGAAAGGATGGTGAAGGTGTGCCGATGAGGAGGATCTCTGTCTTGCTGGCATTCAGACAAAGATCATTGGCGGCACACCAATCTTGAATGGCAGTTAGGCAATCAGAGATGAGAGAGGGAGAGGAGGTGGCAGAGGGCAGCTTGAAAATGAGTTGAGCGTTGTCAGCGTAGCACTGGTAATTTGAGCAGAAAATGGCAATGCAGTGGGCGAGAGTTGCCAGGTATTGGTTGAAAACCCAGGGCGAGAGGTTAGACCCCTGGGGAACACCACAGGTAGAGAGGAAGATAGATGAAAGGAAGGACCCAAGTTGGACCTGGGAGGGTCGATCTGAGAGGAAAGAGGTCAGCCAGGCCAGAGCCTGATCAGAGCTACCCAGGTTTTCACGGAGACGGTTGAGCAGGATGGTATGGTTGACCGTGTCGAAGGCAAAAGAGAGATCGAGGAGGATGAGGACAGATGGAATGTTAGAGTCAAGGTTGGTGAGCAGATCTTCACGGATGTTTAGGAGAGCAGTTTCCGTGCTTCTGGCAGCTCTGAAGCCAGACTGGTGGTCATGGAGACAGCCAACAGAATTGGAATGAAGGGTAAGCTGAGAGATGGCCAACTTTTCCAGGAGTTTGCCAAAAAAGGGAGTAATGGGAATTGGGCGATAGTTAGCTGGACAAGAAGGATCAGCTGTGGGTTTCTTGAGAAGAGGATGCACAAAGGAGTGCTTCAGAGGGGAGGGGAAGGATCCAGAGGCAAAGGAGTGGTTGCAAAAATCAGCAAGGGCCGGAGCGAGGGTGTCAATGTGGACGTTCAGCTGCACACGGCGAGAAGGATTCCAGAGGGGGGAGCAGTCTTGGAACACCTGGGTGCACGGGGGTCGCCCACAGGAATTAGCTGGACAGAGCACACAGATCGTGGGCAACAGGCAAAATATAGTCAGAGAAGTGGGAGACAACCCCTGGCCTGGAAAGTAGCCATATCGGGAGGAACAGAGGAGTGAGCCTGGTGCCATGCTCTACCACTGTTACCTAAGTGCTAAGGGCATCAGTGACTCTGTGGACCCTAGGGCCAACACACGCCAGGGCAGGCTTGTACCCAAATAAACTTGTATGCACTGGATGGTGGGCCCTTGGGGCTGGTCCCACAGTCACTTGGACGAGCAGCCACGGCGGACTGACTCGCCCTAGCACAACTACGTGGGAGGACACAGCCCACTCCAGGAACTGAGCTGGCCGCATAGGAGTTCCCTGGGTGTCGCTGGTCAGGGTTTGAGCACCGGAAATAGCATGCCCTGAAGAGGGCCAAGGCCTGGAGTGCCTGGGCACCTATAGCAACCACGAAACGCCGAGATGGCCACCAAACTGCCCAAAGCGAAGGGCAAGCAGCCCACGCTCGAAGAGTATGCCAGGGCATCACCAGGTGCAGAAGGGACTAAGAGCAGAGACAAAACCCCCTCTGGGAGTGCGGATGCTGCGGGCAGAGATCAGGAGATCCTTGCTGCGATAGCAGACTTAAAAGTCGCCTTGGAAACCAAACTGGGATTGGCAATGTCCGAGCTGAAAGCTGCATTAGAGCTCAAAGTCGGGGCAGTGCAAGAGGAAGTAAACCTCCTCCAGCAAGACGTAAGAGGGCTAGCGGAACACACAGTAGACCTGGAAAAATAGGTGGCCCCGAATATAGCGGCATGCGCAGCTCATAAATCTGATCTACACGCCTTAGTGCAATGAGTGGGCAACTTGGAAAGCAGGGCGGAGGAAGCGGAGGGCCGCGCCTGAAGAAATAATATACGCATCATCAGACTGCCTGAAGGAGCTGAAGGTCCTAACCCCACAGAATATATTGAATCAATGTTGCTGCAGGAGATAACCGGGGGAGTTCTGTCCCAGGGGTTTTCCGTGGAAAGGGCGCATAGGGCCTTGATGAGAAGGCCGCCACCGGGAACCCCCCCGACCAATGATAGCTAAGATCCTGAATTACCGTGACCGGGGGAGGATCCTTGAACATTTCCGGAAGGGCGGAACGATACAAAGAGCATCAGCACACATAGCGGCATATCCGGATTACACAATGCAGGTGCAACGCCGACGCATGAACTTTGGGACTGTGAAAAGGAGGCTGAGTGAAGCAGGCCACAAGTACATGCTGCTATACCCGGCAAAACTAAAGGTGTTCCACAAGAGCAGAATTTTGTTTTTTTAAACCCGGAAGATGCCATGGAATGGCTTGATGAGCAGAGCTGCCCCCAAGAGTCGGGCATCCAGAAGGAAGACGGCGAAGATAAGTAACATGCAGTGACGGCACATAGCGTTGCGGCGTATGACATTGGGACTTGAATATAGTAAGGGATATAGCCTGCTATAGATGTGTGAACAGGGCAGAACTTACATGTATGATCCGTGAAACGCGGATCTTAGCTAATGGCATAGGAATCTAACGGAACCAGCCCTCGTACCCCCCAGATAATAGACCAGTTAGGTCACCGGCAGACCAGTGATACCCTGCCAGGTTTGTATTCGGTACTCCGAGATCAGACCAAAAGCGGGGGAGCCTGAGATCCAGGTATGGAGCTGGGCACTTGTTGGTGTTGGGCAGGGTGGGGGGAGGGAATGGGTGGTGTGCACTGTTGGAAGTTGGGGAAGGGTAAGGGGGGAGGGCAGTTGTGTTGGGTGGTTTATTGTTGGGAGTGAGAGGGAAACTAGCCCAATCATGTGTCGAATCAGGTAGGAAGGCAGTATCGGGAAGGGAGGCGGGACATTCCTTAAATGGCGTCGGGTAGCTTGAGGGTAGTGACCTGGAATGTGAGGGGCCTTAACAGCTACTTGAAACGCAATAAAATAATGATCTACCTGAGAAGGTTGAAGATTGACATAGCGCTACTGCAGGAAACCCACCTCATTAGGGAGAAGCTAGAGGTGGTCCAGAGGAAGTGGAAAAGGAGTATCACGGGAGCCACATACTCAGCCTATGCGAGGGGGGTCATCACGTGGGTGGCACCGCACGTGCCATTTCAACTGCTTCAGACCTCGGTAGACCCTGAAGGCAGAATGACAGTGATGAGGGGGATGCTGGAAAATAGAGAACTGAGCATTATTAATCTATATGCCCCTAACTAGGATACAGGAACCTACTTCAGGACTTTACATGGCAAATTAGACCCTCTATTGGGCGGTGCAGTTTTATGGGGGGGTTTTAACTGTACATTAAACCCAAAAATGGACAGATCAGACAGTAAATTAGACAGACCCACCCCAGCTGCTAAGGCACTGCAGACCTTGCTGGGGAACATGGGACTTGAAGATGCCTGGAGACGGTTACATCCAACAGATAGTCAGTATTCACACTACGCAGCTCCACATAACTTGCACACGAGGCTTGACTACATCTTTGTTGCCTCAGAGCTGGTGGGAGAGATGACGGTGCTGAATATAAAGCTGCAGTGATATCAGACCACAACCCATTGGTCCTGGAGTGGCAACACCAGCCCCCTAGAGCGAGAATCTCAACGTGGAAGCTTAGAGTTGAGGCCCTGCAGGATTCGGTTTTCCGGGAGGACTTGAAGGAGGCGATCACTGAGTATTTTGATATTAACACGGGTAGTGTCCAATAGCAGGGAACCTTGTGGGAGGCATTCAAAGTAGTAATACGAGGAGTGGCCATTTAAAAAACCAGAGGGCTCCAGGGAGGTGTGGAGCGTGAGTTGCAGGAAACAGAGAGGAAGCTGGAAGACATAATGCGTAAGGGGGGCACCTCACAGGAAGACACGGACAGGATAAAGTTGTTGCATCAGGCTAGCAGCGAGCACTGGGATAGATTGTGCAAACTGAGCTACAAGAAGTATGTCAAGAGGCAACATGCAAGCAGAGACAAGCTGGGCAGGCTGCTGGCATGGCTATATAAAAATGAAGTGCTGGGACACCCAAGAGGGAGTCAATGAGGGGTTCCCTAGATATTATAAACGTCTGTACGGAGACGCAGGGGAAGCGACGACTCATAATAATAAATAATAATAATAATAATAATAATAATAATAATAATAATAATAATAATAATAATAACAATATACTAATAATAATAATAATAATAATAATAATAATAATATTCAAGAAACATTAGAGGACATAGGTCTGCCCAAGTTAGATGATCGGGAACATGAGAAATTGGAGGCCCCAATTACGCTAGAAGAACTGGAGGTAGTGCTTCAGCACCTGCCCACGTGCAAGGCCACAGGGCAGCACGGACTACCCAGTGAATTTGATAAAACATATAAACAGGAGGTGCTCCCCCCGCTGTTGGCCATGCTGAATGAGGCGTTCGAGCAAGGCAGACTGCCTGAGTCCCTACGAGAGGCGGTGATCATCCCACTCTTAAAACCGGCTAAACCGGATACAGACTGTGGGTCATACAGACCCTTATCGATGCTTAATCAGGATAGCAAAATCCTCACAGCAGCGCTAGCGAATAGACTTAAGCGAGTCATTGGCAAACTGATACATCCTGACCAAACAGGTTATGTACCCGGTAGGAACATAACCGACAACCACAGGAGGCTTCACCATATTATTGACAAAATGGAGAAGGACCCCGGCGAACTGGCAATAGTCTTGCTGGATGCCATTAAGGCCTTCGACTTGGTGAGATGGCCTTGGCTGCTGGCGACTCTGAGGGAATATGGGATGGGGCCAAGATATCTGAGATGGGTTAAAATGCTGTATAGTTCCCAATAGCTAGGGTTAAAACGGGCACCACTGTCTCGGACAAATGGCAACTCAGCCGTGGCACGAGACAGGGCTGCCCCTGGTCGCCTATGCTGTACATCCTTGCACTGGAGCCTCTGGCAATTTGCCTCAGACAACAATACGGGGAGATAGGAAACCGCACTGCGGGGGCTTCGCACCTCATATCACTGTACACCGACGATATACTCTTATATCTCCGCTTCCCAGAGGAAAATTTACAATATGTCCTGGAGGTCATGGAACATTATGCCACTCTCTCGGGCATAGCTGTTAACCCCAAAAAATCGAGCATATTCCCCCTGGGGAGGTACAGACACACCCGACCTGCGAGCTTACCATTATTGCCGATACCCTGGCAGACCGAGATGTTCTGGTACTTAGGAATCAACATTTATCACTCCACCGAACATGAACACAAACACAATACAGTGAAGGCGGTTGATGGCATTAAGAAAAGCATGGGGTTTTGGTCTAGACTGTCTTTGGCCATGATGGGTAAAGCAGCCCTGGTTAAGATGATAGTCCTTCCCAGACTGCTGCACTTTTTCTGGAACATCCAGTTCGCGATCCCTAAATGCTTTTTTGTTACACTTCATAGTCTGTGCAGGGGCTTTTTGTGGCATAACTCCAGGAATAGGGTGGCCTTATGGAAACTACAAAATTCATGTGACAGAGGGGGCATAAACCTGCCGAATTTTGAGTTATAATTTTTGGCAGGACAGCTTGAATACGTGACCAGGTGGTTATCTGAGGAAGAAACGGCTGAATCAAGGCTATTGTAAAAAGACCCTGCCCCCTTCTTCCTTAGAGAGACGGTGCGGTTGCCTAAACCAAAGGTGCTGGGAATGGCGAGATTACTGGTGCTAGGCTGGGAAGTGTGGCGCAGAGCATGGCAGATAGCGGGAATTCCATTCCCGTTCTCCCTGCAGATACCATTAGTGGCACTATGCGGAAGGATTCCCAAATGATGAAAGGGATCTGTACATTTTGGGAACCGATGGACCTGGCAACCCTTGAAGATATATGGCAAAACGGGATGGCACTGGGCTTCCAGGGACTAGTGGATGAGACTATGTGCACAAAGGCTAACATATTACTTACACTAGAATCACCAAACGAGTGCGAGAAAGCTGGCCGGAGGCTGTGCTTACAGAACAACCTGATGCAATCATCGAGACGATGTATGATATCTTGGAAGGGGGGCATGAGATATCTCATCTATATGAGCTGCTGGGGAATAGGGTTGGGAAAGAGCTACCCCAACTGAGGCGAGAGTGGGAGGAGGAGGTGGGAGAACCCATGCTGGATGGGCAATGGGACAGAGCCCTGAGGTATCATAAGACGGTGTCCCGAAATCTAAGGCTTCAGCAAATTCAACTGTATGTCACTCACAGGGCATACATGACCCCCAGGAAGATAGCCAAGTTTGGTGGATCGACAGCACAGAAATGCCCACGGTGTGGGGAGGAGGGAGCGGGGCTGCTGCACATGTTTTGGGCCTGCCCGGAGGTCGGGAGGTTTTGGACGGAACTGAAGGCTCGCCTCGCCGAAAAAGGAATTACTATGGGAGTAGAGTCAGCCTGGGCATGCATGCTGGGGAGTTTTGCCAGACCACGTCACCTGAAGCACATTAGTAAAATGAAAGACCTGGCCTACATTCTGGCCAAACGGAGAATTGCTATGGGTTGGAAGGCAGCCCAATGGCCCAAAATTGAGACGTGGTGGGCGGATCTAATGAAATGGGCTGAGGCAGAAACGGCTGCCTGGTACGAAGCAGTCAGCGGGGGGGGGGGGAGGAGAGGTGGGACCCCTGATAGCATGGAGACAACTGGTGGCCTCTATGATGGGACCCTCCCAGGTCGACCATAGTGAAGATGATACGGAAGAGATAACTGTAGTAGATACGCCTGAAGACAAGTAAATAACAACACTGAAATAGGAGTTCGAGTTAAGGGGTCGGGTGAGAAATGGACCGAAATGTTAATTTGTAATACTATGCAAGTATAATTGTGAATGTCCTTAAAGTTTGCAATGTTGGGGGTTTGTGTTGGAAAAACAATTAAAACATTTTAAAAAAAATAAATAAAATGTTTGTGTTCCGGGTTGGAACTGTAAATTGAAACTGTATGTGAACAGTGCAGTGAGCCATCAGTGGCTGGTAGCATCCAGCGTCTCTGACTGCAACACATTAGTTATGTGGTCTAACAGCGAAAGTGGCACCATAGAGGTGTGCTGTAACTTGTGTCTAATGGCCCACCTTAATGCCAGAATCTCCAACATGTGGACTTAAAAGATTAGCCCAGCCACAGGCAAGGCTTGGCTGGTGAAAGCAATTGTTTTTTTATTGTCTTACATCTGAAAACCTTTTACACTATAAAACAGCAATCATACAATACGTTGACAGAATGCATATAAATCACAAAGTATGTAAGACTAATTCAATAAAATGGGTCGATAAACCATCCAAATATATCCAATTGGTAGAAAAATTCCATTTAAATTCATGTTTGCCATAAAACATTCAATATGATTATCATTTAAATACAATTTGCTTGTCCTCTGTAGACTCCTAAATAAAAGTGTATCCTTTTCAAGTAAGTTGTCAAAACCTCCTAAAATAGGGCGAGTGCTTCTTTCCAAATACAGTAAGTACAGGCTGACTAGCAGGAGGCAGCTGTAGAGAGACTTTTCCCTCCAAGTGCTTCAGGAAAAAAACCGTCAGATATAACTGCGTCTTTGTAGTTACCCGCCGACTTCTCAGCAGTCTGTATCCATTTATCCAACAGTCCCTTTGGCATACGACCGTAATTCATAGTCCCTTGGGCTTCAGAGATGGTGGGCCCTTCCTTTAACACATCATAGTCATTCTTAGTACTAACACGGGTACATCTTCTTTATTTAGTTCAGCAAGTGGCTGAGCATTCCTCTTTTTGTTTCCATCTGGCATAAATTGCAGATGCCACCAATTTCTAGTACATTTGTGGCATATTCTTTTTTTGGTAGTGCGAGTGGAATCCTCATGCCAGACCTCCACTTCTTCTTCGAAGGAGGAATCATGCAGGGGAATTTCCATTTCCATAGACCTAGACCCTTCAAAGTTTTCAGCTTGCTCTGTCACTAAGAGTGCAGAGGATGACAACTGAGGTCTGATAAGAGGGGTGGAATAACAATCCCAGGACGATTAATTCAGTTTAACATTGCATCCCCAACTAGTTGCAAGTATGATGTCCACGACCCTGATGAAGGTTCGTCTGAGCTCTTATTGCTATTTAACCATGCTCGAGCAGCATCTGAAAATTGCATCAACTGTGAAATGGTTGTGATGGTAGCTGGTACACCCATCGATTTCCTCTGCAGGTGAAGGAATACATTGAATAATGAATTCTCATCATCTATAGAGGGCAAAAGTGTGATGGTCGCCAAAGGAAAATCAAGCAGTGTCGCCGGGGAAAGGTGAGCATGGCACGGTGACAGAAGTCAAGACTGGCCTTATTGGGAGGAAGCCTGAAATCTTGGGCTGATAGGCATGAAACGTATCTGCTTTGTCCTTCTTAGGGCAAGGGCCAGCAATTGTCACATAGAGTTGGCTGAAGCCTGGCTCTGATTTCTTTTAGACTAGTTTTACTCCTCAGGACAAACATGTGCAATTTCGAAGGCTTCATTAATTACAATGACATGAAGCCACTTAGCAAGTTTGCAGTTCAAGAGAATATCAGAAAATACCTCACCAAAACGCCACCTTGAAAGGCCGACACCACAAAGCTGTATGACTGCGACACTGCACACTTACAGAGCACTTGCCAACGCGTGCGCTTATGCACGACTTCCTGATTTTTAAAAGTCAATTGCAGGTAGGAAAGATGATAGGTGCACCAGCAAAACAGACCCAGCCAGGAGAACACGGCTTACAAAGATCCAGCTGCGAGGAGCGATTGGTCTTGTCTCATTAGTTCTATAGTACAGATCAAATTCACCTTACCATTGTGGGTGGATGGTTATGTCTTGATGTGGTCCACAAGTTGTTGGCCAGGGTTGGCAAAACCCATGATGCACCTTCGATAGTAGTTGCAGAATCCAAGGAGACTCTGTAATTTCTGCAGAGTCTGAGGTCAACACCAGATTAGGAGGGATTCCATCTTTGCAGAATCCATGGTGATGGCATGCGTGGAGACGATATATCTGATGTTTTTGATGCTCATCCGGAGAAACTGGCACTTCTCCACACTAAACTTTAGCACTGCTCCTGTAGGTGGTCCAGCACCTCTATATGCCTTCTTGTGTTGTTCTAAGGTCAGCCAGAACACAATGGCAGCACCTGCGATCCCCCCATCTTCTTAAAGTCTGCCTATTGCATTGGGATTTGGTAGTAGATACTCCCAGGGTAAAGGATTAAGAACCACTAAGACCCCATCAGTCAATCCAATATCTCGTCCACCAGGGGCATGGTGTCCTTGTCCAGAATAATGTGGGTGTTCAGTCAATGGTGGTAGAGGTACATTCGGCCACCCCTTTTTCTTCTGGGTAACGATAGAGGAGAAGTGAAGGGGCTCCTGGTTACATGGATTATCCCTGCCTGCAGATGTTCATCTAGGTAGCAGCAAACATCTTTCCATGTCTCCTGGCTTCAGGCATTGTGATTTCTCCATGAAGGGCATCTGATTGTTCACACAGACACAGTGTTCCACTCCATGGGCCTTGCAGATGTTCCAGGAGTGTTACATAAAAAATGTGGCTGCTGTGTGAGCTGTTCCCTCAGACGGTCATTGCCCCAAAGTTAAAAACTCTCCTGTCAAACTACTTCCAAAATGGGCTGGCGCTGGCACTCACTGGGACCATGGAAAAGGTCTGGTGGAAATATAATTGGTTATTTATAAATGTGCAATGATGGTAGCTCCTGGTAAGTGAATTGTCCGATTGGTCATGTTAATAATGGTTACCTTGATGGTCCTCTCTGTCTGTTGTTACCAGGGTGCCATTGTACCCATCAACTCCCTGAGAGTGCCCCACTCTCTTGTGCCTCTCTCACAAGACATTTTGGGTGTTGTTCCACATTGAATCACACTCTGCCAGGAGCCATCATTGTAGTGAGAGCAGGGATAGTGAAATGCCCAAATTGAAAATAATTGAAAATCTCCAACATGTGTAACAGGTGGTGCTCTAGAGTTGATCTGTCAGTGGGTATGACTACTGGCTAGGAGAACATGAACAGCATGATTGTATATCAAGGTCCAGTCATCTATCGATACAGTGCAACTAGTGCATTGAACATCAAGGAACTGGGTGTTTGTGCTGACTCCTACTACATCAAGTGGAAACTGCAGTCTAGACAGAATTAACCCCAAATAGTTGCTGGGGTTATCTCAGTACCAAGAAATTGCAGGGTTCCAACATGATGTGTGCCAGGGAGTTCCTGTAGAATGGCTCACACTTGATGGTCACCTTCAAGCCACTTTCCAGTAGTGCTCGAGCCTACCATCCAGCTGTGGTAATTGTCATGGTGGTGTTGGCTCTGTGAGCCCTTCAGGCATTACCCACGCTCTTCGGGTCTTAAGGAACTGTACTTGTAGGCAGTGAGGCAGCAGGCGATCTCCATCTAAATTAGACTAGCTGGTCTGAGTGGATACTGTTGTCCAGATGACTTGTCTACCGTGGTCTTGCTGTAGGTTTAGGCCCATCTGGTGGCACAGCCTTAATGTCCCATGTCTCAAACTGGTCAGAGTGTAGTACTGGTGAGGATCCAAAAGCTCAGCTTCCTGGTTCGCACTGGCATTACCCACCATTGTACGTGCTGCGGTCTTCACTGAAAAGAACCTTTCAGCGATATTGGTACAGTCTTGTGGGTTCATGCTCACATAGAAAGTGTGGTTCTCCTGCCCACACCTATGGCAGAAATGCCAGGGCTGAAGCTGTGTGGTTCATCATTGGTACTCTCAGCACTTGTGATGGTAAGACGTTGAGAACCAGTTTGTATATTCTGCTTTTTTGTTCTCAATGCGAAAGCTCAAAGGAAAGGTACATTGGTCCTTTATTGGAAAATCTTAACTTGACAATTTTATATACTTGCCACACAATCTGTATATGGAAGGTTCTGATACCTGCGTAATGTGCAGTTTGGAACAATTGTTAATCAACGATTTTGGTTGAAATAATATGTGTTTTATTGTCCTATATTAGTGAATTATTTAACAATTTTATTATTTGTATGTAACATTGTTCATTTTAATTGGATTAATTTTATTCAAATACATTTTTTTTGCCTCTGATTTTCTCGGGGCTGCCTATGCTCTTGCACGGGTCGAAATAGTTGTTGATCTCACTCCTTCGATGGTAGTGCAGAGCTTCTTCCTTGCTCTTGTGGCCTGGATGTCACAGTAGGGTGATGTTGCAGTCTACACCCTCTGCAGCTGCACGGCCTCAATGACCTCAATGGCCTGCCTTTGCGCCTCCTTCTGATGTCTCAAGTCAAGTCTAGGGTTGTTGATAGTGTCGCCAGGAGACTGTGTAGGTTGTACATTGTGTACTCCAACTATCCCTCAAACATATGCTCCGCACAGACTAGTTTCTGGAAGGTTGATGGCTTCTGGAACTGTTCGTAGAGTCACAGTTCCATCAGCATCAGCAGCACTGATCTTGCTTCCGCCATAAGCTGTTGAAGCCTGACCATGTTTAAGCTGTTTGACTCAATCCCCTTCTGATTAAAGGTCAGCTGAAAAATCAGATCAGTCCTAGTTAGGTATTCTGACAGTCTCTCATATGGTTGGAGATGGGTGAAATAGTAGTTTACCAACCGTTGCTTACCACATTCCGTCACACAATGTCTTCTGCGATGGGATCTGGCGTTGCAGCACGGGGTGCCTCGATAACTCATAGCTCAGGCCCTCACAGATTCTGGATTACTCTCCAATGCTTCTCCCAGTCAGGAACTCTTCAGTTTTGCAGCATCTGGTTGGTCTGGTCGGCCATATCTGACCTTGGTGGCCACCCATTTAAACTCTACTTTCACATGCTGGACTAGCTAATGACCAGTGCAATGCCACCACAGACTGCTGCACCTTTCACAGCAGAGCTCTAGATGGTTAAGTATTAACAATATTTCTGTGGCAGCTGCTGTCTAATGTCTGATCTACGCTGTGACCTCATGGTGAGGACAGCAAGTGGATTGGTCATCACAATGCATCTCTGAGTGAAGTTCTTCCCCTGGTTGATGTGCTTCAGCTCAACCTTATGAACATTAAAAGGGCCTGTGACTTCACAGGTGATGTGGATATGGCACATCTACTGAGACTAAAGAAAATGGGAAGGGAGGCACCACAAATGTAGTCAGACACTGTATAAGGCAGATAAGGAGTGATAGCCTCCTTCTTGTCCATTCCATAGGTGGGTTAATCAAGCTTCAGGTGCAGCTGGGTAAACCTCGAGGCCACTCGAGATCCAAAAGCAGAAAACAAAAAACATACACCAGGTGTTGCGAACGATAACCCTGTGCTGCACTCTAAATGGGATATGATCCCAGGTACCTTTATGGCCGGTTGTGAATAGGAGTCTCCAACCTGGAGGCCGCAATCCCAACTGGTTAACGTAGCAAGTTTAAATGCATAGATTTCACTACTAAAATTCCTGGTGCTTAGCAAGTGATGCACATCCGTGCAAGTAATAAAACTGTCACCCTGATTTAACACAGTCAAGAGGCAACAAGACCGTAAGTAATACAAGATAGACAGAATATTTGTCAATAACAAGATTCATAAAGAACACACTGCTCAGGTGTCAGTGTGCAAAACACAAAATAATACAAATAGACATTCATCAATATCGTTAAATACAGTGTCAAATACGAGCTGCTAATCTACTCTAATAAACCAGATTTAGTTGAATTCAAGCATTTGATATAATGACAAATAAGTACTTAATCAAATTGATGTGTGTGCAACTTATACACATGAGCAGTAACATTCCTTCTGCTCGGTCACTCATCCTAAACACTCCCAAATGTTCAAAAGTGCCAACGCGTTTCAGATTTCATTAAATCCATCTTCAGAGCAGGATGTGTAAAGTTTCATGGTATTTTTGGGATCTTCCTAGAAAGATGAAGATAAAGTAATAAGTTCTATGTAATTCGCTGGTGAGATAGAAGGTGGGTATCATTAAAAGACACCCTCATTACAACCCTGGCGTTAAGGGGTTAACGGCGCCGTAAAAGGTGGTGGCGCCGTTAACCCCTTAATGCCTGATTACGAGCTCCCTTTGCAGGTTGGAGATTTTAACGCCTGCTTTTTGCAGGTGTTAAAAACCAACTCGCAAAGGGACCTTGGTACTAAGTACGGTGCCGCAATTTGCGGCACCGTACTTAGCGCCTTCCCCATTCCCATTGAGCACTATGGGGCAAAAATGGGAATGGGGAAGGGCCATGGCGGCATGGGGAATTACCACCCCGCCAACCTCGGAATGGGGCGGTATTTCACCATTACGCCATGGCGGAGTCAGTAAGTTACCGGCATGGACCATGGCGCTATTAGCACCATGGTCCAACGCCAGGGTCGTAATGAGGGCCACTAACCTTATTGTTGAAGCAATAGGAGAAAATCACCTCAACCTGTATTGAGAATAGAAATGACAACTCTCAGTTATCAAGAACATAGGGTTTGAACTCATGTAGGCCGGAAACAATGCCAATGTCCCCACTCACCCGTTCCGAAGGCAAGTTCCTCGCCCCGGGTGTAAGTAAGCTGCTGGATGGTTAGTCCCAAGATATGCGAGCTAAAAGATTCAATGAGAGATATAGGGTACTTTAAGAAATTGGGTACTTTAAATGGATTCAACATATCAGAATAAAGAAGATAAAAGTGAATAGGCTTTTGAGGCTATCTAGATATTTCAATAAATAAATAAATCAGTTTGCACATAAACCTTGTGTATAATGGAGAGCTGGGACTTTGTCATGTAGTCAAACGCTTGCGAGTGGCGGGGGGAGATATGCTGCAGAGCATGAACAAACCGCTCGTAAATATAAACATCAAAAGGTCGCTCAGATTGAGCATGTTCTAAAGAGAGTAAGTAAAGGGGGTAGGCAGGAGATCCTGTCGTAGTAATTGTAATCAAATACCTGTAGAATGCAGCAAGACGCAGACCTCGAGCTGCCCGTTAGCCAGACGCGCTGATCGGCTCTGCGCTGTGTTAGTAGGTTTCCATGGGAGCGGCGTGCACGCACATCGCTCCCATGGTCGCCATGTTGGTGTGGGCGCCTATTCCAAGTCAAAGCATATGCATAGATTAAAAACTCTCTATGCGATCTATATTAGAGAGTCACTGTGTAATCTGTATTCGGACGCCGTGTGGGCACAACACGAGAATCCTCATGTGGCCATCCACACCACGTCAACACCAGCATTCCAGCTGATAATGGCCAAGTCGGTTGCCATGGAAACGACACGCGCACGCGTCGCGTTCCACGTCAGCCCTACAGTGTATCACACAGAGTGCCCAGTGGGGCTGCACTCATCTCTAAAATTACTGCAATGTATTCTAAGAAAAGGAAAAGAGAAACAGTGGAAAGCATAAAGGGACTGGATCCCCCTTATTAATTGCAGCGGAAGAATGGCTCGCAATGGGAACTGTAAATATTTAATGGTTGAAAATGTAGAAATGCGGGAGGCAGGGCACCACCGCAGTCATAGACTGCATGGTGCCCCACCTCTCGCCAGCAATTAATGAGTCCACGAAGGCTGGACTCCAGACCACGTGAGAAAAGGCTCTCACGTCCTGTCCTCCTAAGTGTGACATGGAGAAATAAATTCAAAGATGGTATGATAAAACCTCATATATCTTAACAGGCTCTACTCTTGTACAGTTCAATCAGTGGTAAGTATATGAATAAGGGCATCATTAATGCATCAGTATCGAAATGGCATAATTCCTAACCATATTAATTCAAGTACATTAATCCCAATGGTTTTGATACATCAGAGTCATACATCAGTCTCTATACCAATCTGTGGTATTCAAATGGACAGCTCAATCAAGAAGAAGCACATGTTGTTATACAAAGCACATCAGATTAAATTCACAGTTCATGCCTCTTGGGCTAAGGCAATCTAGTAAATCGATGCAAACAATCTCCCTCTGTAACAGTCGTTTGAATAGATCTCCCCCTCTTGAACCAACTTGCACTTGTTCTAAGATAATACATCTCGACTGAGCAATAGAATGTCTTGCTTCAACAAAATGCATTGGCACTGGTGATCTCTGGTTTTTGGTCCGAATGTTCAACTTATGTTCAGTCCATCTCAGTTTTGCCTTCCTCATGGTGATCCCCACATAGTAGAAACCACAGGGATATTTGAGTGCATAAACCACATTAGTTGAATCACAAGTGCAAGAATGTTTTAGTGTGATTGGTTTGCCTGTGTGTGGATGTGAAATCGTATTCCCCAGCAAGATGTTGCTGCAGTGCTGACAGTTGTAGCAAGGTTGTGTACCTCTGTACTGTGTTGATCCTGCCTGGTCCATTGGAGTCTCTGCTCGAATCAGGCTGTTCCTGAGAGCCCTACTATTTCTGTATGCAAAAATGAGAGGGTGTTGGAAGAGTGATTGCGTCTGGGGATCCATTTGCAGCATCGGCCAGTTCCTCTGAATGATACTCCTAATTCTTTTGCTTTGGATGTAATGTGTTGTCACGTACACCATAAAGTCATCTTTGTTCTTAACTTTAGGCGTGAACAGGGTCTCTCTCTCGATGTTAGCCACCTTCTCTTCAATTTGGAGATAGATGTCGGGTTGTACCCTCTCTCCATGATCTTGTGGCATAGGGTAGCTGACTGTCTCACATACTCTGATTCCTCTGAGATATTCCTCTGATAGCGTAATAATTGGCTTAATGGTACGCTGTCAATTGTCCTGTGTGGGTGGAAGCTTGTTGCCAACAAAAGGCTATTCCTGTCCGTTGTCTTAGTGAATATCTTGGTCCCCAAATTGGCTCCTTTGGTGTAGATTTCCACATCCAGGAAGTTGATCTTAGATTTGCTTGTTTGTGTAGTAAACTTAATTTGTGGATGCATTGCGTTCCTCATGGAAAAGAAGTCTGCTAATTCATCATCCCGGCCAGACCAGATACCAAATGCATCGTCTATGTATCTTACATAGATGGTTAAGTGCTGTAGCCACCTTGCCGAAGTCAAAACATGTTTGGTTTCTAAGTAGTACATATAAGTGTTCGCGTAGGCCTGGGCCATGGCTGCCCCCATGTTGGTACCCAAAAGTTGCAGATAGTATCTGTCCTGGAATCTGAAGACGTTATTCATGAGTACCAACTTGAGTAGTGTTAGTACAAAGATTTTGTCCCCTTTGCAATTGTCAGACCTCAAAAGCATCCATTCAACTGCCTCAAGGCCTGCTTCATGTGAAATATTTGTATAACGGGACGTGACCTCCATTGTAAATAGAGTATCCCTTTCATTCACAAAGTCAACCTCCTTAAGTTTTTTTAGGAAATGCATTGTATCCTTGATATATGTAGGAGTCTCCTGTATAAGGGTTTGTAAAATCTTGTCCAGGTATCTCGCAAGCGGTTCCAGAAGGCTATCTGTTGCTGCTATAAGGGGTCGCCCGGGTGGGTCCACTAGCCTCTTGTGAATCTTCGGCAGGATATACATCACTGGTGTGATTGGATATGTCTTTTCCAGGAATTTGCGAGTCTTTTCAGAGATGACCTCTCTATTTTCTGCCTCATCCAATACTTCCTTGATCAGGTTCTTCACTTTCTCTGTTGGATTGTAATCAATTTCTTTATAAGTTTCTTGGTCAGACAGTTGCCGTTCCACCTCTGCGATGTATTTGTTCTTGTCCATTAGGACAAGTGCATCACCCTTATCTGTTGGTTTGAATATAATCTCCTTGTTGGTCAGCAGTCTCTTGAGGGTGTGTCGTTCACTCACCGTAAAGTCTCCCCGTCCCTTGGATTTAAAGGGGATTTTCTTGAATTGATCTAGTACTGTTTTTTCAAAGACTGTCAAAACGTGATTGTTAACTGGAGGATTAAATGTACTCTTGGGTGCAAGTTCCTCCTTTAAAGGAGGTGCAGCTCCAAATGCCTCTTCATGTTGCTCACCGCCACTACACAGTTCACCATGCCAAAGCTAATGGATTGCTTATAATAAAGGCAGTAGTTTCCTCTATACCATATTATGTATACTTGCCCATAGAGGCACTATGACTGTTATTCACCACGCCCAACCGTTGGGGGGCGTAGCACCAGCCAAAGAAGCCTTCTGCTCTCCATAGTTTAAGGTGCCACTGGCACTGAATGGGCAATGTATCTGGGTTTTGGTTGTATAGCCAATCTCACCACTCTTCTGCACTCCATCCCTTGTAAGTGCTGGGAATCTCCTCCTCACCACCACCAGATAAAGCTGTGTTTGCTGCATGGTATCTAGCAGCTTCCGGAGACATGTGCACATGATACACAATCCTGTGCACTAGAACACATACTTCCTCCATGCCCCTTTTCTTCTACCCCCCTTTAATCTCTTACCACAGCCCTCCACAATGCAGAACTCCTCAGGCCATCCCTCCATTGTCCTCCCTCCTTCTTCCTTCTCTTCCCTGGAAGGCAAAATCGTCCCACACACAGGACCCTGCGATCTGCGTAGGGGGGATTGTGGTCATCCCTCCTTTGGATTCCACGGGGCATGACTTTCCCTCTCCACCACCTTTCCTCCTCAACCTGCTGCTCCTCCTTCCCTTCAGGTAGATCCACTACCTGCTAACAGACCTCTAAAGGCTGTTCGCCCCTTCCTGACTGAACTCCTCTAATATACAGCTGCACCATCCCACTCCTCCTCTACGCCTCCACACCCAATCACGACCCACCCAACCTCATCCAGGGTACTTTCTTCAGTCACCCACTACTTACATATGGGTAACATGCCCAGCTGCCACTCCACTGCCTCTTTGGGATCACCCACAAGGCCCTTCTCCCCTTCTTCTCTAGGAACATCCACATGAGGCCCACCCTTCCCTGCCTCTGTTCTTATTGTCACCACTGGGGCCTCCTCTAATGAGCCTACTTCCTCTCCCACTCATATGCCTGTCACAATGCATTTGCCTCCTCCACCAACTCAGATGACTGGCAGTGCTGTGTGGGCTTGGGCTAAGAGCCAGAGTTCAAAAAGAGTATGAGGCTTTCTCCCTCTTTATCTATCCTAGGCGAACGCTCCTCCTGCTGCTAAGAGAAATGCAGATCCTCTCCTCCTCCTCCCTAGCCTTCTTCACCCATGTGAGTACATCAGAAATTTGTCAGTGACAAAAACTTGCACCATTCTCATGGTAGGATGAATATTCACAAAAAGATTAATATGCTACCACCAGTCCAGATTTTAGAAGGCTGTCCAAGCCAAATCTACAGCACAAGTAGAGGTAGGAGAATATTTGGCTACGTGGACACATTGCAGACTAGGCTCGAACTCTAGTTTCAACACTTAAAAAAAGTGTGTTATCCCTGGAAAAGGTGTATATCCCTGTGCCTTGTTCACCAAATATGGGAGTCCATGCAATGTCCCAGTATAGGCTTTCCACAAAAGCCCACACATGGTCTGGGCCACAGACACAGAAAACACACTAATACAAATATTTGAGAATATTTTTAAATCAATGGTACTCTCTCTGGCCTATGATGCAGTGGACAATGGCATACCTCTACGCCATCTAGAAAGCATCACAGGGATTACAGGTACAGCCCTCACATGCGACTCTCATCCTTGCTCCTGGTGTCCTTTGAGCCACCGGGCCAGGCTGTAGGAAGATGACTCTGAAATCCTGATATGTCTTAATCATACTATGAGTAAGACTGTGGACATCTCGGCATGTGTGGTACACAAAATGGCGCCTAGTGTTATTTTTCAGTAGTGGGGCATGAATCATTCCCAGAAATGAATATCCAGGCATGCTCTAGTGAAAAAATACCTTACAGTTTACAATCAGTTCTGTAGAGTATCTCAAGAAAAAATCCCATGTATGCTTGCTCAGCAGGAGTACATAGCATTTGACAACACATTTTCATGATCCTCTGCACACAATATTTGCCAGCACTGGCCCTGTAAATCATAGCTTCATTATGAATGTGCCCATAATATATGACCCCGCTGCCACTGCAAAAAGCTTTCATGGTGGTGGAGCCCATGCTATATGTCATTATTGCCACTGCAAACGACTCTCCTGTCTCTGTTGTCCACACTATATGTAATCATTAACACTATAAAAGGCTTCTAAATATTGTTAAGCACACTGTATGTAATCAATGCTTCTGTACAACCCATCCCCGATGCTGGTATCCACTAGTCTGGGACAGCACGTGCAAGGAAAAGGAAGGGGAGGAGATGATGCCTGTCTAGCTGATCCATTCTGGCACACAGGTGAACCAAAAAAGCAAGGATGCCACACATCACATATTTAAAGTGCTATGAAATAATGTGGGTTTCTACAGAACCATACAAGAGCATTTATTTGGGGACATGACATAATTAAGAAACCGTTTCAAAGGTGGGGCCTATGGAAGTGCGGGGGTGGCCTAACCTAACAAATACTCCCATGTCTTAGTATGACCGATTTGAGAAAAAAAGATTCCATTACATTAAAACATAAAGTACCCAGCAAAGCAACATACTTAGCCATTACCCACAAGCATATTTGTCTGGTACAAGTAGAATCTGTAGCACCCTTCCTATACATGATTACCAGGGAAACATATTATACCTCTTGCCAAACGGCACAAGGCTACAGTACTAGTAACCCCTCCACCTACCAGTGTCCACTTTCTTCTGCCAAATGGAATGTAAGCGCTCATAACGTATTATTGGCCCAGACTCACAACAATACACTGCACTGAATACCTCAATCACCTCCCTACTCCACCACTGCCTCGCTGCTTAGTGTTGCTTGCTACCTCTACTTTACAAGTAGCTAGTCTGTACCTTTCTAAAAACACGTCTGGTCTTTGCACCACTTCCAAATGATGCTATAATCTAAAGCAACACGTACAATGTCAGAACAGAAACAGGTATCTGTTCATTTGTTCTGTTTATACAGGTTTAGATCCCTGACAATAAAGGTACATTTGGCTTTCTTTGGTCAATATATTTGCATATCAGAATCCTTTGCAACATTGCACTCACATTGTGGGGGTACGCATAGAAGGCATCTTCACAGCTTAATTTGTTTTTAGCAGTGGAGTTGCTTTGTGACACTCCCCATCTAAGCATAAGGGAGGTAAGCAGTCTGCTTTTAAAGCAAACTTTGCAGGTGCTTAACAAGGCCCATTTGAAGTCCTGCATACATTATTTGTTCTGGGTAGCTCATATGCAAACTTGACTGCCCTGTGCAGTGCAGCAACATGCCAAGAAATCAATGGGAGTTTGCACCCTATACAAACTCCATTCATTTAAACATGGAATTCCCCTAGTCAACAACATTTGGAGAATTTAGAAGCAGGTTTCTCTATGGATTAATATATGTTGTATTAAAACTGTCAATTTACAGGGATATAAGTAGCAATGCACCCTGGATCCACTCCTAACCTATATTTACCACTCAATAAGAGATCAGGACTTACAGATATCTGGGACACATTCTGTCTTGCATCAGCCCAGCCTACACTTCAAATACATGGATTTTTCCAATAAAAAGAAAATATAATTGCCTGCACTCCCTTCCTACAATGATCTGCTGTACCCCTTCTCAGCTTTTCATAGTTAAACCTTGTTCGTTCTCTAAGCTTGCAATCTCAAGCCGATTCAGCGATATATTGCCTTTCCTCTGACAAGTGATAACTGTCATCTGCCGAGCCTAATGGGGGTTGCTTCCGACGTAAGCGACTATACCAGTAGTTCCAGCACGTCGTTTTCATACGTGCTGTGACGGTCTAGTGGTCGCCCAAGATGGCGGCCGCTAGGAGGCACTAATTCACTCCTCTCCCAACGACCGCCGCCTTGCAACCCCCACACATTTTTGGCTTGTGCTACTTTTTAGGTGAAATGCTAGTTTTTCTGCTTTCACGGCTTACACCGAGCTGCTCTGCTTCCTTTCGGTTCGCACCTCTTGCGATCCGCTTTCCTTTCCTTTTTCTCTGGCTCCCACTCCTTACCTTACTTTGGCTCCGGCTGCTATTCTGCTTGCTCCGCTACTCCGAGGTGAGCCTCTCTCCCTGCTCTCTCCCCCATCTTGGGTTTCTTTGCTGCCACTCCACACGGTACCTGTTATCTCCGTACCTCAGTCTTCCACTACGAAGAACTTGCTACAAGACCTACTTTCTCCTACCTGTGGAGTTCCTCCTACCAGCATTGTCGGCGGTTACCTGACATCTAATCTCCTGGAAATCTCTTGTGTGTCAAAGGGTTTTTTCTGCCATCGAGGCTTTTTCCCTTACTGCCTGGACACGGGAGAGGAGCCTCAGGACTGCTTGTATCAAAGCATTCACTGTGGCTTCCTCTCGTGGGAGGCAAACTTCATCTAAGGAGAAGAGGAATTATTACACACGTCGCCATCTCAGCCCCGAGGATTTGGAGAACTACGAAACAGGTGAGGCGAGTGGGGAGGAAGAAGGGCTAGGAGCCAAGGCTAAACAAGACAATAACAGCTGATACTTGTTTTAATTTAGCACTTTGAACCGGTTTACATATCACTTAAAGCCTGCAGGATAAAACAGCAATGGCATTGCGTCCGTCTCAAGCAATCTGCCTTAACATTCTTACCACTCTAAATCAAAGTGTAAGGGCCATTAATAAAGTAGATATTCACCTCCTATGCACATTCACGCACACAGACTCATTGAAAAATGCTGCACACCCATGCTCAGATACACAAAAAAGCGTGCATAGACACCCACCCACATTTCTGTCTCACAGACATGCACACCATTTTTTGTAATCTTACCTCTCTACTTGGTCAGGCCACTCTGAAGCTTTGCCTCCCGGATGCCACACTAAGTGCCATCAAATAAGGTGCCAGGAAGTTCAGAGTCAAGTTTCAAGGCCATGAGAATGCATCTGTTTTGCTTAGTATACAACCCAATGAGAGGAGTCTGTGTAGGAGCCACCTTTAGTTCCTGGTTTCCTGGTTTCCTGGTTCCACAGTTTAAAATGTAAATACTAGATGAAACTTCTTCTTCTCCTATTCCATCTTCAATATTAGTACCACCAAAACTATTTCTGCAAAGTTGTTATTCAAGGGGTAAACTAGCACAGTGTTCAATTAATCTGGCTTTCAAAGGACCAATCCACATGTTACAGCACCCTGACAAACTATAAGAGAAGTCTTGATTGAAACATATGTTCATAACATAACTATGCATCACGTTGTCAGAAAAAAGAAATGAGGTTGAGACAGTCGCACACATGGATGCAGGAGCGTGCAGATTGGGCACACATCTCAGCAACAGTCACTCAATCTGCAGGACTACCATTCCAGATTTGTACCTATCTCACCACCCTATGTTCCTTACCCATAACTTTCCGGTGTCCTTCTTCTGCACCATATCCTTGATGCCCCTTCCTTAAAATTAACTTTAAACTTCCATCCCTTTTTGCTCCATCCCTTACAGCTTACCTCAATCCCCTTCCCTCACCTTGCACACACAACATTCACTTGACTGCATTGCTCAGTCACCAATTCCTTATCACTCATCCCCAGCATTGCTATGGTTCACATGTAGCTGGTAGACGATCTTGATTTGCTAGCCAGCCTCAGCCAGACATTTATTTATTTGTTTTATTTGTATTGCGCTGGTAGCTCGCAAGCTTCGGGCGCAGGGACATGAACATGAAGGACAGAAATAAAAAAACTAGGCGGAACAAATAATACAGGACATTAAAATAATAGAAAGAGCAGAAGAAGAAAGGATTCTTGGCTTTATTTAAAGATGTGTGTTTTCAATAGTTTGCTAAAACGTTGATAGTTTGATTCCAATCTTAGCTGAACTGGGAGGTTGTTCCATATGCCAGCCACTGATACGGGTAAGGATTTACCTGCACCGTTTTTGTGTCTGAAAGGGGCCACAGCAATCAAGCCTTGATCCCCCGATCTTAGCTTTCTGATGGGTGCGTATTGAATGAGTTTGGATTTAAGGTATGCGGGGGGCTTTACCATAAATGCATCTGTGTGCCAGTGTGAGAGATTTAAACTTGACCCTTTCCTCTATTTTTAACCAATACAGTTCTTTTCTCGCTTCACTGATATGCTGGTTTCTGATTTTCTGTTTGATGATTCTTACTGCATTGTTTTGTAAAACTTGGTAGCTAAGATAGCATTATTTGTTAGAAACTAGGATGAGAGCATTGCCGTTGTCCAGGCGAGATAGGAGCTCAGGAGTCCAGGAGATAGGACATGACAAGAAGCTACCTTTGGGTTCTTAGTAGTAACTAGCTGTTCCCGGCCACGCTCTTCTGTGGCTCAGTCTGGTTAAATGGAAAAGAAAGAAAAGAGAAAGCACACATTTCTAATATGTTTAATTTCACAATGCTTGTGGGTATACAATATTTTTTGTTTTTCCATTGTCTGTGCAGATATGCCGACTGTAGAACACACAACACATAATTGTCCATGTGAGAAGTAATACGTGTCTATATCAAAACTGCACAATTCTAACGATTGGCCTTGAGCTTTGTTGATAGTGATTGCAAACACAAGTTGGCATGAATTGAGCTGTTACGATTTCTGCGCCGAACAATGTCATTTGGAAGCATGAGTTGTATTTCCTGATGTTATATAGGAAATGCTTTGATTCGGCAGTATATCCGGCATGCAAAGTTTTTAATGGCTCTGGCGGCTCTCCAAGTTGAGGCAGTTTAACTTTCCCGGTGGCGCAACACATTCTTTTAGTTTCTCCATTAATTTTTAGAGCCTTGCAATGAGGACACACTTCAGTCATGGTGCCGATGAGAACATGTTGGCTCAAACTATAATCATCAGCTGGGCTGGACCGAATGCAAGGCGATTGCAATCGCGTGATTGCTGAGCATGGAGTCATGTCTGACGCTGATCTGCTGTTTCTCGTTGACGTCTTTCAGCCACTCTCAGCCTGTCGCGTTCATTCTGTTGAGAACGAAGCAGATCTGAAGCTGCTTTTACGCCCAACAGATGGCGCTGTTTTTCAGTAAAATATTTAGTATAGTGTGTGTTGCTTTGACGTCCAACAGATGGTGCTGTTTTTCAGAAAAAGCATGTTTTTACCTGTCACAGATGTGAAATCTATGTATAGTAGGTATATAAAAACATGCGCCTATTCGAATGCAATGTTGTGTCAAAATTTCAAAGCAATCAGTGAAGAACTTTCAGAGATTTAAGTTTTTGAACAAACACACATTTACATTTTTATGTATATAGAAGATTGTGGGTATTGGGTCTGCACCTGGACAATACAGAGGGAAAAACACAGAGAGTATTTGGCTTTTATTGTGCTCACAGGATGCACTTTCTAAGCATGTCGGATTTATATTTCAGTTCATGGAAGCAGAGGGAACAGCCACACAAGGAAAGTGAAGTGTGTGTGTGTTAAATAGCAGGCAGGAGTCAGTAATTCAGGTTAAATCAAAGAAGGGGTTTATTCAGGTTTTACGACCGAATTTGCAGCTTGTATAACTCATATGACAAATAATGCAAAGTAAATAGGCTTCTCACTGGCACTGTGCTTTCAGAAAGAAATTGCAGCTTTTGAAACTTAAATCACCAATAATGCAAAAATAAATAGGCTTCTCGCTGGCACTGTGCAGTAAAGAAAAATCCCGCCTCCGATTCCTTTAAATCAGAGTTCAAGTGTCCAGGGGAAGAAAGGTATAAATCTTGGCGAGGAGCAAAACAAACTTCAAATGTTCATTGTCGGCTTTTCAGTCCTGCACCTCACTTGCACTGGCCATATCACGGAACATTCCCCTTTTTTCTGCCGGCTTTTCCTCGTGAGCCGTGTTTGAACAAAGAAGGAAAATAAAGAAAACAAAACCACGAATGTTCCTCCCAGACGGCGTTGTGCTCTCGCAATTAGAGCTCTGCTCGTAAAATGTCACAGGAGTTCCAAGAGCACCCTTTCCTTGACGTCTTTGTTTTCGCTGTGGTTGTCCGGATCCCTGGTTTGAATGTGCGGCTGTATGGGCTTCCTCGGTCCCAGGGATAGATTGACCTAGTATGCCCACTCAAATCCACTGACGTCCGGGCTCCACTCCTCTGTGCCTGCACTCGGCTACTAGATGAAAGAATCGGGAGAGCTAATGAGTTCCAGGTGGCTGTTTTTAACCGCATCTCCCCTCCACCCTCTTCACCTTCAGGTGTGCGCAATTCCTTCCACCTTTCCCCAGTCAGTCCCTCCCTTTCCCTCTCCACCTTCCGAGGCATTGGTTTTTCTGCTTCTTTGTTTTTATCATGGCTCAGTGCAACTTCCATATCCCGTACTTTGCCCACCTCGTATCTCTTCCTGCCACGGCTATAGGGAAAAGGGAGCCTTTCCTTCCTGGTATGCAACCCCCTTTTATTCATTTTTAGTTTAAAAGGAATATATTTGTGCTGACCCAGAGGCATTATGGGAGATGTAGTCCATGGTCTGACATCCCCTGTTGGAAAACTTCTTGTAATTCCTACCAGTGACATATTGACCTTTCTCGTGTTTTTATTAGTGGGAGTCACTGTTCTTGGTGACTCAGGATTACTCGACTTAACTCCCTGGTTGGAGTTTCCTTGTGGTTTTTCTGTTTCTCCTGGCCATTGCCGGCCAACCCCACGGGCACCGGGGTTTCCAGCCTCACAGTGTGCTTATGTTCAGTTTGTATGACAGTGGTGATGTATTTGAGAGCATTTGACACTGGGTAAAGTATAGGCAAAAGGGTGTATCTGTGTTCATGTAACTATTTATTATGTTTTTGATTTGCATGTGTGTCCTTTTTGGTGACGTAACATTGACAAGACAAACTGAAAAACTTAGGGAGTCATTCATAGTTGGGTGGCAGTGGTAAAATCAGTGATAATTGCCCATTAGAGCCAATTTTACTGCCTGTCGATTCAGGGTTTGAGATACCACTGGCAGTATTACATGAGAATACTGGCTGCAGTATTTTAGGCAGTAACTCCAAGAAAAATCTGCATATGTGTATGTCCTGATGAAGGCCCAGTACAACACTTAAAAAGATGATCACAAGGATGTGCACATCTTCGCTATAGGGCCGAAACACCATGTGTCGACAAAATACCTTATGAGAATAAAACATCCTGGTGTGAACTATATAAAGCGGAAAGAAAAATCAATTAATGTTGAACCTCTGGGCAATATTGGAACACATCAACCACTGTGAAATGTAACAATAAAATGATTCCATTTATGTATATCAAAGCAAGAGAATCTATTATCTTGATTTGAAAAACGAATGTGGTAGTGTTCTCATACCAAATATATACTAACTATGAAAAATTCTCTGAAAGATGTCACTCGCATACAAAGCACTCCCCAATACTAACCCCACTTTGCACTTACGAACTTTAAAGAGCAATGAGAATTTGAATGCCAATACTTTGCTCGCTAAACAAAACATAATGTTAAATGTTATATGTATATGAAAATGTAAGATCTTCAGTATATGAATGCTGTTAACATTTTATAATAGTTTATTGAATGTGTTTTTCCAATTGAAAATAAAATTAACAAAAAAAGTTATTAAAAAGAAAAGGATAAATGACTCTCAGAGCAGCATTTTAGGGGTAGACCATTTGTGTTTTCAGTTAAGTAGCGGACTGTCAAGACATTGTCCATCTTCAACACAATCCAAATTGGCCCAATTTTGTAAAAAATCATATTTTATATATATATGTGCAGACGTATCCCTTCAATACACCTCTAAACGTGTTTACAAGGGGCCATGGTAAGGGGGTGAAAAGGTGTAAATGTATGATGCTCCCCTCACCGGTGGACTCATGAATTGACCCCTGTTTTGCATAGGATAAAACATGTGCATTAGTGGTTTGAAACACTACTGTACATAATCTCTTTGTACTTCCACATTGAAGCTGGAAATGGCTGAAAAAAAATGATTTAAAATTATCTTTTTATGTTTCCACTGATGGTGGTGGTAATTCTAAAATACCCACAGGGCTTACCCAGTAAAAAAAAAAAAACCTCTCCTGGCAGATGTGGTAATTTTCTCCAGCAGCATTTAATTACAAAAAATCTGCCCAACACTGAATGACCCCTTTAGTTTGTAGCATAATAACAATTCATAACCGTATTTGATATCTTTTTGTGCATATTTTTTAATTGTGTCCAAGAGTGAGTACCACAAACAATCTAACAGCAATTTTATCATTACTATGGATGCTATTCAGACTGCTATTAAACACTTTTTGTAATAAACACATCAGTGATCATTAATCTGCCCTTCATACAGCCCGCATCTGCGTGGCACACTCCAACACCAATTGCAAAAGGTTGAAATGTTGGTGTCATTTATGACTCAGACCAGTCTGTCAAATGGCAGTTGAAAACAGTTGTTTGAACCCCACACAATTGTAGCCCGTGGCCTAAAAGTGCCCCGGCTAGATTGGGCTACATGCCTGTCTCCAAAGGGAAAGCTAAGAGACACCAGGGCTGTGAATAAAGTACTTTAGTTTATGTAATGTATGTTTAATTTTATGTAGTGTGTGTTTACTGCTATAGACTAGTCTATCCTGCCCACCATGGTGCTGGATGAAATGTGGAGGAAAATAAATAGGACAGAACTTCCCTGCCCAAGAATGAGATTTTCAGTGTTGTAGTCTAGAAGGTGAGGACAAAAAACATTAGAAATGAAAAATAAAACCATTAGGTGAGAAGAGGGGAGAAAAGGAGAAGTGAAAGAAGAGTGGGGGCGAGAAAAGAAATAACTCTCTGTGCCTGCAGCCTCAAGTGCCCCAAACCCCAGGGCCTAATGACAATTTTTGCACTGAGTCGTGAGAGCTGTGTGACCTGGTGTGTGAACTGTGGGCCCGGACTGCATGACCGCAGCAGCCTTGGCACCTACAGGGCTGTGGCAGCTGTCAGCCAGCACAGGGGGCAGACTGGACAGCCCGTGGGCTTTTTAATTCCCTGTATCATCCATGTATTGGTGTATGGCTATATCGGGATCTTTGAGAAGTGTGTCCAGAGACTCCATGTAAAGGTTAAAAGGGATCGATTAGATGATGGAGCATTGGGAGACTCCCAGGAGACTGACAGTCAGTTACAATGCAATGCTTTCATCTGGACAGCCTGGTGTCTGCCCGTAAGGTAGCAGGTAAACGATTTCAGGCAGTTCCAAAGAATCCCATCCTGTCTGCAAAGAGAGATAGGAGGATGCTGTGGTTGATGGTGTTGAATGCAGCTGAAAGATCAAGGAGAGTGAGTCACCCTTATCCATGATTTGGAGGGGATCATCCTCCACCTGGATGCAGGTTGTCTCGATGCTACACCTGGTGTTGAACCAGACTGATAGTCAAGTCATTTAGGAGGTGAAGTTGTTCAATTCTGCTGAGTAGTAGTTCCAAGATTTTGCCAATAAACAGGAGATTCATAATGGGCCGGTAGTTGACCTGGTCGTCTGTATCTATGTTTTTTTTCAAAAGAGGTTGTATGGGTCCAGTCTTGAGACTGTACATGAAATTAGTCTTATTTTGGGGGGGCACTAACGATGCTGAGGAATGCATTGAGCACCGGGCCCATCAGTTGTTTTATGATGGAGGCCAAGATGATATTGTCAGTGTAGGAAGTAGGTTAGAGGGAAATAAGTGTTTTTAGGAGGACTGAGGGAGAGAGTGGATAGAATTGGGTCCAGAGGGGCAGTGTGTGTGTTGGAATGCAAGAGAGGCTGATGCTGTGGAAGGTTGATGTGATGGTATTTCAGATTTGGTCTATTTTTTCAATAAATAATGTGTTGATTCCATCGCTTTTTTCCTGAGTTTTTGGCACCTAATGTTTGGGTGAGGGTTTGGTACAATGCTTTATTACTTTAAAGAGGGCTTTGTTCCTGTTAGAGGCAGCCACAATTACTTAGCAGCTCTGGCATCTTAAAGCGGACTTGCTTTTGTCACATCCGCTGAAGAGGAGTCTCCCACCCCTTCTTTTAAACATCTCTGTACTTCAACCATCCAAGAAGATTTTGTTGGACCATGTTGGCACCACTGTTATTTCAAAAGTCCTCCACTTGTGAGGTGAATAGAGTCAGTCAAATGCAGAGGCAAGCTCTGCCCCCTAATCATCCACAGGGTACATTGGGGGTTGCCTGCTGCTGGAGCAATACCTGCCTCTCTGCCATCCACACTGGTACCCAGGACCTCGGTGTGCTGAAGGACCCCAGCATGTGTGTGGCAGCCTCCAAGAGTTTGGGATCCAGAGAAATGTACTACTCTTGCCCCCAATGCCCTGGAGTGAGGCTCACATCTCCTGAGGGCCTAGACAGCCAGGGTTCCTGTCCTTTTTCTGTTGAACCACTGCAAGCCATAATTGGACTCCAATTGAAGCAAACTTCGAACTGCAGTTCCGCTTATTTGAACAAGTGTGCCACCACACCAGCTAAAGTGCCTTGTTCCTTCAGCTCGAGGGAATAAGCATTGCTGCCCCCGAATTTCTCAAACTGCCATTCAAACCACTAGCCTCTTAATCACCAATCCAGTCGATGATCAAACTGACCCTGTTATTATGACTGAACTCTGTCCTTCGAGTCAAAGCATCAAACCTCGACTGTCAAACTGAACCTGCTGACATCCATGATCCGCATCTCTCTACCATCACTTTGAATTGCAGTTTTGTTCAGTTTGACCCCACCTTGACATCTACTTGCCACTGGACTACTGTGACTGCCGCATTTCAAACTAAATTAAACTGCTTAACAGCACAGAGAAGCCAGGTTTGTTTTTGTTGAACCACCAACACATTGCAAATATATTATTGAGTTATAACTGTCCCACTAGTCCACTTTGGGTCTTAGAATCTGGCTACATCACATCAATCTCCTTTTGCAACCCAAGAACATATCCTTTTGGAACATTGTGGTTTATATTTCCTTAGCCCTTTCTGCTGTTTGCTAACTGGCCTCTTCTGTGTTCTTTCATCAGGAGTGGGGTTTTGTAGGGTCTGTAGTGTTTTTTCATCATTATTGCATATAGTGTCTTTAATTGAAGTATCTATATATGGTTATAGAACCTTAATTGGACATTACTATATTTTGGACTGTTATAGTTCTCTGTTTGGGTTGCTACTGTTTCACATCCATATCCCGCTTGAGAGTATAGCCTTCCTGCATCCCACGTTACCACAAAAGGTGAAGGAGGTACATCTCTTAACTGTGCAAGTTTTACCTTTATTATTAGGTTGGCTCTTGGTTTGTAGAAGTGTGAGGGTTGAGTAGGAGCTTTAGCCTCTACTCTTGCTTGTGCTGCAGCCTGGCAGAAGTCAATTCACCACAGAATTCTGAAATACATAAATCAGAATCATTGACTCTACTAGCAGAATTCAGTGTGCTTTGGCTGATATGGGGTTTCTGTAATAGGACCAGGTCACTTTCCGTGACAGGGTCAAGGGTCGTTCCATCTCATTAGGGATCAAGGACCCCAGGAGTGTGGGAGATCTGAGGGGAGCTGCAATCCCTGGCTCCCTGGTATGTGTGGATCCATGTATGCACTGCGATGACTTTATCTCTGACTCAATGCCTATCAACCTTTAGCCTTGTGATGTAACTGTCATCCGCCGAGGTGACTGGCGGTTACTTCCGTGTTGGCGGCTCCTTCGCGGAAGACAGACCCGCTAGTTCCAATATGTTCTTTTGATACGTATTGTGCAGGTCTAGTTGTTTCCAATATGGGGGCCGCTGGGAGGTACTAAGCCATTGCAACCCCCGAATTGTGGCTAGTGCTTCTCCTTTGAGTCTAAATGCTAGTGCTCTGTATTCTCGGCTTGTGCTGAAGCTGCTCTCTTTCTCTCCAGTTCACGCCTCTTGCGTTCCGCTTCTTACCTCTCTCTCTCTCTCTCTCTCTCTCTCTCTCTCGTATCTGGCTGTCGGTTTGCGCACCTCTGGCTACTCCTCCTCTTTCCTCGCCCAGCGCTTCTCCTGCAGCGAGTGCTTTCTCCTGGTATGCTTCCGCTGTTTCCTTCCTCTTCTCTTACCTTTTATTCCGCTCCTTGCAGTTTGTTTTGCTTCCATTGAACTCCACCTTTCTTAAGTGTAGTTCTGAGTACGTAGGTCCTCCAGATTCTTATTTTGCACCTCTCGGCCCACCTTACTTCCTGCTCATAGGGTCTACTAAGAACTTTCCCGACCGGCTCCATCAGCTGATATTTGTTACTCGGATTCCAGGAACTTAGACTCTACATCACGGCATAAGGGTTTTTTATGCCTTTTTAACTTTTTCCCTTATAATGGCCTTATCAGGGGAACGCAGCATCAGGACTGCTGTTTTGTAAGCATTCACTGTGGCTTCCTCGAATCCAAGTGATGTGACCGAATGAAAAATTATCGAGGCTGAAATATCCGAAAACAAAGTGCTCGAATGACCAAAAGTTTGAACACTTTGTTTTCGGACATTTCAGCCCCGATAATTTGTTAAAACACACATTCTCTCTCACACACACACACACAACACACCCATAACACCCCCCCCCCACCCACACCCCAGCATACCCCCACCCATACCACCAACATAAAGAAACCCCACTTACCTTCACCTTCACGCTGGTTCCTGCAGCGCCAGTTCCCTTTCACTTCTGTGATTGGGAACTGGCGCTGCAGGGTCCTTTTCTTTTCCGGTTTATTTTTGTATTTTTTATTTTTTCACGGACGGCTGCAGAGGTGTCCCCCGCATCGCCCGCTCACTATACCATAAAGTATAGTGAGCGGGGCAATGCGGGGGACACCCCCCCAGCCCTGTTTTTTTTTCTTTTTTTTTTCCACGGACGGCTGCAGGGGTGTCCCCCGCAACCCCCGCTCACTATACCATAAAGTATAGTGAGCGGGGCAATGCGGGGGACACCCCAGCAACCCCCATTTTTTTTTTAATGCTACCACCAGAGGATCGAACTTTTGGTGTTCGATCCTTTGGTGGTAGCATTTTTAGAACGTTTGGTCGTTTCGACCTTTTTTTCGGTCATTTCGACCTTCATCCAAAAGGGAGAAAGATTATCTGGCCCATCACCACCTATGATCGGAAGACTTGGAACCCTTTGAGTCAGGTGAGGAGAGTGAGGCGGAAAGAGGGTCAAAGAAGACCAGAGAACAGGTCAGTTTGCAACACCCAATAGACGCAATGTCAGCCGAGGAGCAAGTCCAGGAACTCTGGAAGGCCATTCAAGGAAAGTCCCAAGAATTAAAGACAGTGAAGGCAGAAAATGCTGTACTTAAGCAATTAGCCACGGCACGTGAACCTCCACCTGTAGAATTGCCTTCTATGTCACTTCCCTCTGGGAAGTTTGATGGATCTCCCAAGAAAGTAAAGGAATTTTTGGAGGGTTGCATAGCATACTTTACATTCAGACCTTGTTCCTTTGCTACGGACCAGTCACAGGTCGGTTTCTTGATTTCCAACATGACTGGTAATGCGCTGGGATGGGCCACCCCATTGGTAACAAGTGCCAATCCGATTTTGCAGGACTTCCGGGTTCCAGACTTTACTTAAACAGACCTTTGAAAGACCAGAATTGACGTTCACGGGTTGTGAAGACTTATTGGATGTTCGACAGGAGTCTCCCGACGTCTTATCATGCATCTCTACCTTCAAGATCTTGGCAGCTGGAGCTGGATGGCAAACCCAATATGCCATCTTCCGAAGAGGATTAAAAGAAGAGATAAAGGACGAACTCGCTAGATCTTCTCCACCGCAACGTTTTCAGACCTACTGTCATCCGTATTGCATATTGAGTATCGACTTCAGGAACGACGCTCTGAACTCCGTAGACACTGGGCTGCAGTACATCTCTCTGAACCCATGGCTTCCTCATCACCTTCACCCTCCTCCTCCCACTCTCATGAAGAACCCATGCAGATTGGAGCTACTAGAGGTCCTCTTTCAACAGCAGAAAGAAGATGAAGAAAGGAGAAGGGACTTTGTGCCTATTGCGGTTCTGATCAACACCTCCTCAAAGACTGCTCTGAAGTTCCAACTAAATGACAGGGAAACAATCTCTCTCAGCGCCAGTAGGGACTAGGTTCTGAGGGGCATCCTGCGAATCACTCAGTCCCTACGTTTCACTCTCAATCTCCGCCCCCGACATCCATGAGGATTCCAGGCTAATGGTGATTCCTGTACTCATCGACATCAACAACAAGTCAGTGGAATCCCTAGCCCTCTTGGATTGTGGTGCTGCAGGGAATTTTGTTGACACTCTATGGGCAGAAAAGGTGGGCCTTGGAAGGGTAGCCCGCAAAGAAGATCAAAAGGTGGAAGGAGTGGATGGTTATCCCCTCTCCTCGGGACCCATAACACACACCACTGAGGATTTGCCCGTTACCATCTTCCAATACTCAGAAGTTCTCAAATTCGACATTATACGAGCCGCTCATTTTCCTATTATGCTAGGAATTACATGGCAGAGAAGGCATAAACTCATATTAACTGGACAAACAATCAATTGAGTTTTTGTTCCACATTTTGTGGACTTCATTGCTTTCCGATATCCAACAGGTGTGATCTTCAAACCATGACTGTGTTAGCAAAAGATGAAGTTGGAGTGCACGCCGTACCACGGTATTGTTCTCCTTACCAGGAAGTCTTCATGGAAAGGAAACCAACTACATTACCTCCATACAGGCCTGAGGATTTTACCATAGATCTGGAAACTAATGCGCTAGTTCCATTTGGATGAATGTTTTCCTTCACCCAAACCGAGAAACAAGTCCTGCAAAACTATTTGGATTCCAATTTGCAGAATGGTCTCATCCAGCCTTCGAAGTCTCCGGCAGGAGCTTCTTTGTTTTTCATTTAGGAGAGACTCAACTGAACTCCGGCCCTGTATAGACGATAGGGGCCTCAGTAAGGTAACTGTCCGTGACCGCTACCCCATGCCGTTAATAAGAGATATCATCGCGGCAGTGTAAGGGGCGTACATTTTTACCAAACTCGACTTCAGGAATACCTACCATTTGCGTCGCATTGCCAAGGGGGATGAGTCGAAGACAGCCTTCCGTACCCTGTTTGGGTTGTTCGATTATAAGGTGATGCCTTTCGGATTGGTGAATGCGCCGGCGGCATTTCAGCTGTTTATGGACCGGATGTTTTCAGACCTACTGTTCACGCACAGCAGTTATTAGATCGACTACAAAAGAACCAACTTCTAGTCAAACCTGAGAAGTGTGTCTTTGCGGTTTCTTCTGTACCTTATCTAGGGTACATTCTGTCGGAAAAAGGTATTTCAATGGACCAATGCAAAGTTTCAGCCATACTTAATTGGGCCTATCCTACCACAATGAAGGAAGTGCAAAGATTCCTCGGTCTATACAATTTTTACCAAAGATTCATACCCAACTTCTCTGAGATTGTTCTTCCCATCACCAGATTGCTTTAAAAAAATCGTCGGTCCCTTCACGTGGTCCGCAGAGGCAGAGCAGAGTTTTGGTTGCTTTAAAAGACTTTTCTGTTCCGCTCCCATTCTTCGTCACCCCGATCAGACCAGACAAATTATTGTCGAAATAGATGCGTCAGCCATGGCTTTGGCGGCTGTCCTTCTGCAATCCTGCAAAGGTATTGAACACCCCATAGCTTATCTTTCTAAAACACTGTCTTCCAGTCAACTTAATTACTTGGTCTTAGAAAAGGAACTGTTAGCCATGAAGCAGGCTTGTGAGGAATGGCGGCACCTGCTTATGGGATCCCAACATGGATTCATCATCAGAACAGACCACAAAAAGTTGAGAGTCCTACAGACCATGGAGTGCGTTAACTCAAGGCAAGCCCGATGGGCTTATTTCTTCGCCCAGTATGATTTCCAAATCACCTATCTACCCGGTACCAACAACAAGGTAGCCGATGCCTTATCTTGGAAAGATTCCGTTATAGACGGCGTTAAACATCCTTGAGAGCATATGTTCCAGAGGAATAAGATTTTGGGACTTGTTAATACTTTTCTTCATGAGGTCAAAACTGCTCTGATCTCGGAAATGCCCGGACTCCTGCATCAGAGAAAGACTCCTTATACAGAGAAAGAAGGATTGATATAAAATCGTCTGTACATTCCTTCAGGTCCTTTGCGTAAGAGGATAATTAGCTGGTGTCACGATTCACTCACAGCTGGACATAGAGGACAGAACAACACCACTAAACTAATTGCAAGATCTTTTTTCTGGCCAGATCTAAAGAGAGACGTTCAAGAATTATCTTAAAGCATGCCCGGTTTGTGCCATAGCCAAATACCCATCTGGCAAACCTCTTGGCCTTTTGACTCAATCGGAGATGCCTATGCGGCCATGGGGGCTCATTTTCACAGACTTTATAGTTGACCTTCTGGTGTCAAACTCCTGTACATGTATCATGGTAACGATAGATACTCTTACCAAATTAGCACATTTTTCTCCTTTACCAGGTTTACCAACGGCTACAGAGATGGCAGAGGTTTTTGCTCAGGACTTTTTCCAGTTACACAGTCTTCCTGATAAGATCATCTCAGTCCGAGGCAGCCAATACGTTTCCAAATTCTGAAAGGCTCTCTGTTCCCGAGTAGGTGTAGAAAGAGCTCTATCATCAGGGTTCCATCCTCAGTCTAATAGCCAGACGAAACGTCTCAACGCTACCCTGGAGCAATATCTGAGGTGCTACAGCAACCAGTACCAAGACAACTGGGTCTCCTTGCTTCTTACAGCAGAGTTTACTTATAACAACTCAAAACAATCAGCCATTGGTCAAACCCCTTTCTTTTGTACCTATGGGATACATCTGAGATCTTTTCTTCTGATACTCCCAATCCTACTAACTCCCCGACAGCTGAGGCAGTACTTAAGTCCATAGCAGAAGCACACATACTGCCAAACATTGCTTGGAGGAAAGTAGGAGACACAATAAGGTACAAGCTGATAAACATCGAAGGACTTCCCAGACTGGGGCAAGGGAGACAAGGTGTGGCTTTCAACCAAGTTCTTACCCAGATGGGTCCATCCCTCCAAGCTTTCACCTCGCTTTCTGGGACCTTTTTCTATACTATCTAAAATCAACCCTGGCTCTATATTCTCGGCTTGTACTGAAGCCGCTCTCTTTCTCTCCAGTTCGCACCTCTTGCGTTCCGCTTCTTACCTCTCTCTCTCTCTCTCTCTCTCTCTCTCTCTCTCTCTCTCTCTCTCATATTTGGCTGTTTGTTTCCGCACCTCCGGCTACTCCTCCGCTTTCCTCACCCGGCCCTTCTCCTGCGGCGAGTGCTTTCTCCTGCTATCCTTCTGCTGTTTTCTTCCTCTTCTCTTACCTTTTATTCCGCTCCCTGCAGTTAGTTTTGCTTCCATTGAACGCCACCTTTCTTCTGTGGAGTTCTGAGTACGTGGGTTCTCAGATTCTTATTCTGCACCTCTCGACCCACGTTACTTCCTGCTCATTTGATCTACTAAGAACTTTCCCGGCCTGCTCCATCAGCTGATATTTGTTACTCGGATTCCAGGAACTTGGACTCTTCATCACGGCATAAGGGCTTTTTATGCTTTTTTGGCTTTTTCCCTTATAACAGCCTTATCACGGGAACGCAGCCTCAGGACTGCTGTTTTGTAAGCATTCACTGTGGCTTCCTCTCGTGGCAGGCACACTTCATCCAAAAGGGAGAAGGATTATCTGGCCCATCGCCACCTACGATCGGAAGAATTGGAACCCTTTAAGTCAGGTGAGGAGAGTGGGGAGGAAAGAGGGTCGGAGAAGACCAGAGAACAGGTCAGTAACTTTCTTTGATTGTTCATGTAATTTCCCTGAGTTATGGAGTTCAGAGCAGCCAGATAACCTAACATAATACCCACAGACTAGTGTGCCCCAATGCACCAGGCACCTCAGAAACCTGGTAGGCAACATGGTTCCTGGGAAGCAGCACAACGTAAAGAACAAACATGCAGGCCACCAACATGGCATGCTGTCAATTGTATTTAGTCTACATAGGTGTACCTTCCTTTTCTTGAGCGCTCTCATAATCTGCATATTTTATAAACCCTCGAGTTGTTCCCTTTGTGTCCATTTTTTAATTCTCTTCTCCTCTACATAATGTTTGCACACCTGGCACATCATAGCTATGGCACAGCTGCAACATTTTGTAGGTTTTTAGTATGGAATGAGTGTTGTATGAAGACTGGCCACTGGTAAGAAGGCTGCAACCATCTGGTTTTATCCAGTCCTGTGCAATACGTTGAATCATCTGGCACTGCAAAAACAGAGTACCCAATTTATTCCCAGAGTTTCCCGGCACAGAGCTGTATTCCTCAGAGTGCAGGTGAAGAGTTGTTGTTGTTCATTTCCTGTAGTCAGAAGAACTACTACGCTCCTGCTTCCAAATAATGATATGATTGTTTTTTCTGCTAGAAATATGTATGTTGATTCCCCACGATACATTGGAACACTTTTATATATAATCCTTCTCTGCCACTAAAGATTTATAAGACTGTTTGGTCAATTAGTTTGCTTCTATACCCCTTACACCAAGGGGCTTTACAAAAATGAATGAGTTGGTACAATAATTGTAGGGTTGACATGAGAAGTATTTTGTCTCATCACAAAAAACATACACACTACCTCACAGACATGGAATGCATGCTCCTTGCCTCCAAAGAATTCTGAGATTGTTTACTTTTCAAGCAATACGTCTTTTGTATTTCCACGAAATATATGTTGTGATGTGTTACAGTCATCCTGCTTCCAAACAATTAGCCGTTTTCTCTGCAGCTAATATTTTGTCTCACTACAACATGATTTCTCAATTTAATCCACTGAATACAATCAATCTCCTTCATGCCTTCAAACTATTTTGGGATGCTCCTTTCCTCGCTATGACATTGTGAAATGTATTTATGCATGTATTTATTTTGTATTTATAGCAGCTCACCAAACCCTCAGGCATCTGGGCGCTAGGAACAGTTAGGACATGCAAGGTTGCCATTAGGATGTTGTTGCCAATGGTAAAATAAAAGGACTTTCCTATTTCAGTTTTCTACCCCTCCCTCAACTCAATCCTAGTGATATTATACCTATCAATCAAAGTTTATTTCCACAGCTGCTGCAGCCACCTTCTGCCTCTGCCTAATACGACTAATCCCACAATTGCATTGTATTTAATGGTATTTGATATATTAAAGCCTTTTGTATGATTCTAAAACCCTGGGGCATAATAATACCCAATTAGGAACACCGGGTGAGACTGTGTACTTTGTTAGATGACATTAGGAAGAAAAACACATTTGAAAGAGAAATGTCTCCATTTGTTTCTTGAATCAGAGTAAGACATATCGAACTCTCAGCAGTTCCAGAAAGGAGCCACTTGGACATTCTGCGCCTGCAGATTACACATTAAATATGGTCGGAACTTCAAGAGTGTGTGCCCCATTTGTATGATTTGAGTCCAAATCAACAAAAACATTTTGTCCGAACCACTCATAAAATTCACGAAAACTGAATTGCCGCTGAAATATGCAATATCAAGTGTTTTTTTTTTTTCCAAGATATGTACGACATGTTCAACCAACCACGCTGTGCAGCCCCAAGTTCAAATCCCCATAGGGTTGACTGTGCAATACATCTTTCTGAAGTCAATACATTAAACAGCAACACAATTGGTAATATGGACAGCCGTTGTTTCAGTGTTGAGGGCTATATGAAAAACCTGTCCAGCAGCCTAAATGAGCAAATAGATCAACTCAATCCTTATAAATCATCAGCTGGATTTTTGGAACCCTCAAAAGCTATTAAAATGTTTCACCAATTACTTTTCTTCTCATTTTCTTTTAATCATTAGCAGAAATTAACATCAGAGACGGGTGAATTTAAAAGTAGCTTGATTAGTGGGCTACTACACCTAACTGTTGTGGGAAGCCTTGAGCGATTTGTAGGCCAATTTTATAATCTTTGCAAGGACTATTCGGTTGGGTAATAGTGACAACTAGTATTTACAGCATAATAGAAAGAAGATCGATCACTGAATTTATTGCCTGCCGGCATAATCTATCTGTACCTTGACGGGCACTGGTCTGAATTTTGGCATAATCAATTCAATCGAGTAGTGTTGTTTTAACACCTTTATGTTAACTGCTAAGAGGGAGATTTAAAGACTTTTGGGTCTGTATTATACACATGCAATGTATGTATTAGTATTTGTCAATGAAAGATAAGAACTGTTTTATGTTCATTGTTGCAGATTATTTGCTTCGGGAGAATAGTTTAGGTGCAACGTTCTCGCCTTTGAAGCAAAACAACACAACACAGGTTCGATCCCAGGGTCCGACTTAGAAACCTCTGGGTATTAAGTGCGTTATAAATAACCTATCATATCATATTGGTGTCACTTAGACAAAAGTAAAAACAAACATCAACATTCCCCTTTGTTCTCCCAGGCTTTGCTGCTGTTGCTCTCTTATGTGGGTCCTGAAACATAATGGCAAGTTCCAACCTATGACCCACACAACTGGCATAATGTAGGTTATGAAACAGGAAACATGAAATGCCTTTAAAACCTCATTTTGGTGCATGCCCCAAGGTACTGGATGCATCTCTGCGGCATCTAACAATTCGGCCGAACTTTTAAAATCTGCAAGGAGCTGGCCAACCCTGCTGCAGTCTCCACCTCTCCTGTCCCCTCCCAGGCCCTCTGCACGGCACTGGCCTCCCACTTAATTAAAAAAAACTCAGGACATCCTGTCCTCACTCTCCTCCTATCACCTCCCCCCTCTATTCCCTGCTCTCCCTCTGGCCCTTCTGCAGCCACCCCTCCTCCCTCCTTCTCTGCCTTTCCCCTTTTTTCTGCTGACGAGGTTTCAAGACAAGTCAGATCTATGAGAGTCTCGTCAAAACAGGTCCACCCCTGTTCCTCCAAAACTATCAAGGACCACATAGACTCCCTGGCCCCTGCCCTGGCTGACTTCTGCAATCACTCCTTCCCCCCTCAAGCACTCCCTTGTGCACCCCTTCTTAAGAAACCCTCTTCCGACCCCTCCTGCCCAGCTAACTATCGCCCAATCTCTATCACCCCCTTCCTGGGCAAGCTCCTGGAGAAACTGGCCATCTCCCAGCTTAATCTCCATGCTGAATTTGTTGGTAGTCTTCATGACCATCAGTCTGGCTTCAGAGCTGCCAGAAGCACGGAAACCGCTCTCCTGAACATCCGTGAGGACCTGCTCTCTAACCTTGACGCTAACACCCCTTGTGTTCTCATTCTGCTCGACCGCTCTTCTGCCTTTGACACTGTCAACCACACCATCCTGATTAACCGTCTCCGTGATAACCTGGGTATCACTGGTCAGGCTCTGGCATGGCTGACCTCCTTCCTCTCCAATCGACCCTCCCAGGTCCAACTGGGTTCCTTCCTCTCTGACATCTTTTTCTCTACCTGTGGTGTCCCCCAGGGATCTTACCTCTCCCCCTGGCTGTTCAACCAGTATCTGGCACTTCTTGCTCACCGCATCGCCACTCTCTGTCCCAACTTTCAGTGCTACGTGGATGATACCCGGCTCATTTTCAGGATACCCTCAGCCTCCTCTTCCCCTTCCCTCATCTCTGACTGTCTCTCTGCTATCCAGGAATGATGTGCCGCCAATGACCTCTGCCTTAATGCCAGTAAGACTGAGCTCCTACTTATCGGCACACCCACTCCCTCCTTCACTGCAGCTCTCTGGCCGGCCTCCCTTGGCCCTCTTCCTGCGCCTACCTGCAAAGCAAAAAACCTTGGAGTCATCTTTGACTCCACACTCTCTTTCTCTCCTCACATATCTGGCGTCTCTAAGAAGTCACACTACCAGCTACACCTCCTCAGAGGTATCCTTCCCTTCGTCTCCTTCCCCCAGAAGCTCACTGTCTCCAGAGTCCTGGTTCTCTCGAGGCTGGACTACTGTAACAGCCTCTATCTAAATCTTCCTGCCTCTACTCTCCGCCCTTTGCAACTTATCCAGAACAGGACTGCGAGACTTGTCCTTGGCCTCAAGCCCAAGGACCGTATCTCTCCAGGACTGAAATCACTACACTGGCTCCCAGTGGCTGTGAGGATTAAGTTCAACCCTCTGCATTGTCCACAAGGCCTTCTGGGGCCTTGGGCCAAATACCTTCAACTCTCTCTTCCGAAATATCTTCCTTCTTGAGCTCTTCGCTCATCCACCTCCAACTACCTCAGGGTCAGCCGCTTCTCCAAGCAACGAGCTGGGGGCAGATCTCTCTCCGCAGCTGGGGCCTCCCTCTGGAACAGCCTTCCTGCCTCCCTGAAACTTGAGGAGAACCATCTCCGGTTCAGGAAGCACCTCAAAACCTTCCTCTTTGCCTCCGCTTTCTCTCCCTCTCTCCCCTGCTAAAAACACTGAACCTGGACTGAATCTGCTACCGGGCCACTCTCCGATCTCTGTCCTTGGCCCAGCCACTCTTCCCTGCACTGCCTACCTGCACTACGGGACTGTCTCTGTATCCTACAGCCCCTTCTCCCAGCACTTAACTTGCACTTGCCACCAGCTGGCCCTATTATTTATCTTGTATTCTACTAACCATGTCCTGCACTTTTCCTTGCACTTGCCACCAGCTGGCCCTATTATTTATCTTGTATTCTACTAACCATGTCCTGCACTTTTCCTTGCATTTGCCACCAGCTGGCCCTATTATTTATCTTGTATTCTACTAACCATGTACAGCACTTTCCCCCTCTCCCTTCCCCTTGCACTTTTTCCCAGTCCCCTCTACCCTTGCACTTGCGCGATCTGAATGACACCTGGCCTAGTAGGATCGTTGTCTATCTCCCCTTGTTCCCCCCTCCTGCCTCGTCACGCCTTGAAACACTTGTGTATAGGCGCGTTACAAATGACATATCATATCATATCATGTGATGTTTTTAAACCAAAGTACTTCCTACGCATCCTATGGTTCTTTATCTAATTGTTTTGCAAAATATCCAGCTTCCAAAGCTTTCTTAAAAAAAAAAAATCTTAGGGAAGAACAAACACAGATTTTAAAAAAGTTCAGCGTGGGATCACTTGCTGCACTCCCAGACTCACAGCAACTCATGCGATATATTTACATCCCACCACTTTAAAAAGTCACCAGCTGCCACTGCAACGGTGCTTCATTTATGTAGCTAAACCTGTCCAAATATCAGTAACATCCCATGGCATTATCTATTGACGTTTGGATCCTGAATCTTCGGGGCTCTAGACTGTCATCATTCTACGAGGCACCTCCTATGCAGACAAAGTGACTAGGAATTTCCATAAACGTCCACAGTAGGTGGAAGCCTTGAGACTACCAGTCCTTCTCCTCACACAACCTTCCAACAGTCTTCCGTTGTTGGAGTGTCCGGGCCTTGTGATTCTCCCCCGTGCCAAGGCCTTGTATACAAAGCTGACTAAAGGTTTACCATGCCAGCTGCTGAATGCCTCGCTAACTGAGGGGTCTCATACACATGTACTTACAACACTAAAGAGAGCAGTCCGAAAATATTATTTGCTAGTACAAAACACTTCTATTTTTAACTGTCAATGTGGTAAAAGAAAACTTACCAATCCTAGCAATAGAGGAAAAATAAAACAGTGGAATGCTCAAGAACACAGAGAAGAAAGGACATATAAAATGATGGAATCCAATTTATACCACCACAATTCTCCTTTTTGGTCCTTATGTGCAACCACTCAATTTATTCAGATAAGAAAAAATATTCAATCCCTGTTACAAGTAATTGAGCTTTCATGGTAAGCGGCCCAACCTAGGCGGGTCTTTATTGATCCTCAATAAAATTACTAGGCATTGATTTCCCACAGAGTGTCAATTTCAATTTAAAATTGAGGCCGAATGTTAACATCATCATGACTTCTGCTATGAAAATCGAGCATATCGTTCTTTGGTGTTCTGACAATGTATACATTGACTGATCCTTTGTTAAAGTGACACCAACCATAACACATTATTAAACCCTCTAACGCAACAGCAAATGTTGTTAGAACCATTCCAAAAGAAGCAAGTGTTGCTCTTCTTTCTCTTGGTTGCCAAGCATATCAGATCTAAATCAGGGCATAGAGTAGCATATTGATAAGCAACCTAAAAGGCTCTTTTCTCCACAGCAGAGCCTCATCACGAGTTGGGCTGTAGCCCTTAAATGCGGCGGTAATGTTATTACCGCCGCATTTAAGGGCTGGCCCTATCACGTGTTGGGAGTTAAATTGGCTGTTTTACCTCCAGCTTTTATCTGGGGGTGAAAATCCCATTTAGCGCCCTGTTCTCAGCAGTATTACCACAGGTTTTATAGCATGCAGTATTAGCTCCAAAAATGCCCCATTGGAGTCCATGGGGAATGGGGATTTACCGTTAACCCCCAACCCATGATCTGGCGGTAATTCCGCCGGACCGGTGGGCGCTAACGATATTAGAGTTGGGCAGTATTACAACCCGGGATACCGCCCAACTCATGATGAGGACCGACGTATCTGACTGGAAGGAGCTCAGACTCCGATGGGCCTGCAAGTCTGAAAAGAGCACTGTACTATATGACAGGCTGTATATGAACTCGATGCACAGGACTTGCTACGAGCAGAGACGAACAGAGATATGGCGCTCTAAATGTAAGAAATCGCCGGGCGGTAAGGTCATCATGGGAAAAATCAAATGGACCCATAATGGGTTACGCTTTGTAAAGTGCATCAGAAGTGACAGAGAATAGTGCGACAAAGCAGATCTGGCAGTAAGTGTTACACTACGGCAGCAGCAGCAAAGAGCTTTCTTACGAAGAACTTCCCGACCATGGAATCCGCTTTGGCATCGTTACAAGTTGCCTTGGAAACTGTTCAGGTCACGTAAATGTGCTAGTCAGCTGATCGGACGTGCTTCACTTACACGGAAGCCACGCCCCCTTGTTCCTTAAAGCCTTCAGCCGCGGGAACTTCGTTGCTGCTAATTGTACGTTACTCTGTGCCTTTTCGTAGTCCCGCTTACGGCACTGTTTGCCTTCCTCGGATTACCCTCCGTGAACCTTTGACTCTGAACTCTCGTTACCAGACCTCGGCTTTGTACTCTGTTTCTGCTTATCTGGATTACCCTAAGGATTTGTTGCCACGGTAGTTTTCCTTTACTGCCGTTAAACCGCAGGAGCCTCCCCACTCAACTTTCAGTTCTACGGGCTCTGCGGCTCTTCACTTCCGCTCAAAACTGAACTCCAATTCTCATTCATCTTACGCTTGCACGAACGCCTTTGCTTTCCATCTGAGTTCCGGCTCTTTGATCAAGATCTGCTGAGATCTGCTTCAGTGCTATGCTGGTTGGTCCTTTTCTTCCTGTTCTATCTGAATCATCTTTTTGGAATAAGACCATTCCTACCAGTGCTGCTTATCAAGGACTGCCTTTGCTCCAACTATCTGATTAACTGTATTTGCATACTGAGAAACTGTTTGTTTATTCTACTGAAGTGCATTTATGAACCCTTTCCAGGACATGCACCAACCTGGCCCTAGTGTGTCCCTCGTGCCGTTCGGGTTGTCCTCCCTATACTAACTTTCCCATTTTATTATTTTTCCCTGTTGTTTTCATCAACCATTTGGATTTTGGTATTCCTCATCGAAACTGGTCCAGGATTCCCTCTCAGGTCTACTCACATACACTATCTCAGGTACCGGCAGTTCTATTGTATTTAATAGAATTAATTAAAAAGAAACAAGTTATGCATAATACTCAAAACCTTTCTGTATCTCTTGCAGCATTGGTCTGGCGGTGCGCTCAATCCCGCTCTTTTGCATTATAGACTACTCGGTCTGTTCTTACATAAATAGCAGAGTGGTACATCGTGAAAAAGAGCCCCTCTCAAAGAGGAAGCCTGATTCTTAAAATCAGTGGAACTGGGTTTTCGGAGACATCTACGGCTCATCCTACATCTCGATCCAGGTAGGGGTCACGCACGCCTTCCGGCTCAGTGAGTAACAGTAAGAGACAGGGGGTCATTACAAGGTAGGAGGTAACCATGCTGCTATTAGCGGCATGGCTACCCCCTTACCGTGTAACGTGTCCGGGTTCCTTGAATGAGGAATTACCAGGCCATTCCGACCTTGGAGGACCCGGTAATTCCTCATTCAAGGAACCCATCCCCATTCCCATTCCAGTCCCCATAGGGCTCAATGGGAATGGGGAGGGTGGTAACCACAGACCCGTTAATAAAGGCCCCGTTGTTAGCACCCTGGTCTGCTCGCGGGACCCGCTAAGGGCCCCATGTAAAACCAGGCGTCCTTAGCGGGTTCTCACGAGCAGACTAGTAATGAGGCGGTAAGGGGATGACAGCTCCGGCACCTTTACCGGTGCCGTTAACCCTTCACCGGCTCTCTCGGAATGAACTCCAGAGAGTGCAGAGGACCATAATGCTCTATCAATAATAATAAAAATTCTGCAGCAGGGCCATACAACAGGGGCTCGTGAGCTGCCAATAGCATCTAAGGATGGCCATACTAATGAATATACACAAAAGAATGGGAAATGAAACGCATGTAGCAGCGTTGAGCTATATTTATGGTCACTTGTAAACCATGATGTTTGTTAGTGTTAAATTTGTAATGTTGCTGGCTCTATGACGTAGATGCAGTGACTAGTGTACAGCATCTGATGGTTGAGTACTTAGATTACAGAGTCGGGTACAAGATCCCATGGTCCAATATGGGTATGTGCGTGTGTCCTTGATGTTATTATATGTACAGGATTACTAAATAATTGGGACTTAAACCTCAGGATACCACTCTAATATGAGACATTGATTTGTAGATCTATATGCAGCTGAATAGAACTACGGTCACCCTGGACTGTTCGATTCGGAATAGCACTGAGTCAGCTTGCAGCATTCTGTGGAAGTAAGTGACTGGGGCTTACTCCGTGGCTAGGAGGGGTTGGACCAGATGTGGCAACCTTGACTAGGACGCAGAATGTTAACTCTGGGCCCATGGTTTTTAGGTTATCAATGATCTATCCTATTTGGAAGTATACAGAAGGTTCTAAGTCCACGATGGGGTCTGTGAGAGCCAGAAGGGATTGCTTTTCCCAATACTTACAGGATCCTCCATCAGAAAAATTAGGAGGTCATTGTGAGTTAGCACAATGCAGTCATCTAGGGTTGTGTTGCATAAATTGAATATGCTGTGATAAAGAAATGAGGTTGGATTATAACAAGTGGTTTTGTTTTGTTGTTTTTAGGTGATTGAGAACTGTGGAACTGGTGAAGACATCTACCAACTTTATATATTTTGGCATAAGCAGACATGGAACTGCTTTTTTTGTCTGTATAGACTGTCCTGAAGAAGGTCCTAAGAATTTTGGGCAAGATTGGTGCCTATAGGGGACCGAAACATATGTAGACATAGGCCATAAAAAACTGAGTGGCTTTAACAGCAGGCACACTGTAAAAGAGATTGTGGGGCCGATGACAATATTGAAAATAACTAAAGAAGAAAAAGAACTACAGTGTGTATTGTGTATATTGTTTATATATGCTAGAATATGTGGAAAACATTGGATTGTGTGAAGGCATGAGTGTGTATGCGAGGTGGTAGTGAGAGATGTGGTTAATATGTGGTGTATACAGTATCTTTGGTATTTTAATTAAATGTGTATATCATTTGTTGTGAAAAAGAATAAATAAGATCTTTTTTTGCTAAATATGAAGATATTAAGATTTTGTGTTAGTAGCATTAATCCAATCTCATTGCCTCCGACCCTATTTTTTTAAAAATTATATTCATGTTGTTTACCTGAAAGGATCAATGGATGTGGAGGTATCCCTTTTTTGGTTTTTCTATATGACAGCTCCTACTGCTACATTTCCTGAACATTCTCCATGGCCACAATTCAGATGGAATTCCAGATTCTTCAGAAAGTTCTCTTGACCAGACATGTTTCACACCTTCATAGATTCTCAGCAGCTGCACATTCTGAAAGTCTTGACCATCCACACAAGCAATGTCCCACTGCAATTCTTCTCCAGTCATTTTTCATTTTTAAAACATTTTTGTTTGGTTTATCAAAATCTTTACAATATTAACAAAAAATCAAATATTTAAAAGTTCTAAAAGATAATAAGAAAAAAAGAAACTAATTTGTTAATGAGTAGCACAAAAATCTCCAGAAGAAAAGAATGCAGGGCTATTAACAGTGAAACACTCTTGCTCCACATTTTTCGAGTCCAAGTAAAGTCATCAATACAATGAGCCCTAGGAGAAATCTTCCCTTTGAAATGTCGCTTCCTTTGTTCAATCAGACACGAACACACTGTGACCAAATGTTGAAAAGATTTGATGGTACCAGACTGCTTGCAAATGCAACAGTCGGTCGAACCAGCCCCAGTTGTTTTCCAACAACTAACTTGATCCAGTGTAGGCAGCTGATGCAGCGAAAGCACACATGCATGTCAAGTACCTTATTACAAGGAAATATACATACATTTCTTGGTATGTCACCTCTTTTCCTTATAAATTTGGCATACACCTTGTGCCCAACGTATGATGTAACTTTTGCGGAGGTACAAACCCAATCAAATCTAAATAGCTTAATTTTGGTAGAGAGTGGTCGAGCAATACATTCCTACTCTGAAGAGCAAACATTTTCTAAGATGTTTATCATTTTATCATTGAAGGTAGTGATAAAATCAACAGAACCATCCTCGACTATAAGCTTTAGATCCTCCTATAGGGAATCAGATGGAGGTGAGATAATTATGACGTAGGTCGTTAACTGTCTCCACTAATATTTGGTTTGAAGAGAAATGAGCCCGAACTCGAGTCTCATAATTGAATTCGGCAAGGACATACCAAGACACAAAGCTTCCTTACATATCTGACCCTGAATAGAATCCAAGTAAAGTTCACAGTTAACATTAGTTATGTCAAGGCCATAGAGCAGAACTGGTTACTTTTTTTGCCAAATAGTATCTCAACTTTGGTGTAATTGAAAACGTACAGAGCTGTTGATAAATATGTTTTAGTTGGGAAACCAAAAGCTGCATCTTGTCCTTCAAGGAAGCCCTCCAGGCCTCTTGAGAACTGCTGTTCGAAAGATTATACTCTAGATAGTGTAGCAAAAGCACTCTATCCAATCTGCTGCCACCAATAGCCCAGTACACGGTCTTAGTTTTTAGAGGTGAAGATGACCATGTTTGATTTTTGTGCAGTCACCACCAGATTGTTAGCAGTGGCATTTTGGAAGAACTGGTTCAATTTCCTCTGGAGTCCCATTGCTGTCTTATCAAAAAAGACAATGGCCCTCATTACGACCCTGGCGGAAATCGAAAAACGATGGCGGAAATGCAATACCGCCATCGAATAGCGCTCGGTGCGATTATGACCCGTCACCGTAAAGTACGATGCCATTAGCGACACCGTAGTGATCGCCAACGCTAACTGCACCAAGTACGCGCGCGCGCCATGCCAAACCGTAATTAGCACCATGGCGCAAGGGTACGCGAATTCCGACCCTAGCGGACATGTACTTAACGCCATCAAGCACGGCGGAAAGTACCATTCCGCCATGGTGAGAAGTACGGCATCGCGAATCAACCGTAAACGGCCCCACTGAGTGCCTGTACACCGCTCCCTGGCCACATAGTACAACTCCCCGTAGGTGCAACAAAGTCACACAATGCAACCAGTGAAATGTACTAGTCATCCATGCCTGCCAACGAACAAATGAATCTCAAGAGGGGCCAATGGGAGCTGCAGGGCACAGATGGCACAAATACAGAAGCTATACCAATGGACATGACCTCAGTCTCCCACCAAGAAACGCACGCAAACACAGGCACCTGTGACCAGCAATATTCCGATAATCACATCATTCCACCAATCCACCTGGCTGACCGGTATCTGTTACACAAAACCTAATCCCCCGCCCCTGAGCATGACATCATTCAAACAGTCATATTGGCAGCCCTCACCCCTGACCTCACTGGGCTTCGTAGGCAAACGCGCCCAGCACAGTACCACGCAACCATACTCCGAAGCTGGAACCCAATGCAGATCTCCTCACAATACATCGCTCCCCAAATAGGAATATGCCACATCACTTGCAAAGAAGAACGCTACACGGCCCATATCAGAATAGAAATTTAATGCACAACAAATTCACCAAGCCCATACAGCCATTAGGCCATGAACTCCAAAACACATTTCACCATTGTGGGCTGCATCCGCAATAAATGACCAGCTACTTCTTGTGTGACGCCCTGTTCCCTCATGGTACACAGGGGCTACAATCTCGTACGAAAAGGCAACATGGAAGCGCCTAGAACCGCAGGGCCGTCCCAATAGGGAGGCACTAGTCCAGCTGAAAGGCCGAAATGTTGCTCCGAGCCACTAGTACTGCGTAAGGGCATGTGGCCCATTGGCGATCGTCCCATAAGATCGTAATGCTGCTCCACTGATTAACACGAAGCAGCAGGTGTCGGGAGTAAAACCCATCTGCAGGAGTGGCATACAGATGGCAGTGGCAAAAGGGGAGGAGATACCTGTCAACCAAAAGAAAAGAAAAAGAATAGAATGGCCATCAGAACTACATTCGAACAACTCACTTCAATGATCACACTAAATCCACAGCCATAGGCATGCTAGCCCACTCCAAAGGATCATCACCACCCCAAAACCACTTGCGACTCATAACTATCCATATCGAGGTGAAAACACCATCACAAACGAGTGTACCTCTGCATGCGTCTGTGAAAACAGAATCCATCAGATGGGATTGGTAACGTGCATGGACACAAGTGTCTGAAGGCGCGTCGAGACAGGGAGGGCTCAACAAGGCCAGATAGACGATGGTCCCACTATGGCAGCCCTGCATCACATAGCGCAGGGGAGGCGGACAGATTCCAAGAAGCCCTGTACATGGCAAACACCGTATCAAATCATCTGTCCATGCATCCATTCATCATTCCCTCATCCCGTAATGATAACGCCTGTTTCCATACTCACATAACATGTGAGAATTCCATTGAGTCTGTGCGTTATGCAGCCTGCAAAATCCACTGTGCCCCAGCCCGTAATTCCAGTGTTGTGAAGTAACATGTATTTGGGAACGTCCGGCCTCATCATCCACTTCGCTATTGCGCATCCCAAACTATTCATATCAATCATTGCATCCTCGCCATGGCCCCTGTCCCAAGGACACTGAACAATAGAACATTATATTTGCGGTCAGACCTGTGGGCATCTCCTCGCCGCTAGCTGAAGACCGAAAGCGCCGCCCTTCGAATTCCTCATTTGCAACATCATGTCGAAAAGGCATCTGTGGCCGCTTGAAATCACAAATTAATCCATCTAGTGCGGCTGTGTGTGAAAATGGCAACTGCCTTCACTCACAAATGGGAGGCCCCGCCCGTCGGTGAACCTCGGTACAGTGATGCATGAGGGTCCACCGTTACTCGAGTACTACGTTCCACTGACCCTTCACAAGTCTGTTCGCGACTGCAAAGAATGCATGTGAAACAATGGGACCATAGCCGAATGAACATATCAACCAATGTTACACGGCCATCGGGTACTAATACATGATTGTAATAGCAAGATGCCATTCCTCAAATTGCAGCGTTGTGTGCGGGACGTGCTCGCCCAAAGGGGAGAGCAGCTTGCACAGGTGGAATGAATCACCACAGGTGGAGGCCATACAGCCTGAAAACACATGAATTGCACACCCAGTCTCCTCCCACAACCACACCCACTCCGAAATGCTACCGGCAGGACTCGCGATGTTGGCCCTGGGGGACCTGATAGCACTGCAAGTACTCCAACTCCAAGAAGAAGACGAACACCAACTACAACCGGCCGCACGGAGGAGACGCAGGAGGAGGAGGAGGGCAAGGCAGGGTCAGCAAGGGCTGCCAGCACAGCCACTACCACCACGCAGGCAGCCCGCAATCCCACGCCTCCGAGCACATCCGTTCAACCTCACTGATGAGCAGATCCACACCCTCTACCGTTTGGACCGGGACACCATAGCCGCCATTGTGGACATGACACAGGCTGACCTTGTCAGCATGATAGATAGCCCAACCGCCATCCCACCCCTACTGAAGGTGGTGTCTGTACTCCACTTCCTGGCCACAGGCACCTACCAGCACACAGTCGGACAGTTGCATGGCATTTCTCAGCCACTGTTCTCACGGACACTATTGCAAGTGCTCGATGCCCTCCTGAAGCACGCAGACGACTACATTTCTCTACCACGCTCGGAGCAGGAAATTATCAACACAAAAGTGGGATTCCATGCACTTGGCGGCATACCGGGTTGCATTGGTGCCATCGACTGCACCCATGTGGAATTGGTCGTCCCACATGCCATGGAGGCCCAGTACCGCAACCGAAAACAATTTCATTCTCTGAATGTACAAATGGTGTGTGACTCCAACAGGATCATTACACATTGTTGTGCCCGATTCCCTGGATCAACCCATGATTCTATGGTCTTGAGGAACTCAACAATACCACGCTACATGGAGCGACACGCAGGGAACAGATCCTGGCTACTCGGTGAGTCTCATTTCATGCATGATGATGTGGGGTATGTGATGCGGCAATGACCTGGCAGGAAGGGGGGGGGTGCGTACGTAGCAATGGCATTCCACATAATTCGTTTATCGTCCACATACAGGTGATGCCGGATATCCACTGAAGAGATGGCTCCTCACACCAGTCCGGAACCCACGGGACCAGCATGAGGAGGACTACAACCATGCCCACTCACGTACCCGTGTAGTCATTGAACAGGCATTCGGCCTACTGAAGACCCGTTTCCGGTGCCTCAGCAGGTCTGGCGGGGCACTCCTGTACCGCCATGAGAAGGTTGCAAAGATGGTGATGGCATGTGTCATGCTACACAACATGTGCGTACGTAGAAATGTGCCCATGCCCCCTGACGCAGAACTGCAAGCACCTGAAGATGGTCATGATGAGGGTGGGGATGTGGCAGCACCTCAAGGAGTCTGCGAGGCACAGGAGGGCCGTGAAATTCATCAGCATCTCATAGATGCATGCTTCTAGCACTCACGCCTGGTGGCTGATACATGGACACGGGACTCGTGGCACTGTGTGTGTCTGGTACATGCACAATATGGACTGTACGCCTATGATGGCCTAGTACACGAAGATCATTGTCCACACATCTCATTGGTTGATCGTGCATTGTTTATGGCATATGTGATATCATGTTGAACACCCTATCGACCCGCCACCCAAGTGAGCCCAACACACCCCCTCCACCCTCCTACCTCCCCCCCGAACACCAGTGTCCAAAGATGCTCATTGTCAGTGGGCAGTCGCTATTGCAAGCCCCCTCTGCGGGTATCAGGGGCACCCCTGCCTGTGGAGCGCAGGTTCCTCCCAGATCTACGTTGGGGGCTGCCCTGGACGGAACTTGCAACGGATGATGTCTCTGCCTGCTCACGTCCATGCATGTCCCTAAGGGTTTGTGAGAGCTCAGTGAGCACACGGCGCACTGCGGCAAGTTCCGCACATACGTCTTTGGACGTCGCATGCAGTTCCCCCCTGAGGCTCTCGGTGCTTCTCTCCATTTGGACTCTCAGGCTCTCGGTGCTACTCTCCATTTGTGCCCTAAGTGTCTCAGTTGATGTTTCTATGTCTGCCTTAGTGCCCCCACATCCATCGGCATGGTCCTTGAGGAGCGTGGCCAGTTGCTGCTGTTGCACGATTAACTGGTCGAGGGACTGTTGCCTATGCTGTGCCATGGCCATTTGCGGTGGTGTCACAGAGGGGCTGTTCGCCTCATGTTGCCCTGCCACAGGGCTTGTGGGGGATGGCCAGTCGTCGTCTTGTGGGTGCCCCTGCGTGGTATCCTCATGGTGTACGGGATGGAACAGACAGGGGGATTGGGACAGGTCATGGATGGATCTGACTTCGACATCCCCGTCTTCTGTGTCGGAGCATGCTGCCATTAATGGGGTGTCACCTATGGTGCTGCTGCCACCAGAGGCAGTACCTTCTGTGGCATCCATTGGGGGGACCTGTGGTGGTGCTGTTGTGGGCATGCTGGCTGCTGGGGTGCCTGTTGATGTTCCCTCCTGTGTGCTGCCACCTGATATGTGCTGCTGCCGTGTCTTGATGCGTGCAGCTGAGGTGGAGGGTCTTTGGCCGTCGGTCTTGGCCCTCTTTGCAGGTGTGCTGGTAGGGGTGTCCTGGAGCTCGTCGTTTGGATCGGACCCTGTGGTGGAGTAAAGGAGGGCGAGCGTTATTAATGGGTCTGTGGGAATTGGAATGGCATTGTATCACATGCATTGGGGTGGTACCTGAGGGTGATTTGGGTCGGGGCCTTGGAGGTGCTTTCATTTGTGTGTGGAGTGAGGGTGCAGTTGTTTGGCAGCCTGCAGTTAGGGTGTGCCTGCTGCACGTGTAGTGGGTGTTTTTGGGGTTTTTACTTATTTATGTATTTATTGTGAGTTTTAAAGTGCGCTATCAGGCCAATGTGTGTGGACGTTCTCCTGGCCATGTGTTGCTGTTGCGCTATGTGGACACATGTGAGTCACATGATTGGACATTGTGGATTTGGCATGGTTTTATTTGGGCCACCTACCTGATTCTCCGGATGTCTGCACTCCTTTCTCCATCCCTCCGACTCCCTCTATGCTCTCCATTCCAATGGTGGAGGCACAGATTTCTTCCCAGGGGGTCAACTTGATGGGTGATTCCGATCCTCCCCCGGTGGCTGTGGCAATGTTGCGGTTGGCAGAAAGTATGCTACGGACGCGTATCCGCAGGTCGTCCCACCGCTTCCTGCATTGCTGTGGGTTGCGGGGTGCGGTCCCCACCGCACTTCCCCGCTGTGCCACCAGGGCCCATATGGCCTTCTTGTTCGCAAGTGCCGTCCTGGTCATTTGCGTGGAGAAGACGGCGGTGGCATTCTCCTGGAGGGTCTCTGTAAGCACGGTGAGTTCCTCACGGGAGAAGTGGACCTGCCGCTTGCGGTCGCACGCTTTCTTCGCTACTTTTCCCATTTTTCTTGGTTTCACTAGGGTGGATGACGGGTTGGGATGTGTCTCAGGGTGGTGTTTTTAGTGGTTGTGTGTATTTTGTGGTTTTATAGGTGTACGGCGTGTTGTTTCCCGTTCCGGGCCCATGTTTTTACTTCCGTTTCCGTATATTTACGGTCACCGTACTTTCCGGTTGGCGCTCACTGCGGTGTCCGCTATGATGGGTGGCGGTATTGCACCTAGGGCGCCGTACGGCGGCGGTGTGGGCCGTTTTGGGGTCATTTCCGCCATCGCGGACTTTGCACTTCCGCCATGCCGTGGTGCTCGTGCCCGATGGGTCGGAATGGGCCGCACTTTGCTCCATCGTGCAATGGCGGAAACGCTATTTACGCTGTGGCGGTCCGGTCAGTCACTTTCCGCCAGGGTCGTAATGAGGGCCAATGTCATCAGCAAAGGCAATCCAGTGCAGTTTAAGATGTTCCAATTTAACTGGAATAGAATTGCCATGGTTCCAGAGTTGGACCATGTCATTGATATACGTATTAAACAAGACTGGAGATAGTCCACAGCCTTGTTTAAGTCCCAATGTGGTTTCAATGGACCTGGTCAAGTAAGCCTTCCTATTAAGTCTAACCTTCACACTTGTTTTGGCGTGTAACAAAGCCATTAACTGGACCAGTTTCAAGTGGACCTTATAGGCCAGTATTTTTTTACCACAAGTGTGCTCTTGCCACTCTGTCAAAAGCACAGGCCATGTTGACTGAGGCCATATAAATAGTCACAGCTGTGCCTTTTTTCATGGATGCCTGTAAGTGAGCCATCGATGTGGCATTCAGGGTGGTCCTAGTTAGTGGCCTAAAGCCTATCTGATGTTCAGATATCACAGCCAATCCATTGAGAATAGTGTTAAGATCTCTCAACAGTAATGAGGCAAAAATGTTGCTGGCCGCATCCCACAAGAATATAGGAGTGTGGGACGCATCAAGAGAAACATTTCCAGACACACCAGACTTACAGTCGGTTATGCAATGCACAATGAATGAGGAGGAGGATGCTATGGATTACATTTTTCGTGTACAGGAGATGTGAAGAGCGGAAACGGGCATGCCCTGGTACCAGTCAACATCATTATTTTATTTCATAATAAAGAGAGGCCTGCCCAAAGAGGTACAGAAAGCACTTGACAAAATTGTAGGGATCGAGGTGAAGGGGTGACCGGAAATACAGAGTATAATAGTGCACCACTGCAAAAGAATAAAGTAACGAGAAAAAGAAATAGCACAAAAAAGATTGGCAGACGAGGCCAAGTTAGTACAGACGAAACTGGTTAAGGTCGCTGCAGCAGTAGCGGCGCTCCCAGATAACAGGGAGGGAGAAGAGGAGGAGGAGGGGCTGGTAGCAATACGGGGGAAGATGGCAGCGAATTGGGCAGGAGTGGGACAACAACAGTGGAACGGACAGCAGTCATACGGAGGTCCGCAGTGGCAAGTTTGGGCCCCTCGAGGGGGATGAGGTGGGTACAGGGGTCGCAGAGGAGGTGGGCAGGAGTACGGTGGTAATGGAGGGTATGGGGGGCAAGGCCCCAGAGGTGCACAAGGGAGCTGCTGGAACTGCGGGAGGTGGGGGCACTTCTCACGAGAATGTAGGAACAGACCAAACAACGGATTCCAGGATATGGAGCAATACGGTAACCCCCACCCAGGGAGCCCATAAGGCTTCCCAATGGGAAGACAACAGAGGCAACAGGAGCAAGGGTATGTAGAACAAAGACAAGTTCAACACAATAGAGCACAGGGTCACCCACAGAATGACTAACCTATGCACTACACACCAGGAAAGCCTTTCGCAACAGTCGCGACCGGGGCACCTGCCCCAGCCCCTTAAAGCGGTGTAGTAGAGGTGTCAGGCTATGTCTTTAGTAAAGGGGGAGCCATGAGGCAGCCAGCAGAGGACAGCCCACAGGGAACACTTCCGTGTCCCGTTCTATCTACCACCTACAATGCAGCGGAGGAACCATTAGTAGGGGCACAGATAGGAGACAAGCAGTTCATATTTATGGTGGATTCGGGAGCCGAAAACCATGTATACGTGAACGTCGGTTTCCGCTATCTAACCGTAGGTTGGCGACGCAGGGGTTCTCTGGGACTGTCATCGAAGTTCCTTACACAGAAGATTTGGATGTGACAGTGGGGGGTAAAACAGTGAGAACGCCCCTACTTTATTACGAACAATCCCCAATAAACTTGCTTGGAAGGGACCTTCTCAGCAAGCTCAATATGACTATATCCTTCACAGAAAGAGGGATAGTTTGCTCCACCCCAGGAATATGCCTGCTGCGTGTAATGCTGGTGGTATATGCGCGAGCAACAGCACCAGAGATACGTGGCATGCCGGTAGATAAAAGTGTGTTCATTGAAGGGTTGAAAACCCTAGCCCGGGTAGTACCAGAGCTAAAGAGGTTAGAATGGAGGGTACCAACAGAATTCATCTTCAGCCCAATAGTACGCACAGACATTACACCTGGGTCAGTGATATCTTTGGATTTGCATGCGGTACAGATATCAGCCAAAAGAATTACAGTAATTTGTATGGACATTGATGGGTGTGAATGGCGCACTGTGTTGTGCATCAATGCTGACATTGCCTTATGTGATCTATCAGATGAGGATCTCTTTTCTGACTCAGAAAGTGACGGAGAAATAATAATGGAAATAGCAATACCATGTGATATCTTGATACAAACGAGACAAGTGCCTGTACAGTTAATGGCTGTGGTGGGAGCGCCACCTTCCTTTTTTGATGACGACATGAAATTAGTGCCAAGCAACTTGTGGACTACAGGCCCCCATGATGTAGGGTTGTTGCACGGAGTTACCCCAGTCACGATAAAACTAAAACCAGGAGCAATCCTGCCCTGAGTCAAGCAGTACCCATTGTCCCGTGAAGCTGAGGAAGGGATAAAAGAAACGATAAGTGCCTTATTGGCCCAGGGAATAATAATACCCTCAAATTTCCCATGTAATACTTGCATTTACCCGTTCAAAAAAGCAAAGGGAGGGGCATGGAGGATGATCCAGGACCTACGCCCACTAAATGACATCATACAAAAAGAGTTTCCCCTAGTCCCAAACCCTGCATCGATACTTTGCAGTATCCCAAAAAACGCATCACATTTCACAGTAGTGGATTTGAAAAATGCATTTTTCTCCATTCCCCTGGCAGAAGAGAGCAGATACTAGACAGCATTTACACTAGGGGGGAAAAGATATGAGCATTGCAGGTTACCACAGGATTACTGTGAGAGCCCCAGCATATTCAATCGTATCCTCCACGAAGACTTGGGAAACTTGACAGCCGAGAGCACAATCATTCAGTACGTAGATGACTTGCTCATTTGCGCACAGAATGAGGAAGAGTGCAGGAAGGACTCAGTGACCTTCCTAACACTGCTGGCCCACAAACGGTATAAAGTGGACAGAGGGAAACTACAATACTGCCAACCAGAAGTATTATACCTGGGACAGCTGATATCAAAGGATGGCAAAAAGATAATACCTGACAGAGTAGAAGCGATCACAGCAGTAAGAGAGTCAAAAATGGTAAAAGAAATGCAGAAGTTTTTAGGAATGTGCAACTATTGCAGAGCATGGATACTAGACTACGCAGAATACACAAGACCCTTACTACAAGCACTCAAAGAGGCTCAGCGGGAGAATAAAGAAATAAAATGGTCAAAAGAGATGAGTGGTTCATTTGCGTCACTAAAACAACTAATTTCAAGCGCTACAGTACTCGCCAACCCCGGACTATGAGCGCAAATTTTACCTGTTCTCCCACTGCAGGGGAACACTAATGACAGCAGTTCTGACACAAAAGACATCCATGGGACACAAACCATTGGCTTACTACAGTGGCACACTAGACACAGTTATGCAAGGCCACTTCACGTGTGAACAGTCTCTCGCTGCCGCCGCGTTCGCCATTGAGAAAAGTGCCACTATAGTAATGGGGTGCTCGGTTACATTATATGTGGAACACTCCCTTTTCGCAATACTGGAAAGATCAAAAAGCACACTAACAACACAGCGAGCAACGGCGTACGAGATAATATTATCCAGCGCCAACATCCACATAGTAAGGTGCAGAACAGTAAACCCAGCAACATTCATCACAGAACCATGTACAATAAAAGACATGCAAGAGCACGATTGTGCAACATAAACAGGAGAACAGTGAAAGGGCCCGGTGGTAAGTGAAAATGCCCTAACGGAAGGAGAAGTGTACTTTGTAGATGGATCAGCATCAATTGACATGGACAAAGGTGAAAAACATGTAGGAATGGCGGTAGTGAGATTAGAAGAAGGTGAGTACGAAGTGCTAGTACAGTATCGCCTGACATCACATTTTTTCCCGCACAAGCAGCAGAACTTGTTGCCCTAATTGAAGCATTACGTGCAACCAAGGGATGCACAGTCACAATATACACAGATTCAGCATACAAGACTACAACGGTACACGGTGGTCTGGCCCAATGGGGGCGGAGAGGGTTTCGCAGGGCGGATGGGACACCAGTACAACATGCCTAACTGCTACAGGAATTAATTGAGGTGCTGAAAGAACCTACAATGGTGGTGATCGTCAAGTGCCAAGCCCATACGTCTAATACAGACATTGGGCCTCATTACGACCGTGGCGGTCCGGAAATAACGGTGGCAGTAAACCCGCCGCCACCGTTGTTTCCGGACCGCCTGATCCCGACCCCTGCAGGCGGGAGGTGATGTTCCCGCCAGGTCTGACCTGATCCCGATTCCCATTGAGTCCCATAGGACTCAATGGGAATGGGGATTTACACCATTCCGCCTCCGTGATTCCCGGAAAACCGGGGTTGTGATGCCCCGGTAATTCCGGGAATCACGGAGGCGGAATGGTAATACGAGTCCGGCGTTAACCAGGCGGTTTTACCGCCTCGGTTAACGCCGGACTCGTAATGAGGCCCATTGTATCTTTGGGAAACGCGGCAGCAGACGCAGCTGCCAATGAGGCGTCATATTTTCAAAAGGAAGCTGCAGGTGAGTACATATTGCAGCAACAAGCGAGTGAGGAACTACCAGAAGGATACAATGCCATGCCCATATCGCAAATACTAGAGTTACAGGAAGGAGCAAGTAGTGAATAAAAAGCATTGTGGGAAAAAAGGGGTTGTAGCCAGTCGGCAACAGATTTACTATGGCGCCAAAATAACACAGGTAAAGTGGTGATGCCCATTAAATTGATGGAGATAGCATTCCAGCAGTTACACTTTCCAACACACAATGCCAAACAACACATAGCAGCAGAGATACAGGAAGATTGGTTCATGCCAGGGCTCCAGGAACATATATCAAGATTAGCAATGGAGTGCACAACGTGTCAGATATACAATTCTTGGATGACGTTACGGACACTCAGATGGACAATTCCAAAACCCACAGGGCCCTTGCGGGAACTACATATTGATTACGCAGACATGGGGGAAAGGTGTGATGGGGCACGCTACATGATAGTAGTTGTATGTCCATTCTCTAGGTGGGTTGAGGCTGGTCCATGTGCACGCCCTGATGCTAAGTGCGCCGCAAAGTTCCTAGTGAGAGAAGTATTCCCGCGCTGGGGAATTTGCGACGTGATTGGCTCAGACAACGGCACTCATTTTGTGAACGAACTGTTCAAGGAAGTTACTGCATTGTTGGGGATTAAACACAAGCTTTGCTCGATTTATCACCCTCAAAGTAATGGCACTGTCGAGAAGATCAACGGCTTGTTAAAAGGAAGATTGTCTAAACTATGCTTCTCACTCAAAAAGAACTGGGTGTATTGTTTACCCCTTGCACTATTCAAACTGAGAAACCAGCCAAGTAAGGACCACCACCTGTCCCCGCACGAGATTGTGACGGGACGCCGAATGCACACAGCACATTCTCCACTGCGTAGACACTCAGCTTCACATAGAAGCACCACGATATTAGGAGATGAGTTTACTGATTATCTGAAAAAACTGACTAGGGCAGCGCTTGCAATCTCATGACAACTTTCAACGCCATTTACAAGAGAAGAGGGAAACTCAGCTATGTAATTTGTGGAACAGGGTCCCCAAAGACAACTAATGCAAGGGGATTTTATTTATGTTAGAAGTTTTGTGCACAGGTGGAGTGCCCCAAGATTCCATGGCCCATACGAGGTAGTTTTTTGTACTCCCACAGCAGTCAAAGTTGAATGACTAAGGTACTGGATACATTTAACAGATGTACAGAGGGCATACAATAATGTTCAGGAGGAAGTGAATGAGGAGGCACAGACAACACCAAAGGATGAAAAATGAAAATGTGAAATTAAAAGGTGCAGTTAAAAAGAAATGTGTCTTAAATATGCTAACAAAGAAATTGAATTACAGGTACGAGACAAAGATAACTGAATAACATTAACGATTGAAATGAAAAATGGAAAAAGTGATCAAATATGAATGCGAAAATGCCTCTCTCTCTCTCTCTCTCTCTCTCTCTCTCTCTCTCTCTCTCTTTCTCTCTGCACCCATCCCCTCGCTCTCCCTCTATCACACAGTATAAATGTCTGGTGGATACAGTACAAAAAGAAAATGTTTACATGTTTAAATACTTAATGCACTTTCATGTTCTAAATAGGAACAACCATGGCAACAAACGGGCAGCCCGCAACGGATAGCAATAGAATATCAAGATGTAGAGATGCTATAGCAAAAAGTTGTAGATATTCGTATGAATGTGGACTGTCTGTATGCATCGTATTGTTTTTGTGATACTGTTAGGCATAAGTACTTATTGGTTCATAGCATTCATCCCTGTCGAGATAAATGAGGGGGGAGGGGGGATCAGGAGTAATATGACAAGTGGAATATAACAAAAGAAAGGCCAAAAGAAGGTGATTTTTTGGTATGGAACGGATACCAGCTTGTATGGGGGTATAACACGAAACCGCCCAAAACAATCAACCACTCCAAGAAAATAGGTACTGAAATGAATGTTAGCATAACTCCTCTGCCAAATGTCTCTGACTACAATGCCCACAGCCTAAATGACCGCAACCCTTCTGTCATATCGTGGCTTTACAATACCCCCATTACCCCACCCACACAGGCAACCACCCCTACAGCAGCCAGCACATTATATCATAGAATAAAAGAAGAGAACAAAAAGATGGCAGAAAAATTTGCATCCCTATATGATGAATGGAAAGAGGGGGATATGGGAAAAGGGGGGTATAGCTTACACTTTGCCCGTGAAGCAGCCAAGGTGTTGCTACCAAAAGAATTGCCTCTGATAAATGCCCAATGTCTCCTTCATCTTACGCTGTGCAGAATTAAGAACACCATTCAGGCACACAAAATAACTTTTAGCATGCTGCAGAATGAGAAAACATGCTACCCGAAAGTGGAAGGCGTAATATGGCTGAAAGAACCATTTTTTGTAATAAAGGGGACATTATTCACAGACAACAGATGGAAAGACGAAGAAGTTACATGCAAAGCTGAGGCGCTGCGAGGAGTGTCACCTGAAAAACTGCAGTGGATGGAAAGAACGTGTACACCAATCTGGAACGAGCACATTACAAAGTTAATGTTGGTAACTGCCATTGAAAAACCGTTCAAACAGCAGAAAGACATAACATATGAACTATGCTTCCAGGGGGAAGGAAAGACCGCAATGGGAATAAACAAAGACTGCAACAGGACTCTCACCATCCCAGACATGAGGAAGGGGACAGCAGCACTCATGGACACGTACTGGGTGTGTGGCCGCCAGGCATACTTGCATCTCCCACAATCATGGAGCGGCAGTTGCTCATTGGCCAAACTACATTCAGCACTAATGGTCATACCAGAGAGCCACATCGGTGGGGGCAGGAAAGGGCAAGACGCCCCCCGCGAAAACAAGGCCCAACCAACAGAAGAACCACAAATGTATGTTTTGTCCTTTGGCACCAAGGAAGAAATGCTGTCACGAAACAGGCGATCATCAAACTACATATCCAAAGCATCTTCAGAACTATTGGCACAGATCCCAGACAGATATTGATTGTTTAGCTCTTTCTTTGCCTCACTCATTCCAAGCATCCAGGCACGGGCAAATGCTAAGTGGCTCCAAATAACACGCTAGGAGCTGATCCAGTTAGCAAACGACACTGAAGAAGGTTTCAACGTGATCAAGGTAGAGCTGAGAGCCCTGTGGCTAATGACAATGCAAAATAGGTATGTCCTAGACCTATTAACAGCAATGGACGGAGGTGTTTGCCGAAAAATTGGAAGTACATGTTGCACTTTCGTACCTTCTGAAGACACAAATAATGGTACATTGTCCCACGTGATCGCAGCAGTGCACAACCTAGGAGAAAGAATGAAAACAGAAGGTGGGGCAGAAGCAAGCACGTGGTTCGACAACCTCTTCTCCTGGGTCCCATCATGGTTGGGAATGACCGTTAAACTACTAATGCCCACAGTAGTGTTTTTACTTCCAATTTTTTGTGTGTGCCAGATGGGCCTTCGATGTTGTGCAGGCGCAGTACCAAATGGTACATTGATGATGGTGACAATGGGCAATGCTCGAGGCACGGTGCAAGCTATGCAGGAAGTTCAAGTGCAAACAGATGAAAAGGCTGGGCCTAAATACCAGATGGTGCCAGTATACCGCAATGAGGATATAATAGACAGATTATGGCACACAACAATCAGAGAACCGCAGGAACTTGAATGGTACACGGAGGTGTGGGTGGACTTGGAGGGGGATAGGGATTGTATATACCTGACTTGTACTCCAGACGAATATGCTAGAAGGGGAGAAAGCCTGAGGGGAGTGTGCAGGGCCTGGATGCCCATAAAGGGCACCTCGGCATGGGACGAAGCTGTGGCTGAGGAAAAAGAATGTGAGCGGTTGGGGGAGTTACGGTATTTGTTACTTAAGCAATGAAAGGGGGGAAATGTATGGGAGGACAGGTTGAAGAGACCCCGCTCCCCTGCAGTCCCCTCCTTGTGATGGCTATGGCTCGTCAGTGGCCCCCCTGCCGCCAGGGCCCAGGTGGTGGGTGGACCACTGGCCGACACATGGACCAAACGTACTGTATCAGGTTAGACCCAAGAAACCATTTTGAAAACCAGAACGCCATTTTAGGACATGATTCCTCGTGCACTGCAGCACGGCCCCCACCTTCAGAGAGTCATCGCCTGCCCCTGTTGCCTCCACTCCCTGGCAGATCCGCTGAAAGCTCGTTCCCACAAACAGTCGGACATGAGCTAGTGATAGAGGAAACACTGTATCTTTCACCTTCCGCAGTGCATCATTATCCTCAGCGTGACCCAGGTACCGGGGCTGGCTTGGAAAATAACTGTAAACCGTCCTCGATGAAACAAAAGCCTCAATCCCACACCGAGAAACTGTTCATACATATATACATATATATTGCATTACAATGATATCCCTTCTGCATGACCCCTGTGTCAAAAATCTACTAACACTGTACAAATAGAAGAATGTGTTATTGTATGACAACATGGTCATGATACTCAAACCCCCTTAGTTATGTGCACCCACTCAGTGCCCCTGGCCTCCTACTATGTTCTTCGGTAGGGGTAATGTATAGAGAGAGATATCAAGTCCTTATGCCATGACTACCCTGATGCTGCTAGAGTACAAAGGAACACAAGCACGACAGTATTTTGAGCTCATGTAAATTGTTTAATGAGATACATAGAATGCCATCAAATGTAAATGTACGAGTTTAACATGTATTACTGCTGTACACTGTATTGGTCTGTTGCTCCTGCGTGCTCCACCAACCCTAATGCTACCTCACGTATCGGGTTTTACAATGTGATGCTAGAGCTGCTAATCTTGCAAATACTTACCCTGTAGTGACTAATAGAACTGTTGATATAGTTAACATGTTCAGAAATTACTACGCGCTGATGCAAAGATTATAGACGTGTAACCCTTTAGCCATTTTACATTATACATTATACCTCATTACATTATACGAATCCCTTCGTATTCAATGCAATTCAATACAATTTGCAGCTTGCGAGAAGACTATCATCACGGGCATATCCAAGGCCACCTCCCCTCCCTTCCCATTGAAGCCTGCCAGAGAAAGCAAAGGCCCGAGCTATACCGCCTCACCTCCCCAATACGGCTGGAGCCGCTTCAAGCATTCATGATTCCCCCGCAGCTCACATGGCCATGAACAGCCACCTGAATTATTTACCGCCCAGCAGCAAAAGCCGGCCATAACCAGAGGCTAGAGGTGCCCCCTCATAGGTCCCACAACCCACCAGTTAACCCCAGATTAATAAGGCTTGTAAAAGAAGACACCTAATATTGCACCAACATTGTGTAAAAGCATCCGTCATTACTTCTAACAAGACCCAAAGCTCGGACAGCTCACCCCGTGCCCTGAGACCAGACCCTGTGGCCTATGATACCTAGTCAACAGGATAACAGCAACCCTGTATTGATGTATCGCCAAAGTATCCCACCTAATGCGCATTCCTCCTCTATTGTATTAACCTATAGAATAACCTATTGTAGGATTTACAGGGCAACTGACATTGCAGCATTGAATGAATGGGGTGTGCATGGCACTTAGGGCAAAAAGCCAAGAAAGACGTCCATCAATGACACTGACCACGCCTGATCAGACAGCACCTCCCGGATGAGCCCAGCTGACCTGCCCACCCCACGTTGGCACCCGGCGGTGTCCACCAACCACGGAGCGACGCATCACAGCTGCACATATAGTTAGTCGACGCCACCCAATCCCCATGTACATGTGCCCCCTATAGTGTGTAGGTGCCTATGACACTTTTTGCAAATATAAACGCCTGTCTTTGCTATTGTCAGACAGAGCGCTCTCGGAGTTTGCAGAGTTCTTTGCATGCCCTATTTGGCTTAGATAAAACTCCCCTTGAACTCACCCACACTTAGTCCTAGCCTTATTCCCACTCTCGAACCATGTTAAGACACTCGGAGTCTACCTTGACTCCGACCTGTCCATGGATAAACAGGTCAATGCTATCGCTGCATCCTCAGCCTACTACTCCAAAGTCCTCAATGCAGCCAGGCCCTTTTTGGCCCGTCAAAATTGCCTCACGATTGCCAGGGCAATTATCGGGTCAAGACTTGACTACTGTAATGCCCTTCTCGTGGGGACATCCAGCAAAAACCTGGCCAAATTGCAGCTAGCCCAGAACAATGTGCTAAGGGCAGCCACCGGTACCTCAGAAGAAACCATATCTCCGAAATCAGAAGGCAAGCACACTGGCTCCCTGTCAAAGAGAGAATTGTCTTTAAAACTCTTGCTCTCACACACAAATGCCTTCACGAACTTGCCCCTCCTTACCTGACCAACAGAATTACTAGGCACACCGCCACGAGACCTCTCAGGTCCCCTTATGCCAACACAATTGTCACGCCTACTACTCAGAAAGTGCGCGCTGGTGGCTCCAGCTTCCCCACCCTAGCAGCCACGCACTGGAACGCTCTGCCACCTCACCTAAGACTCATTCAATCCCACCTAGCCTTCCGTAAGGCTATCAAAACCAGACTCTTTGTTTAACCTGAACCTGTATCGTCCACCGCATATATGCCTACCAATCTGTAACTAAGAGCCCTCCTGGCACCTGTCTGTAATCCTAAGTTTGCGTATCCTCTGTAACAGCGCCTCGATGCCTTACGGGCTGCAAGCGCGCTTAACAAATGCAAATAAATAAAATAGAGTCCATTATTGCCTCTCATTGAGGGGAGGGTCTTGCTATCTGGGGACGCTTGCCTTCAATTGATGAGATACCTTTTTTGAAGATTGGAATTATAATGGACTCTCTCCAAGTCGACGGGATAGTGTGTGTTTAAAAGACAGAGTGAAAAGGTGCTATTACTGTAGAAAACCATATGTCTGGATCACTTTTAATGACTATGGGTGCCAGATCATCAGATCCAGGAGATTGCAAGGCCTTAGTCTTAGCAGTCGCCCACAGAATGTCATCTTCTGTCCAAGGACATATTGTAAGGAGCCCCAGACTTACTGTTTCTAACTCACAAATTCCCAAACCATTAGCAATAGAATATTTCTGCTTGTAGTAGTCGATCCAGACTTGTTCTAATATTGACCGTCAGAACCTACACTTACAGTTCACAATTTGTTGTTGATTGTAGGCCAAAAACGAGCTGTGTTGTGGTTCAAGAGCTGTTTTAAGGTGGTCTGGTTGTTTTTAATAGACTATTCCACCTTAAGTAAATTGGCATAGTTCATCTGTGCCTGATTAATTTATTTCTTAGCCTACAAATGATCTTCATTGCAAAGGTTAAGAAAAGTGATAGGCCTCAGTCTATATGGTTTACATTTTTTGGATTCTACAATTCTTAGATCTAGACTGTATATGTGTAGGTACAACATATCTCGTAATGGTCTGTCCTTAGTAGTCTTGGCAAATCTTTCAGCTGACAACAAAGACAGTGCTTTCTCATCAACCAATAAATGGTTTACTTCTTTCATAAAATAAATCTGTGAATAATGAACAGTTCCGATAGTTCCATTTCACAGTTAGACCATTCCGGTCAGAAGACAGCATTGCTGGAACTGATCGATTATCACACAGTTGGATCTGTACTTGGACAGTGAGGGACAGGATAATATGATCACCAACACGATGATCATAAAAGGAAACGCGGCTACACAAGTTCCTCACTTCGATAGAAATGCAAATATCGTCTATCCACGACTGGGCCTTCCCTCAGTGCCATGTGGAGATAATCGATAGATCATTATCAACATGCAGCAACACAAGGAACAAATCCCAGCCTGTCAAAAATGAGTCCCAGGCTACCCCATAGACAAGTTTGGTGGATTGTTAATTGGTAGAGCAGTTCAGGACTCATTTAACTTAGCACCTGCATGTCATGTCCCGGCTTCCAATCTTGTTGTACAGATGTAGGATCAAGAATACCTGGGGATTGCCGTGGCGTATGTTACAGCACAGAAGTCAGGGAAACTACATTTCCAGCATTCCCTGACTAAAGACAGTCACGTGATGCGGAAGCGACATGCCTGCCGACTTTCTTACTGCAACACTACTAGTATTGTTAGGAAGCACTCCTCCGATGCTCCTTAACTGCGTTGTGTACTCGAGTTAAGACGCATTTGTATTTACGTTTTTCTGGTATCCTGATTTTTGGATTGTTTGAAGGACTGTTTTTGTCCGTTCCTTGTCTGTTTCTAGCCGCCCGGTCCCTTCCTCTGTTGTCTACCTCGTTATCGAACTATTGGACTCCTCCCCAACGCCGCTAATCTCAAAGCCCCTGAACCTGAGAGACGCTTTCTATTACTTGTCAAGCTCTGTGAACTTGCACAGACTTCTTCTTTTTGCTACCCATGTGGAAAACTGTTTAAAGCAGGAATTGCGAGCTACTTTGGTTTCACCTTCCCTACAACAACCTTCACCTTGGCACCCATTCCAGTGAACACTGAACGCTCTGCTGCACTCCTCCCTGTTCACTTACCTGCTGTGCATTTTCACTTCAGTGACCTCTGGACACTCTGCTGTACATTTCCCTGGTCACTTACCTGCAGCACATCTTCACTTCAGTGACATCTGGACGCTCTGCTGTACTTTTCCCTGGTCACGTACCTGCTGCACATCTTCACTCCAGTGACCTCTGGATGCTCTGTTGTACTTTTCCCTGGTCACCTACCTGCAGTTCATCTGGAACGCTTCACTGCCTCTATTTGGATTTGTTGGAACTTACTTAGACGCGCCCACGTGTCGTTCAGGTTAGGTCTTTTGGACTCTTTGCACTTGGATTGAGACTTTTCTTGGTACCTTGTTCTGCATTTCTTCAATCTTTCAGTGGATACGTAGATTCTTCATCTTATCACTTTACTCAGCAGGTAAGGGTGGGGTTACTGAAGGGGGTGTTGCGGAGTTATGTGACCAGAGGTTTGTTGCTCACATTGGCCCTCATTACGACCCTGGCGGAGGTCCATGGTGCAATTTGCACCATGGACCATGGCGCAGAGCTGCCAACACCGCCATGGGGGTTGGCGGACTTACCGCCCCATTCCGTGGTTGGCGGGGCGGTAAGTCCCCAATCCCCATTTACCCTTCCCCATTCCCATTTTTGCCCCATAGGGTATAATGGGAGTGGGGAAGGCGTTAATTACGCCACCGTAAATTACGGTGGCGTAATTAACAACAAGTCCCGTAGCGCCATGGATTTTTCCGCCTGCAAAAAGCAGGCGTAAAAATCACCATGGCGCTACGGAATGTCGTAGTCTGGCGGAGAGGTACGCCATGCATTACGCTGGCGTAAACCCCTCTCCGCCAGGGTCGTAATGAGGGCCATTGTGGTATTGTTTTTTCCCTCTAGCTCTATTGCTGCTCCTGACTTTTTCGCTCAAGCCTATGACCTGGCAGGTATTATTTCTACTCTGCAGGCCGCGCTCTTGGGAGAAAGGTGTACGGTTTTTGGCGGGTTTGAGCCAGCTCACCCTCATTGCCCTAGAGATCACGACACTGCAATACAGTTTGAATTATAATCCCCCCTAGAACTATAGCGTACAACAAAGCATGTTCTAGCCAGTCTTCCAATAAAACTGAAATTGCTGAATGAACCGAATCCAAAGTTGACCTGGAGGGATTCCAGTACACGTTAACTATAAGCGCTGCCCGCTTAGGTGTCCCAAAAGGCAACTCAACTGCCAATAGGCCTATGTGTAGGGAGTCAAATCCATTTCTATGGCCATTCCTCCACCGGGACGTCCCTTATCTCCCCTAGAGGCTGGCTTGGTGTATATGTAGAATCCCTCCAAGTCAAAGTGTGACTCGGTCATTGTCTCCTGCAACAAAATGACATGTTTATCACTTAAAATATTAGAACTCATTACGAATTTCGGCAAATTAGCCAAACCCCAAACGTTCCATGAAGTTAATAATATGGGCCATTTATTAGGTAATCTGAAGGCCAGGCAGCTATTAGCAAACATCTCTATTGCCGCCTCAAGCCAAGACCGGTCTTGTGCAGGGGGTTCACTTGCAGAAGTAGCTTGTTTAGGTGGCACATTGACATTTAGTCCAGAGACCTCCCTGTCGATTTTATTATCTAATGGTGAAACAGACAGGAAAGCCAAGGCGTTATCCTCTTTTTTCGGTTCATAAAGGCCGATACCCAAGGAGTTCAGATTGAGCTTCTCCTCCCTTAGCATATGAGATAAGAGATGGGAATGATAGTAGCATATCATCCATTGATTTTTTAATTTGGGTAAAGCCACCAGGTTAATATCACTGGAATATATGGCTTGTAGTGTAGGCATTTGTTGAAAAATGTTCAATAACTTCCCACGTTTAAATTGCAAGGAGTCATTAACGTGACTGATATTTTCCAGACCACCAATAACAGAAGAATAACATATGGAACGTCCATTGAATTTTGGTTTAGAAGCTGTTGAGGTAATAACTACAAGGGAGCTCTCTTGTGAATTTGGATGCTCCTTAAGTTGTTGAACCACTGGACATAAATTAGTCTGCAGGATGTCAGCAATTGCTGGTGTGGTTTGCATTCCATGTGTAATTTCAATAGACAAGGGGGGCAAACCCCTTATCAGCGAATTGTCTGTTTTTTTTGGTATTGGGGCCATTGGTTGCAAAGTATCTGTAATAGTAGTAGTTGAAGCCCTTGTCTGCCCCACAAAGGATTCAATTGGGCCATAAAGGTGGGCCGCTGATGGTGGGTCACAAGCAGCATCTTTGGTAGGACATAAGTATGCTGTTATCTTAGTTTGATTTGAATTTGAAACCCTGGGATCCAGAGTAGATGGAAGGACTTCTGTGTTGTTTTCTTGAGAATGTTCTGTTAGTAGCCTGCTTGAGCCAGATCCCTGTTTATTGAGGTCAATAAAGTCCCCCACTGCAGGCAAAGAACCTACACAATTTAATGATGATTTACGTGTGCGCAGGTTTGCAGCTAGTACATTTTGAGACTTCCTTTTGGCTTTACAACCTGTTTTTTTCCTTCTTGGATTGATATGGAACAGAGTGGCATTATGCAGTGTCGTTGTTAGTGTGTCTGTAGGCACTTCTCGGCCCATAATTGCACCTGGAGATTCAAAATGTATCGGAGAGATGCTCAGTCATTCTCTGTATTCCACCAGCAGAAACAGACTGTCTGGTATCTGGCTAATTATGATAGGATTAGGAGTTTCTGCCCCTGTAACCAGCAGAGATACGTAATTCATATGTTCTGGTGATCCGCTGACCCGTTAGGTGGTCCTGAAAGGCTATGCGCTTGTTGTGCCCTTTTCTAAGACATTAAAGAACCTGCTGAGTTTTCCAACCCACTGTTGACATTGATGTGGCGTTTGCGTGGACTAATATTGTCATAAAGATGTAATAAGGACTACAGGACAAGGTGCAGAGCTGAGATAGGGGCGAGCCCCAGTAAGTCAACTTTGGGTCAAATCAGGGATGATCTCCATGCATCAATATTGTTGGGGATAAAGAAACCTGCGTTGTCCGGCACCTGTGTAGAATTGGTAACAGAACAAAAGTGCTCTTGATGCTGGTTCTGTAACATGTTTTCTGGATATAAGACATGGTTCTGCTGAGTAAGAGGTCGCTCAGCATACCTGGAAAGAATCCCATATCCCTACAGAGCCTTAGAAAAAACACATACAGAACAGTACAATCGTTGATCAAACTTGTGTGAACGTCGGTCTTTGGTGTGCACGCCACAAGTAGAGCAACACCCTCTGACGTAGTGGTGTTGCTCTACTTCCAGGACCTGAGTGATGTGAATCAATCAAAGTTGTTACTGTGGTGGCCGAGTTGACACTTGCTTGACCCTCACCAAGTAAGTCTGCGTTAGTGCACACGTCATCTGAACCAGCACAAGTAATACTCGTAGCAATCGCAGCCTCAGGCATGTGACAAAGAGTAGTCTTTGCTTGCTTAGCTGGCTTAGATTTATGAACACATTGAACTGAAGATGATGCAACATGGCTATTGTCATTATCACAGGGTAAGGCAGCGCAATTACATTCAAAGGTATCAGCCCTTCTTTTGCTACGTAAAGAGGCTGCCATGATTTGTAGAGGAGCCCAACCGGTGCTACACACCACAGAAGCAGTCTATCAGTTGGCTGCATTTGTTGCTCCCACTAGTGCTAACAGTCAATGGAGCACTCTCTTCCTGCAAATATCCGTATAGTAGAAAATCAGAAGGCGGCCACTAAAGCCATTACAGTTTCGAGACTCGATGCGAATCACCCAAAGTGTCACCTCTGCAGAGTCGCAAGCTGCATGCAAGGGTGTTGTTCTCCCATTTTCCCAGGAGAACACAGAACACTCTCCCTCACTCCGCTTCGCTCTACTGAGGCAGAAGTGTTTGTAGGGTCTCCCTTCATTCTGACAAGAAACACTGTAGAAAGATTTGCTGCAAGGAAACAATGCAGGACAGCGTTCTTCGCCAGTCATTGTGACATTCCAGTTCAGGCTTGTCAGAGGTTCCTTGGTGACAATACTCAGAGACGAAATGACTTGAAGTTCTCTGACATTGACATCGACATTCACATCTGTACTCACCTGTACTACTGTGGCAAGGCCAGTTGACTTTTCTGAATGACCCAAACTGCTTTCAATTTATTGGACCCTATTGGCATTAGAGACAGCAGGTCCAGAATTTGCAACATTCCATACCTAAGCTTTTGTATCCCACTTACTTCTTGTGGTGAATAATTCTCTTTGTTGTGCTAGGCATATGGCTGCACCAATGGAGCAGTTTGACTACTGACATGTGACCCGAAAGCCTGACAAAGGTAATGACAACTGATAGTACCTAGAGTAACGTTGAAGAAGGCTGACCTATATACTCTTTGCTGTTTTACCTAGTTGCTGTTTCATACCAAAGCTGTTGACCTGCCTCGCTGGTGCCATTACCAAACTCTGCTGCGTTCATAACGTGGGGGATGGAATATTGAACAATGTCAAAGGAGACATCATTTGTCATATAAACATGTGTCCAATGTAAATATGGTCTATCCAAACACATCATCTCAGTTATGGTGCTTCCATTCTTTTCTGTGAGACATGTAATAAAGAAACAAAAAGCCCCCTTAAAATGTTATATGTCTATTTCAATGGTGCAATAACTGGGAACTGCCACGATGTCCACCCCTTCTGGAATAGGGACCAACTTCCTGGTGGTACCCCTTTGTACGACGTTTTAAGTGGTGCCTACCTCACTTACCCGGACAGTGCCATTTGTCAATCAAATAATATACCTATTGAAATGTTGTCCATTCTCTAAAAAAACATGTAACATGTGAAGGTTTGCGCCATATTAAATTATCAGGTGTAATAAAGAGTAATTTGAATATTAAGAGGGCATTTGGGTTAATTCATATGGTACTGATTATGGGTTGACAGTGGTAGGAGCTAGTGCTTTTGCATATTCCTCACCTGATAACTGGTTCAGGGAGAGGATAACAAGCAGGAATGACCTGATCCTCTTTACAGTGTTCTAAAGATGTTATAAAGCACTGTAAGCAGTCTACGCCACAATGCCAGCTCCCAGGGAAAGCCCAAATCCCCCCTTGCACTGAATCATGCCCCAGCTCTCCCCCACAGCAAGCTTCTCACTTCATCTGTGGTTATAACGTTGCTCAAATTGATGATTCTCCTGACCAAGTGTTTCTCTTTCTCATTATTCTAGTCAGATTTACAAAATAAAGAAGACCCAAGAGAATGCTAAATATTATCACTCTGGTCTGCATTTTCTGGAGCAAGACCGTTTTTACAGTAGGTAACGTGCATTCACACAGAGCTCTCCTTCAGCTTAATAGCAGTTTCTGTAGGGGGAGGACTTTAAATGGTCTCCTCCATGACGGTGCCATTGACATCTTTCTCTTATGTACTTTGAGGTAGACAACACCCCCTAGCTTCAGGGAATGGCACGCTTCTCCGACCTCCTTTGGTAACGTCTCTCTGCATGTATATGAAGAGACTTCATGAATGATATGTGCTTTGTATGGTACTTTAACATCATGTCATGGATGAAGTGCATATTCGAGCAGGCATTCTTCATGGGTGGTTGGTATGAGCAGAGGAGTTTTTGTTGTATTTGCAGTCCATCGCAGAGTTCCTTTACTAATTGTCCAGCGAAGTGAATGCCTCTATCACTGGCAGTTACTCAAAACAGAGGTAAAAAGTCTCTGATCAAAGGTTTTCCTGCCTTCGGCATGCATAGGCCTCCACCCAGCATGAGAACGCATAGATTATTACGAAAAGCAAATTGATATCCATTGCATTTTTTCAGTTGTATTAAGTCTAACTGAATATTGAAGAATTTCCTGTAGTGCTATTAATATTATTTTGCTGGGAGACAACACAATGTTTACAATAAGGTTCTACCATCTTCAAAAAGTCTAGTGCACACCAATTGGTGATTAAATTGGGCCCTGCATAGCTGTGTGGGTGTGTCTGTGATAGATATGGGGCAGGCAAGATAATAGCAGCTTTGATGCAACTGAGAGACCAAGCCCACCTGGCCAAATGTTGTCAACGTGCGGGTGACAGGCCATATTAGACCAGGACCCTTTTTTATGATTCAGGGGCAGTGTCTTGTACATCTGATAGCTCCTCGAGGGAGGAGAACAGAGGGATCTGTAACTGATCTTTACACTGAACACCTATTCAGCCTGAGAGCTGGGAATGGCCTTCTGTTTAGCAGCTGCGTTTGCTAAAGAATTTCCTCCGCACATCTTGTGATGAAGGGGTTGGTGTGCTTTGTAATCACTATTTGCTGGCCAACATTATGGCATCTAAAAGCGTAGACACATACTCATGATTTTTGTTGGGAAACCTGATGATGTTTGAAAGCCTCTCTGCTTCTACAACTATCCAATGTAATGTGATATACCAAAATGGTGCCATGAATCAGTCAGTATATTTGGTTACATTCTGTTGGACAGCTAACATGAATGTTTGAGTTGGGGCTAAGTATTCTACAACCTTGTTTAAAAAGAATAAATCTAGTAATCAGACACTCCACTACTGATGGGGTGAACAGACTGCGTGACCTACAACCAGTTTTCCAATCTCATCCTTGCAGCAAGACCTTCCACAAAGTCTAATAAATCTGGATTGTGTAGGGGTATTTAAAGAAGGTGCATGGTTGTAGGAGTTTGCCAGTAATTGCTACACAATCATCAGGTTCAACTTCAAGTGGACTAGGTAACAGGGAAGATGGATATAAAACAGGCCCACGTGCTCTGGAGCTGTTTTTATAGGTAGAACAGGGGTGTGCAGGTGCCGCCGAGTCTACGGTCACCTCTTACTGCCTGCTGTCATTATATGGATGGCAGGGGGTTCTGGGTGAGTTTGGGTATTTGTATTGTATGCACTTGTTACATGGTTGAAATCGATTGTGGTGGTTGTTGCCAGTGGGTAAATTCTTGGGGGCATGGCCACTGGCCACTGGCAAAAACATCGTATAGTTATATGTTGATAGTAATTATAGGCAATGTAGGGAGAGTATACTGTATTTGTAATATGGTGGAATGATATAACAAGTCTGTATAGTATTTATGATTGTAGTACAATTGAGGATAGTGCTCATTGATGTCTCTTCCACCTTTCATACGGTGAACCATTGCATCCTTGTTAAACCGTTACATTATACCTTTAGAATCGAGGAATGGGCACTGTACTAGCCCATCTGTTTTCCTCACTAACCGCCCTTCCCAGCTGCAACTGGGCTGTTTGTACCCCACCACCTCACTGTGTACCTGCACAGTCCCCCACGGTTTTATCCTATCTTTGTGGCAATTACATATCTATTTCCTTCCTCTGGCTCACCTGATGTGTTTCTTCATTTCTCATTTCCAGTGTTATGTTAGTGACACACAGCTTTCCTTAAACTTCCCTTAACTAATTTGTTCTCTTCGTTTTTTACTCTTCTTGTCTGACTGCCATTGAGGCATTGTGTGCGGCTAACAATCTCTGTCTAAATAGTGTATATGGTATTTATGATTGTAGTACAATAGAGGATAGCACTCCTTGAAGTCCTGTCCACCTTTCACACGGTGTACCATTGAATCCTTATTAAATGGTTACATGATACCTTCAGCATCATGGACCAGGCAATGGAATGGCTCATCTGTTTTCCTCACTAACCGCCCTTCGCAGCTGCACCTGGGCTGTTTGTACTCCACTACCTCCCTGTGTACCTGCAGAGTACCCCAGGGTTTTATCCTATCATTGTGGCAATTTCATATGTATTTCCTCCCTCTAGCTCACGTGATGTCTTTCTTCTTTTCTCATTTACAGTGTTATGTCAATGACACACAGATTTCCTTAAACTTCCCTGAACTAATTTGTTTGCCTCGTTTCTTATCCCTGATTGTCTGACTGCCATTGTGGCATTGTGTGCCGCTAACAATATATGTCTCATGCCAGTAAGATGGAGATCTTTCTTATTATGACACCTGTACCATGTTATTCTCCTACCACTTGGGCCGTCAACTCTTACCATTCTGTGAGGCCCAAAACCTTGGAGTTATCTTTAAATCTTTTTTCTCGTTTACTCCTTACATTTTGGAGTTTGTAAAAAAAGCCCCTGGTTTGAGTTTGACCTCCTTACATGTCTGTAACACCATGGTACTATGTCGGCTGAACTACTGCAACAGCTTCTTCCTTAACCTGCCCATTTGCTGTCTATACCCCCTTCGGCTTATCTCAAATAGGGCTGCAAGACGTATCCTTGGTCTGAAGACCAGGGATGGTATCGCTGCAGCCAGAAAATGTGTACATTGGGTCCTGCTAATTGCAAGGACCATAATATGTCCAACTTTATTTCCCTCAATACTGCCCTGCTACAGTGATCTGCTGATGTAACCCCAATACTCTGCTTGTGAAATGTTATTTGAAACAGAGAGTGGGAGGCATGTCTCTGTCTTCGGCCGTGCCTCTCTTTGGAACAGACTTCCTGCTCCTTTTATACTTGAGCTGGAGTTCCTTAAGTTCTGAAAACATCTGAAAACTGTGCTTTTTTGTTCCTGTTTTGCCCTTCCCTGCTCAATCATAGCACTGCCACTGACACTAGTGGCTTGGTCCCTCATAAACCTCAAAGTTTTCAGGCCCTATATATCGAGTCGACACCAGTACACCCCTCCACCCTTCAGCACTGAACTTGCGGGTGTACCGCCTGGCGGCGGTGTACCACACCGTTGGAGCTGCTTTGCCCCAGCAGGTATTTAGTGACCTCCCACTTTGGCATGTCTTCGTACTTTCCTTCTGGGCTTCTATGAGCACTTGGTAATCCATAAATCTATTTCCATTCATGCACTTCTTTAACTAAACAATGCATATGTCCATTTATAGCAGCAGTGTGTACCAAGTTTCTTGGATAAGCAAGGAAAATGCATGTGAAAAGTTTTGTACAACATTTGTAAGTGGCAGATGGTGTGTGGAAGTTTAATATGCTAATAGGATTATCTGTAGACTTTTTTGAACTAATTTGTGGATATATGTATGACTCTTTCAAAGCAGGCAATGAGAGAGTGGTACAAACATAACAGTAAAAACAATAGAAGGAATGGTGTGCACTTGCAATCCATGTTTTCTAATAAAGCATGGCCTAGAAAGGGGACTGCAGAGACCATGGGCCTCATTATAAGGCTGGCGCTCCCGTAATGAAGGGGGCCCATACGGGACCGGCCCCCTTCATTACGGGAGCGCCGATTAAGAGCTTCCCATCGCGGGACCCGGATCGCACACCTGGTAAAACCAGGCATGCTTTCTGGGTCCTGCGAGGGGAAGAGGGAGGCAATAATAGGCCAGATGTAATCTGCCCGTTATTACCTCCCTCCCCATTCCCATTGAGCCCTATGGGGGCTCAAATGTGAATGGGGATGGGTTCCTGCAAGGAGGATTTACCGGGTCCTCCTATGTTGGAGTAACCCGGTAAGTCCCCATTGCAGGAACCCGGTAATGGAGCCGGGAACGGAGGCAGCCATGGAGCTAATAGCTCCATAGCTACCTCCATTCTCGTAATGAGGCCCCATGAATAGTCATAAGGCCCATGGATTATGGTCCTTATTTTGTGCTAGAGAAAAGTATTTGGGCCAGAACATTGTTTCTGTGCTTTTTTCTTTTTCTCTATTATACAGTTGTCTGTTATTCTCATTAGCATAGTAGAAAATGCTCATGGGAATTTTGGAGAATTGTATTGAGTCTAACTACTTTACTGAAAAATGTAAAGTAGAAGGAGTCTATAAGCTTATATTTTTTACTTATATTTGTTAACTGAAAGGTGGTTCCTAAAGGACCTATTTTTGGTGTTTTTTATTTTAATGTTTCTTTTCTTTTTTTGCAGGAGAGACCAGGAAGTAAGATGGAGAGAAAAGTAAGGAAAGGGGCAGCAAGCACAGCTATGGAGGGGCAGGTGAACAGGGAAAGATGTTCGACGTGCATTAAGTCTAAGGTACGGGGCAGTGTTTCTCATGCTCCTTGATTGCAGCCTTGAAAGCACTTTGAAACTGCTCCCCCCTACAGTGGTGTGTTGCAGTATATACAGAGTACAGTTGTATGTGAAAGATATGGATCAACAGCCTCTTTTCTAACTTGCAAGGTAGCTATTGGGATCTTGTGCTCCACAGGAGTAGCCTGTGTGGTGGCAGTATTGGTTGACGAAGATGAGTTAGAGGAAGACAGCCTGCTCCTTCCTGAGAAAGGAACAGCCTTTCTCACAGCATCCCAGTGGTTGGATTCAATATGGCGGTGCATGGAGGTGGTCCCGTAGGAGTACTGCCCAGGTTGTCCGTGACTGAGTACAGTGCATTTTACCTTGGTAGCTTTAGCCTTTGGTACACCCCAACAGTGGTAAAGAACCGCCACATCCATAATTCTCTCTGGGTGATCGAGGCATTTCTTCTATCTCATCTTCCTGATTCTCTTGATTGTTTTCTGAATTATTGTGCTTCTTCCGTTGTCTAGGCCCTCCGGCTGGTGGCATTGTTGGTGGTGGTGGTGGCTCCTGGGGAGGAGGGATGGCAATAGCTGATGCCATTTTTGAAGATAAATAGCAGTTCTGCTAATATTCTTCCAAGCGTGTGCTGTGTCCTAGATTGCAAATGGATAATCAGTAAAAATAGGTGTAGGAGCTGTGCAAGGGTTCATATTCAGTTTAAAACTTTCTAGATCACATGGAAATGCAGTTTCAAACTGTTCGCGAAGTACAGAAGCATTTGCGAACACGTCGTCATGCCGCATGCAAAGTCACATGACACTGGAAAGTCCATGGTGACATCAGAGGTTCGCGAACATAGACAAACACAAAAACAGTGGAACAAGTTGCAAAAAGTGTATTGAAGTGTTAAGAATGTTGCTCCAAGGTGGGGAATGCCACCGTTTTAAGTTAAAACTTTGCACATCGATCGAAAATGTGGCTATATTGGAGGTAGGTATTATGTTAGGAAGTTGTAGCAAATTAGGGTGCACTTGTAAAACCCATGAAATTCAGTGAAAGAACTTTGTCAAAGGGACGTTATGGTTAAGTTGCACTAACAAAAACAACTGAAATTCAGTGAAAACATTTTGTTAAAGGGATGTTATTGTTACAAGTAAAACTGAAAAACACCAAAAATGTGCCAGTTATGGTAAGCTAAGCAACCATAACTTGCGCCACCACCGTGCACTGCTAAGACTAACATCCATCCAAAACAACTGGGAATACCAATGCTGATGAATCCACCCGATTCAGCTTCACCAAAGTGTCTATTCCCAAAGTGGAAAACATTATTTTGTCCCTTAAATCCTCTGTCAGGGCGATCTCTGCCCTGCGCAGCTCATCAAGGATGCGGCCGGAGACCTATCACCCTTCATAACAAAACTTATCAATGCGTCCTTCTCCACTGGTATCATCCCAACCAACCTTAAACAATCCTGGGTACTCACGCTCGTAAAAAAATCTACTCTTGACCCATCCACACCTTCCAACTATGGGCCAATTACGACAGTGCCCTTCCTTCTTAAAAATCTGGACAACGTAGCTTATATACAAATCCAAAAGCACCTGGAATTACACCACCTACTAGGCGCCAGACAATCAGGCTTCCGATCCCAACATGGAACCGAGACAGCCCTCATCGATCTCAAGACCCAAGTTGATGAGCTTATAGATAACGGCAAATCAGCCCCACTCCTCCTCCTAGACCTCTCAGCTGCGTTCGACCTCGTCGACCACACTATTCTATGCAACCACCTTGACACAGCAGCAAACTATTCTGACAACGCTATCACCTGGATTAGATCCTTTTTAAATGGGAGAACAATGAGGGTCTTCTCGCCTCTAGCAGCTGCCGACCCGATACCCATCATCTGTGGTGTGCCTCAGGGATCTTGCGTCTAGCCCACACTCTACAACATTTTTACTAACCCCCTTTTCTATGATCTGGATCATCTCGGTATCACCTACACTAACTATGCCACAAATGCATCCATCTCACTGCCCCCGACTACCTCTCACAAAGAATCCACTCCGTCGCCTCTACAAGACCAACAAGATCACCCTACACCAACATGCTCTCTGTGCCACTAGTAAAAAGATCCAGAGCAGGTGGATCCAGCTTCCCCTATCTCGCACCCACTCACTGGAATGCCCTACCTCCCACCATCCGCAGTGAGCCCTCCCTCCTAGCCTTCCGCAAAGCACTGAAAACCACCCTCTTCTCATAAGGTCCCTCGCAGCAGCATAATACCAACCATAGGACCCACTGCTTTAGTTGTATTGACCAACCGCATAAGCTGTAATGATAACCTTGCTTGTTCCTATCTGTAATATGCCTCTTACTGATACCATGCCTGTAACTAAGCTCATGCAAGTAACAGCGCCTCAATGCCCCTGGGCTGCTTGCGCGCTATACAAATTTAAATAAATAAATAAATAAATAAATATGCAGATGATACCCAGATCCTCATCCCGCTTTCAGGGGATTATGAAAAGGATTTGGCCTTGGTGGATAGAGTGTACATCATCATCCAGGCATGGATGACCACGCATGGTCTATGCCTGAATGATGATAAAACTGAACTCATCATCCTGGGCACCCCCCGTAACCTAAAGAAACTAGGATCTGACTACTCCTCATTCATAATTGATGGCACTAGTATTAAAGTAGAACACGAGGTAAAAACACTAGTGTTTTATCTTGATTCAAACCTCTCATTTGCCAAACAGGTCAATTCCGTAGCGTCCTCCACGGCCTACAGGTGCAAACTTATTTGCACCAGCAAGCCATTTCTCTCTGACAGCAGCTGCACCATCCTGGCCAGAACCCTTATCCTATTCCGCCTGGACTACTGCAATGCCCTTTATTTAGGATCAACTAAAGCTACTATCAGAAGAATCCAAACATTACAAAACAATGCCCTCAGAGCAGCATTAGGCATTTCCAGAAGAGATGACATCTCCAAGAGCAGCCGACAGAATAACTGGATCCCAACCAATGACAAAATCCTTCTAAAAACTTTGTCGCTCACCCACAAATCTCTCAACAAAGCTGCCCCCATCTACTTGGCCGAGAGATTCCATAAACAGACCTCCCTGAGACCACTTAGATCAGCTAACAGAGATTGCCTCTCCATACCTAGTTTCAAACGGTCCACCATCGGAAGCAACAGCTTCCCTATGAAAGCAGCAGAATTATGGATCTCCCTGCCTCCCACACTGAGAACAGACCAATCTTACCAAAAATTCAGATCCAACATCATTTTGTAGCTGAAATCTAATGACCATTAAATGTTAACTCCTGTTCAGCAAGCATCTAGGACTCACTGCTGCGGTACCTTAAGCCTGTATGGAGTGTATCCTTCCTGCGCCTCTCGACCTGCTACCCTGTGGTAATTACAACTGCCCTTCTCATTACCTGTATGCTTGTAGTTATCCCCCCTCACCTGGTTATAGCCATAAACACCTGCAACCTTTGCTTATATTGCTTCTGTAAAATGTCTGTATCATCTGTATATACCCTATTGTATCCCATGCCTGTAATTAGGTACCTTCTGTATATACCTTCTTGTAATTAATAACCTGTATGTAGATTTTATATATTTTCTGTTGTAACTAAGCCTTGCATATACTTGTAACAGCTGCGCCCTGTTACCCCCGGGTATGAGGCGCATTATTAATAATAAAACAAACAACACCCAGGACATCAAAGATGACATAAAAATGTCATTGATGACATCACTGCTGGCACCACTTATCTGGGCCACTTATTTTTGTTCACTGACATATCTAGACTAGTTGTTTTTGTTCACTTACAGTGAGAATTTCAGAAAAGTAAAAGGTGCTACATATCTAGACATTAAACTTCTCATTACACTGCCTGCGGTAGCGGCCATGTAGTTATGGTTAAGTTGCTCAACCCATAGGAAGAGCACTTTTTGGGCAGCTTATAACTTTGCTACCCCTGGACGAATCCTTGCCAAACTTTGCAAACAATCATATTAACCGTTCTGAATTTGTCTGCCAAGTTTGGTGAGGTTTCGTCAAGGGGGGCAAAAGTTGTAGGGGGGGTCCCAAACATTTGTTTTTGCATAGACTGAATAGAAAAATATTTTGCTCACAACTACAGCCCAAACCGCTGGACGGATTTTCACCAAATGTGTGGTAGGGGCAGCAGCTTGGTCCCGAAAGCATGCTTTTGTAAATTTGGTGGAAATCCGTCTAGTCGTTTTTTTTTTCAAAACAGGCAAAATATAGGTGCCAAAAAATTAGTGAGATCTGGATCAGCTTCACAGATCCATTTCCCTGTTCGGTCTGTGCATAGGACTCTGATTGGCCCGGAGTACTGCGTGATGTCTGCGGACATGTGACATGACCTATGATTGGCTGAAGGAAAGCGTGATGTGCGTCACATTTTCCAGAAACGCTGTATTGTATCTGTGGATAGTGCAGTGGGGACAGGACTGGGAAAAATGTTTTGGGGTATTTGGTGTTTGGAAGAGGGGCTTGGAAGGGTGGGGGAGTAAAAGATGGTTGATATGATGTATGTGTTTAGGTGGAAGTAGGCAGTGTGGGGTGCAGCAGCCCGCGGACACAACGGTAGTCCACGGACAGGACTGCTGGGCGGCTTGTTTGGTGAATGCAGGAAGGCTTCATTAGGGTAGGTGAGTGGAATAAAGGTGATATGAGGATGTTTGCATAGGTTACGGATAGGCTCTGCACACACAAATCTAGGCACTAGCACAACTACTGCAGTGTCATATTGTCATACCAGTAATAATTTATCCAGGCCCATGGCTTATGTGTGTGGGTTGTGGCCACTGGTCAGATTCTTGGGTGCATGGCCATATTATGCTGTGGTGGTTGTGGCCAGTCCCTAGACTCTTGCGTGCATGCATCCAAGAGCATAGGGACTGGCCACAACCACCACAGCATAATACGACCATGCACCCAAGAATCTGGCCACTGGCTATAAGCATTGTAATAATATGTGTACAGCAATGGAATTTGGCTATTGGAAAGAATAATTGCAATAATATGTGTACAGTGATTATACATGCTGTATAGGCAGCGTACATTTTTTGGAACACAGTTAGACAATACCATTGAAGTGGAAATGGTACTTTTTATTGATGTAACATTGCAGGCACAGATTGAGTTTTTTGTACATTGTAATGCAGGACAAATCTGTTTCTTTCTCTGTGTTTGGTGGGGAGTTGAGGAAACATGTTTGGGGTTATTTGTTGAGTGAAGTTGGATTTTTATAGTAGGGAGTGGAATGTAGATGATATGGTGATATTGCCACTGGTGAAAAATAGGGTTGGCGGTGTACTTTCATATCTGTAGATTGTGCATATATTGTGCATATATTGTGAAGTTAAGGACACATATTCTTGGGTGCATGGCCGTATTATGCTGTGGTGGTTGTGGCTAGTTCGTAGACTCTTGGGTGCATGGCTGGAGGCTGTAGGCAGCAGGTGTGCTTTTTAACTTTGTTATTTCTTTTTTCTATGTGTTCATTAGAAGATTTGCATTTTGTTAGGTTTTCGGTATTCTTTTCTAAAATTGCTATATTTTCTAAGTTATCTTCACTTCCAAAATATTTGATTTGGATGTGGTACATTTTTGAATGAGTTCTTTGGGTGTGCCCTGTAGGAGAATGTTATTAAAGTGTTGTAGTTGTAAAGGAGGATTTTTTGCATAGTACAGTTTGTGGACAAAATTCCGTAGAGTGGAATGGTGTGTTGCAAATATCTTCATGTGGTTGTAGGTGCTTTTTCAAGCAGGTCTTGAAATGCAGGCTAATGAATGTTCTTTCAGTCTAGTGTCACTTTGTACTGGAGAGGAGTCAATGGATTTCAAAGCTTTTATGGGAATAAAGGTTTGAGGAATTGCTTTTGTGCATTACACATTGAGGTGCAGGGGCATTTGTTGACTGGATGGATTGGTTTGGTGGACTGGAGAGTTGATTGTAAGTTTGTTGGGAAAAAAAATTCAATTAGGGTTTCTTCTGCCATAAAGGTGCTGTCTATTGACCAGTGCTATGTATGGCAATTGGGATTGTATGTTCTTGTGTGTATGCATTTTCATTGAAATATGGTTCTGTGTTGGTTGTGTGAATGCACTCATCTGCAGAGAAGTTTGCAAGGTATCTTTGTTGACATTGACATATTTCAAAGTAGTTCTTTTAGTTTACTGATGATTAATTGTGTTAGTGGTCTTATCCTGGTTAAAATTAATATAAACAGTTTCCTTTTGAGGAGGTTTATACTGTCAATGAGAGCTTCCAGGATTCGTTTTGTGCAGTTATTTTTAAGGGTTGAGCATGATTTCTGTGTTTTTATACGATTGCGAAGTACACCACGGTGGAACATTTTTTTGTGAAATGAAAGGGGAAGTGTGCTCAAAAATGTTATTGTTCTGATCGTTCGGGCATCTCCTGTTAAGCATACTGTGATCAATTATAAAAGTTTTTCTATGCATCTTACCTTACTTTTACTCACTTTCATACATGCGAAAACAACGTGTTGGGTGCGGTGATCTTGTGCTAATGTTAACAGTTGATGTGTTGCCCTAATTTCAAGTTCCCTTGCAGCAATAATACAGATGGGGTGCTCCTGAGCGGATATAATTTGTTCGAACAATCTGCTCCACCTGTTTTCATTACATTTGTGGGCATCGTACCCAAATGTGTCTTGTTATCATTTACGCCAAAACTTTACTTAATGCAAAACCATGAAGATAAACACAGATATCGTCATACAGACCATACGTTCTCTTTCTTGCCAAAAATGGTATTGATATATAGAATTTTTTAAGGAAACAGTAATAGTTTGCAATCTAACAAGTGCTTTTATTTAACAAAGAACGTTTGCAAGACATTATTAAGTCCATAAAATTTGCAATATTTTTTCCCCATGGTAGTTACAGATAAGAAACATTGCATGACTACATTGTGGTTTCCAATGTCTGCATGATATGCTGATTATGAAGAATGCTAATTCTTGTGTGTGTTGATCTTGCAGCAGGGAAGCATTAAAGTGATGCATATGGTGGTTTGTGTGGGAGAAGAAGTACATTTTTTGCAGTTTGAAGCAGAATGTTTTCGCTTGTACACGTTGCTACATTTGGAAGACTGAGAGGTTGCTTCTTGTTACTGGTATTTTATTTGTATCGTGCTTGTACATAAGTGTTTCAGAGCGCGACGAGGGAAGAGAGGGGAATAGGGGAGAACAAAACAACGATCTTACTAGGCCCAGTGACATTGAGAACATGCAAGTGAATGGGAGAGGGAAAGGGTGAAAGTGCATAGGGGGTGGGAAGAAGTGGAAAGTGCTATGCAAAAGAATAAAAATAAATAAATAAAATAAATAATAAAAGCAGAAAAGTGGTAGTGCAGCCAGCAAGTTACTGTATAACTGATAATTGAAAGAAACGTAATTATAAACACAAACCACAGATATTGAACACACTCATGACAACATGGGGCAGTATTTCAGAGCACGAATTGCGTAAAAGGTGAGAGCTGTGAAGTAGGTATAGCAAGTCGTGGAAATGGAAGAAATGTGGAGAGTTATTCCACAAGGGCCAGTGCAGGGGCGTGCTTTGGAGGAAGGGGGCGGAGTTCCGATGAGGCAGAGCTGAAAAGGAGTGGAGGTTCCAGTTGAACTCCGATGAAACAAAATGTTAAAAATAATATTTAAAAAATGGCGCAATTTGTTTAATTGCTTCAAAAGTACACAAATCATAGTAAGCTTTTCTTGCTATGGTTTCTGTATTGTTGAAGGGAGCACCGTCCATGTCAAAATGTACATAGACATCCGAAAATACAAATACCACAATTAATTTGAGAAAGGCAAGTTTCAGCAAGCCCGGAAAGGTGGTGGCTCTGTGATAATTGTGCTTTCAAAATGGATTCTGCTTTTTGGTCAATCACAGGGTCTTTAACTCTAAGCAAACCTGGGTGCTCTCCTTAATGATGTAAAATGGTCTGTGCGAGTACGCTGTAGACAGTGCAGTCACAGAGAGCCAGTGTAGCGAACTGGTTAGTAAGGAAAGTAGATATTGGCTGTCTTAAAAGTAGCTAGAAGTAGGTAAAGTATGTCATCGCCTAATTTGCATAATAGCCCATGTGCATGATGGGTGATTGCCGAGGCCCCAGTGCCCATATCACTGTAGCATAAAAAAAAAAGATATATACCTGGAACTTACGAAATGCATCGTTTGTGTGCCCGTGTACAAAATGCAATATGCAGATATGGGCAGCAGAACGAATGGAAGCAGAATTACGAACATAGACCAACTGTGGTAAAATGTACTTACTGTGCTAAAGTCTAACAAGCTCCAAGAGCGACGCCGCCCAGCCATGCAACATGCTAACATTGATGGAAGCAACGCACAGTTAAACATGTGCCTAGATGCATGCCCATTGGCACTGCTTCCTGTGCCCTTTTAAGTCTGCTACTGTTGGCTTTCTTATCACTCAATTTTTAGATTTACATCGGGCACACTCCATAGTCACTTTAAATCCTCCTAACAATTTTTCTAGGAGCCTTTCATAATCAGCAAAAGAGGCGCACAGCACCGCAGGTCAACGTAATATTGGTTGCATTGTTTTTGAGGGTTACACTTTTTTCTATTTGTTTGGAAAGTTGTGTAAATGATGCGAGTCTCCTAACCGATCAAAAGAAGTGTAAATCTCCAAACCAATAGAAAAAACTTGCTAGATTTCTTGGTAGCTGATTTTTTAGCACAAAGTCGATAGGGGACCATGATTTTCACTAAATATTGTGAAAAAGTCGCCAATCTGCCAACACTGCACAGAGCAGATTTGGTTAGAGAGGGGAGCCCCAAGGGGAGCTGAGGGTCTGCCTTGGCTCCTGTTGCCTGTCTCATAGGTAGGGGCGGAGCCAGAATAGCGCTCATGGGGCCAATGTGCTGTGTGCGGCTGCGCCCACACAGCCCTACCATAGCATGGAAAGCGGTTTGTTTGTTTTTTGTTTTTCTTTTCAAAGGCTTTTTTTGTGAAGGGCTATTTGGTGCTGATGCTGGTCGGATCCCGAGATCCGGTTATATATCTGGTGCCAGATACGGTGAAAGGGGGTGCATTGAGCAGCACTGGGTATAGCACGCAATGGGATGGAGACGTATATGCAGAAAACAAGGAGAAATATAGGACAGTTTCAGGTTGTAGTACAGACAGATGTTATTATAACTAAACTGAGAAGATTACTGATGGAAAAGCAAATCCAGTGCCCATGAATAATGTTTACCAACTGCGTAGTGCCCCGAACTCGGACTTAATGAGTCTGTAGATACAACGGTATGTTGCATGGGACAAAGCAGTTTATATATTAGTACTCTGTATACCAGTGGTGTTTGCGGGACGTAAATGATTAATAGTTACAATATGCTATAGCTAACAACCCAGAACAAGACCACTTTGCACGTTGTTTATTTAGTTATTATGCATGTAGCATTTTGGTCGTTTTTAATTTTAATAATAATATTATGTAAACTTCAACTTACATAATTTTGGGAAATTCCATTGTGCTGGTCTGTCAATGAAGAAGTCCTCTGAAGAACAGATTGCAGAACTGTGAGCTAACATTTTGAATGTCCACTCTGCTATATAGTAAATGTTATAATTTTTTGTGGCTATTGGACAACTTGTGTCCTTCAAACTGTTGCTGACCTGCGCTGAAGGCCAAATAACAAAAGGAGCTTGTTCTCAGTCATTCAAGATAGAGACGGTATGTTTCGATTTCGTAAAAACGTGCAACTAAAAAAAGGAAAGGAGTATAATGCAAGCCTTCAATAGCATTTTAAAATAGGTTACGCGACATGAACGTGTGAATATTCCACTTCAGTGTGTGTTGCTGGAACGGTCGTGGATATATCATCCCTGCAAGCAAAATGCATAGAAACCACAGCTCACTCTGGTTTAGCACTGTTTAATGCAGCAAGCAGAAAGGGGATTGGTTATTGTGACTATTTATTCCACTGTTTTACCATTGCAGTATCCCAGGAACATTCCTGGTGCATTCCGTAGTGATGTAATAGTCGGATTAGCATATTATCGTACTTTACACAATGTTATTTGTGAGAGTGAGAGACTTAAGTTTGGCTATATGGATAGATGAGTGCAGCCCACCCACGCTGGAATGTAGACACGGCTGAGCAACAAACAAATTGTAGCCTGTCTGGGTCTTGAAGAGGAAAGTCTGTGGACAGAGGGTCTGGGGAGGCCATGTGAACAATGGTCTTTGTGTAAAACATTATTTTGTGTTGCACATTGTGTTTGGTAACTAGAGACTTCCCACCCACCCAGCCCCCTTGGAAGTGCACGGCCATAGCTGTGAACTGCTATTGATAGCGAGTGGGGGGGTGGATGGGGATGGATGGGGGTGAGGTGAGCGAAAAGGGTAGAAATCAGGGATGTGTAAGACTAGAAGTAAATACTACTGAAACAAGAATGAAAACACACACACAGCCACAGAGAGATCACAAGACACAGAAATCATAATAAACTGAATGCACGTTTATTATGCATGACAGAATGCAGTCTAGCAATGAGAACCAATCTAGTAATGAAAGCACCCAGCAATGGGCATCTTAGCAAAAGGGCTCACCTGCCCCCTCCCTCCAGCAGTCTAGCCTAGCTAGCTAAACACACACACACCCTCCTCTGATAACTCACTCGCACACACACTTCTACCGAACAGAAAACCACTGTTATACATTAGCAGTGGGGCTTCGACGCACATTACATGTATTTCATGCGTAGAAGCATTCTATGGCTACGTGCGTACATAATTTCAGCATAGCATAATCATATGCTGTACTAGAACACGTTGACATGACATGTACTCTATTCTATTCTAAGAACAGAACATTACTGTCTCTTCGCACATCGAGACAGTCTCATGCAGAACAAACGAAAGGTGAGCAGCAGTCAAGGTTATTTCCTCTGCTCGAAAATAGCTGGTTGTTTGCCAAGAGACAGATTTGTTATGAAAACATCTACACTGTGTTCGGCTGCAAACACAATTCTCTCTCCGCGCTCAGCAAAAAAGCCTAATTCATATGGACAGAAAGCAGACCATTTCTAGCGCCTAGAAACACAGAATGTGCTATACAAAATAACAAGCTAAATATATATGCATAGATTTCAGCAAATATCAATCTATAATCAAAACAAACTATAATTCATACTAAATGGATGCAAGCATGAATGGATAAATGTATTAGCTCATGCTAAATATACCCTACATAAATGCAGACTAACAGATGGACTGGCCTACACGGTACTGTACAGATTTTCTTGGTGTCCGTTTGCAGTCTGTGCCTATTTTGTATTTCATTTTCACATTTCGTCCTAGGAAAAGGGTTGAGGTAGCTCAAAGTGTGTAATATGGGGTCACTTTGAAAATCAATTCCAGTGCCTCCATTGGTTAACAATCTATCCCTGGCACAAATCATTCTTTGATGACACTTATAGAGTATTCAGCTTGTTTTTGACTCACCGAGAAACTGAAAACAACTATTTGTATTCCCCTAACATTATGACACTCCCTTGTAGAAGCTTTTCATGAAAAGTAAATGTATATGTGATGTCATCAGTGATGTCATTAATGACATTTGTGATGTCATATTGTATGTCATGGGTGTTAGTCTTAGCAGTGCACAGTGGTGGAGCAAGTTATGGTTGCTTAGCTTACCATAACTGGCAAATTTCTCTGGTTTTTTGGTTTTACTTGTAACCATAACGTCCCTTTAACAAGGTTTTTCAGTAATCTGCGCAATGCACACTACCCAAGCACATAACATATCCAGTTCTCCCCTATCCACTTCTATACACACAGTATTTCAACAAAGCACCCAGTGCACACACTGCAGGAGTTACCAGCTACCAACTGTAGGATGTGCCAACAATCACCACACCTATGTAACCAACACTGTTTGCAATGCTCACAAACCACACACAGAATGCAACAATTTGACACCTACTTGCAAGCAGGCCACATAGTTGTCGGTGCAAGGGCACCGGCCATGCATCCAAGGAGCTAGGGCCTCACCACACACAACACACCATAGTGTACCCTATGTTTAAATGCTCATGTCATGTGCAATGCACTCCCCATCTGAAATTGAGCATGCCAACTTTCACCCTGGCCACATGTTTGCATGCATGGCTGTAAGACGTTCCAGTGGGTGTGGTGAACGGTATGTGGGTGGCTGTGTACATTTTCCATATTTTAAATGTGTGAGGCTGAGGACTTCCTTTCTTGGCGCAATATCGTAAAGCAATTCCTAAAGGAAGGCTCTTATGAGGGGCAACCCATAGCAAACGGAAATGGTCACATGTGCCTCCCTAAAGTGCAACATGTGCAATGACCTAAACCATACAGTAATGTATGCATATCACCTCACTTTGGGTGTTCTACCAAGTGTAAAATGTCCTCTAGAGCCATTCTTTAAAGGCCACCACCCTCGGAGAGATGCACAGTTAAAACTGCATGGCTGCATTACGTTGTGGTGGCTTTCGTCAAGGTCTAGGCTCTTGGGTGTATGGCCTATGGACTACGACCTTTGGCCATGTACCCAACAGTCTAGGCCTTGGCCACACCCAGCACTACATAACAGAGCCATACAGGCGAACATTTGACCAGGTACCACAATCCACAAATGTAACACATGTAACGGCACTTCTACCCAACCCTCGCACCATAATACTGCAATGCATGCAAACATGTAACAATTAGCAGAATCCACAAACATACCACGGTGTCCGGCACCCCTACCCACTTCCATTCACATAGCATTGTATTACTGCCAACCAAACCACAAAATCTTCACAACAGTCGCTGTGCTCCCTGCACTGTATTAAGTACACAAAACCAATACTGCATAGTGCAGTACAATACTCAGCACAGTGCACAATGGACACTATCCAAGCTGATAAAATATGCAGGTCAACCCTATTCACTTCTATGCACACAGTACTTCAACACTGCACCCAGTGCACACACTGCAGGACTGTTCACTGCATTTGCTGCAGCCATGGCCTAAACACTGTAGGATGTGCTAACAATCACCACACCCATGGAACCAACAATGTATGCAATGCTGACGAACCACACACACAAGGCAACAATGTCAAACCTACCTGCAACCACGGCACATAGTTGTCAGTGCAAGGCCTCCACCCATGCATCGAATGGGCTACGGGCTTACCACACGCAAACACACCATTGTACACGCTACATTACAATGTGCATGTCATGTGCAATGCATTCCCCTTTCAGCAATTGAACTGCCACCAGTCACCACGGTAAGAGGTCGCCGCACGAGCTATTGTTCCGTAACGAAGGCTGCCTCCATTCTCCACACATGTTAGTCACCTGTGGAGGGACCTGCAAATTGGCGCAGTAGGCACGGATATTGCAGGCACACCACCGTCTTCTTAAACCTAATGACATATCTCAGATGAACAACTTATCACTCCCCCACCCTTTCCATCCCTTCTTCCCACCACTACATGGCGCAAAGTATGTTTGCCAGGCCCTTTTGGCGCTGCACTGTCCTCGGATACACCACAAGGGCATTTCCCAAAAATGTTAACGTATGTTAAGCAGAATCACATGCAGTACCCTTTGGGACCACTACACGCACTTAGGACTACAAGTGTAAGCACAATTTCACTTTTGGTACAAGCCTGTATTACACAGTAAAGTGGTAGCGATGACTGAGCAGCCAGACTTATCTCAAGAGTTTAAGTGAGCAGTAGAACAAGTTACACAAAGGACCAACAGATACAGTGATTCAAATATACACTTACTCAAGGTTTCTTGGTAAAAGAACATACATTTATTTACACATTTAGTTAGAAACCATTACACAATCAGATCAATATCACACACTAATAAACCACAAAAATCCAACCGGAAAGTAAATGAACAGGTTTAGCTCCAAAATGAAGTGGGAGGAAAATGACACTTCAAATACTTATAAAGGGGAGGAAAAGACAAGGTTATAAGAATAGACAGCCCAAATACATTCATAGGCAGTGCAAAGGGTTTCAGTTAAATACAACCAGCAATTCTTCTCATAGGCCTGGCCCAAAGTCAGTGGTTTAGAGACTTTGTAAAGGATAGCACAGTTCTGGTAAATAACAGTTAAGTCTTTGCCCCAGAGTTTATACGAATTTGGCTAGGCGAAAAAAGTGTGACGAATGTTTAGGGAAGGACAAGCATTCGAAGTTGAGGAAAGTTTCACGCACTTTCTCGATGGCCGAAAATATTTCTGAACCACGTTTGCACAGTACCTTTTTTAACAAAGAAAGCTGTAGCAGAGGCAGTTGTTCCTGGCAGTTCCGAGCAGGTCTTGCAGTCCTGAGCTTCAGTCATGTGGACAAGAAGGAGGACATCGGGAGGTTCCTGCACTGCCCAGGGATGAGGCCAAAAGCTGCAGCAAGACGTCGGTTTAAGGTGTGAGTGCCTTAAAGTCCACAAGCTGGTTTCCTTCCCACTGGCTATCCGGTTTTCAGCAGCACTATACTGAAAATTCGACCAATCAGGCATGGTGTCCAGATGGCTTACGAGTTGGTTGTTCCCACCAAACTCAAGGAAAGAAGTTAACCTTGAAGGGCTTGTCTGTCGACTGGAGTTTCAGGCAATTCGGACCTGCAGCAGGGCTTCATCCGTAGTCCAGGAGTTGCAGCAGTCCTCTTCCTTCAGCTCGTCTTTGGTTCTTTCATTCCAGTGGTCGACTCTGCTTTCCAAGTCCCAGAGACCTGCTTTTAAACAGTTTTCCCCCATTCATTCAGCCTGGCTGTCACTCACCCAGCAGGGTGGCTGTCCTTGCCGGACAGTCAGCCAGCCAATCACACCAGAGTGCATTTAGGTCTCCTAGGAGACTAAGCACAGGGAGTTTCGGGCACCTCCCTCACATCCTGTCCACCGCAGACACTCTAGCACCAGAGGAGGGCTTCAGCACAGAAGCCCGCCAAAGGGTATGAACAAAGGGACCAAACCTGGTTTGGTGCGCAGAGACCAACACAAGAAGGACTTTTCCTAAAAGAAATGGCGAAAAAGGATGACCGGAGATGTTTTTACAGATAGGTCTGGGGCGCCATATTGAAAAACATGGCTTCCCCGATTTTTAGCTACCATTGTTAGCGTTTGCAAAAAATCATGGTAGTTGATCTAAACCACTGCCACCAGCCATTTAAAATAGGAAAAGGTGACATTTTACTGTTACATGAGTGTTTTGACTCAGGGGAAGCTAGGCAACCCCTCCAGCACTCTATTGGAAGATAGTGTGTGCTGGGTCAGTAAATTTAAAAAGACTAGTAAAGCCAATTTAACTTGACATGCTCTGGGAGACTGTAGTCAGTCCCAGAGAAGGTATTTAAACCTTGGGGAGTCTGAAAGACACCCCTGTGCCATTGCACTGAAGGTGCTGTGTGACACACAGAAAAAGATGATGCCACTGGAGGTGCTTTAAAACTCCATAACCAAAGAACACAAAAGTAAAACACATTGAAAATGAAAAGTTCAAAGCCCCAAAATATAGCAAAAGAGCTGGAGGGCTCTAAGGTAGAGGGAATTAAGCACTTGTGTGAAAAATCTCCCTAACAACGCACAGCATGCTTTCCTCCAGCCAACCACCGGTCGCATTCAATGTTCGCCGATGTCATGGCGGACTGAAGCCACTGAGACTTTTGTCTGCGGAGCGAACAGGGAAATGGGTCCGCAGAGCGGAGCCAGATATCACAAATTATTTTGAGACGTACATTTCAGTTCTTTGCAAAAAAAGTACAGGTCGGATTTCCACCAAACACACAAAAGCATGCTTTTGGAACCAATGCCCTACTCCTGCCGGAAATGTGGTCAAAATCCATACAGCAGTTTGCCAAGTTGGTGTGTGCAGCAAAATTTTTGCCCATTCAGTCTATGGAGAAAAAAACATTTTTTGGGACCCTCACTATAACTTTGCCCCCACATCCACGAATTCTCACCCTACTTTCCAAAGTTATAAGCCACCAAAAAAAAGCGGTCTTCCTATGGGTTCAGCAACTTAACCATAACTACACGGCCGCTACCGCGGGCTGTGTAATATATATATATTACTATTTGTTGGGTCAACGATCTAAGATATAACAACATATTCCAGGGCCAATTCACAGATGTGATGGAAGCACAGAATGTGTGTGCCCTCAGCATCCTACATTCTACATGGAAACGGCCACATGCAGAACATATGTGAAGGCAGAAGGACAGGCTGAAGGAGTATGGGAACATGTGTAAGTGTCACATGCATTCCAGACACTTTTCCAGGATTTTCTTGTGTGCACAGGCGAGGGTGGTGTTTTGGAGTTAGCCGCCCACCCTTGTGTATTTGCTATGATGGATCTTAAAGGGGTCTGCCAGTGCAAATGTCACTATTTAAAAAAAAAAATGTATATGCTTTATTACAAACCTTTAAAATACAACACATTCTTATGCTTTTACATTCAACTTTACCGTAAGGGAGCTCTCCAAGTTGTCATGACGTTCTAGTAAGACTAGTCTTTCATAAAGGCTATAGAAAAGCAAAAGGCTATAAAGGTGCAAGAAGGAGAAGACTGTTCATCATGGATCCACATAGACTTACTTTGAGGTCTACAATGATTTAAAAAAATATATATATTTTACAGCTCCTCATTTAAAGTTTGGAAACGAGACAAAATGTCTTCCAAAAGAAAGTCAATGCAATGTTCAAGGCCCTGTCAGTCTCATCAAACATTATCTGCCACCAGTCTTCAACACTTAGCGTTGGGCGTATCTCCATGAATCTTCCCAAATGTTTTGTACTTTCTTGTTGAAGTGTCGGACAAAACAACGTTAAGTGTTTCAATGTTTCTTCATTGAAGTTGCAAAGTCTGCATTGATCAATTGTGATGTTGGTTTCAGACCAGATGCTTGTTTTTTCTTTTGTTTTAAACAGGTTTAAGCAAAACTTCATGTATATTCTTCTTCAATGTAAATCGAGTAATAATTTCCAGAAGTTTTGGATTTCGTTAAGGGCTCTTTTATCATATGGGATGCATTTCATTATTCAAAGGTTTCTTTTTTGTTCACAGGTTGAGCACCAATCATGCCTCCATAGCATTTTTTTGCATGGTCTGGGTTTGTTTGTAATATGTCTAGCTTGATGTCAAGTTCTAACATTATGTCTTTGCATCGTTTCACCGAAAGAGCAAAAACTGAGTTCTCGTTACCAAAACTAGTGGTTTGCAAGATCTTGAACTGTATTGGGGTTTCCGTCAACGTGATTTTCCTGTATAAGGAAAGCATGTTCCAACAAACTCGGGCTTTGTTGGATGTTAAGCTAAATTTGTGTCGGATACATGTGTAGGTGTTCCCTTGGGTTGGCTCAAGACTCTGGACCAAAAGATGTTCTCAAGTGTGCTCCATAGATCTTGTGGGCAGCCAGATGCACATTCTTTACCAAAGATTAATGCAGGGACCGCTTTTAGTTTATAAAATGCCAATATTGGTAACAGGGAATATTTCCCATATGTTTGGTTTAGGACAGCAGCCTCAATTGCTAGGATATGGCATTTTCTTTTGGTTGTTTCAACCCACGGGGAGTCATTTATGTTCGAATTAATTTGCATACCGAAATAAAGAACATTCATTGTGATGTTCAATGGACTTTTGTCAATGTGCCAGCGAAGGTTTGGCTGATATTTTTTTATTTGGCCACTTAGATTTTCAAGGACGAGTATTTCAGATTTGGAAGCACTGATATTCAACCCATTAGTTCTTACATATTGGCCCAGTGCGTTCAATTTTCTTTGGAGGCCAATTGGGGTTCAGTCTAGTAATATTAAGTCATCTGCATCTGAGATGACTTATAGGCACTCCATTTATTTTAGTTGAAAAAGATCTGGGGCTTTCAATGGCTTGTTCAATATCGGAAATAAACAAATTGAAAATAATAGCAGCCAAAGGATGTCCCTGTATAACTCCACACTGGGTTTTAATGGGCACAGATAATTTGCCGGAGCGATCCAATCTAATTCTTATTTCAATATTTGTGTGCAATTCCTTTATTGTTATTAGTTCTTATCACGTCCATCTTCAATCTGTTGACAATTAGAAGGTTTAAACTGCACCCCACTCCTTTGACAAAACCTGTTTGTCTCTGATCCAGGTTAGAAGCTTACGTTGTAGGAGCGTAGCATAGATCTTACTCAGGACATCCACTAGTGCAATTGGGCGATAGTCTCTGGGATTCGCTCTATTTCCCTTTTTAAATACTGGTATGATTATTGCACTTTTCCAGGAGGCCGGTGTCGCACACGTGCTTATGATGTTTTTAAATAGATTGTAGCAGAAATCGGCCCAGCCAGGCTTCTGGATTTTCTTTCAATATAAGGTTAGTTAAACCGTCAGGGCCTGGTGCACGTGATGTGCTTATTCTGTTAATAGTTTCAAGAATGTCAGGATGCTCAAATCGCAAATCCCACATGTCCAGTGCTGGCAGTACAGGATCAATGGAGTTTCCTTTCTCCTTGTAGAGATGTTCATAATGGCTTATGCAGTCATTTTCACTCACCATATTTGTTTGAAGTGCTGTCTGGGAGCCCTCTTGTTCAATTAATTAGAGTCCAGAATTGGCGTGTGTTCTTATTTTGCATTTTTGAGAGCCTCAATTCTGCGTCCTATTGGAGTATAACTGATCGAGTGATTTGAGCCAATTTTTGTATGACTGTTTTGACTTTTTGATGTTAGCCAAATCTTCAACAGTATACCGTTTCCCGTATGCTCTAATTTTGCCTCGCAGATTCCGTTTTTGTTTCATAATGTCAAGGTCGAAGATGTGTTTATTGATAAATGTCTGTTTCTTCAAGCCTTGTTTCTTAACAAAGTTTGTAAGTAGATGTTGATAGTCCATAAGGCTGTGTTCCTTCTGATAACCATTATTGAAGGATCTCGCATTGTGTTCGTTTAGTCTGAGTCTAATGAGACTTGGTTCAACTGCTATGTCATGCTTCCATGATTGTGACTGCCCGTTCTGACGGCCATAGATGTTCAATAATATTAGATTATGGTCGCTTTCGAGTTTGGGAACTACATGAAGTGCTTTAACACGCTTTTGTAGCGCTTCGGAGGTAAAATAATAATAGTCCAATATTGATTGTTGGGTCTGAATCTTCCAGGTTGGTTTAGCTGGTATGTCACCCGGGGTGTTACCATTAAGAAGATGTATGTTTCTCAGGTCCATTTCAGCACACCATTGTTCAGCTTTGGACATTCTTGCCACATTTCCATTGCATTTTTTATTTGATAGCGCTAAGCAATTGATATTCAAATCTCCACAAATTAGAATTTTCAGAGCTGCTTCCTGCTCATAAATTTGATCTATTAAGTGGGTAATTTGGTCAATGAAGGCAACTGTGTCACTTGAGCTGTGTTGCCAGTAAACATTGAGGATATAGAGACGATCTTGCTCACTATATTTCCGCCCATCCAAGACTAGTACTGTTTTCTGGATATACGATGAGATGTTAGTGCCTTCCTGAATTTTGTAACCAGAATTCCTTTGTACGAATGTCAATAATCCAGCCTGGGAACCTGCTTTAGATATGAGCAGCTCTTGTTCCTCATTGACATGATTAGCAGTGAGTTTATCCCATTTTTGGGATAGCGTCAAAAATGGCGGACTCTGTGGGTTTTCCAACATTGACCGTAAGTGACCGGTGGAGGGCACTATCGTACATACTCTTGTTGGTTTGGCCTTTGTGGGTTGAGGCAGAACAGGAGGCGCGTTACTTTTTTCTACTGCGCCATCAACACACTTTGCTTCTTGATCTTGTTCAGGTTCATCCAAATCAATGTCTTCATAGACAGATAAGTCCAAAAGATTAATTGGAATTCCATTGTTGGATGCATGAGCGTCTATTGTTACGTCTTGAGTCAATTCACTAGACTTCAGATTATGAGGTGTCACAGGTATTGCCTGTGTGCACACAGCATTTGAGTTTAGGGTAAAGCTTACAGCTTTAATGTTTCTGATAAATGTTCTCGAGTTGTTAGCTGTCCGGGCTTTGTTCCCCTTAAGTTTTTGGATTTTTTGATTTGCAGTGGTTTTGGTTGAACTGTTTTTCCGACTTCTTTTTGGAGTGCTTTGAAGATCGGAAATACTTCTTCCGCAGCATTTGTGCTTGCATCTACAGCACAGGACTCAGAAGGTCTATGGTTCGCCCTCTAAAATCTGCAGAGGTCGAAGGCAATTGTAGATCAACATTTGCATTATTTTCCGTGTTTTGTGCACTTTCCACCGCGCTGGCAAAGGATGTGATTTCAGTGATCGGTGCAGACGCAGTTTCCAAAGGTTTTTTGTCGCCGTTCACGGTAGTAGATGGAACTTGCAATGTCTCAGGGCCATGTTTTCAATGCTTAAATTGCTTTTCAGTGTAACATTCGTGGGACCTGTTGTATCCATGGACATTTGTCCTGATGTCAAGTTATGAGCTGGTTGAACAGTTTCCGTCAGAGCCTCTATGTGTACTTGGATTGGAGCTTCTTTGTTCACTGACTCTGTAATTAAATCTTTATCTGCTGTTCGAAATCCAACGATCTCGATTTCAGAAGGCACTTGAGATGTTCTACATTGATGACTGTTTCCATCATGTGAGGAATGTTTTTGTTGCCATAATAAACCAATAGCTTCTTTGGCCACCCCAGCCAGAAGCTTTTTGTCATCACTATTAGTTTGCTTTTAATCAGCTACGATCGCCAGAGAGAAGTCAATTTTGTTTGTCGATTCATAGAACATTTGTTTAAATAGGTTGTTGTCACATTCCAAATTAACCACTTTGGAGTTCATCAAGGCAACCATTATGGTTAGGTTGTTCATACTATCCTTCATTTGCTCCTACAATTTGATGAACGGACACAGGGTCTCAGGGTCATGGTAGAAGTTACAATTGGTTGAAAATCTCGCACAATTTTTGCAAATAGTTCATCCTGTTTTAGCGCTTATTCCAATCTTCTCAACTTAGTTTGGTGCTCTAATCTTCAAATTTTTGGATACTCTCGTTCTATGAATGACGAGTCGGAAGAGGAGTCATCTGAGCTAAACTCTTTTTCATTAGTCAATAGGATCTTGCTTGAATTTGCATCTATGGTGTTCTGTACCGATCCATCATTACTTTGTGCTGAGGGTGTTGTATTTTGTTTCCCCTCCTTCTGTGCTCTTGATTGTGAACAAACGATGCCTGTTGAGTCACTGTCTTCAATCCTTCTACGTTTAGAAGGAACAGTTCGACCCATAATATCATTAGAATGATTCATTTTAGATAAGAGCGGACCATTTCTGGCTGATGTTCTGATACTGGATCTTATTGCAGCCTCATTTGGTTATAGTGCAACTCGAGCTAAGTTCATTTTCGTGAGGTCTTGTAGGAGTTTATGTACTACCTCAAGTGAATTTAAACTTGGAGTTCTGTTGGTAAAGTTCTGAGACAAGCAATTAAGTTCTGAGTTAGTGGTTGCATCAATACTCAACCAGGCTTCAAGAGTTGTAAGGTCTGCAATGGCGGGGCAGACATTTGTCCAGGCCCTAACGCCGACCCACTTCAGATGCCTTCCTCAAGGGCCCGACTGCGACAACCAACATGTGCGGTGTTCGCAGATATAACTTCCTGTGCAGAGTCCTGGCTTTTGGGGCATGTTACATCTGTGTGCGAAGAGCTTTCTTTTGGAGGTGAACTTTTCTCTCCAATGGGTTCACGTTCAGTAAATACATCATTATAAGACGCCTCTGGGCAATCTCTGTGTAACAGCTCGTGAGCAGGGATTAGAGATACATTATTGGGATACGTAAAGTGTGTAGCATGCTTGATCAAACTACCCAGAGTGACAGTGGGTATCTCCCCCAAATTAGGGGGTGTTGAAGTTGAATCTTCCAGCCTGTTTGATGCCGAGTAGAAAGGAGTCGCGTGCATCATGCGATCCATTTCCCTGCCATTTTTCAGCTCTCTGGAGGAATCGCACAGCTGCCATCGGCGAACTGTCCACGCACGCGCGGTGAGGAGGCTCAAGGCGGAGACAGCCTGACAGATGGCCATCGTGCGCCTGGAGCCGTTAGCAGCGCCCCCATTGCGAACCCCATCAGCGACTCCCGCAGAAGGCGCCACGTCCCGAGGTGCTGTAAGTAATAATTTATTGGACGTGTTCGGCGTTGTCATTAGAGGGGAACTGTTAGATGATAAGCAGGGCAGAGACTGCCTGGTTCCAACATACAAAGTGTTCTGGAGGGTGAGTGATGCGGAATTGGACGCCAAAGATATAGGCATAGACACCGCTTTTGTTGAACTTTGTAGGGGGCTGTGAGAGTTCGTAATTGTAGTAATTGAAATACGACTTTTGGACATGCTTCCCCCCCTACAAATATTAGTATTGAGGTTATTGTCATTAGTTAATCTTACTTGAATAGGAGCAGCTGCTTCCAGTCTGTACACTGGATTGCTCGCGCCACAACGCAGCTGTAACCGGGTCAGGGGGTGTTGCAGCCCTCGCCCTCTTAGACCCGGCAAGGGCTCAGGCTCTCCCACTACAACAAGCCTCACCAACCACGCCTCCAAAGACTCTCAAGACTCTGTTGACTCCGCGTCCGCTCCGCAGAGAATCTTGAGCCTTATACTGCAGGCAGCAAATAGGCTCCGCCTCCAGGCAAGAGCAATAGAAGAGTTCCTCAGACAGCAGAAAAAACAGGAAATCAGGAAAGACTCTCAAGACTCTGCTGACTTGTCACTATTTACGTTTCCAGTCTGTGACATTGAAGGATATGTAGAAATAATATAGAGACGCTCATGCTTTGCCTATCCAGAATAGATCAACGTTTGCAACGGTCTGTCAGCACTGTATTTGAATGGCAGTTGCACTGGGGGTGAACAGGCACAGCGGGAACAGAGGCATAGGCCGCCACATTCAAGGGAGAATCACTTTGTGAACCTGGGGTGTGCTCTTGTATGTGGCATCCACTATCCCACCACACCCGTCCTAGAAGCCCCTAGGAGTGTCAAACATCTGCTGTCAGAAAGGCATTTGCTTTGGCAGATTATCTTTCAAGAAACATTCCCACCCAGAGAATGCAGAGTCCGTGCACCCGTGGAAGTCGCCAGTAGACAAGAGCCTTTGCGAATTGCCGCCACAGGCATCTGTGCTTTGCCAAGAAATCATTCGTAACATGATACCGCTGCTCTTTTTAATTATACAAATGAAATGATTTGTAATGATGCTGAATTCTAATTGATTTTCCTCCGGGGTGCCTTAATAAGTTCCTGAGCGATTAGCCGGCAGCGGCAGCAGTTCATCCTGTCTATTAAGTTTTAAAAGAGAGTCAAGCAGAATGTGATTCCACCCTAATATTAGAAACAGCTCCGAGATGAGCAATGCAAAGGAATGTTGCTGTCTGTTTGGAAGCCTGTCTATAGTCCTTTGTTCTGCATCCCACAAAGTAAACAACACGCATAGACAAGGAGCAAACACACACACCCGCACAAAAGTTCCCTACTGTGAATACATCTGCTGACTGACGTCTCTGAACTATCTTGCTCTAATCGTCCTATTCCATAAGCGTGTTTCCGTGACAACCAAGCAGAACACGAATGGGCGGCACTTCGAGCTTCAGCTAAACACATTACTCCTGCTCCTTATTTACTGGAAGTGTTGGAAGATGTTAAAACTTTGTATACGGGCGACGAGAGCATAACCATTCATGAGGGGGGGAGCTGTATTCCAAAGAAACGAATGTGGCATTCATTTCCCTAATTGGCTTCTGCTACAAGCACTTTGCAGAGGAATTGTGCACAGTAGCTGCAATAAGTATGATCATGGCCCCAAAAACATTTGGGATCACCAGGGGGAAACACAACCAAACTGATGATCTGAGGACAAGGGACTTGAGATGTTGTGAGGATCTGAGAAACAGGGGCAGGACAAGTGAGGGCAACGGACAGGGAAGCAGCTGGAGCAGAGGACCTACCCTTCCTGGTAGGTTCTATGTGAACATGTCCCCAGGGCAATGTATTCATGTGAAAATGTAGTCAGAAAAAAGTTATTTTCATAAATGTAATCATTCAATATAAGCAATGCAAAGTGTGAACATTATGGCAGTAATAGATTTAAAAAAATCTATTTTTAAATACACTAAAGTACAAGGATGCAACGCTAAATAGGACCCAAACCTACAACGAAACCTCCACAATCACCCTAACTCCATTCCTTGACCTTCCCCTAACTCTAATTACAAACCTCGTCCTAGCCTGCACTCTCACACTAACCTATCATCACGCTAATTCATTTTATTTTCATAATACTGAATGCAAAATAAATAGAAAATGAGCCGTCAACCTATCTCCAACCCCATCACCAGCCCGCCACAAATTACATAGCCCTTGCCATAACCCAATACAAACATTACTCTAATTGCAATTCTAAGACATACCCTAATGCTTACTTTACCCTTATCAGTATATTCCTCCTAACTGCTATCCTAAACCAACATCAGCAGCTCTTTCCAAACTCTTTATCCCTTTCTTTAACCCTTACCCAAAACCCATAACCTAATACTTAACATGACACTTAATCTACCCTAACCACTGACCAAGCCCCAATTTATTTACTCTAACCCTAAGCCCTATCCTTAATCTAACCCCTATCCTTACCCTAACCCCTAGCCTAATCCTAAACCAGGCAATCACAAGCCCACAAAACCCTCTATAACACTAACAATTACCCTACCAGCACTACATTTTTGGCTGCTTTTCAGCTGCATTTTTGACTACTTTTTGCTTGCCAACTTTTGACTGCAGAGGTATTTTCACCACAGCTTTTCACTAACTACATTCCTGTTGCCACATTTTAACTGGATACCGCCTGGGAACATCTTGATCATTGGGATGTATCATATGTGTACGAGCCTGGATAGTTTAGCATGTGCAGACACCATAGCAGTAGACAGGGCTTTGATGGCTTCGAATAAGGGAAGACACTGGACTCATCGTGCCCTTCCATGATATACCTAGAGTGCTCTACTATCTGTGGCTGCTGTAGCCAGATGGACTGTAGCATAATCCGGTCAGAAGGTACTCCTCACTGATGAGGGCCAACAAGGCCGAAACATGTTTGGGGATGCTTGCGGTCTCGTGCTGATGGGATGTGACCAAGCAGTTTAGGATGGACCTCCCCTTTTGGGGTGGGACCAAGCCTGATTTGCATATGGTGTTTCCCCTTTTGTAATGGCTTTGCAGGCGAAGAAAGATGGTCTGGAGGGTTACCCAGAGCAATGCCAGAGGTTAAGATTAATTATAAACCTTCGAGCCATCATCTCTTTTGTTTTGCAGAAGGTACACCAAGCCAAGGTGTGCTGAGGTCAGGAAATTCCACCAGCCCTCTTCCCAAACAATGTCCAGATGCAAAATGCATTCACACAAAAGGTAAATGTAGTGATGTTAATCAATGATGCAAATGCTGTCCAAAATTAAAATTCCAATGCTGCAAAGTTTCTGTGATATGGCCTACAATGTCTGAAAGTGTACCAGAAAACTAGGCCTGGATGAACTTTACAACTAGAACTTGGAATCTCTCAAAATGCAGGCAATTCAACCAAGGTGAAATTTGGAGAAACATTTTCTATTTTTTGTACAAAGTTTAATCACATAGTTTAAAGGGGGACAAAAGGCAGGATGATAATCCTGGAATAAGGCTTACAAAATTAAGGAGAGGATTAAAAAACTGGGGTGGATTTAGAATAGTTGGGTGGGAGGAGAGGTAGTGAGACGTGGTGTTTGAGATCTAGATGCATGGTTTCATGGATGGTTGGCTTTAGTCACAGAGCGTTGTCTGATGCATTCAATGATTTGAAATGGTCAAATAAGACCAGCATCAACTGGCGAGATTTTAGGAAGATGGAGTTCCTAAGAGTGAGAGCAGCTTTGTTTAGTGTGAAAGACACATGGACATGACTCTTGAATTACGTGCAGGCAGCTTGTGGGAGAGTCACACTGGTCTGATTTTGGTGGAAGCTGATAGGTCAGGCAATAATGCTGATGACAAAAATGAAATTGATGATCAAAACAAAAGTTATGAGACCTCAGAGTTCAGATGGGAATGTATGTTGTTGCTATAAAGCAGCAATACTCAAGAGTATGACAAGGGAACTAAGTGAACAAGTCTATTAATGGCAAATTATTTTTAAAAAGACAAATTTAGAAAGACTGCTCTGAGCGTTCTTTCTAAGTTGGACTGAGAGCCACTGTGACGCACACGAGTGCGCGCAGGAGATGACAGACACGATGGGACCGAGACAGAGTTGAGTGTGTGGGTGATTGTGTGTTGGTGTGTATGTGTGTAAAAGGAATGTTCATGAAGGGGGAGGGGGTATATGTAACAAGTTGTGAGTTTGCGTGTGTGTGTGTGTGAATATGGTGGGTGATTGAGTGTGCATACCTTTTTTTTTTTTTTTTTTTTTTTTTTTTTAGAAGTAGAAATATATATTTATTTAAGTTACACAATTAATAATAGCTACACACCAATAACAAAAGCCACCAACTCCGTGGCACAACAGACTTTCAATTGCAACAACAATACACAGGTTGAATTTCAAATTACATCACCCATAGAATTTCTCTGCACATTAACACATAGGAAACTTTAAAAAACACATCATCATTACTTTATTTAACAACATTATCTCTTCTCCCGGCACGCCCGCCTCCTATGCATCAGTTATCTGTAACACCCCTGGGTTTAAAGGCAAGGTTTGGGGAGTGGGATTATATCAGGATTCTTGTTTAGCTTTTCAATTTGAAAGGCAGGGTTTTAGAAATGGAATATATGGGCAAATTAGTTTGGAACAGAACATATTAAATCGAAAGGCAGGGTTTTAAGGTTTTTGTTTTGGAATTCATGGGAAAATGCGATTGTGAACACAATACATTCAGATAAAGGGCTGGGTAACTACAACACACTGAGAATGAGATTTGTTAATTTCAAATTTTAACAAGAATCATCCCGTGATCTTTTCTATAGGGGAATTAATTGAAATGATTTTAACAAAATGGCTAAGGGTCTACACAGTTTGCCCCCACCCACAATTTAATGAAAAGGATTAAGATAGGTAGTTTCCCCCACAAAATGGATAGCTTTGGAATATATCTGGGATATATCTACTTACATGGGAGATCTCTGTTCTTAGTTCAGGAGGGCAGCCAGAATTTATCACCCTCTTTTGGTAACAGATAGGAAGCTCACACCTCAGTCCTCTATTCACATCAAGGTCCCACCAGCCACAGGCCTCTCTCAGGTAGGGCTCCCAGTTTTCTAAGCATAGGTCCCCAGCAAGTGTCCAAGTGTCTCCTTTTTTTCTCTCTCTGTCTACCTTCTGCCTTTGTTTTTCTGTCCTTGTCTGTCTCTCCTCCCTCTGTCCCAGGGAACTACTATTATATAGTACTAATGACACATCCACATTATGAATATTCCCACGCATTGGACTGAACCTTCATTTTATCCACACCTCTCTAGATCCTCCTGCCTCCGCCAACCAATAGGGCAAAGGGTTTAGGAGGTCTGGATTATGGATAATGAGGGGAAGAGAGATGGCATCTTTTTAACATGACATTTAAAGTAACATTGCTGGTTCTCAGAAAGACACAACATGACAACTTTCTGCAATTTACAGATATTCACCACACAATCTATATTTTTGGATTCAACAATGTCCGCCGTATCTGCAGACACTACTTTGATCACGGCATGACCTTCCTGGGGGAGCTATCATTTTTTGTGTTTATTCCTACATCCAAATAGTGAGGAGCATCAGACTTCACAAAACACACATTCATTTTACTTTCTATCAGCTCGTCAACTTTCGGATTTCTGTCATTTATAGGAGTGTCATAATCCCATTTTCATCTCTAGCCCATATTACACACATTGAAGTTGTGGATATTTACATAGAACTGGCAGGCTTTTCATGTTCTTAAATATGAGTCCTGGATGAGCACATTACGATTCAAGGTTTTCCTGTTATTAGGGGAAAGGAGTCCACTGATAATCAAATGGCAATGCCTTCATACAGAAGTCTTCATTTTCACATTCAGAAAATCCAAGCTGTTTCATTTCCCCCAAAGTCACATGACCTGGACATCTGCTGGCTCCTTGTTGGCTGTTGGTGTAACAGTCTTTGAAGTTCCATTAACATTCTCTGTTTACAGATGAGAGGCAGTTTATTGGGACCATGACAGTTCAAGAGGCCAGGTCTGTGGGCTGTCCCATCTGACCTCTCCCATGGATTCGATCTCAAAGTGCTGTATTTCTTTGCATTTAACTGAAAGCGGAGCACATTCCAAAAATCTCAAGAAGTCATAAACAGATAACCCATTTCATCTCACAGTTCAGTGGGAGAAGCTGGAAAGAAAACTACATGTATAATTCATAAAGAAAGCGCTTTTTAAATCAAAAAGATGTGTTTTACATGTAACATTTTACATTGCATTTGGGCTTTCTTTCCATGGGTAAATATACTTCCTTACTCTCACAGTTCAAAAGACATGAGTGTTTATTCTGAATTCTCCACACATGGGCCACAGTTTAACTTGGGAAACCAATGTCCACTTTAAAACTCCAAGTAGACCTTTCCATTTAAATGTCATTTTATATGTTGGGACGTAAGTGTTTCTGTTTGTGTCAAATGTTATATGTCACTTGGCTTCACTTTTAGATATAAGTCACAACGTCACTTAGATTTCTAGATCACAGTCTTGTATTGCATAGAAGTCAATGTAACATGCTGCTGTTTGTCTTCCTCGGTCAACGTGTGCCTTTTCCCAGTTTAAATGAAGTCAGCATCTGCAGCACCACATGTTTTTTTGGAATCCTTTGGACACATTTAGCAATATTACAATTTTTTTTTTTTTTTTTTTATTTTAAATGTATTTATTGGTTTTAACAGATTAACAAAAACAAGTATACATCGCTTGAGTATCAGACGAATAATCAGAAAGTAACGTAACCCTCCCTCCCCCACCCCCCCAACTCAAGACCAAGTAAACATTATTGTCCCATTACGATAGGCCAGATTGATGGCTAGGGAAGTCCGATCCATCCGAGGCATCGTCAGAGTTATTAGGATGCAGAAGTGGCTCAGTCAAGGCCACCCAGCGTTGTAGTTCTCCGCTGGAGTCTAGCCTTTGTTCAAGGATTGCCGTTTCCCACGCGCCAGTCTCCGCCGTTATCCATTTAGTCAGGTCCCCCCACCACAATGCCTCATGCGGGGCCCTAGGGCTCTTCCATCCCATGGCTATGCGCCTCTTCGCAGTTATGTAGATCAAGTCTTTGAGCTTGTTCAGAGGTTTGTTTTTGTGGTTGCGTTTGCATCTGCCCAGGATGCATACTGCGGGGCAGTTCACCTCTAGCTCGATGTCTGCGTCCGCCACCCTCCCCTGAACCTGTGTCCAGAAGTGGCGTATCTCCGGGCAGCCCCAGAACATATGCGTCATACCCGCCTTCGGCTCCCTACATTTGGGGCATAGCTGGACCTCGGCTCCCCTGAAATTAGATATAGCCTCTGGTGTTAGGTAGGCTCTGTTAGTGATGTACAGTTGAATGAGTTGCAATCGGGCATTCCTGGAGACTTTTTTATGGTAATGGGTTATTTTCTCCCATTCGGCATCCGTGAAGTCTAAGCCAAATTCGATTTCCCATTTTGCTCTACATTTAAGCTCGGTGTTAGTCGTGCCCTGGAGCAGGGTTTCGTACAATCGCGAGGTTTCATGGCCGCCCTCGGCTGTGTTCAATAGTGTTTCTATGACCGTATTTTCCGTCATGGGGGTGGTAGCCTCCGGCCATCTGACCCTAATGGCGTGTATCACTGCCCCATGGAGCAAAAATTGGCCAGCGGGTAATCCCGTAGTTTCAGCGAGATCAGGAAAGGGCATGATCTCTTCATCCCGCATTAAGTCTCCCAGGGTGGCCACTCCGTAAGGTTCCCATTGGGTGCGTGATTCGTGAAAGCCCCATGGCTGATGAGCCATAATTGCTGCTATAGGGATTTGAGGTGAGAAAGGATCAGCTGGCCCCACAGTTTTGCACGCTCTGTTCCAGAGCTTTATACCAAGTCTAATTAAGTATGGAAGGGGCTGTGTGAATCTGCCCTGTGCCCACAGTAGGTCCCTCAGGAGGAGGTAGGGTAATGCAGGTTGGAGGAGCCGAGTGTCCGAGGAGGTCTCATCGGCCATCCATCGCATCACTTGCCTTAGCTGGCTCGCCAGGTAGTACAATTCGAAATTAGGGACCTTAACTCCTCCCCTCTCGTAAGGTCTTTGGAGTGTGTCCAGCGCCACCCTGTGTCTGCCCTCCTGCCAAAGGAACCGTCTGCATAGTTTGTTTATGTTTTTAAAGAAGGAGGGGGGGATATTGTAGGGAACGTTTGTAAAGTTATATAGTAGGCGGGGGAGAGCAACCATTTTGAGTAGACCGGCCCTACCGGCCATCGAGAGCGGAAGCTTACCCCAGAATTCCATAGATTTTTCTAGAGCGTCTTTGGCTCTCACCGTATTAAGTGTATGTTCCGTGAATGGGTCCCGGTGTATGGTGATTCCCAGGTATCTAAAGGAGGTCGCTTGCCATTCTAGATCAAGGGAGGGGAGGGATCCAGGGCCATCTCTATGTAGGGCGGCAAGCGGGTAGAGGCAGGACTTATCTTTGTTAATACGGATACCCGTGTATCTACTGAATCCGTCCAGTGTTTCTAGGATGTAGGGCAGGAGGTGTTCGGGGTTATGTAAGAACAATAGCGTATCATCCGCATACATAGAGACGAGGTGGGTCACTCCGTCGATTACAATACCCCCATCTCCGTATTCCTGCCTAAGGTACGTGGCTACGGGTTCGGTGGCGATGATGTATAGCATCGGGGAGAGTGGGCAGCCCTGGCGAGTGCCTCTATGTAACGCCCATTTGTTTGAGAAGGTCCTGTTCGTGCGCACCCTAGCGGTGGGGTTGGTGTAGACTAGCCGGGTCCATTTCAGGAAGGCAGGTCCTATCCCCATTTTAGCCATAGTGGCATAAAGCCATTCCCAACGCACTGAATCAAAGGCCTTGGTGGCGTCTAGTGACGCCACCGCGTATTTCTGAGGCCTCTGCTCCGTGCTGTACATAATATGGTGCAACCTACGCAGGTTCTCTGTTATGGAGCGACCGGGCACATAACCCGTTTGGTCCTGGTGGATCAGGTGGGGAATTACCCTTCGCAGTCTACTAGCTAGCAGGGAGGTTAGGATCTTGCAATCGACATTTAACATGGAGAGGGGTCTATATGAGCCGCAGTGCGATCCGTCTTTCCCGGGTTTCAGGAGAGGGACAATCACCGCCTCCCTCATGGAGTCGGGGAGGGCACCCCGCTCGTAGGCTTCGTTGAACACCTGTGCCAACAGTGGGGCCAAGGTCTCCTCGTACAATTTATAAAATTCCCCAGGGAGGCCATCAGTGCCTGGGGACTTACCGGTTGGGAGTGACCTAATGATTGCCTTGACCTCATCTGGGGTGATGGGTTCGTCCAAGGCGTCCGTCATATGGGGCTCTAGCCTGGGGAGATCTATGTCGTCCAGGATGTCCTCTATGTCGGAGACGTCCACGGGTGGGGGTTCGGCGTATAAATTGCTGTAAAAGTCAGAGAACACCGAATTAATTTCAGTCTGGGTGTGCACTAGGGAGCCATCTGGTTTGAGTACTTGGCAAATGGGTGTTCTGGGGGCTTCTCTCTTGTACAGCCAAGCTAGGAGTTTACCAGGTTTATCACCTAGAGCGTGGGTACGTTCAGTGTGTTTGGCATAGCTCAGCCTACCCAGGGACTCCCAGTGCGTGAGACAGGTTTGTTTGAGGTCAATCACCTTCTGTAAATGTTCTGGGGATGGGTCTAGTCTGCCTTCGAGCTCCCCCAACTCATTCTCTGCATGTTCTAAGGAGGAAGTAATCGACCTCAGTGCTCCGCCCATGGTTGCAATCATCTCCCCTCTCAGGACCACCTTGTATGCCTCCCAGGCGGTGCCTATGTGTTTAACACTGTTGAGATTCCTTTCCCAGTAGTCTTCAGTCCTATCAGCAATGTGTTCGCGAAGGGCTATGTCTAGGAGAGCTTCAGCCCTAAGTTTCCAGGTGGGGACCGGGGGTCTAGGCGGGTAGATCTCCCAGGTGGCTACTAGTGGGGAATGATCGGACAGTACTCTGGGCTGGTACTGAGCACCGCCGAACGTTGCCTGTTGTTCTAGGCTCACGAAAAGGTAGTCTATCCTAGTGTGGACTGCGTGAGGAGGGGAGTAAAAGGAGAACACACGTGCATCTGGGTGCTGTTCTCTCCACAAGTCTCGGAGTTGTAACTGCTGTATCAACCTTGACAGAATTTTGGCAGGCGGGGAAGGGCGTGTATGTTTATCGTCCGACCTGTCTCTCAGGGGGTCTAAGGTGCAGTTATGGTCGCCCCCCCATATCATGGTTTGGTCCCTGTAAGGGCCGAGGCGTGGATACAGGGAGTGGAAGAAGGTGGTTGCATCATGGTTGGGTGCATAAGTGCTGACTAGACAAACCTCTCTCCCTTCAATGGTGCCACATGCAATTGCCATCCTGCCCTCATTGTCTGCTTTGGAGCCGACCAACCGGAAGGGGACAGAGGGGTCCACCCAGATCAGGACACCCCTGGCGTAGGAGGAGTAGGAGGAACCTACCAGGGTACCACGCCAGGCCTTTGCCAATGCTTTCAGTTTGTCCGATGTAAGGTGTGTTTCTTGTAGCAGGGCTATTTTGGTTTTGCTTCTTTTAATATAGGAGAGTATGCGCCGTTGTTTCACGAAGCTGTTCATGCCTCTGACGTTCCACGTCAGGATTTTCAACGAATCGGCCATGTGAGATTTGGGATTCTGGTGGCTATGTCCAACGCCCCCGGGAGCACCACCAGTGGCCGGAGGATCGTGGGGGTCTTGTGGTTTCCTGGAGATTCGTGCATGCGGGTCTCAGCCGGGTTACTTGCACCCCTGAACTTCTGCTTCAGTGACTGCCAGCCTATCCAGCGGAGGGTAGGTGCCTCGTCCGTGCTGACTGAAATGGATGTTGGTGGTCTTGGTTGTCCCTGATTCGGGCACTTAACAACTGTGCCAACTTCCCCTATCCCTCCCCCCCGTAACTGTGAACTTCCCCAACATAAACCAGGTCGAGTGAGGAGCTCCTCACTATGACAGACCCGTTTCCGCTCCTTTAGACCGAAGGACGGTCGCATGGTGCCCTACGGGCGGGTAATGAGTACCCTTAACAAGAAAGAACTTCCAGGGGTAGGAGAGTGTTCGTCCGGGCGCCTCGTGTTATGAAATCCGGTCAGCTGCGGCGTAAGTGGCCGTTCCATGGTGGGGCCTCCGAAAGGCACCGGGGCCCTGAGAGACGGGGCTCAGCGGGGTTGTCGTTTCCTGACTTCGACCTCTGGGATCTGCTCCCTGTCCATCCAGTCTCGGGCCTCTGCCGGAGTATCGAAGAGGTGAGTTCTGTTGTTTCGTATCACCTTCAATCTGGAGGGGTAGAGGAGCATGTAGCGTAGGCCTGCAGCCTTCAGTCTTGCTTTGGTGTGTATGAACTGTGCCCTCTTCATTTGAACCTGAAATGTATAGTCAGGGTAGATGGATATCTTGGCTGAACCCCTGCAGATCTGGCCGCCCGACCGCGAGAAGGTGAGGATGGTTTCCCGGTCTCTGTAGTTAAGTACTTTTGCGATCACGGGTCTGGGTGGGCTGCCAGGAGGGGGTTTCGATGTGAGGGATCGGTGAGCCCTTTCGATTACAAAGCCCTGAGAGAGTTTTTCTGCTCCAATCTCCTGTATCAGGAGATTCTCTACGAAGTTCGTGGGGTCCGATCCCTCGATGCCCTCCGGGAGCCCCAGGAGGCGAATGTTGTTGCGGCGTGCGCGCCCCTCTGCCTCCTCGACCCTGTCTTCTAGGTTTTTAACTTTTTGTTGAAGTGCATCGACATCTTTGAGGAGCACTGTCTTAGCTTCCGTGTTCTCGCGGACCTGGGCCTCCAGCACCTCTGTTCTGCCGGCCAGGGATCGGACGTCTTGGCGCAGGAGGTTCAAGTCTATGGCGACAGCGTCTATTTTATGCTCCACGGCTGCCTGGGAAAGTTTGATAGCTTCAAGGATCTGTGTGTTACTAGGTTCCGCTGAAGGCCCCAAGGGGTCGGGTAGGTCTGCAGCAAGAGTCTCGCTCATGTTATCTGGCGCTGTGGGCCCCGCCGCCGTGAACGTGTCGATGGTGGTCTGACGTTGCTTAGCCCTTGCTCCTTTGGTAGACATGTCGACTGAGCCTCCGGGCTTCGCTGTTACCGAGGTGGCCGGGGTGAGCCGCGATGGAGTGGCCGAGGAAGCCGTATCGGGTGGGCCGCGATGGCGGATCGCTGTATGCTGTGGGCGGCTCCGTAGGCACAGGGGGGACGGATAGTGTGCGCCGGGGCCGCTTCTTCGGGTTACCAGGCCGGGCACGCCTGTATGTGTCGGTTGCGTTAGTCCCCCCCGCTCACCTCGAAGGGCCTCCGAGACCCTGGCTCCCGGTTCTGTGGCTGGCAGCGCCCTCGTCCGGGACGTTCCAGGCTGGTCGTCCCGTTGGCACCGTCGTTCGCGCTCCAAGCTTCACGGGTGCCCCACAGGCCCCCCTCGTCAGTCCAGCTGGGCGTTCGTGTGTCCTCGGCCCTCAGCTGAGTGTTACGGCGCGAGCGGCTTTAGAGTGCGGGCCGCCGCATCTTGCAGGGCTCGGGAGCCGCCATCTTGGCCCTGGTCCGCGGGATCGTGTCGCACGGTCTATAGGGCGAGACCGGTCCTCCAGGGCCACAGGAATCGACCCGCAGGTGCAGCAGGATGTCGGCCCTCGATGAGGCGGTTCGTGGGGTTCGGAGCCCCCGAAAAAAAGTAGTTAAAAGCAGCTTATGATGGTCGCATCAAGCGGAGCGCAAGGAGCGAACGTCCTCTTCACATGGCGGTTAGCCACGCCCCCCTTGAGTGTGCATACCTGTGGTGAGAGGATGCAGTGAGGGCGCAGGGGAGCAAGGAGTAAAAGGGGGTTTAGGAGGTGAAATTGATATAGTACCTACGAGAAGATGGCCACAACAGATAGAGAGTAATCTTTCCCAACATGTCTACAGACTATTCTATAAACAACCTTCCTGTCACATTTCAGAATCACATCATTACAATGCATCCAGAACACTGTCAACACCATCATACCCATATGAGCTCAGCCTGGATGCTGTTAGCCCACAACAAATGTCAAAAGTGTGGCAGTACCTCACACAAGATATACCAGCAATTAAATATGGCCACTTGCACACTCTGCTGGTAAAGGGTGTTCCATGGGAAGGGAGGGTCCAACTTGGCAATCATAGCTAGGTTGTCCAATAAATGTGTCACTGTGCACAGACATTAGAAAAAGTCAAACGATGTGAGGTGCATCGTTCCCCACACTATCAGCCAAAATGCATACTTCCACCATTGCACACAATTAGCCGCTGAAGGTATTGCAGTGGATTCAATGCTTTAGATTGTTTAGCTGTGAATAAAAGTATCCAAGGCCACATGACAGACCGCACCTGCTCTATTCTAACCTGAATATATAATGTTGGCTAAAGACCTCTTGTCCTAATCTTTTGTGGACAACGCTGGATTCCGGTGGTTTATGGGAAAAGTCAAACAATGCTAGGAAGTTCATGGCAACCATTCTGTCTCTCATAAGGCAGTACAGGAATTTCATGACAAGATTATGGCTGCAGTGGGGCAGGTACTACATCACTCTGTTGGAAACTTGCACATCACCATGGACATTTAGATTGGGGTTCAGTGCGTCTACTAAATGGCTATCACAGCACACAGGGTGGTCATTCTTTTCTCTACCAATCAAGAGGGTTCCAAGAGTAATTCAAGTTGCAGCAGGAGTATGCAATTAAGCACAATCAACATTCTGCGTGTAAGGGATTGCGGGTTTAACCATAGGTGAGTTGACATCTGGGGGAAGGGGGAGGAGAAGGGGGAGGAGTTGGATGCACAGTGTCGAATGTTGCATAGTTTGCTTTTGTTTTTTTGCAGCAAACAATGGATCAAATGCCCTTGCTGTCTTACAAAATTACAAAACAGTGCACATCCCATGCTATGCACATATCTTTCACCACGTAGTCACTCGCTTTATCAGCAATTGTCAACTTGTAAAATAAATGGTCAATGGGGGTCTCTATGGGGTTGATGGTAAGCCGCTGGTATTACCAGCGGCTTACCGGCAACCTCGGTTTACCGTTTCTGCCACCCGATATCCCAGTATTACCGAGATATTAAAGGCGGCGGAAGAACGGTAAATTCCCATTCCGATGGGGTCCATAGGAATCCATGAGATGGGTACCACTGAAGCACCGGTGCCATTGTTAACGGTGCCAGGGCTTTACTGAATTATCTGCCGGTAGGGGCCTGAACTACCGGCAGGACAGACCTGCCAGTAGTTCACTGCCCCTACCAGCAGACTCATGGTAACCCGGTTTGGAAAAAATGGTTTGGAAAAAATGCTGGATCTGGTAGTACTGTCTGTTGCACCAGCATTTTTTCCAGACCGGGTTACTCATAACGAGGCCCAATTGTGCCCATCATTTTGATAATTAAGACCACATGGAAAAACACTGCACCAACTGCAGGCACGTCACAAGTTGCAAGAGTACAACATTAAGACCTCAGTTGCCACCTGTTGCAATTGTTAATTGCAAATGTTCGAAAGACTCTGATCAGTGCAATGTCACCACAGAACTCACATAAGAGTCCTAGATGTAGCAGCTTAAACATTTTCTCAGTGGCAGCTGCTGTCTAATGTCTACATTGTGCACTGAGCTTTACACGAGATTAACAATGGAGTAGCCATAACAGTGCAAACCTGGCAGATATTCTGCTTCTCGTACACCTGCATATACCTAGTTAAGCTCAACGGGACCAATTTAGTGATGGCATGTGCCTTGACAGCTGATGACATGTAGCAGAACCAGTGAGGGAAATATGTTTAACATTGCATTTTGATCCATAGTAGTTGGATTTAAAGGTAACATTAACTACCTCTTGACTTCCTTCCTGAATACATATTTCAAAGTAAAAGTGGTAGCTTTTAATCCAAAAGTGTAGTGGGAGGCAGACTCACAGCAAACATCACATGGCGGAGACACTGTGCAAACGGGCAAGGATGCTTTGCAGGAGTACCTCCAACATCAATTGGATAATGAATGAAAGGAGCAAGAAAATATCGGCCAGAATTCTGCCAACTTCACTGGAAATTTAAAATAGAAAATGGATGGCATCAGTGTGGTGCCAGCCTACAGGGAGGAGATCCTGTGGGACACCCTTTTCACTAGCTCAGACATCTTGATTCCAAATAGACCTTCAACATGTGCAGAAAGTTAACTACCAGTGGCACTGATGCTTGATGTCTTTCATCTAGACACGTCACTCATGGGAAGCTTTGATGACCTTGTACTTTACTGGTGCAGCACATTGACGGTCTGGCCAGAATCACATTTGCAAGGTGTGTGTTGAATTGCTAACCTGCCCGCCTGCTAGGGTGCAGGGCAAGATTCCTTTTAGTGTGGTCAGGACTTTTGTCACTACCCGCAAGGGGAAACCTCAGACTGCAGTTTACTGAACAACTGGCATTAATAAAAATAAACAGAAACGGAACCAGAATGTTTTACTCGGTGGCTGTGCCCTGTGGGAGAACATTTAAGTTTGTGGTGCGCATTGGTGGGAAATAGACAGCTGTTGTAGTTATTGAGAGGCCCCAACTGGTTGCTCACTTGAACATTCTTTTGCCTATCATGTAAGAAATATGTTAGTTTTCTAGAACAGTCTCATGATCACAAGCCCCACTTGTGATGCGTTCTTGGTCCTCCCACAATGCACATCCACCCATTAATATTTCCTGGTTCTCTGACAGGTCAAAGCCCTCCCGTAAGGTTCTCAGGTCCTCTTACCGGATGCAGAGACACTTTAAATTTCGCATGCTCTTTCACGTGTTGCCGCCATCCTATTATATTCTCAGGTTCTCTCCCATTGTGCAGCCAGACCCTAAAATGCTCAGGTTCTCTCATTGTACACAGACACCCACTAAGGTTCCCGGGTTCTCTCACAAGGTACAGTTGTCCGATGAAGCTCATGGGTCCCCACACAGGGCACAGCACTGACTAAAGTTCACTTGTTTTCTCACATGGAGCATGAGCCTATTAAATGTTGGCATTTCCCCCTACTGCATATCAACCACTAAGGTTTTCGGGTTCTCCCACAGTGTCCACCATACCATAAAACATTTGGGTTCTCTCTTGGTTGGTGTCACTCACTAAAGCTCCCAGGTTCTCAGATAGGGTGTAGTCACCCACTATTGTTACCAGGTTCGAACACACGGTGCAGCCACCCCCAAACGCTCTTGGATTCTCTCGCAAGGCGCAGACAGATATTAAAGTTCTAGTTCTCAGATAGAGTGTAGTCACCTTCTACATTTCTTGTGTTCACTCAATGGGTGCTGCCAATTAAAATGTGTGGGTTATCACACAGGGCAAAGCCACACAATAAGGTTCTGTTTTTATTTCATAACATGCATGTACCTCTGAAGATCTCAATCTCTCCAACAGACAGCTGGGACTCAGGTGGGTGGGCAATCTCCCTGTGAGGCCAGTGCCTCCCTTTGTCTGTTTTAGCACTTCCTCTTTATACAGCAACCTACAGGAGAGATGAATGGTGGAGCTGCATGTGCCTTATCAAGATGGCAGCCACCACGGCACGGTCCAGCTCCCTCTGGATTCCAGAAATCCTGTGATGAAGCAATAAGTCTCTGCATGCCTCATTACATACTGTAGATGGTTCTGTCCAAGGGTGGCCACTGCCTGTGGTGTAGTGTCTCACAAAATCATGCTGGAGTAGTGCCAGAAAAATAAACCAGTCCTCTAGTTTTTTTTCTGATAAATCATGTAAAAAGGTGCCACATCCTGGAGCAGAGCATATGTGGCATGACAGTTTGTGAAAATAAGCCAACAGTCTCTACCGCAATCCCTGAAGATTGCTCGGGACAATGCTGTAGTTTTAACAAAATGATGGAATTGTCAGACATTAAATGCTGCCATCGTATACAAATACCATGCTCACATTTGGACTTTGTTCACAACTGGATTGGCAGATGATGACCATCACTGGTTTACCGTGCCCAATATTCCAGGCTGTGATTGGATGGCACACTTTTCGTCACTGTATGATGCAGCTAACAATGGCAGTACGAGCTACACATGAGATGCCCTCCCCAATCTTTAGCATTGGTACAGATGGCATCACCATAACCTTTTCTCTTAGACAGATGACATAAGTATTACTCAACGTAATATCCCATAAATCTTCCAGCACTGATCATTGACGAGCAAGTATTTATGAATTGTATGTCCTCTTCAAGGCTCCCATTATGAAATCCATTTTCAACACTCTATGTAAGCATGTGAAAGTCCTGGCGAGCTTGAAAAAAAACAATTGCTGTCCCAAATTTTAAGAACAGTGACAAGATAATTCTAAATGCTATCAAGCAATTTCCAAATTTCATGCAGCTTCTACTCTGTTTGGCAAATTGTTATACAAGGAACTCCTTTATTGGGTTAAAGAATTTTACCTGACCTCAGACCAGTTTGTATATCAGGAGAGGTTCATCATGATTGAGCAGGCTATGGATGTGTACCTGGACATCAGCAAATACACTTTTGAGTCTGGGTCCCGTGTTTTTCTGGATTCATGGACCTTCCGATCTCCTTTGACTGTGTCAATCATGCTCTTGTATGGGGATTTTGAAACAAAAGGCTTACCACTTTCTATTCTTAATATTTTGAAAGAACTTCATTCTGACTTGAAAGTCAGAGTGAGGTGTGCTACTGGTGCGCTGTCTTCACCAGTTTCATTAATGCATGGAAGCAGGCATGTGTCCTTGCAATGGTGTTGTTCAATCTATACATCAACAACCTTGATGGGTACCCCATTGATGTGGGTGATTTTCGCAGGTTGAGTGGTCACTTACTCTGACTACTTATATATAGTGATGATGCAGTATTACCTGCTCATACCCCAAATGCTCTGCAGACCCGCATTGACCGCTACATAGAATTCAAAGACTTCAGAGGTCTTTCACTAAATATACGTACGTCCAAATTAATATGGCTGTGTAATTGTCAACATAAAGTATATCCATTGAGGTGTAAGGGAGAAATAATAAACTGGGTCTAAACTGCTGATTAACATACCCAGTGGTTCACTCCTCACTTAGATAGGAATACCATGTGTGGAAGCAGTTCATACGAATAAAGCAGTGAAGTTCTGCACTCTTTCATCTGGCAAAGCAAACTGGGAGTTATGTAATCAAAACAATGCTCATGGCTGACAAGGCACAATTTGTGGAGTCAGCATCTGAGGCTTTTCTGATACCAATTCATTGTCTATAATTGATAATGGTTTAATTAGGAAGGTATTAAGACTTCCCTAGTCAACTACTACCTTTTATTGACATGGGGAACTGGGTCTGAGCAACATAGAGGATTCTTTTTTTAAAAACTCTAGTGCTCAGTTTGTTTCATGGCCATTGCCACTGTTAATAGGAATGCCTTAATAGACCTATTGGATAGTGATGTACAGCACAACATTCTCTGGTAAAGGTTTGTTAAAACAAACATAATGTTTTAAGTTAAGCTTGATAAATTGATAAATTGCTATAATAATCTTGAACTGATTGATGATAAAACGTATAATGCGAATCGATTGAGCTAACTAAGCCTGCTATCCTTTCTTACATGTTGCTGAAAACAGTTCCTGGGCCAGAACCATATCTGTCCTGGTTGAAAACAAAATTGCACACATGTTCCTTAATGACCAGATGTAGGATGAATTATTTCCCACTAAATTGGTTGTCAGCAATTGGCCTGGTGATAACCGAGGGAGCAGGCTCTGCCTTTACCATATGGACCAGGAAGAAGATGTATTTCATGTGCTTCTTTCCTTGATATTTTGTTATAAGACAGAGAGTCTTAATTCCTGTTCTCAGTTAGTCAGTTTAGCTTTATTTCCATCAACAGACCATAAAAGTAACAAAGGAACTTCAAATCACAACTTCAAGCAAACGGTTAGACAATACAGTATCATAGCAATTTTCAAGATATACTTCACTTAAATACAGTTAAGGAATAGCAAGAATAAAATATAATCATAAAAAGTTCCTCATAAAAAGCTCTTCTTAAAATCTTTTGGGTACAGAATCAAAAAGTGTATAGTTTTAAAAGAGTAATATGCACAATGGTAATATGAATCCAACATAATCATAAACTCTTCAATACAAATAAACAATTTTGCCAAAAAAGCACCCAATATTCACTCCCATGTGTATGCTGGTGACAGAATTAAGTGATACCTCAAATGATGGGGGCCAGAGGTAAGACATGATCATAGAAGTTTATAAGGAGAAAGTTCATAAGGTTCTTTAAAAATCTACTAAATCAAAAAGTGCATTATGTTATGGGATAGTAGGCTCAATAGTATTATGAGTCAGATGTAGTCATTAGTTCTTGAATAAAACGGACATGTTTTGCCAAAGGAGCACCCACTTTACACTGTCAATAATTTACAGATGGCAGAGTTAAGTGACACAACGCAATCTTGCCCTCCATGCACTCGTCAAATAGTTCACAACTGAGTGCACTGGTAAATTATCTTTTGAATTAACACACAATGTAAGGGCATCATTTACATTTGCAATTGATCTGCACCTAAATAGCGGCTTGAGATATGTCTTCATAGTACAATGGTATAAGGGCAAAATAAAAGAAAGTGCATTACATTCTCCATCTCATTTTCACATGAGGGCATTTTCTGGGGAGATCACAATTCCATTTCTGCAATATTTTAGCCAGGGGTTAACATGTCAACCTGAAGCATTAGGTGTAAAGCCCTGGATAAATTTGATGAAGCAACATCCAGATAGCTTTCATAAACAAGGGTCTGCTTCAGCTCCCAATATTTCCTTCCCCTCTCATTACTTGCAATTTCGGCGAGGAGTCTGCTTACTTCATTATACATAAAGGCCTCTTTGATCCGTGATGTTGTGCTCCGCTCAATGAGTTGGGGTTCTATCCAATACTCACACAGACCCAATGAGTTTAAAGTATCCTTTAGATATTTCATTCAGGGGAGCGATCAACCTCTCTCCTGTGATAGAATATCTTCATGTACACAACAAGTCCCGGAAAGGACCATACACTAACCCAGTAGAGTAGGGGTTTTGACTTACACAAAGACCCCATTCTCTGTGCGTCAACCTTTAGAAAAACAGGAGTGTTTTGGTTACTACTAGGGAGCCCCAGCAAGTTTTTAATAAGTTTATTTTCACGTATGGTTAATCTACCAGAATGTGTTCATCCCCACAGCTCTGCCCCATAGAGTGTTGCATGTCTTTCGTGAGCAGAGTAAGCTTGCAGGGATACCTTTCCAACACCATTGCTATAGTCCTAGGCAAACTTGCCAATGGCACCACCAAAGCGGTTGAGTGTGATATCTACATTGGAGACTTGGAAAGTCCAATTAAATATTTCTGTGAATCGGACGCCCAGATAATCATACTCATTTACTTGCTCAATGTTCTTCCCCTTAAGCCCCTTGGTTCTGTTTTTCTTGAAAATCATACTTTGTTTTCCCACATTAATAGATAGCCCATTATGATCACAAAACTCTTCAAATGCCTGTAATTGATTTTCCAAGCCACGTAGGGTCAGAGATAAGAGTACAGGGTCCTCCACAAACAGTCAAATTGGACAATTCTCCCCAGCCAGTGTTGGTGCATCATAGGTTAAAATCATTCTCCAATTGTTGACTCTGACCTTTAGAAGATCAAATAGTTTAAGTTATTTGTCTTGGTCTGGTTTAATGTATACATTAATATTCATTAATTCATAATATTTCAGACCCGTCCCTAGTATTCAGGTGGAGGTCCAGTAGTTCCTTGCATGGATTGTCAATCTGCTGTGCTTTTATGTTTAGGGAGTCTTCGACCATGTTAAAAGGACCTGACACAGTCTCGCCTGTCTTCCCTTTACCTTTGAGCTCTCAAACGTTGTATAACCCTGGAGGTGGATTGCCTCTGTTTCCAAGGTCTCCTGAAGAGAAATGATTTTGTAACCTCTGACAAAATCTAGCAACTGGCTATCCATCATGTTCCTAGTCAGTCCAGCGATGTTCCAGGATAGGATGTGCATGACTGCCTCCCCGGGTCAGCTTGGTCATTACCATGGTAAGCCGGGGGATGGTTGTGGTGCAAAAGTTATCACACCACAACCTCTCTTTCCCCTCACTTCGACTAGGTGGGCCCGCTCCCATATACCCCATTTCCCATCGTAGACATTGTCCTTGCTGCAGCAATCATTGGGGCGTGGGACGAGCAGCCTCTAGACTGCTGTGGTTCTGGTGGATATCTAAGTGCCTTGTTCCATGGGGCATTATAAGAATACTCTACCTCTGGCAATTGAACTGCTGACCTCAGAGTGATTTGGGACCCTAATGGTGGATAAGCCTGAAAATCTATGGATAACAGTCCCTGTACAAACTCCTCCCTGGTCAACACACCTGGATATAATCCTGAGTACTATTAGACATTTTCTTCCAGTGCCATTTGACAATGTCATCTCATATAATTGAGAGGCAACCTTTTCCTTGACTTATCCAGTGGAGTGCCTTGTTCATTAAAGCCTCCTGATTCTCAAACAAACCCTTGAGAAATCTTGGGACATTGTGCATTGCTACAAAACAGTTTGTTATCCGATGTTCTGGCAGCCTCATCACGGGAGTCAGCCCACCAAGACGTCTAGCCTGTTGGGCCTCTGGGCAAAATGTTCATCTCTTTGTTCTTCGGGCAGGGAGACAGCAGCTGGCATCCACCCGGCTGGGTGTTGGCTGTTTGGGCCAGCCGTGGTTCCATATATTTTGATGGCATTCACTATCGGGTAACTTCATCTTTTATTTTGGGCCTCATTACGACCCAGGCGGTAAGTTACCGCCTGGGCCGTGACTTTACCACCATGGCGTAAACTATGTTTACGCCATGGTGGTTGGCGGACTTACCGCCCCATTCCGACCTTGGCGGGGCGGTAAGTCCCCAATCCCCATTTACCCTTCCCCATTCCCATTTTTGCCCTATAGGGCATAATGGGAGTGGGGAAGGCGTTAATTACGCCACCGTAAATTACGGTGGCGTAATTAACTCCATGGTCCCTTAGCGCCATGGATTTTAACACCTGCTAAAAGCAGGTGTTAAATCCACCATGGCGCTAAGGGACCTCGTACTCAGGCGGTAAGGGTCGGCGCTGTTTACGCTGCCGTAAACCCCTTACCGCCTGGGTCGTAATGTTTGTCTTCACAGCCTCTCCTTTCTGGTTCTCTACGTCCTGACTGCTACAATTAACTCCCTCTTGTGCCTTATTGTAATCATTCACTGCCCTGGAGCTTCTATCAACTGATTTCACTTCAGTGTTGGCTGGTAGGTTTAATCTTAGCAACTTCTGGAGTTCTCCCACCTCTTTCTTCAACTCAAAGACACTGGCCAATAACTGATGCACTAATTTGCTGAGGTTTCTTAATTCCCAAGGAAAATCAGTATTGTTAGGCACCTCAGCACATTTACCTTTCTGACGTATTCTCACCCTTTTGCTGTAAAATGTTCATGTCTTTCTGGGGGTACCCTTTCTCCTGCTTTTGCAATCCAATACCTTACCTTGGGATTCAGATCCCAACCTAAGCATAAGCCTTAGCATAAGCTCTTTAGGCTGGCTCACTCCAGTCAGATGGACCCTTTTGAGGTTCTGACATGGCTTCAAGTCCTCTAGCAATGAGAATCTATTTGATGTTAGTATCGTCGGAGGAATTACTATTTGATTGCCCATAGATGTATAAAAGTCAATCAAGAGTTTGCCATTGGAGGGACTTTCAATTGTGCACTCTCTCTTACTACATTCCCGCAATGTTGTTTAAGACATGGCATGCTACTAGTCTCCATATTTTACTCCTCACTGGTAAGAGATGGCTTTCCCCCCCTCTTTTGCTGACCTTTTATATGTTTCATATGCTTCGAGAGATTACTTTAATAATCCTACTGGCGTCCGTTGGGCATGGTTGCCACCTACCCTGGCCATCTTTGTAGTATCCAGGGTAACCTCTACATTACCCATGAAATTGAACTGTAATCCCTTACCGCCCAATTCCGAGGTCCCTTAGCGGGAACCGCAAAGGACGTGTGGTCTGACCACATGTTCTTTACGGGACTCGTTAAGGGACCTTGAAGCTAATAACAGGCCAGCAAATTAGCGGGCCCGTTATTAGCGCCTTCCCTTTGAGCCCTATGAGGGCTCAAATGGGAAAGGGGAATGGCATTTGGAATGGGGACTTACTGGGTCTGCCTAGGTCGGAATGTCCCGGTAAGTCCCCATTCCACCAGACCGGACCCGGACCCGTTATGGGAGGCAGCCATGGCGCTAATAGCGCCATGGCTACCGCCCAACTCGGAATGAGGCCCAATGTCTGTTTGATTTCGCAACTCTCTTTGTGGACTGTGTTGTCCCCCACCCTCAGTATCAAATAAAAGGTCCTTTATTTCGGAAGTTAAAATATTGGCCTCGTTTATGCGTTGAAACATCTAAAAAGACCTTTGTAGAGCCCTTTCCCAGCAGCGCTTCCATTGTAGCCTTACTTTTGGACATTGATTGATTCACAAACAATATTTACTACTATGGAAATCAAATAAACGGCTTATATCGAGTTCTCTAGGGTAAGGTTGTCTAATGTTAAGTGCAAAAAGCACAAATATTAAATAACAGTTTTAAAATGTTCTTGGACAAAAGATGCTAAACACATTCTAAACAAACAATCAAGGAACTTGGAACCAAGGAACATATGGTCAAAAAATGACAGAATAAAACAATCAGGAATCCCTTAGCTGCGGGTATAATTAATGTTTTCAGACATATCTGTAGGTTAATACAGTGGCACTACAATATTTAATGTTATAGTGTGCTAGATGCAAGATATCCAAAAAGTGCAATATGCAAAGTGCAAGGGTGCAAAATACAATGTGCCAAAGTTCCAAAGTACCATGTTAAAGAAATACTAAACTCAAAATGCACAAAGTGCAGAGTGCACTATATTGGTGCAGAGTGTTTAACGGTACTATAACTGTTCACTGTGGCAAGTACTATGAACTATGCACATTTGCTTGTATATTTTTTTTTTTTTTTTTTTTTAAGTCTGCTTCAGTCCGCAGCCCAACAAGCCATCGTTAATAAACAAGCAGAGTTAACCAAACAATATGCAAGCAGATTCTATCTGAGATCAAATAAAATGCACACAGTAAATCTCTGTGAAGAACTTAGGCTAATGCAAATGTGCAAGGACAATCTTTATATATGAAGCTGAATGTATCTATGTGTGTGTGTGTGTGTGTGTGTGTTTATCCGTCTGTAAAAATCCACAATGTTGAACCCACTGCTACCAAATTTTGCATGGATTCCTCATTTACTGATGCTCACCCTGATTCACTGCAGTGGGTACTAGAAGGAGGCAGAATTTGGAAAAATTTCTCAAGCAAAATGTTTGATGTGTTGTTTGTTCCTTTGAAATGTATTACTACTGTATACAGTTCAACGGCGTTTATTAAAGCATTAAAGGGAATTTAAAAACAGAATTATTGTTTTAGCCCGCCACTCCAAATATGGGAAATGGCGAGGTTAAGGTTTACATAAGTTCATTCACAAGAAGAGAGCACAATCAATCAATCTTTCTTGGACTTTTTCTCAAATGTGCTGAAGCCATTGAGTGACTGAAACATTTAGCTGAAATAAAGTGGTTTTGATTTGATTTGATTTGATTTGCTCTAATTTAAACTCAAACTAGCCAAAAATGAAATGCTGATTTGTGGCATCACAGCCTCCAATCCTACCCCTCTTCCAAGGCCTGAATAAATAGGAATGTGCCCAAATCCCACGTCAGTGATCAAACAGCTTCGTCTACAGCACCCTTACACATTAATCACAAGTCAAAGCTATGTCTCGTGAGGATAGCTCAGCGGCAACGTGTTCGCCTCGGAATCCAAATGACACAGAGCAACACGGGTTCGATCACCAGGTCCGCGCTTCAAAACCTCTGGGTATTAAGCGTGTTATAAATAACCTATCATATCATATAAGAAGTTGCACCTTCCAAATATCTGGCACATCAGATCCTGTCTGACCTTCTTGTACAGAAGCATGCCAATCCTGGTGCTAGTATTGTCCAAACTAGACTACCTACACAGCCTTTGCCTGGGTCTCACAGAACACTTGACACACTGACAACAGCGAACCCAAAATAGGGCAACTAGAATTCTTCTGATACCCCAAAGATGGAAACAAGTCACCCTGGCCCTCTGTATGTTTAATTGGCTTCCGATCAAACGTAGGATACAATTCAAAACTCTCATTATTATACAATGTTTTCCTACCATGGCAGGCGCCTGGAAACATCCTGGGAAAAAATTCCTCCAATGCAAGATGTACAGATTGCTTTGATCTAGAAGCATAATGTTAGTCGGAGTGACAAGTGTCAACCGGAAATTTCAAAGAAAATATTCCTTCTCATTTGGATCAACCAAGCGCCGTAACTGAATCCTAAAGCACATTTGCACAGATAAGACCACCTAGCCTTCAGAATATTCCTTAAGCTCCCATGGTGATTGACAAGACCACAGCAGACATTTTAGCATGACACTCAAAAAGACCGGCCAACATCGAGGCATCCAGGAATAATCTCAACTAACAGCCACCTATGATGATGTCTCCTGCTTGGCCTTACCATAGGGGTTAGGGACTACCATGAACATGCCAGGATGCTGGGCCTGCGGCGCTGTGGGGAGGGTCCCCTTACTTCCCCGGCATTCCACCAACAGAAGGCAGGGTCTCATCACATGAAAGCATCATGTCCTACTGTCTTTTAAGTGAACCAAGCATGAGCAGTGATTCCACAGAGCCGGCCACACCTACATGCTTGTTTCCCCTCACATGGGTGCCGACATCCAAGAGAAAATCTAAAGGGGGGGAAGAGTGGTATGGGATCTAGGATGGAAACATGCGCACAGTCACATCAAAAGGTCTCTACAAGCAAGAACTTAAGATCATTCATGCTAAGGCAGGTTACCATGATTCCATGACCAGGATGTGGCAAACTGAGAGAAGACAGCTTATGGAGAGGGACTAACCAACCCAAGTCCCACATCAAAAGCATAAACCATCCCCAAAACAGGGGACAATCAGCCAAACCTCCATACAACCTGCACAAGGAGACCCACTTGAGTTCCTATAGGCAACTGAAAAGTGGGGTCAAACCCCTGTAAAAGGAAGGGTCCAGGGTTGGCTGTGTGAGCCAGGAGAAGGGGCTTATTTGGAGACTGCTAGCAATAAGTTCAGAAGCAGCTGGAGCAAGAGACAGGAGGACATAAGTGAGTCTCATGAGGCTGGTGAAAAGATGACCCAGGATGTTGGGGGGAAGTTGGCCACAGGAGGCTGTGGAAATGCAGCCCCAGGAGGTCAGAGGGACATAGACTCCAGAGAGTATAGATAAATAGACCCAGGAACATTGGCTGAGACAGAGGGGATTATGTAGGAGGTGGAAAATACTGAGGAGAAGCTGGTACCTAATTGGGGGATGCCTGAATTCCTGAGGAGGGGTGCTGTAAAGACTGGAGGGAGGTATCTGTACTCCTGCTCCTTATATGGCAGAGTAGAAGCACAGAGCACCCCAGCCAAGGTGCTCTATTCGGTAGCTGTGGACGAGCAACCAGGGCTTAAGCTCTCAGGAGGAGAGGCAGGCTGGTTCTTAAATACAGTGTAGTCCACAAACACCCACAAAAAAGTCCACACACTATGTTAGTGAAAACACAGTTCTTTATACAAATAAGGCTTTGATTATGTACACATACAATAACACACTTTGTGCTCAGGCAATTCTAAAATGATAAATATATACAGTCTCTATGTGGTACCACAATTACTTCTTTGATTCCATTAAAATGCATCAACTGTAGACAGTCCCCAATGGCATACAAATCAATTAATAATGTGAACCAACAATAGACTTGAGAAGGAAAACAAGTTGGTTAAACAATTTGGCAGAATGCTGGCCCCGTTTATCTAGGCACAGTTCTGTGAGAGTATCCCCCCACCTGGGCAACCTGTAAGTAAGATAATAAACAAGCCCAGGCCATATGTTGTCTTAGCAGAGTCTTATTTCCATCTATATTTTTTCTACCACCCCAATGTACCTGGCATAGCAGATTTCAAAGTCGGGTCATCGACAGATCCTTGTTGAGTGAACTCCATTTAAGGCAGAAGCCACTGATCATCGAGATCCCTCGAAAAGAATGGTGAACAGTGGCATTGAGGCAGCAGCTTCGGTCCTGGCAGTGCTCGTCAACGATCGATCATGGACATCCTGCGAAGATGAAGCATGCGGTGCACCTCGACGATGATAGTTCGTTGCCACAAAGAGTCAATGAAGAACTTGGCCCAGCAAGGGTGTTGGGTCATCAGCATCTTTGTGGTCTTCAATTGGTGGGAAATCCATCAGCGGATTCCCCTCGGTTCGTAAGCGACCTTGACTTTCTCCGGTAGGACAAATCGGTCGATGGTTATGAGCAAGGAAGTCCTTGATTCAAAGTGTTCTTAGGCAATGGAGCGTTGTGGCTCCAGTCGTCGGCAGCACAGCGTCAAGAAGTCCCCGCTTCTGGGCAACACAGTTTGGACGGGCCTCCAGCGGTTACGGCGATCCTCCAAACCCTGGACGACAGCGGTGGATGGAATGTCCGGGCGCTTCTCTTCCGTTTCCTTGGCAGTCCCTGTCTCCGGTTGACAATCTTTCAAAGTTTGACTTCCAGGGATACCTGGTGAAGGTAAGCTGGTGCACGATGGTCCCTCATAGGTCGGGAAGAGGTCTCCTAGCCAGGTCCTCTCTTGGATCAGTTTCTTGAAGGCACAGCAGCTTTCAGATTGCGTTGAAGGAAAACAGCAGTTAACCTTCTTCTTCCGGCTTGGCTTCGAGATCAAGCATTATTTCGGCTTCAGCTTCTGAACAATTTCCATCAGTGGTGAGTGGCCCCCAGATATACTGTCTGGTCTCTCATCCACTCTGCTGGGTCACACTCAGGCAACCAGTCATTCAGCAGGGCATTCAGGCAGGCAGGCTGCCAATCAGGCTCACAGTGCATTCAGGCCATTCTTCTCCATTCAGACACTCACAACAAGGAATGTGGATTGGGACAAATACCCAGCCATTCAGCACTCCACACTGCATTCATACCAGTTTTGGGCAGGGCTGTCTCAGTCTTTGTGTCACATACCAGAACCCAGACACCCATAACATGAAATGCATTTTAGTCACACACTCCATTCCCCCAGGTCCCACCCCAAGGTTGTACCCACAACATACAGTCACTGGGAAGGCTCCAGCCAGTCTGGCCTGGACTTCCCAGCAATACCATTTATGGAACTTCCACCCAACAGCCAGTCAGGGGAAGGGACAGAGTCAGGCTTCCCAGGACATTTGGAAAACAAGGTAACAGGCAATAGAAAGCAAGAGGCCACAGGGTCTATCTTGTCTCCTATCAGGAATCAACTGATTCCAATGGCAGGGCCTGGGTATCCCAAAATGGAGGATACTCAGAGCACCTGTAAAATTCAGCATGGAGCTGTCACCAGCCCATACCCTGCTCTGTGGGCCACATACAGGTGCCCAAAAACATACACTAGGTGTACAGGGTTGTACCCTCCACCCATGGGTGCCATATAGGTATCCCAACGGTCTGTTCAGCAAACCAAAAAGAGGAAGAGCTGAACTGCCAGAAGTCCAACATGGACTCCTGAACAGAAAATAACACAGAACACACATGATAAAATGACTACAGGACAAGGACATGGAGGCCCTGTCCCTCCAATGAATTTCCGGCATCACAGGTGCATAGGGAGTGGCCAAATGTACCTGACATAGATGTGCAAGCGGAGTAGGGGATGCACAGTTTTGAGGAGGTGATACCTAATACATGGGTATCTGATGAGGGGGTGGTGTTTTGTGATCAAGCGTAGGTAGTACCTAATACAAGGAGGAGATTGTGTATAGTCAGGAGGAAAATGTATGCGATAGAGAGGATCCCTGGGAGGTGGTAAAGGAAGAAGCTAAGAAGAAGCTGTTAAGATGGAAGGGGGAACCTGGGTAGACAACCACACGAGGTTTGATAATAGGAGTCAAGGAGTGGCTGAAGAAAAGAGTTAAGGATGTATTTCTAAGGGGAGCAGATGAGGAGATATTAATGAGAGAAGCAGGAAGGAATAGGAGGTGCTAAGGGGGTGCAACTAGGAAGAACACAGAGCAACACAGTCACCCTATATCTACAGGGCATGCAAGTAAGGGAGGAGCATGTGACAGAACGTTTAGGAGGTATGATACGAGTCAGTGGACAGTTTCCAAATGTGGATTAAGCACAGGTCATCTTTGTGTTGTATTTCAATCATCCTAAAATGTTCACCCCACAACATAATTTTCGTTGCATTAAGCCACGTGGAGAGACAAGGCCCCTGACTTAGCAAGAACTGAAATTGTTTTACTTTGAACACTTTTGAATCTCCTTGAGAGACACTAACATTTGAGTTTTCCCCGAGATTTGAAGGCATCCTTATGAAAAACGTTCCAGAAACAGATTAAGTTACGTTTTGCACATTCGTGGCCGGGACAGAAGTAATTTGGTTCTCCCGGCAAGATAATCTAATAAAGTGTTGGGACAACTCATTCACATTTGACCTGTGTTTGAGCTCAATCAGTTTCATGACACACCTCAGATTCAGAACCAAAGGCCCATGGGAACCAATCAGACAAATGACCTGCAGCCCTACTAGCAAACTGGCTCGGATATTTAAAGAACAACTAGAAAGCACTACTTTGGAGAAAGGTCCTTGCCCTACCTCAATGTATCCCCATAGTGGTTATCAGGCACGAATTGGGTCTTGTTTCGTTGCAGGCACACTCTAGTTGGAGGCTATTGCAACTGCATGTCAAGGTCTTGTCACCCCCTTCTGGGAGTTTACTTGCAATGCTTCAGGAGAAACTATCTCGCAAGTTGGCAAAGGACTTACTCCAATGGCAAGCTAGCTATGACACTATGCTAAGAGGAATGAGCTCATCGGAGGAGGAGTTGTGCCTCTTTCCTTGTGCTATAAAAAAGAAATGCTTTGAAGCAGACTGGATCTATTAACGCAATATCGTGTGTTTGAACATTTCAGATAGGATATTAATACTTTTAACTCTGTTGCACCTTATTTGATCAAACATCTGTGACATGGTTATAGGTGTTCCGTTTTAAGATTTACATTGAATCTATATCCAACTAAGGATGTTTTAGGTGTGAGTGCCAGTATCCATAAAAATGGGAGAGCTTGCTGTCATTGAAATATCTCTAGTGAAACTGTAAAGCATTTTATGGAATATCTATCATTGTCTGAAGTATGTAATCAATTGTTTGGTACATTTTTATGTAATATGGATTTGTTTATTGTTAGAGGGATTCTGGCAACGTATGCTAAATTGAAATGAAATTGATATTAGTATTGCAATTATTAGATTTGTAGATGTAGTATTGTTGTAAATCTGAGTTTTACAGTGTCTCGATTTGCTATGTGGGGAAAGTATTAAATTGATGTGGTGTATTCATTGCTGATTTAAATGTTTAACTGTTTTGAATGAACTGTGCGTTTTATGAAGTATTTACATGTGAAAAGTTCTTCAGAACTAAAACACATTAAGTAAGTAAATAAAATAATGACTAGAAGGTCATCCTCGGAAATCAGAACAAAACAGAGACAGGACCTTTTTCAGAACTTCAGCAATCAGACACAATGAGCACATTCTCCCTTGCCCACACCTGAAAACAGAGCCTCAGACCATCCTGGACTCTATTTCCTGACGGACAGTAACACAAAAGAATTGCCATCATTTCACCTACGTCAAACAGTGCTAATGCCAGTGGCTTTTCTAATCCCGCAGTATTGTCAGTTCTTGGGATTGCCCCATTAAATAATACACATATTTAAGGGTCACCATCACAGACCACATTGATTCATACTAACAACCCGGACTCAGGTTCTTTCGAGCTGCACTCCTCAGGTTTTGATCTACCTTCCCCACAATCCCATTAATACCCCCAGTCCCTCCTACTTCCTTTCAGAGAGACGTGCAACAGGGCCACCTTGCCCTAGCATTTCAGTCTGCCCTTGTGGGTGGACCAGACTGATGAGCAAATGCATGTAGCCCTCTATGAAGGGTGCAGTTAGCTAAAACATGTTTGGACACCCGCTGGAGTTGGATACATCCCATAGTTGTTCCATCTCAGAAGAGGTGCTTCCACATTTTTGTAAATGTCCTAGGATAAATTTAAGCAATAAAGCAAACAGGAGACAGGAGAGCGGGCCGCCCTGTAGAGTGCCATTACCTGGGAGAAAGTAGTATAAAAACAGTCCTTTAATCTACAATGTGTGTAGATTATGCAGATTGCTATTACCTGGGAGAAAGTAGAATGAAAATAGGCCATTAGCAGAAGAACAGCATGGGCCAGATTACAGAAACTTTTTCACAATACAAGTGCAACGTTTGCACGATATTAGCACTAGGCCAAAGTTTGCCCTATTTTTAAAAACAGTTGGACACATTAAAAAAACCATTGCACCTCGACAAGGGCAGTTTGGCATATTAAAAGCACCAGGGCAAACATTGCATTTTCACTACATTTTTGCACCAGGGCAAAGTTTGCCCTAGTGCTAATGCGGAATGGCATTAGCACTAGGGCAAACTTTACCCTGATGCAAAAATGTATCTTTCTAGCACTGGGGAAGTTTTTGCCCTGGTGCTTTTGATATGCCAAACTGCACATGTCGAGGTGCAATGGTTTTGTTATGTGTCCCAGTGTTTTTGAAAATAAAACTTTGCCCTAGTGCTAATACCGTGCCGACTTTGCACTTGCACCAGTGCAAAGTTTCTGTAATCTGGCCCCATGAGTGTAGAGTACAGAAGGGCAACTCACTATCTGTAGCCTTTACCAAAACACTGCCATGACAAAGCATTCTCCAGATATTTCCATCCAGCATAAGCACAATTAATTTCTGTTGAAATTTCACAAATGCCCACTTTTGATTGGCAATTCTGTACTTCTGACTTTCAATAAAATAGAGCATAGGAGTCTTGATTTAGCTCAATATACAAGCCAGCGAACAAGAGAGGGGCAAGTTAGAACACAAACATCCAATGTGTGAACTATGAGTTGATTTATAGATAATAGTAAAATACTGAACCTTACTTCAAGTGAGAAAGCAGTGTTTCAAAAGACCTCTGACTCACACACACACACACACTGCTGGTGTGGAAATAAACGAACCAAAGCATTATATGTGACCCTAATTCAGGAATGCTAAGAGTAGGTTATTATGACTTTGTTTATATCTTTAAACACAAGTTACAGGAGGAAATATTATTGGACAGCAATGGTGAGTGGTTAACTGAGCCTGGACTAATCCTAGATCCAGTACTGCCATGGTGGGTTAAACAATCAAATTAAGCAGCTATTTGTTCTTCGTATTTGTTAAGCCCATTCTCAATACAGTCCTCTGCAACTATCCAGTGCAATTGTTGTCGCTGGAGCAGTCTCACTGAGTCTCACTTCTTCCTAAAATAGAAAATTTTGAAATCACAGTCAATTGAAAATTCATGTCCTGATGATGATCTTGCTGGACATGGTTAACCAAGAAGGCTAAGAGCTGCCCGGTCCTGGTCCTGGAACTGTGTCCAAACATCCTGATAGATATGTTTATAGTTGTTAGACTAACATACTAGAGGCCACAAGAGTATCTTAAGACATAAATCATGTTGAATGTGTGGGTTTCTACTTGTAATTAAAATTTATTTTTTACATTGTTGCTTTTGATAGTAGAGGCTAAACACAATACATGGGTAAGGGCCCCAAACAGGTAGCATTCCCCAAATGGTAGGAATGGTATTCTTCTGAACTTCTTACAAAGATTTGACCACAAGTTTGTGGATGTTTGGATCATGTTTCTAAAAAGTTGCACTCTAAATGTGTACATAATACTTTAGTTCATAGAGTTTCTTGCATATATGTTCATTAACCTAATTACTCAAAAGGCTATATGCATTGACACATGTAACAAGGCGGACACGTGGCTTCTTAGTGTCTGAATTCTCAGCTCTCTTGAATGCCTGTGATATAATGGCTCCCAACAATTGTCCTATTTTGAAACCAAGGATAAGTCCCATGACTGAGAGGAAAACTATGGCCAAAGTTGCGGGGGGAGTTGGTTCCAGTATCTAATAGTTATGAAGCATTATCTACAATTGAGGAATTAGATTGACAGTTTGACCCCTCACTATTTCTGGATTTGGAGGGGGGGAAAATGAACCTTATTCTGTAGTAGAGGGAGCTTTGATGCCCTTTCTGCCCCTGTATCCCTGACTTGAAACTAATGGGGTTATAGTCACTGCAGGGACACCCCAACACTTGAAAATCCAGATCCTATCCCAGAACTGAACCGAGCGACAGCAATAATAAAACGTATAAGATCCCTGGTCAGTCCTAAAAGTAGGAACACCAGGAATGTCTGGATGAATATGACTATTAACTACACGCATGCCCCACTCTGTAATCCTGGATGAGTATTGAAGGCCTACAGCACATCCTGCCTCTGTGTTTGTGAGATATGCATGACCAAGTCATGAACAAATCCTCTTGGCCATCAAGCAGGTCTACTGGCAAACCCTCCATCATTTTAATGTTAAAACCGCCCCTCCACAAACATGCAATTTTAGAATTACGCTCCCTTAACGCAAGTTGTCCCTCAATAAATGCTATACAATTGGCCAGCCTATTCATGTCAGTCTTGTGTGGGCTATTGTAAAAATGTAAAACTACCACAGACCCTCCGTTACACAGGGATAATGTACGCATTCGCAGATAGTCAATATTGGTGTCATTTACCCTCACCTACTATCAAGAGAAGCGTTTATCAATATGGCCAAACCACCAAAACATCTGCCCTTGCTGTTTTTACTAGCTACTATGGCATAAGATCCATATCCATCAAGGAAGGGTACCTCCAAAGTCCATGTTTCTTGCTGGAGAATCACTTCATAATTCTTTAAACTATGCAACATGTCTGGGTTGGAACATGTTTCATTAACTCCTGCTATGTTCCATGATGGAAAGCAGACAACTGAGGACACCTCTCTTCATTGGCTGCTCATGAGTTTATTGACTTATTTGAGGCCAATTTGGTATCTAACAGGAGATTTAGTTGGGCACAAATTGAAGAGTCGAAACTACACTACAAGCTATTGGCAGAGCAGTACCCTTAGATTTTGGACTTATAACATAAGTCTCAAAAGGAATCTTCCGTTGTATCCATCTTTACAGAATTAATGGGGGCCTTTTCAGAATGTTTTCAGAAGAAAAGCAAGAAGATAATTAAGTCATTTAACAAAGGGTGTTTTAATGATGCCTGTGATTTGGAGTTTTGGAGGCTTTAACATCCACTGCATAACTATAAATGTGGCATCATCCATGCTAGAGTCAGATATCGCATAGCTATAGACAAGCGGAAAGTGGAGCTGGATAAGGAGGCATGGGCTGAATTGCTGGATGCTGCTTCAGAGCAAGACTCCAATACATTTTGGAAATGATTGACTGATGGCCCTGCATATAAGAGCAGAGGGGATCACATGTGAAGGCAAATGCCTTGGTCTGGGGTGGGCTGGGTACCAAAAGAGGCCCTGGAAATAATTTTCAAAGTGGATCCATACTACACATTTTCAGCAAGCCCCACCATTTTCTTATGGAAATAATTGGAAATACCACACAAAAGAGGACAAGAGAGTTCCCTACTGGCCAGTCTTCCCCTTGCCTGGGTTGAACAATGTTCTACATTGGTTGTCAAGGAAATATACTGGAGGTTTCAAATCCTATTCCATCTCCAAGTACTTCATTTATACTTATGTATTGTCTGTATACACTTGTAAAATTACAGGAAATGATATTAGCTGGTGAAACAGAACTCTGGTACATGTTAAGAGTACTGGACAGAGGTGGAGTCCCTAGGCAAGTGACACTGACATGGAAAAGAAGGAGGGTCCCATTTGTACTTTTTGTGACCTTTCAGAAATACATTATTTAAACCAATTCTAAATTATATGGGGGAATTTTCATTTTAGAGTGTGTGAGAAGAGTTTGGGGTTTGTGGGAGACAGCAGCAAAGGCCTCTGGGAGAAACAAGCAGGGATTCTGGCTCGTGCACTGACCAATACCTGAGAAACACCTGGCACATTCCTTCTCAGACTGCAATTAGCCCTGCCCTCGATGTGTAACAGTCCCAGCAGCGAGCTGAGCACAGCCCCTGAACATTTTAGAGGGGTGCTTGAGGCTTCTGTCAGCCTGCAAACCAATATATTTAAGAAGATGAAATAGGTGACTGCTGCCGCCGTTTCAAGCAGCCCTTCTTCTGAACCAAGAGTTTGTTCCTCCCATAACACTTAGCAGCTAGCTCATGGTAATGTCTGGAGTCACAAACTGCCCTTTCCCTCATCTGCCACCTTGCAGATGCTAGATTGTGTTCCTCATGAGATACAATGTATCCACCTGAGACATAGACACAGAGAGAGCGAGGGAGGGGATTGCCTGGTGGCAGTGGTGAGCTAGGGAAATGGGACCAGTCTGCACATTGCTAGGAGTAGGAGTGCAGTGCTGCAGGTGGTCTGCTCTTGTACGGCTTTCTCCCCTATTTAAAAGCGAAAACTAAAGATGAGGCTCCACCAAGAAATACCCCTACACCCCACCCTGTACTAATCTTAACATGTTGGCAAATACTGCCTCCGCTTCTTCAGGGTGACATTTCCACATACCACTCTTTCATCATCATAAATACTTTGTAAAATTTTATATCATAAACAAATGCAAAAAATACATATTCCACTTTGCCTCTAGCAACATAAACAAAGTGCAGATGGAAATCGTATAACCATAGCAGCATTAGATTAGGGTGAAGTGCAAACACATAACCCTTTCTACGCATTTATCTAATCAAGAATGAATATGCCCAACAGCAATCTTTAAGCAACGCATAAATACACATAATGAAATGGTTAATATTATAAGTACATGACTATATACATATGTGTGCATGTTTTATATTGCTTGCTTATATGTTCATAAATGTTTCATAAAAATGTTTTATAAAAGTTCGTACGAAATGATACATAAATAAATGTATATATGTAAAAAGAGTTCAAAAGTGTGACTAGACAACAAACCTTGATTTACTATGGCTGAGTGTTTCATGCAACCAGACTCATCCCATGCGGTGGTTCCAATGGAATTGTCCATCTTTATAGCCTTGCCATGCTGCAACCTTTCTCATTACAATTAAAATGAAGTGGCAGTATATGGCTTGACTAGCCCTGTCGTCCACTTCCAGATGTTTTCGCCATCTTGCTGCTATATAGCCAAGCACAGTGGATGTACTTGGCCACGAGGGGCACAACATTCATAACAAAGGTAGATTTGCAGTAGTCCATCATTTCCAAAGTGGAGCGGATATGGGCAGAATAAAAATATTATTTTAGGTAGCTAACTCGAAGGGCTTTTAAGTTATCACAAACTAACATAAAATGGACTACAGACTCCTGGTCCTTTCCACAAAGAGGACAGATGCCCAAGTTCGGATCTCACCATGACCTGGCGAAAGAAGCTACCCTGAGCGTGCTCATCCTAAACTGTGAATAACATTTCCTGGGATGCGGAGGTGTGACAATATCGAGATACCCCCTTAATCCAAAGAATAATTTGGTCAAGTGGTCACTGAGTCCAAGGGCCTCATTACACGGTAGGCGGTAAGGGTTTACCGGTACCAGTATTTTACCGGTACCGGTAAACCCTTACCGCCTTACTACGAGGTCCCTTTGCGGCTTGGAGAATTTAATGCCTGCTTTTTGCAGGCGTTAAAAACCAACCCGCAAAGGGACCAGGGAGCTAATTATGGTACCCCAATTTGCTGTGCCGTAATTAGCACCTTCCCCATTCCCATTATGCCCTATGGGGCAAAAATGGGAATGGGGAAGGGCAATGGGGGAAGGGGAATTACCGCCCCACCAACCTTGGAATAGGGCGGTAATTCCCGTTTCCACCAAGGCGGTGCCAGTATTTTACCAGCATGGACCAAGGTGCTAATGCTAATGCTAATAGCACCTTGGTCCACCGCCATCCGTGTAATGAGGCCCCAAGTCAGTGACTTGAGCCTTCCATTATTTTCCTCAGTGCCACTTTCCTAACTCTCTCAGTTGATGCTTTATTGGTGGAAGATGGATTACGCCAAAGACTACTCTCCTCCAGGGCCAGGAGAGCTATTTTCACGTGCACTAGCCATGGGATTGTGTTTCCCACTTCCAATTCCTTTAAATGGATTAGAGCTTCCTGCTATATCAGAAAGCTCTGGGAACCCCACAGCCTAAGCCAATACAGGACTGTTCTCATTGAAGCTTCCTCACAAATGAATTATATATCTGTCTCCATATGGATTAGTGTGTTCGGTGTGCCCTGGAGAGTTTAAGTACATATTTAAGAAATACATTGTTTGCTATTGTCAAGATGTTTACATTTGAATAGCCCCAAAGGTCTGCACCATCTAAGGATGATGTTTTTGCCTGTTTCTTAATACACTACATCCCTACCACGTCTGTTAAAGAACTTCTGACCTCTCCGTAGGATTATTGCAGGCTTTATCAACATGGGAAGACCAGGAGCCACTCACCTCAAATCTAACCCTTGGGTAATCATAAAAAGGGACTTGCTCTAGCCCCTAGCCATCAACTCAGATATCTAGCTTTTTCCGTTTGCAGGATCTAGGCTTCAAAACCCTGGTCTTTGTCTTTCCATCGTTAAATGTTAATTGCAGTTTCTTGCATTTCCCCAGGAAACATTCCATGGTGGTTTCCAGACCCATTGGGAGCTAGACAGAAAAACTGCATTGTCTGCGAAGAACAGTGCAGGATATCTATCTATACCCAGTTTGGGTAGATCTAGAGATTTTGATATCAACTCCTTAATAACTTTGTTGATGTAAATACAAATTAAGGGCGGAGACAGCACAAAGCCCTGTGTTACACCTCTCACAACTTTAAATGGGTTTGTGACCTGCCCCGCCGGGCCATAGCAAACCGCTGTCTCGTTATCGTGATACAAGGACTGGACTAAGGAAACCAGGTGGGGTGGAGCACCTGCCATAATAAATCCAGTGGTACGCCATCAAAAGCTGTCTTTAGATCGAGGAAGACTGCATACAGTTTGATTTTTCTTAACACAGTATATTTTTGTATCGCGCTCAACGATCGGAAACTCTCGTTGAGAGTGCTCTTACCCTTTTGAAAGCTAGCTTGTAGAATATTAATGATCTCATTGGCATCTACTCACTCTTGTAATTGTTTCAATATGGTCTTAGCAAAGATTTTTCATTAGCTGTCCAAAAGCGATATAGGGCGATAGTTTGGCCGGGAAGTCCCTTCCACTTTTTGAATATATGAGAACATTCTCTGCATTGCGCCATGATGGAGAAACAATATTTAGACTCATTACAGAGTTAAAAAGGCGGCACAGAATCGGGGCCCTGATCAAACATTCATGTTTGAAAAATCAATGGGAATTTTGTCATGTCCAGGGGGCCTTTCCTCCTCTTTTTGTTTTAATGGTCTCATAGATCTCACCCAGGTCGAGTTGGAAGGCACCCTTGCCTTCGATATATAAGTCCCATCTTAAAGTGACCCCGTATTAAACTCAGTAGTTGGGTTACTAGGGATACCCCCATATAGTTCAGCAAAGTGCATGCTCCAGGCATCAGCACATATACTACAGAGTAGTGCTACATCCCCTTTGACCTCCTTACCGGACACTGGGCCTCATTACAAGAATGGCGGTCCGGGAACCACGGTACTGGTAAGCATGCCGGTACCGTAGTTCCCGGACCGCCACACTACGTGCTCTGCCCGCAGGTGCCGTTTCACCCGCCATGTTTTTCCTGGCAGTGTAACGGCACCCGGGAGCAGAGCACGTCGGATGCACCAGCACAACTCTGTGTGTGCCGGTGCATCCAACCTCCCCATCCCCATTCAGCCCTATGGGGCAGAATGGGGATCGGGAGACCCTTGATTCCGGCACCCGCAAAGGGGCAATTATCGGGTCCACCAAGCTCCCCATGACCTGGTTCTTGCCCATTCGCGGGTGCTGGAAAAATGCAACTCCGGCGGCACGGCTACCGCCAGAGTTGTAATGAGGCCCACTATGTTCCAAAAGGATATGCAATCGCCCCTCTCAAAGTTTGCTAGAAGATGATCCCATTTTAATTTTACATAAGCATCCTTCTTTTCCCTGATGATCCTTTTGTAATTTGCTCTGCGGGCAGGAAGGCAAAACCTATCCACAAGAGGCTTGTCTGCCAAACAAAATACCAGCTTCTGTCTGGCAGCACAACATTCTTTATAATACCATCCTTCTTTGGCATGTGCATGCTTTTTTACCACAGGGTTAGAGTTGGATACATAAGGCAATATGCTTCTTGTGAGGGCATCATACTCGCACAAAACTGCAAGGTCAGAGCGCCCCATCATGCAGATATGTTCAATGTGCCCTGGGATAGCACGGTAGAACACCGGTTTGGTGTACCGGCTCCTGAAGTTTTGCCCATTTTACTGATCAACAGGCATGTCCAGCCACTGTTATACCCTGCGCACAGTCGTTATCCAAATGCTCTATTATCAGGTCCTGTTGAAGCACAAAGGTGATTGACAAGGGCCTGTGATCGCCCTCATGCCTGGCCATTACCTCAAAGATCCCAGTAAGCTCCCAGTCTCTTGCCAAAAAAAGGATGAAATCAATGCAAGACGAGCAGTTTGGGCTGACAAATGTTGTGTTGGTTGGTCCTTAGGGTGTGAACCATTGAAAGCTCTCTGCTCCAGCCCATAAAGAATTCAAGCTGTTTCAATGGATTGGGTATTCATGTTTTTGGGAGGAGCAGCTACAAGCCCAGGTATTTGCCTGGCACAGTCTTGGCCACCCCATAGTCCCTACACTTCCCTTAAGGGTTCGAACTGGAGGTTGAAATCACCAGATAACAGTATGTGGGTCTTCACTGGGTCATGCTCCTCCCGTTTATTGACCAACTCTTGAAGTTTTACTACTGTTTTTGATGGGGCTCTTTCATTTGGTCTGTTGTTAACATTAAACAAAAGACAATGACCATCGGGCATATGCGCTACGATATGATATGATATGGCATTTATAATGCGCCTATACACAAGTGTTTCAGGGCGCGACTTGGCAAGGGAAGGGGAAACAGAGGGAAGACAGACAACGATCCTACTAGGCCAGATGTCATTCAGATCGCGCAAGTGCAACGGAAAGGGGAAGAGGAGAAGTGCAGAGTGGGAGGGGGGATGGAGGTCTGCCAAATCAGTGGCTCACTCTTCAATGTGCCAATTTAATATGGCTTTCAACCATATGATCAGTCAACCCTTGGGCCTACCCCTATGGCCTTTTTGGGCAGGCATTGAGAACCCCTGCATCTTGACCACCTCCATGGTCCAGGTTTCCTGGAAGAACATTGACCCAAAATCCTGGATGAAATCCCACCATCTGGGTTCAGCCATGTTCTTGGCTATGCCAGCTATGTTCCATAAAGCCATTTGACTCAATGCTATGAGTGTAGGGGCATCTGTACCAGTCAGGTGACTCCTTCAAGTCCCTCCCCTATATTACAATTTGACACTCCCCTAAACCCGCAGTGGGTGGGAAGCTCATGGTTAGGGTGGACTTCTACTACTGGTGATTCCTCCTGCCACTGTGCCCTTGGGTGCCAACATAGGTCTTCATATTCAGTGGAAGAGCTCTTAAAACTATTTGTGAGCCTTGCAGAGAGTAATCCCGATAGTCTATGGCAAGGATGCCTTCAGCCAGGTCTCTCTTTACTAGGAAACTGTGGATGAAGTAGTTGGTGCTGCAAGTGGGTATTTTCCGACATATGCATCGTACAATATCCTCCCTAATAACAGATACGCATTACATAACTGATCTGATCCAATGGATGCACTTGTTTGTCAGCGATTCTTGGTTCTCAAATACACCAATGGCCAGCCTGGGGACATTGTTCAATATTACAGAGATGGCCTCGTGCTTGAATCTCAAGTTTATGTGGCATAGCCCAGTGGGGGTACTCTACCCAGAGGGGCCCTCCATTTACTAGGCAACTACTTTCAAGTTACACTTGGAGGATGATTATATGCATGCTGGTTAATGGTGGCAACAATGGGTTTTTTTTCCATGCTGGGAATTCTTGTTTCCTTTTTGCCTTGCTGTAGGTAGATTTGTTGCAATTATTACCAGGGGGTGGGGTGGGAGCAGGGGGCATATATAGGGCATGTGATTACCCCCCCTGCCCTGATTGGTGGGGTGCCTTATTATTGCTGCCCCCAACTGGCCATTTGCATCACTTGAGTTCTTCCTGGGGGTTGGGGGCCTTCCCTCAATCAGTTTGTCTACCTTGATCACAAGTGAGTCAATGATATCTTTTAAAAGACTAATATCATTCCGTAATTCTAGATAGCCTACTCCATTCCGACAATTACACCCTTGAGTCCTGTCAACCTTCTTCTCAGTCATCCCCCACCTGAAGAAGCTACATTGCGCCTAGCCTTTATTAATTTACGGGTTAGGCTCTTTCGTATTTTTCTAGAGTGTATGACCATCTTTTTGTCTGTGGCTGTCCCTGCTTCAATATTGTTTTTTAGGGATCAAAACCTGATGGTCAGGGGGGTGGATGGACTAATCACCTTTGACTCCTTGTGATTGGGATATATCTTCTTTCAGAACCTCTTGTGGGGTACACAATTCAATTACATGGTCATTGCAGTGCTATTGACACTAACCACATTGGCAGGGAGTATATAATCCACCCCACTACCCCGCAGCCTTGCCTTTTCTCCACCACAAAGAAACCCAATGGATGCTTTTGCAGCCTCTTAGTTTGTGCAGCTTGGGTAGGATTATGATTTTGGTTTGAGTGAGGTGGTCTAAACCTTTGGTCAATTGGTAATTCACTCACAGATTCGATATCCCCACTCTCAAACAAACTATTAGATCTGATGATCTTTTTTGAGACACCATCCCTCTGAGTATAGCCACGACTTTTTCCCAAACCATCTATATCCTTTAGTAAACCCTTGATGTATGTGATTAAAACGTGTACCTTATTAATCTGTTCAAACATGAGTTTCTTTGGCCTTCTTTGGGGGAAATCGAGACATTAGGCTTCCTATAAGATATGCTGAGGTACACAAAAAAAACAAGTTTATTCTGGGAGGGGTAAATCAGAGTGTATCAATTGGTAAAAGGAAGAACAGAACACACAATTATATACAAATAGACAGAAAATGTATGCTAACATACACATCTGATAAGGTCATAGGGCCTCATTCCAAGTCCGGCGGTAACCATGCCGGAAAAACTTTCAGGTTGCCGCCGGGCCTGGAATTATTTACTGGCTCTGGACTTGCCAGAATTACTGGGGTATTACAGCCCCGGTGATCCTGTAATTCTGGAGCCGGCATAAACGGGGAAGTGGAAACACCAGCACCATGCTGTAATGGTGCCGGTGTTCCGCGTTCGTCTGCAGGAGGGTGGCGTTACTCCCGCCAGGTCAGACCTGGCGGACGTAATGCCACCTGCCTGCAGAACTCGTAGTTTGCCAGTCCTGAAACAATGGTGGAGGTGGGTTTACCGCCACTGTTGTTTCCGGACCGGCATACTCTGAATGAGGCCTTATGACTTTATAACTAATGAATAAATGACAAATGAAAATATAACCACAAAACAATAACGAAAAATACCCCGATCCCCTCCCTAGCCCTAATATCCTCTTTGCCATACACACATATATATATATATATATATATATATATATATATATATATATATATATATATATATATATGTATATATATATATATATATATATATATATATATATATATATATAACATGGCCACGGTAGTGGCCATGTAGTTATGGTTAAGTTGGTGTTTCCATAGGAAGAGCACTTTTTGGGCGGCTTATAACTTCGCTCTCCCTGGACGAATCCTCACCAAACTTTGCAAAAAAAGTATTTGGCTCACTCTGATTTTTTTTGCAAAGTTTGGTGAGGATTCGTCCAGGGGTGGGCAAAGTTATAGGGGGGGTCTCAAAACTTTTTTTTTCCCATAGACTGAATGGGAAACATTTTTGCTCGTGTCTACAGCCCAAACCGCTGGACGGATTTTCACCAAATTTGGACCAGGAGCTGTGGCTTGGTCCCGAAAGCGTGCTTTTGCAAATTTGGTGAAAATCTGTCAAGTAGTTATTTTTAAAATGACCAAAAAGTAGGTAAAAAAAATTTGTGATATCTGTGTTCGGTCCACGGACACACTTCCCTGTTCGCTCCATGGACAGTGTCCTGATTGGCCAATCGGCTTGCGTGATGTATGCGGACACGCAACGTGTTCGCTGATTGGACGGCGTGGAGCGTGAAGCGCGTCATATTTTCAGTAGCGCCCGCCATCTTGGATTCGCGGACGTCCGCGGACAGCGCCGTGAAACTTTGTTCAAAATTTGTATTTAGTAGAGTGTGTTGATGTGTAGGAGTGTTTGGGGAGGGGGGGAGTGTATGAGATAGGATGAAAGTTGTGTTTTTTATGTGTTAGACGTTCTTTTTGTGTTCTATTTGTCTGCGGACATCACGGGTGTTCTGAAATGTTCTAAATAAACTGAATGGGGGGTGTTCTGAGGACTCAATATGTGTCCGTTTTGTTCGCAAGCAAGCTGAAACTGTTCTAAGAACACTCGCGGTGTCCTGAAATCTTCGCAAATAAACAAAATGGGGGTGTCCTGAGGACGCTGTCCGTATTGTTCGTTGTCAAGTTGAATGTGTTCTAAGAACACTCGCGGTGTCCTGAAATGTTCACAAATACACAAAATGGGGGTGTTCTGAAGACGTTGTCGAACACTCGCTGTGTCCTGAAATGTTCGCAAATATGAATGGGGGTTGTGGCTGGCAAGTTGAATATGTTCTAAGAACACTTGCAGTGTCCTGAAATGTTCACAAATAAACAAAATGGGGGTGTTCTGAGGACGCTGTCCGTATTGTTCTCTGTCACGTTGAATGTGTTCTAAGAACACTTGCGGTGTCCTGAAATGTTCGCAAATAAACAAAATGGGGGTGTTCTGAAGACGCTTCTAAGAACACTCGCGGTGTCCGGGGAATGTTTGTAGGGGGTGTCCTGAGGACGCTGTCCGTATTGTTCATTTTCAAGTTGAACGTGTTCTAAGAACACTCGCGGTGTCCTGAAGTGTTCGCAAATACACAAAATGGGGGTGTTCTGAAGACGTTGTCGAACACTTGCTGTGTCCTGAAATGTTCGCAAATATGAATGGGGGGTTGTGGCTGGCATGTTAAATGTGTTCTAAGAACACTCGCGGTGTCCTGAAATGATCGCATATAAACAAAATAGGGGTGTTCTGAGGACGCTGTCCGTATTGTTCTCTGTCACGTTGAATGTGTTCTAAGAACACTCGCGGTGTCCTGAAATGTTCGCAAATAAACAAAATGGGGGTGTTCTGAAGACGCTTCTAAGAACACTTGTGGTGTACGGGGGAATGTTCGTAGGGGGTGTCCTGAGGACTCTGTACGTATTGTTCTCTGTCAAGTTGAATGTGTTCTAAGAACACTCGCAGTGTCCAGAAATCTTTGCAAATAAACAAAATGGTGGTGTTCTGAGGAACCTGTCCATATTGTTCTCTGTCACGTTGAATGTGTCCTAAGAACACTCGCGGTGTCCTGAAATGTTCGCAAATAAACAAAATGGGGGTATTCTGAAGACGCTTCTAAGAACACTTGCGGTGTCCGGGGAATGTTCGTAGGGGGTGTCCTGAGGACGCTGTGCGTATTGTTCTCTGTCAAGTTGAATGTGTTCTAAGAACACTCGTGGTTTCCTGAAATGTTCACAAATACACAAAATGGGGGTGTTCTGAAGACGTTGTCGAACACTCGCTGTGTCCTAAAATGTTCGCAAATATGAATGGGGGGGTTGTGGCTGGCAAGTTGAATGTGTTCTAAAAACTCTTGCGGTGTCCTGAAATGTTCACAAATAAACAAAATGGGGGTGTCCTGAGGACGCTGTCCGTATTGTTCTTTGTCAAGTTGAATGTGTTCTAAGAACACTCGCGGTGTCCTGAAATGTTCGCAAATAAACAAGATGGTGGTGTTCTGAAGACGCTTCTAAGAACACTTGCGGTGTCCTGAAATGTTCGCAAATAAACAAAATGGGGGTGCCCTGAGGACGCTGTCCGTATTGTTCTCTGTCAAATTGAATGTGTTCTAAGAACACTTGCGGCGTCCTTAAATGTTCGCAAATAAACAAAATGGGGGTGTTCTGAAGACGTTTCTAAGAACACTTGCGGTGTCCTGGAATGTTCATAGGGGGTGTCCTGAAGGCGTAGTCCTTATTGTTCGCTGGCAAGTTGAATGTGTTCTAAGAACACTCGCGGTGTCCTGAAATGTTCGCAAAAGAACAAAATGGGGCTGTCCTGAGGACGCTGTCCGTATTGTTCTCTGTCAAGTTGAATGTGTTCTAAGAACTCTCGCGCTATTCTGAAATGTTCGTAGGGGGTGTCCTGAAGATGCTGTTCGTATTGTTCTCTGTCAAGTTGAATGTGTTCTTAGCACACTCATGGTGTCCTGAAATATTCGCAAATAAACAAAATGGGGGTGTTCTGAGGACACTGTCCGTATTGTTCGCTGGCAAGTTGAAAATGTTCTAAGAACACTCATAATGTCCGCGGACATTAAAAGTTTCCATAGACCATAGTTGAAATGTTTGACTCTATGGATGTGATATGCTGCGGTGGTTGTTGCCAGGGCATAGAGTCTTGGTGCAAGGCCATTTGGCCATGCACTCAAAACTCTATGCCCTGTCAACAACCACCGCAGCATATCACATTCATATTTGCTTATAACTTTGGGTGAAAAACAAATGTATAAGGAACAAAGGTATTAGATACTATGGATGTGATATGCTGCTATGGTTCTCCTTATTATTGTATACTTACTGTTTGGTCTAGTAACCGGAGTACATGTATTTGTTGTTAATTTCTGTGATAAAAGAAAATAGCATGTTAGTATTAGTATTTTGTAATGACTTATTACATTGTATAATCAACATACTTTTTTTTTTTGGACCCTCATATTTAGTAGATTACAAATCGGAGTACTGTGCAATTTGCTCAGTTTCTGTATTTGTTGCTAAAATCATTGGGTCTGTGGGAGAAAAAAAAAATCCATGTTGGATTAAAAAAAAACCTTTTTCTGTTATGCTACAGTTTATTTGTTTGTTTGTTTTCAGTGTTCACTTGTTGTTTCTGGCTAATGCTTTATACTTTGGCTTGTTGCATTTTTTGGAGCAGTAACATATTATTTATTTGTTTGGATATTATAAAATTTTGGAGCAGTTAGATACCAATTGGCGTATTCTAACTGTGTATTTTTTAGTCTAATTTAGTGGTATTCATTTATCTGATTAGTTGCTGTAGAATCTTTGAGCAGTTAGATAGCTTTTGGAGTATTCTAACAGTTTATATTTTTTTAACACAAGTTTACTTAGGGTTTAAATACAGTTTAGTTATCAAATTTTGGTTTTAAGAACATCAAATAAGCGTTTGTAAGATTTTCTGGTAATCTCTGCTTTAGAGTAATGGTACTATCATTACATTCAAACCATCCACATTTCTTTTTAATATATGCAGTGTATTGCCCTGAATTGGTTGTGGCTCCTTTGTGGTAGATTATAACTATTGTTGTGAAGGTTTTCTTACCAAGTGATATTTGACCATGTGTGAATCCAGTCAGCTTGCAGTTGTTTTTGGTACCATCTGCATTGTAACGTAGAAGCATTAGTATTATGTATTTACTATGTGTTTGTATTCCTAACGTGGAGCGATTATCTGAATTTCAGGTAGAGCATAATCTACCATGGTTTGCATTTTGTACAAGTCGCTGAAATGGAATGGATTCACAATTTGGTATTGATATATATATATGAAGCATTCATTGGGGATTTCTTCTTGTGTCACATTGTTGCAGAGAGTGCATGTATGCTTCCACATGTATGAAATCTGAAAGATTTAATTATAGGTATGTTTTTGTTTTCCAGTACTTGTAGTAAGTACATTAGAAATTCTTGTGGATCTTCCTGTGAGTTATAGTGAATTTCACCATTCCAGCACAGTAGTCCAATTGTTGTCTTATTCCATAAACACTATACGTGTTGTCAGGATTGTTTGCTGCATTTCTGTGAAGTACTAACATTTGCAAACACAATGGGTCTGTACTGTGTAAGTAAATGTTGTCAACAATTGGTGGTAATTGAAATAGAATATTCATTGCTACATTTGCGTAGCAACTTACACAAACTATATTTGAGAATTTAACTGGTCCAAGTAGTTCTGTATCTAACTGCTGTTTTTGGAGTTTGTCTTCCTTCTTTAAAGAAGTACCTGGTATACTTTCCCTAATTGATTCTTTTTTTGCTTGTGGTACTTGATTAAGTATTAGTTTCTTTTGCTCTCTTTGGAGGATTTGCAGTGACATCCTGTTGCATTTCTGTTTGATTTATTTTTCTTTTATAACGTTTTACTTTTTGTGGAACAGAATATGTGTTTAGGTGGGGGTGTATAGTGAGCGAAGTCTATTGTATTCTAAAATGCAAGGAATATCAACATTTATTTTACTTGCATCAAAGTTGATTAGAAATAGACCGTCAAGTGTACGTAAGCGTGATAGTGCTACGTAGCTCATGCCTTCTTTAAAGACTGTGTTACCAATATCTATCATTGCTTTGTCTAGGGTAAGACCTTGTGATTTATGAATCGTGACTGCGTATGCAAGAGTTAGAGAAAATTGTTCTCTGTGTACATACATATCTTTGAAGAGAAGGAATATAGCTGTTGAGCGTCCTATCCTTTTTACTTCTGAAAGTTTGTCAAAGAGTATATTGACAAACTGAATTTTGTTGTCGCGTGGGTATGTTTGAAAGCCAACAACTGTACCCAGTGCTCCATTAACTAGTCCTTGGTCGACGTCAATGTTACGTTTAAGCAGTACTCTGCAATTTAAGGATAATTTTAATATCTTTTCTAAGCCTGCTGTGTTTGAGATTGATTTTTCTAAACTATTTAGTCTTGTTGTGGCTTGGTCACACATGGGTAGTGTCATACCATGTACATCTAGTTTGTCTGTGGCGCTAATTTCCATGATTGGTTGCATTTCTTTACTTAGCATGATTTCATTGAATTTGAAACAGCTTGCAAGAGTTGGCATTAAGGCCATACAATTGACATTTTTGTGGGCTAATTGTTCCATAACATCTGTAGCACATGCATTATCGCCATAAAGTGCATTAATGTGCCGGGTTTTCAATATTGCTTCTGCTTCTTTAGAAAGTATACCAACTCTGATACTTTTTAAAATGTTGGCATAAGTGAGATATGCAGATTGCCACATGTTTTCTGTTAATTCTCTGTATTGGAAATGTTGCCAAAGGTTGACATTTCCAATGCTGCCAACAGTTTTATGGCAGAGTTTGTGTCCTAATGTTTTAAAAATAGGATCACCTTTTACTGGTGTTAATTGAAGCAGATCTCCAAAAACAATAATGTGTTTTTCTGCAAAGAGCTCTTCATAGTCTGTTTTGAGTACTTCTTGTAATCTGAGGTGAATCAAAGCTAACATCAGGTTGGATACCATGCTCACTTCATCTATTAGTAGCATTTTCATTTGTTTCAATACTCTGCGTAATTCCATTGCAGCTTCTGCAGAAAGTTTGTAATAGTCTAATTTGTTCTGGTGTTCTACTGGTAATAGTAGTAATAGGTGTAATGTAACACCATCTATGTTGTAGGCAGCTAAACCTGTGGGGGGCAGTGACAACAGCTGATAGTTTGTTGTTTTTCAATTGTTGAAGGAACTTACTAATGATTTTGATTAGGAATGTCTTGCCAGAACCAACCTTACCACTGATGTACAGTAGAATAGGTTTATAATTATGGCAGGAACATTCTTTATTTTCATGTTTTACACCATGTGCAATTTGTTTTGTTACTTCTTGAAAAATGCTACGTTGCTCATTGTTTAGTTTTGATTGAAGTATAGTTTAACAAAGGTAGCGGGCGCCCCTCTCTCGCAAGAACAGACATGATAACCTGTTCAGTGGTTATTAACCACTTGAGAGTTCGCAGCCACTGCTTTTACTCACTGTGCCTTTCACAGATGGGAAATATCCATTTGCATATCAGTCTTTGTCCTGCCCTGATTGAAGTATAGTTAAGTCTTCTTTATCTTCATACTGACACATGGTGTTTTCTACTTCTATCATAGCTAATTCTGCCTCATTTATTATTAGTGGTTCTCCCAGTGGTTCTTGGCTTCCTGTTACAGAAGGTTGACTACTGTCAGGAGTGTCCTTATCTAGTTGAGCTTGGAGCTCTTCTTCGTGTTGCTGTTCATTGTACAACATTGTTTTGTACTGTGTAAAGTTTACATCAGTTATAGTGCTTTCATTTGCTTTGAAAGCATCCTCATATGAGTCATAGTTATCTAGTATTTGTTCTTCCTTTCTCCATGGTTTGAAGAGTTGTAGCAGGGACATGTAATATACTTCTTTATGTTGAGGAGTCTTTAATGACAAATTGATATGATTAATTAAATTTGGTTTAGTGAGTTTAACTAAGCTGCCTTCACAGTTTGTCACTCTATATTTACCTTTTTTTTCATCAGGTTTCATATTATTTTTGTATGTGTAGTTTTGGGCTATGTGGTATAGACACATGTTTTCCAAAGTATGACTTCTGTTTGGGTAGTATGTGTCCAATAAATTGTTTTTTAGAATGTCTTGGCTGTTGGGATCACGTTTGGCTATTGTTTATATATCTTCATATGATTTTAGAACTCTTTTTCTAGATTTAGCTGGACCAAGACTTAGCCATACTATATTTTCAGATTTACCATACAATGCAGTACCAGTTAAACGATCAGCTACTTCATATGATCCACATTCTCTATGGGTGAGCATTTTTATGCCCAAGCTGTATAATTTCTGAGACACTGTTTTATCTGATGACAGGTCATTCCAGAGGTCTTGGAGCTCTGTCTTTTCTGCTTTAGTTAAGTATCCTGTGACATATTGTGCAACTGCAGTAGAATTGTCTGCAATGTACTGCACATCTATGTTTGCATTCCGTAAGTGAGCAAAGATTGCATTATAATCATTGATATATTTTTCTTCTTCTTTTCTTTTTATGTAATATGTATTTTTAGGTGACTTACCTTTAACACTATGTCTAACTGAAGACATGAGGTTGTTCACTTGACCTGTATTTGTAACTGGTCTAGGGAAACCAAATCGACATTTGGTGTAGTATTTCCCTTTGTTTTTGTATTTGCGACGACAATATTTTCCACATTTGTGTCTTTGAAATTGTAAAATGTGTGCATGAAGATCACTAGTTGTGGCTTCTGATGGAATTTCACAAGTGACATATTTTTCAATAAACTGTAAAACAGTGGCTTCACTGTCTTGACCAAATTTAGGAGCATCTTTAATCCATAAAAGCATGTGGATATGTGGTGCTCCTCTGGCTTGGTATTCTTTTCTCCAAAAGAAGTGTTGCACATCTCCAAGGGGAGGAACAGTTTTATTACAAATAAAATGTAGCATAGCAATGAAGCGATGGTGAAAATATCTTGAAACATTAACAGGATCCAAAGAACAAAGTTCTCCAGGTGTTAGTATATCTATGTTTGTTTTGTTTTTATTTGATATGCGTAGGAAATCATGTAAATCTTCCCATGCATATTCTGCACAACTTAATGTAACAAACCAAGTGGGTGGGCCAAGGTTCTGATCATACAACGTAAATCTCCATGACGTCGAAACCAGTACTCTTTAGTACCACGCATATTTGCTAATAGATTTGTAATATTTGATTGTAAAACCTTTTGTTGCACTTTTTCTAATAATTGTGTAGCTGTCATATTTTGAAAGTGTGATCCTGATTTTAATATGTGTGCAACTCCGTAACATAAAGTTGCTAGTTCACTTTCAAAGAGTAGGTGGAATATGTATTCCACATTTTGTCTAAATCTGGGATCTTCAGAATACATAATGAGCGGTATTCTGAAGCTGATATTTGAATAGGTCTATCATCATACCTTCCTCCTTTGCCAGTAGGAAAGAGTAGAGGAAAAACATGTGCTTCTATACTTTTTTCCCATATGCTGATTGGCGATCCTTTTGTTTGACGCATTTGGAACATTTCCAGTACATCTTCTACGGTGTCATTAGAGTGCAAAGGATGAATTGTATAATGGTCTAAAGTATTTGATATTGTAGCAGGATCTAGTAGCTCAAATTGACCAGCTTCTTGTGTTTCTTGAATTATTTCAGTTGTATCTTTCAAGTTTTCTTCAATATTAATTTCTTTGTAATATTCATTATTCTCTTTAAGATATTGGAAGGCTTGTCTAACTTTATGTAAATCTACCAACTGTTGCCATATGTTTTTGTCTTTTGTAGGTACTCCATTTACTAAGATAATTAAAGATTGCTGCATTGGACGTTGCACTCCTAGAGTATGCACATTTTCTTTTAGATCTAATGGTAAATAAACTACTTTTCCACGAATGCCTTTTACCAATTCAAAGGGAGGTAATTTTGCTGTTTTTGGTTGAAGGCGTATTATTGCTTGAAATGGGTGTACTGTTTGAATTATGATGCTCTCATATAAATTAAGTTGTTGTAGCGGTTTTGGTACTGGGTATAATTCCAAATTATTTGTGATAGCGCGTGAAGGAGTTTGGTTGTTGTCAAGTTTTGTCGTGCAGTAACTGCAAAGTATTAAGGGCTCAGTTATTTCGTATTTGTTTTCTGCTACAAGGTAGAGAGCTAATTCAAACCACTTAGAATCTTCATTGTCTTCTATTTTGTATGATAGGTCTACAGTTTTTGTGTTACTTTTATAAAAAGTTCTACAGCAACATACACATACATGGTTTGGTACTTCAGCTGATGTACTTTTAAATTTTAGTATTTCTTTTTTGTATGTGTTTAGCAAAAGGTTGCCATGTGTAGAATTGTTGCTTAATTGGTTTAAAGCTATTTCATTCTGTAAATGACTTTCACTTCCAAAATATTTTTTCTGGATATAGTCAATTTCTTCAAGTAGGTCTTTCGCTGTACCATGTAGAAGGATGTTATTTAACTTTGCTAGTGCTAAAGCAGGACTTTTAGCATAGTACAGTTTATAGACTAGATTTCTAATAGTTGAATGATGTGTTGATATCCTTTTGATATCATGGAAAGTGGTTTTACAAGTAGGTCCTGTAATGCAGGCCAATGAATGTCCTTGTAGTCCTGTGTACTTGGCACTGGACAGGTATCCATATTTTGCAGTAATTTAATTTTGATTTTGTCTTTGCTTTTTACATATTTATTGAGGAATTGGCGTAAAGATTTGAAACATTGTTTGGGAATGTTACACATTGACGTGCATGGCCATTTGTACACTAGACGTTCTGATTCAGTTGAATGGAGGGGTAATTCTAAGTTTTCAGGGCATATTTTTGTAAGGAGTACTTCTTGTTCCATTATGGTATTATTCACTTTTTCATAACCTCGACCACTGCTATGTATGGCAATTGTATTTGTTTGCTTTTGTTTGTACGCTTCTTTATTAAAATATGGTTCTGTGCTCGTAGTGTGATTTCATTCAACTCTGCAGATACTTAAGAAGTTCTTTCTGTTGACATTTCACTTATTGAGAAGTCTTTTTTGTGATTTAGTTATTAGTTTTGTTAGTGGTTTCATTTTGTTTAACAGTAAAATAAATAACTTTCTTTTTAGAAGAATTGCACTGTCCATCAACGCTTCTAAGATTAATTTCCTACGATAGGTTTTAAGCATTGAACCTGATTTCTTTCCTGTTTTTGTAAGATTTTGAAGGACTTTGTGACGGTACATTTTGGCTAAAATACTTTTCTTGGTATGCTTACGTTGCATTATATTAAAATTTAAAGAAGTAGTTTTATCTGTAGTGATAGCTGATTTTCTGTTAATTGTTTTTTGGTTTGTTTTACATTTTGATAGAGGAGGCAAAGTTGTTGTACTTGAAACTTCTTCTGTTTCACTAAATGACTGTATTAGCTGTTTTGTTTCAACTTTTTTTACAAATTCTGCTAGAGATGGATGCTTATTTTGGACACTTTTATTTTCATTTGCTCTACTTTTGCGTTGCTTTCTACGGACTTGACTTTTCGTAGGCATTCTTTAGGGTCTGTTGAAAAAAATAACGAAGGTATGGGTTGGGGTGTTCTGCAATGTATGTGTGCTGTGTGCATGAGTGTTTGAGTAAGATGATAAAGATATATGTAATGGTGTGTGATTTTGCATTGGGAACTACAACTAGTAGGGATAGGTATTCTTAAATTTATGTGTTACTAAACTGGGGTTCAGATGACCAAAAAAAAGTAAGCTAGTGGTGTGGAAAAGTACAAATAGTAAATCTAATGTGTACAATTAAAACAGTTGTTTGTTCTATAATATGAAAATTGTAGCGGTTCAGTTGGGTAATTTGTATGTCCAAAAATGGGAATTTGTGGGCCATTCTGGCTGTAAATCGCTGTTTAAGACATGGAGATTTTTGGAAAAATTGTACACAATCTCTATTTTCAGGCACAGAAATAGCTTGTATTAACCTTACAGTATGTTTGAGTAATAATACAAATATTATGGTGATATTCTACTTACTTTTTTCCTTAAATTAACAGGTAACTTCTTAGTTCTTCTTTGTTCTTCGAATTCGGCTGCTTCTTTTCAGGAGACTGGTCTTCACTGCAATTGTAAAAGCTTCAAATTATTAATTTTGTTTGTATATAGCGCTGTTTTTAATTTAGATATTGATTTTTTTAATTGAAATCTTCAGCGCCTTCTTTAAAACCATTAAACTAATTTATTTACATAAGATACATTGCATCAGTTCAGTACATATGATATGTTCTTAATGAACAAATTGTATTGAATGACTAACTAGCAAAAAAAATATCTTTACTATGTCTTGTGAAATTTATAATATACCAGTGAATACCACTATTTCTGTAACTAAGCTGTTCTAGGTAATAGCGCCTCAGTGTCATGTCTAAATTAAAGTAATTAAGTAAATAAATAAATAAAAACAAAAAAATATGAAATTGTATAAGTATTTTTTTTAAAGATTTAAACATAGATTGTGCTTGCATGCAATTTTGTTTGAATATATGTAGTCTATATATTTCATTTAAAAAACGTTAGTTTAACATGATTTGAGTGTGTGTGTATAAAGAAAGTAAATAGTATAAAGGTTTATAAGTGATAGTTGATTTTAGGAAATTGAAAAAGCACAGTAAATTCATTTTACAGATTACACAAGCTAAAAGTCTGTTTGAAAATGTGTTCATCTACTGTACAGAAAATATGCATACCTGAAGTTTGTGTTCATGCATATGGATATGCATGGAGCTGCAAGTAGAAATCTTGGAGACTTGTACAGTATTTCTGGTAGATGGTGCTTGCCAATGATATGACACTTGTACTCAGAGAGATTCACAGTACATTTGCAGTGCTGATCTATGATGATGCAGTTAGATGTAGAGGTCTTGAATGTGATTGGTGCATGGTCATGTGACTTCTTAGCTACATCCAATGAGGGAATGGCAGAGAGAGTAAAGTGGAAATGGGAGAAGGGCTGTTCATGTTAAGATATGTCCGCGGACATGGCGGTAGTTCGCGGACATTGGGAGTTACATCCGTGGATTTTTGGTTTCAGAAGTCATGCAAATGAGAATGAGTACTGAAAGGGATTGGTCAGGAAAGTTTAGTGGGTGTGCTGTGCCAGAAGAGAGTTTCTCATATACTGTTTTTGCTGAGAGAACAACAGATAGCCATGTCTGTGTGTTTTAGGAAGAAGATTGTATGGATTTTGGGAGATTCATGGATATATTGGTTGAAGGTGCATGCAGAAAGCTGTGGAGTAGCTGTAGATCTTGGATTCCCACATGTGGAAGTACACTGGCATGGAGTACGTGGAATGAAGTGGTTGGACTTGCTACCTCTCTGTGCTACTTTGGAGACAGAGCAACATCCAGACATAATTGTAATTCATTGTGGAGGGAACAGTTTAGGACATGTGACTGGAATGTTTTTGCAATTTGCTATGAAAGAAGGACTTGGGAAGGTTATGGACATGTTTCCTAATTCTCAAGTGATATTTTCACGGATTGCGCAGACACAAATGGAAAAAGCAAGGTGCAATGTTAATAAAGCTGTTTGTGCCTTTCTAAAAGATTTTGGCATGTCTTCTTTTCACAATGAAAATATTCTGTTTCATAGTACAAACATTTTTCGCAAAGATGGAGTCCATCTTACTTATGGTGGCAATCAGATTTTTCTGAGAAATGTACAAAATGCATTGCGACCTTGTTTGGAATTACAACAACCATTTTGAAGTAGGTGTTAAGCATTTATAATTTTTGACTTACAAACACCTCCCAAAGGCTCTTTTCAGAGCCACCACTTCCTCCCAGAGAAAATTGCAATGTTTGTGATAGGGTAGCAACCCAATTTTTTAAATGTTCGTGAACTGTCCGCGGACTTCTAAAGAATACAAAGAGACCTGCTTCATTTATTTTCACTTCTATTTTTTAACTGTGAAAGGCGGCTCTGAAAAGAGCCTTATTTTTTTTTTTTTTTTTTGATATTTTGTATTTTTTTTTTTTTTTTATACACGACACACTAGGAGAGGAGGGGAAAGGAAGGTAAAGGGGGGGACACCAACCACAGGGATAAGAAAGGGCGATCTGAGAGAGGAAGATGTAGAGTGGGTTTTATTTGGGTAGTGAGCAGATATTCTCGTGCTCTGAGACGATAGTCTCAAAAGCACTACGAAGTCGCTCCCCCCTGCAGAGTACTGTGTCACAGTACATACATACAACTGTGACCCTTGAAAGGTAAGGGTCATCAGCATTCTGTATGGCCTGTGAGGCAGCTTGAGGAAGACGCTGTCCCACAGAGGTGGTCCTTGTGGTGACAGGATCAGAAACATAGGATGAAGTAGAGGAAATCAACCTGCTACGTTCTTCGCAAGGTACAACCCTGCGAATAGCCCCAGAGTGAAATGACCTCAGGTGTTGCTTCATAGTAGTGGTCCCAAAGCTGCACTTACCGTGTTTCCCGCGACTGAGTATCATTTTGCACTCATCGCAGGTAACACGGTTCGCACAAGCCTTAGGAACATTCCCATGAATGGTAAATAACCGCCACACCCAAGACTCACGCCTAGTGCGGGTAGTAGGGTTTTCCTCCACCTCATTCTCATCATCCTCTTCTTCCTCCTCTGCATCCTCACTCCTGTTCCCCTCTTCAGGCCCTTGCGGAGGTGGTGGTGGTGGAGGGGGTGGGGGTGGTGCTGAAGCAGGTGCAGCACCAGGTGGCAGTTCAGCAGCCAGGGATGCCATCTCGATGATGGTGTAATCTGCAGGTGGCAGCAAAAATCGCTGTGTTCTGAAGAATAGCCAGAAACACAATGAGAATAAGCTCTAGGGCGTGGTCTTTTATAGGGGTGCTTGTGCGCGGTCTGCGGACATGCGCGCTGTCCGTGGACAGATCGAACACAAAAAAAAGTTCGAAAAGTTTCAAAAGGTATGTAGAAACTCAGGATTAATATGTGGGACTTGTGCAATGGTGAGATTTTATTGAAAAATATTATGGATTAATTGAAAATGTACTTTTAATTTGTTCGGGGACACGAACAGTGTCCGCATTCAGAACACGCGATCAGCGTGGGCGCGGTCATATGATCCGTTCGCGAACAAGTCCGCGAAGGAAGCGCATGTCCGCAGGACACCAAATGCACGGAGATTGGCTAGCGCATGCGCGTTGATGTTCTACGGACACTGTTCGGGTCCTGAACTAATTCAAAATGCGTCACACGTGAAACGAACATTTCAGGACACTGCGTGTGTTCTTAGAACAGTTTAAACTTGCTAGCGAACAGTAAGGACAGATATAGTGTTCTTCAGGACACGTCCAATTTCGTTTATGTACGAACATTTCAGGACACCAATTGTGTTCTTAGAACAGTTTCAACTTGCTAGCGAACAGTACGGACAGGTATAGTGTTCTTTAAGACACCTCCATTTTCGTTTAATTACGAACATTTCAGGACATCAATTGTGTTCTTAGAACAGTTTAAACTTGATAGCGAACACTACGGACAGATATAGTGTTCTTTAGGACACTTTAATTATTTTTTTTTATGAACATTTCAGGACACCGCGTGTGTTCTTAGAATAGTTTGATCTTGCTAGCAAACAGTACGAACAGGTATAGTGTTCTTCAGGACACCTGCATTTTCGTTTATTTACGAACATTTCAGAACACCTTCACTGTCCGCGGACACCTACATTGTTTTTAAAAAAAAAAAAAAAAAAAAAACTATTTACAACACAATATAAAAATTAAACTTTATTTAACATATATTAATCATTTATGACAGAGAAGGTGAGGCAGAAACAGAAACAAAAACAGGAGAATTAGGGGTTTCAACATGATTGTTATTAGGTGAAGAAGGGATGGAAGTCTCATCAAAAACATTTTGGGTTATGGAGAGGGTTTGGGGATAATTGACTGGGATATGGTGAGGAGGGACAAGTACATGTGGGGCAATGGTACGAGGTTTTTGGTTTAAAATGATCTTCCACAAAAGTTTTCAAATTATTAAAATTAGTCGACAATAAATCAATTTTTTCTTCTATACTGTGAAATGTGTTATCCATAACAGGTTTTTCTGAAGTATTTTCTATTTTGGTATGCTCTGTACAAAGAAAAATATATATGTTAAATGTATACAAAATAATAATAATTATATGGTTTATATTATAAAGTGTTCACCATTAGTTTCACTATCTTGTGACATTTCTTCATGTGGGAAATGCTCCTCTAGCCATTCCAGGGTACTAGACATTTCTGTGAGAGAAAAAAAAAAGATAATATATTTTTTTATCTAATACAGAAAGTTTATAAATATATGAATAAAATTAAGTACACTTACTATTTCAGGTAAGATATGTCCTATGTACTCAGTGGGTCTGCTCTTGTTCTCAGTTCTGTCGTGTTTGTGAGGTAATTATGTTGGAAGCCAATTTATCTTCTTGTGGTATATTCCATTTTAGAACATAGTGCATTTAAATGAATGGTTAGTGTGTTGTATATATGGGTTACATTTCTTATGTATTAGTACATATAATGTGTTTGTGTGCTCCTTTTTGAATTTGTTAAATGTTCCTATGTTATGATATAACAATCAAACATACCCCCCCAGAGTTTTTAGGTAGTGGTACTGTTCTTCGAACATGTCCGCGAACATTAAATGAGTTTGCAGACATCAAGTACAGTAGAAGAGATTCAGTCAGTTCCATATGACATGTATATAAAGTCAAAGTCATTATTGTTAAGTTGCACTACTAAAAACCTATGAAATTCAGTGAAAAACTTTGTTAAATGGACGTTATGGTTAAGTTGCACTACTAAAAACCTAAGAAATTCAGTGAAAAAACTTTGTTAAAGGGACGTTATGGTTAAGTTGCGCTGTTAAAAACCTATGAAATTCAGTGAAAAAACTTTGTTAAAGGGACGTTACGGTTAAGTTGCGCTGCTAAAAACCAATGAAATTCAGTGAAAAAACTTTGTTAAAGGGACGTTACGGTTAAGTTGCGCTGCTAAAAACCTTTCAAATTCAGTGAAAAAACTTTGTCAAAGGGACTTTACGGTTAAGTTGCGCTGCTAAAAACCTATGAAATTCAGTGAAAAAACTTTGTTAAATGGACGTTATGTTTAAGTTGCGCTACTAAAAACCTAAGAAATTCAGTGAAAAAACTTTGTTAAAGGGACGTTATGGTTAAGTTGCGCTGTTAAAAACCTATGAAATTCAGTGAAAAAACTTTGTTAAAGGGACGTTATGTTTAAGTTGCGCTACTAAAAACCTAAGAAATTCAGTGAAAAAACTTTGTTAAAGGGACGTTATGGTTAAGTTGCGCTGTTAAAAACCTATGAAATTCAGTGAAAAAACTTTGTTAAAGGGACGTTATGGTTAAGTTGCGCTGCTAAAAACCAATGAAATTCAGTGAAAAAACTTTGTTAAAGGGACGTTATGGTTAAGTTGCGCTGCTAAAAACCTTTCAAATTCAGTGAAAAAACTTTGTCAAAGGGACGTTATGGTTAAGTTGCGCTGCTAAAAACCAATGAAATTCAGTGAAAAAACTTTGTTAAAGGGACGTTATGGTTAAGTTGCGCTGCTAAAAACCTTTCAAATTCAGTGAAAAAACTTTGTCAAAGGGACGTTATGGTTAAGTTGCGCTGCTAAAAACCAATGTAATTCAGTGAAAAAACTTTGTTAAAGGGACGTTACGGTTAAGTTGCGCTGCTAAAAACCAATGAAATTCAGTGAAAAAACTTTGTCAAAGGGACGTTATGGTTCCAAGTAAAACCGAAAAACCCTTGAAAGTCGCCAGTTATGGTAAGCTAAGCAACCATAACTCGCGCCACCACCCAGCACTGCTAAGACTAACACCAAGGACATCAAAGATGACATCACAAATGTCATTGATGACATCACTGATGACATCACATGTGTATGTACTTTTCATGAAATATGTGTACAAGGGATTCTTATTATAATGTTGCGAAACAAGTGTCAAGGATCACTGCAATAAATATCATACCCTAATTAGTGCATTGAACTATGCATTGATATAAATAGCATTCTATTATGGGGTTCTATCTAGTATACTAAGCTACTCATACAGAAACATAACATTGTGTGCAGAGTACAAGATGAAGGTATAATATTCGTAATGTTAATATGTTGAATAATGAAATGATAATTGTTTTCTTAATAGATTTTTGTCTACTGTGAAATATGTAATAAGTAGCTAATAAAACACATTTAATACATAATTGCATTACTATAGACAAAATACAAAGACACAAGAACACATACCAATATGGGTATATACAGGGAAAGTGAAGTTAACAAAAAAGCACAAGTAGTAGCAGAAACAATTCATAATTTAACTGATTATTTTCATGCAAATAAATGATTGCTCTGTTTCAAAGCTGCTGTTTACCCTAGGTATATGTATCACTTGATGTGATTGGACCCTAAGGAAAGTAGTGTGAGTACAATGTATACAAATATGACCATATACAGGGAAAGTACAGCCATAAAAAAAACAACAGAACTATCAGAAAGTGCTCATAAGTCTATTGATTATCTTTATGCACAAAAAGGATTGCTGTCTTTCAAGCTTGTGTCTTCCCGTATGTATATGTTTCATATGATGTGACTGGACTCTAAGGGAATTACTATAAGAACCTACTTGAAGGATACGTCTACAAATAAAATATAATGTTTAGTTTCTGACTGTTACTGAAGAAAACCATGTGGCCTAGATATGTCAGCAAAAGAAAAAAGAGTGAGCCAGACATGTGATGTCATCAGTGATGTCATCAATGATATTTGTGATGTCATCTTTGATGTCCTGTGTGTTAGTCTTAGCAGTGCACGGTGGTGGTGCGAGTTATGGTTGCATAGCTTACCATAACTGGCGAATTTCAAGGGTTTTTCGGTTTTACTTGGAACCATAACGTCCCTTTGACAAAGTTTTTTCACTGAATTTCATAGGTTTTTAGCAGCGCAACTTAACCATAACGTCCCATTAACAACGTTTTTTCACTGAATATATATATATATATATTTTAAATTCAGTAAATTCAGTCTTTTTTCTTTATTATAATTTCGTGATGATTTCAGTCATCATTTATTTTTTTTTTATAATCACTGTACACCATCTGATAATTAGAATTGCTTTCCTAGGCCAGGTAAAAATGTCCAGTAGGGCATAGTACCTACCCGTACAGGCTACCCAAAGCTACTCAACCCCACATACACACACGTGAAGAGAGGGTCACAATAGCATATCAAACATGGGAGCAGCAGCAGGAGTGAGGCATGCACAACTTGCTTGGGGGGGGCACCTTAGTCAGTCTCCCCTCCCTACCTCCACTAGATTGGATCAAAATAGCACGTGGCTCCTTCCAGGTTCACAGGTCTGCGATTTCCTGGGACCCTGGTTGGCAAGCAAACCGTATAGTTTCCAGGCAATAGGGGCAGATAGCAGAGGCTGAAACTGGTTAAGGCTGCTAACCTCAGGCCATAGCCGGACTGTAGTCAAAATGAGCACTATGTATAGTTGGCAGGGCAAGTATAAACGTTTGTACGTTTTGATTCCCGGTGCCTCGTCTTCTGCAGCTCAATGCCTCGTGTGTACACAAATCTCTTCAGTGGAGACTCCATCCAGTAGAGAGCAAGAGAGAAGAAAGGAGAGTGCCAAGCACCCTAAAGTGCTGAACTCGTGCTAGTCCTTACAAATGGATGCGTCAAGGGCACTCGTTTCAAGCACAGAGGCATTCAGGTGAGCAACCACCTGATGTACCCTCAGATAAATTGGGGACTGGTGTGCAGATGATCAACTGAACATCATATCAACTGCGTGTCCCCTAAATAAACTGGGTCCCAGGTTTTGATTGGCTCCAGCACTGTTATTTTGAACATGATCAGTAAATGATACATTTAACTCCTGTGGATTTAGTGATCATACATTTCTTGTTTCCGTTTGCTCCTGCTTTTTCTTGAATATGTTTTTATAAACTCTTTTTGGGGGTCAAGAAATAAGTACTGGAAATTAGCACTGGTGGATATGTGCAGTATTTATTGTTAGTTTTTTTTCTTATTTACTGGTTTTTGTTATTCCTTTCTGTTTTTACAGTAAATATTTCTATTAGTGTGTTTTATGGTATGCAGACAGTTGCTTCCTTCTCCCATCCATTCAAACCTGACTTAGTGTTGAGTTCGAAATCTACAGTTTGGCATCACGATATTGTGATGTCGACATCCCTAGAGATGATGATGTACTCACTTGCTTCAAGCACACAGGCATTCATGTGCCAAGCGTTCTCTGTCACTGGGCCTCATTATGAGTGTGGTGGTCCGGAACTAAGGGAGGCGGTAGCAACGTACCGGTACACCTTCCGGCCTGCCACACTCCAACTCTGCGGGCGGGGGCCGTTACGCCCAGCAGGTCTGAAACTTACCAAATCTGTAATGTCCCAGTGGCACCAGGAAGTCAGGCAGCGAATTCAGTGTTTCGAGGCCCTGCTGCAGCTGTGGATATAATGTACCTCGAAAACACTTGGTAGATTGTGAACTAGGGTGGAAGCTCGTGTACGTCTCATCAATTGGATTTATTTATTGATTTGATATATCCTCTGCATTATATTGCATATGTTTTTATATGGACTGTATTCTGATGCAGGAAATAAGCACCAAAAAAGCACTGCTAAATGTATTCTGTTTTCGTGACTTGTCTATTAGTTCTTTTTTTTTGTTATCCCCATCTGTTTGTAGAGTACAAATTGTAATTGGTGTGTTTATAAGATACATGGCCTCATTACGACCTAGGCGTTGGACCATGGTGCTAATAGCACCATGGTCCATGCCGGTAACTTACCGACTCCGCCATGGCGGAATGGGGAATTACCACCCCATTCCGAGGTTGGCGGGGCGGTAATTCCCCATGCTGCCATGGCCCTTCCCCATTCCCATTTTTGCCCCATAGGGCTCAATGGGAAAGGGGAAGGCGCTAAGTACGGTACCGCTAATTGCGGTACCGTACTTAGCACCAAAGTCCCTTTGCGGCACCCTACTTTAACGGCTGGTCTGTACCAGCCGTTAAGGTCGGGTCCCGCAAAGGAACCTCGTAATCAGGCGCTAAGTGTTTAACGGTGCCGTGGCCTTTTACGGCGCCGTTAAACACTTAGCGCCAGGGTCATAATGACCCACACAGACTCTTGCAGCAGCATTTCTGTTTTTACTATCAGAAGACAAGATGTCCCAGAATACATGCAACACATTGGTAAGTATTAGACGCGATGCGGACATCCTGAGCTTGCTCACTGAGGCTTTTGGGAAGGCGTTCCATACTGTAGATATCCAGTTTTTGTTGTACCCACCCTACCCCAGCAACAACCTGTTCAAAAGCAGCGTTTAGCTAAAGCCTAGCTCTGTTTGCTCCATGTCACCACCTATTCACACCGGACAGAGTGCTGAATCTCATGCCTACAGGTTGGCATCAAAACACTGCAATGCCGACATCTGTGGAGCGTGGGACATGCAGCACAATGCCCAGTCTCTTCAAGCACCAGGCGTTCCAGTGCCAGGCTTTCTCTGTAACAGTGGTGCAGATAATGTACCTTGGATACACTTGGTATATTCTGTACCAAGTTGGAACTGGTGTACATCTCATCAACTTGATGTATGTTTTGCTTTGATCTAAGCTCGGCTTTTTCTTGCATATGCTTTTATTACTCTATTTCTGATGCAGGAAATAACACTGGAAATAGCAGGGGTGAAAGTATTCAGTATTTGTGTGACATCACGTCCCCGAAGGCATGAATTATATTGGTATGTTCTAAACACAATAAGGACATCCTGAGACATCCAGAGGCTTTTGGAAAGGCATTCCATACTGTTTTTCGAAACAATTTCCACAGCTTGTTCAAAAGCGCTGTTCAGCTGAAGCTAACCTCCCTTTGCCCCACTTCACCACCCATTACCACTTGACTGAGTGCAGACTGCAGAGGCCTACACTACAGTTTCCAAAGCATCAGGGGCCATCAGGGGAACCAGGAACAGTGGCCGTGGGGGGAGGGGTGGATGTGAACCAACCTATTCAACGTGAACTTCAATTTCAAACTGAAAATGTAAGGCATTTTCATGAGAGAAATTCCACTGACATGACAACGGCCAATGCAGCACTTAAAACCAAGGGAGAGATTGGCAAGAACACCTTTGCTGCTGGTTCATTAATGAACACTGGATTTACTGAGACCCAATTGCATCCAGTGGCAGGTATCTCTCAATGAAGAGCAATCGGCAGACCATGCCAGGCAAACAGCTTGCAATTGCCCACGTTAATAGCTCCATTTTGGGACTTCTGAACCCAGCCATGAAATGGAAGATACCTGAGAAGGTAACGGAGGTTGTAGCCCCAAAGGCCAACATAATCAGTGTGTCAAAAGGGAAGAACGAGAACATATTCAGCAGCCAGTGTAAGCTGAAACACTTTGGAATGGTAAACTACCACATTACGTTTCTCATTGCTATTGCCATTGAAACCATTTGCAACCAGGCGTTTGGGGTGCGTTCCATTCATCATCTGCCTCAGGACACCTACTCAATTGACAGAATCCCCCATGGCATTGTCACAAAGAGCACTGAAAGCATGGCTACAGGAATCAGCTCCCCTTTAATAAGAATTCCTACTTAAAATGATTTTCCAGGTTTGCTACATTAGCTAAGATCCCTCAAACTGCCCCCTGGTTCAGAGGAAGATGGACTCCCCTTGTAGATCAGCAGGTCATTCCCATGTGCAGGCATCCCCCTGGCCAAATGGTAAGCAAACTCTCATAACAGGCCATTTTTTCAATCCTCGAGAGATTTCATGGAGAGAGCCACTTACAGAGCACAAACAGACCCCCTCCATGCATTTCTATAATTTGCATTGCGATGTGTAAGATAAGTGTGTAAATGCAGGACTAACGTCCTGTAAGTTTTGTTTTTGCACTTTGCATTGCACATACAGTAAAGGCTGTCTGCCATGCACGCCTGGTAGACAGTATTTACAATGGCTTCCTAAGGAATCCACCTGCTTTCTGGTGGTGTAAAAAGATGGCAGAATCCATTGGCATCCACAGCATATCCTGTACTTGTGGGAAATGAGACCCAATGATTCTTCCAGACACAACATAAACGCCCCCTGTATGTAACTTCACCCAGTTAAGTGTGGACTGCTTTCAGGATGTATGCCTGTATTAAAATTTATATATGTTTTTATTGATCAATATCCACAATATCTTTCTGAATAAATATATGCAGAAAATCTCTCAGCAACTCTTCATTTCACTATGTGCATGGTGATAAACTAATGGTAAATGAAACATGTCCTGTTAATATAGCTTTATAGACCTCGGGACAGGTCATTATCATGGGATAATGACTCAACACTTAGGGCCTCATTACACGGTAGGCTGTGGTCCATGCCGGTAAAATACCGGCACCGCCTTGGTGGAAAGGGGAATTACCGCCCTATTCCAAGGTTGGTGGGGCGGTAATTCCCCCTTCCACCATTGCCCTTCCCCATTCCCATTTTTGCCCCGTAGGGCATAATGGGGAAGGTGCTAATTACGGTACCGCAAATTTGCGGTGCCGTAATTAGCACCAAGGTCCCTTAGCAGGTTGGTTTTTAACGCCTGCTAAAAGTAGGCTTTAAAGTACCAACCCGCAAAGGGACCTCGTAGTAAGGCGGTAAGGGTTAACGGTCACCGGTACCATTACCGGTGACCGTTAACTCTTACCGCCTACTGTGTAATGAGGCCCTTAGTTTGTGAGGGTCATAATTGGGGAAGGGTAATTATCCCTACTGATAATGACCCCTCACAAGATCCATAAGGCTAGTATCACCTGGTGGTAGCAGGAATACTTTTGGTGGTGAATTAAAAATGTTGCTTTAACAGTGTGAAAAGTGAATAGACAACTGAGTTAGTAAATTAAATGTGGTCATAAATTAAGCATTTTAATTGCAGTTTGGTTGAACTGGAACAAGTTTAACATGAGCTTGCATTAGGAGTAATTTAAAAGTAAACAATGTCTCTATAATGAAGTGAAAACATGTTCCAATGATTTCGCTTTTTCTTTAGTTTGCTAAATAGCATGCCTCGGCAAAAAAGAAGTTCCTCACAGAGAGGAAGGGTTTTGTTAAAGGAAAATCAAAAACATGGGGGAATTGAGAAAGGGCTACTTAATATGATCAGGCAACTATGTACGTACAAGAAAGTCCGAGTACAGCTGGCCGGTGAGGGTGTTTTCACAAAGTGGGTGGACACAAACAGAGGGTTAAAGCAGGGGTGCGTTTTGGCAGCCCTGCTATTTAATCTGTTTCTGGCAGACTTACCAGAAGAATTGAAGAAATGTAACAGCTTTGCACCTAAGTGGGGTTCAATCCATATACCTATCTTGTTTTATGCGTATGACATCGTGATAATGGACCACACTTTGGTAGGTCTAAGGAGGTCTATGATAGAACATTTAAAAAATGAACTAATAATGAACCCCAAAAAACAGAAATGGTGATTCTATGTACTAAAAAGTGCAGAGAAGAGTAGAAATAAAGATTGGAGATGTGATCATTAAAAAGACTCCTAGCTACAAATATCTAGGTTAATTAATTACCGAAAAGTGCACTGATCACGAAATTCTTGCAGTGATCGGCACTAGAGTGAAAAACAAACAAAGCACTACAATGAACCACTTCTGCTCACATGCTGGTTTCAGTCTTAATGGCCTCTTTTTGGCTTATAATCAAAGTATGGCCCCCGCAATACTTAATGGAACAGAGGCATGAGAACACACAACATCAAATGGCTTGACCATTTAGAATGTGAATTACTAATGCGCATTATAGGTGTGGGAAAAGGTGTCCCACTAAGTATGCTTAGACCTGAGCTGGGATTGACTTCCTTAACCACCCAGCTGGAGATGCGCTGACTAGGCATGTGGCTCAAAATAAAGAATCAAAAAACGTGCCGCAGAAAAGTGTAATGAAAGTGCTGAATCAGCGCCAGACAGGGGGGCGCCCCTATCCATTGAGGCAATAAACGGGGTGGGCTTGGACACCTCTTGGGGGGAAAAACAAGGGGATTCTGGGAGCTGTAGTCGACTTAGAATCAGGCCCGGTAGAGTACAAGGGGGAGGGACTCTTTGTTTACGACATCGATACAAGGGACCTGTATCCACAAGAACCAGAGAGGAGAAAGCACAGGTAAGCACAATGCACATTATGGGGATGCCACAGGTTGGGCTTCACCATGAAGGCCGGCTTCAAACACATGACCCGTGCACCATGGTGTAAGGACGGGGTATTTTTGAACTCAAGCGGTTCATCTCCAGCAGATCATACTTGCTGAGATAGCGCTGGGCAATGTAATCAAGTTCTGGAGTCCCTGGGAAGTAACCAGCCCTCAGAGTGTCCACTACAGTGTTCATGAAGATCGCTATCTTGCAGGTGTCGTGTGAATGTCTCTCTTCCCACTAGTTCACAGTGTCTTGTGTTCCTTCTGCTGTGGTGCTAAACAATGGCAGGCTAATAAATTCCAGAGGTCGGCACAAATATGTTTACTAATTACAAAGTGTTTGATGGAGGAGTCGGAATCAATGTATCACCACACGAGGAGGAGATGAGCTAAGAGAGAGCAGATCTATTTACTCCAATCATGTTCTACTAACGTATGTCTAGCTATAGGGTTATGACATATTTCAACCAGTAAGCTTTGTGGGAACTGCAAAAACGTGAACTGCAAAACTGTTTCCAACACCATGAACATTGTATTAGCACTATAAATACATGTTTGCTGTGTTTGTCAGCTCTCATCAACCAGTTCTGTTCCACTGTTCTGTTTGATTTGTGCTGGCCCAGCTGTAACAAACAGCAATACTTCTTGCCCTGTGTGCGTTCTTTTTTGGATTATGTGTGGTAACTATTTATTATGAGGTTTGGGAAGACGCCTGATACATTTTTGGAGTTCCCATCAACATCCTCAGTTTTCTGGGTCAACTGAGGGTATTACAGGTGCCCCTCCCTGGGTGCGCAGGTCCAGTGACCACAGACCTGATCCACGCGCATCACTGAGGAGGCTCTGCAGATGCAGATTACATGAAGTTCTGCCTGGTCCCAAGTGTGCCCTGCGCTCAGGGGGAGGAATGAGCCCATATGGGAGGCTCAGTGCTGAGGGGACTCAAGGGTCTCTAAATTGTGAGTGTAACCATGCAAGAAAGCGCTGAATTATGGTTGCATGCCCACGGCGGGGGAGGGACTGTATTTTATGGTGTTTAGGGTGCAACTTCAAGGTGAGAGGACGATCGGCCATAGTAGTATTCGATTTTAGCATGTACCACCCTATAGGGTGTGGATGTGGGTTTATGTCTATGTTTATTTGTTTATAACGCACACCGTCCGGCCCGGGGGCATCAGGGTGCTACTTGAGGTGAGGTATACATACATGTCTTAAATACATACTAGTTATAAACATGAATGATAATATACATGAATAGTAATGAGGCAGAAATAAACCTAAATTGTGAAGCATAGCAGTTAACGAGGTGAGGCATGGCGACCTGAAAAGTAGTGCGAGCCTAGATCGCATAGAAAAGTGGAAGGGAGAGTAGCACAGATAGTAGCCCAGAGGTAGGTAGATCGATGTATGTGCCATGTTTAGGAGATAGAACAGCACAGGCGGCGGCAACCGGCTGACAGGCTGTGACTAGTAGTACAGGTCAAGGGAAACCTCAATTCTGTTCGAAAAGCCAAGATTTGGTTTTCAACTTGAAGGTGTTAAATGAGTCTTCAGATCTGATGGTAACCGGGAGGGAGTTCCACAGCTTGGAAGCGAGGACAGGGAAACTCATGCCACCCGCTTTCAGGCTGTGGATCTGTGCCGTTCTTTGCGGTCGGGTGGTGGAATGGAGGGAGAGCCTGTTGTAGAGGTAGTGAGGGGCTATGTTGTTGAGGCATTTGTGCGTGAGGGCAAGAGTTTTCAGTGCATTTCTCTGCTTGAGCGGAAACCAGTGCAGGTTGGTTCTGGAATCAGAGATGTGATGATTTCTGGGGATGTTTAGAGCTGCCCTAATGGCGTTGTTCTGGGTGATTTGCAGTTTGTTCAGATTCCCTTGGGTAGTCCCTAGGTAGAAGGCACTACAATAGTAAATTTTAGACATGATAAGTGTTCTGGCTAGGGTGACACTGTTCTTGGTAGTCAGAACCAAGCTGCAAAAGTGTAGGCCGAGGCTGATCTGACTGCATTAGTTTGCTTAGACAAGGATAGAGTGGCGTCAATGTAAAAGCCTAATGTTTTTGTGTCTTTGGAGACTTTGATGATATTACCATCTATGGTAAATGATTGGTAGGAGGGAACTAGTTTGCTAAGACGCTGTGAGGAACCCAAGATGAGGAGCTCAGTCTTGTCATCATTGAGGCATAGTTCGTTTTGGGCCATCCATGCCTGGATGACCAGGTAAACGTCGTTCAAGGCCTTGGTGTCAGCTAAATAGTCACCAGTGATGAGAATGAGTATCTAGGTTTCGTTAGTATAGTTGGGTACGAGAAACCCAGATAATCAAGAACATCAAAGAGTGGTTTAGTGAAAATATTTTAGAGAGTGGGTGACACGCAGGAGCCTTGGGAAACGCTGCAATTAATTGGGCAGGGTCAGCGGCTGCAGAGGGTGAGAAGACCCTCATGGACCTGTTACTCAGAAAGGATTTAATCCATGCTGTAGCTGAGTCTGAGAAGTGGGCAGCAGATTGAAGGTGCTGGCATAGGATTTGATGGTTGACCAAGTCAAAAGCCGCAGAGAGGTCAAGGAGAAGAAGCATTGCCAGTTTCCCATTGTCTTTTAAGATCTTGATTTGGGTTTTTAGATCTATCAATGCTGTTTAAGTCCCATGTCTAGGGCGGAATCCAGATTGTCATAGACCAAGGAGATTATTAGATTCCAAGTAGTCTTGGATCTGTAGATATGCCGCGCGGTCTAGGATCTTGAGCAAGAACGGGACGGTGGTTATGGGTCTGAAGTTGGTGGGAATGCTTGGGTCTAAGGAGGGTTTTTTAAGCAGAGGGATCACCCAGGCGTCCTTGAGGTTGTCGGGAACAGTGCCTGTTTTAAAAGGCCAGGTCATGGGCAGATTCTTTATTGATGGGAGCAGGGCATGGATCGCCTTGACAGTTTGAATTTTTGATTCTCTTGATGATGTCTTCTACATCAACAATAGTAAGGGGGGAAAAGGCAAAAGGTTTAATATTGGGAGGATCTGAAGGGACGACCCTTACAGTGGTGGGTGAACGGTTATCCAGCTTCAGGCTGTCTTGTTTGTCTTTGAATTTAGCTTGTAGAGTAGTAATTTTATTCAGTAAGGCGGACTGGATGTTAGCACACCATTTACTGTCTTTAATGCAAGTGTCAGGGGGGGGGGATTCGAGTTCTTTTAAAATCTTAAAGAGTTCTTTTGTGTTCGAGTCCGCTAGCAGGATGCGGTTGTTAAAGGATTCCTTTTTAGCAGAGATAATGGCATCTTTGTAAGAGGAGGGATGCAAGGATCTTTATGCTCATCAGAGGGATAGCTTTTCCAGCGATTTTCGGCACAACGTTTAGCTTTACGGAGCACTCTTAATTGAGGTGTAAACCAAGAGTTGAGATGTGTACGAGGTTTGGACATCCTGAGTTTGATAGGGGCGATGCAGTTTATAGCAGTGAGCATACTATGATTGTAGGTGTCTGCTAAGGATGTAGGGTTGGTGCAGGAGAGTGTAGCAGCTTTGAGGGAAGGGAGAAGTAGTGGGAAAAGTTTCTCTTTTGTTATGTCCCTTTTATTTCTAGTGGGGAGGGCTGGAACTATCAAGGTTGGGGCATGCAGGGCTGCTTCCATATTGAAGGTAATAATATGGTCGTCGGACCATAAACACGGGGTATTGGAGAGACCCTTGATATTGCAGTTGGAACCGGCTAGCCAGTCAAGGGTCCTGCCTTTTGGTATGGGATAGGTTGTTAAATATGCATGGTAAAGCCAAAGTCAGTTAGAGATGCAGTGGAGTCTTTGGGGTTCGCCAAGTCCCAGATTAAGGTCACCTAGGATGACAATTTGAGAATTGGTTTTAGTTTTGTCGAGGAGAAAGGTGGAAATTTCATCAACAAAGGAGTGTGCAGGACCCGGAGGTCTGTAGATAAGGTGGAGTGTGGCGGTTTGGTTAGGTGTCAGTGGTAATATGACTGAGAGTAGTTCAGCTGACTCGAGTTTGGGATTGGGCGCCACTCTTAGACCAAGAGAGTTTTTATGAATGAAGGCCACTCCACCGCCTCTAGATTGGGCAGTGATACGATAACATCATGTGATGCAGTGGTCTTGCGGTAAGGCCAGAGAAAGTGAGGGTCCAGATGCAGCATGTAGCCAGGTTTCAGAGATAGTAATAAAGTAAAGTTCTAGGGTTGTGATGATGTCAGCAATGTCTAGTGCGTGGACTAGAAGAGATCTGGCGTTAATAAGGGCGCCCTTGATCTGTGGCTGTTTGGCTACAGTAGTAATGGATTTCAGCGTAGAGGTGGGTGAAGGTGAGCGCGGTGGAGTGTGTATAGTGTGCTTGGTGTTATTGCTACGGGTGTGTAAAAGGCGGAATCTTGAGCCTAGTCTATTATTTCTGAGCGAGAGGGAACAAGGTTGGTTAGGGGTGGGTTTCCTAGCAAAGTGATCCAGCCAAAGGGCAGGGTCATTAAGGTATTGGTTGGAGTAGTTCCTCCTGTTGTAATGTTCAGAAGAGGTGGTCGTGGGGCATCCCATAGTAGGGCTAGAACTGGATGGTGGCTGGATGTAGGGGCTACAATAGGCAACACTAACAGGCGGCTGATGGAGCTGTGAGGGGGGTAGGGAGAGTGCACGCGGGCGATGCGTGGGTATTATCGCCAAGAGTAGCTGGGCTATGGTGGCTACATGTAAGGCCGTGCGAAAGTAGGCGATATGGAGAGGCTTAAAGAGCATGATAGTAGTGTAAGACACCTGGGAGTCCAAAATAGGGCCCACCGACCAGTGGCAGAGGGCAAGTTCCTGTAGATACATTCTAGGTGGGTGGGGATGGGCAGGCACACTATTGCCACAAATAAATGGAGGCTCTGATGGAAGCTCTGAAAGGTTTGCAGAATGTGGTAGTGAACACAGGTGAACACAGGTAATGGGCTGCCTAGATTCGAGATTAGCATGGCAGGCTAAAAAGCACTATAAATGCAACAGTACACACAGGTAATGGGCTACCTAGATTCGAGATTAGCATGGCAGGCTAAAAAGCACTGTAAATGCAACAGAACACACAGGTAATGGGCTACGTAGATTCGAGATTAGCATGGTAAGCAGAGAAGCACTAAGATGCGGCAGTACACACAGGTAATGAGCCATCTGACTTTTCAGGCTGGAAGTGATGTAGTTACGGCAGTATGAACAGTCAATGAATACCTAGGTACGAGAACATGAGGTACAGGGTAGACTGCAATGCCATAGATGTGCAGAAGAAAGTTGCGCGGCAGTGATGGTTGTAATTGAGTGGCATAACGGTAATTCAGACAAAGTGTCGTCAGTGCCAGGGTCAGTGGATCCTACTTCGTGGGTAGATTCCCGAGTAGAAGGGCCCTTAGTTGGGTAGGCGGGCAGGAGGCGTACTCACAGTAGCTGCAGGCGATTTGAGGATGGATCAGCTGGACGGGCCGACGGTCGACGAACCATCACGGACAGGCGCAGACAGTCCCTTTTGCTAGCCCTTCAGCGCCGGGCTTCCTGGCTGCGGCTTCCGCCTGTCGGTGAGCGTAGCAGTCGTAAAAGGAAGTGCCAGCCAATCCGCGGCTGAGGCACAGGTTCAGGCAGGATAACATGGAGGGGCAGCCGGCGGATTGGTGGCCATTAACCACGTTGTTGGTAATGGCGACCGAAGGATAATTTCCAAATCGGGGGTCGTGTGCACCATAAGAGAGCTCAGAGAGCTGATGGGGCACAATGGTGAATTAAGATGCTGGCTTCATAAAAAATGCAAAGATGATAGCGCGACTCGTGTCGCAATTCTGATGGGCCTCTTACCCTTTCCAGTGCAGGTGTGGGCAGGGGAGAAGGGCTCCTGCCCTCTCCTCCCGATGAAGCGACTGCAACTGGGGTTCCAAGGCGCAGACAGGCCCTTTTGCCAGCCTTTCTGTGGCAGGCTTCCTGGCTGCGGCTTCCGCCTGTCGGTGAGCATAGCGGTCGTAAAAGGAAGTGCCTGGGTGTGGGCACACCTGCGTTAGAGCAGGAGAGGTGCATAGTAAGAGGCGGACCCCTTTTGACAGGAGTTGCATGTAGCACTGCTGATTGTACATTTGTGTCATTTGGGGTAGACAAGTGTCATTTTACTAGTGTTGGTGGATGGATCAACATCGACAGGTACCTAATGTATAATGGTACGCTTAGTATTTCTGGCGGTGGGCGTGTGCGAGAGGAGTAGCGGTGACTCTGCACTTAACTTCACTAACATAGAGAAAGGTGAGCCAGTGGAGGGGGCAGTTGTTCACTAACCTGGAGTGAGTGATCGGGCCTTAGGAGAAGGCCTGTGTGATGAGTGAGAGTGCGTGGGTGGGCCTGTGGAGAAGGTCAGAGCGAAAGAAGAGGGAGGTGAGTGATTAAAGGTGAGTGTGGATGTTACAGGAAAAAGGTATACAAAGAAAAAGGGGAAGAGGTGCCTAGAGAAATTGGCACATAGAGGAGGGGCAACCAGAGGGTGGGAAATAATGGCCTATCTAGATAGCCCCCTTGATCACACGTGCAAAGAATTGCCCCAGTATTGCAATAAAATATTAAAGGAAAATGTTCAGTGGGTCTAGGAGACTGCAGGTCAGTCTTTCCATCTGTGGCCAGGAGAAGGAACATTTGATAGCCGAATAATAGAGAATATGTTTTCATACTTGTTAACAAAATACAAAGGCTCCACATTGAAAAGTAGGCAGAATATACTGGGACTCTGGAAATTGTTGCAAAGAAACAAAAGAGGAACAAATGAAAAAAAGAGGGGATGGGGACAAAGGAAGGGGGTGGAGCAAGTTCTCTGCCCATTCCCTACAGTGTTTATCCGACTTTACGGCCCGTGGCGGGGTATAGAAACCCACAGTCAGAATGCCCACAGAGGGACAAAGAGACAACAGAGAAAAATAGAGACAGAAACGCACAATGAAAGGAGGGACACAAAAGGGGGAGAGGAAATATTTAGCAGTCAATGAAAAGAACACACAACAATAGGTGGGTTGTTGTTCAATGAAACTGAGAGGGTAATAGTAGTGGAGGTGCAGATGAAAAATAAAAGGGACAAGGGGGAATGGTTGTCGGGCAATGTAAAGTTCAGACTGGATGATGAGGAGGAAGAAGGCAGAGGGGAGGAGGTAGAACGAAGCAACGAGGCTAGTGCAGCCTCAGATGAGGAAGCAGCAGGTGGAGAATGGAACAATGGAGAGGGTGACGGGTGGACACCTGACAAACGTAGGAGGAGGGGGAGAAAACAAAGACAACAGTAGGACAGCGGAGAGTCTGGAAAGGATTGGTTAACTTTCCTCCGCAGTAGGAAGGGGAAGATAAAAGTAAGTCTGGCCCAGGCCATCAAAAGGAGTAGGGGGAACAGTGACTAGGACAAGACAAATTCCACTAGTACAAAAGGGAAAAGGAGCCGCACATTATGTACCGTGGCAGACCATGGGCCGAGATAATCTAATATGCAGATTCCACTCCATCATGGCAGGGGCCAACAACTGAATACAGGCACTGGAGAAAAAGACAGCTGGGATGACATTGGCAATAGGGGATATGAACATTTTATTTGCTACCATAATAGGAGGGAAAGGGGACAAAATATGCGAACTGGCGAGGTACAGGGGGTGAAATTAAGCACTAACGCCCACGATGGGACTCCATTCAACAACTGTCAGGCACATGTGTGGGAGATACTGAGGAGTATGTATCCCAATAGATACGACCTGGGGCTAGTAATGGCACATAAAATGAAGCATGACGATGATCCCGCAGACTATATAAAACTGGACACAGGAGACAAAAACGTCCTGGGACGAGTGCATACCCTTTTTCTACCACATACTGCTAAAGGAGCTGCCGACAGATGCTCAAGCATCATTAGATAAGATATGGGAAAAGAAGTAAAAGGATCGCCAGAGATACAGGCAACAATAGTAAAATACTGCAAATGAAAGCTGGAGAGCGAGAGACAGGCGGCATAAAATGGTGCCAGAGTAGAAAACAAACTGTTACTAAAGAAACTGGCAAATAATACAATGGAAGAGGAAATGCTTGTGCCTGATGCTGGTGTAGTGGCACCTGCCCAACAGGGAGGGTTTTCCGTGGGGAACACGCCACCACAAGTGGGTTACATGCAGACAAAGTATATGCCACAGTGGGGAGCCTCACAGCAGGGGAATAATATGAATGGGGGATTTTTCCTGATGGGGAGAGGATACCCGCAGTGGGGAAGAGGAGGAGGATAAAGAGGAGGAAGGATATAGGGTCTTGGGGCTATGCTTCATATGCCAGAATATTGGGTACTTTGCACCATTGTGTCCTTTCGCTCAGGCACAAGCAATGCAGACAGCACAACATAAATGGTTTGTTCCGCACAGCCCCAGTGGCAGCAGATGAAGCTTCACTGAGCACAGCTGTAGCAGGGACAGACCCACCCGCAGCAGAGACTGCCACATTTGCAAGGGGGGCCAGCGGATGGTGGAGTAGTGTCCCCAACTGTGACACAAACAACGGCAGTAGCTACAGGGAGTGTAGTAGTGTTAGGACAGAACATGGTGCCCCACTACTCCAGGGTCAGTGTTGTCAGAGGAAATCCTTTCCCTTTCCGACAGTGCAACCCGCAATAATCAGGGGGCTTGCAGAAAGCTTGAGTGTGTCCAGTCCTAGCAGTAACTGAAGACCCCGAAGAGGAACCCGAGGTAGCAGTGAAATTAGAACCGAGAGAATTCTCTTTCTCATAGATACAGGAGTAACCAAATCCTGTATAAGGGAAAGGGTATGCCCGCAATCAAACAAGGTGATTGATGCACAGGGCTTCTCTGGGGCGGTGGTGAGATTTAGAGTAACTGAAGATTTGCCATTAACAATAGGGACACAATACATTTTAGCACCACTCCTGTACTCCAAAAACATGCCAATCAATATACTGGGAAGAGACTTAATCTGCAAGCTAAACCCCACAGTATCATTTACAGAGAGAGGGATTGTGTGCACAATGCTAGGCATTTACTACACACCAGTTGTTGCGCTCCTCTTAGCGGCACATGCTTAGACCGCACTACGAGGCCAACCCATGTACCCAACCATGTTTTTGTATGGGGTGGAGATACTACTGGGATGGGTCCCAGGAATACGAGGGAAGGTGTTCTGATTGGCATCAGAATTCCTCTTCAGACCACAGTGCCAGAAGGATGACATAAAAGGTACCACAATCATACTACAGCTAGAGGAGTTAGTGATATGCAAAGACATGCTGATCTTATGCAGGACAGATAATGACACATGGAATGGCGTAGAGTGTTATGAATCGACCCAACACTGACAATAACAGGAGAAACGGAGGAACAGCTGTTTTCCGATGAGGAAGAAGAGGGAGAGATGGTATTCGAGCTATACATACCCTGTCCAGGGAAAGTAGTAGAAAAGCTGGTGCCAATACTGACACAACTGGTGAAGAGGGGGAGCAAACACACAGATGAAGACCTCAAAAAGGTCCCACAGAAATTGTGGACCAAAGGGCCCCAAGATGTAGGGGTACTGAAAGGAGTGTGGGCAGTGAAGATAAAGTTAAATGAAGGGACACTGCTGCCTCGTGCGTAACAATACATATTGTTCAGGCAAGCAGATTAGGGAATATATTTGACCCTACGTGCGTTATGGCAGAAGTCCATCATAAAGACACCCTCATTGCCATGCAATACAGCTATGTACATGATAAATAAATCAAAGGGTGGGTCATGGAGATTTATACAGTACTTACGCTCTCTAAATGATGTAGTACAGGCAGAGTGTCCCCTGGTACCGAACCCCGCTATGATACTGTGCAATATCCCAGCCAAAGCGAAATACTTCACAGTCACTGACCTGAAGAATGCTTGCTTTTCCATCCCACTTCTTCCATACTATAGATATTTGACACTATTTGTGTACCGGTAAACCAGATTCAAACACACTAGGCTGCCCTAGAGGTTCTGTGAATCACCTAGCATTTTCAATAGACTGATCCAAATGGGTCTGAGTAACTTACAAATGCCAAACACAGTGATCCAATACATTGACAATCCGTTAATATGCAGCGAGACTGAGGAAAAGTGTAGGGTGGATTTGGTACACCTCTTAATATTACTAGCAGAAAAGGGGCACAAAGGGGACAGGGCAACACTGCAAAACTGCCAGGAGGAGGTTGTTTACTTGGGAAAAATAATATTCATTGAACGCAAAAGCGTAACACGAGAGAGTAGAGGCAGTACACATAACAACACATCCACGTACAGTGAAGGAAATGCAGATGCTTCAGGAGTTATGCAATTACTACAGGGCATGGGTATTCAATTACTCTACCTACAAGAAACCTTTATTGCAGGCCCTCAAGGAAGCACAAGAGGTAACTAAAATGGAAACCTGAAATGAATAATAGTTTCACAGAACTAAAAGAAGCATTGGCCGACGCACCAGTGCATGCCACTCCTAACTATAAAGAAACATTCTACTTTTCTCCCACTCAGATGGATCAGTGATGATGGCAATCCTCTCACAAAGAAGCCACAGGGACACAAGCTATTACTACAGTTGCATTTTAGACCCAGTGATGCAGGGACATGTCCCCTGCGAACAAGGACTTGGGTCTGCAGTGTTTGCAATAGAGAAGGTAGGAACAATCACCATGGGGTGCCTTTTGGTACTGTATGTGGAATACTCATTATTTGCCATCTTGGACAAATGAAAAAGCACATTGACAACACAGAGGGCATCAGGGTATGAGGTTACACTGACAAACCCAGACATTGACGTTGAAAGGTGCTGTGTGGTCAACCCAGCAGCATTCATAGCAGAACCCGCTCTCCCACTCAGATGGATCAGTGATGATGGCAATCCTCTCACAAAGAAGCCACAGGGACCTCAAGCTATTACTACAGTTGCATTTTAGACCCAGTGATGCAGGGACATGTCCCCTGCGAACAAGGACTTGGGTCTGCAGTGTTTGCAATAGAGAAGGTAGGAACAATCACCATGGGGTGCCTTTTGGTACTGTATGTGGAATACTCATTATTTGCCATCTTGGACAAATGAAAAAGCACATTGACAACACAGAGGGCATCAGGGTATGAGGTTACACTGACAAACCCAGACATTGACGTTGAAAGGTGCTGTGTGGTCAACCCAGCAGCATTCATAGCAGAACCCGCTGAGGAAGGGGACTACATGCATGACTGAGCAGCAAATATGAACAGAATGTGAGGGAACATACAGGTCAAAGAAGAAGAAATAGAAGCATCAGACATGGTTTTATTGACGGGCCGTGAAGTATAGACCCCAATACTGCAAGGAGAAATACTGGAGCAGCTATAGTGTGCTAAAAGGATGGGGAATATGTTATAGAGTACCAACAGTGAATATCATTGCATTATTCAGCACAGGCAGAAGAATTAGTAGCAATGGTCAGTGTGTTAAACATGATGGAAGGGCATGCAGCCAAAATATTCTCTGATTCCGCTTATGTAACATACACAATTCATCAGGATTGGTGCATTAGGTAAAAGTAGGGGATTCAGGAGAAGTGATGGGTCCCCATTACAACATGCAGAGCTGCTTGGGCAATTAATTGAAGCACTGAAACTGCCAGTGGAGGTGGTCAGAATTTAACAGTGCAGCTGACACAAATGAGCAGGACCGAATATCTTTAGGGAACGAAATGGCCGACTGAGCAGCCAAAGAAGCAGTCTACAAACCTGAAGGAAGTATGAGATTGTATCCATGGGCGAAAGGAAAAATGCAAATAATGGCAGCAGAGAGAAGGAAGGGTGAAGAGGAAGATACAGGGGAAAGGGGAAACAATACCAGCTGTTCAGATTATAGAGCTGCAAGGAGAGGCCCCACAATAGGAAAAGGATTTATGGATACAACACAGGTATTCCCTTTCCCCCACCCACTTGATCTGAAGGAAGAATAGCATGGAGAGGCCATTGATGCCCATACATTGCTAGGTGTAGCACTAGAACAGCTGCACTTTCCTGCCCACGTATCCAAAGAGAATATAGCAGCAGAAATAAATGAAGTATGGTATGTACCAAATGTATATGAACCAAATGTATATGAGTGAGTGGCAGAGTTTCTGGGAAATTGTGCGGTGTGTCAGCAATTTTTGTCCAGTCATACTATAAGAATTGTGAGGGCAAAATTGCTGCGACCAAAAGGGCCCTTCTGGAACTTGCATATCGAGTATGTTGATATGCAAGATAGATGGGCCTCTTACAGGTACATGCTTGCGGTTGTCTGCCATTTTCACATTGGCTTGAGGTGGGCCCCTGGCTAAAAATTTGTGAAGTCAGCCGCAAGGTTCCTAGAAAGGGATGTGTTTCCAAGATGGCGGGTTTGTTATGAGATAAGGTTGGACGACTGCCAGCACTTTACCAACGACCTATTCAAGGAAGTAACACACCGCCTGGGACTAAGACTATGCACAATGTCCCGGCTGCAGGTTCGTACGAAAGTGACAAGATCCCAGGTTTTAGGTTGTTTTCACAACATCCATGACGGTGAAATAAAAGAAAGAAGGGCATGGATGCATTTAATTGATGTTCGCAGGGTCAGCAGCAGTGCAGCAGAAAGACAATCGAGAAACGCCACTTGATGGGGAGCATTACTGAGTTATCATTGACTTTCTTTTCAGTGATAAAATTGTATATCAAGCCCACAAATGAAGAAGATAATGGGAAAGTGAGAAATAGGGGGGATGGGAAGAAGAATGAGCTTTATAGGAAAATAATAGGGATAGGATTGTTTTGTTTCTTTGTTTCTTTGTTTCTTTGCCTTCCGCCTTCTTTCTTTTGACTGGTTCTTACTATCTAATGGTAATGAAGGCACATCAGCTGATAGCTAATCAAATAAACCAAACTCTTTAAAATCTGCAAGGAGCTGGCCAATCCTGCTGCAGTCTTTACCTCTCCTGTACCCTCTCAGGCCCTTTGCACAGCCCTGACTTCTCATTTCATCTCTAAAACTCAGGACCTCCTGTCCTCTCTCTCCCTCTTCCTCTCCACCTCCTCCCTCTAGTCTCCTCTCTTCCTCTGGCACTTCTATGGCCCCCCTCTCCTCCGTCCTCCTCTGCCTTTCCCCTGTTCTCCCAGACGAGGTTTCTAGACAAGTCTGATCTATGAAAGTCTTGTCAAAACAGGTTCTCCCCTGTTCCTCTAAAACCATCAAGGACCACATTCATATCCTGGTTCCTGCTTTGGCTGACTTCTGCAACTACTCCTTCACCATCGGAGTCTTACTGCCCCCCTGAAGCACTCCCTTGTGCACCCCCTTTTTAAGAAACCCTCTGCCAACCCCACCTGCTCTGCTAACTATCGCCCAATCTCCATCACTCCTTTCCTGGGCAAACTCCTGGAAAAGCTGGCCATCTCCCAGCTTAATCTTCACACTGAATTGGTTGGTTGTCTCCATGATCATCAGTCTGGCTTCAGACTGGCCAGAAGCACTGAAACTGCTCTCATGAACATCATGAAGACCTGCTCTCCATCCTCGACTCCAATACCCTGTCTGTCCTAATCTTACTTGAACTCTCTCCTGCCTTTGACACAGTCAACAATACCATCCTGCTCCACCGTCTTTCTGATAACCTGGGTATCACCGATCAGGCCCTAGATTGGCTGACCTCCTTCCTCTCTGATCAACCCTCCCAGGTGAAATTTGGGTCCTTCCTCTGGTCTTTCTCTATCTCTACATGTGGTGTTCCCCAGGGCTCTAACCTCCCTCCCTGGCTGTTCAACCTATACCTGGCACTTCTGCCCACCACATTGCTTCTCTCTGCCCCAACTTTCGTACGACACTCAGCTCATTTTCAGGCTCCCCTCCACCTCCTCTTCTCCTTCTCTCATCTCTGTCCGTCTGTCCGCTATCCAGGAGTGGTGTGCCGCTAACGATCTCTGCCTTAATGCCAGTAAGACTGAGATTCTCCTCATCGGCAACCTACTCCATACTTTCCTCTCGCTCTTTGGCCTGCCGCTCTCGGCTCTCTTCCTTCTCCCATCTGTGAGGCTAAAAACCTCAGGGTCATCTTCAACTCCACTCTCTCCTTCTCTCCTCACATCTCTGACTTCTCTAAGAAGTCGCACTACCAGCTGCACCTCCTCAGAGGTATTCTTCCTTTCCTCTCCTTCCCCCAGAAGCTCACTGTCTCCAGAGCTCTGGTTCTCTCTAGGCTGGACTACTGCAAAAGCCTCTTTCTAAACCTGCCTGCTTCTACTCTCCGCCCTCTGCAACTCACCCAGAACAGGACTGCAAGACTTGTCCTTGGCCTCAAGCCCAGGGATCGTATCTCTCCAGGACTGAAATCTCTGCACTTGCTCCCAGTTGCTGCGAGGATTAAGTTCAAAACCCCTCTGCATTGTCCACAAGGCCTTCTGGGACCTGGGGCCTCAATACCTCCAATTCTCTCTTCCTAAATACCTTCCTCCTCGAGCTCTTTGCTCATTTGCCTCCAACTCCCTCAGGGTCAGTCACTTCTCCAAGCAACGAGTTGGTGGGAGATCTCTTTCTTCGGCAGGGGCCTCCCTCTGGAACAGCCTCCCTGAAACTTGAGGATAATCATCTCCAGTTCCGGAAGCACCTCAAGACCTTCCTCTTTGCTTCTGCTTTCTCTCCTCCTCTCCCCTGCTGAACTCCTGACTGAAACTGCACTGGTCCCCTGGCTACCCTCTGATCTTGGGCCCAGGTCCCCTCCCCTGCCAGCTGCACACCTGCACTGCCTCCGGGCAATCCCTGCACTTGGGGCTGTTTCTGTATCCTGCAGTCCCCACCACCAGCTCTTGACATTTGATGTTTGCACTTACTCCTGCACTTGCCACTAGTAGGCCGCACTTTTACCTATTGTTTTATTTATTTTATTTATTCTTTACTGATATTCCTATGCATTGCACTGCTACCCTCTCCTTTGCCCTCGTACTTACCATTTCCTCCCTGCCCCTGTACTTGCGCGATCTCAATGTCACCTGGCCTAGTAAGATTGTTGTCTTTGTCCTCCCTCTGTTCCCCCTCACCTGCCTCGTCGTCCCTTAAAGCACTTGTGTATAGGTGCGTTATAAATGCCATATAATATCATATCATATCATATCATAGTGTAAGGGAGACATGCAACAAAATAAGTCTATCTAATGCTGAAACATTCTATGTTCCCCTTGGTGAGGGGGGAAGACATGGCATCTGAAAATGTGTGATGGAACAAGATGAAGCGGGTGGGGCAGTTGCTATGTGTGAACACTAATCCCTAACATCGCAGGGAAACTGAAACAATATTTGCCACAAGAAGTAGCAGCTGAGGAGGGGGATCCCTGATGCAGAGACTTGTCCTTGGCCTCAAGCCCAGGGACCGTATCTCTCCAGGACTGAAATCTCTACACTGGCTCCCAGTGGCTGCGAGGATAAAGTTCAAAACCCTCTGCATTGTCCACAAGGCCTTCTGGGGCCTTGGTCCTAAATACCTTCAACTCTCTCTTCCCAAATATCTTCCTTCCCGAGCCCTTCGCTCATTCGCCTCCAACTCCCTCAGGGTCAGCCGCTTCTCGAAGCAACGAGCTGGGGGTAGATCTCTCTCCACGGCAGGGGCCTCCCTCTGGAACAGCCTTCCTGCCTCCCTGAAACTTGAGGAGAACCATCTCCGGTTCCGGAAGCACCTCAAAACCTTCCTCTTTGCTTCTGCTTTCTCTCTCCCTCTCCCCTGCTGAACAGCAAATATTCTTCACTGAAACTGCACTGATTCTGCAACTGGACCACTCTTAACGGCCTCGGTCCTGGGCCCAGCCACTCTCCACTTGCACTGATGCCCTGGAATCCCCTCTGCACTGCGGGACTGTCTCTGTATCCCTACAGCCCCCCCCTTTCCAGCACTTGTTCTGCACTTACCTTGCACTTGCCACCAGCGGGCCCTATTTATTTATTACTTTACGCCACTTACCTTGTACTGCACTTCCCCCCGTCCCCTTCCCCTTGCACTTTTCCCCCTCCCCCACCCCTGCACTTGCGCGATCTGAATGACACCTGGCCTAGTAGATCGTTGTCTGTCTCCCCTTGTTCCTCCCCTCCCTGCCTCGTCGCGCCTTGAAACACCTGTGTATAGGCGCGTTATAAATGCCATATCATATCATATCATATCATTTATCTCTATCTAGAACTAGGGGGCTGTTTCAAGGACACAAAGTAGAAGTGCAATGGATAGATGAAGTGGAGGAGGTGTATGCAGATATGTATATCCAGCTCCAAAACATGGCCCAGGAAGAAGCCACAAAGCATGTCATACTAGACTATAACACCAAGGGAGCACAGAGGGGGAGACAGCTGGCTACTGCCCACAGGACAATATATTGCAATAACTCGACAGGGCATGAAATACTGTGGTGCCACACCAGGCCCCTGTTGCAAATAAGGGCTTTGGGGTTTCACAGTGGGACATGGGAAAGAGGGATGGTGCAGTGCCACACAGAGGGGCTGCTGGGTTATGAAGAAAGGGTATTGAAGAAAATAAATAGCGAATGCAAATTAATATAGGATGTCAATGTACATGCTTTGACATGGATAGATGAAAAACACTGGCAGTATACATAAAACCACTGACACAGCATTATTTGTGTTTCAGAGCAACTAGGATGATTGCACTGGGCCTAAATGCTGGCTGCAAGAGGGCGATGAGCATCCCGGTAGAAATGGACAGTGGCAGTGATAGATTTGTGGTGGGCCGGAGGGTCCAGAGCCTATGCCCAGCTCCCTTCATACTGAAGTTGAATATGCTCACTTGTGACCCTCCACATCCCTGCATTGATCGTACCACAGGCTGGCCTGTTACCCTTCAATGAATGTCCCACCCAAAGAGAGAAGAGTAAAGAAAAAGAGCAGAAGGAGGTGAGAGTCGAACAAAAGCAGATAACAAGGAAGAAAAGAAACAGTAACTACATATCTGCTGAATCTACACAGAGCTTGGATGCAATCGCGCATCATTTAGAAATGTTCAGAAAAGCATCCATGTTTTTTGCTTCACGGGGTACAGGCGGCTTCCAATGCTAAACGGCTGCAGATTACCCGCTTTGAGGTGGTTCAGTTGGCAAATGCCACCAAAAAAGGACTGAAGATAGTTGCAAGAAGATCTCCATTCCCTGTGCCTGATGGCCCTGCCAAACAGATTAATATGTGACATATTGACTGCAATGGAGGGTGGTGTCTGCCACAAGATAGGAAGCAGCTGTTGTACCGCAACACCCGCCATCAATACCATCAATGGGACACTTACGGAAGCTGTCAAGGAGATATGTATTTTACATTAAAAAATTGTCAAAGAAATGCATGACAACATTCCAGACAAATGGCTCAATTCACTATTTGCTTGAGTGCCAGTGTGGCTAGCGGCAATTTTCAAAATACCTGACGATGTGATTGTCGCAAGAGGAAAGCACGGCATATGATGTCTGCTAATAACATTGATGAAGATGGTAATGAACTAGAAGGACAGCCTCAAATGATGAATGAGCGAGAGGACGGAGTGCATGTGGTTTTTACACCCTGTGTCATGATTCGCCGTTTACGCCCTTTTTGGACTTCCTGGTCCATGGTGCACCACAACATTGGAGCCGCTATCCTCCCAACATGGCCGCCGGCTCAGAAACGTAGCAGTTCCGCATTTACGCAGGAACTCTGGCTTCCTAGAAAATGGGCACGCCCCTGCGGCGCTGCGTGTCTCAACCCTCCCTTTCGAGTTTGCGGCTAGTGTGCTCGCTGTTTCCTTCCTTCTCTGAGAACCTACCACCCGATATTCTTTCCCTTCCTCTTCCTTCTTGAAGTGCTAGCACGGCCTTCGCCTCCGCCTGAGGCCGCGTTTTCCATCCTTCCTGAAAACCACTCGGTACTTCTACGCTCGCTGCAATCTCCCTGTCCTCTGCGAGCTGTGCTGTTCCCTTCCTGGTTCCGCGCATCATCCCAGACATTGACTACCTGATTCTTACCTTCCCGGAACCCTGAACTCCTGTCTCCTCCCGAGACTGCCTACGGAAGACCACCGCCCTTACCTTTATAAATCCCGGACATCCCGCAACGTTGAAAGACCTCCAAAGACGAAGATTTCCAAGGGCAAAAAGTTGAGAACAGGGGCTGAGTGTGACACACCGACCCCAAATGTCAAAGACTATGATGCTTTTTGGGTGGAATGCTCCCTAGTCGGGATTGTCTAATAAATGGGCAAACACTGGAAGGATATGAAGAAGAAGGAGGGGACATGAAAAGGGTAACTAGGTTATGGATGCCGAATGAATTATGTAGGGAGATGCTGGGAAGGAAGGTGTCGCTCAAAAGAAGTTGTTGATTCAGCACCAGACATGGTGCGCACCTACCAGTTGAAATAAATGGGGTGGGCTCGGACACCTGGTTGGGGGAAAACAAGGGTCTCTGGGAGCTGTAGTCAGCCTTCAAATTCATGTCCGGTAGAGTACAAAGGGGAGGAGGTTCTCCTTGTTTATAACATCGATACAAGGGACATGTATGCACAAGAACGAGAGAGGAGAAATCACAGGTAAACGCACATCATGGTGATGCCACAGGTTGGGCTTCACTGTGAAGGCCTGCTTCAAACACATGACCCATGCACCATGGTCTAAGGAGGGGGGATGCTGAAGTCAAGCTGTTCATCTCCAGCAGATCATACTCACTGATACAGCACTAGGCGGTGTAATGAGTCAGTCAAACGGATGCTTGTGGGAGCTGGGGAAGTCAGCCAGACACAGAGAAGCACTTACATAACACCAAGGCAGTCTTCATTGTTTTTTGGTCAGTAGGTATGGGAATGGGGGGTGGAATGGAGCCGTATTCCACAAAGAGCCAATCAGACAGTAAGTTCGGGTGTACCAGGGAAGTAACCCATCCTCAGAGTATCCACTACAGTGCTTATGAAGGTCGCTAACTTGCAGGTGAGTGTGAATGTCTCCCTTCCCACTAGTTCAGGGTGTCTTGTGTTCCTTCTTCTGTGGTGCTGACCAATGGCAGGTTAGTAAAGAACCAGAGGTCAGCACAAATGTGTTTACTATTTGTAAAGTGGTTGCGGGAGGAGTGTGAATCAATGTGGCGCCACATGCGGAGGAGATGAGCAAAGAGAGGGCAGATCTGTTTGCTCCAATAATGTTCTACTAACGTATGTGTAGCTATAGGGGTATGATGTATTTCCACCAGTAAGCTTTGTGGGAACTGCAAACATATGAAGCTTGAAGCACAATTGTTTCCAACACCATGAACATTGTATTAGCAGTATAAAAATGATGTTCGCTGTGTTCGAGTTGGTCAGCTCTCGTCATACAATTCTATTCCACTGTTCTGTTTTATTTGTGCTCGACCAGCTGTAATAAACAGTGTAACTTCTTGCCCGGTGTGCGCTCCATTTTGGACTATTTGTTGTAACTATTCATTACGAGCTTTGGGAGGATCCCTGATACAAAACACAAATCTGAGTTTGTTGTCGGAAACCTGCATAACATTTTTTTCAGGCATTATTGAGACACCTACAATCGCTGCACAAATGTGGATGTGGTGCCTTAGATGGGACTTTATCAACAACCTAGAATTGGTGGGAAAATACCCCTCTCTCCAAGAAGTGGTTATTGAAACACACAGACACACTAGCCAAACCCCAGCCGTATTTATCAAAGTGCCCTTGTCCCATGCTAATGAGATTCTTCTTATTGGAGAGAGTGAATCATTTCCCATGTCATGCTGTCACGGGACCCCATATAAAAATACAGTGAGACAAGAGACTGTGTAGATAGTGCCCCAGAACTAATTCTTGTGAAACTCTTTGACATATACTCAGCGAATGTACACGGTTAACATATGATAGATGTAAATTATTGGGCAAAATAGTATAAAATGTGGACACCATAAATCCACCCATATACCGGCAAATGAAATCACTGATACCACCACTTGCTCAGGTGGTATTACCACTGAAGTTATTACCTCCAGAAGTAATACCATCAGATTACAAGTGGTGGTTTGGCAGTGTAAATCCCTATTTCATGGAGTCCATAGGACTCGATTGGGAATTTTTGCAGGTATTAGCTCTAGCGGTATTACTGGATGGTAATATCACTGATATTTGAAGGTAAAATAGAAGAATTACCAAAGCTTAAAGTTGAAGATAACGCATCCACTTTTACCTCCAAAATTTGATTTGGCAGTATTACCATCTGAGGTACCGGCAAACTTGTTGTTTGGCAGTGCAGGAAAAATGGGGGTAAACGAGATTACCAACACTTTTTTCCCACAACGCCAAACTCATAATGAGCCCCTATGTCTTTCTGGGGTAGGTGCATGCAGGCAAATACTGTTCCGATAATCATAGCTTTGAGAGAACTATGGAATTTGGCGAAAGAAGTAATGAACAAAACTACGCTAACATCATGGCTCATATACATCGAGAGATTGATAGAATGTTGGAACAATGCGAATTAGTAGATTGAGTGATTGGAAATTATTATTTTTTTTAAATGTATTTTAGCCTTTACGTTTTAGTTTGAGATGATTGTATTTTTCTGTTGTGAAAAATATTATATAACGACATGGTATGAAAATAAATGTTTTACTATAACATACCTAATAATAATAAATAAATAAATAAAAGAAAAAAACAAAAGCATTACTGGAAATTGCATTGTTGTTTGACTGTCTGCTTCTGAAGACAGAATGTTCAGAACACAGTCAATACCAGTAGCTATTGACTGCACCCTGATTGGCTGAGAGGAGGTCAATAATGATCTCCAAGTGCTAATTGATATTCTTAAATTGATTTTGAAGATGCTACCTATGGGTAGTGATAGTTTCACACTGCTGTCCCTATCAGCCCTCTATGAGTAATTACAAGATCTACAGTATTACCTTCATAGAGGACTCGGTTGCACTCCTTTAGTTGACTTCAGAAGGGTAGAAAACAAAGTCCTCTTTGCTCCTGTTGTGGCAGACACCTGTGTACAACCAGTAGAACCTACTCAACAGATGCATTTGATATTACTAGTACACAGTCTGCAGGCATACAGTTCACATTCTGAGGCTGAGGGCCTGTGCATGTGGCTAGAATGCACAGTCTCCCAACCCAATTTCACCAAATCCTCTCTTTTAAAATGATCCCCTTCAGTGTCTGTCCAGTGTTCTTACATTGGACACAGGTAAAGATCCTTGGCCTACCTCTCCTCGCCGTTTGTAGAGAGAGAGAACTATGAAGTAACCTTTTGTCTACACTATGTATGTTTTGTACCATTTGGTAAACAACAGAAACACAATAAAATAAAATGAAATACATTAAAAAAAAATTGGGCTACTTAGAGCTTCATTTTACCTACTGACTAATAGCCTGGTGTTTACCTTGAAGACTTTGGTAACTGTGAGTGTGGGTTCGACAGTATGGTAAAAAAAAATACGTAATGGGAAAAGGTGTCTAAACGGGTCTCCTTCCATGCTAAACTAAGGGAATATGTCAGATGATGAAGTCTCACAGGAATCCATAAATCACACCAAAAAAGGGAGATGTGTTTGCAAAGACATTAAGCGAAATTGAATCTGTTTCAGCTACTCCTATATTGAATACAGATCTATTGGAGCGGGAGCATTTAAAAAATGTAATAAATCCAAACTCAAACAAAACTGATACTACAGCTCAAATTCACAGGGAGAGCAATGATATATAACATACCCATCACTGACAGCTCGCTAGTGGGTGTAGTTACTGATGGCTATGCTTTACCTAGTATGGATACATCATTGGTTGGATCAGCGGTTCTTGCTGAACTGCACAGCAGAACGCGCTTATCAAATGGGCCATCAACCCAAGCGGCTAGCTCATGTGGCTTTAGGGAACAAGTCCATTTCCATGCAGCTATTGCGGCAAATTTGAATCAACTAAAGGAAACAAGAAAGAACGAGACAGGGTGGGACACCAAAGAGCCAAAACAAAATGCTAGCTCACCCTTCACATGAGTTACGGTGTAACCCAACCGATGTAATCTACCCTCACTCACCTGTGCTAGAATCTGACCCATGCCCACCTAAACGGTTATCTGACATACCACGCCAACCAAATTCATCTATGCCACTATACCCTCTTGAAGATACCCTAGTGGATCTCAATCAACAGGAATTAAAGAACTTTCCTGTATTAGCAAGGATTCTGAATTTGCTGGATAAAGGGCATGAATATACACACGGGGCAATTGGTGCCCTGAGCCTAGCAACCTCAGAAATCAATTCTAGATTGAGTAAAATCGAGGGCTTTCTGATGGCTCAAGAAAAATGTCACACTTTGTGGGCAGACAAATATGTTAGTGGGAGGCCATTACATGACAATGAGTTGGCGGAGTACGTAGGGGTCTCAAATGCGAATACTACGCCTCCGTCAACTTCGCAATCCACGCAAACCATTTCTTTGGGGAAACCTGATATCATAGAAACAACCCCACGAGTGAGTGTGAATGAGCAAAATACGAATCAGCTTCCCCCTTATACTGAAATTGCTAAATTGCAACATGACAGAATTTTGGTGCAAATTTGGTACCGTGGAGATGATGGGTAGACAACTTGATGGGGATGACGAATTGAAAACTCCTGTCTTGAAAATCTCTCCCGACAGTCCTACGGCCCTAACAGATCTGATTGACCTAAATGATGGTCCCAATCCGAAAGGACCAGTTCCCATTGAAGCCCTGACCAAAGTTGGCAATGATAATCACTCAACCTTTTTTATGTCTCGTAAAGCAAAAAAACTTCATGCAAGAGCATTGAAGAGGCAGATTAACACAAGTGCCCAACATGCCAGCACACAATTGCAGTGTAAAACCACAAATAATAACAACAAAAAAACCAAAAAAACCCAGGATATACACATTAACATACAGAAAAAAAAATGATGACATGAAAGTAAAGGACGAAACGATTATTGATATAACCCAGCTTAATATCGAAAGTCAGGTTCTTTTGGGCATTGATGAGAGTAACGAAAACGCAAACTCATCAACAATCTTATCAAAGGGGAAAAAGTTCAGGGAGAAGAAGTAGATACTACTGATCAAATCAAAGAGAGTGGTATAACACCAACTCCTCTCTTGACACAAACACAGTTACAACGGTTCTTTGAAAAAATGGATAAGAAAATATCTTCTATATCCCTACATCCATAAGACCCTGTAACTAATACTGATGGCTCTACTTCTCTGACTAATGAATTAAAGGGCAGTGAGATCACCCAAGGGCGAAGTGTTGACAAAGAAAAGGTGCACCCACAGGGATCGGGGGTTGATAATTCACACGTATCGCCTGCTTGTCAAAATGTGTGCGAAAAAGAGCACCTTACCAATGCTAATCCTGAATTTGATGGACAGGGAGTCGAGAGAGCCCCAAACTATAAAGAAGTTTCACCTGAAATGAAATTGGTCATGGGTTGGACCGTAGATTCAACAAAAGTCGATAAACCAAACTTAAACCTTGCCTCATTAATGAGAGTATTCCATCAAATACCAGCCCTGCGTAACTTGGTCTCTAACGATATAGATTGGATCAGACTCCCATATGTCCCTAATTGTAGGATGCTCTGCAAATACCAATCTACAATAATTGCTTCATTAATATGGAAATACAAAAAAGATTTTCAGATCCTCGGGTATGATATGTACTACTCGATGGAAGATGCGACATGTTTTGTTGAATATCATGCCCCATCGACTCAAAGTGACGCCAGTACAGATTTACGAGACACCCAGTTCGCAAGTATGCATGAAAAAATTAGATTACAATCAGAATCAGTTGCACAAATTGTAACGAGTCTTGCCTGGCTGGAACCTCTAATGTAAACACTAATTGGTGATCTGCCTGAAAAGGGAAAGCTATAAAATAATGCACTCGTGATAAACTCATGGAATTGCTGTGGGTTTAAAAATCTAAAACTATGGTTTCAGCAGATCCAATATGGTAATTTACCGGCTGTAATCATAGTGCAAGAAACCATGGCACTCCAGAACATTTACTTAGAAGGCTACATGGCCTTCTGTGCCCATGCTCTGAAAGGTACTTTTGGGCGTCCATCCGGGGGGCTGGCTATATTTGTGAAACACAGTTATAGTGTAAATATACGCCAAGTGTTTACTTCAACAGACATTCTTGCCATTGAACTTTACTCAAGTGCTCAAATGTATTCACATATGCTAATCATTTCACTTTACTGGAATCTGACTGTCATCCCGGTAGACAGCATGATCGACAAACTAAATAATGTGATTACAGATACTGTTGCAAACTTTCCAAACATGCAAATCATTGTAGGTGGTGATTTCAATTCGAACCTCACTACAACGACTGTGCGGCCAGAAATATCAAGTTATCGTTATGCTATGTCCTCATATGAAAGGGGTCAATTTCAGGTAAATGAATCTTTGAAGCATCTCTTGTTATATTGTGCGCATTTTGCAAAGGAAAGGCTAAGATACATAGGGAAATATGTGGATGAACCTGTTACTTACAAATTGGAATTGTTGTGGACACAATGTATGTGGGGATATAGGCAATCACTGATTATCGATCTGTGTCATCTTCTATCTGTGATAGACTTGAATATGGGAAACCTCAAAACCTGAATTGGCTACAATGAATGTATATGAAGTGAACCAATGAATTAATAGGTCTTTGTCTTGGATACTGTTATTTTTAAGTGGCATTGTTATTGTTCCGACTTATGTTAATATGATCTATTTCATTGTTCTCTTATGTTATTGTCCTTGTTTGTTTTTATAATCTTTTCTTCTTCTTTGTATTTTTTATAAATTGTTTTAAACTGTGTTTTAAAGATATTTTATATCGTAAAACAACAATAAAAATAAAAATAAAAATAAAAAAAAATTCAAAAGGGAACTGGCAGACCTGGATACGTGCTGGCACATCCACATACATCACAATGTACTCAGTTAAGCACACATTTTATACACCCTGGAGAGGTTGGAATGGTGCTGTTAGATTCTCGTTAGACCTATTGATCACTCGCCTGGACACCAGCTCCCATATCGAGAGAAAGGGGGGCATTGTACATTGGCTGATATTTCAAATGTCGATGACAAGTACTGCATGCAGCTTCAGAATATAAAATATATATCAAACACAGTAGGAGAAAATTACTAGTGTGTTCAAAGACACCAGACCCCAGAAATGTTACATCAAAAGTCAACGGATTCCAGCTTTGAGTTTAGGTGCAGTATGAACAGCATGGTCATCGTTGGAAGTTTTGATCTAGTTTCATAATCAAACAAGAAGCATGAGCCCCATCTAGCACTAATAATAGTTGTGAAAATTCTCATGTATGTACTGATTAATTGGTCTATGAACTTGGACTGGATGCACAGAAAGAGAAGGGGTCACATGCTTAGAAGCAGTACATGTGGTGTGATTGAACCCCAAACATTAAGTCAACAAGAAACAACACACAAACAGTTTATTTCCTTCATAATGTACATTCGAAATGTTTCTACAAACAGTAAACGTAGTTGTGAAGAAACATGTGTAACTCAAAGAGTTGTGCAGACTGCTGGCACTAAAATCAAGTAACACACAACATGGGTTAACATTTAAAACTCAGCAAAAATGCGCTCATGAAGGGAGGTGGAATGCTGATTAGTGATTAGTAAACTAAGCCTCCGACATATGACTAAAATCAAATGTAGGGTTCCAACAACTAGGAAGGTTATATATGTCAAAGCAGTTACAGGATATCCAGCCACAGATTTTTCATTGCCTGACATATCAAACATTATACTTTGAAACTACACTTGAAACATGTCACAATAAGTACACAAAAGAGCCACAGCTTGTATGCACAATTACCCACGCGCTTCCTGTGGAAGGGCTGTTGTGAAAGGGCTGTCTACGGCTGTGCATGTTTCTCGTCTGCTTTCCTGTCTGCTATTGCCACATGAAAACATTGCTACATCTTGGAAACTGTTCAGGAAATATTCAAAGTCCCTTTGAAATTGCTCAAGAAATGTTCTAAGTGTTTTTGTTACTGCCCATTTGGCCCAGAATTCTCAAAGAACAGGAAATTTGCGCTTCATGCGCACGCGCTTCCTCTGGAAGGGCTGTTGTGAAAGGGCTGTCTACGGCTGTGCATGCTGCTCGTCTGCCTTCCTGTCTGCTATTGCCACATGAAAACATTGCTACGGTATGGACTTACACTTGGCGAACAGACTTGCTGAATTCACTTGAGAGACTTGCAAACAGCACTTTCTGAGCTAACTACGTTTTTTCGTTTTTTTTTCACTAGTCTTGGAAACTGTTCAGGAAATGTTCAAAGTCCCTTTGAAGTGCCTCAAGAAATTTTCTAAGTGTTTTTGTTACTGCCCATTTGGCCCAGAATTCTCAAAGAACATGAAATTCGGGCTTCATGTGCATGCGGTTCCTGTGGAAGGGCTGTTGTGAAAGGGCTGTCTACGGCTGTCTTGGGCTGAACGGGGTGTAGGAGGCCCAAGACATTGCCGTGTGCAGGTATTTCTTCTGATTTTATTGATTACCTGCTTTCATATGCCATCAAGCACTACGTGACTTTTATGGTATTTTTGTTTTGACCGCTTGTTGCTAAATGCTTTGATTTCACTGTTAAGCGCCAAATATATTTTGCCTTAAACGAGCTGTTAGTGTGATAGCAACATCTCTTCAGTGCTAATTTCCTATCATTTAATTTCGTACCCTCCGATAACAAGATTACCAACAACTGACCAGTGTTAACACTTGAAAGAGGCAAAGATGTACACTTTAACCACTGACATGCCATTACCGCGAAATACACTAAAGGCACGAAAACAGCTCACACCATTACCGGTGAAGCGAATTACCAAGAAAGTGATTACCTTAACACCGGTATCTAGCAAGCCGGCGTCTTCATTAGACATTAGAAATGTTTGTCCTACGAAAAGCAATCCTCAACCACTGAATGCTGACATAGTAACAACGGCAAAGCAACAAGCAGTGCAAACGCGTCAAGACCATCAATCATTTCACCTACCTGAGACTGCTTTAGCCAACTTCACTGAGATCAAGTCGAACTTTGTACGAGTGAGGGAACGCCTAGCCCAATTAGAGTCAAGCGCAGCTACACCCCACGTAAGGATCCCAGGTTCAAAATTCAAATGAGAGCTTCTACCCATTCAATTGAAGACTCCTTATCAATAAATGAAAGCATAGGGCCTCATTACACGGACGGTAAGGGTTAACGGTCACCGTTAATGGCAACGGTGACCGTTAACCCTTACCGCTGTACTACGAGGTCCCTTAGCGGGTTGGTGCTTTAACGCCTGCTTTTTGCAGGCGTTAAAAACCAACCCGCTAAGGGACCTCGGAGCTAATTACGACACCGCAAAATTGCAGTGCCGTAATTAGCGCCTTCCCCATTCCCATAGAGTCCTATGGGGCAGAAATGGGAATGGGGAAGGGCAATGGCGGAAGGGGGATTTACCGCCCCACCAACCTTGGAATGGGGCGGTAAATCCCCTTTCCGCCAAGGCGGTGCCGGTATTTTACTGGCATGAGCCATGGCGCTAATAGCGCCATGGCTCACCGCCTTCCGTGTAATGAGGCCCATAGACTGAATCCTCCAGGGAAAGTGGAAAGCCTGTTACAATAGATCTGGTACATTCGCCTTCATTGGATATTTCAATACATGCAAGTTTCAGAGAGCATATTGACACCCAGATCCCTTCACGCTTTCCATTTTAATTCAAACAGGATGCAAGTGTTTCACCAGTAGTATCCATTTATTCGGCCACTTCTACTCCAAGGTAGTCAACTGGTCTGCCATCTCATAAAGAACAAGGCAAACATCAATCGCTGCTAAAGATTATACTGTCCACAATTAATGTGGCCATAATCAGTCTGGGAAGACTGTTTACCACATTAGATGACAAATTAACACTGCAAGCAACTCAAACAAATCAAATCATAGAATGGATTACTAAAAGCGAACAACAAGAAAGACCAATTACAATGGCTTCAACAGCACCTATCATTCCAACTGATCTTTCGCAATGTCAACCAAAGCAACCAACTTCATTTGAGCCTGCATTGCCAGTGTTTGCAGAAGTGATCCGGCCAGTGATAGAGGAACTGAAGCCACCAGAGGAAACCCAAAAGTCGAGTGCGAGAAATGTTCCATCTTCCACTGCAACAGAACCAATAAAGTTACAACCTTATGACATCTTTTCAGTGGACCACGCAACAAACTCTGGGCCTCATTACAACTCAGGCGTTAAGGGTTAACGCTGTCGTTAACCCTTAACGCCTGATTCCAATTTTAACGGCTGCTTTTAGCAGGCGTTAAAATCCATGGCGCTAAACCACCTTGGTGCTAATTACGGCACCGTAATTTACGGTGCCGTAATTAGCGCCTTCCCCACTCCCATTATGCCCTATGGGGCAAAAATGGGAATGGGGAAGGGTAAATGGGAAATGGGGATTTACCGCCCCACTCACCTTGGAATGGGGCGGTAAATCCGCCATCCACCATGGTGTAAACATAGTTTACACCATGGTGGTAAAGTTGGTGTACTTACCGCCTGGGTCGTAATGACCCCATCTGTGTCTGGACCAGAGAGGGGGTACAAATCAACAACAAATGCAAAATCAATCCAAACCAAAAAATCAAAAAACATCAACCTGACAGGAAGAAATACTTTGTCTTCAACCAGTCAATTTATTAAGAAACTGACCATAGCGCAAAAACTGAATGCTAGTCAAGTGGTAATCATTAAATACAAAAATATGAGGAAAACACCTCAGCCTCATGGAACTGAGCCTACTGTAACGGTCCATCCCCCTCTGGAAGATTTAATCTCAGCAATTGAAACTCAGAAAAATCTGGCGGCAGCAACAGCCAGTCATAAGTTGAATTCTCAAACAGTTTTATACGTGAAGAAACAGAAAGGTGGGAAAACAAATATAAAAGATGTTAATCAGGAAGACCGTCTTGACCAAGATGCCCGCAGCAAAGTAATCTGTGATGCGGTTGACGCCTATCTGGCTTCCCAGATCAATGGAAATCCACCCTACACACCGAAATCCAGTGTGAGTCCTAACAACAAAACAGCTCCAAATATGATAAATAATCCTTGCGGATGTAATCACCAATTGGATTGCCCAATATCGGGCTACAGAGAACGGAAGGAAACTATCAACTAGTCATAACAAAAAAGAAAATGGCAAAAAATAAGGAAACAAAAGCAATGCCTGTGCAACATGATGGAAACCAGAATCAACAGGCCAGCAAGATGAAAATGGCGCATCATACAGTAATTATGAAGTGCCGTGCAGCGCCATTTAAGCAGTTCACACTTTGTTGTGCTAACATCCTGAGCATATTTAAATACACTACTTTCCTAGGAGATGTCACTACAGTGGACATAGCGCAAGTGGAATTTCCCAACCTCTACGAGCCGGAAACAGTTAGATATGGATCCCATCAGGCTTGGTCTCCAATGCTATTTGGATGGCCAGGGTCGAATAGTTTAATTTGGGCTTTATTATTCAACAAGATCCTCAGAATGTGTCAACCAACTCGGCTATTAAACCAACCGTGGAAAAATATATACCAATATGCCGGAATTTGGCCCTGCAGTTGTCCGATCTGGCAAATCAAGCATAACTATCACGTAAGTTGGACCCGCCTAAGGTGATTCACCACATTAAACTGGCCAGTTGGAACACCTGCAGGCACGCACACTTTGAGACATCCCTCGGATCTAAACTTGCCGATTGTGACATATTGGTACTGCAAGAAACCTGGCTAACACAGGTACCATCTTAGAATGACCATAGTATTCTCCTACATCCAGCTATTGCTGCAACAAAGGGTTGACCGATGTCTGGCTTAATGGTAGCGGTAAAAATAACCTCAGGATTCACCATTCAAGCCTGGGCAGAACCAAATGATTTCTTACAACTTGTTAAAATCTGTCACCACCAGCAAGTAATAGCCTTAATTAATATCTATAGGAATCTAAGTGGAATAACAGGTGCCAAATTATTTCACGACCGTAAACACCTATTAGACTTGGTGGCTGTAGACAGACTTGTTACCAACATTGTATTAGCAGGAGACCTAAATCTATGCTGCCTGGATGAATCCGCACATAACCGAAATAACTCGGCCACTTGGTCCTCTTTAATGACAGAAAGAGGTCTAGTTATGGAGAATGGATCTCTTCCCAGTGACATTCCTGCAAGTTCCACTTGATCCAGAGGCACTACAAAAAGTACAATCGATTTTGTATATTGACAGAAGTTTATATAATCAAGCAACCAATTTTCAAATTATCGAGCAACAATTTAGTGACCATAAAATATTAATTTTAACCTGGAACTGGGATTGTAATAAAATACAACCAAGTCAAATGTTTCAAGCAAATCTGACGGTTAATAATAGGAAGACACAACTTCATTGGAATGAGCAACAACTATTAACGTTGAACTCTATCTTGTTAAAAAATCTAGCAACTTGTAGAAATAGCCAATATTTGTCAGCCCTTGCACTATTCAAGATGACTAGTAAACCAATCTTAAACACAAGAGGGTAACATAAACAGCCCTTTGACTTGGAACAAAAGATCAAAAGAAATGAGTTACGAAGAAATAAAAAAGCTATTCTTAGACTACCAAAGGATGCTAGATTAAAGGCTCTCAAAACAATCAAATGCCAATTTGAAATTGGATCTGAAGCCGACAAGCAATGATATTCCAACAAGAGGGTGAAAGCATGTTAAGAGCTCTGAATTCCAAAAGCACAGCCATAATTTGGAGCATGATAAACAACATTGCTGGGAACACTCAAATAGCAGCCCAAACAAACAGTGTGTCTGATTTACAATGGACTGAACATTTCAGAAAGCTTTATAAAACTGATGAACAGAATATCATACCACCATCGTGCACTGTCTGTCCGAGGTGGCATATTTAGGGGTCCTTTAAAGACATAGAACATTTTATTAAGATCTCAAGCAGTTCTCGAGCACCGGGGCCGGATGGCCTAAGTAATGCCACACTCAAAGCCAATCTTGGCATTTGGACCATAATATTACACAACATCTTTACCAATGTTTTTGAGACTATATCTATACCGAAGTCCTGGCGCTCATCGATAGTTATACCGATCTATAAGAGTGGAGATCGCTCATCACCGCAAAATTATAGACCTATTTCATTAGTAGATGTCATGGGTAATATCTTTTCCCGTTTCATTCTGCAAGAATTTAATCGTTGGACTAAACAAGAAAAGAAACGAGATCCACATCAGACAGGGTTTGTGGCAGGGATGGTCACTGCCATTAATCTCATGTCACTCAATGCGATTAAATACAAGCATAATAGGTCAAAGAAACCTCTCTACTTGGCGTACATTAATCTCCACGCAGCCTTCGGTTCAATTTCACGAGACCTATTAATTAAGAAATTACAAAAAGCATAATGTCCAGATACCATCCTAGACATTATTCATGAGCTTCATTCCGACACCATAATGCAATTTCGTTTGAATATTGAGGGCACTCTTTCGGAGCCAATAAAGGTCAATAGAGGGCTGAGGCAGGGCTGTATCCTTGCCTCAGCCCTATTTAACTTTTTCTTGTTTGATATGCCAGAGATATTTGTTAATGTGAACACTGATGCTCCAAGGCTGGATCTCGAGAAAGTCACAATGTTGTTATATGCTGTTGACCTGATATTAATGTCCAAGACGCCGATCGGGCTGCAAAATTCTTTGGAAGCACTGGCAACTTATATGAGGTCCAACCAGTTTATAATCAACATTGCTAAATCCAAAATTATGATCTGTAATGTGCACAGATGTAGATCTAACTAACATCATTGGAAATTGCAAGAGTCAGAGCTAGAAGTTCTAGTACAGTATACGTATTTGGGCATGAGAATTGACAACAAACACTCTCATGAAGCCCATTTAGAAATGTTACACTCGAGAGTTACAACTGCCATTTCACAAACAAAAGTGATTCTCCACAAATATGGCACATTCTCTATATATTCGGCCATAACATACTATAACCAAAAAACAACTCCCATTCTTCTTTATGGGCTTGAAACATGGCTCCTGTCGATGAACAATACTTTACACAAAATGGAAGGAAAATATTGGAGATCAGTCCTAAACTTGCCTCAATGTGCCCCAGTTGTGTTTGTGCGCCACAAGCTTGGTTAATTATCTTTAACAATTAAACACCAATGGCGACAGTGCGCACTACTGAGGAAATGCATAATGACGGACAATCCAGATACTCTACTTGCATCTCTGTTGTTTTTTATGTTGCAATCAAATTGTACTTTTGCCAATAAATGGGAAACAGCAGTTTTCGGGATATGGCAGCGGCAGACCTACCATTACATATTCTGTTGGAGGATCCGACCAGAGCCAAGAAGAAACTATATCTTTATGATTGGATAAAGACAAGAGAACAGTGTTGTACATATAAAGATTTTAGTTCCAATCCATTCACAATGAAAAGGTTTGGACAATGTGAACCATATTTGACTTGTTATCCCTCAGTAGCACTGCAATCAGCCATCATACGCTTTAGATATAACCTCTGGTTAACACAAGAAGTAATGGTTAAACGTAAACTCATTGCTAGTTCAGTTAACTTTTGCCAATTTTGTAAAAGTGCAAAATACAAAGAATCTCTTAGACACATCATGCTAGAGTGCGTTGAACTGTCTGCCATCAGAGAAATGTATCTATCAAAACATTACATCCAGTTTACCACTCTGAATGCCGATGGAAAATGGAATTTATTCTTTTCTGCCAATCGCATGTCAATTCATATAGCAATCAAAAACATTTTAGACAAAGTGTTTGAGGTGACACAAGCTCAAGAGTCAATAAGATTTTTTTTTGTTTTGTTGTTCTGTATGATTTCCATGTTATGATGCAGTGCGCTGTGGATAATTGTATAAAAATGTAATAATATGTATGTTTGCTAAACTGTTTTCCGTTATCTTAAATTTTGTATTAGGTTTTAGATACAAATATTGTAAAGCTGATTGTTTCAGCTATGTACAATAAAAAAAATATAATTAAAAAAAACAATTACCCACACCTGCACTACAACCCAGCGGAGTGGTTTTTCAATCATTAATGTAAAACATTTGGAAATTAGAAATTAGATATTTTTCACCTCTATGGTGGTGGAATTGTATTTATTTTTGTATTTTATTTTATTTATATAGCAGAGGGGGTCTTCAACCCTTGGCTTTCCAGATGTTTTGGACTACAACCTCGGGGTCATCTTCGACTCCACACTCTCCTTCTCTCCTCATTTACTGACGTCTCTAAGAAGTCTCACTACCAGCTGCACCTCCTCAGAGGTATTCTTCCCCTCCTCTCCTTCCCCCAGAAGCTCACGGTCTCCAGAGCCCTGGTTCTCTCTAAGCTGGACTACTGTAACAGCCTCTATCTTAATCTGCCTGCCTCTACTCTCCGCCCTCTGCAACTCATCCAGAACAGGACTGCGAGACTTGTCCTTGGCCTCAAGCCCAGGGACCGTATCTCTCCAGGACTGAAATCTCTACACTGGCTCCCTGTGGCTGCGAGGATTAAGTTCAAAACCCTCTGCATTGTCCACAAGGCCTTCTGGGGCCTGGGCCTAAATACCTTCAACTCTCTCTTCCTAAATATCTTCCTTCCCGAGCCCTTCGCTCATCTGTCTCCAACTCCCTCAGGGTCAGCTGCTTCTCGAAGCAACGAGCTGGGGGTAGATCTCTCTCTGCGGCAGGGGCCTCCCTCTGGAACAGCCTTCCTGCCTCCCTGAAACTTGAGGAGAACCATCTTCGGTTCCGGAAGCACCTCAAAACCTTCCTCTTTGCTTCTGCTTTCTCTCTCCCTCTCCCCTGCTAATTCTTCACTGAAACTGCACCTGGGCCACTCTCACCGACCTCGGTCCTTGGCCCAGCCACTCTCCACTTGCACTGCCTCCCTGGCAACCCCAGCACTGAGGGACTGTCTCTGCATCCCTTACAGCCCCCCCTCCCAGCACTTGTCTGCACCTACCTTGCACTTGCCACCAGCTGGCCCTATTTATTATTTATTTTTTATTCTACTTACCCTGTTCAGCACTTCCCCCTCTCCCCTTCCACTTTTCCCTTCCCCCTACCCCTGCACTTGCGCGATCTGAATGACACCTGGCCTAGTAGGATCGTTGTCTGTCTTCCCCCCTGTTTCCCCCTCCCTGCCTCGTCGAGCCTTGAAACACTTGTGTATAGGCGCGTTACAAATGCCATATCATATCATATCATATCATATCACCCCTAAGCAGCATAGTGAATAGCTAGATAGCATGGGAATTATATTCCAAATCTTCTGGAGATCCAAAGGTTGCAGACCCCAAAATAGCACCTAACAGCTAAGCGCTTCACAGAGATCAAAAACGGTACAACAAAAGGAGAAGATAGGACATAATCAGTGAGCAAGTGCCCTTTCGGTCGAATTTTTAAGAGAGAGAAGGAGGTCAGATACCGAGTAGGGAGAAGGAGGGCATTCCAGTGCTTAGGGGCAAGGAGGAAGAAGGTGCAGGAGCAAGAAGTGACACCGGGTGGATGGGGAGCAACCAGAAGGAAAAGAGACCAAACAGAGAATCGAGAACAAAAACCATCTTTCAAAAATTAACCACCGGAGAGACTGCAAACGTATCTGAAATGGAATCGTACAGGGAGAGAGTGCAGAGAATTTGGATAGAGGAATGGTATATTCAGTAGAGAGAGGCAAGTTCAGTGGCTGGAAGGCCAAATAATAAGCAAGAAAAGTAAAATAGATGAGAAAGGCCTAAAGATAACATTTTAAGTTGGGCAGTATGAAACGTTAAGAACCATCTGCCTTTGCAGATGTTAAATAGTTGATATCAACAGAGTGGGAGATGGAGACAATGTGGGAGGAGACAAAGAAAGAGGAGTGCAACATTACTTTAAGGTTACGATCCAAAGTAGAGATGGTAAGTAAAGAAGGAGGCAATGATACAAGAGAGGGGCATGAAGGGGAAGAAATGGTAGAGGCAGGAAAAGAGAGGACTTCCGTTTTTGAAGGGTTAAGGTGGAAATAGTGAGAGGACATCCACGTCTGAATAGATAGTAGACCGGCAGAAAGAAAGGTGTGGATAAAGTCAGAGAAGGACAGGAAAATCTGTGAGTCGTCTGCATAAAAATGGTAAGAAAAACCACAGGAAGAAATGATAGAACCAATAGAAAAAGTGAACAGAGAACAATGAGGGAATAAGGCACAAAACTTTGAGCAAAGACCTTGAAGGATAGACCGGCCAGCAAACACAACATGTGTGATTAGAGATATAGGATTTAAACCATTTCAGCACAAAATCCATTAAACCAAGATGGAATGGTGGAATGGTGCAATGAGCAGGGTATGTTCTTCAGGGATGTTTATTAGAAGGAGAAGATTCCAAACACCAAAAGTCAAGAAGCACCAAAATAAAGGGAATGTCCAAGAAGCCTCAATAAAAATAACAGTCTTTACTACAAACAACTATTCACTAAACACAACGAGCAACCACCCCTGCAAGAGCAAAGCACATAGTAGTACAGGTTGAATACACACTATAGCCAGGAGGGATGGCAACAGTAGTTAAAAAGATGAACAAAAAGAGAAACACAAAACAATAATTGTTAATTAAATATGCATTGAAATATCTTTCAGCAAAGATGACAACAGGGTCCTAGCTGGTATTTAAGAGCCAGAAAATCCCTACTCCATGATCGTACAGTTTTGCTCTGCTAGTCCTTGCCTAAAGAATCCCCAGCACTTACCTTTAGAATTAATAGCACTTTCACATCCTCCAGCTCACTCTAGCCATTTATGTTAACCTCAAACCATCCCTATTTGGGCTTGCTTCCAAAAGGTTACCCTACTTGTACCAGTTTTGTCTCACAATGCTTATTAATAATTATAAGGTTAGCAATTTAAATCATTGTTACTTGTTTACCATAGGAAAAGAAAAAGGTTTGTTTTCCCAACTATGAAAACGCACCTTATCAGTCTCATTAATATCATAGGCCTGTTACCTACCCCATGCCCAACTATACATTCATGGTTGTTTGGAATTTATTTAAATTCCCTCCTCATCTGATACTGTGTAATGCCTGCATCACTGGCACTTTGAAGCAGTAACCCTATGAGGTGGTGTGAAGGAGGCTAGGGGACACGGCAGGTTAGAGGAGAATTATTTATTTAAACAAGCCCAACCCGGAGGCAGTACACTGCTCACTGCCCGTTCATCCTCACCAACCGTCTCTGCTGTCACGCAACCCTGAAGATAGAATCATAACAAGGAGTCGCATGACAGCACGAGACACAAGCTAGAATACTGATCTCTACACTTTTCCCTCTCCAAGGAGCAAAATGAGAAAACATAAACATACAACCACAACAACTATGTAAATTGTAAACTGTAAAAATTAACCTAACAAAAAATACACATCTAAAAAAACAACTAAATACAAAGAAATATTATAAAACAGTAAAGACTGTGCTTGTAGAATTTAAACCCAAAATTGCATTCGTAGAATCAGCCAACCCCGGAAAATTGCAATATGTGTAAATTCACCCAATATACATACTGTAAATGACACTTCTTCATATACATAGTCACTCAACCAAGCAGGCTTTGATCTTGTCCTTTGTGTGCCCCCAGCAGAACTATCATGCCTATTGACACCATTCCCACTCTTACTGTCTGGTCGTAAACCTCCTAGTTCACCATCATATTTCATATCCCACCCCTAGCAAGTCTTTCTTTTGACCATACTTCTCCTCCTTCTAGAATGACCACACTCTTCCTCACCACACAAATCATCTTCGGATCCAGAAATGTACTCTCCACACATTTATTTACCGACCTGGGATTTTTGACATAGACCATATCACCAATCGACCACTCTCGATCCTTCACTCTGTCTCTTGTGTCAAACAGTTCCTTATTTTTCTCCTGACTCATGGCAATATGCCTCATAATCCGGTCCCTATCTACCTGAACAACGTTCGCCATTCCCAGCCACCCTAGGCAAAGTCTCGTCCCAGGTTCTCTCCCCTTAATAGACACAAAAGGAAAGACGCCTGTTATTGAATGCGGCGTTGTTACATAGTTCCATGTCAACATGTTCAACACATCTCTCCATGGCGGTTTTAACTTCATTGCCATTTGTATCCCCCCTTTCAAATACCTGTGCACTCTCTCTACAAGGCCGTTAGCCCTCGGATGGTACAACACCATTCTAATGTGTTTTATACCATAACTACTAAAAAATGTCCTCATTGCTTCTGATACAAATTGCACCCCATTATCTGACACCATTTCAGTGGGTACACCTTCCTTAAGAAAAACTTTCTCCAGAAACATAATTAAATCCTTGGCACTGACTTCCTTGACAGGGACCCACTCTATCCATTTCGAATGAAAATCCAACACTACAAATAAAAACTTCAAACCTTCACCTAACCCCGAAATCGGGCCCATGATATCTACTACTAACTTGGTCCATGGTTGATCAGGAATAACATTAGGGATTAACAGTGTCTCTCTTGTGACCTTGCTCTTATCACTTGTCTGACACGCCATACAGTTCTTTACATACTTTTCCACCATTTTGTCAATACCTGGCCACCAATAACTTTGCCTTAGTTTTCTTTTCATGGCTCCTTCCCCTGGCTGCCCCTGGTGTGGAAGTTCAACTAATGTGGTCCTAATTGTCACAGGAGAAACCACACAACGTCCCCTCCTTAACCGGTCCTCAAGAATATTCAAATCATCTTTGATCTCCCACCAGACATCAAACTTCCTGTCCAACAATTTCTTATCTGGCCATCCCTTTACTGTCCACTCTTTGATCAATTTAAGGTTATTGTCCAAACCTTCTTCATGTAACCAGTTTTCCTGACCTACAGCACCATCCACCTCCGCTACTACCGACTCTTCCTCTTCCACACTCTTGACATCTACTTCCCCTCCTACTTGTAGCCTGGATAGGCAATCTGCCACCACATTTTTCTTTCCAGGTAGGTAACTGACCTCAAAATTATAATTTTGAAGCCCTAAACTCCACCGGCTAATCCTGGGGGACCCCAAAGCCCATCTTCCACTTTCAAACAATTGTACCATAGGTTTATATTCCGATCTGACAACTAACTTTCTGCCCCACTAAAAATACTTAAAGTGATCAACCGCCCAAGACATGCTAAAGTTTCTCACTCAATCACTGAGTACTTACATTCTGCATCCCTTAGTGCCCTTGAAGCAAACACTATGACTCTTTCATTATTGTTCTTATCATATTGTACCAGAGAAGCACCCAAACCCAAAGCACTCGCATCCACAACTAGAACATTCTCGTCTTTGGGATCAAACCTACCAATCAAGGGTGCTTTGCTCACTCCTTCTTTAATGTTCTCATATGTTTCACCACACTCCGGAGACCACACAAACTTTGAACGTTTTTTCAGTAACATCCTTAGAGGCACGGAAAGCATTGCAAAATCCTTAACAAATTTATGATAGTATTCGGCTAATCTTAAAAAAGACCTCACTTGGTCTTTATCGGTCGGCACTGGCACACACCTCACAGCCTCCACCAAACACCTCTTAGGCGGCACCCCTTCCTTATCAATCTCATGCCCACGATACTCCTCCCTAGCAGTACACTGCTCACTGCCCATTCATCCTCACCAACCATCTCTGCTGTCACGCGACCCTGAAGATAGAATCATAACAAGGAGTCGCATGACAGCACGAGACACAAGCTAGAATACTGATCGCTACATGGTGCCTTACAAAACACCATTTTAAAATATATATCTTATTTTTTTTAGATACACGTGCTCACCTAGAAAAACATATAACAGAAACACATGGGTGTATAAAGGTAGGGCCAAGGGAGTAGAGTTCCTAGGGTGTCTGGAATGCGGAACCTGGCCTGGTCGTTCTCTACCTCATCACTTTGAGGTCTTGATAGCAGTGAAGCTGACAGCACTTTCTTTCTGTCTGAACTGTGGATGTATATGAGGTGATAGCATATGGAGCGGTAGCCATATCCATGTTAAAAGAGGTGGAGAGAGACAGATTCTTATTGGGTGGCACACACAGAACCCATTACGTTTGTGCGTCTGTTACCTCAGGCTTTGCTTCGTGCTCAGAAACTACCTGAAGCGTCATAAAGCAGTCCATTGTCCTCCCTAGTTCTAAACTGGCTGGATCTGTTGGACATGAGCCATGTCCTTGCTCTGGTAGCTTCAGAGGGGATGGAGCATGATAGCCCATTTTAATCTCATATGCATCAAACGTTCTACATTGACTTCGGTGAAGAGGGAAATGGGGGACTAAATAAAAGGCAGCATAGGACAAAAAGCTGGTGGTGTATGGTGCTTAGTATCATGAAAAGAGATGTTCAGTGCTGAATTTCATATGGGTGATTCCCAATCTCTTCTTCAAAAGAAATCCCACCCGCCCTCACTGTCATTTCATTGCTTACGTTCATATTTTCACGTATTTATTCAGGAAATGAACTCTCACTCCCACAGTAGGAAGCGCCGTTTATTTTTTTTGGCACAAGAACAGGCTGGTTGTTGAAGGTCAGAAAACCTACAGAAGCCCAAAAAAGCACGCCTTGGATAGGGCCAGGAAGGGCACGCTGGGATAGGGCAAGGAAGGGCACGCTGAGATAGGGCAAGGATGAGCACGCTGGGATAAGGCAAGGATGAGCACTCTGGGATAGGGCAAGGAAGGGCACGCTGGGATAGGGCAAGGAAGGGCACGCCTTGGATAGGGCAAGGAAGGGCACGCTGGGATAGGGCAAGGAAGGGCACGCCTTGGATAGGGCAAGGAAGGGCACGCTGGGATAGGGCAAGGAAGGGCACGCTGGGATAGGGCAAGGATGAGCACGCTGGGATAAGGCAAGGATGAGCACGCTGGGATAGGGCAACAAAGGGCACGCTGGAATAGGGCAAGGAAAGGCATGCTGGGATAGGGCAAGGAAGGGCATGAATTGGATAGGACAAGGAAGGGCACGCTGGGATAGGGCAAGGAAGGGCATGCCTTGGATAGGTCAAGGAAGGGCACACTGGGATAGGGCAAGGAAAGGCAGGCTGGGATAGGGCAAGGAAGGGCACGTATGGATAGGGCATGGAAGGGTACGCTCGGATAGGGCAAGGAAGCGCACTCTGGGATAGGGCAAGGAAGGGCATGTTGGGATAGGACAAGGAAGGGCTAAAAATGTGACCATAAATGCAGGGGACTGATATGCCCAGTTGATAATGATGGTACGAATGTTGGACAGGGTCTGGTGGATAAAATGGGGAAGCATGCAAAGCAAGTGCGGGAGGAACTGTTTATGGCAGTGGCATTCAAACCTTCTTATGCTGAACCCCACTTGAATACAAATCTTGTTGCCAAGAACCCCCTTGAGTAAAGGTTTTGTTGCCGGCCCCCCCAGATGCGTTTTCTGTTTATATTTTCTGTTAAAAACAGTGACACCCTTCTAGCCCCCTAGGGGAACCAGCCCCACAGTTTGAAGACCACTGGTTTATGGGCAGAGGTAAGGTTTCGGATGCCATGTGTGTTGTTTGATCAAAAAGACATATCCGCGATGTGCCCAATGAAATCTAAAAGCAAAGATGGCTTGAAATGGCACTCCCTTCTGTACCTTTAATAGCAGTGTCTGTGGGCCTGATGCACCGTCCACTACAAGGACATCAGAAGGTTGATTTGCGTAAACCGGGTGATATTCTCTTGAAGCGATTATAAAGGGCTGTTTAGAGTTTCAGTGAATTAAATGCCTGTCAAAATGACATACCAAAAGTGAATCAGGGAATCACATTTCACTTACATGGTCTCGGCCGCCGTTCACTGCCTGCCACTATTAAATTACATAATAGTGCCCTACAGCTGCTATATACATAGAATTTGAAAGGCTATCCTATGGGTTAGAGATTTTCTAATGATTATTTCCAAAATGCAATTTTTTTTTCAAAGTATTGCATGGATTATTAATGCTTCCAAAAAGGTTAGCATTGCAAGGAGCCAAAGCAATGGTCAACACGGGAAGTAGGCTTTCCCATTGCTGTGTCTTTCGACGTCGGGTTTGAGTCACAACTCCTGGCATGGCAGCATTCACACAACCAAAAAAAAAAAAACAACACACATAGAACTAATGAGATAATGACTATACAGCTGCTGTCCTAAATCAGCCAAGCAGTGCCATGCTTTCACCTGCCCACACTATGCCCACAAACCATGTTATGAGCCACTAGGAGCCCTTCTCTGAATGAAGCATGTCCAAAGGTTAGACAGCATTAGGCATTGACGAGCATTAATGACAGTTGGCTCTAATTGGGAAAACAGAGTTAAACATAGGCTGTTGGTCAATGTATATGATTAGAATTCAGACCTGCTAGTAATGATCTTCAGTTACACTGAATCCGGCTGGATTTGTGCCATCAATTTAGAGGTAGAAGTCCTTCACCTCTTGCAGGAATTGCTTCCCTCCATCTTTCCCAAACATAAATCTAAGCATGCAGATTGCATGTGTCAACTGAGAATGCCTTATCTTCCAAAAGGCATTCTATACAATTTGGCAGAATGTAGAAAACATCTTGTTTAGGTGAAAATAACACCAAACGTCTCTGTGGCATTGCTGTGACATTGCAAAATTAACAAGCTTGACCATGGTTCACCCATTCGTGCAACACAATGCATATTGTGATGTACATATGTGTGACAAATTGACTCCTGCCCTGCGGGAGGAGTGGAGCCCTCACACTTCTACAAACCAAGAGCCAACACAATCATACAGGTAAAATAGCACCGTTAGGAGATATACCTCCTTTGCCTTTTGTGGTAACGTGGGCCGAGGGAAGGCTATATTCTAAAGAGGGGTGTGAATGTGGATCTCTAGCAACCAAAGTAATGAAGTATAACAGTACAACATAAAGGAATGTCCAATCAAGGTTTTATGAAAATATATACTTTAACCAAACATACCATGCACAATAATAACTAACTAGAAAACACTGTAAAAACTGATGACTTTTTAAAGAACACAGAACATGCAAAGATAGAAAATATGCCACACTCTGGGTAATGAGACAGCGGGAGAAAAGGCAATAAAAGGCCACAATGTTAAAAGGATATGTTCTTGAGGTTGCAAACAGGTTTAAAATGATCTACACTGTCTCTAGGGCCCAAATATGGACAAGTAGGGGAGATATTGGTCAATAATATCTTTTCAATGGTCTTGGTGATTCGACTGCATCGAACCAAGCTTTACGGCGTTGATCACGGATTTGTTACAGACAGAGGATGCGGCAGTCACGCTGGTCCAATGGCAAGCTGGCGTTGAGTTGGGGTCAAACAGAAATTAGATGCGGCTTTGAAGCATCTGCTCAAGCTGTGCAGATTGGGTGGTCACCAGGTTTGGTTGCCAGTCGAAGTAGCGGTTGAGCTGGTACCAGGATGAGCAGGTGAGTCGATTCGATGCATAGACTCGGAGATCACTGTTCGGGGGACAACAGGGCCAAGGCAATAAATGGAGAAGAATTATTCATGAGCTCATGTCTAGGCAATGACGCGCTTCAGCTGACACAGTGGGGCGATGAATGGAATCAAACAGCAAAGGTTGGTTCGGAGAATGATAAATGACAAAGGCAGCTTCGAAGGGTTCTGGTCGGTGTTGAAAACACAAGGATCTTGACTGTTTGTGCTTTCAGGTGGCTGTGAGTTTCACTCCAGGGTCAGAAGGGCCAAGGTTAGTCCTTTTCCTGGGTTCCCAAACATCGAAAAGGCTGACACAATCCTTCAGGGATTCTACACCACAGTGAGGTCCTAGGCAACAGGATGGCTAGCAGAGATGCAGTCTTGGTCCATCAGCAGAATTCACCCTCAAGGGTCCCTGGGGATGGTTAGGGGACAGAGCTTGCTTATGTCTTGGAACACATGCCTTCACCGCAAACCTGGAGGACTTTAGAAAGGACTGCTCTCTGTGCCAGTTCCAGCGAAATCTTCTTCCAAGGTTGAATTCCAGAGAACCTTCCCATATGATGGAAGACCCTTTTATTAAAGGTAAGTGTCCATAGATGATTGGACTAAATCCAGCCTGCTGTAAAGGTCCAATCCCTGCTCTTGAAATTTGTGGACTTGACCCTTCTGACATGGCAGCCAAAGTGCTTTGTGCTACAGGAAGTGGTAGAGACATGAAAGAGAGAGTGAGAGGGAGTGAGAGAAAGGGAGAGAGAGAGAGAGAGAGAGAGAGATAGAGAGAGAGAGAGAGAGAGAGAGAGAGAGAGAGAGAGAGAGAGAGAGAGAGAGAGAGAGAGAGAGAGAGAGAGAAAGAGAGAGAGAGAAAGAGTGGCAGAGAGAAACAAGATGACAGAGGATTGCCCAAGCTCTACAGATCTCTCTCTGGCTACACTAACCCGGCCCTTCTCAATAGAATCAAAGACATTTATAAACACTGCAACCTGGTGTGAGGCCTAGCCCTTTGTCAATGGATGTACCCTTTGATTCCTGTTTCGAGGCCATCTTCTTATAGATAAAAGTGCAGCAAGGCCAAAAATAGTGAGAGTTGGGTGCTATACAAGACCACTTACATTATATTGCCATTGTAATGCATTTTCACAAAGTATCTTTTCCCACCTGTGTTTAATTAGTTTCATGCAATGCAATGAGCTAATACCTGAGCTAGTACCTGGGAGGGGGGTTCTATAGTGCTTCCACAATCGAAAGCTCAGAAGGCAGGCTATATCTCACTGCATTGCCCATGTTCCAAACCTGCTCCGAAGCAGGAGGCCACAATCTTCTCTCCCAGGGAGGCAAACCGTTCCTCACCTATGCCCCCTTTCCACCTCCTCCTCGCCACTTCCCCCTACCCCACCTGCTCCCCTAACAAGCCCCAAGCTTCAACCCAACTTTCTGCAGCTACCTTGTCCCTCACTTTAGGAACACTCACTATTTTTGGCCCTTCTCCTCCATAGCAATTGCCGCCATGGAAACAGAGAGAGGACTACATGTGGTTGCCCCTCTCTCTAGTCCATGGTGGCCATTTTGTTTTGTATTTTTATTTTAAGCTGACGAATGGCAACTAAACTGTTTCCTCACCAAAATTAAATCTAGTAGCACTCTGGAAAAACATACTAAGGTTATAATAGCTATAAACTATATAGGCATCCCCGCGCCCTGATGCCTGCGGGCTAACAGCGGGTTATAAGCACAAAGACATAGACATAGACAAACCCCTCAGTGAGTGAGCATTACTGACTGGCAATGTCAGCCAAAGTCGGGGTTTATTGTTAAACATGTATAGTGCAGAGCATTATGATCATAAGGTTAGATCCACCTTGTGACCCTGCAATTCAAGTACAAGCAAAGAGTTGAGAGGATTCTCAATACAGGCAACATTATTATGGAATGCCATGCCACTATACATTTGCTGCTTAACTAGCTTGCTGGAATTCATTAAAGCTGTGCATATGCTGTAAGGAATTGTCCATACAATGATGCAGGTGATTCCTTCTCCAAAGGGATAATCTGCTAACCAGATCCCCCTTTGTCACAACTCCATGCCAAAAGCATAATGTGCTTATGCTCTGCTGCCTCAGTAGAGTCATCCACAGCACCCTCTCTGCTCATGGTGCAGAGCAGGTTCAAAGGTTACAAGATACCCACATGACCGCTGCAATGACAGCAAAGTCACTGCAGCACAGGGGCGACATTTGCGATGTGCCCCCGTGCACAAACACAAACTATGATGATCAGGAGTACCTCATGTTGATGACAGGATAATCTCTCTAAAAATAAGCTATGCCCGAGTTTAGGCATAGTGCATGGTGATACTAATTGTCATGGCCACCACATCCCAATTGATATTGCACATGTGCTAGCTCCTGTGTGTCAGCTCTGCTATGGAAGGAAATGTGTTTGGTCAGATGGGCCGATGCTGCCAGAAGGCAAGACAGAAACCCAGATGACCCAGACTCTTTGATTCTCTTAGGGAGGGCCGGTAACCCTCTCACCCAGAGGCAGCCACACATCAGGCAGCTGTCCTGGGCCCAGGTAAGAAAGGAGAACACCCATTCAGGATGAGTAGCCTCACACCAGGGTTCTGCATATCCAAAGGCTGTTGTTGTCAGTAGAAGGGTAGGGGGCAGGAGAAGGAGAGGCAGTAGTGCTCTGGACACTGGAAGAAGGCTTCCACCATCTTGTTTATCACTGTCTCTCTTGCCCTTTCCTGTATCCTCCCCATCCTCTGGAGCAAACCACTTTTAGTGCAAGATCAACAGGGCAAATCCCACTCCAGCCAGGGGCAGGGATTGGTCCCATAAGGCAGGCTTTAGACAAATCACCTGGACTTGTGCTCTTAAAAGAAGGAGTTTCACACGGCTTCAGCAGAATTCCCTCAGTTCCTCAAGGTGTAACGCTCACCTGATTCGCACGGAGGCGCCGACCCGTTCTGGACTGCTACAACTTCTTCCACGGTAAAGTGTAGTGCTTGGAAGATGGACTGGACTGGACCCCCAAACCTCGTCTGTCTGGCCCGTAGAATAATCCTTCTGTAGATGGGAAAAGGGAGTTAACTGTCTGCTAGATTGTGCGTGAGATTCCCCCCTTTTTCCCCTTCTCACCCTCCTCGAACCCTAGTTGTGCCTTCCGCAGACTCTCACCTTAATTTCTGTATGGACGAGCTCTCCATCCTGCTTCTGACGCAGGGGCGCGTAGATTTCCAGTTACTTCACTGGATCTCGGATTTGGCGAGGGTTCGATGTCTGCTTGCCTTTACCAAAATGCTGCCGTAAGTATATAGTTCAAAAGATCAAGTCTTATTTGTCCCTTGGCCTTTTTTTAATTTTTCAGGGACTAGGTGAGGAATCCGTGTGTAGGAATGGATTCGCCGAGGTAAGCTCAGGTGAGTACTTTTAATGAAGGTGTGCCGTAGTGGTTTGCTCCGACACCTTAATGAGTGTGTCTTATTTCCCCATAGGGGCCGGGGTACGGAAAAGCCAGAAAAGCCGCTCCGACCCGAAAAGGGAACTGAGGTCCCAACAAAATTCAGGTAAGACTTAAGGTGAGTAATCTGTCCTTTTGCAATTAGTTTGTTGCTCACCTTGTTTTGTCCTTTTTCTCCATAGGTCTTGAATGCGACTGATGTCGCCTATGAAAAGGTTGCCGGCGCCACGTGAAGGTAAGTGGAAGCGGTGCGGCAGCGTGAGAAGCGGAGCGCTTCTAACTATTATCTTTCTTTTCCGTAGGTGCTGGGATGCGGCCGATGTCGCCTATGACCGCTGAAGAGCTAGACAGCGCCACGTGAAGGTAAGTGGAAGCGGCGCTGCAGCGAGCGATGAGATGCGTTTCTAACCCTTGACTTTCTTTTGCAGGATCGACGGAGTGAAGAATCCGGATGCTGGATGAAGGTAGGTAATGTCCTAATTCTTGCCTTTCTCTCCTTGCAGGTGTTCCAGGTGCTGGCGGGTGTGGCAGGAGCCAGGATGCAGGAGCCGACTCGGTGAGCGTCCTGCTGCAGATGCAGAATAACGCGAAGCACGTGTGGCCATCTGGGCGTGGTTTAAATAGCCTTGGAAGAGCTTCAGGTGAGTGTTCTTCCACTGGCCCCACCCGAATAAGAAAAGAGTTCCTGAAAGAAAATAGTTCCTCCCCAGCCTTAGTTGGCTTGGAGCTTCAGACAGCATGGTCTGCCTCGGGTGAGTATGCAGCATGGTCTGCCTCAGGTGAGTTCACCCAAGCATTACCATATGTTCTGCCATGATGAGCCTGGCGCCTATGGTGCCAGGACAAATGCCTTTTATGAGCCTGGCGCCGAAGGCGCCAGGACAAGGTCCAAAGAGCCCTAGAGGGGTTTGCTGGGTCCTGCTTGGTGAGTATGAAGTCTGCTTCCGGGGACGCTGGGCCTGACCTGGCTCCTCGGGAGCAGGTATCATGACAGCACTCCCCCCCAAGGCCCCTCCCAAGGTTGTTTTCCCCAGGGGTTTTGGTTTGTCTGGGAAGGTCCGGTGAAATATTTTAATTAACCGGGGAGCATGTACATGGTCATGGGGTTCCCATGACCTCTCTTGAGGCCCGTAACCCTTCCAATCGATTAGATAGAAAAGCCTTGATCTTATCATTTTAGAATCTAAAATGTTCTTCACCTCGAACTCAGGTTCTCCCTCCACTTGAATGGGTTCTGGAGGCTTGATTAATCTGGTTCCAGGTTGCACAGGTTTCAAAAGTGACACATGAAAAACAGGATGTATTCACATATGAGCTGGTAAATCCAGTTTAACGGCCACAGGATTGATTATGGCCATAATGGAATATGGTCCCAGCTATTTGGGATTAAAAGTTTGAGGTCCTTTGAGTGATAAGTGTCTGGTAGCCAGCCAGACTTGGTCCCCAATCTGGTACTTAGGTGCCTCACTTCGATGCCGATCAGCACTTTTCTTGTATCTTTTCTTGGCTTGTTGTAAATGTTCAGTTGCTTCTTTGAAGGCTTTGGTAATTGCGGTATGCAGCTGGTCCACTGCGGGTGTTCCGAGATCATGAGGTGGATCCAGGTCAGATGTTCGAGGGTGAAGCCCGTATAAAGTGTAAAAAGGACTTTGCCTAGTTCCAGAGTGCACAGAATTATTATATGCATATTCAGCTATCCAAAGAATGTCTTTCCAGTTACTTTCAGATTGTTGCAGCATACAACGTAAATATTGTTCGAGAGTCTGGTTCGTTCTTTCTGTTTGACCATCGCTCTGGGGGTGATGACTGGTTGATAGTCTTACATCGATTTGTGCCAATTGACAACATCTACGCCAAAAGTGGGAAATAAATTGGCTTCCTCGATCTGAAATCAGCACAGACGGAAATTCGTGTAACCGGACAACTTTTTCAAGGAATTCTTTAGCTAGAACCGAAGCTGGAGGTAAACCTTTGAATGGAATGAAGTGTGCCATCTTGGAGAATAAATCCACAATAACAAGAATAGTGTTATATCCTGAACAGGGGGGTAAGTCCGTAATAAAATCCAATGACAGGGTGTGCCAGGGCGATGGTGGAATGTCTAACGGTTGAAGAAGACCGGCTGGTCTTTTCTTTTGGCCTTTATTTTGGGCGCACACACCAAAGGACATCACAAATGATTTTACATCTTTTCGCCAAGAAGGCCACCAGAATTGTCTTTTCACCTTTTCCTCAGTTTTGGCAATGCCGGGGTGTCCCTCTATTAGTGTATCGTGATAACAAGAAACAACTAGCTTTTGTAAATCCGTGTGTGAAAGAAATAATCGTCCTCGGAAATAAGGTAAATCGTTATCTATAGTAAAATCAGATCCCTTTTGAACCCAGTCCTGCAAGTCTGTTGGGTCCAGGAGTTGTTTAACTCTAGTTTGGATATTTTCTAGCGATTGTGAAGAAGTCATACCTAAGATCCTCTGTTCGGGTATTATCGGTACAGGCTCTGAGTTAGTGACTGTGTCCCCCATTCCAATTCGGGATAGAGCATCCGCTTTGCCATTCTTACAGCCAGGACGGTAGGTGATTATGAAATCAAATTCAGCAAAAAACAGAGCCCGACGGAGCTGTCGAGATGACTGAGCCTTGGCGGTTTTCAAGTACTGTAAATTCCGATGGTCGGTGATCCCCGTGATGGTATGTCTTGCACCAAGGAGATAATGTCGCCAGGCCTTAAATGCAGATTTAATCGCTAACAGTTCTTTGTCCATGATGGCGCAGTTAATCTCGGGAGCCGAGAATTTTCTTGACCAGAACGCAACGGGATGCAGTTGGTTAGTCTCTGGGTCCCTTTGAGAAAGGACAGCTCCCATAGCTAGACTGGATGCGTCGTTTTCGGCGATATAAGGGAGATCCGGGCGCGGGTGTTTCAATACGGGTGCAGAAGTAAATTTAGCTTTTAAGTTCTTGAAAGGCTTGCTCAGCTTCTTTAGACCATTCAAAACGTTTATTTTTTCTTAAGAGTGCAGTGATGGGTTGAACCACCCGTGAAAACTCCGGAATGAACCTGCGATAAAAATTGGCAAAGCCAAGCATGCTTTGAACACCTTTTACAGAGCTGGGCGATGGCCATTTGAGGATAGCATCCACTTTTCTTGAGTCCATGTGGACTCCTTTAGGTGTCAAGATAAAATCTAGAAATTCGACTTCCGTGACATGAAAACACATTTTTCAAGTTTAGCAAATAGTTTGTGTTGGCGCAATTTCTCGAGGACTGCCCTGACATGGTTTCGATGATCAGATTCTGAAGAGGAGTATACAAGAATGTCATCTATGTATACGATAACACAAACATCGATGAGTTCCCTGAGGACATCGACACCCTTGGGGTGAACCTGGGCTTTGGCAAAAACCCGGGTTTCAAACCTGGACCGATCTGCTTTTCTGTTTTGAAGCCTGTGATCCAGTTGGACCACTAAGTCAATATAGTCCGAGCAGTCCTGGGGTGGATTTACGACCTGGGCCAAGACATTTTTAAGTTCTCCACGTAGACCTCGATGGAATAGCGTAATTCTCTTATCCTCGGGCCATCTTGTTTCCACAACTAACCTATTGAAGGTCGCAATGTAAGCTAAGAGGTCCAGATTACCCTGTCGTAGAGATAGGAGTTCGTTGTCCAGGGCCTGTCCCTGGGAATGCCTCGCAAAAAGTCTTTCCATACTTGTCTGGAAGGCTTGAAAGTTCTGAAGGATCGGGTCGTCTTGAGTAACCAATGGGATTGACCAATCAGCTGCGCTGCTGCTGAGATAAGAAAGTACAAAGGCTACCTTGGTTTGGTCATTCGGGAAGGCCCCAGGTCTGCAGAGGAAATGCAATCGGCATTGATTCATAAATACTGCGAATCTTTTGGGATCTCCAGCAAAACATTCAGGCGAGGCCAGTGGCACGTTTCCAGGTAAATTGATTTGCACTGGATTAGTTGACGCCACCGGGGTGAAACTACCCCCTGAACTTGGTAGAGGAGTTTGACCAGCTTGACTCTGCAACAGCTAGCGGGCAAGATCATCAGTTCGTTCCTTTGACACAATTAACTCCCTCCTGAGGGCATTTGTCTCCTGGCGAGCGGAATGAACTTTGGCCCGTAATTCCCCTATTAGCTGGGCCAGCTGGTCTGTCTCAGAAGTTTCCATGGTGCCTGGGTAGGAAGTTATTGGTAGGCTTCGCGTTCTGTAACGCTCACCTGATTCCCACGGAGGCGCCGACCCGTTCTGGACTGCTACAACTTCTTCCACGGTAAAGCATAGTGCTTGGAAAATGGACTGGACTGGACCCCCAAACCTCGTCTGTCTGGCCCGTAGAATAAACCTTCTGTAGATGGGAAAAGGGAGTTAACTGTCTGCTAGATTGTGTGTGAGATTCCCCCCTTTTTCCCCTTCTCACCCTCCTCGAACCCTAGATGTGCCTTCCGCAGACTCTCACCTTAATTTCTGTATGGACGGGCTCTCCATCCTGCTTCTGACGCAGGGCCGCGTAGATTTCCAGTTACTTCACTGGATCTCGGATTTGGCGAGGGTTCGATGTCTGCTTGCCTTTACCAAAATGCTGCCGTAAGTATATAGTTCAAAAGATCAAGTCTTATTTGTCCCTTGGCCTTTGTTTAATTTTTCAGGGACTAGGTGAGGAATCTGTGTGGAGGAATGGATTCGCCGAGGTAAGGTGAGTACTTTTAATGAAGGTGTGCCGTAGTGGTTTGCTCCGACACCTTAATGAGTGTGTCTTATTTCCCCATAGGGGCCGGGGTACGGAAAAGCCAGAAAAGCCGCTCCGACCCAAAAAGGGAACTGAGGTCCCAACAAAATTCAGGTAAGACTTAAGGTGAGTAATCTGTTCTTTTGCAATTAGTTCGTTGCTCACCTTGTTTTGTCCTTTTTCTCCGTAGGTCTTGAATGCGACCAATGTCGCCTATGGGCGCTGAAAAGGTTGCCGGCGCCACGTGAAGGTAAGTGGAAGCGGCGCGCTTCTAACTATTGTCTTTCTTTTCCGTAGGTGCTGGGATGCGGCCGATGTCGCCTATGACCGCTGAAGAGCTAGACAGCGCCACGTGAAGGTAAGTGGAAGCGGCGCTGCAGTGAGCAATGAGATGCGTTTCTAACCCTTGACTTTCTTTTGCAGGATCGACGGAGTGAAGAATCCGGATGCTGGATGAAGGTAGGTAATGTCCTAATGCTTGCCTTTCTCTCCTTGCAGGTGTTCCAGGTGCTGGCGGGCGTGGCAGGAGCCAGGATGCAGGAGCCGACTCGGTGAGCGTCCTGCTGCAGATGCAGAATAACGCGAAGCACGTGTGGCCATCTGGGCGTGGTTTAAATAGCCTTGGAAAAGCTTCAGGTGAGTGTTCTTCCACTGGCCCCACCCGAGTAAGAAAAGAGTTCCTGAAAGAAAATAGTTCCTCCCCAGCCTTAGTTGGCTTGGAGCTTCAGACAGCATGGTCTGCCTCGGGTGAGTATGCAGCATGGTCTGCCTCAGGTGAGTTCACCCAAGCATTACCATATGTTCTGCCATAATGAGCCTGGTGCCTATGGCGCCAGGACAGATGCCTTTTATGAGCCTGGCGCCAAAGGCGCCAGGCAAGGTCCAGAGAGCCCCTATAGGGGTTTGCTGGGTCCTGCTTGTTGAGTATGACATCTGCTTCCGGGGACGCTGGGCCTGACCTGGCTCCTCGGGAGCAGGCATCATGACACAAGGGTCCTTTAAGGTGAAGAAACAGCTATCCAAGACAGAAGTAAGATCTATCCCCTAACCACTTCCGGGGAACATCGGGAGTGACCAGTGTGTGCTGTGGACCAGGACCAATCATTCTGCAACAAATCTTCTGTGCCAGAAGAGCAGACCCTGAACTTGAGTATCCTGTCCTCGAGTCCTTTGTGAAGGCATCACAGCAAGCATAGGGCCAGACCAGCTGAAGCTCCCTGTTCTCCTGCACCAAACTGGTCGCTCTGTGTTCCCCACATCCTGAACAATAGGGAAGGCACTGATACCGGTGTCTGCATTCCTCCAACCAGCCGAACTATTGCACTGCATCAAAACCAGATCAACACTGCATTGTGTCCAAGCAAAGCATGTCATCTACTAAGTCTGAAGTGTCTGTTTAACTCCGGAACATGAACCAAATTTCTGGGTGGTCACTCGCTGGCTATAACCAGGGGTTACAACCACGCCTCAGGCCAGCTATCCTGAGAACTGCTGCCTCATTGATTCCACATCGATGTACCCTCGATCACCACTTCAATGACCGCCACCTCGAACATATGAAGCATTGTTAATCAGAATCCTGTGCAGTTCCCTTGGGGAACACTGCAAGAAGATTAAGACTACAGGAGTAAGCAGTAAACCCAATTGGTAGTGGTCTGCACCCCCCAGATTTACCTAGTAGCTGTGGCTAAGCAGTCAGACTTCTCTCAAGATGAGTAGGGCAGTATACAGAGGATACACAATAGGGCTAAAAACACAGTAGAGCAAGCAAACACTGACCAGAGCCTGGTATCAAAAGTATATAATTATTTATTTAAAACACACTTTAGGAAATACACTAAGCACTATAAATCAAAGCAAGTTCAAACACAGTCAGATAAAGTATACACACCTCCCTTAATAATTATTAGACAAGTCTAGGTCATAACACCACTATTTGTAAAAACAGATGTGAGCGTGTAACTTAGATGGCACTCCAATAGTTAAGTTAAAGGGAGAGAAAAAGGCAGGTCATAAAAATAAAACAGTTCCCAACACTTGTATAAGACCACAGCAAGTTAGTGAAGGCAGAGTCTACTGTAGAGCCAAAGTTCATAGGCCAGGCCTACTTTAAATGGAGCAGGGCGAAATGTGCCCAAGATCACCCGGTTTAAAAAGCACTCAAGTCTTTGCAGAAAGGTTCAAAGAAGGTTGGTTTGATGCGAAAGATAGAGTTAGAAGGTCTCGGGGCCAACCCAGTTGGAAAGCCAAGGATTTAAGGGTCACCTTTAGCAATCCGCAGAAAGGGAGGCCAGGCGGAACATAGTACCTTAAAGAGTGTGGAAGCTCCAGCGGTGACAGTTGTTTGGGGCAGTGAGTGCAGTTCATGGTTTAGTACAGGGGAAGAGAAGATCTCGTCGAGGAGGAAACTTGGAGTCATTTCATTGCTCAGGGAAGAGACCAGCCGCGGAGTTTGTTCGGTAAAAAAGGTGCATTCCTTTTATTCGCGGTCATAGTGGTGAAGCTTGGCTATCCGGCCGCCGGGGTGCTTGGCACTGGCGATTCGACCAAGGGACGTCCTGGAAGGTGAATGGCGAACTGGTTGTCCCCACCAGCTCAAAGGGAGAAGACTCTTACAGCAGAAGATCTTCTCTTGTCGTCGGGAAAGTGGTGAGGTTGTTGCAGCAGGGCTCCACCAGCGGTGTCGTTGTTGCGGATGGCTCAGCTTCTCCCCTCTTCGGATTTCTTAGGTCCTGTGGCAACTTTGGCAGTTCCAGTCCCCAAAGCCCTGCTTTTATGAAGAAAAACCCCCATTCAACAGCCTAGCTGTCACTCATACATGCTAAGTGGTGAGCCGGGCGGCTCACCAATGGGCCAATCAGGACAGAGTGTGACTTGGGTTGCTAAGGCAACGCAGTGCAGGGTACCAATTCCCCCACCCACGCATCCTGTGGAACCCAGACAGAGTGGCACAAGTTGGAGGGATTATGTGGAGAAGCCCACCAAAAAGTGGAACAAAGGGCCCGACCTTGGTTGGAGTTACAGAGACGGACACAAACGCCATTTTGGAAAAGAGTTCCGGTGAAAAGACCCAACCGGTGATTTTATATAAAATAAATAAACCGGCGGTATCTTTAACATTGCACCAAAAAGTGGTGCGTTTAAAATGAATGGGAAAATCCCATAGGAATAATTCCAGTGGAATATTTTGCATGGTAACCACTGCCACCAGCCAGAAACTCGACAAGGGGGGACTGGACAGTGCCCCCTTGGAAACAGACCCAGGGACAATCAAATTAACCCCTTCCAGTACTTCCACAATATGATAGTTTGTACTGGTTCTGTTCACAATTTTGGACTAGTAAAGCCAATGGTGACTTTACATGTCCTGGGACACAGTAGTCAGTCCCAGGGTATGGAGTCTATGTTTGGGGGTCACTATGACACCCCTGTGTTACTGCACTGAGGGTGCTGTGTAACACATACACTACAACATGTGCTACCCTATGGAGTAAAAAGACCCCATAGCCCATAAGCACACAATAAGTCAAAGACATACCTCAAATCATGCCTAAGAGTGGGAGGAAAAGAGTCTCACTCTTAGCAGGTGAAAAAAACAAACCCCAAAAATCCAGCAAAGCTGCTGGGGGACTCACTAGGTTTGGGAAATTAGCCTTATAAGAGAATTCTCCGTGACAAGCATCACACACCAATCTCTCCCAGCGGCCAAAGCCTGACTCGGCCTGGTCAACTTTGAAGAATTCTTGGGACAGCCCCAGCCTGCATCACTGGAACCACTGCCGTTTGACCACACAGAGAACCTGCATTCAACCCTACTCAGCGACCACTTACTGCCAGGGCCTCCGCGATCCTAAGTGCCCGACTGCTCATTATCAGCTCGTAACCACATTCAAACAAGGGTCTGATGCGTCAGCCCACCACAAACTGAATTCAGGTACTATGAGACTGAACTGCCCCCATGGTCCACTTGGGCCCTAAAGACTGGTTAGATTAGGTTACGATAGCTCCTGTTTTCGACCCACAATCCGTTTTATGGTAGTCCTTACCTACCACCACTATAAATACGCTCATAGTGCTACTTTCACCTATCTATTGCATCTTCTCTTTTCTTTCCTTTGTGGTGGTTTTTTGTATAGTAGTCTCGTTTCGTTCTACTTGCAGATAGTGTATTTTATTAAAATGTTTTATATTTACATAGAAACTTGATTGGACATTCCCTTTATTTTGGACTGCGATAATGTGTTGTTTGGGGTCACTATTGGTTTACCATCACACTCCTATTGAGAGTATAGCCTTCCCTCTGTCCGCATTACCACAAAAGGTGAAGGACGCACATCTATTGATTGTCCCTGTTTTACTTTTATGATTGTGTTGTGTTTGGTTTATAGAAGTGTGAAGACTGAGTGGGCCAGTTTACCCCCACTCATTCTTGTAATCCAATTTGTCACAGACTGCATTTGCTGTTTTCATGATTGGTCCAATATACTCTTCAATTCCTTCCGTCTTCTGTTTCCATTAGCCCCTCAAAGCTGTTTGGCTTGTTGCGGTTGCACACTGCATATTTAACCGAATCAAATGCTGCAATAATTATTTACATGTTTCAAATGAAAGCTTTTTATTTGACTTCGAATTCATCAACATCACACCAAACACCCATGCTACTAATTCGACAGATTTGAGTTTAGCTGCAATCATATGATTTTGAGTGCAATCTAGCATAGTTAATTTTTTAGCTAGCGCTGGGCAGTTTCTTCAATGGTAAGGGGACAAGACCACACCATGATATCATATGATACGATATTTATAACTTTCGCTTAAAACTCTGAGGTTTCCAAGCCCGGACCCAGGGATCGAACCTGTGGTGCTCAGCGTCATCTCTTGCTTTCCAAGGCGAGCACACTGTCCCTGAGCTATCCTCCCAAGATCATGTGCACGAAGCACCCAGCAGCGGTTTTACATTTTCAGCACCACTCAGAGTCAATGTGGCTCATTTTGTTGATTTGACACGAAGAAGAGTATAATATGAGAACGTTTGTGTTGTCCTCGCATCCATCTTGTTTTGAAATCATACAGCATTGCTTAAAGTGAGATAGGGCACATCCAAGGGAAGCAATGAATTCGCTGACAGGCATAACAGGTATGACACGAAGGGCGCCGCACAGATTGTCAACAGCCAGCAAAGCTGTTCATTGCTAATAACCTCACATTGTTGACATTTCTATCGCAAACAATTGGACATAATGCGACATAATGGGATGTCCATATGGAAGCGGCTCAGCTGTGCGTTGAAATCCCCAGACAGGAAATGGATTTACTCGGTGAAATAATAGAAATATCACTTTCGGTAATGGAAATTGCAGGATAAAGATCAGGCAGAAGGCTGGTGTGATTTGCCTACTGCTGTTCTGAAACAAGGCATGTAAACCTTTATGGCAGGAAAAGCAGAGAATGGGAAAACACGTCCCTGCAGCGCTATATCTTCTCGGATTTCTGACTGGATACCATCTAAGGACTAAATTGTCTCCGAAATACCTCGCATATATTTATTTATTTATATGTATTTAGCATTTATTACAGCGCACAAAACCCTCAGTCATTCTAGGCGCTAGTTACAGGAAGTGAATGGTACATATTCGAGTTACATGATGCATTGGAAAGCCTTGCCTCAGGGCACGGGAGGCTACTTCAGGTGCTCACACACGCAGGCACGTCACAATAGGTGGGGTGCACAATCTGGGAAAGCCGCGCCTCATGGAACGGGGGCTATTATTTTTCAATTGTGCATTTGCTTTTTTTAGAATGCTTTTTTTTTCATTGTCCAGCATTTACTGTTTGTTATCACTTGATTGCTAAGGCTCCCAGCAGATGGGAAGTCATGTGCTATGTAATGCTGTTTTAAAGTGTGGCAATGCAGAAAGTGTAAAGCACAATAACTGCCCTCATTTTGCTACTGATGGCTTTCTTGGATTCAATAGCAGACTCTGGTCTGCTTTGTGTGAGTTACACCCTCGAAACCTACTTCTACATCCCTGTGTGCAGAAAGTCGGGTCCTTTGTGATCATGGTCGTGTGTGCGTGAGATGTTATGCAAGGATATGCCGAGGGATTTGTCTGTTGAGGATTGTGGGTGGGGCATGGAGATCTTGACGGAGGACCTGGAGGCCGATACAGAAAAAATGCCACAAATTGATTTGCCGCCACTTTTACCATACCCCTGTTTTGCAACTTTAGCAGTCATTTTGAGAGATAACTTTCAGCACTTGGTTGTAGGTTTTCCTCTAGAGAAACGGAGCAACTATCACGCGAACAATCCTCGGAATCGCAATGGATTCCATGGGGCTCTATGATGAGGACTAACACTGCACTAGTCCTGCACACACAAAGAATAACATTAAAATATTCATACATACAATGAAACATACAAATACATTTCAAATACATACGTTCCAAGACATACATACAAACATGCAATTACATTCATACATACATATGTAATCTCACCATAGGTCTTCTTCTGGCCATGGAAGGCAGGGACACACACAACGAGGCAGCAGGCAGCATGGTGGTGCAGGCGCACACAGTGACTGTATGCCCGGAAGGACGTGCCAAAAAACTATAGTGTGCAAGGTTGCCCAAAGCAGTGCCAGTGGTTCAGATGTATTCAAAACCTTCCACCCATCACTTTTTTGTTTGCCGGAAGGACAAAAATACCCAGGGTGGGCCACTGCAGCGCAGGCCAAAACAATGACGTGGTTGCCGTAACAACACTGTCAGTTGCACGCTGCGCTGCACATATGGGCGCGTGTCACTCGCATAATTGTTTATTTTTAATAACTAATATCAGCTCTGGATGGTGCTCGCTAGCCACCCAGTGCTGATATTCATTATTTGAAAAAAAAAGTACCTTTAAGTGGTGGGCCGTCCTGTGCAGTGCAGCATGTCACTCACAGGGTGTTTTTAAAGAAAATCAAGGCTGGTGCTAATTCATAGTGCCAGCTCTGAGCCAGGCTGGGGGGCATGCCAGGGGGAAGCCAGGAGAGGCGGCTTCCTCCTTTCCCCCATTGCGGCTCCACCACCCCTCCCGCTCCATTTGTAATTTGACAGGTTTACCACCACAATGAGTTTCAGTATCAGTAAATGAGTTCGGTGGAATTGGGACAAAAGCGTAATGAGACCTTTAGTTTTGGAGTGTATATGGAATGTATGTAACTGGGAAGAGTGTGGGCAACATCAAGTTGATTTCGTGAATGTATGGAACAGGGTATCCTAGCATGTTTAGGTAGTCTCTGGTATCATTGTATGTACAGTTCTGACTGCCTGCATGGTGTCTTCAAGTTCCTGTGTGCTGTTGTTCCCTTTTGATAAATGAGGTTTGTTTGTTTGGTTTGTATATTATTTGTAATGCGCCGGAATACAATAGGGTAACAGGGCGCAGCATATACAGGAATTTGCGAAACCTAGTTGCAGACAATAAAATATATACAAGGCATAAACACAATAATAATGACGGTAAGCAGGAGTTTATACATATGTACAGTTAACAGTTGTGTGTCCGGTATGTCCAAGTGACAGGAGGGAGAGACGGAACCTGGTTGTGATGAGTTTATGAACAGGAGGTGCAAAACTGTTGTATGAACAAAATATGTGTAGAAAATGTGTCAGTATTAGCCTCTGGCATTTTGTTACAATACCATCTGTTGGTTGAGAATCTCAGGCTGTTAGTTGGTGGGTCTGGTTCAGTGGTCTTCACAAACTCCCAGATGTCCACTGCAGGGTTGCTTCCCGTGCCGCTGTGAGTGGTGATCTTAAATGGGTGTTGCCATATAAAGGTAAGTGTGCGGATGTGGTTTGTGTGTAGTCAAAGACTGCTACGTGTAAGTGATCTTCTGTGGGTGGTGTTCCAATTCAAGGATCTTTAAACATCCCTGTTTAATTCTATGAATGACATGGAACATTCTTGTTGGGTAATAGAATGCATAGGTTGAGTTTCTTAAATGGTAGATTACCGACTGACTGTCGCTCAACCAATTCAGGAGCTGCCCGGGTTAGGGAGAGCAAAGTGCCACAACCTTCTTCAGCGCCTTTGTGAGAGTTTGGCTGATATGGATTGCAAATTCCACTAGAGGGTTGTGAGTGTGACAGATTGTTTTTTTCCAATAAGGTTTTATTTGCAATATTGAACAATAACATCTTTCAACATTGAATTTCCCCCTCATTTCTCTCCCCGCCCCTCCCCCCACATGCCCCCTGATTCAGGTGCAGTCTTTGCTGTGGTGCTGCGCTGGAGTGGTGCTGCTATGGTATCATTAGGTTTCCCAAGTCTGTGCCTGGGGAGTTTCTTCGTTCTGTGTCCGTTATAGGAAGAGCAGTTATTCCCATTAGGCTCATGTACATTGGGCACCATGCCCGGCGTGCTCCGTCTCTTAGATATATCAGCAAAGTTGACCAGCCTCTGTTAAACCTGGTGTGCTCTCCTTGCAGCGAGTATGTAAGCCATTCCATGGCGAGAAGTTACCAGATTTTCGTTATCCATTCATGATCTTGAGGTGCATCTCCAGACTTCCACTTACTTGGCAGAACCAATGATGACGTAGAGTTTTCGGTTTGCTTTTGTCGTAATACTTTCAAGGATCCCGTTTAATCCTATCAATGCCAGCCCTATGTTGCCTCCGCTCTTGATCCCTACGACCTGCTCAATTTTTTCGTGGATACCCGTCCAGTATTGTTCTAATTTTGGGCAATCCCACCATATGTGGCTCCAGGTGCCCTCCCCTCCACAATTCCTCCAGCAAAGTTGTGAAGCCTCTGGGTGTATTGTATGTAGTTTGACTGGATTTAAGTGCCACTGCAGAATTAGTTTCAGCCAGAACTCTCTAATTTGGAGGTATCTTGATAATTTGTGTATCAGCCCCCAGAGTTTCGACCATTCACTAGCCTCTGTCGTGCATCCAGTGTCTGCTTCCCATTTCCCCATATATGTTCTGCTCGCAGGGGCCTCTCCGCCCTTAATGAGTTTGTATACATTAGCAACCACTCTCTTGTCCCCATGGTCAGTATTTAAGTACTTCTCGAAAGGGGTCAGTTGTCGGGTCTCCGCTTTTCTCATAGAGGGGTGTAACAGCCAGTGCCGCAATTGGACATAGCTGAACCTTTGACTTTCTTCACACTGAAATCAGCTTTGTATTGCTCAAAGGATTTAATCTGTTCACCGCTAAACATGTCTCTAACCTTGTGGCATCCCCCTTGCTGCCAGGGGTCGAATGTGGGTTTTTCTGTCCCGGAGTGAATTGTGGGTTATCGAAGAGTGGTGAGCATGGGGAGGGGAAGGATGTGATGTGTGATCTTTTTACTGCATGGTCCCATGCATTGGCCACTGCTGTTAAGATCAGGCTAATATATAATTGCGGTGGTCTGTCTGCCCTTGGATTCCACAGCATTCCCTCTAGGTGCCCCCTGCAACCGTCCTGTCCATGGACCTCCATATTTTCCCCCTATCTTCCGATTGCCAATCTCTGATGACTCTCGTTTGTGCTCCGGTGTAGGAAGCCTTGAAGTCTGGTACCCCCATTCACCCTAGGTAGTTCGGGTTCCTCATTAATTCTGCCACTATTCTCTGAGGTTTATTGTTCCAAAGGAATTGGCTTGTTATTTTGTGAAGGGCTTTGAAGAAGAGGGACGGATGTGAATCAGGAGAGACGTGAAGTTTTGGAGAAGTTGGGGCAGTGATGTGCCCGTTTATGGCGAGCCAGAGGAGGGGGTGCAGGTAGTTAGCTCTAATTCAGCTCAGGAAGTTCAGCCCAAAGCCCATCCTGGTCATGGTACTGAAGAGGAATCCCCACTCCACCCGGTCAAAGGCTTTCTCTACGTCCACTGCTAGGAGGAGAGCGGGATTCCTCTCTTTTGGGTCTTCTCAATTAGATGTGCTATTCTCCTGATGTTGTCCCCTATCTTCCCCTGATGAAGACTGACTGATCAGCGTGGATTATCTCGTGGAGAATCCTTTCGAGTCTGGTGGCTAGGATTTTCATGTAAATTCTCGCGTCAACATTTATTAGCATGATGGGGCGGTAGCACCCGCACTCCGTCTGGTCTTTTCCTTTTTTGGGAATTAAAATCACCTTAGCATCTTCCATTGATTTGGGTAGTGCTTTGGACGTTCCTATGTGGTTGAATATGTTAGTGAGCTAGGGTATTAGTGTTTCTTTGTGGGTTTTATACAATTCTGCTATTTAGCCATCTGGCCCCGGGGATTTATGAATTGGTAGTGAGTTTATAGCTACTCTAACCTCATCTCTTGTAATTTCCCCTTTCAGGGCTTCCCTCTCCTCCCCCGTTATTTGTTGCAGCTCTATTTTGTTTAAGTAGGCTTCCTGTTTCTTAGGTGAAGGGTGTCTGAGATATATAGTTTGGAATAGAACTGCACAAACTCTTTCTCTATGTCTTCGTTTTTAGCGCTAGTCAGTCCTCCCTGTAGCTTAATTGTTAGAATTATTTTGTCCTTTTCTTCTTTTCTCAGCATTCTGGCTAGAAGGCGGTCTGATTTGTTAGCTTTGATATAGTATTTTTGTCTAATACGCAGATGGTTGTGCTCCGCCGCCCTGGTTTGTATGAGTTCTAGGTGCCTTCTTCTCGTCCTGTATTCTCTTTTATTGCTACGGTTTGCTTCGGGCCCATTTTAGCCATTATGGGGGTAATTCATAGAATTCAGCGCACAAGTGGCGCACGCGGCTGGCGCACAGTGTGCGCGTGCGAATCCCTGCGCCAGCCGCGTGCGCCAAAACCCATTTCCGCGCACAACGTATTCATGGATTCCAGCCACCAAAACCAGCCGTGGCGCACAGTGGCGCAGCGACCTTGCAGCAGCGCCAGTTACGCCCCCAAGAACGCCTTCCGCGCAGGGAAAAGCCATCAAAATCCCCAATCCAGCGCAAAGGGCTGCGCTAACCCTGTACCAGCACGGCAAGCGGGCTACGTGTATCACTGGGGTGCGCGGGAAGTACCTCACGCGATTGGCCCCGTGCGAGCAGGGTACGCGTATTACAGGGGTGCGCGGGAAGTTCCACACGCGATTGGCCTGTGCGCGTGTATTTCAGGGGTGCGCGGGAAGTTTCACACGCGATTGGCCTGGGCGCGTGTATTCCAGGGGTGCGCGGGAAGTTTTACACGCGATTGGGCTGCGTGCGGGTATTAGGAGTGCGCGCAAAGTTTTACACGCGATTGGGCTGCGTGCGGGTATTAGGGGTGCGCGCGAAGTTTTACACGCGATTGGGCAGCGTGCGGGTATTACAGGGGTGCACGCACATTTTCACACGCGATTGGGCTGCGTGCGGGTATTACAGGGGTGCGCACGAAGTTTTACACGCGATTTCAGCAGGGTACGTGTATTTCAGGGGTGCCGGGGAGTCCTACATGTGATTTGCCAGTGTGGGTCCTCCCAGGTGTTCCCTGTACACCCTCCACGGCCCCTGCAGGCAGCCCACACCACAGGGGACTACCCTGCATCCCTGGTCATGTCCCGCAGGCAGCCCACCCAACATGGGCATGCCCCCCAGCAAAGGCACATGTCTCCTTGCACCAATGATCACCAACTCATGTCCCCTTGCACCCCCACCCCCAGCATTGCGGGGCACCTGCCAGCAGGCCCCCACCCATGTCTCCCAGCACCCCCACCCCCCCAGTCACCAGGGGCAGCCTCCACCAGGCCCCCACCCATGTCTCCCACCCCCCCCACCCCCTGCAGTGCAGGGGCACCCACCACCAGGCCCCCACCCATGTCTCCCACCACCCCCACCCCCCCAGTCACCAGGGGCAGCCTCCACCAGGCCCCCACCCATGTCTCCCACCACCCCCACCCCCCTGCACTGCTGGGGGGGTGGGGGTGCTGGGGGACATGCGTTGGTGGGCAGTGGTGCAAGTTGACATGTGGGTTGGCTGGGGGTCATGGCCATGGTGGATGGGGTGCCTGCAGGACACGTGCAGGGTAGGCCCCTGTGGTGTGAGCCACCTGCAGGGGCCGTGGAGGGTGTAGAGGGAACACCTGGGAGGACCCACACGTGCAATTTACGTGTGGAACTTCCCGCGCACCCCTGAAATACACGTAGCCCGCTCCCCCAGGCCCGATCGCGTGACAAACTTCACGCGTGCCCCTGAAATACACGTGGCCCGCTCCCCCAGGCCCGATCGCGTGAAAAGCTTCACGTGAACCCCTGATATACACGTACCACGCTCACTCGCGTGTGTAACTTCCCTCGCACCCCCGCACTACACGTACCCCGCTCAATCGCGTGTGTAACTTCCCGTGCACCCCCGAATTACACGTGCCCCGCTCAATCGCGTGTGTAACTTCCCGTGCACCCCCGAATTACACGTGCCCCGCTCAATCGCGTGTGTAACTTCCCGCGCGCCACTTTTTTGATGCGCTGGGACTCTACCGCCTGCCTTCGTGTGGCGGACGTGTTTCAGCTTGTGCGTGTCTTTGGCTGTGCGTGGCTTTGTCCTATTCGATTCCATGAATACGTGTGGTTCGGGTGCGTGTGGGCGTTCCGTCTGCTTCCCTGCAGTACATCCCCAGTTACGCCCTTATTTTCGCGCGTTGTTCCCCATTCCGCGCGTTACGCCCCGTGTCCAGCCCACTTTTTGGTGTATGCGCTGAGGTTGTGCGCTTTCACTGTGCGCGTCGCGCACGCCTTTCGGGATGTTGCAGTGACTTGTGCGCCATGCACGGGTTTGGCGCACATCCCGCGGTGAACACGCGCAGGGACTTCCATGAATCGCACACGTGCGCGTGCGCCTGTTTTTTTCCGCTTGTGCCTGCTTGCGCATGCTTGCGCGAGGATTTTCGGCGCACGTTTGTTCCATGAATCGGCCCCTATGTCTTTTAATTTCTCCTCTAGCCGAGCTTCTTCCAACCGCAGGTCCCTGAGTGTGACAGATTGTTGGTGATATTTTAGGAGAGTTAAACATTTTGGATATGTATGTAAAGATTTATAGTGGGATCTGAGTGAGGTTTGGATTTGCATGCTGTGTGTCTTGATTATGATTTTGTGATGGGTAAATGTTTGTGTGGTGTGGGATGTATCAGTTTCTTTGGTGAACATTGGGGTCAGTACTAGGGTTGGACTTGCTTCAGCCATTCCCTGTGGTAAACTCAGACCAACTTATTTGGCCAAATTCTAAAAATCTAATAGCAGAGAAATATATTTTCCTGTTATACCACGGTGTGAAACACATGTTGGACACGTTGCTTTGTTTTTATTATTGCAGCCAGAGAAAAAACATCTTTCTTCTTGGGAGGATGAAAGTATAATCCCAGTGTATGTACAGACTGATGCACAAACCGAAACCATAGTACTGCGCTACTGTTAAAAGATGCCCGCCCATACACTGGCTACCCACACCCTGTACTGCTCTCCACTTTAAACAATAAAATGAAAACATTTTCTTTTTAAATGTGTATAAGCTGTGTGTTTGGAAAAATCATTGGAATATATTTTACAGAAAAGGCACACATTTGACTTAGCATAAAGAGCATGACCTGCTTGTGTCACTATTTAGGAATATCTTTCATTGAATTTAATAGCTCCAGGACAGGTGTTTTTCACAAATCTCCCTTTGGCTCATGCAATTAATCAAGTTGGAACTTTAAACTAAGGGATGAAATAAAAGTACAACTAACCCACGGTTTGGAACCAGAGGGGTAGCCAGGATTGTCTAACAAGTGAGGCTTGAAGCTAATGTAGTTGGGCCCACAACAGTGACATTAACATCTGTAAATGCCCACACAGCACTGCTGAGTGGGCAATTACAGATTTTGGGTGGGCCTTGCCTGCTCAGGCCCTACCCTGTCTACGCCTCTGTTTAGAACTGAGTTATACATGATTTAAATGCACATGGCATTTCTTGTTACTGAATACCAAAAGAGTGTGCGAAGGAAATGCCAGAACTGTTAGTGTTAGGCCGAAGATTATATTCAGTGGCTGTAATAGCGTCTGCCACATTTATGTGATGATGAGTCTGAATACTAGAAGCAAAGATAAGAACAGAAAGTTGTTTGGAGCCAGGAGATCATACACAGTGGCTATAGAGAAACAGTCCATCTTTTTTGTGACAACTAAAGACAACATATTAATGACAAAGATAAACTCAGAGTATGTCTTGGAGGCAGGAGATAACAATAAGCGTACAGTACCTGAATGGTTCACCTTGATATCACAAATGAAGACAGAGTACCAGTAGCAAAGAGAAAAACATAGAATTGTTTAGTGGCAGAAGATTGATTATATTCAGTGGCTGTAACTAAATGTGATCTTGCGTTGATGAATCAAGACAGATTACCAGCAGCAAAGGGAAAATCATAGAATTGTTTGGCGGCAGAAGATTGATTATATTCAGTGGCTGTAAATAAGTGTGATCGTGCAGTGATGAATCAAGATGGATTACCAGCAGCAAAGGGAAAATCATAGAATTGTTTGGTGGCAGAAGATTGATTATATTCAGTGGCTGTAACTAAGTGTGATCGTGCAGTGATGAATCAAGATGGATTACCAACAGCAAAGAGAAAATCATAGAATTCTTTGGTGGCAGAAGATTGTATTCATTGGCTGTAACTAGTGTGATCTTGCAGTGATGAATCAAGATGGATTACCAACAGCAAAGAGAAAATCAAAGAATTCTTTGGTGGCAGAAGATTGTATTCAGTGGCTGTATCTAAGTGTGATCGTGCCGTGATGAATCAAGATGGATTTCCAGCAGCAAAGAGAAAATCATAGAATTCTTTGGTGGCAGAAGATTGTATTCATTGGCTGTAACTAGTGTGATCTTGCAGTGATGAATCAAGATGGATTACCAACAGCAAAGAGAAAATCATAGAATTCTTTGGTGGCAGAAGATTGTATTCAGTGGCTGTATCTAAGTGTGATCTTGTGTTGATGAATCAAGACAGATTACTAGCAGCAAAGAAGAAATCATAGAATTGTTGGAGAAAATAATGTTGTAATCATTGCCTGTAACTAAGACTATAAATTGAATACTAGTATTAAATGAGAAAATTACAGGATCGTTTGAGGAAATAGTCTGCAATCATTGTCAGACTTTAAGTGAACAATTACACCTTTGAATTAATGTCAACCCCTGCACAGTCCAAGCACTCGTCAACAGATAACGAGGTGTGTCATAAAGGTGAGTGGGACAGGACCGTTGGCACAGGAGAGAAGCAGGCATAATGCCTAGCCCACGCACTGTGGAGGCAGGGAGGTTTTGGGCAGATGTGCCATGTAGAACCAATGGTGGAAAGAAAGATAAGACGTAATTAGCCAGACGTGTCAAGAGACATTCCTGAACACATGTGCTCATCTCTCTGCAGACCCACACTTTCCAATGGTGGGCTGTCTAGCGTGGGCCACAATGCCAGAGGAGGGAAGCACTGGATATTATTTTAAAGACTTAAGCTATAATGAGGCAAACGTTGCTTAAAGGAAGCAGCAGGGATTGGTCACTAAGGTGAGGCAAAGGTAGATCAATTCTTCCACCGAATCACAGCATGCAGGCGAGATGCCAATGATGAACAGCAATGCGAAGTGACGGGCAAAAACGATTGCAACCTTTTGTATACGGCTGTTAGAACAGCTGACCTGCACCTGTAATCATGGTCAGTCACATGCAAACAGAACAGACAGACTTAACTCTTGCAGTGCACTCAGGAAGTGCTGCTACCTTGTGGGCCATAGATATTCAAAGCTGAGCTGGTTGCTGACAGCAGCCCCCTAAAAGTTGGCGGCTTGAGAGAGCAATCATTGGAAAAGCCAACAGATTAGAAAAGAGAGAAGTAGGGATGCAAGCTTCCACAATTGTTCTTCTGCGCCTCAACATTTTCAATGGACTAGAGATTCAGGTTTGAGACCTTGTGCCTGGGAATCAAGAGCGTATCAGAAACGGCAATGCCAGGAAGGCAGAAGGCAGGTACATTGTTGTGCAGGATAAGCAGGCTTCTGGGGGGACTGGTAAAGGACAGGATGTGTCCAACAGTGCTCCCAGAGTTGCTATTTATCAGCTACCAGGGAATCAAGTTTCAAGATTCTAAATTGAGCAACAAAGCAGGGCTTACATTCCCTGTGGCAGCGCAAAATCTGAATATGTTTAACGCATAGACACACGTGGTCTTGGACAACATTAAAAGGACCCCACCATTCTTCACAATCAGTTAGGTGTTTGTAGCTGTCTTTAGCAAGTTGCAAAACATGCTGTGCTGCGTAATGCAATGAACCTCCAATGAACCGTGGGGTTCCGCTTGGTGTAACTACCAGCCCAGTAAGTTATAGATACCTTCTAGAACCCTGTCCCCCAACCAGAAGTAACGACAACGACAACATTGGAAAGTGGAGGAGGTGTGTTGGAGGGACTTGCACAGGGAGATGACTGGGCTTGTTTGGAAGGGGCGATACAGATGTTCAAAATAGTGAAATCCAACCAGAAGCACCTTTAAAAAATCGGACTTAACAATAACATCATGGAACATTTGTGGCTTCCAGAAACTGGTAGGAAGTTCCACAACATCTGTAAAGTTAGCAAATGTTATCGCTCTACAAGATACCATGGCGGTGGGCTCCTTCAAATTATCAGGGTGTCAAACATACTGCAAGCCACCAATGGGTGGGGAAAAGGGGCGGCCAAAAGGAGGCCTTGCAGTGGCCATAGATCTAACGTGGGAGTGTACTCATTACGAGGTAGAGTTTGGTTCACCAGACCTAATGGCTATTCATATTGCTACCTCACTCCCCAAATTAAATCTTCTATGTGTAAATATTTACAGGAACCAAGGGAAAGTAAATGCGATGGCACATCAGGCGGTGATGAATTCCCTGGTCAAAGACTGGCTGGGTAAATATGAGAATGTAAGTGTAGTTGTGGCAGGAGACTACAATGCACAGCTGAAGGGAAAGACTAAATCCAGGGGGGAGCCAACAGGAAGGTTGTGGAACACCTTCGTGATGGCCTGGGACCTTTGCCCCTGAACGCCAACAGACGAATACATAAACAATTTCAAATAGGAAATAGGAAATCATGGATTGACTATAGCTTCCTCTCCCCGGAGCTGAGCTGCAAAAGTGGCTGTATAACCACTGGAGAGGATATGGAAAGTGACCATCTACCCACTAACCTCAAGTTATGTCTGAAAGTGGGAAATCAACACCTTGTCCTTGCCCTGGCTTTCACTGTTGCTGCAAGGGGAGGGAGAGTCATCAGATGGAACCATACGGCCTGCAGATCTGTCATGTTATTATGGGGGGAAGAACTGGGCCACATGGCAGAGTGGGGAGAAAACCTCACAGCCTGGAACTATAACAACAAACTGTTTACCTGTATGAACTTGCTGTCCAACAGGGGACAAACGCGGGGAAATGTCTTCCACACACATTTACATGATGAAAGAGACCAGAAAGCGAAAGTGGCAAAGAGATCAGCCATTAGAGCATGTCGCAGTAAGTCCTCCTCTTATCACATTTATTGTGAAGGGAAGAAAAAGATCTAAATAGCCTATCAATGTGAGGTGAAGCTAATTAGGAGGGAAAATTCAATAAAGAACAATCGAGAGATGGTAGAGGGAATTGTAAAAAAAAAGGACTTAGTCCATTTCTGGGCTTTGATGGGAAGAACTATGGGAAAAAATCTTCCTATTCTAGGTGACTGCAATATTCCGGCACAGGTGTCGGAAAAATACTGACAGGGGGAAATATGCTTTACCAGAAAAAGAGCCTAAATGGGACACAGAAGGAGATTGAAAGTAGATGAAAAATGCCTGTCCATGGGAGGTGCCGGATGTCGTTTGGGCAATAACTAAAGTTAAACCCTCTAGAGTGCCGGGCCCAGCTAATATTCTTCACTATGGAGGTCACGTTCCTCTACACTACTATCACCCGCGAAGCGGGCCTGGAGGCGGTTGAATGGATGTTATTGAGAACAGAGGACTGCAAAGCAGACCCAGTGTTTGTTTTGACTTAACTGAAATTAGTGCTAATGAATAATTTCTTCAAATTTGGTGAACGTTACTTCTTACAGACTTCAGGAACCAGCATGGGTGCAGCTATGGCCCCCTGCTACGCCAATATATTCATGTTCTTTTTAGAACATGAACATGTATTAACATCTCCGACATGGTCACACCATTTGTCATTGTACACAAGGTACATTGATGACATTTTTGGGATTTGGACAGGCCCTAGGGAGGAACTCCAGTGCTTCTTTTTTATGATGAACAATATGAATCCAAGGATTAAATTCACAACATCCATGAGCGAATCAAAAATCCATGTTTTAGATGTCGAAGTGTACGTGAAAAATTAGAAACACGTGTCTTCTCAAAACAAAACTATAGAAACAGTTTGCTTCTAGCTATGAGTTTTCACCCGCAACGAACACTGGACATAGTACTGTTGAGTCAGTTCTTAAGATACAAAAGGAATATCTCAGATGCTGCAGAATACTCAAGACAATCATCTGATTTGCAAACTAAGTTCATTGAAAGGGGATATAATAGATCCTTAATCTCCGAAGTTAAAGCAAAAGTGAATCTAGTTCAGAGAAACCTTGCTGACACCAAAATCCACCCAGGATCAAGAGAAATTGGTGTATGTAACAACACACTCAACACAGAGTAAAAGGATCAAAAGGATTATTCAAAAACACTGGCATATGCTACAAATGGACCCAAAGCTTCAACAACTCTTCCCGACATTTGCCTACAGGAACAACAGATCGTTATGTAACAGTCTGGTGAGAGCAGACATGACTACCACGAGAAATACAACACTGACCTACAAAGGAACTGTCCCATGTTCAAATTGTCAACATTGCAGCAATGTAATAAAAGGCAATACCATTAGACATCCACATACAGGGAAAACTATCCCTTTGAAACATTCTTGTACATGTGATTCATCTAATGTGATTTATGGCCTAAAATGTCCATGCAGTATTTTTTACGTAGGCATGACCACTAGAAAGGCAAAAATATGTTGGTCAGAACACAAGTCCAATATCAGAACAAAGAGTCCAAAATCACCAGTAGCTATGCATTTCTTAGAAGCCAGACATTCAATTGCTCAAATTAAATTTGTGATATTGGAACAAATTAAACTTAGCCCTAGAGGTGGTGACATCACAAGAACACTACAACAGAGGGAAATGATGTGGATCGACTTATTAGATTCTCTTAGCCCAAGTGGGATGAATGTGGATTTTGATCTAATGTGCTATGTGTAATAACATTAAGTTTCAACTTGAATGTGATATCAAAGTGAGTCATGTATGCACCTGTATCCATAGAACTAGATACAAGCCCTATATGCAGGAGACAACATCATGGGAATGACGATTAAGAATGGGAACGTCTATAGTGATTCAGAAACACTGTTCTGAATCAATATGATGGCAGGAGGATATGTGATAAGTACATCTAATACAATCACAAATGTTGGGGATACAACTTATTGGTTCCATCACATATATACCGCTGCCAGGCGAACACGGGTACCCAAGCAGACTTTGTCTGCATCATCCCCGCTTAGCTGGACAATGGCATAACTATTCTCATCCTTCCCAGGTACAGGTGTGAATCACCATTTACCCGTGAATAAATAAAAGATGTTAAATTACCTAATATAATCATCAATGTAGGAGATACACCCTATTGGTTCCATCACATATATACCGCTGCAGGCACACACGGGGACCCAAGCAGATTGTGTCTGCGTCATCCCCGCTTAGCTGGACAATGGCATAATTAATCTCTTCCTTCCCAGTTACAGGTGTGATTCACCATCTACCTGTGAGTAATTAAAACATGTTAAATTACCTCATGGTCAGTGCGTATAGCGTGATACTCACCTTAGGCTATTAGCTTTAGCTGTCTCCCAATTACACACTGTGGATATATAGTACATGGTACAATTCGACCACCGTCTTATCACTCTTGATCCTTTGGCTCTTTGATGTTTAAGTGATATATTATTGTTTGGTTCTACATACAAGATAATAGCCCTGTGATCTCAGCATTACTGCCTTTCCAGCATTTATATATACAGTGGCTAAAAAACCAGATGCTGTGTCTTCTTTAAGATGAGGAATCCTATCCGAACCATGGTAAACGCTGGTACGCGTGCGCGTAAGACAGACACTCAGGTGGTCTGCTGCACGCATGCGTAGCAGAATCCACTATGGGACTGATTAGCATTGACACGCAGGCGCGTGTTACTAGCGCCCGCAGCCTGAGTAATGCACATCCGCAGGAAGGTAGAGATCGGCACCTCCCATCCGCACTGCTCACCTTGCGCATGCGCAATTGGGAACTACATTGTTACATAAAGCGTCTTGTCCGGACGAGAGGTATACTCTCTCGCGTCGGGCACCAGGATTTGCACTTGTCGAATCAGATTTTGGACTAGAAGGTTTGTTTGTTTGTTTATTTTATTTATATAGCGCACCAGACCCAGGAGTAAAAGGGCGCTTATAGATATGTAACAGAGGCACAGTATAGGTAGAATTTACAGTTATACAATCTGTGGAGGTAATATACAATATATACAGTCAGAGTAATTAGGGTAAACAATTGAAACATTTGAATAGTTCAGCGGTAGGGAGTTCCAAAGTTGAGGAGCGAGTACCGAGAAGCTTGAACCACCAGCTCTTTTGGAGGAGAATCTGGGCACCATGAGGCAGAGAGTGCTGGCGGATCTGGTAATTCTGGTGTTAGGTTTCAAGGAGAGTTTGTTGGTAAGATAGGGGGGGCAAGGTGGTTTAAGGCTTTGTATGTGAGACAAAGAGTTTTTAAGTCGATTTTTTGTTGAATGGAGAGCCATTTGCAGGAGATTCTGATGGGGGAGATGTGCTCTCTCCTAGGGATGTTTAATGCTGCGCGCAGCACGTTGTTTGGATAACTCTGAGTTTATTAATTATGGCTTGGTTAGCCCCTAGGTAAAGACTGTTACAGTAGTCAAGCTTAGATTGTGTAAGCGCTCTCGCCAATGTGAGGCAGCTATTCATGGATAGAAAAGGTCTGCAAGCTCTGATTAGTTTCCCGGTGTAGGCGGTAGTAGAGGCAGTCATGTTGACTTGTTTGGAGAGGTTGGTGTTGGCGTCAAGATAGAAGCCTAAGGTTTTGACGTGTTTGGCAACGGGGATGGTATTGCCATCAATGGTGATGTTGGAATAAGCAAAGCTAAGTTTCTGTAGATTATTAGGAGAGCCGACCAGGAGAAGTTCCGTCTTCTCATCATTCAGGCAAAGGCCATGTGTGGCCATCCATGCCTGAATGATGGAGAAAATTTCGTTGATCCTGGTGACGTCAGCCAGGTAGTTGCCAGAGATGGTGAGGAGTATCTGGGTGTTGTCTGCATAGTTAGTGTAGGTGACACCCAGATGGTCCAGTTTGTCGAAGAGGGGTTTTGTAAAAATATTGTAAAGGGTGGGGGAGACACAAGATCCTTGCGGGACGCCACAGGTGATGGGGATGGGGTCTGCTGCAGCTGCCAGTGAAAAGACTCTCATAGTTCTATTGGCAAGGAAAGATTGTATCCAGCTGACAGCTGAAGGTGAGAAATGGGCGGCAGATGAAAGGTGGTTGCATAGTATTTTATGATCGACCAGGTCGAAAGCTGCTGAGAGGTCGAGAAGGAGTAGTATGGCCGTTTTTCCTTTGTCTTTGATGTCATCAATCTGACTTTTGAGGTCAACAAGGGCCGTTGCCGTTTCAGTTCCATGTTGAGGTCGAAAGCCAGATTGACGTAGCCCTAGTAGTTGATTGTATTCTAGGTATTCCTGAATTTGTAAGTATGCAACTCTGTCGAGGATTTTTAGCAGGAAGGGGACCGTGGTGATCGGCCTATAGTTTGTGGGAATGGCTGGGTATAAAGATTGTTTTTTTAGGAGGGGAGAACCCATGATTGTTTCAGATTGTCAGGTATAGAGTTGGTGGGGAAAGAAAGGTTTATGAGTTTGGAGATGAAGGGAGAGAGGTCTCTTGCAGCATCTTTGATGATCTGGGCAGGACAGCTATCCCCTTTGCAGTTCGAAGGTTTGAGAGATGCTATGATCTTTTGGACTTCTGGTATGGTGACCTGTTTGAATGTGAAACCAGCGGAGGTATTGGTAGGGGTCGATATGCTAGGGGTAGAGGAGTTGCTATTGGATAGTTGTAGTCGTTTAGCCTCAATTTTTGTTTGGAGGCCAGAGATTTTGTTGGCAAGGGCATTTTGGATGCCGGTGCACCAGGGTTTGTCTTTTAAGCAAGTGTCTGTATGTGGGTTGGGGTTTTCTAATTCCTTCAAGATGGTGAAGAGTTCTTTAGTAGAGGATCCTGCCTTATCAATTCTCACATTGTAGGCTTCCTTCTTAGTTCGGATTATCTCTTTTTTGTAGTGGAAGGAGATGGTCATCAGATTAGTTCTGTTTTCGGCTGAGGGGGTGGTTTTCCATATGGTTTCCAGCTTGGCTTTCTGTTTTCTGATGATTTTGAGTTCAGGTGTGAACCAAGAGTTCAGATGCGCTCATGGTTTGCCTTTACGTGACTTGAGAGGGGCCACAGCGTTGATAGCGTTCGACATGGTGTCATTGTATGTGTTGACTAGGAGGCTGAGGTCAGCAGTGGTTGGGAGCGAATTAACGAGGGGAGAACCAGTGGTGTGAGGGTGTCTGCTGTGATGTTGTGCTTATTTCTAGTTAGACAGGCAGGTGCGAGCGGGGATTGTTTTGGATTGGGATTGTTAATACTGATGTAGAACGGTATAAGGAGATGGTCTGTCCATATGAGAGGTTGGGGTGTTTTGCAAGTGATGTTGCAAGTGTGTGCTGTGACCCAGTCGATGGTTCTGCCTTTCTGATGTGTTGGTAGTGTGATGATTTGAGTATAGTTGTGTTCTGCTAGGGCGTTGGTGAGGGATGATGCGTGCGTATCATTAGGGTAAGGTAAGGAAAGATTCTTTATATGAGCTCTAGGATTTATGGAAATCAGAGTGGGAAATCCGAGAAAGGTATAGATATATTAACCTATGAGCACTCCAGCAGATGATCGTTGATTAGGCTTCACTTCTTCATTTTCGTTGTCTGTTGATGAGTTACCTCTCCTTTTAAGATAAGGAAATGAGGTGAACTATTACACTTCTTGGACACAGATGTATCAATTGTTTACAGGATTAGCAAAGTTGGCTAATTTGTAGGATTGGTCTTACGTTTGAATGCAAACTTTTAGTTTATGAAGCAAAATATAATGGCCCATATTAAGGTCCTTTGTTATATAGTTATATCCATTTCTACTTTTATTTTAGAATCACTGAATGGACTGGCCTGGAAAGTGAATCTACGGCACACTTAACAATACGGCTGTAGCAATATCCATGTAGCAGGATTTGCTATAAAGTCTGGAATTTGAGACTCCCCACCAGCTAGGAATACGAGGTGGGACATCCATAATTTAGCAGTTAGAAAATTTAGCATTAGCTATAAAATACAACTCTAACAGTCGGTCCCTCTTCACATTCTGCCTTACATTTCGAAGGTGTGCATGAACTTATGTTTTGGAACCAATTGTATCACCTGCCCTGAAGAATTGCCCTCTGAACTGTGACAGTGAACAGTTTCTTGTGACATAAACTCTGGAATTGACTTGATATTGAAATTGAGTTTTCTATTATTTTGATATTTAAATTTTGAGGTTCTTGATGATTGACTCACCACATTAACAAGAATGATTGTTTAATGTTTCCTAAAACTTTACATAAAAAAAACAGTAAAAGGTGTTTTTTTCCTTTTCAAAGAATTGGAGTTTTTGAATTTTCTTAGTGACAATATTGAAATCATGTATTTAAAGATGCAACTTGAATTATTCAAATTTCAAAACTGAAAAGATTTACGAGTTACATTAACAGACTGGGAGGTTGTTGCTCCTATTAGAGTGCACCGTGGGTTGACGGGTAGCGATACACGTCTTTTTTTCTCCAGATAAATTCTGCCCATCATTATTAAAGAGAACATGGAAATCTGGGCCCCTCCTTTATGGCAGCTCTTCCAACATGTATAGGGAACACAGGAGGTGCCGGATACATGGAAACAATCCCTAGTAGTCCCCATATACAAGAAGGGGGAAAAATTAAATGTGTTAAACTAAAGGCCCATATCACTATTGGATTCTTGCAGTAAAATCTTTGGAACCCTGCTGCTGAGGGATCTTAACACCCAAATTAACAAACACAATCTTTTGCTTGACTGTCAAATAGGCTTCCGAGCAAGGATGGGCACCCCACTAAATGCATTCACATTGGCACACATGTGGGCACAGTATACATGGCCTCAATCGATATGACCAGTGCATTTGACATGGTCAGTCGTGGAGGACTATGGCAAAAGTTACTGTCCGTTGGGCTGCCAATTAATCTGGTCCGGTTGTTGAGGCTGCTACATGTGGATACAGAAATAAGAGTGCATCTGGATGGGGGGGTCAACTACTGCTCCGATTAAGACCTTTGTGGGGCTGAGGCAGGGCTGTGTGGTGGCGCCAACTCTCTATAACCTACATAATGCAGATCTAGAGAGAGTGTGGAAGGGAGGGAGAACCAATTCAGTCAGGTTGGGCTCAGTCACACTTGACTGGATTGCGTTTGCCGATGACATTGTCTTATTCGATGTCACGCCAATTGGCCTCCAGCGAAAACTGGCGTTGTTATATTCATACGCAGTGGAGAACAACTTAAAAATAAATTCCAGCAAATCAAGAGTTTGCATTTTCATGACAAAGAAAAATCCTAATATAATGACATGGCGGGTAAGAGACGAGCCCCTGGAACGGGTATCTACATTTGCTTATTTGGATTATGAAGTGTTAAATACTGCCTCAAAAAAAGGCAGACAACTATACCAAAAATCTAAACATGGTCCACAGTTAACAAAAATGAAGCAAGTCTATTCCCAGCTATGCTCCTTCTCTCTCACCCCAATGATTCAATTTTACCTTATGCAAATTGAACCAATAATACTCTATGGTCTTATTATAAATCTGACTGATCTGGGGGTATAGTCTGGATGTAATCCAAGGCATGCTTCAGAAGAACACTTTAAGGCTTTGAGGTTACCTGGGAAATGTAGCTCGCACCTATAGCTCCAAAGGCCCTATGCTAGTGACATGTTCATCGGGGTTATCTGTTTCCTTTTTAGTTGAACTCATTGTTTCTTGCATCATACAATGTCATGTAAAATCAGGAAAATATTATTAGTGTATTTTGGTTTGATTAGGATTTGTAAAATTAATTTCGTTTTTTAATATTTCTAAATGTATTGAATGTTCACTATGTTTGCATGGTACTGTGACAGTTTCTCATTTGTTTCGAATCGTGTATTTTAACTTATGGGAAATGAAACACAATAAATACAAAATTGAAAAAATCATGCTGCGTTGCGTAATGTATGGAAACCCATCTGTTTGGCTTACAATTTGGCTGATTAATGGAAGTGGTTCTAGTAATGGGGCTAGAAAGGAATACGTGAGAAAGGCAACCTGGCAGGCAAAAGAAGGGGGCCTACTGGTGGACACATGGTCATGGTTATTTTAAACAAAATCTGCAAGCAGGCGTTCCCTCCAATTACCATGAACCTGTGAAAGATAACGCTGGAGATACTGCTGTGTCTAACCATTGTTTGCAGGTGAAACGATGTGAAGTGGTGAACATGGAAGCCAAGGTGTTCAGACAGAGCATGCAAAAACCTAAATTGAACACCCAAGTCTAAAACCACCCTATCCTGCAGGCCATGAAGGTTGACATGTGTCGCACCCGAGACAGGCCAGATGTTCTGCTGAGTGTGAAACAGTGAGTGGAATGAACTGCCCCATATTTGAGTATGTGCTGCACAGATGACGTTACCTTTGCTTGAGAGAGCCACTTAGTAAAGTTCATATTTGCAGTTTCTTAGGGCCTCTGAGGACAGTTAAGAAACAGTGAGAGACCAAAAGGGGTTGTTTCTTTCAGCTGTGAAGACAATGTACATTCTTCCGCGTAGTGTTGAAAATCGTTTGCAATGTGAGGCCACTGCAAGCAATGTTGAACCATTGTTTGTGTCTTGTTTTGCTTGGGATGGTCACACAGTGTTGAATTGTGACACCAACGACTAATGTATAGATTATTGATGTAATACCCTGGTGACATGAATTGCTTGTAATGATGATTCATGGTATCATGAACTGTTTTTTCTAGGGGAGAGAAGAGAGAGAGAGAGAGAGAGAGAGAGAGAGAGAGAGAGAGAGAGAGAGAGAGAGAGAGAGAGAGAGAGAGAGAGAGAGAGAGAGAGAGAGAGAGAGAGAGAGAGAGAGAGAGAGAGAGAGAGAGAGAGAGAGAGAGAGAGAGAGAGAGAGAGAGAGAGAGAGAGAGAGAGAGAGAGAGAGAGAGAGAGAGAGAGAGAGAGAGAGAGAGAGAGAGAGAGAGAGAGAGAGAGAGAGAGAGAGAGAGAGAGAGAGAGAGAGAGAGAGAGAGAGAGAGAGAGAGAGAGAGAGAGAGAGAGAGAGAGAGAGAGAATGAATAGTGGTCAGTTGTTCTGGGTCAAAAATGGGAAGGGGCGGCTACACCGATTCCATGTAGTTGGGGTAGTAAAGGCATCATCTTTCACGTGTGCAAAGGCAAGATGATAAGATAACATGGGTACTCTGGTTAAACAACCACGGTTTGGTAATTTTAAATTTGGTTAACTGTTTTTGGTCAAGGCAACCAAACAGCTCTTTAACCAAAAACTAAAAGGAGGTTTACTATGTTTGCCAAACAATAGTCAACAACATTGAAAAGGACCAAACCGTGGTCACTAGAAGCAATAAAATGCAATGCAAAGGGTTGAATAACAGTATCCAGAGGGTTTTTTGGGGAAAAGATCAGGTTCTTACGATGCTTCAATACTTCCACATGTGGCATTGCTACTTCAAGATTGTGGCACATTTCAATGAACGCATATTTGTTGGCTAAGAGCTCCCAATCACACATGGTGTATTTGCATTTTCACAGGTGAGCGTGAGTGATCGTCCACGGAATTTCGTACCCCACATTTTCCTTTTTGAGAAGCACAGTTCCCACAGCACCACTTGAGGCATCTTCTTCCATTATGAATGCCTTGAGAGTTTTAGGTTGGAACAAGACTTGAGCTGAGTAGAAAACTTTCTTGAGACAGTTTAAGCTTTTCTGGTGGCATAATTCAATGAAAGGGAATGGATTTCTCCATCAATTTCTTTAGAGTATCTTCCATTATAAAGAAGCCGTTTAGGAATTGTCAGCAGAAATTGGTGAATCCAAAAATTCACTAACGTTCATGAGATTATTGGGTGTAGGTCATTCAAGGTCTGTTTGCACCGTCTATCTTCTGTCCATTATTACACTGTTTGGGATGTGGACACAAACTAACAACTTCACATCCTTCATATGGGACTGGTATTCCTCCAGCTTAGAATACAGTCAGTGTTTTCGTAACCAATTCAGTATTTGATGGACATGCTTGAGATAGACCAGTATGTTGCAAGGGTAGATGAGGATGTCACCCGACCCAGCTAATTCGCCAGAGAAACTGCTCACAAGTCATGAAACATAGAAATGATTAAGTGTTGAAAGGTAGCAGGAGCATTAAAGATTCCAAAAGATACGTAGGTGCATCCAAAGTGGCCAAACCTTATGATAAAGATAGATTTCCATGCATAATGCTCTTGGGTGCACACCAGATGGCACGCTTCCTGGGAACGAGTTATCATCTTAGACTTCTTCAATGAAATTAGGCATGAGTAGCTGCGGATTACTCTTCTTCATCGTGATCTGCTTTGGTACACAGTCATTGGTACATTGCCGGAGATCCCCAGGTGTCTACTTCATGGAAAAGACTGAGGCAGCATCATGTGAGGTGAAAGTCAAACCGGCCCCTTATGCATGGGTTAATCCGCATATATATTCTGGACATGTTCCTCTTCTATGGAGAAAGAAAAGATTTTTACATGTGGGATTTTTATTTTCAAAATCATGGTTCCAGTAGATTAGGTGTCAATGGGTAGATGAAGCAGTGAAATGCTACTGCAAAGGTCACTTGATGCAAGGATTGTGACGGAACAACCCAGCAATTGCCAAAGTCCTGTTTTGGCCCACCATAAACGAATGATTGATGATCTGAGTGTGAATTTGCAAAGCAATAATCACATGGGGTATGTCTCTTCAGGTCAATGGGGAACCATCTAGAGAATGGTTTAATACTGGCTGAGGCTTCGGAAACATGTGAATCCAATGTTTCACGGTCAATTGGACATCCTTTTAATTGCTGGTGCCTCTAAAGTCAATAAAGGAGGATAATTTCACTGGTCAATTGTTCTTCAAAAACTCACTGGATACATAGAGCTGCAAGAATGCCGCAGTGGTAGAGGCAATGCCCTGTGGAAGCACAAATGATGATTAGGCACTCCCGAAGAAGAATTGCCATTGCATTCACATCTCTGGGTTTCCCTAATTTGAAAAGAGGCATTCACACATGAATAGGTATTTTAATCATACAATACATACATAGATTTTCCAATTGTCTCTTCTTCCTTTCCATGAGAGAGAGGGGACCGCAAAGGTGATCAACCCCATGCGTGGTGGAGGTTCTTCCATGACGACAGGCTTTGTAGGGACTGGTGTTCTGGAAGGCAATAATTAGGATGGTTCAATGCCTGCAGAGTTCTTTCGTTGGGGTCGCTAGTCCCGGATCCATTGATCGCTTTGACACATGACATTGATAAGGTCAGTGTGCATGTGCACTGAAGCATGCTGGATTTTTTTCGGGAGTCTGTCCTCTATGAATCTTCACTCCAGCTGACTTCTGAATCCGGGTTTTTGAAGTGAGCATTATCAACAAGAAGGTGCCTAGCCTCCTGCTTCAGTGTCAGCGTGTTCATTCCCTTGGGCTTAGACGAATAACATTTAGCAAACATTTTCTTAAACAGAACACTACATTCTTCATGTTCTTTGACAATGGAGTCAAATGAGCAAAGGAAAGGGGTTGCCCAGGTCAAAGCATCACTACTAAGTGTGAAACAATAAATATGATTTTGGACTGATCATTCAGAAAATGAGGGTTGTCACGAGAACACAGAGTGAAAGATTTCATATTTATTCAGGTCAGCATAGAAGTGTGCAGGCACTGGGCAAGTGTCTCATCCCAGCTTGCAGGGTTTGTCCCTGGCATGGGGAAGGCCGAAGAACAGACCTGCTACCTATGTTTTCACGCAAGGCGCTAACTATGTCAAAGACGACAGCACTTTCTATGTGCCTGGCTGCTATCCCTACCTGAACTTGACTCGGCTGGGTGGTTAGCTGGTGTAACTTGTCAGGAACATATCTCAGTGTGGATGCGTAGAGGTTTGGCCTTACAATCTGTCAATCATTAACTCTCTAATACAGCACAGGAACTGACATGAACAGGCACCAACCACCCCTCACTTTCCAAACTCTCACCAGGGGATAACAAGGGGAGCCGTAAAGGTGAGTGGACAGGACGAATTGGACAGGACTGTAGCGTGTCTCTTCACTGGGGACAATGACCAGTAACTGGCCTTGTCCAGAATCCTCCCACTACAAAGGTTCTCAGGTTCCCTACAGACGCAGCTTTATCAGGGATGTACAGTTCAGCGGTGGCCATACAGTGGAGGGAGGAAGAAAGCAATGGAAATTGCAGGCACAACTCGAGTCATGGAGACACACTTGGCTTAACAGTCAGCAGCAAGAAGATGGATCATAAATACATGAATTCTCCCATAGTATCACGGAAGGCTGATGTCATACTGGTGATGAACAATGGTTTAAGCAAAGGGCATGAGTGGTAAGCAGGCTTGTGTAGACTCATCAGCAGAGCTGAACTGCATCATTTCTTTCTCATAGCTGGTCATGTTCAAACAAACTTAGACAGGGTTAGGTCCTGGAGGACCTCCGGAGAGCACCGTGACCTGAGTGGCCATGCACCTGCAGGAGAACCTGATTGGGATCCTGACGCTCAATGCCTCCTTTTCATGATAACTTGTGGGAGTTGGACAGTGGTAAAGAGAAAGGATTGCCACAGAGGGATTCTTGTATTCTTTTTTGTGGGACAGAGAAAGGTTTACGTGAATGGAATTTGTGGTGGGAGGTGAAAGGTTTAAGTGAAAGTATGTGAAAAGCTAAATCTGCACTTGGGTGTCGTACAAAGATTTCCATAATTGTATCCACAAAGAGTTTCACACGGGGATTCTTAATTTCATTTTCATTTTTCGGTTAATGCATTTAGGTTAAAGGGAAATGATCTGTAGTAAATCAGAAATTAGGTGTCACAAAGGTTTTCACAAGCTTTTGCAACAATGGGCCTCATTACACGGAAGGCGGTGAGCCATGGCGCTATTAGCGCCATGGCTCATGCCGGTAAAATACCGGCACCGCCTTGGCGGAAAGGGGATTTACCGCCCCATTCCAAGGTTGGAGGGGCGGTAAATCCCCCTTCCGCCATTGCCCTTCCCCATTCCCATTTTTGCCCCATAGGGCTCTATGGGAATGGGGAACACGCTAATTACGGCACCGCAATTTTGCGGTGCCGTAATTAGCTCTGAGGTCCCTTAGCGGGTTGTTTTTTAACGCCTGCAAAAAGCAGGCGTTAAAGCACCAACCCGCTAAGGGACCTCGTAGTAAGGCGGTAATGGTTAACGGTCACCGTTACCATTAACGGTGGCCGTTAACCATTACTGCCTTCCGTGTAATGAGGCCCAATGTGTTTATGCTTTCTTTTTTTTGGTGGAAGAAGTAAGGTGAGGAGGATGGGTCTCTCTTTGCGGATTGAAGTTGAGGATTGTTATGTTATGTTATGTTACTTTGCATTTATATAGCACCTTATGTATCATTGGTATTTATTTATTTTATTTATTTATTTTATGTATGATCTCAAAGCGCTGGTAGGTTGAACGCCCTTGGGAACCGTAGTTCAAGTCAGTAGAGAGAGAGAGAGAAAGTCATAAGGTGCATGGGTGCACCGGATATTTGTGCAGCTGGTGTGGCACTTGCATGATAGCTGCTTCTTAGCGGTAGGTGTGGTGGTTGGGAGGTCAGGAATATGCGTTCATTCTGGTCGGTTGATACCCAGACTGATTTTTGGCTGCGTTAGTGTTGTGTTTGTATTAAGCAGTGTAATAAAGCTGTTGTAAAAGTCTATAAAGCTCACCTTGACAGATCGATGAAACCAAATGGGAGGATCAATGCAGCTGTGAAAGTTTCCCTGAGACAGCCCTGGCCTCTCCTACCCAGGATAAAGTAACCCAGGAGAAAGGGCAGGACTGCCAGGGAAACCCTCTAGTGGGAAGAAAACCCTGGACGAGTCCCCCTTCGCCTGGATCAGGAGGAAGTTGACGTGGAGGCTTCCCCGACGGATGGCAGAAAAGGATTTCACATGGGAGGCTTCTCGTAAGAGCACGGGAGAGGGAAAATTAGGAGGATGTCAGAAGAGGGAAAAAGTAGAACAGTGAAGGGGAAGCAGAAAGTAATCCTCTCACCAACGAAGGAACGAAGTTGGAGGAAGACTGTTCAGAACTGGATCGGATGTGTCGTGGAGCAGCGGGAGACTCTGGAAGGAATGGACAGGTGAATAAGATAATCGGAGAGAGGGGGGAGCCCTAAAAGGACTAAACTTACTCTAACGGAAGTCTAGGAGAGACGGGAAACAAACAGGTCTGCCGGATTGATCTGAATGAACAGTGTGCAGGCGAAGGCTGAAGGGAAAATCTGAATGAGGGGAGAGAACAGAGTTAGGAGAAACGGAAGGTACAAGTAGTTTTGACTAGTGGAGGTAAGTAGAAGTTACAGAAGCGAACTCACGGAGCGCCAAAAGCAGAAGCGACGCGAAGCACCGTCCGCTTCGATTCTGGATAAAGGATCACGTGAGCAGTTGGCCGTGCGTCGAAGAGACGTGCAAAAAACTGGACCGCTGCAGGTAGTACGGGGAATCTCACGGGCATCCATCTTGGAACTGCTGGAAAGCAGAGTGCCGCACAAACGGCTACGTGCCCACAAAGACCATTTGCATCGATGTGTAACAGTTAGGCCTGAGGAGACACTTAGGCTAGCGGTGTGTGCTCAGCTAGCTGTGTTTAATTAGGATGATGAGGAGTATGAGGCAGGTGTTAGTATGAGAACAGCTATGCCGAATGTGCCATAGTATCGCTGTGTTCTAGTTGAGTGATGGTGTATAGGAGAGAGTAGTTGTGGTGGTGTGATATGGTGGTTTTCAATAAGGTGCTTGAGATCGAGTGCTCATCTGTGCCATTTATTCTATCCATTTTATTCACTCTGTCCATTCATTCAGCTATGTCTGTTCATACATTTCGTCTGGTTCCTCATTTAGTTTATTAGTCTTTCATCCATTCCATCATCCAATCCTTCATTTACATAGACTAATCCATCCAATCTGTTGATCTATTTCATCATTCCTATCTGTTTATTGTGTTCCATCTGTTACATCATTATTTATTCATTCGATCTGTCCCACGTGTTTTACTCACTTCATCAGTTCAATCCATTCCATCCGTTCCATCCGTTCCATCCACTCCATCCCTTCCATCCACTCCATCCACACCATCTGTTCCATCCACTCCATCCGTTCCATCCGTTTCATCCGTACGATGCACTCCCTCCGTTCCATGTACTCGCTCTGTTCCATGTACTCCTCTGTTCTATGCACTCAATCCGTTCTATCCGTTCTATGCACTCCAACCGTTCCATCCACTCCAACCGTTCCATCCACTCCAGCCATTCCATCCATTCCTTCCGTTCTATCCACTCTATCCGTTCCATCCACTCTATCCATTCCATCCACTCTACCCGTTCCATCCACTCCATCCGTTCCATCCAACCCATCCATGCCATCCACTCCATCCATTCCATGCGTTATATCCAATCCATCTGTTCAATCTACTCCATCTGATCCATCCACTCCAACCGTTCCATCCATTCCATCCGTTCCCTCCACACCATCTGTTCCATCCATTCCATCCATTCCCTCCACACCATCTGTTCCATCGACTCCATCTCAATATATCCACTACATCTGTTCCATCTACTTGGTTTGTTCCATCCGCTCTAATTGTTCCATCTGGTCTATCCGTTCCAACCACTCCATCTATTCTACCCACTTCACCTGTTCCAACTATTACATCTACTACATATGTTCCGTCCACTCCAGTCCGCTCTGTTCGTTCCATCTGCTCTATCCGTTCTATCTATTCCAACTTTCGTTCAACTCCATCAGTTCCATCTATTCCATCTGTTCCATCTACTAATTCTGTTCTATCCAGCCCTTATGCTGGATCGACTCCATCTGTTCATCCATTCCATCCATTCCATCTGTTGCATCAGCTTCATCTGTTCCATCCATTCTACCTGTCTCATCCACTCTACCTGTTCCATTCACTTCATCTATTCCATCTCGTCCTTCAGATCGATCCACTCCATCTGTTCCCTCCGCTCCATTTGTTTCATCAACTCCATCTGTGCTGTCTATTGTATCCATTTCATCCACTGCATCCGTGCAGACCATTTGATCTGTTCCATTTGTTAAGGCTACTAATTTTCCATTCGTTCAATCTGCTCGGTAGTCTCACTCGTTCAATCCACTCATCCGTTTTATCTGTTCGACTCCTACCATCCGTTCAGTCTGTTCCATCCATTCATCCGTTCTACCCACTCCATTCACTCCATCCGTTCCACCCACTCCATCCGTTCCACACACTCGATCTGTTACACCAACTAAATCAGTTCTAAACATTCTACGTGTTTCGTCTGTTCCATTTCTCTGCTAGCCAGTACGTTTACTCTGTTCCATTTGATTCATCTGTTCCGTCCACCTCATCTGTTCATTTTGACAAGTAGACTTATTCCCGCTAGCTCATCGTTCCATCCTTTGCATTCACTCTATCCGTTTGATTCATTGTGTGCCTTGCAACTGGTGGGTAGATTAGCAGAGAAGTACTTCTGAGCACTGGAGTGTGCAACGTGTGCCAGGCGCTGATTGCTGTGAAGCATGTTGAAGGTGTGGGAAGCCCGGATGGTTGAGTGTTGAAAGCTTATGGTGGTGCCCGCTTATGAAGCATAAACTAAGCATGAGCCTGTCAAGCACCCATGAAAGAACCCCCTCATCCAACACCAAATCTGAGCTCTCCACACAGGATACAGCCAAGTGTCTTGTGGTGGCTATTACAGTAGGGACAGGAGCTCCAACAGTGTTTTCACTTTAAGGGCACTGAATATTGGGGGAAACCTCCATGATTTATTTTATTTATTTGAGTGTTCATTTATAATGTGCTTAATACCAGCGAGCGGTTTCTAAGCGCATGATCGGGATTCAAACCTGTGCTGCGCCGCGTTGTCTTACAAGAGAAACACACTGCCCCTGAGCTACCCTTCCTGCCCAATGATGGTCGCTGTGTACGTGTTTAGATAAAGTGAGGCACAACTCGTCTAGCATCTTCCCCTCTAGGATCCACTCACGGTCACTGAGCTCGACTGCATCGCCTCTTCATACTTCAGCTTGCACTGTGTGCACACCTGTGTCCATTTCTATCCCATGTCTACTTGAATTACCAAACCGTATGGCCCGATGAGAAGGTTATTTTTCTTGTTATTAAGTATATTATAGTTTATAAATTTACCATTTACACTTACAACAATCATTTATAATAACATCAATTTAATTTAATTTATTTTTCACAAAGCATTGAAATCACACATGCATATATTTGTATTATGCACTTAATGGTTCCAGTATATTTGGAACATTGTGAATACATGTAAAGTGAGCTGAAGTGGCTTTTAATTGTATTATGTAATGTCACTAATGTTACGGAGGGATGATACCTCACATATGCACCTCGAACATTGGAGGGCATGGATAATGACCAGCATAATAGGTTAACCCTGGGCGCATCACAATCAATAGGGCCTCTTACATGGTGAATTAGGGAGAACGACCAGTTCACTCTGTAATGGCGGGCTGCATTACGAGGTTAGGTAGCACTGCTACAAAGTGTTCCCAGTCCTCTTTTGATTTCCAATTGGTTGTGCACAATGGATAAGAAAGACTGTGGGGATAGGGAATAAAGGTGTTTCCACTCTGAAGGCAAAAATCATGTGACCAAGATATGACCAGTAGAGAAACCATCATCATTGGTGGACTTCCGTCGGGCTGGGCGAGGGATGGAAGAGTTTATGCCATTTTTAAACGAATTGTTGATTAAAGGACATTTTTAAACTTAATTCTTTTGGACTGCGGCACGATCTGTGGAGCACGATTTTGTGTTATTGAAAAGTGGTACTTTGCTCCGGGAGTGCGGCTTAGCACTACTCTGGGCCTCATTACGACCTGGCAGCTTCGGATCGCAGTGATTCCGTGACGGCGGTAACAAAGTTTCCTTGTCCGCAAGGTTGCGAAAAGACCGTCCGATTACGTGCTGTCGGTCGCACGCACCACACGGACCCTGAAACGTTGTTACCGCCATCACGGAAAAAGCCACGGAAATGGACATAGCGCTGCCACAAGTAGCGCAAAACCTGTGTCCGCCTCCGTCGCCATGGAAACGGAACTGGAAATACCATGATCGCCAAAAACCGGAAACAGAGAGGTGGCCATCATATAAAGCAAAATCCATTGCCATCCAGAGTCAGCACAAGCACAATCCATACTGTGAGACGGCAAAAGGGACCACCAACATGTATGCCAGGATTCCAGCGCAGAGGCAGCGCAAACAGTGCTTCAGTGAGGCGGAGCTAACTGTGCTCGTGGAGCAAATAGTGGAGCATGCAGAGATGCTGTTCAGTGCCGATCAACGGCGTGCCACACAGCAGCGGAGGAAGGAAGTGTGGGCAGAAGCAGCATGCAAGTGCACCGCTGTGGGCGTGACAGTGAGGAGCGTCAAGCACTGCCACAAGCGGTGGGACGACCTCAGGCTGAGGGTTCGTAACCTCATCTCCACACACCATCAACGCAGCAGTGGGACAGGTGGAGGACCCCATTCCCCACTGAGGCTGCAAGCATGGGAGGAGCGTTGCAGCAGTCTCCTCCACCTTGAGGGCATTCATGGGATCGGGGAGGCTGAGGCAGGGGTGAGCCCACCTGCAGATGCTGGTAAGTGGTCAAACATGAATGCCATAAAAGAATATGTTGATGGCATTACAGTGCCAAAGGACCCATTAATAACCCCCCCCCCCCCAGGCAGTGCATGCTGGCCCAAAGGACCCATTAATAGCCCCCCCCAGGCAGTGCATGACTGGCCCAAAGGACCCATTAATAAACCCCCCCCCCAAGGCAGTGCATGACTGGCCCAAAGGACCCATTAATAACCCACCCCCCAGGCAGTGCATGACTGGCCCAAAGGACCCATTAATAACCCCCCCCCAGGCAGTGCATGACTGGCCCAAAGGACCCATTAATAACCCCCCGGCACCCCCAGGCAGTGCATGACTGGCCCAAAGGACCCATCAAGATCCGTATGGCACCCAATATCACAACAATGCATACCCCAAGCAATCAGATGCATGTAACGAACACCATACAATGACCAACCTGTATGATGCATGTGATGCACCCATCAGCCACCACCACAACACTAATTGCATGTCCTCTGTGTCCCACAGCCGTATCCAGTGACAGTGACACTGCACAACAGGCCAGGCAATCAGCACTGACACGTGCCCAAGCCACCGCCCCCACACAAGAGGATGCTGCCAGCAGTTAGGCATCTCAGCCCCACTACCAACTGCAACAGATGTGCCGGCCACCACCACCGACATCCCCACCGTGTCCACACTGCCTGAGGCAAGACAGGTGCCACGGGAACCAACCATGCTCACCCAAACCAACACAGAAGGCAGCTGCACTGCAGAGGAGGCGGCCTGTAGTGACAACAGTGCCCCGGTAGAGCACTCTGATACTGGGCCACAGGGGGCGACGCCCACATTTGATGACCTGGGTTCCTTCCATCAGCTGGAGTTTAGCCCCACTTCACTCAGAAGTCCCATGAGGTCACCCACCCCATCCATGGCAGAGCTGAATTCCCGCATGCAGCGGATGGAGGAGCAGCAGGCAACCCTCATCCAGCTCGTGGAGAGGCAGCTTGAAGAATCTAGGCTGCAGAGGAAGTGTTATAGCACGTCAGTGCGTCGCCTCTCAAGGTCTATTGGACGCTTTGCAAGCACAATAGTCACCCTGGCACGCCATGTGCGTGAGGGTAATGACAACACCTCCAGGCTCATTGAGGCCATGTTGATTGGGCAACAGGCAAATCTTGCACGGATGTCATACATACCGGATTCTGTGCCATCAAATACCACCACCCCATCAAGCTCCACTACTGCCAGTCCAAGGAGGTGCTCAAGTCGGCTAACGGGGCTCTCGGGCAAGGATACACAGGCACAGAAGCGCACACGGAAGTGATGATATGTGTGTGGGGCACTGCAGGACACACGTGGACTTGGAGGGTGTGAGGGGTGGGTACGTTTGGGTGGTGGGGGAGGTTATTTTGGGTGTTTGAACATTGGGGTATGGGTGGGTACGTTTGGGTGGTGGGGGAGGTTGTTTTGGGTGTTTGAACATTGGGGCCTGGGTGGGTACGGTTGGGTGGTGGGTGGGCTTGGGTGTACAGCTTCCCTAACCATTTCACCTCCTTCCCTGTTGTGAATTCATCAGTATATCATCATTTGAAAGCAAAACATACATGTGTGGACATCTATCATTTCATTTGCAGTACAACTAATCATTTATTGTCATCACTCTATGCATTGCTGTGAATTTCGCTGTGTCTCAAAAGTAAATGCGAACCAGCTCATCCCGTGCTCTTTGGCCATCAAGTGCACCCCCAGGGGGAGGTGGTGCCATCCCATCCCCATCCCCATCCCCATCTCCATCCCCATCTTCTACATCTGCGTCTGGGGGCATTGGGATGTTCCTGCGCAGGCACAGATTGTGCAGCATGGCACATACGAGCGTGATTTTACCCGTCTTCACTGGGCTGTACAGCAGTGATACCCCAGATCTGCTCAGACAGCAGAAACGGGCCTTCAGCAGTCCGAATGTCCCCTCAATCATTCCACGTGTGTGGACATGTGCCCTATTGTATGCCTCTTCATGCCTGTTCCTTGGTCTCCGTACAGGTGTCATCATCCATGGCGTGAGTGCATATCCAGCATCACCTACATGGGATGAAGATGGGGGGACATGTCAGTGTTTGTGGTATCATGTCTTAATCTGATGCTGTGCTATCTTGTATCATTGTTCATTCATGCATATGTGCCATGCAGTGGTTTGAAGTGTTCATTGGGCATCACAGTGGATGTCCCCAACTGGATATTGGCCTACACATTTATGTGCATGTGTACTGTGCCCTGCGGGTGACATTGGATTGTGAGTATGTCATAGTGCAGTGATGTGCACACATGGCAGAGTGACTCCACTGTACTGAAGTAGTCAATGCACGACGTCTCATTTACAGGCATCTCGTGCATTGGGAGGGCAGTGTTCCATTTGTGGGTGGGTGTCTGCAGTGGCACAAGGTGTATGGGACAGCGACAGGATGGGCTGTGGCAGGGTGTGTACAGGCACACTATGGTGACCTGTCATGTCTTCCTTTGTGATGTTTGGTATCTGCTGTCTATTTGGTAGATGGGAGGGGGTGATGCATGTGCGGTCCAGCGGCACACTCACATTGCTCATTGGCCTGGGCACATACATAACGCTTCAACAGGGTCAGAGCATTGTCAGCTGTACTCACCCAATGGCCATGTGCTTTTTCCGGCATAGCGTTCCATGTACCGTGCCAACGTGGAATTCCGCAGTACCATTGAGTCATGGGTTGAGCCTGGGAAACGTGCGCAGCAGTGTGTAATCAGTAGCGTGGCATCACATACCATCTGTACATTCAGTGATTGATACTGTTTCCTATTGCGGAACACCATCTCAATTGCACGTGGTACTGTCAGCTCAATGTGGGTGCAGTCCAGTGCACCTATGCAATTTGGCATGCCTGCTATGGCATGGAAGGCCAACTTTGTGGCAATGACCTCAGGGAGGGTACGGGGTAGGGCTATGTGTTCCGACACATGGCGCAAAAGGGCATCCAGTACCTGTACCAGGATTTTCAAGAAACAGGGTTGTGATATGCCGTGCAGCTCACCAACAGTGTGTTGATAGGTGCCAGTGCCAAGGAAATGCAGCACAGACACAACCTTCAGGAGGGGGGGTGGCAGTGGGGGTGTCCATGTGGCTGCTGATGTCGTCCTCAATCATGGCAGTGATGTACAGGATTGTTGGGCGGTCCAGCCGGTATAGTGTGTGGATCTGTCCTGGGGTAAGGTTCCAGGGTGAGGCCCTGATGCGTGGTATTGCAGGCTGCCTGTGGGGTAGTGGTGGCTGCACAATGGGGTTTGCCATAGGTGCAGGGTTGGCTGGTTGGTGCCTGCGCCTCCTCCGCCTCCTCCTCGGCACCATTACTGCCATCATGTGCAGTGCTGCCTGTTGGTTGAGTAGGCCCAGTCCAAGTGCTAATAGAGCTGCTGCCTGCATGGTTCTGTGTGGTGTTGGGCTGGGTGTAGCCCTTTTGTGGGCTCCCAGTGTGCTGCTGGGTCCAGCTGGGCTGATTTGGTGCACCTGTGCCCTGATTCTGTTCAGCAGGCACTGTTTAACGTCATGTTCGCGGTGGCGGCGGTACCGCCACCGTGATCACGGTTTTAACGCCATTTTTCTGACGGTGTTTCCATGTCCGCGCTAGTTGTGATGCTCCCGGTGTTTCGTGTTGCCGGTAACGGAGGGGTTTCCGTGCAGGTGGACTTTACGGGACACTTAACTCCGTGGTGGCGGTTTGAGGAGGTGCTATTTCCGGGGCCGCGGGTCATGATTGGGCGGACGTGGAAACGGTGCCGGTATGGTTTTACCACCGGCGTTAAGACTTCGATGTCCCACAGCAGCTCGGAATGGAGCCCCTCTACGCAGTTACGAAAAGGCCCTCAGGAGCGGGAGACACGGATGCATAAATCAGCGGAGACGCAGAACCGATCGTCGGAGGACGCGGTGCAGCAGATACTGCTTTGGTGAGTGCTCTGTAGATCACTGACTCTTGAGGTGCACATAGGTAGTACCCGAAAAGAAAGGACAGTAAAATATATTTGAACATTCAAATCGAATAGGGTTTCTTTCTAATAGTGGACAGAGTGTTGATAAGTCCCATTGCAGACGACTTGTTACCAATAGTTCAGTCCTAATTACTTCCTCCCATCATGGCACATGCCCTAGCCACAAAGGAAGCCACAAGAAGGGAATTGGCTTCCAGTTTGTTCAGTGAAACGTTGAAAATAACAACAGGCACAACGAAGAGTAAAATAACACCCACAGCTGAATCTGATGAAATTGCATTTTTAAAGGAACATGAAAAACTTTCCAAAAAAGAAAACACAAATGGTGGGGGGAGCATTCACTCCAGAACTATATTGATGTCCAAAGAGGTCTAAGGATATTAACTACATCCTCCTTTGAGGAGCAAGACCCAGACATTCTGGAGGAGTGGGGTGCTGCTAACAATTACTGTTCAAAAAATCTACTGGAAATATTGTTGAAATATGCAGCAAATGACAGAAAAAAGATTTTAATCAAAATCGCTCAAATAGAGAAGAAATTGGAGAAAATTAAAACTAAGTGAAGACGGTTCGAAACTAAAGATCAACATAGACAAAAATCTCATAACCTTTGAGGAAGAAATACAGCAGAGGAAACAACGCACATTTTTAAGGGATTAAGAGGATTATGAGAGTGGTTGAGTATGTACATTCACCAGACGCTTTGACCAAATGAGGATCCAGACAAAAATACACCAAATGCCCACCACCTGCAATGTAGCTGAAGCTCCCAATGAAGAATCCACAGCCTCAGAATCTGATGTCACTGAAAATGAGAGCGAAGAACCTCCACTCCAGTAAATTTTTTAGGAGAGATGCGCTTGCTCTGTCTAGATGGGAGGATGAACAAGCAGACCGGAGGGAACAAAACACGGGGACAAGGAAGAGGAGGAAGAAAAAAACAAGGAGGGGGCAGAGGGGCAAACAAACTGACAGAGAATACCTCAGGGAGATCACTGCGCTCTGGGAAGTGAATGAAACGACCATAGAAGCAAGTTTGAAAACGTCGATCGTGAATTTATCTAAACATGTCTTAACAGAATCACAACCCTTAGTACTAAGCCTAGGGCTCAATTTCTGTCCAGCACCTGAGTTTGACTATCCTCAAACAAGGATAGATTTTGATCAATACATTAGGAAAATCAGACTATGTAAATTCTTTACTGTTAACCCCATTAAAGCAAAACCGAAAATTATCCAAGGAGGTCGTACTGAGATGACGAAATCGGATTTGGACACTTTATCCACTCTGATGTTTCTTCAAGAAGGCAGAGAAGCCACTTCTGATGAAATTGAGATCGATCCGGAAGAATTTGACATCAATATGGAGTGGTACAAAACCACTAAGCTTAAAAATAAATCAAAATTTGTTCCACCGATTATAACAGGTAGTTCCATAGAGACATTCCAAAGCCTGGTTATAGAAGATCTGAAGAAAATAAGACTGAAGGAGGTGAAAAAATACAAACCCAATATTGGGAAGGACTATATGAAAGCCCTCAAAGAATTGAACCTCCTGCCAAATTGCATCATCAAGGCATCGGATAAAGGCCGGAATATCGTATTGATGGACAGAGAACAATATGTGCATGATGCCAATAGGCAACTCAATGACAAAACCTGTTATGAGAAGCTAATGGAAAATCCTATAAAAAGCTTGGAACAGAAAGTCCAAAACTTCCTCAGTGAGTGGTCAGAAAAAGGAATGTTAGAAGATCAAGATGTTAAGTTCCTCTATAAATCTCATTCCACTACACCAATGATATACTTTCTTCCGAAAGTCCACAAGAGCACCTCTAAACCCCTGGGCAGAGCCATCGTCACGCTTACAGGTTCGTTGTTACAGAATATGTCAATATATATCGATGAATCTCTTTTTCCCTTTGTCCTTACACTACCCTCGTATCTAAGGGATACAAAGGACTTTCAATCAAAAATCAATAAATTGCCATGTGACTCAGATTGTCTCCTAGCAATGATGGACGTTGTTTCCCTATAAACGTCGATAACACACGAACAAGGAAGGAAGGCCTGCTCATACTATCTGAATACTAGGTCCCTGAATTACACCCGACACTCTGAAATGATCATGGCCATGATCCAGTTGTGTTTAACTAATAATGTTTTCCTGTTCAATGAAAAATACTACAGGCAAAAACAGGGAACTGCGATGGGCACTACTTTTGGCCCATCGTATGCAAATCTTACAATGAGGTATTGGGAAAAGAATGAAGCTTGGAAAGAAGAAAATTAAAGGTTCACTAGCAAATTCGCCATGTGGCATCGCTACATTGACGACCTTTTTGTTATCTGGAAAGGCACTACCGAAGAATGGATGGACTTTGTGAAACATCTAAACATCAATAAATTCAATTTACAATTTACTGAGGGACACAGTACAAAGGAAGTGCTTTTTCTGGATGTGACAGTCCTGATTGAAGATGGGAAAATTAAGACAAAGTTGTTTCGGAAACCCACGGGGGTCAATGCCCCATTACATGCTAACATTGTGCATTGCCAAAATCTGATTTGGAGTATTCCTTACGGTGAGTTCATAGGTTTACGAAGGAATTGTACGGAAGTTGGTACCTATGATGAAGAAAGCAAAATGACAGCATGGGGTTTCAAAAAACAATGCAACCCCAAACAAATTATCCAACGAGCATATCTGTAGGCATGCACATGCGACAGATCTTTGTTATTAATGGATCGCACAAATAAGTCACAGAGTGCGGAGAAAGAGGAAGCAACTCGCCTGATATTAACTTATGGACAATCTGCCCAGACCATCAAAAACATCATCCGGAAACATTGGAACTCACTTATTGTGGATACAGATCTGAAACAATCATTGGGGCGTTATCCTAACTTCTCATTCCGGAAATGTCATTCCATCAAAGACAAACTAGTCAGCAGCTTCATGGCACCTGAAACAATCTCCCACCAATCCATGTGGCTTAATCGCAGAAAGAAGGGTTTTTACAAATGCACAAAATGCAAGATATGCGAATTTGAGATGAGTGTGCCACATATGTACACCCAGTACTCAAAAAAAACCATCACCATCATGGACAGGATTACCTGCAAATCAGAGTACATTGTGTATGCATGGAAATGCACATGCAATAAATGGTACATAGGGAGTACCAAGTGCAAGCTGAAGATACGCATCCAACAGCATATCAGAGCTATTAAGAACCATGACTTTGCATACCCTATGGCTAAACACTTCTGGGAGAAACACGAAGGGAAATTGTGTGACTTTTCATTCATTGGGTTACAACATTGGGTTACAACAAATTAATAATATTGGGCCGAGGGGAGGCAACAGAGAGAAATTGTTGAGGCAAAAAGACACTACATTTATTATTGACTTTGAGAGTAAGTTTCCGTTTGGACACAACATCGACGAGGAACTTTATACGTTTCTGGGTGAATGACTGATGTTATTGCAAATATGCTTTGACAATCTGTGAAAAAATCATGTAAATCATTCAGTGAAAACATTTTGATAGCCAATTTCCACACACTGTATCTAAATTTTGTAATATTTTAATTACTCCCTCCGATCAAATGATGGTTGGGAGCCTTTTAGATGTAATCTTTAGACACCTCATTCTATCCTGTATACCTTTTGGGGACACTTTGCAGTCTGCCTTTTTCCAACCATATATCTTGTGGCCGAGCCCAGAAGGTAGGCACTGTGCCTACGATTATGTTGATAAGATCCCATTGGGCCATCCTGACCTCGATAGGTCAAAGAGGGAATGCACTATGCACTTTATGTTAACACCTCATGTAATGCACTAAGCAGTTCAGAATTGAGGTATCGGCACAAATTAACGGGCATTTGTCTGATATATGGGTCGATGACACATCATACTACTACCATTGATATTATGAGCAGGTATGTTGCTGAAAACATGAATTAGTAGGCTAACCCTGGGCGCATCACAATCAATAGGTCCTCTTACATGGTGAATTAGGGAGAACGACGAGTTCACTCTGTAATGGCGGGCTGCATTACAAGGTTAGGTAGCACTGCTACAAAGTGTTGCCAGTCCTCTTTTGATTTCCAATTGGTTGTGCACAACAGAGAAAAAAGACTGTGGGGATAGGGAATAAAGGTGTTTCCACTCTGAAGGCAAAAATCATGTGACCAAGCTACGAACAGTAGCGAAACACGTCATCATTGGTGGACTTCCGTCAGTCTGGGCGAGGCATGGAAGAGTTTATGCCATTTTTAAATGAATTGTTGACTAAAGGAAATTTTTAAACTTACTTCTTTTGGACTGCGGCACGATCTGTGGAGCACGATTTTTGTGTTATTGAAAAGTGGTACTTTGCTCCGGGGGTGCGGCTCAGCACTATGCCATCTAGTCGGTGCAGAAAAGTTTGGATACATATATATATATATATATATATATATATATATATATATATATATATATATATACACTGTACTATATGTAGTCGCAATGCTATACCCGTTAAGCACACAATCAGGGTTATTGCACAATGTTAGACAGTTTAAACAAAAATGCATGCTCAAAATTCAAGTAGAGCAAGGTGCAGAGAAATCTCAACCCAGACATCAAAAGCAAAGGACATCAGTGTCTTCAGAGGTCTCAAATCCTTAAAATATCCCTATTGATTGCTCTTCCTCAGCCACAATATGATATACCATCATCATATGTCCTTCATGTTCTATCTTATTTGCCCTATAATACAATCTACCAATCCTGTCCGGGTTTGGTATTCTCTACCAGAACTTCCACTGAATCCAGCAGATTAATATGAAATGGGATAAAGGTTATGCACTTGACCCAACTATGGAAAAGCACAAGATGCTTTAGAGAAGTCCTGGACCATTCCAAAGTTATTATAGAAATAATCTGAGGGAGAAATCCTTGAGGCTTGCAGCTCAATGGTCCAAGGTTGATAGGAAATACGGAAAGGTTTCGGTATTGGCAGTAATAAAATGTTATATCGACAAAGTAATTCCTAGGTTTAGCTATGGTCTGGAACTTTCCCCATAATGGTTACTCTTTGAGCTGGGCACTTACGAGGCTATGATTTGGGTGGAAAGTACAATACTATATGCCTAAGTGTGTTACATTTGCAGTTATCCGATATGAAATGAGCCTCCAATCCATACAAAGTTGAGTTGATTGGTGACAGTTCACCCTCTTTAGAAAAATCTATGTCAATCCTGCTCAAAATGTATATTCGGTGATAGGCAAAGAAGGAGGGGATGGTGTTTTAAAGGATGGTTTCATATTCTGATTTCATTCACATTGTTTGGATATTTTTCTAAATTGGGCACAACTCTGGAAAGTTTGATAAATAATTTGAATGATGTGAAAAACATAAATCAAAGATTTGACTGGGCCTGAACAATTGATACTGTGACCAGAACTCATCTTTGCGGTCAGATTATATCCTATCACAAAGATTTGTGTACTCTGGAACCTTGCTTGAAATGCTTGCCAGATAGGAGAGCGAGGAATGACTTTATGCGTTTTAGATTCAATGGCATGCCAACCAATGAAATCACATGCTTAAGGAATGGAATACAGTCTGAAATGGCCCATTGTCAGTTTTGCAAAGTCTATGGGGAGAAGGAAACTATTCCACACCTATTACTTCACTGCACTGCACTGCACTGAGAAATCAGAGGATTGAGTATTTTAGTAAACGTGTAAGTAGCATGTTGGATACTCTATTGTTGAATGTTATGTATGGGAAGTCAGTGTCATTGAAATTAATGGCTTTCAGGGACTTCATTTCGCCAAAATGCCAGGGGTAGCGGAAGTGACATCACTCGACCCTTGACCTAGGATGACATCACAGGAAGTGATGTCATTTGACACCACCCCGAAGGTGCATCACAGGAAGCGATGGAACACAACCTTTCACCCCTTGACAAAACAGAAAGTGGTATCACATATCATTGATCCTATGTACACTGCAAAAAATATGTTTACCATGTCACTGTAATGCGATATACATTTCAAACAAGAATGGATCACCATATGCATCATTAATATCAGTGTGTATAGATCCATATTACCAAATTACTGTGAATTGAAACAGATGGCCAATGCCAAATAATATGTATGTGTTATTATATAGCACTTATGCTTCAGCGCTTCATATAGAACAAATATACATGCAATATCACCAAACCTGTGTTGGCACTCATTTATCAACCTCAGAGGGATGAAAGGTTGAGTTTGCCTTTCCCTGAATTAGAATCTGTAACCTGCAGATTACACACACATCGCACCAGCGAGCGCTCAACCCACTGAGCTATCTTACCAGCAATAGCTATCTTACCGGATATAGTAAAATGAGCATTTATATGTCTGAATGTTCTCAAAGTAAGAAAGCAAATTACACTCTGTAGTGGATACCATTAAACTGCTGAGATTTAACAGCAGGCCAGTTCATCTGCAGGTCTGGTGCAAAGCTGGCCACATGTCAAGCCTGTATGGATCTATGTTTCAGGCTTCAGAGTTTTGTCAAAATACATACCATTTGGAGGGTTCATAACTGTGCATTAAAGAATTTCGAGTAGCGCAGGGAAAGCAGCGCACTCACACAGCATCACCTACTCTGGGCACTCGTTACCTCATGCAAACAAACATCCTGAACAGCATGCCATGGAGATAGGAAAGATAGACACATTGCAACAAAGCATTAATTGTGGTACAATGAAATCAAGGGCCACTTTATGTGTTATGGTCAAACATTTCTGCACTGTACACAAGCTTTTGGGCACAAGGATTTTGTCAAGTGACCGAAGATACCGAGATGGAATGTCTTGTGATGATCGTAACAGAGACAACAGCAGAAAAAAACATGTACTGCAACTTGCGAGAAGCAAAATACATAGGGCCTCATCACGAGTTGGCCGCTAGCCCTTAAATGCATTAGTAACGCTATTACTGCCACATTTAAGAGTTTCCCCAATCTCGGGCTGGCAGCATTTACCTCCAGCTCTAAGCTGGGGGTAAATGCGCCGGAAAAATGCCAATTTTCAGGCGCAATTAGGGCTGGGCTATTAGCACATGTTAGTGCGTACTATTTGCACCAAAAATTCCCCACTGGGTCCAATGGACTCAATGGGAAATGGGGAATTACTGTTCGGGATACCGCCCAACTCGTGATGAGGCTGATAGTCCGAAATGGATGCTTATTCTACACTACATGCTTTTTGAAGCTTTGTATGTGAATTTGTGGTGTTTAGGAACTCACCCCCTGAAGTGTGCTTTAAATAACCTTTAATAAGTCTAGCAATTGTTGTATAGAATAGCAGAAAGACAAATTATTTGTTATTCCTTTTCTTTCTTATTTAGGGTTACTGTTCAAAGTGTTAAACTTGTGGATCGCCCTGGTGTCTTTTTTTTTTTTTCTTTTTTTTTTTAAGAGGACTGTACAAGAACGCCAGCCCCTCCAGAAACATGGCACTGGCCACAGCCCAGGACCATATACATACATATTTTTTACAATTTATTTTGGTAGCAAGGGACACCACTGAGGAAGCAAGGGGCACATCAGGGGTCGCAAGTGCGAGCCCTTGCAACCCCCAAATGATGTCTCTGATGGTTTTAAGGTATTTAACATTTTTTTGTAACCTATATAGCTAGATTAATATTTTTAATGTTTTACTGTTTTAAGATGTGAATTGGATTTTTATAATCTGGAATGTCTTGATTTGTAATGGTAATATATTAAATTATAATGTGCTATATTTGTTTTATGACATGTTGACGTTTAGGAAATTCTGATGTTATACGAAATTTGGAAGTTCTAATGTTTGCTGTTTTTAGTTATTTGAAATGTGAATATATTTTGTAAAGGTTTGTGTAAACCAATACAAATAAATAAATAATAACATATTATTAGGGAAATATTCTTTTGCAGCCTGAATGGTTTTATTTGTAGCCTTTTCAAATGCTTTAAAGTGCCTTCGAATTGTAACCACATTGAATCGTACTGCTGAGGGGTGGGTGGGGGGCACAGTACCTTGACAGTAATACTCCCTGCACAGTCAGCTATGTCTGTGTGTAATGTCCATTGATCCAGACACTCCTGAGACTGTATCCAGGCTGGGTTGATGACATGATGGTGATGCACTTTTCAGGCTATGGGTGTGCAGAGTTGCACACTGACATTGCGCTCTTCTTATGTGCTATCTAAAAGTCAATCTGGAAGCAAGATTGCAAACACACGTCCCATGCTCCCAACTCCAAGGTCTTTATCCTTCCGGTTACCAGGACAATATGTAGCCCAATGGGTGGACTACCCACTTATTAGCAGCACTAATCACAAATGTACATTGAAATGAGCAGTTCAGAAAAACACAGCATTCTGCCACCTCGCATGTACTGGTAGCTCCTCAAAGAGCACATATGATAACATTGTTGCTTGCATTAATTTGCATCACTTTGCACGTATTGCAACCCCGTTTCTTACTTTCTCATTTGCATTCGTTTACCCTTTGCAATTTGCTATGACTGCAAAGGTCACAGGTCACATGTAACCAGGTCAAAACCCAAGATGGTAGCCCAATATTCTTGTAGGCTAAGACCTCTGTTATGGTGTACTATGCTACTGAGAGACACCCTGATTTGAGAGCTGAGATTTTGCTTCTAAGTGAGGCTGCAAGGGCATCATTTGTGTAGCATTCTCCTCGGGTTTCGTCAGGCTTAGGGTAAAAATGTAGAGCTATAAAATACTTGCTTACACATGCAAAGAGTGAAGTCTCGGAGCAGAAAAAATATAACTTCCTAAAATAGAAATGGAAAATATGTCACTCCCAACACTTGGTCAGAGACATTAGACCAGCCTATATTGAGGTGAGGAGCAGTAGAGTCATGGTAAGCAGCAACCAAGAGAGCAATGAGGCTACTTTGCTGCTGCCCACGAATCCCGGCAACCTCTCAGAACAAGGGAACACATAGAGAGCTTCTTGGTTTGGTCCTTGCCCATTAGGAATGGTGATTTCTTCATTTACATTTTGAAAGGTGTGTGGAATAAACAGAAGGATGCTAAGAGCAACTGCAAAATGAACATGCATTTTTAAATTATTATTCATATTATTGAATTCTTATGCCTTAGGGACCACATATTTACATAATTACCATTGCCACCTGCTAGTTGCACTACTATTTATTTATTGTCTTTATTTATCTTACTGTTATCATATGTACTGCACTATCCCCTCCTCTTCCTGCCGCACTTTTCCCCTTCCCGCCTCCCCTGCACTTGCGTGATATGAATGACACCTGGCCTAGGAGGGTCGTTGTCTTTGTCTTCCCTCTGTTTCACCTCCCAAGCCTCGTGTATAGGTGCGTTATAAATGCCATATCATATCATACAACATAACTTAAACACATTCCATAAGGCACACTATAAAGAGCCAAAACCCATCACCAGAGAGATTCAAACCAACTAATCAGTATTAAGAATAGAAGCCGGAGAATTAATCTCTCTTGTTAAATTGAAATGCGTTTTTACGGCTCTTTTAAACTCAGACAAGAAATAACCATCAGGGGGTAACAGCCCGTTCCAGACAAAGGGGGTCCATGCATCAGACATCGCCCCCATACTCCTGGAGTTTGACGAGTGGCTGAACAACTTTATCACCTCTGTTAGAACTGAGTTATCTTCTGCTAGGAGCTACTCTCAGGCATACACAGAGGTACTGGGGTGCATTCCACGACCTGCATTCGTGGGTTACGGTGAGAATCTTCTGGGTAATTCACTGTTTAACTGGTAACCCACAAAGTGCCACTATAGCCAAGGTAACATCTTCTCGCCTACCAATGCCATCAATGGCCCTTACCCCCACATTCTGAACAGCCTGCAGCTTTTGCAGGTTGGCAGCAGACGTGCCTGAGAATTCACTAAGGCACAGGCAAGCAAGTATCTGTTTCTGTCAGACAGGTATGCTCTTATTTGTTGCAGCAATTTAAGAGCATACACACAGGTAGACTACAGATGGCACACATTCTTCTGCATGGTTACTTGTGAATCCAGGTACACACCTAGCGTCTCAACACAGGAGGCCACTGGAATGACGCAATCAGCGATTACGAACTGTTTGTAAGAAGGGTCGAGCTTTTTCAGACGAGGCTCTGGCCCCAGAATGTAAACCTCGGTCTTGCTATAGTTCAGGGCAAGTGCATTAGCAGCCATCCAAAACTCTATGGAAGCATAGATCTGATTAATAGCTTGGCATCCCTACCTTTATCAACTGTCTGTTCCAGGACAATTTGAATGTCATCAGGGTAGTAGGTAAAACTGACACCCAGGCCATCCAGGAGATCAAACAAAGGGTGGGTATAGATATTATATAATGTTGGGGAAAGACAAGAGCCCTGAGCCACAACACAGAGCTGCGAGACTGAAGTTGCCTTAAAGTCATTCACAAAAAGCCTGCCAGTCCGATCACTAAGAAAAGACTCAATCCAAACCAATGGGTTAAAAATAGACTTGCCACCTCGATAAGCCTGCTGGAGAGTATAGCATGATCCACCAAGTGAAAGGCCGGCGAGAGGTCCAAACACATGAGAAGAGCAGTATGTCCAGTGTCGATAATTCTGGACATGTTGGTTTTGAGGTCCAAGAGCACGGTCTCTGCGCCATGCTTGGCAGGAAAGCTGGATTGACGCCAAACAGGTAAATTATTGGCTTCAGGAAATTCCCTGAAGATGCATATAGTTTATCGATCCAGAATTATTAACAAGAATGGAACATTTGTGATGGGGTGATTGTTGCTTGCAATGGCAGGATCCAGGGAGTCGTTCATTTTTTTTAACAATGTTAAAGACCTCCACTTCACAGACTTGCCTGAAAGAGAAGCTGGGTAAATCCTTTTTTGTAGAAGTCAGGCCAGGTTTAGTGAAGGGTGTTGTAGCAACAAGATGTTGTCATTCTTTAACAGACTTTTGTTGGCTTGTAATTTTGCCCATCATTGAGTTTTGTACAGTTACAGAACAGGACTAATTTAGACAGAAAAATTATAATGAAAATCACAGCACCACCCCACATCAACAAGAGGCCGCCCATGTACACTGAGCATTAATGGCACAACCATCACATACCAGGAGCATGCACGCATGTTCTCCAGCCAACAGCACAGTAACCACTACACACACACACATTGAGGGGCCAACACACACCACATCCTTCAGACCCTTGCACTCTGAGAACTTTGTAAAACTAAAGATGCACATGGACAAACATACTTCTAAAAGTGTGATTTCAACAACATAAAACCTGTATTTAAAATTGGGGAAAATGTCCAAGATGAAATAAAAGTCAAAATGTAACCAATAAACTATTAACAATGGCAGCTGGCTAGGCCGATTAGATTTCAGACAGGGCTTCCACCAGGGGCGACTCCACCTCAACATCCCCTTCCTGCAGGCAGACCTCTGTATGTTCCTGGAGGGCCTGCAGGGGGTCCAGAAAGTAGCATTTCACCTCCTACGCCAGCCTGCAGGACTCCACCAGGATGGCTGCCTGCCCCCTTGGCTGTTGCTCATCTGCCTTGGCCCTGTCCCTCCGGATAGCTGCAAACTTGTGCCTGCTGCCTCTCCAGCTCCAGCTGCCATGTATAATGAACCCTGGCAGACACCAGGTTAGTCAGGTTGACCCAGACCCCTGCCTCAGTTGTCGCACCTGGGCACCACTTTGCCTCCTCCAAGTGACAATGCCCTGTAGAATTTGCCTCTGAGTAGCCACCATCTACAGTTGCCTTGGGGTGAGTGCCCTAGATCTTGACTCGCTCTGACCAGATAACTGTTGTTGTTGGGGGAGCACAGCACCTGCACTGCCCTCATTTGCCTGCTGCACCACCATGGCCTGTTCCTGTATGGCCTCCTGTGTGGGCATCTGGACAGGCTCGTGACCACCTCTGCTGCCGATGTAGGGACTGCCACCTGACCTAGGGACAGGGGCACATCCAGACTGGGTGATGGTGGGACTGGTGCACAGTGGGCCCTGGTGGGTGTTTGCAAAGATGCTGCAGTGTAGGGCAACGCGGACACAGAGGTGTGAGGGGTGGGGGCCATTGCATGGGCCAGCAGACAGAGACCACCCAAGAGTAGTGCAGTCGCCAACTGTGCTAGGTAGATGGATATCTGTTAATGATGCTGTTGCAGGTCCGCACACGTAACCTGAACAGCATTACAAATGGTAGCTGTCTGCCTGGCAATACCTGCCAGCAAGGGCTGCTTTATGTATTGGATGGCCTCATCGGCCCCAAGTGGGGCCATGGTCTGGATGGAGGAATCACAAAAAGGCAGTCACTGCTACAGCAGATGCCACAGGGGCAGGAGGTTGTGCAGAACCATCCAGGGTGGACTGCACATCCTCATGTTCCTGTGCTATGGGTGCAGCCTGCACACCCTCCATGATGTCACCACATGACCCCGTGGCTGGCCTGCAAGGCCTCCTCTACCACATGCACCCCCATGGCCCCAGAAGCCTCAAGAGAGCACTCTGCCCTAGTTGGCCCCTGTGTGTCATCACAATGTCCCACTGCTTCTGAGGAGTCACCCATGACAACAACCGCCTCTGACCTACCCCATCAGCCACAACTGATGGAGTAGGCTCTGCCACAGTCACATCTTCCTGGGAAGAAGATGACTCGATCTTGTGTGGCTGTAGTTTGCACCTGTGTCTGGAGGCCCTGCCCCTGCTCCGATGCTCCACCGCACTGCTAGTGCCTTCTCCGCCAGCTGCAGCAACTGTGGAAAAGGGGAAAAAGTATGCGGACATCAGTCAACATTGCCAATGCATGTGTCACATGCACAGCAGAAATAGTACCATGGACTGATGATTCCCAACCATGACACATGCACATGCCCACCCGCCACACCAATGTGTGTCTACATACACTTGCAACCAATACAGCAGATGTCACTACACCAAGGCTAAAGTAACCCAAGTTGGACATACAGGCATGTCCACGGGAAATGCACCTGGGCACATGTCTATGTTCCACCATTGCATGTCTCGCAAGAAAACCTTGTCTGCTTGCATAGGCATGCATTGTAAGAAAGCACACAAACAAGACGACCTTGAGGAGTCATACATGGGAATGGTAAATCTGACAGCCATGGATTCAACATGCACACCATAGCCATGCGAGTGGATGAAGATGTCACATGACACCTGTGTGCTCACTCCTACATCCCATTACATGTTTGTTATGCGTGAGCTAAAACATGGCGCTGGTGCGCAGTGCATTCTGGCATTCTGGGGGCACTCAGAGCCATAATGGATATTTATTCCATGCCTCAGTGAAAAGCTGTACTTACTTTGCTGAGAGCTGAATTTGCTTTGCTGAAAAAACATGCTTTCCAAACCTGATATGCAGCCAGTCAAGGACATTCTGCTGGGAAAGCTGGTTTTGTTATGTCTTGCTATGAGTTATGGAACTGTTTTCCGTGGTGTTTGTTCTTAGGAGAGAAGGGAAGCGCTTTGCTCCTTGAGGATACTGTCGGTTGACCCAGCTGGCAACCAACGGTCACTTATCAATGCGCAAGCACATTGCTAGACGGTTTGAGAAATTGCCACCCCTGTTTGAGGAGTGCATATATGCGCAACCCCTCAGCGGTCAGACGAGATAAGCACAAAGACCTCAGTCGGAAGGGGGACGCCTTTGTCCGACATACCTGTGGGCTGTTGTGCTCTCGGCCTGGCTGTTACCGTGGTCTTCCAGCCACTTCTGGCGAGATGAGGGATTCAGTTACGCCCACGCTGATGTATTATCTTTAGAATTCTCTGTCTTTTCTGTGATTTATTTCTGTGTTATCACTTGTTGCTTCCAAGCTATTAATAAATAGCCGTGTAAGTGCTCATTATTTCACTAACTGCGTATTTGGCTGTGAGTTATTGCTTCGCCTACCTGCGTTCAAATTATTTTTCTTTGCTCTACACATGTACTGATGATGAAGTGTCCGTGCGCATTTGGAGAGCAAAACATTTTGAGCAGGATATTTGTGATGAATTGTTTCCAAATATCAAAGAATCTGTTTAAACGCAGATAGGCTTTGCTTTCATTGCAGGCAAAAGATTGTTTTCAGTTGGCAGTGAGTGTTGGGCTGTGCTAATCTGTTTTTTTGGGGGGTTTTTTGTGTGTGCGTGCCTGCACGAGTAACTCGGTGTTGAAAGGAGAAAGAAAAAAGAAGTTTTGAAAATTACTGTAATGATGAATAGCTTGTTCAGGAAAAAGGGTCTTCCCGCTGGCGGTGAATGTCCAGATGTTATTATTCCAAGTTGGGCTAAAGGCCCATATGTTAAATTAGCCCAGATGTGGGCGTACAGAGCGGGACTGTGTGAAACATGGTATCATGGATTGGGAGATGCTGATCCGTCTGATGTAATGTCTTGTTTACAACAGGTTTCAGTAGAGAGGGGAAAGGAATGCACCGCACTGGGTAGGCTGGGTTGGGTCCTCCTGTATGCCTATAGGAAAATGCATCAAAGAAATGTGGAAATGAAAAATGATATTTTGCGATTAGAAAAAGAGTTGGCTACAGAAAAGCAGATTGCGTTAATGCAGCAGATTCAAATGAAACTTTTCAAAGATAAAGCTGGTAAATATCAGGCTTTGGCAGAGAGGGCAGCAGTCAGAGTAGCCCGGTATAAGTATAGGAAAAGACGGGGAGGGGTCAACCAAAGAAAAGTGGCAGCTGTAATCGCTACCACAGGTGTGGATTGGGACCCTAATAAGTGGGATGGAGACATTTTTGACTCAACAAGTCCAGAGAGCAGCTCGGCAAATGAGTCAGATCCCAAAGCAGAATTTAATCAGAAGACAGTGGTGGCTAAGCCAGTTAGAAGACGGCGAGCCGGGCCCCACCCGCAGAATCCTGCGAGCGGGGTTGTGGATTTAACCATGCTGGAGGATTACACCCAGCAGGAAGTTGGGGAAATCATTACTCGTTTGAGGCAAAAATCAGGGGAACCTTTATTGACATGGATGGTGAGATTGCTAGATGGGGCGCCGCGGCCTTATTGGTAGATTCCACGGACTCACCGCATTTTCTACCTTTGTCAACTGACACCAATGTACAGGAGGTCTTAAGGGCAGGGCCACCCGCTGATGATAATGGCCAAGATTCACAGGTGTCTTTGTTGCACCTAGCAGCCCAAGCATGTAACCGTAAGTACCCCATTACCACAGATTGGCCTAGCGAGGAAACAAAGTGGTATACTTTGAAAGAGGCGATTCAAAAGGTCAGAGAGCATGCTATGAAAGAGGCAATTCACGTAGATGCTCCAGGACACATGGGGGCCGAGCCGCTCTCAGTTTCAACTAGAAATATAGTGATCAGAACTGCACTGCCCGCATACAAAAGTGTCATTACGACTTTGCTCGTAGGTATGACGGGCAAACCCACTGATGAGGTAGTGGATGCCATTCGGCATCTGGCAGATTTAGGGGAGTGGGACAAGAGTGATAATAAGCCACGGGAGAGAGAGGGGCGTAGTGAGAGAAGAACTGAAGGCAGGAGGCAAGATAGTAGAGACTCCCGAGTGTCCAGGAAAGACATGTTTTTGGCTTTGTTAAAAGATGGTGTGCCACGAGGAGAAATTGATGGCATTGAAACTGGCATTGAGAGGGTAATGTATGAACTATACAAAAAGAGAGGGCTTGCAGCCAAGGAGCGCTATAAACAGGTTAAGAAACAGGTAGTAACGAAGCCACAGGGGGACACCTCACCTTCCGCTCCTCCTGAGGAAGAACAAGAAGAAGGGTCTATGGGGACACCTTCCCCGTACCAGCCAACATACGCTGATTTGAGGAAGGTGGTGAGTGCAATGCTAGAGGCAGAGTCAGGTCACACTAATTCAAAATTTGACTAGGGTTACGGCCAAGCTCCGGCAGCGTCTGCTCGCATAACAGTTGATAGGTGGCCCCATGTTAATGTTAAGATTTTTTGGGGGCCAGGAAATACGCAAGGGGTGTGAGCATTGATAGACACCGGGGCGGAGGCCTCTCTGATTCATGGAAATCCATTACGATTCAAAGGAAGACAATTTACTATTACAGGTCTAGGGGGAAAGGAGACCCCCACAGTACAAATTGAAGTGGAGATGAAAATAGGCAATTTGACTAGGCAGAAATACCAAGTGTTGATTGTCCCTATACCTGAGTACATAATTGGCTTTGACATTCTGGAAGGGTTGACTTTGGGACTTGGAGGTAAAACGTACCAGTTTGGGATGAGTGCATTGATCTGCACACCCATTACCATAGGCAAATTGAAGATGCCCCCAGTACAGGTGCCTGTAGCAACCAAGCGGGAAGCAATGAAGCAATACCACATTCCTGGGGGGCACAAGGAAATTTCAGACACCATCAAAGGGTATGTGGAGGCGGGTGTGTTACGCCCTATTACTACCGCATGGAACAATCCTCTCTGGCATGTCAAAAAAGGGGATGGGTCTTGGAGGATGACGGTGGATTACCGTGAGTTGAATAAACACACTCCTCCCTTAGAGCCTGCGGTCCCAGATGCCATTACCTTGATTGAGAATGTCCAAATGTTTGAGGGGACTTGGTATGCAGTGGTAGATTTAGCCAATGCATTTTTCTCTGTGCCAATTGCTGAAGAGTGCCAAGAGCAGTTTGCATTTTCTTGGAGCGGGCGTCAGTATACCTTTACAAGGTTACCTATGAGGTACATACATAGCCCGACTATCTGTCACCGGCTGGTGGCAGAGCACTTAGACAAGATACCGTGTAAACCTGACATACAAATCTCTCACTACATTGATGATATTTTGATTCAGGGCAAGGATGAGCGCAGTGTGCAAAATCAGTTAGAAGTCATTATGGAAGGATTGAAGAAGGAAGGGTGGGAGATTAACCCGAACAAAATTAAAGGCCCAGCTTAGACAGTGATATTCCTAGGGATTCAGTGTCATAATGGGCATCGAAAAATGGTACCGAAGGCCCGACAGAAGATTCTTGAGTTTACCACTCAAATGAACAAAAAGCAAGCTCAGCAGTTCATAGCGCTGTTTGGGTTTTGGAGGCAGCACATTCTCCATTTAGGACAGATACTGGCCCCCCTCTACAAAGTAACACAAAAGAAATATGAGTTTCAGTGGGGGGAAGAGCAGCAAAAAGCATTTGATTTGGCAAAAGATACCGTGCAGCAGGTACTTGATCTATGGCCATTGAAGGAAGGCGAAGTGGAGTTGAATGTGTCTGTGCAAGACAATTATGCTAACTGGGGTGTGTGGCAGAAACAAGACATGAAACGTGTGCCTTGGGGTTATGGAGCCGTAAATTACCCGATGCTGGTAACTCATACACTCTGTTTGAGAAGCAGTTGCTGGCATGTTGTTGGGCCCTTGTTGATACCGAGCAAATGACGGTGGGCCATGATGTATTGATGAGGCCAGAAATACCGATTATGCAATGGGTACTGAGCTCTCCTAAAACACATAGAATAGGACATGCTCAAGAAGCCAGCATAATTAAATGGAAATGGTACATTCAAGACAGAGCCAAATCAGGGAAGGGTGGAGTTGCAAAATTATATGAGCAAGTAGCCAACATACCGCCCTCAGATTACATACCACCGGTAGTGCCTGAAAAACGCGAGTCTCACGTGAAATGGGGAATACCTTATGGCGATTTGTCTGTGGAGCAGACAGAGCATGCGTGGTTCACGGATGGCTCAGCCCGATATGTGGGAACAGAGCGATACTGGAAAGCGGTGTTGTATAATCCCAAGACAAAAAAGATTTTGACAACATCAGGGAAAGGGAAGAGCAGTCAGTTTGCAGAGCTTCACGCAGTTTACCAGGCATTGAAACAAGAGACCCCTGGTCGATGTCATTTGTACACGGATTCATGGTCAGTGGCGAATGGGTTGGCAGTGTGGCTGCCAACCTGGCAAAAGAATGGGTGGAAGATTCATTCAAAAGACTTGTGGGGAAAATAACTGTGGCAAGATATTGAGGAAATGTTATCACAAATTGAAGTCACTGTGTATCATGTGGACGCGCATTGTGTTACAGACTCATTAGAACGTTGGTTTAATTCTGTTGCAGATGAACACACCAAGATTTCATCTGTGGATACGGAGGCTCAGGAAGACGATTTGGAGGGTTTGGCCAAGTGGGCTCACCAGAAATGTGGGCACCTTGGAGAAAAGGCTACTATCAGGTGGGCACAAGCTCGAGGAATCAATATTCCTTTACAGGTAGTGAAAACGATCATTTTGCAATGTCCAGTGTGCCAACACCAACAGCATAGGCCTATCCCTCAGATTGTCCGGGGTACATTGCGAAGAGGAAAGTTACCAGGTCAAATTTGGCAGATTGATTATATCGGTCCCCTGCCAATCAGTAAAGGTTGTCAGTATGCATGCATATTATGGATACATACTCAGGATACATGATGGTTTTGCCGTGCAAGCGTGCCACACAACTGAACACCATTAAGTTGTTAGATCAGATCATATTGCATTACGGAGTGCCTTTGCAGATTCAAAGTGACAATGGGTCACACTTCAAAGGCAAATTGATTCAAGAATATTGTCAGGAGAAGAGCATTGAATGGCTCTACCATGTGCTTTATTACCCTGCTGCTTCAGGATTAATTGAACGGATGAATGGTTTGTTGAAAGAACAGCTGCGCAAGTCTGGAGATGACAGTTTAGCAGGCTGGCGTGATCGTGTGTTTGATGCAGTGCAAGTGCTAAACAGTAGGCCTGTGAGTGATCATGAAACTCCTTTGATATGGCTAATGACTCCTGCTTTACAGATTCAACCCAACTCAGTTAGAGAAACCCTAGTGTACTGGGAAATTACCCCGGGTTCTTTAGCTCCCTATCGGGCGACTACAGAGTCAGCAGGGGTAGACTTGCATTCCCATGAGGAAATCAGATTAGACACAAGAGGGATTGTTGTAATTGAAACAGGGATTGGAGTACTAATTCCCCCAGAGCATATTGGATGGATTGACCCTAGATCTGTCCTGGCATTGAAGGGAGTTCAAGTGTTGGGAGGGGTCATTGATACCGATTACCAAGGCGAGATCAAAGTCATCCTGATGAATAGTGGGGACCAATTGTTACCGATCCACAAGGGCCATCGGGTGGCCCAACTAATTATCATTCCTGTTAAGTTGTCCATGATTAAGAAGGGGGAGCCTACTACAGTGTTAACTACCCGTGGGGATCGTGGTTTTGGCTCTTCAGACAGTATAGTACCGGGTGCGAAGGTGTGGGTTGAAAGGCCAAGTGGCCCACCAGTGCCCGCAGATGTCATTGCATCAGGCAAAGACCAAGTAGTCTTAGTGATGGAGCCTGGTAGAAAGAAATGGCAGTATGTGCCCGCAGACAAATGTTACCTAAGAGAGTGATTTTTAACACTGATATCTCTTTTCTGGTTTTGCTTGTAGATCATGTGTCTGGCTGGTGTAATTGTGGGACTAAATGGACTCCGTTCGGAAGAGTCAAACGGCATGCTGCTACCAATGAAAAATGTCACATCTGTGCCAGCGATCCATGGGAAACCGATGATGATGAGCAATGATGTCCAAAAGCAGCCCTATGCCGATGCCGAAAAGCCAGCCAGACTGAAGACATGGATTTATGGAATGCGACAAACACGTCAGGTGCAAGGGAAAATAACATTGATCCCAGCTATGCGAGAGGCATCTTCAGGACGGCGAAAATATTCCCCAATGATCACCCAAACTGCGAATATGTGGATGTATCTGGCACAACAGGTGCTCAACATTACGCATTTTTGGCTCACTGACGTGCCCAATGCTGAAGCTTTACTGACTACGTGCTTAGTAGCAGTGCTGGCGCCAGTTCCGGTTCTAAAGCACATTTTCGGCGTCACGCACAATGATTCTTTATTTCAAGATTTAGATATTAGGTAATCCTTTTCCATCTATGAGTACTGCAGGTTTTGCCAGGAAACGAATCGCAAATGAAGAAACTTGACACATATTATAACCTACAATGTAACTCAAGGCGATGTGTGTTACCTTATGACATGCAATGCAAAAGAAATTGGCAAATGCCAACAGCTCAATTTAACCAAACAGCAAAATCAAACTGTATTCGAGAAACGATTGTGTTCACGAGTTCCAAGCACATGTACCAGTTTGAATAATACTATGTCTTGCAATCATACAGTGACAGCTGCCAGTGCCAGTCATCTAAATCATGTGAAACTTACAACAGGATGGCTCTTTTCCTGTGGCAACATCACATACACTTACATTCCAGCTAACATTTCCGGAGGTCCATGTGCCTTAACTCGATTAGGACTAATGATGTTCCCTTTACACCCAGCAATATCTCGAAGCAAAAGGTCAACTTTCGAGTCTGTGGGTCTATCCCCCGATTGTGATTCACATGTGCATTTGCTATCGGAGGCTGAGGTTCTAGCATTAACCCTTTCATTAGTGGGAGTTTGGGGTTTAGCTGCTGGGGGTTACAAATATTTAATCAAATTAGCATGTCTAGTAATAAAAGGACTAAATCATACTTCTCAGGTTTTAGAAGAGTTACTCCTTGACAGCAAAGTTATTAGAAAAGCAACTTTGCAAAACAGGGCTGCCGTTGATTATCTATTGCTGAAGCATAATTTAGGTTGTAACACAGTTGAATGTATGTGTTGTTTCAATCTAAGTGACCATCCACGATCCATTGAAAGTCATATTTGAGGTTTGAGGGATCTAACTTCTCAAGTGTCCCAAGATCATACTGGGAATTGGTGGGATTGGTTATTTTCATGGATTCCTGATATTTGGGGGTACACTGCATTACACTTTTGCTTGCATTTGTATTATATTAGCTATCATAATAGCTTGTTGTTGTTGTATTCAATGCATTCCCAACTTAGTTCTAATGTTTCGTCGGTTCCAGAGACCTGGCTCCTCTGCCACTGGGCTATGGAAGATAAATATCCAAGGGTGGAATTGGTATGCTTGAGCTAAAACATGGCACTGGTGTGCAGTGCATTCTGGGGACCCTCAGAGCCATAATGGATATTTATTCCATGCCTCGGTGAAAAGCTGTACTTACTTTGCTGAGAGCTGAATTTGCTTTGCGGAAAAAACATGCTTTCCAAACCTGGTATGCAGCCAGTCAAGGACATTCTGCTGGGAAAGCTGGTTTTGGTATGTCTTGCTATGAGTTATGTTACTGTTTTCCGTGGCGTTTGTTCTTAGGAGAGAAGGGAAGCGCTTTGCTCCTTGAGGTTACTGTCGGTTGACCCAGCTGGCAACCAACGGTCACTTATCAATGCGCAAGCGCATTGCTAGAAGGTTCGAGAAATTGCCACCTCTGTTTGAGGAGTGCATATATGCTGAACCCCTCAGCGGTCAGACGAGATAAGCACAAAGACCTCAGTCGGAAGGGGGATGCCTTTGTCCGACATACCTGTGGGCTGTTGGGCTCTCGGCCTGGCTGTTACCGGGGTCTTCCAGCCGCTTCTGGCGAGATGAGGGATTCAGTTACGCCCACAGTGATGTATTTTCTTTTGAATTCTCTGTCTTTTCTGTGATTTATTTCTGTGTTATCACTTGTTGCTTCCAAGCTATGAATAAATAGCCGTATAAATGCTCATTATTTCATTAACTGCGTATTTGGCTGTGAGTTATTGCTTCACCTACCTGCGTTCAAATTATTTTTCTTTACTCTACACATGTACTGATGATGAAGTGTCTGTGCGCATTTGGAGAGCAAAACAACGTTGCAACATGCACACCTGTCATAGTGAGCATAAAGCATGCAACACGTGCATGCATCCATTGGTGACCTCCAAGCTCCTATGGTGATGCAACCTGCAAAGAATTCATGATCACACAACATCTCAGGTCACTCATGCATTTGTCTGGCTGAACACACTGCAGACCCTGAGAGGGCAATCCTCCTTCATGTCAATCCCAGACAGACACACACATGTCCTTCTAAGCTGCTGACTGTGAATGAACCAATATTCAATAGATAATGTGTGACACATTCAGTTCATGTGCGTGTCTGTCCCTCACATGCACCCAACATCACAATATGTCCTCCATACCCATATGGTCACATGTCACCATTACCTCAATTTGCATATGCACCAGTGCACACAATCAAACAAATTGTCAGTGCACACACCCATGCCTAGCCAACTGTCTGGCATCACATACAGACATGAAATACAATCTGGGTAGTTCCCAATTTTGATCACAGGGGGGGGGCCTGTATTGATAGGGAAGAAAATCTAAGAACCACAATACAAGGGAGACAGTCTACACTCTGTTAAGAACAACAATGTCCTCAATAATGTGGGGTTAGTAAACAGATTGTGACAACATTGCTACGATAGATGTTTTTTAATAAACCATTAGTTATTTTACAACACTCAAACATGGGGGTTGACCTATGGAAAGGCTGCTACAAAACCAAAACGTCTATCGTGGCAATTTTGTCACAATCTGTATACAAAAGAAAGGGCACAGAGGCAGGAGCAATCTGATCCGTGGCATCAAACGACAAGGCAGCATGGAGATAAGAGGAAAGGCCCTCAGCGTGTAATTTACATGCTACGCGCTGCATGCAGCATGCCTACAAGTAGCAATGGGAATATTTAAGAGGTGCAATGTGCATCACAGTTTGTGCATGAGAAGGTACGAAGATGAGCGAGTTTGACAGAGATACAAATGGGGGTGCTATGCAAGCCGTTTCCTTAAAGTAACGCATACCGCCTTTTGATTTTTGGGGGGGGTCGCCTCTGCGCATACATGCATGTATTTATGTACATTTTGAGGCCTGCTGTGTATTGTGTATGCAATATTTTTGTTTTGGGGTACCACTGCATATCGCGTACTACCTTTTTTACCTTTCGGAAGCTTTCCGGGTATTCCATATGCAATTTTTGGCTCTTGGGGTGCAACTGCATTTCACGTACCGCCTATTCTCACCATTCAGAAGCTTTCTGGGTATCGCCTATGCAAGATGTTTGATTGGGATGCTTCTGCGTATCATGTACTGCCTTTCTTCGCCTTTCAGAAGCTTTCCGGGTATCGCATATGCAATTTTTGGCTCTTGTGGTGCCACTATGTATTGCATACTGCCTTTTATCAGCTTTCTGAAGCTTTCCAGGTGTCACAACACAGGATTAATGACTGGGGTGCATCTGCATATCGCGTACCACATATTTTTGTTTTTGGGGTACATTGGAGCTTTGCTGGACCAGTACATCACGCAGACTGTTCTCTTCCTCATATTGCCCAGAAGAGTATATTGGTGTGCATTCCATTCATCCATTTCATCTGCACCATGAGTGGTAAGGCCCCACGAGTTAAAGGAAGAAAACAGGGACATGGTGAGGACACATGTGCCCCAGCCCCAGGGGGACTTGTTGACCCGGAACCTGTACATGGACATGCTCAGAGGCAGACAGGTGGAGCAGCAACACATAGGGCCAATAGGTCCAATAAGGGGCGCCCTGAAGAGCAGGAAGGGGCTCCACCCCCAAGACACAGCACAGAAGAAGAGTCAGCAGAGGAACAAGTGCTTCACTGATGTGGAGCTTCAGATCCTCGTTGACTATGTCACCATGAGATGTATCAGTTTTTGGGCAGCACCCATATTCGTGCACAACGAATGGCACATTACAGCAGCAGGTCACAGGACTCAACAATGCATGTGGTGTGGAGAGGCACACTATTGTACAAGTCCAAAGGACCAAGAAGAAGCTTAGTGACAACCTGGCCTCTACACTGGCCACTGTGGGGGGCCAGCAGAGGAGGAGCAGCTGGCCCCAATTGAAGAGGCTACAAGTACACTTATCAGCAGTGAGAGGTGCAGAGACCTATGAGGACACATCTGGTGAGTGTGGGTTGACCATACCAAATATGTGCTGTAGTACAGTTGGCTGCAGCTGTCAGCCATCCTTAGTCAATGCATGTGTGCTACCGTATTCATTTCTGTGACATGGCCTGCATTCTGGGAGGCTGCTGTGTGCTTCACATGTGTTGCACATGTTTATGTCATAGTGCAAATCACTGTCTACTGGGCCTCACAGCTGTGCTAGTAATTGCATGCAACACTTGCAAAGATCAAGACATGTGCACATAGCAAGATCCCGTGATGTGCCCCCCTGATAGGCACACATCACAAACAAGACACACCTGTGTCAAGTCTAGAAATTACTCATCCATATGAATCAATCATTGCCACATTCATGGGGCCTGTCTCTTTGCATTGTACATCAAGTACATGTAACACGTGTCATCCATGAACATCATTTGCTGCTGAGGCGTATGTTTGTACTGTCATCTGCACATACAGAATGCCTTGTAATGACATACTATGGTGTTACCAGCCTGTTGGGATATGAGTGCCCACAGACCACTGCCATGTGTAGCATGCGTTATGATCAACTTGTATATTTCAAGGGTACACACTAGTCAAAACATAGTTAAAAGCAGCTGTTGGTGGGTCATCATTCCAGGGTGTTCAGTCTGGCACTCTCACCTTGATATGTCTGTAGAAAGACCATGCAAAAGATTACAGAGATGAATCATGGCAATGAGTGTGCCTGTCTGCATTGCATGTAATGTATGTGCATTTTCAAATAGAACATATGATAATAGAGTTCATGTTTGTATCATCAGGTTGACATGCAAGACCTGTATGTGGTTATCAGTTGATACATGATAGACACATGCTTTGTTGCTCGCATCACTGTTGACGACACTCACCCAAACATTGCCCTGTCTGTGTCCTTGAGACATACATACTTGTCAAGACATGTGGATTCTGTTTGATGTGGAATGACATGACAGCAACATTGCCCACTCAGATGTGGCATGAGGGCTCTGTTGCTCCTTGTGTCATGTGATTTGCAGATGATGAAGTGCTGGTTCTCAGTCTGAGCATGGCCAGTCATCAATACTGACACATCTTTGTAGGATGATGCTCATAGACAGAGACTGATGCTCCAACAAAATCCCCCTTACAGGAGGCATGAATGTAGGCAATGATTGGTGCATCTATATACGATTCCCAGACCATTGATGAGCTTTAGCAGTAAGAATGACAAAATCTGCCCTTAATATATCACAAGGGGTGCACCTTTACACTGACACTGCCACCTCACGGTTATGCATGCCCCATGAGTGATTCGTGCACAACAAAACAGGACCATGTGTTGACTGGCAGTGCTGGTATTAGCACCTCTAATAAGTGGTGGTCAGTAGCCAGTGCATACATGTTGTAGCTTTGTGGTATACAGATTTGGTACAGTGGAGTGTTGAATTTGAGGTGAATTGTGTGATTGATTCATGTGATTGATTGTGTTTACAGTATGGCACACTCGTAGTAGATGCATATGTCAATATTCCCAGTGCACTATTGTATGTACAAGTGACACAGAGCTGGCTCAAGGGTCTACCAAGTTGTGCGGTCAGACATGGCCAGGGAAAATAACATGCACTGCCAGCACACACTATGTGAAGTGTCCCTTCACATTGTGTGACATGACAGTGCCCTTTACATGACAATGTCACTCAAAGCGTCACTCAATGACTGTCAGTCACTAACTAATGGACAGTCATTGCATGAAACTTCACATGACAATGGGCCTCATTACAACTGTGCTGGTCTGGTAACAAGGGTGCTGGTAAACCTACCGGCACCATTGTTACTGGACTGGCACAGTACGACTCTGCGGGCGGGTGCCATCCCACTGCCAGGGTCAGACCTGGCGGGCGGAACGGCACCCGCCCGCAGAGTTTCACAGACGCACTGGCACTGTTGTTAACGATGACGGTGCTTCCATGGTCCCCATTCCCATTGACTCCTATGGGACTCAAATGGTAATGGGGATTTACAATTAACCGGCACCTGACTTCCCGGAATGCTGGGGTTGTAATCCTCCAGTTTTTCCAGCAAGCCAGGCTCCGGTAAATCTTGCAAACCCAGCGGCAACCCACCGGTAGCACCAGCAGGGTTACCGCCGGACTTGTAATGAGGCCCAACATCATGTGAAGGGTGCTGTCATCACACACAATGTGAATTGACACTGAATATTCATGAATTTTGCAAGGAATACTGCAGGGGACTCGTGCCCATATTCAATCACACACAAGATGCTGATAGACCTTGTATCTTCATTGACGTGACACATCAGATGGTAACAGACATGGTTGTATTCACATTATTGCCCAGGACAGGAAGGGCTTGACTGCAAGGGTTGTTATTTGGTCAGTGCACTCATCATTGCTGCAGACATAACATGTCATTGACTGTACATGGGCTAAGGTCTGCACAATGACACAATGGACCCTGCTGTCCCAATTAAGGTGCAGTGTCACATTTAGGAGACATCTGACAGTGGTTGACAAGTTGGGAGTACGAAGAGGATGCTGATGGTGAGGAAAGGCATGTGGGCCATGTCTCAATGCATCCACTGGTGCCCTTTTGCAAGGACATCACAGTTTGCCTTTCTCAGGCATGCAGCATGTGTAACAATGATGTGAACCGTATGAACTGTTTTCATGTGAAAATCAACATGGTATGGTTATCAAATACATAGTTAGAATCACATAAGGTGTGCAATATATTGTTCTTGTTAGAAAAAGTGGATTTAGCTGGCTAACCGATACAATGTGCTCACCTTCAGCATTACAGTGACTAATGTGCAGTACGTCTCCCTGGGGTGTGTACTGAAATGCTTGGCTTGTTGCATGGCCCATCAGTCATGAGTAGGCTACATTTGTACAGCTAGTTCCACAGTAATGACATGGACAGGGACAAGGGTCGGGGGGGGCGTATGTCGACAATAGCCATGCATCTATGGTGTACTGCTCACAGTGTGACAAGTCACAAGGTCCGATGTATGGGTGTACAGCCATATTTACTCTGTATGCACTTTTATGTACATGTTCCTTTCTGTCAAGATACACATGACTCAAAATGTTGCCTGTGCATGTGCAGGTGATTATGCAGTGGATGTAGAGGAGGAGGAGTTGGAAGAAGAGGAGGTGGTATGTGTCAGCCCACCAGGGGAGGTCTTTGTGTCCTTCCCCATGAAAATCCACAGGTGCAACAGGCGATCATCAGTCGTACCCTTGATCTTTGGACCCTTCTGACTCTGCAGATTCGGATGTAGAACCAGATGTGGATGACTCACTGAGGGAGAAGGTGAATGCCCCAATGGGCATATCGGATTTGGCCCCAAGGCCAGCCAGTGGTGTTCCACACATCGACCGTGGTTACGGTTGCAAGATCTCCCTCCCATGAGTTGGTGTCAGATTCTGGGGCTGATATCCAGCAGAGAGTTGCAAACCTGCAGCCAACAACAGGAGCTGAACAGCAACAGGCCCAGTCCCTTGCATCACACCGTCATCAGCGCAGCACACCTGGTGGACCTGTGCATGCTGGAGAGAAAGTGTTGGAGCAGCATATGTTGCGTACTGCCATCCAACATGGAGACATGTTACATCATGTTGCTGAGGGCATGGATTGGCTTGCCGAGAACATGTCCACACCAGAGGCCTGGGATGTGCAACAGAAGAAGCTTTCATCCAGCCTGGAGAAACTGTTTGCTGAGATGCAGTACTTAAGGCTCTTCCACAGATTCAGCGTGGAGTCCAACATCGAGGGCTGACTGGCTGATGTAAAGTGTCTGCAGGACTCCCTGCGTGCAGATGCTAAGGCACATAGAGAAGCCCTGAAGTAGGAGATGTTGGCATCTCGAAACACCAATCGCCGTGAGATGGAGAGCATGAGGGCTTCACTGCACGATGAACTCTCAGCCACAAGGACTCATATCCACAAAGAGATGGCTGCCTTGAGGCAGACACTGTCCGAGAAACTTGAAGCGTCATGAGTGAGCACACATACATACTCTGTGGCTATTCGGGAAGAAGCGCATTGTGACCTCACCACCTTGGGGGTGCTTGTGCATGCATCCATGTCACGGCTGGCCCTTGCCAGTGAAGACTAGGATATGGCACTGTGTGGACAGGATGGCGGTCCCAGCACATCCACATCTGCCATGATGTCCATGAGCACATGGAGGGGTGCATTTCTTTTTTTTTGGTATGCTTTTTTTGGTCAACTCATGCACCCTCCACCTATCTCCTCCACGGTCGAAATATTGTCCTCCCCAGTCCAGGATGGACATTTTAGTTTGTTTTGAACCTGACCCGGGTGGTCTGGATTTTCTATCCCCCCCTTCCTTGTTCAGGATGGACACATTGTTCTTATATTTTCGTATACCTCAGTCCAGGACGGACGCATTTACTTTGTATTTTTCCCCTGTACAGGCTGGACTATTTTTATTTTTTTCCTACATTGGGAGATAAATCTATGCCTTTTCAAGGGATTAATGAGTGGAATACTGGAGATGCAGCCATGCACAGTGGTGTCAACAGCAATGGTTGACTTGATTGCAACAGGATCACCTGTGCAGGTGACAATTGGTTAATTGACTCATTGAACATAAGTGCAGTATGCATGATTTGCTCAGATAGCTGGTGAAATGCAATGCCACATGTTGCTGCAGTGATCCTGATTCATCCAGTGACTGCACTCCATGAGATATACAACCTGCCCCCTTACATCTCCCAAATCCCCATGCCCTCTGTCAGCCACTGGCCCTCCATTCACATATGTGGAGGAACAGTTTCCGGAGGAGGTGATGTGGGAATCACCAGGGCAGCTCTGTCAGTAGGTAAGGTTGAGCACTGTCAATCATGTTAATTACTGTTTTGGTGTGTACCACTATCTTTGCATGCATTGTCACGTTTGATTTTCACCGGTTGGTATCATTATGTCATGTTGATGGTCAGTGCAAATATGTGTTTGTCCACATGCATGTGTGTGTATGTCCCCTTGAACATATATTCATGTGGACTGGTTTTCAGGCTACACTTCCCAAAAAGTGCAGCCGACTCATGGGAATGTGCATCCCTTATCACACTTCAGCCATTGGTAGTGTTTGCCACATTCTACAACTTCATCCTCGTGCAATGCCTCATTTCTCTGTACATCTGGACTCTGCATTATGATTGTTCACCTCTTGCATCACTGACCGTTGTGATGTCTCCTTACTGGCACCCTTCTCTCCCCTCCTGCCCCATTTGTCCTACCAGGTTCTGCAGGTGTAGTCCCTGTCCAAACTATCTTTGACTGGTGCCAGAGCATACTCCACACACTTATCCGCTCACATGACCTGCCCTGTTACAAGTACACATTTTACAGACATGTCCATTCACAGATCAGCAAGACCTCGGCTGCTCCCCTTGCCTCTGGAAACACAGATCTGTACATTTGTCTCCATGCACTCCACAGGACAGGTTTGCCACAGTCAGTGCACCTAGGTTTGTACTGGTTTGCACATGTGGAGCCCTGACAGACTTTACAAGTGTTCACCATTCAAGTCACTTGTTGTTCATTGTTGTTTTCTAATAGTTTTCTCCTCCAGAATGTATTGCATGACTTCTTTTTCCATGACTTGTTCTTATTCAGCACTGTGAGCGACTGCATGGTATGTGTGTGTACACTGTGGACACCTGCATGCGATACATCACCCCCCACCCAGCTTGTGTACATCTGTTATCCCTGCAGTTGTTGGCAGTGCATCCTGTGATCCCAGCCCCTTTCTGGGAACGTCTTGTCCAGGGTGTGCGGTCTGTCATAGGGTAAGGAAACATCTGGAGATTCACATCATGTCTATGAACTGTGATGCCCAACAGGGGGGGTTGGTGAGTGGTGCAGCGTCTATGGTTGTGGTTGAAAGGACTTATTTGCGTGGATGTTGCAAACATGGGTCTCTTTCTGGTTTACATGCCATGGTGTGTTGTGCATGTTATTTTTCGGATGTGGAGCTGAGGATGCCCTTTCACAGGTGGCCTTTGTTTCACAGTCTACCCTTTTCACTCACCACCTATTGTCCCTCTTCGCCCCAAAATGTGCTATTGTTCAATCAATGTGCCTTCAAGGCTCCATTTGTTTACTGTATTTTTGTCTTTCCCTCTTCACCCACTTCTGCCCTCAGCCACTGTAGTGGCAACCATCTCTGCCTCATCTAACCACCTGCCAGACGCCTCCTTGCTCAACGATTTCTCTCTCTTGTTCTCTCTCTCTCTCTCTCTCTCTCTCTCTCTCTGTCTCTCTGTCTCTCTGTCTCTGTCTCTCTCTCTCTTTCTCTCTCCCTCTCTCTATCACTCTCCACTCCGCAGGTACACATTCATCACTCTGTGTGCTGTTGCTCTCTATCATCCTTCACATCAGCTTCCACTACTTCCACTCCCCAGAACTTCACCCCCTCACTTGGTGTCCTTTTACGTCCCTGTCATCCATGGGTGACCCAAAGGCACATGTGCCACCTGACGGTGGTTGTTCAGAACCTGTATGCCTGCAATCAATGGCCCGAATTGTGCATGCATCTCGGGGCTGACTGACAAATATTATCAGTGTGCATGTCGTTCTGTGTTTGAAATGTGTTTGCTTCACTGGCAGTGATTGCTCTGTCAATGACATTTGATGTTGGATTGGTAGTTGCTCATGCTCTGTTATTTGGACTTCCAGTCATTGACACTGGGTGGTCCATGTCGGTCATGTTACCTCCTTCCATATGAGAGTTGTGAAGGCTGTACGGTACGTTTACTTTCATGCAATGCATGTCTTTGCAAGCTTAAAATGTTTCAGGTGGAATGCTGTGGATGTGAGATAGGTGGGCACTGTGTGCAGGTAAGTTCAAGGCACTCAGGGGGGAACATTTTGTAGTGTCATTGGTGGCAGGGAGGCTTTCTCTGTGTGTGGTGTTCATCATTGCATTGGCATGAGGTAAGCAGGTCTGGCTGCATGTGTGCAGGGACACATGGGGTTGGAAGGCTGCCAAATCAAGGCTTGCATGATTGTTTTTGTTAGGCCTACCACACAGTATCTCATTCCTTCACCTTTTCAAGGCAAGTTTACCCACACTGGCAATACACTCCTGGCACTTTGGCTATGTATTTGGTTGCACTAACCAGACCACTCCACACACAGCACAGCAAGACATGTGGTGGCTGCCCTGTAAGTCCGACCGCAATAGGCTGGATGTACCACCCCTAGACACTGGACATACGCCATAGGCCTGACGTTGTTGTTTGCCATGACAATGTGCACCATGCATCTTACCCCAGCAGCTATTTTATGTTGCTGCTTCCTTCAGTTAAATGCTCATTGTTGCCTGTTCAGTCCAGGCCCTCTGGGCTCTGCCTTCCCTTCCTCTTGCCTGTTGCCTGCTCCCTTTTGTGTGCCAGTATCTTGGCCCTCTGTTTCTCATTATTTTTTCTTGTTTGCGTATCTCTTTTCTGCCCGTTGCCCTGTCCCCTGCCTTCCTCTATGACTGCTGCCTGTTTGCTCAGCTGCCGTCTGCCAGATCCTGTCTTCATTGAAATTGCTGAGGATTTTCCCTTTACCTACCACCATCTTGGACATTCCATCTCCGACTCCCATGCCATTGTTTCCTACACTGACCTGATGCCACATGAATCAGGGCATGCCAAATCGTGGCATTAGAGGGATTTCCAGGGACTCTTGGGGTTCTAACCTCTCAGGGATCTCTATGGGAGTTTTATCAGTATCATTATGACTACAGCCTGATTTGATGTATCACAGTGACCCCTCGCCAGGACAATGGGTAAGTGGAACCTGGCCCTTCACAGCATGGCACTCAGGGGGGCAGGCAGTGGAGTTCATGTGGGTGGTGATGGTGTCACTGTGTTGGGTGTTTTACATTGCATTGGCTTGAGGTGAGCTGGTCAAGCTGCATGGGTGTGGGTGTGGCATGCTGACGGTAGGCTGGATATACTATGGTTGCAGTTGTTGCATATTATCAAGGGGACCTCAGGGTGCAGTGCCATTGGGTGCAAAGATGTGTTACATGCTGTGTCATTGTGTTGTTTTTGAGGACTGAGGCATTCTGCAAGGGCAGATGTTTGCTGATATTCAAGAGAACAGTGCTGGGTGATGCCTGCACACAACTCCCCATCAGTGTTGGCTAGTTTTGAGACCTACAAAGTGGAGCAACTATTGATTCCAGGTTAAGGCTGGCACAGGCAAACATGGGAAAATATGAGAGGTGCGATGTGTATATTTCTTTTAGTGAGCATGCTATTTCCTTTGTTCATATGACTATTTGGATATAGATGTGTATTGTGTGCATGATTTTTGTCAGAGAATGAAGTGGCAAGTCCACCTTTATGTTGTTGTGCAACATGCATAGGGTGACCGGGACCGTGCTCAAATATGTTGATGTATGCCTTCTCGCTTTTTTTCTCTTGGGTGTTGGTGGGGGTCTACATGCACATTATTTGTTGTGGGCCATTTGTAAGTGGAAAGGGATTTTGTTGTATGTGTTGTGTGCATTTTTGAGTGCAACAAGTATATTGTTGTTTCAACTTGCTATGACTATGTAGTTGGCGCAGTTGATTTTATGACTATGGACACACACATTTTGCCTCTCCCAGACACACATTCTCAGGATATTGTTAAGGGTACAACAGATTAGCCCCAATTCATCATTGGATGGCAACAGGGATGTGACTTCACTCTGTGTGCTCTGCCAGGGCTGGTACTTATGTCAAGTACGATTGGACAAGCTGATTGCCTGTAGCCTCTCCCTGTGCCCTCAGCCACAGGCATGGGTGGTGCCTGTGGCTGAGGGCGATGTCCTTCCTGCAGCTCTACTGGTATGACACGCTGCGTGGTGACATTGTGCAGGACACATGCTGCCATAAGGATTTTTCCTACTACTGGTGGGGTATATCGCAATACCCCACATGAGTATTCAAGGGATTAAAAACATTACTTCAGCACCCCAAATGTGTGCAGCACTATGCCCCTAGTGGCTATATGTGCTGCATTGTACCTTAAAAATAAATAAAAATGAACTAAAAAAAATGGTCAGTTGTTCACTGTGTCAAATGACTGCATGCATGTGTACGAGAGTTGATACTCACCTAGGAGCCAGCTGTTGCCGAAGGTTCCTGATGCATGGGCCCGGTAGAGTGGTGACTGGAAGTATATGTAACTGTCATGTGTGCTTCTGGGAAAATAATTGGCGTTGACTTGCATGATGATTCCTTTTGCATCACAGATGACCTGGACATTGATGGAATGCCACTACTTCCGGTTTGCAGCAAATGCGCTCCATCATTCAAGGGGGGACGTAGCGCTATATGCGTGCACTCAATGGCTCCAAGTACACGTGGGAAGTATTCTACTGCATAGAATTCCTGGCAAACTCTCAGCCTTTCCTGCAATGTGCATGGAAGGTATATGTGCGTACACAGCCATGCACGTGATGTGATGCAGCCAAAACGTGGTATAGACACCAGGATTGCGGCCTGTGATATGCCCCTTACAATGGCAGTGGTGCGCTAGAAGGATCCTGTGGCTATGAAATGTCGGGCTGGCAGCACCTTCTCCAGAGGGCTGAGTGCATGGGAGCAGATGGTGGTTGATACATGGTCTTCCTCCCACTCCCTGACCAGGTCTAGGATGACATCAGGGGGAAGGTGTGCCTTGCATAAACCTGGTCTTCTGGCATCCCAAACCGTGTGGTGCATGTTGAGAAAATCTGGGGCCTCTGCATCCTCCTCCTCCTTCTGTGTCCATGTACAACGGCTCCCAGTATACCTGCATTCATCCTGGCTGACCGATGTTGGAATGGTGTGCATTGCATGCTTTATTCACTTAGTTTCCTTTTCACGTTGTTCTTAGCGTGTGCTATCATGTGACGGTGAGATCCCAAGGTTTGCATGTGATTATTTCTGATGTGAGGTTGTGTGTTGAAATCTATGAATTTGGTGATGTTTGCACTTGTATGGGCGTGTAGCTTCTTTGCAGGGCCTGTCCCTTAACACGCCCACGTTATTTTTTGTTCTTCCTCACTTTGCTGGGGGAAAGGGGAATATACATGATGGGCCCATCATGTCTGTCTCTGGTGGACACATTAAGTATTGAATTAAATGCTTTCCTTGGGTATGATCATTTCGAGCCATCATAGCTTGTTGGGGGCAAGCTTATCCTTAAATTATGGAATTATTAATCGGACTGCACATTCATGGAGGATCTTCGACTTGTGAGTTGTTTCTCTCATCTTTGATGGAATAAGGCTGCTAGACCATTAACTGCAGATTTCAATTTAATAGTTGCAAAAACCTACTTGTCGTTATACCATTTATTCCTCAGCAAACGTCTATGGTTTGATCAAGCTGGGATATTAGCAGATGAGGAGTGACGTTATTGCGGGTGTCAGGAGTTTGAGTGACAATTAGCCCGTAGTAGTTTTTATCCTGTGGAAAACCACCACTACAAGGATATTTTCAGAGAGAATATAAGGGGATGGGGGGGGGCAGATAGTAGCGTGTGATTGATTTTAAGTCTAAAAATCAAGAGATAACGTCAGACCAAAATTTGAATAGAGTTCTACCAGATGCCGAAATGTGCCTGGGAAAGAGTAAAAGCTGTGAAGACGCATCACTAGTTTTCTGTAACAGTGGCCACTTAAAAACGAGATTATAAAAAAGTTATAAGTCCGATTAAAAGGGAAGCATATGACAAACTAGAACAAGTTGCTCGGCTAAGTTGCAAGGTGGTAACGAGTCAGGGGCTGACTTCCCCTGCAAAGAAGGAAACTTTAAATGTTGAGGTTGTAAGATGATGTAAGCATTTTACCACATTATATAAACCTGAAGTTGCCTACTCGACTACCTTAATACTGATTGATTCAATGGAGAGCTTTGTTGGCTTGAATTCAGTGTATTTACCAGCTTTCTCTTGTGAAGGGATGAAGGAAGCTTTGCTCGATGATCACCCAGACTGAAGGCTCTGAGCCCAGGTCAAGTTCATATCAAATATAAAAAAACAGGAGTTTGCAGATTGGCTCCTAGTCTTTACTGACATTTTCTGAAATACTGGTATTGGTACGCAACTACCCACTGAGGTGGAAGCAAGAGGTTATTGTGCCAATTTTAAAGAATGAATATATGTCAGAAAACAAACGATATCGGCCGATGTCCCTTCTAGACTCATCTGCTAATTGGTTTGGCAGAGTAATTCATACTAGCAATATAGATTGGGTCAGGACTTCAAGCATGTTTTGCAGACTTGCATTCCCAGAAGGCATCATGACAAAGAAGCAGATCCTGAATTGAAGATTAATTCTCAGTAAATATGTGTTGGGTTACCACAGCATGGTCTACCTGAGGTACTCCGATCCGACTGCCACTTTTGACTGTGTGCATTAGTGGAAATAATGTGCTGCCTTACACCTAGTAAGGTTGCCATGCTCACTAGTGTTTACTTTGTTTGAGGTGCCTTTCTACAACAGTCTGCTATAGCCTGCCAGGTGACTTACCGCAAGACCACCCATGCATGGAAAGCAGGGGTCAGTGCTGACCCACCTCCCCTTACATTTCTATGTTATCTCTTTACCTCAGAATTAAATGACGTAGTGACTGATACACCAGAGATAGGATACCCAAACATCTAGACACTAGTTATGAGGATGGTGTGGTTTTGGTATGAACACCGTCTGCCTTGGAGGTGCTGGCGAAGGGGTCATTGGAATCCGTGACCATGTGAGATTTGGAATTAAATGTTGCTATATCATAAGTGATATGCATTGGAACCCCTTGGGAGAGATTGCCTCAGAATTGACTGCTAATATTGGCTAGTATCGGGAAATCATTGTTGCTACCCACGAGTCTCACATCTGCACAGCAAACACTGTTTCAGTGGCTCTACCTGGTTCAGGAAGGGGGTATTTTGATTCCTCAACAATGCAGGTCAAAGAAAATGAGATTATCCGCTGTTTCCTTGACCTGTTTGACCATGTTCCAGTGCACTAAACCTGCTTACAATGTGGTCTGAGCAATGTTTTGGACACCACAATCATGAGTCTGTTACCATTCTCAGTTTGTTTAAAGAAGAATAGATATGTTATTGTATGTGCTCAAGTATCCCATTCCTACAGACACCATGGCACATAACTTAATGATGTCAAGTGTCGCCATTGCCAGTAGTTGGTTGCAGCAAATTTGGCGAGAACTGAACAACTTGGGATACTTCTTTATATACCAGAACCCGAATTGTGCTACATATTTAAACCTACAGAAAGACAGGGAGAAGGGAACATCATATGTACAGCTATATTTAAATGAGCTCAGTCTACGACGAAGAACATCTGGCATGGAGTGACAAGCCATGGCAATGTTTAATCAAAATGAGGATACTTGTGATGCCTCTGACTAGTGTGGTTAGGAAAGGAGTTGGACGTTTTAATATTGATCACAAATCTTTCTGATGAATGTATGCAGGAAACCCTGCTGCATGTTCATTTGCATTCCCAACCTTACCCTGTGTGCATTTAGAGGCAGCTCTATTTCATCTGTCAGCCTTGCCTGACAGACACACTGCAATTTCTGTCTGCCAGTTCATTGAAGGCACGTTGTTAATATGAGGGAACTTTCTACAAGAGCTTGCATGTGAATTACAGTGCTCCATTACCCTGTCTCATATCACCGAATCCTCTCACTTCAAGGCGGACTTCAGTTCTAGCACCTCAGCACACTGTTTAATATAGTGCATTTGAGAAGATGGAATGATTACGCTGGGGCTGAAATAGAACGTGTTATTTTATGAGGTGACTTAAATACTTCACACTTTTTGTTCACTATTATGTCATAGGCTGTGGATGTATTTAAGTTAATTCTGTAGAATCGGGGAACCGAAACGCTTTTAAAAAATGTTGTTGTATTGTAATGAAGGCTTTCATAGTGCAAATTTCGTTATTTAATGCTAAATATATAATTTGCCACATTATTTTATGAAGAAAAGAAACAGGGATGTGAATTCACTGTGTGTGTTCTGCAGGGGCTGGTATTTTTGTGAAGTACGATTGGACAAGCTGATTGCCTGTAGCCTCTCCCTGTGCCCTCAGCCACAGGCATGGGTGGTGCCTGTGGCTGAGGGCGCTGTCCCTCCTGCATCTCTACTGGTATGACACGCTGCGTGGTGACATTGTGCAGGACACATGCTGCCACAATGATTTTGCCTACTACTGGTGGGGTATATCGCAATACCCCACGAGAGTGGCCAAGAGAGTAAAAACGTTACTTGAACACCCCAAATGTGTGCAGCACTATGCCCCTTGTGGCTATATGTGCTGCATTGTACCTTAAAAATAAATGAAAATTAATTGAAAAAATGGTCAGTTGTTCACTGTGTCACATGACTGCATGCATGTGTACAAGAGTTGATACTCACCTAGGAACCAGCTGTTGCAAAAGGTTCCCGATGCCCGGGCCCGGTAGAGTGGCGACTGGCGGTAGATGTAACTGTCATGTGTGCTTCTGGGAAAATTGGCGTTGACTTGCATGATGACTCCTTTTGCATCACAGATGACCTGCACATTGATGGAATGCCAATGCTTCCGGTTTGCAGCAAATGCGCTGCATCATTCAAGGGGGGACGTAGCGCTATATGCGTGCACTCAATGGCTCCAAGTACACGTGGGAAGTATTCTACTGCATAGAATTCCTGGCAAACTCTCAGCCTTTCCTGCAATGTGCATGGAAGGTATATGTGCGTACACAGCCATGCACGTGATGTGATGCAGCCAAAACGTGGTATAGACACCAGGATTGCGGCCTGTGATATGCCCCTTACAATGGCAGTAGTGTGCTAGAAGGATCCCGTGGCTATGAAATGTCGGGCTGGCAGCACCTTCTTCAGAGGGCTGAGTGCATGGGAGCAGATGGTGGTTGATGCATGGTCTTCCTCCCACTCCCTGACCAGGTCTAGGATGACATCAGGGGGAAGGTGTGCCTTGCATAAACCTGGTCTTCTGGCATCCCAAACCGTGTGGTGCGCGTTGAGAAAATCTGGGGCCTCTGCATCCTCCTCCTCCTTCTGTGTCCATGTACAACGGCTCCCAGTATACCTGCATTCATCCTGGCTGACCGATGTTGTAATGGTGTGCATTGCATGCTTTAAACACTTAGTTTCCTTTGCATGTTCTACTTAGCGTGCACTATCATGTGACGGTGAGATCCCAAGGTTTGCATGTGATTTTTCCTGATGTGAGGTTGTGTGTTGAAATCTATGAATTTGGTGATGTTTGCACTTGTATGGGCGTGTAGCTTCTTTGCAGGGCCTGTCCCTTAACACGCCCACGTTATTTTTTGTTCTTCCTCACTTTGCTGGGGGAAAGGGGAATATACATGATGGGCCCATCATGTCTGTCTCTGGTGGACAAATTAAGTATTGAATTAAATGCTTTCCTTGGGTATGATCATTTCGAGCCATCATATCTTGTTGGGGCAAGCTTATACTTAAATTATGGAATTATTAATCGGGCTGCACATTTATGGAGGATCTTCGACTTGTGAGTTGTTTCTCGCATCTTTGATGGAATCAGGCTGCAACCCCATTAACTGCCGATGTCAATCAAATAGTTGCAAAAACCCACTTGTCGTTATACCATTTATTCCTCAGCAAACTTCTATGGTTTGATCAAGCTGGGATATTGGCAGTTGAGGAGTGACATTACTGCGGGTGTCAGGTGTTTGAGTGACAATTAGCCTGTAGTACTTTTTATCCAGTGGAAAATCACCTCTGTAAGGATAGTTTCAGAGAGAATATAAGGGGTTGGGTGGGGGGTGGGGGGGGTCAGTGATAGTAGCGTGTGATTGATTTTAAGTCTAAAAACCAAGAGATAACGTCAGACCAAAATTATACCAGAGTACTACCAGATACTGAAATGTGCCTGGCAAAGAGTAAAAGCCGTGAAGCCGCATTACTGGCTTTCTGTAACTGCGCCCACTCAAAAACCAGATTATAAAAAAAAGTTATTATAAATCATATTAAAAGGGAAGCATATGATAAACTAGAACAAGGTGCTCAGCTACGTTGGAAGGTGGTAACCAAAGGCCTAAGGCTGACTTCCCCTGCAACGAAGGTAACTTTAAATGTAGAGGTGATGTAAGCATTTTACCACATTATATAAACCTGAAGTTGCCCACTCGACTACCTTAATACTGATTGATTCAATGGAGAGGCTTTGTTGGCTTGAATACAGTGTTTTTTACAAGCTGTCTCTTTTGTAGGGGTGAAGGAAGCTTTGCTCGATGATCACCCAGACTGAAGGCTCTGAGCCCAGGTCAAGTTCATATCAAATATAAAAAAACAGGAGTTTGCAGATTGGCTCCTAGTCTTTACTGACATTTTCTGAAATACTGGTATTGGTACACAACTACCCACTGAGGTGGAAGCAAGGAGGTTATTGTGCCAATTTTAAAGAAAGAATATATGTCAGAAAACAAACGATATCGGCCGATGTCCCTTCTAGATTCATCTGCTGATTGGTTTGGCAGAGTAATTCATACTAGCAATATAGATTGGGTCAGGACTTCAAGCATGTTTTGCAGACTTGCATTCCCAGAAGGCGTCATGACAAAGAAGCAGATCCTGAATTGAAGATTAATTCTCAGTAAATATGTGTTGGGTTACCACAGCATGGTCTACCTGAGGTACTCCGATCCGACTGCCACTTTTGACTGTGTGCATTAGTGGAAATAATGTGCTGCCTTACACCTAGTAAGGTTGCCATGCTCACTAGTGTTTACTTTGTTTGAGGTGCCTTTCTACAACAGTCTGCTATAGCCTGCCAGGTGACTTACCGCAAGACCACCCATGCATGGAAAGCAGGGGTCAGTGCTGACCCACCTCCCCTTCCATTTCTATGTTATCTCTTTACCTCAGAATTTATATGACGTAGTGACTGATACACCAGAGATAGGATACCCAAACATCTAGACACTAGTTATGAGGATGGTGTGGTTTTGGTATGAACACCGTCTGCCTTGGAGGTGCTGGCGAAGGGGTCATTGGAATCCGTGACCATGTGAGATTTGGAATTAAATGTTGCTATGTCATAAGTGATATGCATTGGAAACCATTGGGAGAGATTGCCTCAGAATTGACTGCTAATATTGGCTAGTATCGGGAAATCATTGTTGCTACCCATGAGTCTCACATCTGCACAGCAAACACTGTTTCAGTGGCTCTACCTGGTTCAGGAAGTGGGTATTTTGATTCCTCAACAATGCAGGTCAAAGAAAATGACATTATCCGCTGTTTCCTTGACCTTTTTGACCATGTTCCAGTGCACTAAACCTGCTTACAATGTGGTCTGAGCAATGTTTTGGACACCACAATCATGAGTCTGTTACCATTCTCAGTTTGTTTAAAGAAGAATAGATATGTTATTCTATGTGCTCAAGTATCCCATTCCTACAGACACCATGGCACATAACTTAATGATGTCAACTGTCGCCATTGCCAGTAGTTGGTTGCAGCAAATTTGGCGAGAACTGAACAACTTGGGATACTTCTTTATATACCAGAACCCGAATTGTGCTACATATATAAACCTACAGAAAGACAGGGAGAAGGGAACATCATATGTACAGCATTATATTTAAATGTGGCATGGAGTGACAAGCCATGGCAATGTTTAAGCAAAATGAGGATACTTGTGATGCCCCTGACTAGTGTGGTTAGGAAAGGAGTTGGACGTTTTAATATTGATCATAAATCTTTCTAATGAATGTATGCAGGAAACCCTGCTACGTGTTCATTTGCATTCCCAACCTTACCCTGTGTGCATTTAGAGGCAGCTCTATTTCATCTAGAGGCAGCTCTATTTCATCTGTCAGCCTTGCCTGACAGACACACTGCAATTTCTGTCTGTCAGTTCGCCTTATAGTGATCCATTACCCTGTCTCATATCACTGCATCCTCTCCCTTGAAGGCGCACTTCAGCTCTAGCACCTCAGCACACTGTTTAATAGAGTGCATTTGAGAAGATGGGATGATTACGCTCGGGCAGAAATTGAAAGTTTGTCATTTTATGAGGTTGACTTAACTTAGAAGTGTGCAACCCAAACGCTTTTAAAAATGTTGTTGTATTGTAATGAAGGCTTTCCTAGTGCCAATTTCGTTATTTATTCCTAAATATATAAATTGCCACATTATTTTATGAAGAAATTACACGTCTTCAAAATAAAGATATTTCTGGTCTGAATGGACTTGACAAAGGAAGCCAGAAAGGTTTTGGGGTTTCATGAAAAGGTATTTCTTTTCTTTTTCCTTTTCGGATATATAGAGGACAAATAAGGTACAAGAATTACAAAAACGAACAAGGGCCAGTCAGAATTTAAGAAGCATTACAAAATAAAAAATGACACAAACAGGGAATGAAATGTCAAAAGAATGCTCTGAATAGCTACATCACACACTCTCTGGCTTTCTTGCGCATAAGCACAACCCACAGAGAGCCAGGAAGTGAGCTGGTCATTTTATATGGCCAGATCACCCCAAACAGTTTCTAGAGTACAGAATGGTTCGCTCAATCTCTCTAAGAGGTTTAACAGGTCTGATTGGTTCGCTGAACTTGAGCCTACCTAAAGTAAGTGCATGCAAGTGCAGGCATGATTTCAGCCAGCTGGCAAATCCTGTGATTCAATCTTGAATATCCCGTTTGCTTCAACTCAAAATTCAAGTGGGAGGGAAATTTGTGCAGCATTACCTGATGGATCTCTTTGATTAAGTGCGTAAGCCCCGTGTCAGCATATGTTAATATACAGTGTCATTTAGAGGTTTCAAGCGTACTTGAAGCTTGTATGTGCATGTCTTGTGCACAGCATTTTAGGTAGCATTCTGTGTGTGTTGGCTTAATTCACTAGCCAGGTCCAGCTTGGGTCCTTTCTCTCCACACTTCTTTCTCAACATGTGGTGTTTCTCAGGACTCTATCATCTCACCCTGGCTCTGGAAAGTCTATCTTGCCCCTTTGGCCCTCCTGATCTCTACCTTCTCCTCTAACATTTAGTGTTATGCGGATGACACACAGCTCTCTTTCAGGCTACCCTCAGCCTCGCTCATTCCTGACTATCCACTATTCATGCCTGGTGCAGCTCCACCGATCTCTGACTTAATGCCAGTAAGATACAGATCCTACTCATTGAGACCCCTGCTCCCGCTTTTCCTCTCTCACTCTGTCTGCCCTCCTTGGGCACTCCCCCTCCTGTGAGGCAAAAAACTTTGGGGTCATCTTCAAATCCACTTTCTCTTTCTCTCCCCACATCACGGACTTTGCCAAAAAGGCCCACTTCCGTCTGCACCTCCTCAGAGGTATTCTCCCTTTTCTCACCTTCCCCCAGAAGCTCAACGTCTCCAGAGCCTTTGTTCTCTCGAGGCTGGACTACTGAAACAGCCTCCTCCTCAATCTGCCTAACTCTACTTTTTGCCCTCTTCAACCTATCCAGAACAGGACCGCAAGACTTATCCTTGACCACAAGCCCAGGGACCACAGGGCACTAGACCCCCCCAGACCAGTCCTTCTGCACTTGCCACCTAGCCCACCTTTCTCTGCCACCTCGCCTACCTTGCACTTCCTGGCTGGGATTGCACCCTGTTGTCACAGTCTCCCTTGCACTTAACTTAGAGCCTGCTGCCTTGGTTGCACTTCGCCCTACACCCATTCCCTGCACTTTGCATTGCTCACTTGCACAATCTGAGTGTCGCGAGGCCTAGTAAGATCATTTGTCTTGTCCTCCCTTTGTACCCCTTCCTTGTCTTGTTGTGCCTTGAAACACTTGTGTATAGGTGCATAATAAATAACAAATCAATCAATGAAGCCACATGTGAACAGGACTTTCTGGAGGTGGGGGTTGGGCAAGATATGAATATAGGTGGAGCCTCACAGCTGTATTTCCTTCATCAGCATCCAAAGGTGGGTTTAGGTGTGCTGTTATCTGGTTGTAGTGTAGTATCTATGTATTATAAAAATGATGACTTTGCCAATGCTTGTTTTATAACAGAACACGAAACATGCACATAGTAAGTTTGGTTACACCTGTTTGGTGCAAAGCTGCAAGATTTTCTATCTTTTGGAAGATACACGTCAGCACATTCTGTCAGTAGCTCCAAACACTGAAAGCTGGGGCACAGCAACCTTGCCACATTGATGGCTTTGCTGGTGTGTTTTTGTCATTTATCTTTTATTTTTTATGTGTGATATAGTTTGTTAAAACTGTTCACAAAACATCAAATAAAGAGTAAAAAGAAAAGAAACAGGAATATAAAATGGCAGGTACAAATATCGAATAAAATTATACACACATTTGCATTTAAAAATTCTATGCGTTCAAATTAAAATCTGAGATTGTATTTCTATGGACGTCGATACTGAAAGTACAGACCAACATAGTCTCTCAGGGAGGATAAACGATCCACGTGATCGTGGGCCCAATCTCATTATTGCAAGTGTTTTTTTAAATAGACCCAAAAGTACACCCAAGTTGTCTTCCCAAATTGGAGTCCATGCAATCCGCTCAAAAAAGCTCTAATTTATTTTTTCAAACTTTGACAATATAGGGCAACCACTGTTCAACATTACATCCAAGATAGAGATGAGTATAGAATTTCCCTCTGCGCATCTAATTTTTACGTAGAAGTTGCCTCAGTTAATGTTGATTATAGTACTCAGAGCACAATGCAAATCGCTTCTATGGCGGTGGCTCTGGATAACCCCAATATTTTACGCCAGATGTACCTGCCAAATGATCTGACTAACATACAGGGCCTTATTACGAGTTGGGCGCAAAGGGATTACCGGCACCGGTAAGGACACCGGTGCTGGTAATCCCTTTGCGCCCTATTCCAAGGGACTTTAGAGCTAATAATGGTACCGCAATTTGCGGTACCGTTATTAGCTACTTCCCCATTCCCATTGAGCCCTATGGGGGCTCAAATGGGAATGGGGAATGGTTTGGTGAATGGGGATTTATCCGTCCCGCCAAGGTCAGACTGGACCGGTAAGTCCCCCTTTCACCAAACTGGAGTCAGTACAGGTATGGGAGGCAGTCATGGCGCCCTCCATACTCGCAATGAGGGCCACAGAATCGGTGTACGAACATTTGAAAGGTGTATCTGATGCTCAATACCAGCTGTTACCGATATACTGTAACTACACCGGCCAGATTAAAGCCGGCTTTGTTGGTTACAAAGTGTTTTAAGGAGAGCATTGTAGATACTGTTTTCGAGTGATGTTTTTAAACAATCCCAATTCCTTACTTTCATTTGCCCTTTCATAGCCCAAATAACGATAACTTGGGACTGTATACATGTTACCAACAGGCGTGGATATATATTTCTGCTTTCCCTTGACAATCCCATATCTCATTAATTTGGACTTCTCAAAATGAATATGTAGTTAATTTGTTTTTGCATAAGCAACCAATGCGGATGCACTCCTTCTAATACCTATGAATGTAGAATCAAAGATTGCTAAATCATCGCCATAAGCCAGATATAGAATTCTTTCTCTACCCAATTTCGGTGTGAAATTACAAGACAACTACCAACGTCAGCCAGGAAGAGGTTGAATAGGAATGGGGCGAGGATGCAGCCCTGTTTATCTCCCCTCCCAATGTTAATTGGTGCAGTCTTCGCCCAAAGCTACCCAACTTCACCTGAGCCATGGTGTTCTCGTGTAGCAATTGGCATGCATATATTAAATGACCAAACATGTCCCTTTCTTTTAACTTCGCCCACATTTTTATGCAGTCAATAGTATTGAACGCTGCAGCAAGGTTGATAAAGAGGTTGTAAAGAGGAGGAGAAGATTTAATCCCTGCTTGACGAATAAGAGGATTAACTGTGAATATATTATAAATGCAGGATAAGTCCCTTTGGAAGCCAATATGATATTTGTCAACATTTTTTCATTTTTGATCAATTTCTCTATGTCTCTAAGAAAACAAGTGGCAAATATTGTGCTCGACCCGTCCAAAAGGAACAACGGTCATAAATTTCTAGGATCATCTCAATTGCCGTGTTTGAACATGGGAATAATGTAAGATTGGGTCCATGAAGAGGGGATACGCCCTGTATACACAATCCGTTCAAAGAGTGTCATTAAGATATCAGACACACAGATCAGAGTAAGCACGCATAACCATGTTACAAACCCATTCTGGACCGGGAGCTCTTGATTGTTTTAATTTCCTAATGATCAGAATGAAGTCCTCTCTACATACCCCCAATTGTATCGTTGCCCGGGTGATTGTCTTAGGAGAAGAGCATGCAATACATTCCTCCAAAATAAATGAGTCCCATATCTCGGGCGAGATAATGGGTCTCATTACCAGGAAGGCGGTAGAGGGTTAACGGCACCGGTAGAGCTGCCGGTTCCGTTAACCCTCTACCGCCTCATTACGAGGTCTGCTCGCGGGTCCCGCTAAGGACGTCTGGTAAAACCAGGCATCCTTAGCAGGACCCGCTAGCAGACCAGGATTCTAATAATGGGCCCGTCATTAACGAGACCGTTGTTAGCATCCTCCCCATTCCCATTGAGGCCTATGGGGACTCAAATGGGAATGGGGATGTACCGGGTCTAGGTCCGAGGAAAGGGAATTACCGGGCCCTCTAAGGTCGGAATGGTCTGGTATTTCCCCATTCCAGAAACCCGGACCAGGTATCTGGTATGGGGGTAGCCATGCCGCTAAAGGCGGCATGGCTACCTCCATACTCGTAATGAGGCCCTATGTTAACTAATGCTCTTTCTGAAAGTTTTCCCTTATTATGAAAAGCATGCCATCGTTGTTTACTCTTGTTCTTATTAAATGCCCCATAGATCCTGCCACGCCAAGTTAATGTTGGACATATGGTGACGCTTCCTCCAGTTGCGATATTTGTTTTTTTAGATTTCTTACTAAAGAACATTTTGAGAGTTGGTCAATTGCCAATTGCGAAACCTTTCTTATTTCCTGTCTCAGTTGCCTTTTTTCCCCAATTATCGCTATCATATTGGGGAACATGGTTCATGTTGGCTTTGAATCACGACAGAGAGTTCCCATCAGAAAACAGCTAGTAATAGAACTTATCCACTAAACAATTTTGTCCGGGCACTTGTATTGTTCATGTATATTTTTCCAAGCTGAACATGTAGGGTGTCACAGGCAAAATATTACGGTCTGACCAACCCACACGGTATAAGCCTCTATTTACATTGATTTCACCAACCACATCGAATTTCATTGTAACAGGGTTCATTCATGTTCAAAATAATAGACAACAATAGACAGTTACCACGTTCATCTTACTTCAAAGAGAAAATGCATTCTATGATGGTTCCCAAAAACAACTTAAAAAACATTTTACTGTATATACTCTGCAGAACTAAAAAGGCAGTGAAATTGTCTAGGTGACTATGTGAAAATGTGCTACTTGTGTATGCGTTAGAAAGGAAGCAGAAAAACAATATGCATATTTCTCAAAAATACTCATACTCTTCTTAAACTTGTTTCCCGAAGTAAAATATTAATTAATTAACGCTAAACACTTATCAAAGTACATTTTGATAGCCACACTTAAATCCTTGAGATTTACTTGTTGTGCTGTAGTGCGTAAATACATTTGACACATACCATTACCATACATCTATCTCTGATACTAGAAGGTCTGTCAACTGGCTTTCTACCAAAGACAAAATATTCCTCAGATCGGTTTCCCTGACCCACAAATGCCTCCACCAAGCAGCCCCTCAATACCTTATCTCTAGATTCACCAGACCCACCTCCGCTCGCCCCTCTAGAATGACTTATTCCAATCTCCTCCTGGTGCCCAGGTTTAAGCGTTCTATGTCGGGTGGGAACAGCTTTCCGGTTAAAGCAGCACAATATTGGAACTCCCTTCCACCTCCTTGCAGGGAGGACCTCCCCTACCACCTATTCAGAACTAAGACCATCCACTGGCTCAAGATTCATGACACTTAACAACCTCATGCTCTCTCGCTGCCCTGACACTCCACCACTATGATTGTAAATATGTATATTTAGGTTGCCAACTGATCAGTGCAGTTACCTTGTCACTAGACAACCGATGTATTGTATATAGTATCGCCTATGTTGTATATTTCTGTAACCCATGCCTCTTCGGCGCACGTTGTTTCTTTTTGGCGTGTCCAGCATTGTAACCACGGCTGGACTTCATTACCCTGTATGTAACCAAGCTTTGCAATCCTCTTGTTGCCTCTGTGCCTTGCTACCCCTTTGGGGTTAGGTGCATAATATAAATAAATAAATAAATACAAATACAAATACATCCCTGAATTTCATGTAGGGTTTAGTAATTATACTATCTAGTCAAGGCCTACAATTCATATATATTTCTCCATATCTAAATGTACTGACCATATGTATAGCAGTCAAAACACATTTTTGTAAATTATTAAGTGCTACAACTACTGTAGTCAACCCATACTGGGCCTTAAGAGCAAGCAGTCAGGATGTGTAAATGTTCATTTATGGTGCATTGTTTGCCAGGCATGCCAATGCACCTGGAAACTGAATGCACTATAAAACTTGCATCCTCTGCTTTTTTCAAACCTGCATTTCAATACATTTTTACCATGAACAGATACATAAACGTTTTCAAGTTTATCTAGAACTCCAATTTTAAAAAGTATTTTCCACATGTGTGGAAAAGCACAAAAGACAAGACATATTAATTTATGTAAATGCAAACGTCTCTTTGAACAACTGATGGTGCTGGTTTGTAGATTTACAACTGTTAGATAAGGTGATCAGTGAACAACATTCCATGCAAGCCAGCCTTGGTTGGTTGTGTTGGGATGAACGTCCAACGTCCGACACATGAGAGAAAATATAAACTAAGAAAACCCATGAAACACAAGTCTGAAACCACACCGAATGCCAGAGGCCCAGACAGCACACATGACATACTGGCACTCCTGAGATCTAAATTTGATGTGAGATAGACAGTAGTCAGCAAGACACACACACATACAATTCGAATTTAGTTCATGTAGGATGATGGCAACGATAATTAACGTATAGTCAAAGATTAGGCTTAACTAGACATGCTTGCGCACAAGTAAGCAAGTAAAAGACAAAAGGAGTGCTTCAAGGAGTCATATGAGCATTCATTAGAACACTAAAAGGTAGTCAGTATAACACATGATATACATATTTCTAACATCCTTCAGGTGTGTAATTCATAGAGTAGGCCTTGGAATAAAGGTAGTTTAATAAGCCATATAGATTTATAAGACCCTAGAAAGGCATGGATAATTCCACACATTAAAATGCATCCATCCAGTTGCAGCTCACATTACAGAGACATGCAGATAAAGTTAGCCGCCACAGACAAGGCGAAAAGTTGTGCTGCGATTGGTCACAAAAGAGAGGCAAAGTTCGTTCCCAAACTCTGGATAAGGAGCAGTGACTTAATTGGGTGCTACAACTTTCTAAGGAACACATGAGGAAGAGTTCCAGAGATTCACAGGAGATGGGCAAGAAGCAGAAGGGCAGCAGGTTCCCGGGAATGCAATAAATGAAACATGCAGCAACTAATTTGCCTATTATGTGCTTTAGAAACTAACAAAATGAAGGTGAAAGCTGCAGAGAATACGAGAATGAACAGAAGGGGGCACAAGACAAGTTGATATGGAAATGACCCATACTGCCCCCTGTAGGAAACCATCCACCTTGGAGTGGAATTACAAATACAGAACAGTGTGAGCCCCAGCCCAGGAAGAGATCGATATTCAGGACCAAGAGAAGCCAAGAGATCCCTGTATATAATAGAGAATATTTTAAAGATTATACATTGATTCCTGACAACTCTCAAATTTTAAATATGCACAAGTAATGGGTGCATACATGTCCATACATTCAGAAATACACTACTTAGATGTGCACAGGCTCCCAGAGCAAGAGGTCAAGAAGCACGCCCAATGAAGTCACAGAGACACATCATGAGAAAGGAAGGAGAGGGTGGCATGTTTCCAAGAGAAGACGCAATATTAACAGACAGTTGAATAGTCACAAGGGTGAGAACAGTAAGTTGATGCCAACCTTTGAGTCTCATGGGAAATAATGTGAAGTATTCTTTTTTGTTGCCATAATTCTATTGGCTAATTTTGACAGCAGCGACCCTCCCCAGGACATCCAAAGGGCCACACCAATCAACGATCAAGATGTATATGAAAGATTTTAACCTGTAAACTGTCCAATCAAACTGTGTGAAACTAGATGACCCCCATCATGAGATAATTGTCAAGTGGTAGTCAATAGTATGCTCACTAGGGATAGGATAGAACAAGAAGGCTAGGTTTTATATAGAATCACCTAAAGAGCAACCAAGACTGTAAAATCAGCGAATGTGAATTTACATGCATCTTGAAACATTGTCTAAAAACTTCACTCCACTTCTCACTATATAAGGCGCCATGTAATGATATAATGTTGAATGATTTGTGGATTATTCACAGCTGCGGTTGCATGTAATAAATGTTTACTTTTTCTTGCTTCCATGCACTTTTATTGAATTATTTGATTACTTTAATAATATTGATTTGTATGCCTTTCCCTATATTTGGTGACCCAACCAATGTGATTCGAGGATGTTCCGGAGGCCGGAGCTTCTCTGCCACATTCCCTGAATAAAGCTGCACCTGCCTGCTGGAAGCAGAAATCTGTGCCGACCATGAGGAGGCCAGCAATTGACGGGATTGTCCAGAGAATTGCCTGATCGATGGAGGCTGTCACACTGCCCCCAGGTGTGCAGGCCATATTGAGAAGGAGAGACGGCATCAGAGGACCTCGGGAGAACATATAGAGTGAAGTGCACCTGACGCAAGAACAGCAAATGGAGAGTGAGTATTGGAATGACAGTGGAGTGCGTGAAGAGTGAACCATGTGGTATAAACCTTTAGTGTTAAGTGTTTGATCTTAGTAGAAATAGAAGAGGGCTCCAACTGGGAGGAGTGGTGATGTCACAGTAGTAGTAATTGTGGATATATAACTTCCCTTGAAGAGGAAGGAGGGTAGCACTGATTAATTAAGGGGGGAAGTCCAGCACTAGCGAGGACTGTTTCCCTCAGTTCCACAGGTAAGTGAATGAGAGGAGGAAAAATAAACCATTGTGTATATAAGTGTTGTTCTTTTGACTATGTTGTATAAAGTGTCAATAGAAAAGATGTTGGTTTATCAGAGGTGAGAGTAGCTTGGAGTGGGCATAGATTGAGAGTAATAGAAAGTATTGGGGAAGGGAAGTTTTGTTGGGTTGTTGTCGTGTGGAGACGCACAGTGAGGGGAATTTTTTCTTTTTTTTTTGTGTTGTAACTCAGGGGCGCGCCATAGGGGGCGAACTCAGGAGATCACTTTCTGTCATATTTAGTGTTCTGTTTTATTGTGGTAGTTAGTTGTTGGCCAGTACATCAATGTGACAGGTTTATTGTTCAAAATGTGTATACCCGTTGAACATATGTATAAGGAGCTCCCAAAGTATAGGCAGAAAATCATCAAATATAACAATGAATGGGCAACATGGACCGAGAGTAAAATGTTTAAAGCGTGGCCAACAGAATGCACACATGATAAGGGGATTATCGAATACATGGACATGCACTTTTTATCAACTTACAAAGGTAACAAACCTTTAAGGAGGCAGAGCATATTGGAACTATGGAGGTTTTATGACGAGGTAGATGGGAAGTCAGAGGGGGGATGGAGCAGAAGGGAAAACACCTGTTGAAGCCTCTGCCCCACCATTAACGAGAGTCAGCCCAAGCATGACGCAGGCTGTGACGTCTGCACAGTTGTTAGTCCAGCCCCCACTCAGAGAAAGCACCAATTTGACACAGGATCCGGCATTTGCACAGCCGACTGACCCACCCACAATTGGAACCTATCCAATAAAATACAATGTAGGATATACAAATACCTGGTAACAACCCAGAACAGACTCAGAACTGACAACGTCATGGGGCACTTCCGAGAATAATAAAGATCGAGACCCAATCAGAATAAAGCTAGAAAAACAAGCGTCTAGGGATTTAGAAGCAGCCATTCAGAAAACAGAGGAAGAGCCTTAAAGGGTAACGAAGAGAAGGTAACAAGAGTGACCATGTCCCGTAATAAATGCCGATTCACAGACAGCAGGGTAAGTATTGTTAAAAATGAATAGAGCAGTGATTAAGGATGTGAAGATAGAAACAGAAGTAGACATGCAGACAGATCAGAGACATGAGGTGAGCATGTCACATAGAGGACAGAATAAACATAACTTTGACTATGATTCAGAAGTAACAGAAAGTAGTGAAGACCAAGAGGAATACGAGGAGGACTGGGAAACAGAGGGAGAACAGAGAGAGAGAGAGCGTCATGAGGGAGAGGCTTAGACCCCACCCCTTATCGATAGGAGTGGTCAGAGGGAAGAAAAGGGCAAAGATGTTTAACAAAGGGAAAAAGGGGACACAATTTTCATTAATGCAGAAGGGGATAGGGAGATCACAATATGTGCCCTGGCCACATATGGACCAAAACAACCAAAAGCAGACAGCAAGAGACATATTATAAATGGTAGATATGAAGAACCTACATGCCACTATATTCGGCGAACAGACGAAAACCATTTGGGACAATGCTGGGTGCCCCAGAGTTTGTTTAGAAAATGATGCACACATGAGGGCTCCATTTAATAATTCCCAAGCCCATGTATGGGATGCTCTCAGAAGAGTGTACCCAGACAAACCTAACATAGGATCAAGCATGGCACGCACAATGCGAGCCGGTGAATACCCACCATTGTACATTCATTTAATTCAGGAAAGAAGAAACAGGAGAAGGATGGGATAAAACCATACCAATATTCTACCTTGTGTTACACAGAGGTCCCCCAACAGAAGTACAACTGGAGCTAGATAAAATAGTGTGCATCGAAGCTAAAGCATGGGGAGAAATACAAGTGCATATAGTACATTATTGCAAGCAAAAGTGTGAGAAAGAAAGATGAAAAAGAAAAGCAAGCTCAGAGAGCAAAAGCAAGATTAGTGCAGAAAAAGCTTGCCATGGTAAGTATTGAAGGTGTGGTTGTTACAAATGCCACGGATTGATGACAAGAACAGGAACCCCTGCAAGGGGGAACAGGTAATTCAGGACATTTTAGGAGAAATGTGGGAATGGTACAAGGGGAAAGAGGTAACTCCCAGAGAGTGAGAGGAATAAGATTTGGAGGGTCGAGACGAAGATTGGGAGGGGCATGTTGGACAAGCGGAAAAGTTCAGAATGTAGTGCAAGATTGCTGAAGCATGCAACCCATGCAATATGATCCAGGAGCACCCCTAAACAAATATCCTGCCTATGATTCATCTTTTAGGGCACCAGTATATGGGGGAATATGCCCCAGGGTGTGCAAAGCCACAGAACCCAGGCCCAATGCAGATAGCAGCTCCCACACAGGGACTGCTCATACAGTACCCAACCACGAATATATCAAAGAATGTCACACTGCAGGCACTGTCCCAAGCCATCACACTGCCATGGGAGCAGGATGCACTACCGCAAGGGACAATAAAACATTATGAGGGTGCAAGTGTCATGAGGGACAACGTATTCCCTCTCCCGGGGCCACACATGTATTCACAATAGGACAGCCCACAGCAAGCCCTGATATGTCCAGTCCTATCAGTCCCTCCAGACCCAGAAAAGGAACGTAAGTGAGAGTGAAGATAAGAGACTAAGGGGGTAATTTATAGAATTTGGCGCACAAGTGGTGCATGCGGCTGGCGACAGAGTGTGCATGCGGCAGTCCAAAACCCATTTCAGCGCACAGCATATTCATGGATTTATACATCCATAAGCAGCCGTGATGCAGAGTGGCGCAGCGTCCTTGCAGCTGCGCCAGTTACGCCCCCAACCCTGCCCCGTGCACCAAAAACATTGCACAAATACAGTACATGGTGCAAAGGCCAGTGGACCAGCATACAGCCCCACAACCATGAAAATGCATGTAAAACTCCCCGCGCACCCCTCGAAATACACGTACCCCACACGCGCCAGGCCAATCGAGTGTAAAACTCCCTGCACCCCCCTTGGAATACACGTACCCCGCTTGCGCCAGGCCAATCACGTGTAAAACTCCCTGCGCACCCCTCGGAATACACGTACCCCGCTCGCGCCAGGCCAATCGCGTGTAAAACTCACTGCGCACCCCTCGGAATATACGGACCCCGCTCGCGCCAGGCCAATCGTGTGTAAAACTCCTCGTGTACCCCTCGGAATACACGTACCCCGCTCGCGCCAGTCCAATCGCGTGTAAAACTCCCCACGCACCCCTCGGAATACATGTACCCCGCTCGCGCAAGGTAAATTGCGTGGAAAAAGTCCCCCCTGTGGTGTAGGCTGCCTGTGTGGTATGCCCAGGGTGGATGATGGGCTGCCTGTGGGGCATGGGGAGGGTGAATGGGCTGCCTGCGGGGCATGGGGAGGGTGGGTGGACTGGCTGCGCATATTCCGGGGGTGTGCAGAGAGTTTAACACGCGATAGGCCTGGGGCCAGCCGTATACGTGTATTCCTAGGGTGCGCGGGGAGTTTTACACGCAATTGGCCTGGCTCGAGCGGGGTACGTGTATTCTGAAGGGTGCGCAAGGAGTTTTACATGCGATTTGGCATTGTGTACCCACCCACCATTGACGGGCACCTGCCAGCAGGCCCCGACTCATGTCCCCCATTGACGGGCACCTGCCAGCAGGCCCCAACTCATGTCCCCCACCCACCATTGACGGGCACCTGCCAGCAGGCCTCAACTCATGTCCCCCGGACGGGCACCCACCATTGACGGGCACCTGCCAGCAGGCCAAGATTCATGTTCTCCACCCACCCACCATTGACGGGCACCTGCCAGCAGGCCCCGACTCATGTCCCCCATCCATTCACCCACCCACCATTGACGGGCACCTGCCAGCAGGCCCCGACTCATGTCCTCCTGCCATCTACCAACTCACCCACCATTGATGGGCACCTGCCAGCACGCCCTGACTCATGTCCCCCCACCCGACACGTCATCACACTCCAGACCCATGGCCCTTATGGCCAGCCAAATCCCACCCCACGCCACCCCAGTCCAAACACCCAACCAAGCATTCCATCCACTCCACATTGAATTCCCAATGTCATGATAGAAAATAAATAACCAGCATGCCCATGAATACATGTCCCTCAGACCCAAATAATGGCGACACATGACTGTGAAAAACCACATGTGACATGCAAAAAACAAATGAGAGATGACCACACAAGTTAAGTATAGAAAAAAAGTGTATTGAAGAATAAACAAAATGAATAAAACAAAATCACACAATAATAAAAAAAAATATTCCAAGACCAGAAGTCTAAAAATGAAAAAAAATGAATGCTGTAACCAATAACATCCAAAGTAAAATGGCTCCAATGGGTCCGTCCATCAAAAAAAAATCAGAGTTTAAAAAAATAAAAGTATTCCATCATGGGTACAAGAAAATGAAATCCAGGTCCAAAACTATTTACGAATGAACAAGCAAGGGTCCATGAGCCCAACAATCCAAAGGAAACCTAACCTAAATCCTACCTAATAAATAACTATTCCCACCTCAACGCCCTGCGCATGGAGTTCTCCTCTCTGACCATAGTGAGCTGTGCCTCTTCCGCCCGCCGCCGCTCCACATCTATTTGCCAGCCCAACCGCTGCCACACTGAAGACACTCTCAATCCAGGGTCCTCCTGCCCTCCGGCCGATGCCTGCCCCTCTGATGTTGATGGCCCCGAGCCATCATCACTCCCACCTTGAGCCTGCTGCTGCCGTGCATGTGCCCTGCCTGTTGATGCTTGCATGTCCTCCTCCTTTTGGGGTCCAGTTGTTGTGGTGGCCACCCCTGCTGGACCTCCGACTCCCGACTGTGTCAGGGATGTGTCCTCCACCAGCCTGGCTGCTGGGTCAGGGGCAGCTCCACAGGGTGCCCAGGTGATACTTGGGCAGGAAGATGGCATGGAGGACGACTGGCGCATAGGGGGTTCAGTTGAGGAGGGGGTCGGTAGAAGGTCCAGCACACGAAGGAACCCAGCACTGGTGACCCGTCCTAGTAGGTAGACGCGGCCAACGAGGCATCCAAAATAATGTGCAGTGTCCTCACGAGAACCCTGCACGTCATCCCGAATGCCACGTTGATGCAACACCACCCCAGCCAGGACAGGCTCAACACAGTCCCGGGGAGAGGAAGGCCAGTTGCTGTGTGCACATCCCCTCCCTGAAAATGGGTCTGGACGAAGGCATCCCTGCTGGTGCGGGATGATGCAGTCACAGGATCGAGGACAGGATTACACACAGGCACCTCTGCAGCCACCTGTGCTGCCTCCTGTCCCTGCCCCTGGACTGCACCACTAGCACCAGTGGAATCCCCCCCTCCAGACCCCGTGCGTGGGCATTCCATCGCATCCTCCTCAACCAAACCCCCCCACCAACCTGGATGACTCCGTGCCATCTTTCTCCATAGGCCCCTGTGTGGACTCAGCTGCCCCTTCTGCTGCCGAGGAGACCCACTCTGACCTCCGCCTCTTAGACCTACTCTCGGCAGCTGTGGCTGCAGATACAGCACCAGACTCCTCACTCCCCGACAAGATGACAACATGGGAGGGGAGCTGGGCCTTGCGTCTCCAGCTGGCGGTGGGATCCCTACTGCTGTGCTCCACAGCACTGTCTCCGCCCTCTTCATCAGTTGACGCTGCAGACAGGGAGAGACAGAACAGAGGCATCAGGGCACTGTACAATGGTCTGATACACACATGACAGTTGCACATGAGTGTCGGTGTGAAACTTCACACATGGCATCACACTCCCCAACACACATATCATTTGAACCCACACATATGCACAAATTAACAGGAATGTTGCAGTAGGCAGCACCATCCATACACATACAACAGCATGAGCATCCGAAGGTTAGCCTGACGTCACATGCAACAAGGGGAGTGCCGAACTCATGCACACACGCCACCAGACATACATGCATCTGTACATCTCCACCACCTGTCACAGTGAAATCATCGGCATCCATGTCCCATCTGCCAATCAGCCTCCTACATGTTGGTGTCACATGCATCCATGGTGTATCACAGTGGCACACATGTCAAATACACACACACGCACATGTACATTGTGCACATACATGAAGGTGGAACCAGCATCCATGTGTCACACCACAACAATACCACAGTACATTCACAGAAATGTAAATATGTGTGCACCCACACATGCATTTGGGCATCATGCATTTGAACACATACACCATTGATGTGCCTCACACATGACTGGACTCACATGCGGCAGGCTCATGTCCCTGTACATACACATCCATACATCGGCCTTTCAAGACATATGTCCAACCTGCACACTCCTGGCACACCTCAACATGCACTGCGTCCAGTCAGTCTGCATGGACACTTACCGCTCAACTCCTGACGGGTCTGCCTTTGAAGGACCTGGAGGTGGAGCGATGGGTGTATGCGTTCCAGGACCCTCATCTGGATGTTGCTAAGGCGGACCCGGCACCCCTTTGCATGCGCTGCCTTGAAGCAGCGCCAGGACTTGCTGAGGGTCCTGGACCTGAAGGTCCTCCCAGTGCTTCCGGACGTGTTGCATGTCGCGTGGTGCCACCCCATCCACGTTGATGGCAGCCACAATGTTCTTCCAGATCCTCTTCCGTCCTTCATTGTCGGCGCCTGAACTTCCGAAGAGGGCATCATAATGCACCAGGACTTGCTCCACCAGGATACCACTTCTGCGGCACTGAAGCTGGTAGCCCTCTGCCTCTCTGGCTGGGGGTTGCCAGTGGTCTCCAATGGTGTTCCCCCGACATAGCAACCCCTGAGGCAGGTGTAGGTGGGCAATTGGGTCCTGGTGCTGGGCTGTGGAGCAATGGAACTTCAGTCGGGAGTCTTCTGTTCCAGCAGGGGTGGTCACAGCAACTGGACCTCTGCAGATGGCTGACATGCAGGCACCAAATAGCAGGGCACGTCGCCAGCAGGCAGGCAGGCAGGCAGCAGCAGATGGCAAGTGGGAGCGTGCTCGGGGCTCTGGGGGACAGGAAAATGGCCTTCTGGGCAGGAGCGTGGTCTTCCGTGTGTTGTCGCGTGGCCAGCTTGATACGGAGTGAATTGGCACGTGAAAAAATAGCACATCAGCGTGTAATTCGAGGAAGGGCCCTTAGCGCGTAAGCGCGTCTGTGATGTAATGCGCGCGGGGATTTCCCTCATAACGGGTGCATAGTGAATCAGCATGTGAAAAAACAAAACGTCCGTGTGTCAATAAGTGTAATTCGAGGAAAGGGCCTAAGCATGTAAGTGAATTGACGTGCATGGGCGTATCCCTCAGCACGGGTTAAAGGTAAGCAGAACCAGCAGTTTGCTGTAACTGCCTTTCATGGAGACTGACGTGTGTGTTGCTACTTTGTGTTGTTTAGCACTCCATCACAACTTCACAGCGGATCAAGGACGTATCTCTTCCTCTGGCGGGGGTATTGGCTACGCATGTTTTTCATTGTCACGCTAGTCTGAAGGTGAGTCGCGCACGCTATTTTTCCCACTGCGGGTGCCCCTGTGTATCGCATACCCGTTTTCGAGGTAATAATAGCCTGCGTGTCCCACACGTACGTGTTTTTCGTGTCCCTGGGTGCCACTGCGTACTGCGGGAGGTCAATTCCACACACGTGGGCAACTGGGGGTTGCGTGCACGGTTTTACTGCAGTTTTGGGGTGCCTGAGGGTTGTGTGACCCGTCACTTTATCAGCTGGGTCATATACAGCCTTGCAGGTGCACAGGGGTGCTGTTAACATCTTGTATCCCACCCCCTTCACCCCAACTGCCCAGGACAATTGTCGTGTACACTTCCCATTGGCACTACTCCATCTGTGTGGGCACTACTCCATCTGTGCGATGGCTGGGAGGCCATGAAAGGTGAGGGGTGCCTCAGCTGGGCGTACTCCACGTGGTGGGCATGGTCAGGGACGTGGCCGGGATAACCAGGGAGTAGGGGGACTCCAGGGTGTCCAGTGTGGCCGCAGAGGGGGAAGAGGCAGGGGTGCGCCAGTTTGGCATGATGTTGTGCCACATGTTGGTGCAGTCATGCCACCACCCCCTGTGGTTACGGGAGATGCAGCTCTTGCATCTGGCACTGGCGCCCATGTGACCCGGCAGTTCGTTTCATCGACTGCCACAGGCCCAAAAGTATAGTAGTAGCTGCAGGTGCAGCTGTGGACTCCACCACCCAGGCTCAGGGTGGGCCAGCGCATGCTGCGTTGGCACAGGAAGAGTCCCTGGATGATTTCCAGGAGTTCAGGAGGCACAGGGTATGTGCACACAGGTCTGCCCTGACTGAGGCACATGTCCCTGGGGCAGTATTGTTATCTGCTGCCCGAGCAGCGGGGTGTCTGCAAGTGCATGAGCAGATGCAGCCGACACCACCCCGGCTGTGAGTCTACCATCCAGGACAGTCCCGGTCAGTGACCTTAGCACAGCAGATGTTTCTGCGCAGGGTCAAGTCAGGGGCACCCAGCAGCCACCAATGGAAGTCAGGGCTTCCATCATTGTTCCACCTGCCACTCCCTTGGTTCAATCCACCAGCGCCATTGCCCATACTGATCAGGGCGGCATTTGCCAGTCAGGGTCCAGACCACTGTCCAAGAGGAGGAAGGTTGCACCTGCAATAGAGGCTGGGACCCCAGACACAACTCCAGCCTCTGGCACGTCGAGGAAGAAGCCTTTCTGCATGCAGGAACTAGACTTCCTTGTGGACTACGTGCGGGACCACAACCGTGATATGCTAGTGGGGCTGAATTGTCACACTACGGCTGCCCATCGTATGTCCCACTGGAAGCAAGTTGCAGATTGTGTGAGTGCATTCGGACATGAGGTGCGCACAGCTCAAAAGTGCAAAAAGCATTGGGATGACCTCCAACGCAGTACTAAGGCGATGCATGCGTCCAATTATGCCGTGACTGGGTTAACTGGCGGTGGGTCACCAGCTCAGGAGGAAGACCTCACTTCGCACGAGTCAGACGTTCCAGAGTTCATACCGGCAGGATAGGACGAAGGAGTGGGAGAAATGCAGGACTTAGATGCCCCGTCCAGTGAATGTTGTCACCTGTTTGTCCAGACCATGTGTGTTTTGCTTGTGTGATGTGTTGTGCTTGACTGCCACTACATCTCGTGTACATGGTTCTCATGTGCGAGTCATGCAATGCTTCACTGATGCGTGGCTGCTGTGCAGCATGCTGGACATGTAGAGCAGACGGGGAGTGTCCTCATCACCACACTTGCACCCTACTCACATGCTAGTCGCCCGGCTGCCCCTCCGGTCCACGTTCCAGCCAACTGGCCCTTCTGCATGTAGCCTGGGGTGTCTTTCCTCTCAGCACTGGGACTATGTCATTGCATGACTGACATGCATGTGTGTTCTGCCTGCACGCGGCTACTCCACATAGGCATGCTTCCTTGACCCTCCACCCCCCTGCACCCCAATTTCACCATGGCACTGGTGTGTATCATGTTGGAGTACTGCAATGGCCTGTTCAAGGCTCCTGTGTACATGCACACTTCCCCCAGCCAACCTGCCAGACACATACAGTGGGGTACATCCTTTGTCCTTGATGCAGGGTGTCTCACTTGGACTGTGCAGATGGCAGATGCTCCGCAGGGACATGAGTGCCCATTCATGCTCCATGTGCATTCCATGCATGCCCCTATGTGTCCTTGACTGGATGATCATTGTAGTACGTGTCCAGGATGACCTACATTTCATGGCATTTGATCATCCATTCCATGCCCACTCTGGCTCAGTCCTGCATCATGCCCATGTTTAGGGTGTCACGGTCTGTGTAGGGCACAGACCTTCCCCTGTTACAGGCCCCCTGACTCTGTTCAACTGGTGCAGTGGCTTCTGTACAATGGGTGTACTACTGAGGGTTCATCGTGTGTCCTGCTTACTGTCCCATTATCATCTGCTGTGTTGTCAGTTGACTCAGATGATGCAATTGACGCTAGTCAACACTGTCTGCCAATACACAGGTCTCTGGTCACCCTTTCGCTGCCATGCAATGGCTCCCTGCATTTTCACTTGGGGGGGGGGTTGCTTATAGCCATGCAACCCATTGCATGCACATTGCACATGATGCCTGAACTTGCCTTTACACTGCCTTCACGTTTATTGATAGACATCATAATGTACTAGTTCATGTAGATAGTGGGTAACGTATACATGTTCTGCACTGCATCAACCCACTTCTGAGCTGTGTTACACTGTTCTACATGCCTACTTACTGCTGCAATGTCAATGTGACCTGGCATGTATGGTCGGATTTTCATCCCTTCTCTGTCATGAATGCCACGGGCACAGGTGCATCCTGTGACACATGTACTCAGTATTGGAACTCCCTAGTGGTTGTTTAGCAAAGTTGATTGGTCAATCTGCGGCCTATAACAACTGGCATAGGGCGCAGATTGAATATAGCCTGCCAATTGGGTTGTAATGACTGTGTAGCTGCCTTCACGTGTGTATGTGTAAACTTTCACATACATCAAAGCAAGCAGCGTTGTAGCTGCTTGCTTTGCTGTATTGGATGCTGTTTATGTTCACAACACAGGTGTATGGGGAAAGGGGTGTTTTTGAACGCTTTCACATGTACATATGCAAGCAGCTTCAATATTGTGTAGTGCAGGGGTGCACAACTGATTTTGACAGAGAGCCGAAAATACCCTACATGATGGATATAGTGGGACGAAAAGTAAATGTGGGTGGGGCGGTAGGCGCGGTGGGGCGTGGCATGGCAGGAGGCTTTTTCAACCCCTATTTTTTATTAAACACTATGCCCCATAGCCCCCACCCCTCAAGCAAACACTATGCCCCATGGCCCCCACCCCTCATGCAAACACTAGGCCCCAAGACACCCACCCCTCATGCAAACACTATGTCCCATGGCCCCCACCCCCCAACCAAACACTATGTCCCATAACACCCACCCCTCATGCAAACACTATGCCCCAAGACACCCACCCCTCAAGCAAACACTATGCCCCATAGCCCCACTCCCCGACCAAACACTATGCCCCATGACACCCACCGCTCATGCAAACACTATGCCCCAAGATACCCACCCCTCATGCAAACACTATGCCCCATGACACCCACCCCTCATGCAAACACTATGCCCCAAGACACCCACCCCTCAAGCAAACACTATGCCCCATGCCACCAAGCATGCACCATGCATACATACTCATACAGACCCCAACCCCCCCACCCCTGCATACAAACTAACAAGCATACACCATGCATCCATACAGACCCGAACCCCCCACCCCCATCTCAGCACACAAACTCACAAGCATACACCATGCACCCATACAGACCCAAACCCCCCACCCCCAACTCAGCACACAAACCCACAAGCATACACCATGAACCCATACAGACCCCACCCCCAACTCACCATTCAAGCTCACAAGTATACACCATGCACCCATACAGACCCAAACCCCCCACCCCCAACTCAGCACACAAACCCACAAGCATACACCATGCACCCATACAGACACGGAACCCCCCACCCCCAACTCAGCAAACAAACCCACAAGCATACACCATGCACCAATACAGACCCGAACCCCCCACCCCCAACTCAGCACACAAACCCACAAGCATACACCATGCACCCATGCAGACCCGAACCCCCCCACCCCCAACTCAGCACACAAACTCACAAGCATACACCATGCACCCATACAGACCCCACCCCCAACTCACCATACAAACTCACAATTATACACCATGCACCCATACAGACCCGAACCCCCCACCCCCAACTCAACACACAAACCCACAAGCATACACCATGCACCCATACAAACCCGAACCCCCACCCCCAACTCAGCACACAAACCCACAAGCATACACCATGCACCCATACAGACCCGAACACCCCCACCCCGAACTCAGCACAAAAACTCACAAGCATACACCATGCACCCATACAGACCCCACCCCCAACTCACCATTCAAGCTCACAAGTATACACCATGCACCCATACAGACCCAAACCCCCCACCCCCAACTCAGCACACAAACCCACAAGCATACACCATGCACCCATACAGACCCGAACACCCCCACCCCCAACTCAGCACACAAACCCACAAGCATACACCATGCACCCATACAGACCCGAACCCCTCCACCTCCAACTCAGCACACAAACTTACAAGCATACACCATGCACCCATGCAGACCCCACCCCCAACTCACCATACAAACTCACATGCATACACCATGCATCCATACAGACCTGAACCCCCCACCCCCCAACTCACCAAACAAACTCACAAGCATGCATGCATATAGACCCGGACCCCCCACCCCCACATCTCAACATACACTGAACGTGCACACAACAACAACAACAAACATTCAGGCAGACCCGACCCCTCCAACCCCCCCAGCATCTCAACATACACTTCACTTGCACACAAACACATTCAGGCAGACCCGACACACACCCCACCCCCGCATCTCAACACACACTGCACTTGCACGCCAACACATTCAAGCAGACCCGACACACACCCCACCCCCGCATCTCAACATACACTGAACTTGCACACAAACACATTCAGGCAGACCAGACCTCCACACCCCCTCCGCATCTCAACACACACTGCACTTGCACACAAACACATTCAAGCAGACCCGACACACACCCCACCCCCTCATCTCAACATACACTGAACTTGCACACAAACACATTCAGGCAGACCCAAACCCCACACCCCCTCCGCATCTCACCACACACTGCACTTGCACACAAACACATTCAAGCAGACCCGACACACACCCCACCCCCGCATCTCAACATACACTGAACTTGCACTCAAACACATTCAGGCAGACCTGACACACACACCCCCTCCGCATCTCAACACACACTGCAGACATACAAATACAAACACACCCATACACACCCGACACCCCCCCCCCACATCCACATCTCAACATACATACAAAAACAAAAAACACAGTCAGGACGGACCCGAGACAGACAGACACACACACACACAAACATACAGCCCCCCCACCATGTACTTACCCAAACGTGCTGGAACGCTGGCGAGGCTTCTGGCACTACGGCTGGTGTGGCAAGAAAGGCTGAAATGCCTTCCGGCATCAAGCCTTACTGGTCACGCCAGCCATAGTGCTGGCACTCCATTGGTGCAGTACACATGCGCTAGGTGGCTCGTAGGAGCTTCATGGTTCGTGTGCACTGAACCAATGATGGCCAGTGTTTTGTCCGGCCCGGAAGACAACAAAGACTTTCCTAATGGAGGGCGGCCGATGCTGCTTGCGGGCCGCCCTCCATTAGGAAAGTCTTTGTTGCTGGGGGGGCGGACAAAACGGCATGGCGGGCTGCAACTGGCCCTCGGGCCGTATGTTGTGCAACCATGGTGTAGTGCAACATTGCGACTACTCACTTATGTGTTTGTGAAAGTGTTCATTTACACATGTGTCTTCCGCAGCTTTTTTGTTGACTGACTAATATGTAGTTGATTGATGTTAATGCTGGTGAGATTTCTGCTTTGCGCACGTTATGTTGAACTGGCATGGTCCTGAAGGTGCACTGTTGTGCAGTATGTGTACGCCCAGGCCCACTTAGCTAATATGGTGGGGCCTGGCATGGAGATTTTACTCAAGGAATGATGGCATAGGGCACATTCATAGCCCAATGTGCTCAATCAGGCCCTGAGGGGTGTTGTGGAGGCCTCATGTCCTGCAGCTCGGACCGTACTGGGCGTTATGGTCCCTCATGCCTGGTTGCAGGCCCTTGCTTTGCTTGGGACATTCACTATATCTACATGGCCCATGCCACCCAGTACGGGGCGAGCTGCAGATGGATGGAGCTATATTGTTGATGATGCTTAAGTGATGCATGTCTACATGCATATCACGTGTGTCATTGTGTGTTTGGATTCACTTGCAGCAGTGGTCAATTTGCAGTTCAGACATGCTTATGGTGTGTTCGATCTCTTTGTTGCCATCTGTCTTTTCTGCCTGTGACATGTGCCTGACAGAGGTGGTGTCTGATGGAGTTCATATACTACATTGTGCACTTGTGTAGGCTTTGCTATTTAGACACATACATTTCTATTTTTGGGCCACTGGATGCATGCCAGGTTCTCATTTGTGTGTGACATGTCTACTTCATGTGTTGGCTGTCAATGTGATGTCTATGTGTGTGTGGGTTATGTGCTTCTGACATGTGTACTCATATTATTCTTTTTTTCACTTTTCAGATGATGACGCAATGGAACCAGAGGATGGTGTTGTCATGCCAGGCACAGGGTTGCTATCACACCAGCAACCCAGCACAAGTGGGGGTTGTGGGGTGGTAGACCACAAGAACCCGCTTGTGTTCCAGACCATCGTGTCTAGGGCTGGCAACGAGTCTAGCCCGGATGATCATTCTGACGACAATGTTGAGTTGGATGTACTTTGGGTCCATTCGTCAACAGTGAGTGATTCTGATGTGGACGCTCCTCTGTCCGCGACACCTGCACTGAGTGGCAAGACGGTGGTGGGACCTCCGCCTTTGGTGGATCAGGACGCAGGGTCACACTCTACACCAGTTGTTGATGTGCCTGGGGCATCAGGTCAATGTAGGAATGTAGTCTTGCAGCCGTGGGCGGTGCCAACCCAACAAGGATGGAGGCTCCTTGGGCCCTGCAGGTGTCAAGCCCAGCAACGCGGTGGCCGCGTGCCACTGGGGTATACTGAGTGGGAGCAAGCCATGGTTGCCAATTCAGAACACCACGGGGTAGCAATTGATAACATCGCTGAGAGCATGGAACATGTGGCCCAATCCATGCTCCCCCCCTGCTAGGCAGGTGGAACTCTAGCATTGGGCGGCACAGTCCACAGCCCGCTCGCTCAGCCTGGGCATGGCGGCCTCAAACAGGGCACGCTGGACTGAAATGGTGTCTTTGCATCAAGCAATTGCTGCTCACGCAGAGGCACACATGGAGGCCATGAGGGTTGACTATGAATCCCTCTGATCTACTCTGGGTGTGCTCTTGATGTCCCAGAGGCAGCGGTCAGAGGAGAGGTTGGAGCAGCTTGAGAATACCATCTCGGCTAAGCTACGTGCTTGCTGGGAGGTGTACCAGTTGTCCAGCCAGGCCATGCAGGAAAAACTCTGTGTTGCACGTGTTACCTTGCAAGAGAAAGCATGCGTATCATGCAAGGTTCTGCATGCTGACCTACGTGTCATCGCCGTACAGAACCAGGCTCACCCATCCGGCACACTTGCTGTCGACGAGGGGCAAGCTGCGCATAGGCGTGGTCAGGGTACTGTGCCATGTCAACCTTTTCAGAAAGAGGGTGATGAGGATGACAACTTATCTCCCACACAGGTTGGGCTGTGCAGGCGTTGAGCGCATGGAATTTTTTTTTTTTGTCTCAACATCATCGCATGTGGGTGTTGAGGTGCACCCTGTACCTCCCCCCTCCTAGGTGACTCCCCCCCCCGGGTCATATGTGGCCATTTTTGATTTTTATAGTTTGTTTAATTAGTAAATATAGTTTTTTTATAGTTAGTTTAATTTGTTAATATAGGTTTTTAATAGTTTAATTAGTTAATATAGTATAAAATTGCTTGTCTATTGTGCACTCATGTGACGGTGTGGTGCTTTGTGGCTTTTGAAAGCATCCACTGTCTGTTCCAGCTGGGCCCTTCAAGCTTGTCTCGTGTATGTGTTCGCAGCTTGGGGTCCTGACTCACATATGCCACTCCTGCTTCCCCTATCCATGGGCTTGCAAGGATGGTTTGATGTTACAACCATTTACACAATGGCATTGGACTTTTGTCATATCTGTGGCCTGTCTGCTGCAGTACTACTTGTGTTAACACCCCTAGTGGGGATTAAGTGAGTTTTCTCCATGGCATGTCTGCAATCAATGTTGGTGAGTACATGATTGATATGTCCATTTATTGATGTTGATTGTGATGTATGTTCTTTTCTTGCCTGTATATGTGCTTGATGCACTTCATGCTGTAGACAGTAGCCTGCACCCTTTGGCTGTCAAAGTCGCACTGATGGTGGGAGGAGTTTGGATGTAGGTCTCAAACATGGCCCAGTGACAACCAGCATGAAGACACACACAAAGGGAACTTTCCAGTCTTATTAATATCTTGTATGCCCTTTCTGTAGTAAAATGAGCCTCCAGACTACCTTTCCCAGCAGACACTGGGCCAATAACTACTGAAACCTGGCCACTTTGGGTGGTGCACACATGCGCAGGGCTTGTGCTCAGATGTCCGACAGAAGCAGACCTGTTTCCAGGAGCTCCAAGCAAGGTAAGCAGCCCAAGGGGCCACACCCCAGCCAACCTTCCACCAGGGCCCTTGCACGTACATGCTAAGTAGCGCCAGTGCCATGTCCACTGGTATGTCCCGCCGTGTTGCAACATTGTGCAGGACACATGCTGCCACAATGATCCTCTACATTACTGGGGGTGCATATAGTAGCTGCCCGCCAGAGCAGTCAAAGGAGCGTAAGCGTGACTTGAGCACTCTGAATGTTCCCTCCACTATGCCCCTGGTTGCAATATGGGCAGCGTTGTATCTTACCTGGGGTGGTGTGGTGGGGTTACGGATTGGCATCATCATGTGGTTGCTCAGAGGGTAGGCACTGTGCCCTGGGGAGGTGATAATGGTTGTGCTTAGTTGGGCTTGTGTATTTGTCTGTGTGTGACATGCATGCATGTGCACAGGCATTTGTACTCACCTAGGAGCCATGTGTCACCATGCCTCCCAGCTTCCAGGGCCCGGCTCAGGGCAGACATTCTGTATATGAAACTGTCATGGGTAGAGCTAGGGTAGTTTGCATAGACAGAGGTGATAATTCCCTTGGCATTGCATACAACCTGCACGTTGATGGAATGCCAGTGCTTGCAGTATCGATAGATGTGCTCAGTGGCCCTAGGTGGACGTAGGGCCACATGTGTGCAATCTATGGCACCAAGCACTTTGGGGAAGTGTGCCACCCTGTAAAAGTCCTGGACCACGGCTTGCCTTTCTGCAGGTGTTCTGGGCATGTATATGTGCCTGCGGACTGAGGGCCGCAGTCATGATTGCCAACACCTGGTGTAGGCAGCCTGACTGCATGGCCTGTGAGGCCCACCACCACCACTATGGCAGTTGTCCGCTGAAATGACCCAGTGGCCAAAAAATTCCGGACATTGAGCACCTTCTCCAAGGGGATCAATACTTGGGAGCACAGGATGGGTGATGTAAGGTCATCTTCCCACTCCCTGACCAAGTCTAGGATGATACGAGGTAGAAACATAGACTTGGTCGTCAGGCATCCCAAAAAGGCTGGTCCGGGGCAAAAATATGCGGGGCCTGGCTATTCTACTCATCCTGCGGTGTCCCACGATCAGTGCTGCGACAAATGGGGCATTAATCGTAGCTGTATATACTTGTTTGTTGTTTGCGCACACTTTTATACTGTGCGTGGGGCCGCTTCCGCCTGCTTTCATGTGGCGGACGTGTTGACACATGTGTGCGTCTTTTAGCGTGCGCGGGTTTCCCGTATTCGATTCCATGAATGAATACGTGTTGTTCGAGTGCGTGTGGGCATTCCGTGTATTTCCCTGCAGTACTTCCCCAGTTACACCTTCTTTTTCACGCGTTGTTCCCCATTCTGCATGTTCCTCCCTGTGTTCCGCCCCGTGTTCTGGCGCCTTTTGGTGTGTGTGCTGACGTTGTACGCTTTTGCTGTGCGTGTCACGCACAGCGTTCGGGATGTTGCTGTGACGTGTGCACCCGTGTGCGCCACACACAGATTTGGTGCACATCCCGCAGTAAACACGTACAGGCCCTTCCATGCACTTGCTTTTTCATGCTTGCACCAAGATTTTCGGCGCACATTTGTTCCATGAATCGGCCCCAAGATGTTCACCTTCATGGTGGATACAGTAGCTACCATGTCCTATCTAAACGAAGGAAGATTTCCCTTTACAAACAATAGCATGGACCCACTCAGATTCTCTGGGGCTATAGCAAAGGTTCCTTTCACAGAAGATTTACCCATCACCATAGGGACACAGGAATGGTTAGCACCATTATTATACAGTACTGAGACACCAGTAAACCTACTGGGTAGAGACCTATTGAGTAAACTAAACATCACTATTTCATTCCCAGACAAAGGAATAGTATACTCCACACCAGGCATGCAGTACATCAGAGTAGCCTCAATACTACAAGCACTATGCAGCACTCATGTAATTTGAACACTACCAGTGCATGAACAGATGTATGTTGTAACAGTCCTGATTGGATGGCTCCCACAAGCACAACACATGATATTTTGCTTGCTAGCAGAATACTTATTCAGACAAGCAGTCCCACAAGGGAAGGCCCTAAGAACAATGTTTACTTTACGTATAGATGCAGTGATCACCAGAAGAGATTCCATCATTATAACAAGTAAAGATGAAGAGGGAATAGAATGGTGCACCGTATTATGCATAAACCCCACAATACTATTGAGAGAAATAACTGATTAGCATGTATTTGCAGACACAGAATCAGAAGGGGAAATACTGTTTGAAATGTGCAAACCTTGTTACACGTAGTACAACACAAAGAGTTACTGCAGCCCATACTAGTTGCAACAGCACCACCGTCACAATTGTATTTAGACTTGAACAACAGTGTCCAGTCGATTATTGACAGACAACCCCCATGATGTTGGGTTATTGAACAGCACAAGAGCAATGAAAATCAAGCTCAAACCACGTGCAATACTCCCCAGAGTGAAGTAGTATCCATTATCCAGAGAAGCAGATGTGGGAATATATGAAACCATTATGGCATTAACTGAGCAAGCAATCTTAGTACCATTCACATCACATGCAACACGGCCATATACCCAGTGAAGAAAGCAAAATGCTAATCATGGAGATTCATTCAAGAGCTCAGGCCACTGAACAATATAGCTAAAGAGGTATATCCATTAGAGCAAAACCTATCTTCAATACTCTGCAACATCCCAGCAGATGCAGTATATTTTACAGTGATTGACCTAAAAAATGAATTTCTCTCTGTGCCATTGCACCCAGATTCCCTGTATCTTACCGCATTTTCCTACCACAGATAGAGGTACCAGCACACATGTTTACCACAGGGGTACTGTGAGTTCACTAGTGTCTTCAATATGGTCTTCCAAATGGACCTGGGAAACATACAGATGCCAAGCAAAATGCTGCAATATGTAGATGATCTGCTAATGTGTAGCACCACAGAAGAGCAGTGCAGAGATAATACAATCAAACTCCTACAACTCCTCACAGACAAAGGATGCAAAGTGGACAAAGAGAAATCACAGTATTTCCAAAAAGAAGTAGTGTACTTAGGGCATAACATTTCCTCAGAAGGAAGAAGTGTGACACCAGACAGAGCCACTGCAGTCAGAAACACACCACAGCCCAATAGAGTAAAAGGATGCAGCCAATTCCTAGGGATGTGCAATTACTGCAGGATATGGATCTTTGACTATTCAAAATATGTCAGGTCCCTGCTACAGGCACTTAAAGATGTCCGGAAAAAGAAATTAACCCTTCAATGGACAGATGAGAAGAAAGAATGTTTTGATCTAAAATCATCAATAAACAATACCCCAGTGTTAGCAACACCAGATTACAGCAGTTTTATTTGTTCTCACAGGCAAAGAGATAGGTGATGACAGCAGTCCTTCCACAGCGATCTTCCCAGAAACACAAGCCCCTAGTGTACTACAGTTGGCTCTTGGATACAGTTAAGCAGGGTAATTTCCAATGTGCACAAGCTCTAGCAGCCACCACATTCAAAATTCTGAAATATCAATGGAATGCCCAATAACATTACATGTCAAACATGCAGTGTTCACCATATCAGAGAGAAAGAAGTCCACCTTCACCACACAGAGAGCATCTGGGTATGAAATCATATTGCCCAATCCATCCATCAACATAGTTTGGTGCCACATTATGAACCCAGTATTGTTTGTAGCCCAACATTTTAAATGACAAAATCAGGTACATGACTGTTTAGAGTATGAAAGAGAACCAGAAGAAGGAAGCAAGGTAAGTGAGGATGCACTAGAAACAGGAGAAGTACTTTATGTAGATGTGCCATGAATGATAAATCATGGGAATGGTCAAAGGCACACAGGAGCAGCAGTGGTAAGATATGTGAAGGGACAAGAGGATGAATAGCAGACAATAATGCAAAAAAGACTGCCTTCACATTTCTTAGCAAAAGCAGCAGAACTTGATGCACTCATAGAAGCACTTGAAGTTTTAATCGGACAATTATGCCACCATATATGAAGATTCAGCTTATGTAACATCCACAGTTCATTCAGGTCTATTGAGATGGAAGAGGCGAGGGTACAGGAGATCAGATGGATCACCAGTTCAGCATGCCGCACTATTATCAAGGTTAATAGATGCACTGAAATGTCCTTTACATGTAGCATTCATGAAGTGTGCAGCACACACCAAAGGAAAAGATGCAGTTTTGCATGGAAACGCAGCTGCAGACACAGCCACCAAGCAGGCAGCTTCCAATGGAAAGCAACATGACTATCATATGAGTGCAACAGGAACAGTTACCAGAATTGTACAGCTCAGTGTCCATGCCACACATGGTAGAGCTACAGGAACAGGCACCAGCTGAAGAGAAAGCATTATGGGTGAAAAGAAGATGTGCATTATCACCAACAGATATGATATGGAGACAAAACTGCACAGGCAAAGTAGAAATGCCTTTGAACTACTAAATGTTGCCTTAGAGCAAATCCACCACCCACACATGCACGTAAGCAGCATATCGCTGCTGACATCAGTGAGGACTGGTTGTACTGAAACTAGCAGAGCAAGTGGATACGTTTGTGGCCAATTGTACTACTTGACACATGGATACATGTTAAGAAATCTCAGGGCAATATTGCCTGCCCATCAGGACTTTTAAAGAAACTCTATGTCAATTTTGACATGTTGAACAGGTGCAGTACCTATTGCTATATGATCGTGATAGTATGCCCATGTTCCCGATGAATTGATGCTGGTCCATGGGTGAACGCTGATGCAAAATCTGCAGCTACATTTCTGATCGAGAGGTACTTCGAAAGTAGGGAATATGCAGTGTCCTGAGGTCTGACAATGGCCCTCATTTTGCAAACAAATTAGTTAATGAGATTACAAAACTACTGGGAATGAAACACAAGCTCTGCAGAGCGTACAAGCCAAAACCCAATGGGATTGTATAGACTGAATTGTTTATTGAAGAATAAATTGGCTAAAATATGTGCAATGCTAAAGAAGAGGTGACTTTATTGCCTGCCTTTAGCACCGTTCAGTTTGAGCAACTAGCAATAATAGACCACCACTTTTCACCGCACAAGGTGGTGATGGGTAGGCGGATACACATGCAGTTGCCCCAAAGCGAACACTGAGGGACGCTTACAAGAGCGTGAATATCCTGAGGTCAGAATTGAATGCATATCTTACAAGAGGTGAGGTTTTCCCCCTACGGGATCTCCATTATAAAGCCTCTTATTGATGAACCTGAGATTTTTAATTCTGTTTTATTATTGAACCTGTGATTTACTGGTGACTATTGTGTTAGGCGTTCACTTCGTTGTAATTGGGGTGTGTTGGAACACGTACCGAGAGTACGGGAAGTCTTTCTCCCCTCTCACGAACATGTGCTCCAACTACCCTATAGTCCTCTTTTTTATCTTCTGCGGGCGGTCCCCTGCCTCGCTCTCAGTGGCCACCGGCATTTAGTGCTGAGTGCTCGCCCACACAGACATCAGAGGTGAGGTCTTCCCACTGCGGGATCTCCATTATAAACCTCTTATTGATGAACCTGAGATTTTTAATTCTGTTTTATTATTGAACCTGTGCTTTACTGGTGACTATTGTGTTAGGCGTTTACTTCTTTATAATTGGGGTGTGATGGAACACGTACCGAGAGTATGGGAAGTCTTTCTCCCCTCTCACGAACATGTGCTCCAACTGCTCTATAGTCCTCTTTCTTATCTTCTGTGGGCGGTCCCCCGACTCGCTCCCAGCGGCTACTGGCATCTATGTGCTGAGGTGTCCGCCCACGCAGCAGACGGGCGCAGCAGGCACACTGTCAGCATGCCAAAGGCACACTTAAGCCAAGCCCGTCTGTGCCCGTCCGTGCACGGATAGTGCTGGATGGGTTCCATGTCACTGCTAAATATCCGCACACGTGGGAAAGATCTGCGCTACTCTTACTGGCCCCTCCTGAGACCAAACTACCAATGGGATTTACCATTGCATCACCCCATACGATGCCTGCTACTGTCAAACAGCAGGCTGACTTCAAATGCGGCCTACTTAATGTACGGTCATTGGTAGCCCACCATATGAACTGCCACGTTCTTCTATCTTCATATGAGTTTGAGCTACTGTTTCTTACCGAAACCTGGTTAAGAGACTCTTCCGGTCCCGCGCTTGTTCAGGCCCCACCTCCTAACTATATTATAGCACATCTAGATCGCATATCCTCACGTCCTGGTGGGGGTGTGGCACTGATCGATAAATCCAAATATAATGTGCGATGCACCACTCCTAACCACTCCCTCAAAATGGAGTGTTTCTTGTTTCAGATCTCAGTATCCTCAAATTATACTCTTCAGCTCTTTTAGTATACCGGCTGCCAGGCCCTGACAGTAGCATCTATACCACATTTCTGTCATTGGTACTTGAACTACTGACTAGCCATCCTGATTAGATAGTCATTGGTGATTGTAATATGCCCTTGACTCCCTCCACCATTAGTCAAGTGCCCAATTTTACTGCTACTATGAGTGACTTGGGTCTCCCCCAGAGGGTCACCCATCCTACACATGTACATGGAAATGTCTTGGACCTGATCTTTGGCTCTGATAGCCTTGGCAATGTTGCCTCCCCTACCCCTGTGGCATGAAGAGGATCATTATCTGGTGCCCTTCTCCGCTCTTGGAATGACTCCTCCTCCTTCCTGCCCTAAGCCAGCTATGCTGAAACGCAACTGCCGTGATATTAGTAACCCTAAGCTTGCCACCGCCCTATTAGCCCATTGTGGTCAGGCCGATAACTGCTCTCCACATATTCTAGAAGAGGCACGTAGTACTACAGCTGACCTGCTAGCGCCTATGAAACTATCTAAACAAACAGCCCTCCCTTCTGAACCGTGGTTTACTAATGAACTTCGTACTCTTAAACTCCAGTGCCGACAAGCGACGACGAAATGGCATGCCTCAATCCTAGCTTAGGCAAAAACTGATTTTCGTAAGACCCTGGTCATGTACCACACTGCTATTACTAATGCTAAAAAAGCTTATTTTGGGCACACCGTGAAAGTGGCTTTAAACAAGCCTAAAGTTCTATTTGACTTAGTACAATCTCTTTCGACCCCTATATCTAATTGTCCCCCAGGAACACCCTCTCAGGCACTATGTGATTCGCTATCCTCCTTCTTTGTAGACAAAATAACTGCTATTAGAGACACTATAAATAGGGAGGCAAGGGCTCTCGCTGTGAATATGACACCTGTTGAACCTCCACCTGCTAAGGGAACTTGGTCCACCTTCCCTGTTTACACACACTCTGAAGTGCTTCGGGCTAGTCAGCATTTAAAGTCTGCCTTCCCTGCTGACGCCATACCCCTTACTCTTATGAAGGAATCTTCCTGTGATCTGATTGCTCATATCACCTCTGCTGTTAATTTGTCTTTCTCCACTGGAACTATCCCCCCTGCTCTTAAACATGCCTTGGTTATTCCTTTATTAAAGAAACCATTGTCAGACCCTGCAGTACTTGCTAATTATCGCCCTATCTCACTACTGCTGTTTCTCACGAAGGTCCCGGAAGCTCTGGTATCCCCTCTCCTATCTACCTTTCTTGAGTCCTCCCAATATTTTGATAAGTTTCAGTCCGGCTTCCGGCCTGGAAGAGGCACTGAATCTGTTTTAAACTCAGTGCTGGATGACCTGGTAGGCCTGGTTGATCAGGGCGGTGTCAGAGCCGTCCTGTTATTAGATCTTTCGGCGGCTTTCGACACCGTTGATCACTCTACTCTGATAGCCCGGTTATCGGCTGCCAGCCTGTCGGTTCAAGTCCTCAGCTGGCACTCCGCGTTCCTGGCCGATCGTTCTCAATCGGTGTCCCTTCTCCCCTTTTGCCCTGCTCTTGTCTCTATCAGCTGTAGGGTCCCCCAAGGCTCCTCACTGTCCCCCATTTTATTTAATGTCTACATTAGACTCCTGATGGTTCTCCTTCAGTCACACGGCTTCCGATTGTATTCATATGAGGACGACACCCAGATTTTGGTGCGCCTGGATTTATCTCTATCAGATACTGCAGCCCGTTTGAGGAACTGCCTGGAAGAGCTCGGAGGTTGGATTACCTCTAATTGGCTTAAGCTGAATGCTAGCAAAACAGTGGTTCTAGTTGTAGGCACGGCCTCCCCCCATTTGTATTGGACCAACAACTTCTGGCCATCCTCTTTGGGCCCTCTTCCTACGCCTGTTGCATGAGTAAGAAACCTGGGCATAAAAATATCTGCCTCTTTGACTATGGTGGACCAGGTAGCAGCGGTGTGTAAGATTGCCCACTTCAAACTACGTACCTTAAGAAAAGTCCTTCCTTTCATTCCTACTACTTCACAAGCGCATGTGGTGGCTGCCCTCCTCCTAAGCAGAATTGATAACTGCAATTCACTCTACCTAGGCCAGCCCCTTTACTTGCTCAGGCGGCTGCAACTTCTTCAAAATGCTGCAGCAAGATCAGTTCTTCGCCCTTCTTTTGGTACACACATATCACAGTTACTCAGGCAACTCCACTGGCTTCCTGTTGAGGCTAGGATTATGTTACGTCTATGTGTATGGTTCACCGGGCCTTCTACGGCATCAGTGCTGAGTATTTCCAAGCTAAGTTTGTTCACTATATTCCTACTTGTACTCTTCGTTCCCAATCCGCTCATCTCCTAATTGTCCCCCGGTTCAGGCATAGTCGCACCGGTGGGTGCGCATTCACTGTTGTGGCAGCTAAGGCTTGGAATAAACTTCTTCTCGACCTGCAAAAGACTGTTGACCACCTCCTCTTTCGACGGACATTAAAAACACTGCTATTCCAGAACTTTTTTTGCTATTCTCTATTATCTCGGTTCCTCATAGCGCCATGATGCCCTCGGGCGTGCGTGCGCTCTACAAATTCTATTAACATAACATAACAAATCTGTTAACATGTGCACATGTTTTGTCTCATCAGTTAACAACCAAGGTACATCTAAGGGCTCCAGTGAACTCAAGAAAAATAGAAATGACACAGCCCCCACAATGACATCCAGGGGACAGAATGTACACCAGACAGCACAACCGAACATGGAGACAGCCCAAGTTCACACGTCACATAAGGTTGTCTATAATATGATATGATAAGTCATTTATAACGCGCCTGTACACAAGTGTTTCTAGGTGCAACCCCAACTGCAGTGAACCTGAAGAACTGAAAAGCATGGATGCATCTCTCAGACATCTGACAAGACACAAGCACTGCAATAGAGCAGAGCTCCAATGAGAAGCAGACACTAGAAGCAGCAGCAGCAACCAATGCTGAGTAGAATAAAAACTATGAAATCTTATCTTAGAAAAGTACAACCATTTGGGCGAACAAGAGCTGAGAGGTCGACACAGATTGTAGAAACACAAGTAGAAAAAAATGTTAAAAAATGAAACAGCTGTGTATAGGGTTATGTTTGTTTTTTTCTCTTCTTCTTTCTTATTCTATAATGAAACTAATGACCGTAGGAATTATATATAGGAAAAGTAATGAAAATGAAAGAGTTAACCTCATGAACAGACATAAAAGAGACATTCAAGACTTTTTCGCGTCTCGGCAGTATTTTGATTCCAAAGCGGTTGCCATGGTGTTTCAGTATCACTCTGAAGGACTGGAATCTACCATGACTCCAACCCCTCTTTTGATGGGCAGCTTTGGGATAGCTTTCTTTAATCCCATACACATAACTCAGGGCAGCTCCCATAGGGCTCTCGTTTTTCTTTTTTCAAATAACTGGGGCCACCAAAATTAATATGCAGGGGCCACTCTAACCCGAATATTTGGATCGCCCTACCTCCCTAGCACCCCCCTGGCCAACCGGCCAACCAGTAATTGGTAAGGTCCGGCCGGGAGCTAGGAAGGTTGCCACAGTGACGGTCCAAGCGTTCTCCTCACTTGGACCGCACCTCTGCTCCTGAACGCGCAGCTCCCTGCCGTGTAGGACAGCCTACCCATGCATCCGCTTGTCTCATAGCGGGGCTTCCAGCCACCAGCTTCTACCCGGACATGCTCCCCTGCAAGACCTCCGCAGGTACTTTTTAAGCTAGTTTTCCTATTCCCAGATTTTTTCTAAATTTTGCCACTCTAAACACTATGATCCACTGGATCCTGTTTATGTCAGACTTTGCCTTACCTGACAATAGAATACCATACTATAGCCGTCAAACAGTACATTTACCGCCATTCGGTGGCGAGCACTCATCCATCTGCTTCGTTCTCCCTTTACTTGTATACAGATGGACAAATACCCTTATTGCTATTTGTGAGACCTAAGAATACGAAAAAGATTAAAGGAATTAGTCTGGCCCCCATACCGTGACTAGGATGGGTCCACCTACCAGTATTTTTCACCAGCAGGGACGCTACGACAATGTCCAGGTCGGCGCCTTTATGTCTTACCAACAATGCATGCTTCTTCTTTAGGCGACGCCCAGGTGCCCTACCAGAAATGCATGCTCCACTTGTTTACCAATAAGCAGTCACCTTACGCATGGCACTTCATGGCTACAACCAGGCTAAGAGTATGCATGATTCATTTTTTCAGTGTGGGACAGACCAATGCACCCCTACAGCCAACATTAATTTGCTTCCTACACCCTGGCCATCCCAGTTTATGTGTGGTAGGACCCATCACCTTTAGCACTACTCATACCGCTTCCTATCTATTTTATATATAGCTACTTGTTCTTCTTGGAACACAGAAGTGGACACTGGGGTTGCCTCCAGGTCTGAGTACCACGACTCTGCACATACGCGCAAGAAGTCACACGCCCTACTTATCCCTGCCTAATCAACAGGGTAAGTATTCTGTGGACCTTGTTCCGAGTTTTGATAATCTAGCATTCTACTTGATTTAGGGTTTTCAACAACCAAGTGCCAGTATCCTCCCCACAATATTGATACATATATCTATCTCTTTTCTGCCTCCCTTTCTAACAGAGATAGAAGCTCTTTTCACCCTGAGGAAGGCTGTACATAGATGCCGAAACATGTTTTTTCAGTGCTCAACAGTCCAATATTGGACTACGTCTTCACAGTACCCTCTACACCAGCACTGGCTACTTATTTGAAAAGATTCAAAATCTTCACACGTTGGCAGTTGACATACTGAACAAGTTTTCAGTCTTGAACAAATGACTGCATCTTATTAGGAGTAATTCGAAACAATATCCTGACCCTTTTTGTCTTCACAGCAGGAATTGTTCCACCTTTGTAATTCAATTAACCTTGTTTGATAATTGTTAAAGATTCCTTCAACTCAACTGTTGCTTTCTTTCACCTGTGATTTGTCTTACGAATTCAGTTTTATAAATATGTATTTTTTGTTTTCACATATATCTTTGAAAAATGATGTTGTATGATTCTGAATTATGTCATATGATTTTGGTTGCTTGTAGATTTTCTTTTTTTCTTATTCAGTGTCTTAATATGAAATCTCTACTCCATTGGAGTGTACTCTCACTTTGTTGTCCTCTCAGTGACTTTTCAAGCACTAATTCAAACCATTTTCTTTAAGTATATAATTTTTTAAACAACTAACAAAGAAATAAATATTGTTCTAGATGTGGATTTTCTCTCTGTATGTTAAATAATACTCAAAAGGAAGAAAGCATGAATGCCAATATCATAGATGGACATCATTCTGAAGGAAATATCTGGTACAGCTCAAACAAATAGGCAGAATCCAGTATAACGACTCATGTTATGTGTCTGGGCTTATCCTGCATGCAGTTGGCACACACAGATTGTTCATACCCAGGTAATTGCTGATAGTAGAGGCAGAATGTTTTGTACATTTAATACTCTGCAAGTTACAAGTTCAATTCCGGGGTCATACAGTACAAATACGGCTCGAAGAAATGAAAACAAATAGTGTGATGGGACTGCATAAATAAGGACATGAAGGAACTGCATCTTTCCCACCCTAAAAACTTGTCACTGGCTCCCAGTTGCTGCACAGATTCAATTCAAATCCCTCTGCATCATCCACAAGGCTGTTTGGGGCCTGGGACCATGCTTTCTTCAACTTTCTCTTATTGAATACTCTCCCTCTAGACCTCTACGGTCCTCTGGCACCAACTCTCTGTGTGTAAAGCGTTTCACTAGATAGAGGGCCGGAAGCCAATCAGTTTCTTCAGCTGGCTCCCTCTTAACAGCCTCCCTGTTCCTCTTCATCTTGAGCAGGACATCCTCAAATTCGCAATCTCCTCAAGACTTTACCTCTTTACCTCCTCCTTCCCTTCTTCCCTCCTTTGCAGTCGCTGTGATTGGTGGCAGGACCCTTAAGTATCCTTCGGGATCCTGGCCTCCCACACCCAATAGGCCCAGCCTCTGCCTACCTCACAGCACTTTCTTCGGCACCCCCGACCTTCATTCTGTAGGCTTGCACCAACTACCCAATGCAGCTCCAGGCTGCATAGCACTTACCATACTATGCACTTCATCTGCTCACTCACAAGCATGGACATTCCAGATTGACCCCCACTCCCACTTCCCCTCTTCTCTCTGCACTTTCACATTCTGAATACTCACAAGGCATAGTAGGTTTGTCTTTATCTTCCACTGTACTCATTGTTTTCTATCCCCGGTTCCCTCCCTGTTGTCCTGTGGGCGCTTTGAAACAGAATTGACTTACAGTATAAGCACCTAACAAATGCACAATAAATAAATAAAAAGACCAGAATATATACAAATATGCAGAAAGACCAGGATGTACATAGAAGGTGCAGCATATTGGAACAAGAGATGGGTGAAGGGGCAAGCAGTTGACAATGACAAAAAGGATTGGCATCATATGTCAGCAAATTAAAGTATTTGCAACAAAATGAACAACTAGTGAAGCACAGCGACTCACTCAATCTTAATTTTGTTCCAGAGGCGAAGGAAGCATGCCTGTTGGCCAGGATGCAGGGTGCAATAAGACTCTCACCATGACAGCATTACAAGATGGCACAGCTACAGTAATGGATCTCTTTTGGCAGTGCAGTACCAAATCTTATTTCCATCTACCATCATTGTGGAAAGGGGTATGTTCCCTTGTGAACCTTGATGCTGCAGTACTTTCAATCCCCAAAAAACACCTTTCGATCCCAAATGGTAAACCCCAGTCCCCTGCACTGCCCCGACAGTGAAAAAAACAGAACAAGTCACAGAAACTAACATGCATGAAAAGATCCAATTATTTTAGCACAGAAGCAAACAAAGCCCTGGAGAAGATACCGATGCAACAATGCCTCCTCACAAAGACAGAACTATTCTTTGCATCTTATTTTGCCCCTGGAGTGCAGGCATCCACAAATTCCAAATGGCTCCAAATTGTCTCTTGGGACTAGGTTCAGCTCACCAACGCCACAGAGCATGGCCTGAATGTCGTGCCCGAAGAGATGTGAGCTCTCAGAATAATTACATGGCAGAATCATATGGTCCTTGTCCTCATCACAGCTATGGAGGGTGGGATCTGCAAAAAGACCGGAAGTACATGTTGCATTTACATGCCCTAAATGATCAATGTACTGGGTCCTTGAGTACAGCAATAAACGCTTTGGCACAATTTGAGGATTGGTATGGAAGGGGAAGGAGGATTTAAGAAAGAACAAGACTGGATAACTGAAATCATCTCTTGGATGCCAAACTGGTTAACTAATGTATGCAGAGAGTTCATACCAATCCTGATCTTTTAATTTTAATTTGGAGCCTATCCCAAGTAATAATGTTCTGTTGTGTGTCCCTTGGAAACAGCGTAAAGTTTCTTGCAGTTAAGTTAGGGGCTGCCCCTTCTCCTTGTAAAGATGAGAATACTCAAACAGACAAGGTTGAGATAAAACCAAAAATCAGGATAGTGCAAATAGAGCACCAAATAGGCCCACCAGACCACTATGGTTGCTGCCCCCTGATCCCGAAAACTACCTTGAATGTTACATAGATCCCACAGCAGATGGAAATTGCAGTTTTTTAGGATGATGTCCTTGAGATTATGCAATGGAGGGATGAAATTTGAGAAATGGTAGCAAAATGTGGGTCCCAAAGATAAATATGATTGGGCAAGGGAACAGGAACTAAGGGACAAGGAATGCATGGAAATTTATTCCATATGGAAGACAGCCATGAAACATCAGTCTGAAACCACAATGAAGGCCAGAGACCCAGACCACATGCATGACATTCTGGCACTCCCAAGATCTCCCTTTGATGTGAGATATTTAGTAGCCAGCACTACACACACACACACATACATTTAAAATGTAATTCATGTAGGAGGTTGGCAATGATAATTAACATATAGGCAAACATTAGGCTTAACCAGACATGCATACAAACAAGTAAGCAAGAATTATTAGCCTCTGATAATCCCACAGCTGCTGTGATTGGTGTCTTGGACCCTTATACATCCTCTGAGCCTCTGACCATTCACACCCAATCTCCCCAGCATCTGACTTCCTCAGCACTTGCCTCAGCACACCCTCCGCACTGGAGATTTGCACTTTCCACACAACGTGGCTCCTGACCGCAAAGCACCTACCATACCTTGCACTTCAACTGTGGCTCACCTCGAGCGCAGACACCACACACCTATCCCAATTCCCTCTTCCTTCCTGCACTTGCATGTTCTGAATACTCACAAGGCATAGTAGGTTTGGTCATCCCTTGCGCCTCTGTATTAGTTTTTTTTTTTAAATTTAATTGCACTGCTATCCCATGTTCGCTCCGTGCTGCCCTGTGGGCGCTTTGAAACAAATTGTGTTTCATGTATAAGCGCCTAACAAGCAAACAATACATCAAATCAAAAATAAAGACACAAGGAGTGCTTTAGTCATGTAAGCATTCATTAGAAACCCTAAAAGGTAGCCAATAAAAGACACAATATACATATATCTAACATCCTTTAGGTGTGTAACACATAGAGTAGCCTCAGAATAAAGGTCGTTTTATAAGCCATTTAGGTTTACAAGGCCCTAGAAATGCATGGATAATTCCACACAGTAAAATGCATCCAGTTGCAGCTCACATTAGAGACACACGCAGATAAGGTTAGCAGTCCCGGACAGGGTATAAAGCCTTGCTAGGATTGGTCAGAAAAGAGAGATGAAGTTCATTCCCAAGCTCCAGATGAGGAGAAGTGATTTAATTGGGTGTTACAACTTTGTTACAAGCACATGAGGAAGAGTTCAAGAGATTCACAGGGGATGGGCAAGAAGCAGAAGGGCAGCAGGTTCCCAGGCCAGCAATAAATTAAACATCTAACAACTAATATGCCTTGTAGGGTATTTTGTGTAGATTTGGGGTCTGGCTGTATTTTCTTACCGCCAAAAGAAGATTGGTAATTTGGTGATAACTTGGCCTTGCATTTAGATTGGGTTTGGTCTTACCTCATTCCAGTGACCATATTTTGTTACACTATATTGGAGAAGTTAGTAACATACACTATTCGCGGTATTTTCTGGTGGTAAATTACTTAGTATTGAGCATAGTCTTCCTCCCCTATTCATAGCCCCATCATACACAAAACCTTCCTTATTCTTATAATATTCTTGTGATCTATAGAGAGCCTTGGACCTACATTCAGAGACAACACACTTTCACATAGAGCATCACCTATAACTTGTGGCGTTATCACTGATTTATCTACACCAGTGAACTATGTGTCCATAGGCCTCATTACTGATTCATTACTGGTTCATGGACCCCCAGTAATCTATATATTGTATTAGATTTCACCCAGACAGCATGCACTGGGGAACACACGCATACAGCTATTTATCACCACTAAGTCTCATTTTAGGACAGCTTATTCTGTCTGTTATTTAATCTACATGGGAAAAATGACAAATGTACTACCTAAAAAAAAATCTTCCCCGTGTCACAAATGCCATTCCAAATGCACCAAGAAAAGAGAAAAACAAAAACTCTCTACACCTTCTGCTTTTTATATTGTGTGTATTATTAACAATTGCAATTCAAAATCACATTTTACCATTTCTATCGCGTTGTTCTCTGATATAAAAACAAGAAAAGAAACAATACAGAGACAGAGCAACATTCACTTGGCAACATTATCATATGACAAACTAAATGCAGGGGATTTCTTTTAGCTGCTCTACCTACATGACATTTTAGATTGCTAGTGTTCATTCACACGAAAGTACACAGCGACCCCCTCACTTAACTTTGGCTGCTTACCAAAAGATTTGTGGTTTCCTCCTCCAAACGACCTCCTTCAGAAGAGCGGGCCCAGTCGGCAGGGGTCGCCTTTGTAATCTCAGTGTCTGATATGCACAGCGAAAATTCCAAGCCAGTGCCAAGACACCAAGATCATCCGTCTCTCGAGCCCAGCAAACGGGAACTGCCTCTCCTTCTCTCAGACTTTCCCCAGCAAAACTCTGCACCATCCCATTCTGCCTACATGGCACAACTGCAGATACACTTCCTTCCAATCATATTAGCAGAAAATGTATTCTGTTAACACCCTCATATCCCAAACAATGGTAGCTTCAGATTATAAAAACTGTATCTTTTTTCGATTTCCTGCTGCCTTCCTGCTTTCTGCATTCAACACAGCAAGAGAAAAGAAGAGAGAAAAATCCAGTGCACGTTTAAAAACGAATTTCAAAATATGTATTTTCACCTCACTTTGTACATGGGACTACATTATAATGTTAATGAGTTAGCATTAGTGATTAGTAATTGTTAATTAAATCAGTCAGTTATATAAATAATGTTCAATAATGTAGTCCTCTATGCATGAGGTAATCCAGAGAAAGAAAAAAAAAATGATGCACTTTTACTCTCTGTAGTTTTATATTGGGCTTTGGCTGCATTATGAATTCCATACCTTGCATGCCTCCAGCCACATATTCACCTGTTATACTGGCAACATAGGACTGGCTATATGTGTATGCCACATTATTGCTGGTAACAAAATGCAATCACATTCAGTGAGTTTCTATAATCTTCAAGGCACTATATATTATACTACAGCCTATCATGAGCTTTAGAAACTAACAAGATGAAGGTCAAAGCTGCAGAGAATACGAGAATGAACAGAAGGGGGCACAAGACAAGTTGATCAGGGATAGACCCATACTGCCCCTTTAAGAAAACATCCACCTAGGAGTGGAATTATAAATACAGAACAAAGTGGGTACTATGATTCCAATGTGAATTTGCAATATTTGTCAGTTGTACAATCTCAAGGGTGAGAACAGTAAATTGGTGGCAACCTTTGAGTCTCATGGGAAACAATGTGAATCATTCTTTATTTTTTTGCCACACTGTTCACACCTCAAAATCCTATTGGCTAATTATGATGCAAGTGACCCTCCCCAGGACATCCAAAGAGCCATAGCCAATCAACAATCAAGTTGTATGTGAAACATTTTGACCTTTCAACTGTTCAATCTAATCATGAGATCATTGTCAAGAGGTAGTCATTAGAATGGACACGAGGGATAGGATAGGCCAATAGGGCTAAGTATTGTATAGAATCACCTATAGAGCAACCAAGACTGTAAAATCAGCGAATGTGAATGTAGATGCATCTTCAAACATTGTCTAAAAGCTTCACTTCACTTCTCACTATATAAAGTGCCATGTAATGATGTAATGTTGAATGATTCATGGATTATATCTTATCTCTCATCTCTCCTCCCTCTCTATAATCCCTCCCACTCCCTCCGTTCAGCTGACCACTTCCTTCTCACTGTTCCCCCTTCCCCATGTGCCTCCTCCTGTATCCGCTCCTTTCAGCTCCTAGCCCCCCTCTACTGGAACTCCTTACCTCTCTCAATTCGCTCTATACCTACCTTTCCTCCTTTGGCACTTCCCTGAAATCTCTCCTTCTCCATTCCCCGCCTTGAAACCTTCCCCACCTCTCATCCTCTCCATTTCCCTCGATTCTTCCCTATGATCCTCTCCTCCCTCCCCCTCCCCTATCCTCCCTCACTCCGCCCTTATACCCCTTCTGTTTCTCCCCTCCCCCTTCCCTTCCTCACCCCTCCCCTTCCCCCTCACAGATCAATTGCTCCACTTACTGTTTTTTATTGGTTCGATTCATTGTAAATTGATTCTTCTGTTACAATGTTCTATGTATTCTGTTGTTATAATGTAAAGTGCTTTGGATGAAAGTGCTATATAAACCTAATAAATACAAATAAATACAAATTATTCCCAGCTGCGGTTGCATGTAATAAACCTTTGGTTGTTCTTGCTTCTGTGCACTTTTATTGGCTTATTGGATTACGTTTATGATATTGATTTGTGGGCTTTACCCTACATTTGATCTCAGAATATGTCTCTCCTTACCTATTGCCTGTTCACCTCTGCTGAAGAATATCTTTGGCACTTTCAAAAGCTGGTGCATTTTGCATTGTACCATCATTTACTAAGTTAGTCCAATAAAAGAAAGCACCATTCAAAATTGTGTGATTTAAAGAAACAACAACTATGCTGACATAGAAGCAAAACTTGTGTGCGCATATACCATATCAAATGTATACAACTGCTCTGTGGATAAAACCAAAGACAAATGTGACAGTCATAGGTATCTTTTCATTTATAGGTGACAACTTTCAAAATGTGGGAACATAAATTGCCCAGCAAAATACTTTGAAATTGAACATGCTCCATGACATACATGCAGATAACGTTTTGAAGAGTTTTTGTACGAAAGAGAAATCCATGGATGCAGGAATGATATTGTAATCTTCCTATTTTAGGCTGGGATATGTACGTTATGGACGACATACTCTGAACAGTTATTTGCCCTATGTATTCTAGTACCCTAGGCAGTAAATATTCCATGCAATCCCAACTCAAAATGAGGTCCATAAATTCTACGTGAAGTATGCATACAGTATTTCTCCTTTCTTGATACATATATACATATACTGTTGCACAGGTAATAAACATAAATCCAGTCTCCTAGTTCCTTGTTCTCCTGCTTGCCAGAAGTAACATTTTAAAAGATCACCACTTCTGCATGATCTGAGAAAAGTGTGTTTTGTTCACCTTATCAAATCGTTTTTTTTCTATAAAGTGCAGTGTGAATGGAATCTATTCTAAGAGGTTCTTTGAAATTCAGGATGAAACGCACCAACAATCCACATAGATCATCTCACAGTTACCCTCAACAAGGTTGCAACAAGTGAATATCCTCTTGTAGAGTGAAGAGCCCTCCTGCACGTTGTCGCGTGAGACGCAAGAAGCTGCTCACGTGACTGCGTTCAGAAAGCAGCTGTTCGCGTCTCCCGTGGTGCCGTTCTCATTCGGATACCAATCCCGAAACACTTCGGCACGTGCATGAATAAAGGGCATTTTATAAAAGGCACTTCGTAGTGCAAAAGACGAAAAATGCATGAAGAGAACCTGTATGCATGTAAGTACATACATAACAGGAAACCTCTGTGCAATTTGCTCAGATTTGAAAAAATTAACCTCATGCTGTTAAAGTAAAACAAAATCTGGGGGGATCATTTTGCAAATCTGCATAAATTGCATGACGAGTGTGGCGTCACGTGCCGGAAGGACTCCCGGTCACGTGTCAGGGGCGGGGAGAAGAAATAAAGGAATCACCGGAACTGGCGTGCGAGCGCCAGTCCGGGTTTATGCATCATACAGAGTGGGCGCATGTGATTTCAGCGCAGCACTGCGCAGCGCCATCAGGCCTTGCCAGGCCCCCATCCCATGTCGGGCCTCCACCATCACGGAGGGCCCGACATCACACTGGCGACGAGGAATCGAAAAACCATGTGCCCTCAAACACTAAGCTCCTACATGGGGGCAGACACTCCGTGCTGGAAAGAGAGCCTCGCTTTCAGGCACCCAATGTTCCGGAAGGCCCGCCGGAGCGTCTCATCTGGCTCGCGTATACATAAACGCGAAGCAGGAGCCTTGTTCCAGCACCCCAATGTTCTATGGGCTTCCCCTTCGACAAACGAGGATGCAGAGCCTCGTTTTCATACCCTCAACATTCCATGGGGTCTGCCTACACGCTAGATGACAGCACACACGGAGGCCTTTAACGCTCCACACGGGCAGACATCACAACTCAGGCACAGGCATCGCCATCCACCACAGCAGGCTGCAAGCTGTTCAAGCACCCAAAGACTTCAACCACAAAACACCGGTGAGTGTAGTCCCATGAACAGGGACAAGTCCTGGACTCCATAGTGCCCCTGGGTGCCGCCCCTGCAACCACCCGCATAACAGGAGCACGTGGTTGCACCTGCAGTAAGGTGGAAACCCATCCCCCGCAAAAGGAAACCCTGCAGCCAACCCCACAGTGCCAACCATGTCCAGTGCCAACACAAGCATCTCGAGGGATAGCGCACGTCCGTCAGCAGGGAGGAGTGCCAACCCAGATCACCCTGACCCAGCACTCACCACCCTCATGCCGCCTTTTGACCCTTTCACCACTGGAGCAGCAGCAATTCAAAATGCATCTCGACGCAAGGGAGATCACGGTAGCGAGAAAGAAACGCACATTCCTCCTGCTCAACATCGGAGCAGCAGCGCTACGCCTATTCAACGCCATCCCAGACAATGGAGACGCGGACAACTATGATGCAAAGAACGCACTCACCAACAACTTCAGACCTGACCTCAATCCCGACTATGAGCGGTTCCATTTCTGCATGGTCAGGCAGCGAGAAAATGAGACAGTGGACAGATTCCATGCCCGCCTACGCGAAATGGCAGTCGGCTGCGAGTTCCCCAACGAAGAGTTTGCTATCCGTCTCCAAATAATAAATGGGATATCATCAGAAAAACTGAGGAGAGCCATCCTATCGGAGAGGCACATACGCCTGTCCTGCATTCTCAAAATGGCACGCCTTCGTGAACGCACAGATGACCAGGTAGCGGTAATTGAAGCTGCAATCCAATGACAACCCCAAGCCAACAGAAGACATTGCAGCCATATCGAGACACCAGAGCACCCGAGAACAAGTTGAACGAAGAGGCTGCCCCTCCAAACCCCAAACGCCTCAGAGAAGGGAAAACGCATGCAAATGGTGCGGTGGCCCATGGCACAAAGGGGAATCATGCCCTGCATGGGCAGCAACCTGCCACAAGTGCAACTGCCTAAACCACTATGCAGCAGTCTGCCTAAATCCACCAAACAGAAATGTCCAAGAGCAAAGACCGCGGCAGACACAAGAACGCCGGAAGAAATTTGCTCCCCGAGAAACATCTCACCAGCCAAGCAAGAAAGGGAGAGCGAGAGCCATAGATCACACCCAGAGGTCACCGGACACGAGCGAAAGCGAAGACAGTGAGGACAGCGCATCCCCCGACAGATGGGACAAGGAAAGGCGGAGAAGCACCAGCAAAAGGATACACCACGTACACCTCATCTCAGCAGTAGAGCCTAAAAGATCCAAACAATGGAAAAGACCATCATGCACCATCATTTCCGATGGAAAACCATTAAGAGTGGTCATAGACACGGGCGCAACTGTTAACGTGATGCCAGTATCAGCATTCGAAAAGCTCTGCCCAAGACCCAGACTCCAAGAAAGGAAAGTTCGATTATACACATACGGCTGCAAGAAACCCCTGCCGGTGCAAGGGTCATTCAAATCAGACTTCTCCCACAACAACACCACATGCCGAGCACGAATCTACGTTGTTGACGCTGGCTGCGAGACGCTCTTAAGCTGTAGAACCGCCGAAAAACTGCAATTAATAGAATTTGCCTTCAGCATCCAACACACGGAAATCAATGATCTACTAGAACAGCACCACAAAGTATTCCAGGGCATCGGGTGCCTGAAAGGCAGATCTATCAAACTCCATATTGACCCTACCATCGAAGCAAAAGCTGTGCGCCATCGCCGAGTGCCGATCCATATGAGAGAGGCTGTGGAAAAAGAACTTGACAAACTGGAAAAAGCTGGCGTAATAGAGATGACCTCAGCGCCAACCCCGTGGGTATCCCCCATGGTAGTTGCAAAGAAACCCAAACAACCCAACGCAGTACAGATCTGCATTGACATGAGGCTCCCCAACGCAGCCATCGGGAGGAAACGCCACATCTCACCTGACAGGGGCGACAATCTTTAGCAAGCTCGACCTCAGGTCCGGATACCACCAACTCAAACTGGCCAAGGAGTCGAGATACATCACCACTGTCTCCTCCCACCTCGGACTGAGACGATACAAGCATCTAAACTTCGGAATATCACCAGCAGCCGAAGTATTTCAGCACAAAATCCGGAAGGTCCTCACTGGCCTGGAAGGGACAACAAACATTAGTGACGACATCATTGTATATGCCACAAATGAAAAAGAACACCTCAAGCGCCTCACTGTGGTCCTACGCAGTCTGCAAGAGGCTGGGCTGACCCTAAACGCCAAGAAGTGCGAGTTTGGAAAGGAAGAACTCTGTTTCTTTGGATACATCTTTAACGCATGAGGAGTGTCGCCAGATCCAGCCAAAGTCAACGACATCAAAAGTACCAAGGCCCCACAATCCGCCACAGAAGTAAGGAGTTTCATGGGAATGGCAACGTACTGCGCGAGATTCATCCCAGACCTCGCCACCATCACAAGCCCCCTCTGCGAACTAACAAAAAAAGACCAAAAGTGGGAGTGGTCGGTCACTCACCAAAAAGCATTCCAGCAAATCAAGAACACGCTGTCCGCCTCCACAACAATGCCATTTTTTGACATTGAGAGACACACTGAACTCCTAGTTGACGCCAGCCCGGTCGGCCAAGGGACTTTACTCATCCAAACGGACAAGGAGGGGAACATACACCCCATCGCTTTTGCCAGTCGTGCGCTAACCAAAACTGAACAGAATTACGCGCATATAGAAAAAGAAGCCCTCGCAATCCAGTGGGGATGCAGACACTTCAAGGTCTACCTGCTAGGCAAACAGGCGAAGGTGTTCTACGACCTCAAGCCACTCATTCAAATATTCAGAGGTTCAGCGCCGCATCCCCCAGCACGCATCGAGAAGTGGATGCTACAACTCCAGTTCTACCACATAGAGGTAGAATACCGAGCAGGTGCGGATAACCCAGCTGACTACCTGTCCTGCCACCCGCGGCCTGCCACTGATCAGGGAGAACGCCACGCGACGGAGACGGATGAACACATGTGCCATGTGGTAGCCTGTGCACGACCACAGGCCCTGACTCTGCAGGAGATAGCCAACAAGACCGAGGCCGACGCCATCCTGACCCACACCACTCTCGCCATCTAATCTGGCAACTGGAAGAACTTCCTAACCTCCATGGCTCAGCGCACCAGATCCGCCCAAGAGAAACTACAAACACTGTTGAGAATCCACCTCGAACTTACCATAGCCCCCGAAGGAGTAATACTCAAAGGTCACTGAATCGTGTTACCCACAACACTGGAAGAAAGAGCCCTCAAGGTAGCCCACAGCAGGCACCAAGGAATTGTGAAAACCACTGCATACCTGAAGTCCAGGATGTGGATGCCAAACATGCAACAGCGAGCGATGGACCTTGTTAGGTCCTGTGCAGCCTGCCAAGCCACCAGGAGAGCCGAGGACCCAGAACCCATCATCAGCGCCCCGAGAAGCAGCAAACGGTGGAAAGCTGTAAGCATTGATTACTGCACCATCGCAGGAGAAGGTTACCTACTCGTCCTAGTTGACGAATTTAGCCGGTATCCCGAAGTCAAGCACGTGGCATCCACCAACGCGGAGAACGTGACTCTAGCCTTAGAGAAAATATACACAATACACGGAATCCCGTCAAAAATCAAAGTAACAACGGGCCGCCCTTCACCAGCCAAGAACTACGTCAATTCTTCCAGGACCTCAATATATGACACAAGCGGGTCACCCCAGGATGGCCACAAGAAAACTGCGATGCCGAACGATTCATGGGATCGCTCAACAAAGTTATCTGCATCGTAAAGGAATGGGGACACTCCTGGCTGAAGGCAGTATATCGCTTCCTGAGGACCCACCGGCAGACCCCACACTCCTTGACAGGGATCAGCCCTGCGGCACTCATGTTCGGGGTACGCATACAAGCAGAACTCCCCATACACCCGAAATGGGTGGCACATGATCCGGACATCCCAGCCATAGAACAAGAGAGCCTCACTCGACGGGCCAGCCACTGAGAATTAATACCCAGAGACATTGTCCTAGTCAAAAACCAAGCCACACCCAAGAAAATACCTGAATTTTGATTTCCAGCCCTAGACAGTCAGTGCAGCGAATCACAGTATGATCACTGCCACCAGAGGGAGTGAGACAGTGACCAGGAACATATCGCACTTCAGGAAAGTACCGACTGAACTGTGGGAAGAAAGCCTAAGAGCCCCAAGTGAAGAAACCAGATTGTCCCATCGGCCACATGGCCAGGAGGCATCCGGAACCTACGAATTACCCCGAGAGCCAAGGACACCCAACCGGCACGAAGATGAAACTGGGCCAGAGGGCCCTCCGGCGGAAGATCCCGAGAGGAGCCATCCCCAATACCACCTGCGGGAAAGGCTGAGACCATCCTCCCACCTCCAAGGGTACGTCGTAGAAGGAATCTACCAGCAGGTGAGCCTGCTAGGACAGGCTCAGAGAGACTAGAATAGAGTACACCTGTTTTGATATGTTATCGTTAAGTATTGTGGAAAACATTCCAAGTTGGGGAGGAATGTGGTGTCACATGCTGGAAGGACTCCCTGTCAGGTGTCAGGGGCGGGGAAAAGAAATAAAGGAATTTAGGGTTTATGCATCATACAGAGTGGACGCTTGTGATTTCAGCGCAGCGTTGCGCAGCGCCATCAGGCCTTGCCAGGCCCCCATCCCGTGTCGGGCCTCCACCATCACGGAGGGCCCGACATCACACTATGCATGTAAGTACATACATAACAGGAAACCTCTGTGCAATTTGCTCGGATTTGAAAAATCATCCTCATACTGTTAAAGTAAAACAAAATCTGGGGGATGGGGGTCATTTTGCAAATCCGCATAAACTGCATGACGAGGATCTGTTACGCTTGCACATTTTGTGCAAACAAATTATCTACATGCAGTTTTCGATGTTTAAAGTAAAAGCGGTCTGAACCACCTTTAGGTCTTCTTTTTGCAGTTCGTAGTGCACCATTATATGAATGCCGCCTGTTATTTACGCATATATGCCTGTGCAATTCTCCTGGTGTTTTCAGGTTAAGCGCAGGCAGATTCTAGAGTATTCCAATGCATCACTGCCAGCATGGAATACAGATACTCGTGGTAATGCAGAAATAGCTGGGGCGGATGAGGGTGTTAGAAGCCGAGATTCCACTGCAATGTCCCACCATACAAAACAATGAACATAGTCAATAGTGTAAAAAGCATGCGTAAAAGTTTACTACATGCCTTTAACACATGGTTTTTACGCTACCCCAAATGGAAAGTGAGCTGCGATGAATTCACTTTCACATTTAAAACGAGTAAAGTCTGCATGCATTTGCAGTGAGTTTGGCATTCCTGAACAAAGCGGAATGAAGAATCAAACACTCACAACATTCTTGGAGAAATTCACTTGACAGAAGTGAAATTTTCCCCCCTCCACTGGACTCAATATGACATATGACAGAAAGGGCACTGGCTAACCTGCATAGATTTGAGGGATGCCTATCCAGCAGTACCCATTCCTGAGATGCACCAGCAATATTTAGAATTCCTCTGGTGATGGCAAAGCTGGGAGTTTATGTGTCTCCCTTTTCGGACTAGCTTCAGCACTGTGGTGCTTCACAAAGCTACTCAGGAGTGAGACTGATTTTATACATCGAGGATATTTGTCTCATGGAACAGGATCTGATGCGGCTGCCAGTGCAAATGGTCCCAATGACGGGTCTCCTAGAGAAGCTGGGGTTTCACATCAATTGGGAGAAATCCGAGACGAGGCCACAGCAGGGAATGGAGTTCCTGCGGTTTATCACAGACTCAAATCTGGGGTACTGTCTCTGCCCCTGTAGAAAATGAATGACCCTTTGAAACATCACAGTCTTGACTTTCCATTAAAGACTAAACTTTACTTGACAGTCTTATGTTTGCTCAATCACCTCTTCTGTTTAAAAGTTCTTTTAACTAACTGATCAATTTTCCATCAATCATATGTCATAACAAGTTGCATTTGTCAGTAATTTTACAGTCCCTTATCTAAGAAGGAATCTGCTGAACCTCCAAAGGAACCTGACAGCAGGTGCGGACACTAAACAGGCAGACAACACAGGGCTGATCCCTGCTGGATTTGGAGGCGGTTAATTACAGGTTTTGTTCTTCACTATACCCTGTTCGAGATGGAGTCATTCATTAGGAAGCTACAGCGAGACAGTTAAAGAAAGAGGAATTGGGGTTTAACGAATTGTGAGGTGATAGGACCATAACGTCGTGATTCATGGACTAGGACAAGTGTCATGCCTGAGGGCAATAGAGTTGCAAACTGCAAAGACTACATTGACACAGAAAACAACCTGCAGTCTCATATGAAGCACAGTTTAGGGTTCCTAAGCCAGACCTTTTATTTTTTAATGTTACATCAGGAAAGGAGAGGACTTTGCAATTCTCTTATTGATTTCACGTGCAAGTTCATCACTACCAGGTCGGTGCTGCGGACCCCAATCAACGTCAAGGGATAGGCTTCACAGAGGGACTACTTCACCTTAATGTCTACTTTCCTTAAGCCTCAGCCCAAGGAAAATCCAGACACTTCCCAACAGACTGGTCCCGCTGAATGTCACTGTGGCTCATATGTCTCACACTCTGCCCAACCTCTATTGTCCTTCAAAGGCATGCATGAAATGGACAACTGCCCTCAGGGCCACAGCTTTATGGAAGAAATGGCAGCAATTATATGGCTTTTCCCCTAGTCCATGTTGGCAAGAGAGTAACAATATTCTTATACTGCAGGCCCATGTGAAATATAGCTTTGTCTTAAAATCTATGTTTCATATGTTTGTCCTTCTGTAGGCTGTTGATTTCTTGGAGTCATAGATGTGTGTGATGTGTTGCATTTTGATAAGACGTTCATTTTGTGAGGCCATTGCTTCCGAGTCACATTTTACATGTTACTGTGTGGGATCTCAGCAGTGGGTCAAAGAATAGAAGAAAGCATGACAGGGTTTAGTTAAAAACAATATTTCCCAAGACACATGGGCTAGATGGAGCCTGGGGCCCCCTGGTATATTAAACAGGCCAGGCATTTCAGGAGCCACATAAGGAAAGAAGGAAGGCCCTTTACCCTGGAATGGGCGGTGCAGAGAGTGGGGGCTCTCAAAGCATTGATACAAACAGAAATGCAACATTCACAAATTGAGTGTGAGGTGTTCCTTGGTCTGTTGCGGTGTCATCATGTTCATCCATTTCATTTTTCATCATCCTATCATGATCGTGATGGACCCAAAACCCCTACTGTCAATTTTCCAAGGGTCATTTCTTTGCACACCACTCCCATTAGAGCACTTGATTGCAACTGTCAGATTTCATGGTCACTGTCCATTTCGATGCAGTGGCTGGCCACCCCATGGACTACCTGCTGGGTTATCCAGATCTTCGGGCGTGGACATCCGAGGCAGTGGAAGTTGAGGCGAAAGCTCTGGTTAGCATGGTCAGATCGATGACTCCTATAAAATATATATCACTTTGATTATCCTGCTGCTATTTAAATTTGTTTTCAGCTGTGTGCACATTGTGATTGTCCTGCTGGTGTTTAAATTCATTTTCAGCTGTGTGCACATCTTGATTGTCCTGCTGCTGTTAAAATTCGTTTTTAGCTGTGTGCACATCTTGATTGTCCTCCTGCTTTTTAAATTCGTTTTCAGCTGTGTGCCCATCTTGATTGTCCTACTCCTGTTTACATTTGTTTTTAGCTGTGTGCATAACCTGTTTTTCATGAGAATGTGTTAACAAGTCCTTCCATCTGTACTCTGTCTAGTCTGCTACCAGTTCCCTCACCCTTCCTCAGTCCCATTTTCCCTCTGCGTTGTTATTCCCCTCAGCCATACACCCACTACCTCCCCTTCCTCTGCGTGTTCACTGTTTTTCTGTGCATATTACCTCCCCCAGCTCCTATTGTTTTTCTCCCAGTCTTGTTCCCTGTCTCCCCACTCTACCTTCTGCTCTTGCTGCGCCTCTGTGGCCTCAGCCTGGTTAAGTGTACCTCACTCTCTGCGGTTTGCTATGGCGCTATCTATCTCTCCTATCTTCTCAAACTGCTTCTCCATCTCTTATCCTTCACCCCTTACTAAGTCTGTCAGGAAGAACCTCAAGAAGGACATACTGAGCTCTAATCCAGGCCTTCCAATTGCTGGCACCTACGTTATTGCCTCTGCCAGAGAGACTCTCACAGACATACTCTATGTCGTTCCCTCACCCGTCCTATGGACTCTCCATATGATTGCTCTTCTCTCTCCTTTCCCTTCTTTGCCCATCAATGGTGGCACCCGCTGGGACATCTTTCTTGCCCTCTCCACCTCCAGGGTCATCATCAATGTCTACTGCAATGGTACCATCATGGTCCAGGGTCCTCAACCCAACCTACTACTCTTTGATAGGCTCCTCCCCCTCCTTATCAACCTCCCTCCGCCTTTTGCACCAGGGCCTTCAGCTGCCCTGGCTCCCATGCCAGCTGTGCCCACCTTGGCTCCCTTGCCACCTCCTTACCACCCTTCTACCCTCGCCATGGCTTTCTTGCCACCACCCCACACATTAACAACCCCGTCTGCCTTCTCCTCTCGGGTGAACCACTCACCCACTGTATCTGGGGCTCCCTTGCCCCCTGTGGTGCCTCCTGCACTGGCTCCCTCCTCACCCATTATGGTCCCGGCTCCCTTACCGGCCTTGGCTGCTCTGCCCCCTTCTGCCTCTGTCCCTCAGGTACTATCGTCACTTAGGGGGCCCACTGTCCCCTGCTCCCCGTAAGTCTTTCACTGTTTGCAATCTGCTCCACATTGCCATGGTAAGCACTTGCTCAACTGTCAAACACTCTTCTGACATTTGCAACCTCCTTGAACTCCTGTATTGTGATGTTCTTTCCATCACTGAAACATGGTTCAAGGATTGCTCTGTCACAAGTTTTGACACACTTCTCCCAGAAGGCTACACAATACTCTCTCTTCCTAGACCAAACAGACGAGGTGGGGGAGTAGAATTGATCTTCCTTGAGTGTATCTCTGTGTCTGTCATTCCCACTCAGGCCTACTCATACTTTGAGTGCCTGATCTGCAGGCTGTCCCTCTCTCAAAGCTCTTCACTGCTGCTGTCCACCTTCTATCGGCCACCTGGTCAGCCCTCCCTCTTCCTTTCGTAATGGGTTGACCTGGCCTCCTCTCTCCTTACCTCCACTTCTCATCTCCTCCTACTGGGTGATCCCAACATTCATCACGACTCACCTGATTCCTTAAGACCTTTATGCAACCTTTGCGACTCTCCGTTTCTTTCCATCTTACCGTGTGGCCCAACGCACAGCGCTGGCCACACTTTGGATGCTCTCTTCTCAACTGACATTCCGCTATCTATCCCTCTCACCACTTCTCTCTCCTGGACTGATCATTTTCTCCTCTCTTCTCACTTGAAGCTCTCTTCTTACCTGCATAGGTAAGCCCGGCACTGCCTCCGGTCTACAAGGTAATCCGACCCATGAAAAGAGTCTCAGTAGCTGCCTTTGCCTCCACCTACTATGCTCCTTCCGCTCATGCGACTGACTCCAACTCTGCCACAGCCCTCTCAAACTTTAACCTCTCTGTTTCCAATACTCTTTATATTCTTGCCTCTGTCATGAGGGTACGACTGAAGCCTACCAAAAAGTGCAACTCTTGGTATGACTCCAAATCAGCTTCCGTTAAACACAAGTGCAGGGCAGCCAAATGAAAATGGGATTCTTCTGGTGCACCCTCTGACAAACTGGCCTGTCACCTCCTCCAAAGGCAGTATAGACTCTGCATCTACTCCCAGAAAAGAGTCTTTATACAAGCCTGCATCTCTGTGGTATCCAATAACACAGACACACTTTTCAAAGTCTGCAAGGAATTAGCCAACCCTACTGCAGCCTCCTCCACCATTGCACCCACCCAGGCATTTTGCTCGGCCCTGGCTGCACACTCACCTCAAAAACAGTGGATATCCTATCCTCCCTCTCTTCCTCACCACCTCATGTAACAACATCTCTTGTACCACCCTTGGCCACCTCCTCCCCTACCCTTCTTCTCCCTTCTGTCTTCCCTGTCCCACCTGAGGAGGTTACTAGAGAAGTCTGGTCTATGAAAGCCTCCTCCAAACAGGTGGACCCCTGTCCCTCCAAAATCATCAAGGACAACATTGACTCTCTCGCTCCAACCTTTTGCTGACCTCTGAAACATCTCCTTCGCCACTGGAGTTTTCCCCACCAATGGTCTTAAGCACTCCCTTGTGCACCCTCTCCTGGAAAACTATCGCCCGATCTCTATCACTCCTTTCTGGGCAAACTCCTGGATAAGTTTGCTATTTCCCAGCTTACCCTCCACACTGAATCTGTTGGCTCCTTCCACGACCACCAGTCTGGTTTTAGACCATCCAGAGGCATGGAAACTGCTCTTCTGAACACCTGTGAAGATACACTCTGAAATCTTGGTTCTAACTCTCCCTCTGTCCTCATTCTACTTGATCTCTCCTCTGCCTTCGATACGGTGAAGCACAACACACTCATTGCATGTCTCTGTGATACCCTGGTCATCACTGATCAGGCCCTGGCATGGCTAACCTCCTTTCACTCCGACAGCCTATCGAGGTGGAAATGGGGTCTTTCCTCTCCCCTATCACTCCCTCTCCTTGCATTTTCCCCCAGGGATCTGACCAACCCCCCTGGATGTTCAATGGCTACATGGCTCTCCTACCCCGTATGATAGCCACTTTCACCTCCAACGTTAAGTGTTACACAGATGACACACAGCTCTCCTTCAGGCTACCCTCAGCCTCTTCCTCACTAATACCTGACAGTCTGGCCGCAATTCATTCATGGTGTGCTCCAAACGACGTCTAAACAGCATGCGCAGTAGAATCACTCACCTGTGTCAGCAATGAGGGTTTCATGTCCGTTTCAGCACCAGAGGCTTAGGCTTCCTCAGAGGTGTACTCAGAGACACCCCTGGCCAGGATGGTCTGCAGCACCAGTGGATTCTCATGGGCTACGACACCACGTCCTCCACCACTGCATCCAGTGCCTCATCACCTGCACAAATAAAAAAAAAAACTTGAATACAAATGTTAATAGCATAGGCCACACACATAGGTATTGCAATGTTGTCAGCCAACACATGAACCTGCCATGTCACACATGACACAAAGTCAGGCACGCACACAGTGTCAATGAAAGGGAAGGGGAGCCTGAAAGCAGACATGGATGTGTGTCAAACAGCAAAATAACACATAAACTGCAGAGCACCTGCATCACACACAAGCATGTGACTGGCATAGTCCTTCCACAAACATGACTGATGCACGTAGCATAGCCATACCAGAATTGTCTACCAGCCTCAGATGGAAGTTGAATACTACTGACCATAAGCCATGTACAATGCATGTCAGATGACATTTTATGGAATTCACTATTAGAAAACACACATGTGTCACAAGGTGCAGCAACGCTAGGGTGTTGTAATACAGTGAGGGCAGGCATACAGATTCAATAATTCTAGGTCACATTGACATCACGCAAGTGAATAGGCATATTGAAGGGGACACCAGGGGTTAGAAGTGTGCGGGTGCAGTGCAGTACATGGGTACGGCCTCAACTATGAATAAAAACACAGATCCAGTAATGTCAATGTCGTGGCCTGATGGCAATGTAAGGGTAAGTGCCGTCATCATGTGCAAAGTGTTGGTAGTGGGTTGTAGGGATACAGTAAACCCCACCCATATGGGTGGCGGGTGGTTGGGAGGCAGTGTATGGGTTAAAATGGTTGCTCAGTGGACCATGTCGTAGCAGACAGTGTGGGCAGGTGGCAAGTGCATTCTCTCAGTCAACTGGGACTACAGCAGGGGAGAGGAGGACAGAAAGCACAACACGTGAGGAAGCATTAGAAGTGCCTGCAGACATGGAGAAGCTACACTTCCAGTTACATAGAGGCAGGGAGGCTGTACCATAGGGAGGCCCCATCTCAGCACAGATGTGAAACACAAACTAATTTCCATGCAGAGCAACTGACCCTGAGGGAGTAAGAAAGGGATGATCAAAGACCATGAGAATGAAGTAAATACTGGAGGTGGAGTTGAAGGAATTACTGGCCCAGGAACCATAGGGACTTGCTAAGAATGCACAGGGTTCAGGAATGCAGACTCATAGCCACTGTGAGCCTGTGTCATCATCACAGTCCTAGCGAGATAGTTTGCACCAAGCCTAAAGGAGTTTTCACACAGTCCAGGACTGGCAGAGTTGCAGAGGGAAGAATGTAGAATCACAGAAATCCTGGTAAAGCCTGTTGCAGTAGTCCACCATAAGACTCTGGAGACAGTGAGCTGCTGGGGGATGGAGAGGAAAGGAAGATTGCCTCTGAGGAGGAGCAACTTGCAGGGTGACCTCACAGAGACGTCAGTCATGTGACGGTAGAAGGCGACTGTTGAGTGGAAGATCATCACAGGCTATCCGCGACCACAGGTTGGAGCAAGAATAGGGCCAATAGAGGCTGGAAAGAGAGTGTCATGGAAAGAGGGAGCAGATGTGGTGATGAGGATTGCCTCGTGTGCAGCACATGGTTTGTATGCAGTCTGCATAACAACATCCATGTATCAGTCCAACATCACATGGGTCACACATGGCAGTCATGACAATGTAGCCTGAACTGGCAGACAATCATAACACATCACCCAAGCAACATACATATGGCCTGTACACACATGCATCACCACTCACCGGACATTACCTCATACATTGGCAGGTCTCCCACGCCTTGGATCTGCTCCACTGCAATGAAATCACTAGCGATCTCCTCATGTCCAGTGAGTTCATCGTCCTCTCGTGGTGACCCACTGCCAGTCACCAGAGTAGAGGCGACTTTGTAGCCAGCTTGTCTTTTGTCGGTGTCGGAAGTCATTGAAACACTTCACAACATCACCAGCTGTGTGACTCTCATAGCCCAAGGCGCTAATACGGTCCGCGAGGCACTGCCAGTGGGTCATACGCTGAGCAGGTGTATGTGTGCTCCTTTCCTGCACCAGCATGTCACGGCCGTGTTCCAACATGTAGTCCATGAGCATGTCCAGTTCCTCATCACAGAAACTCCTCTTTCTCGACGTGTGGGACTCCTGTGCCGTGTCTGGGGTCTTAGCCTGGAGCATGCTTCTGCTTCTTGTGAGGTGGTGCAGACCCTGAGTGGCTTGTACCGCTCTTGTCTGTAAGGGTTGGAGTACAGGTGGACTGGACTATGGAATCAGCCACCAATGTAACTACAGAAGGTCAGCTTGCAGGTATCAGTAGCTGGGTGCTGTTGCCAGGACTCGTGTCTTGGCCTTAGTGACAAGGGACTTGGCCCCTGAGTCACACTGTGCCGGGACCAATCCAGTCCTGGCTGGGTGATCCTGAGCCAGGGTGCTGGTTGCTACAGCTGCCCCTGCAGCTTCCAGACCCTTGCCGGTGTGAACAGCAGATGACACTGCCTCTCCAGATCCCTGGGTGCTGGTAGCTGGAACTTGCACCACATGTGTCTTGGCCTTCGGGACATGGAAATCGGCCATTGAGTCACCCTGTTCCTGTGCTGGGACTACTACCATCCGGCCTGGCTGACCCTGAGCCTGGGTAGTGGTAGCCGCAGCTGCCCCTGCAGCTTCCACACCCTGGCTGCTCTGGACAGCAGATGGCACTGCTTGTCCAGGACCACAGGTGCTGGGTATGTCAGCAACTGCTGCATCTCCGTTCCCTGGTTGGGTGTGGGGCATAGTTCTCCCTGCATGGGCCTGGACACCTTGCCCATGTGGACCACCTTGGCCACCCTGGCCAGGTCACCCACCTTGGCCAGCTTGGCCACCCTGGCCACATCGCCCACCTTGGCCACCTCTGGCAAGTCGGACACCTTTGCCTCCCTTCCCACTTGTTGCCCTCCCAGTCATGGCACTGATGGACTAGCGCAATGGGAGGTGCAGCCAACAATTGTCCTGGGCAATTGGAGTGAGGGGGCAGGGTACGTGATGGAAAACGTCCCACTGTGCTCCAGAAAGGCTTTATGTGACCCCTGGTGTAAAAATAACAGGTCGCGCAATGCTCAGGCACCCGAAAAACAAAAATCAACGTGTATGCGACCCCTCGGTAGCCCACGTGTGAGTAAAAAACATCCTACAGTACACTGTGTCACCCAGCAACACAAAAAATGCATATGCGAGGAACACATAGGCTACTATGACCTCGAAAATGGGGTACGCGACACAAAGGGGCAACCATAGTGGGAAAAATGCAGGCACAACTCACCATCTGTCTCGTAGAATGAAAAAAAATCACACGCGTGTGTGCGCAAATGTAACTCCCCTCACAAAACAAGAAGTACGCACTGCAACAATAGTGAACTATTCGCGTGTGAACCCACAAATATATGAAGTTCACACGTCCGTCCCCACAAAAAGCACATACTTACGCGCTTAGGGCCTTTCCTCTGATTACATGCTAACGCATTGTTTTTGCTCGTGCTGAGTCACTCTGTTTCCAGCCGGAAACGCAAAAGAACACGGAAAAGCCACGCTCCTGCCTACAAGGCCATTTACCTGCCTCCAACTGCCCAAGCTGCCTCCTACGAGCCATCTGCTGCTGCCAGCCCACTCTGTGTACCTGCTGCCCACATGCCCTGCATGTTGGTGTCTGCTCTCCAACCATTGCCAGTGATCCTGTTGTTGTGACCACCTCTGCTGATCCTGAAGACTCTTGACTGCCATACCACCACTCCAGAGCCCAGCCCCAGGACCACCTTGCCCACCCACACCTGCCTCGGGTGTTGCCATGTCTGAGACCACACCATCTGAGGCAAGTGGCAACCCCCGGCAGAAAGGCAGAGGGTTGTCATCTTCTCACCCAGGGAAGTTGGCATCCTGGTGGAGCAAGTCCTGGGGCATCATGATGCCTTCTTCCACGGCCCATCGCAAGTCAGCAATGAAGGAAGAAAGAGGATCTGGGGGACATTGTGGGTGCCACCAACGTGGAGGGGGTGGCACCCCGCGACTACCATCATGTCCACAACCTGCAGCCAGGGAAGACTTCAAGTCCAGGGCCCACAACAAGGCCTGGTTCCTCATCAAGGCTGGTGATGATCGAGTGAGGTGCCGGGCCGGTTGACCACCGACGAGATGAGGGTCCTGGAGCGCTTCTACCCAGTTCTGTACCCCCTGGTCTTGGAGTTGGTGCTCCATCTGGAGTCGACTGGTAAGTGTTCATTTGTTCTTGTCCACCATAGCGCATGTGAATGTTGACATGCGGCTGGAGTGTACAACTTGGCCTTATGTCTGGCATGCCTCCTGTACAGATGTATGTGTGCATGACCCTGACAGTGCTGCATGTGAGTCCATTCAAGCATGTCCCACATTGATGGTGTCTGTGTTGCAATGCGTGAAGCGCACCAGCATGTAACGATGCCCACATATTTGCATACCTGTGTCTGGTCTGGGGCATGCAAGAAGTGTGACACATGGGTGCTTATGTCACCATCATGGACATGCATGGTGTACATGTGCGTGTTTCTGAGTAGTGAGTGTGTGACTGCCCAACACTCCGCATGTATGTTACTTGAGTACTTGATTTGTGATTGCCTCCCGCTGCCAATTTGCCCTCGAGTGCACTGTGACGTGATAGCTCCATGGCCTGCCTCATGACTGTCAAGTGATGTGTGTGAATGAGATGTGTATGTCCCATGATGTGTGTGATCTGAATACACAATTATGATCTTGTGTCAGTGCCTTGTGCATGGATGCGAATGTCTATTGTGAATGACAGACATGTTTGTGAATGTGTGTGAATGGCACTTCACTGTGTGTATTGGAGGGTGATGATGGTTGTGACCTTTGACAGTGCCACTGATGTACATTTGCATTGTGACAAACACACATACCCACATATGTTCAGTAGCCTGATGTTTGTGTTCTATGTTTCCCTATCCACAGCGACGATGAAAGAAGAGGACAGAGAAGGCACTGTGGAGCACAGCAGCAGGCATGCGGCCACCAGGCACAGATGCAGGGTCCAGTCCTCCTCCCAGGTACCGTTATCTTCTGGGAGCGAGGAGACTGGTGCCACATCCACGACAACGGCTGCAGCTGCTGAGGGGAGGCCTAAGAGGGTGAAGTTGGTTGTGGGCATCTCGGCAGTGGGAGGGACAGGTGAGCCCACACAGGGGCAATCCGATTTATTTATTTATTTGCATTTTTAAAGCGCTCATACAGCCCGCAGGCACCGATGCTGAAGACAGTGGGGAGTCATCCAGGTTGGTGGTGGTGGAGGAGGAGGTCACATAGCCCAGCATATGGGGCCTGGCAGGGGTGATGAGGTAGGTGTGACTGGTGCAGTCCAGGATCAGGGGCCGGAGGCAGTGCAGGTCACCGTGGAGGAGCCTGTGACTGATATTGTCCCTGGAACTGCGACTGCACCAGTATGCACCTGTGGGCATGCCGCATGCCGGACCCATCCTCATGTGGTTATGTATCCACGCAAATGCATCTTCCACTACCTGCGGAAGAAGCAGTTTGTGACAGGGTGGAACCGTTGCTAGCCAGTATTGCGAGGCGTACAGCCAGCATTCGTGATGATGTGCAGGCTTCCAATCGGGGGCTTGCACATCATCAAGATGAGGTGTGTCACCTCATTAACTGGGTAGCTCAGTTCCTGATCACAAATCTGGTATGTGTGCTGGCCACTGCTGCAACCCCCCTCCTCCTTTTCCTCCTCTGTGTGTCAGTCGTCCTCCCTGCCGTCTTCTGCCCCAGATACCACCACGGCCCCCTTTGTTCCTGTCCCAACCCCGGCACAGCGACAGGAGCTATGGCAATGGAGAAAGTGCAGGCACCAAGCAGCAGGGCACGTGCATGATGGCCCCGGGTGGTGTCATCATCCCGGAGTCTGTCCTTGTGGTGCAGGCACCAGGCATTTTGGCAGCAGCAGGCTCAGGGTAGGATGCAACAGGACTCGGGGCGTTCATCATCAGAGGGGCAGGTATCGGGCAGGAGGCAAACGTGGATCTTACGACAAGGATGTCTTCCATGTTGGAGCGTTTGGGACCAGCAAATCGGAGCAGAGCAGCAGCAGGCACAGGAGGCGCACCTCACCATGTCCAGGGCAGAGAATTCACTGCGTCAGGCATAGAGGCGGGCGGAGGTCCTCGAGGAGACTAGCAGGGAGTTCGAGAGGAGCATGGAGGAGTCCCTGCAAGCCCTCGAGGGGGAAGCTGAGGCACGCCTACTGGAAGTGGACACAGTGTTCGATGATGCCCTGGCGGAGAATGTGAGAGAGCATGGTGAGGAGATGGACTAGCCCGCTGCCTTTGTATACAGTTCTTTAGGAGTAGGTTTCATTTGTTTTTTTCTTTTTATTTGGAGTTCCTGGACTTTGCTCTGCATCTTGTAAGTAGTTATTTTTGTATTGTATTTTTAGGATTTTTCTACATGTTTTGGGACCCTGGATCTTTGTAAATATTTGGATTTTAATTTGAACAGTTTTTTAACCATGAATGAATGGTTTTCACATGATATGTGATTTCATTTGCACATACGTTAATGGACAAGGACCACATTTTTGACTCTTTCATTTTTTACATCACATTGATTTTGGTTTTCACTTTCTTTTGGTTTTTGATTTGGTTCATGCATTTTTAATTTATTGTTATTACTGTGCGACTTAGATACATATTTATAAATATAATTTTTTAACATTGTAATCGAAGTGGTGGCTGGTCTCAACGGTTTAAAGCATGTTTCACTCCTCCATAGCTCATTTGCATGTTCCTGCTGTTCACCAATGTTGTTCATGTGTGTGCACACATGCATGCATGTGTGATGTTAGGATTCACATTACATGGGGCATGTATTAGGGAGCATGACCAATGGATGGGTGTTGAGGTGCACCATGGGGGTTCAGCGTGTGGTGGCCTTTTAGTTGGCATGTGCTGCGTGATTGTATGTTGGTCCAATGTGTTATGGGGTAGGGGGCGGGACATGTGGCGGGTCCTGCCTGCAGGTTGCCGTCACTGGTGGGGGTTGGGGACATGAGGTGGGGCCTGCCTGCAGGTTGCCGTCACTGGAGAGGGGTGAGGACATGAGGCGGGTCCTGCCTGCAGGTTGCCGTCACAGGTGGGGACATGTGGTGGGCCTGCCTGCAGGTTACCGTCTCTGGTGGGGGTTGGGGACATGAGGCGGGGCCTACATGCAGGTTGCTGTCACTGGTGGGGGGTGGGGACATGATGCGGGGCCTGCAGGTTGCCGCCACTGGTGGGGGGTGGTGACATGAGGCGGGGCCTACCTGAAGGTTGCCGTCACAGGTGGGGACAGGTTGTGGGCCTGGCTGCAGGTTGCCATCACTGGTGGCGTGTGGGGACAAGAGGCGGGGCCTGCCTGCAGGTTGCCGTCACAGGTGGGGAAATGAGGCAGGGCCTGCCTGCGGGGTATGTTCACAGGGGATGGTGGGGGTCGCATGTGGCATGGGCTGCCTGCGGGGTGTGGTCACAGGTGATGGGGTGGCCATGTGGTGTGGGCTGCCTGCGTGGTATGTTCACGGGTGATGGTGGGGTTCCCATGTGGTGTGGGCTGCCTTTAGGGTATGTTCGCAGGTGATGGGCCATGTGGTGTGGGCTGACTGCGGGGTATGGTCCACTGCTGGGGTCTGGCTGTACCGTGAGGAGGTGTCTGCTTCCAGGGGAGTTGTGCATGTATCACAGTGTATTCACAGGCCTTCCCACACGATTTGGCTGGTACAAGCGGGGTACATGATTTCACTGGGGTGCGGACGGGGTACGCGCGCGCCTTCCCACGTGATTTGGATGGTGTGGGCAGGGTACGCGATTTTGCTGGGGTGCGGATGGGGTACGCACGGCCCTTCCCATGTGATTTGGCTGGTGTGAGCGGGGTATGCGATTTCAGTGGGGTGCGGACGGGGTACGCGCGGGCCTTCCCACGTGATTTGGATGGTGCGGGTAGGGTATGCTCTGATTTTTCACACAACTACGATGGGGGGTGGCTGTGTGCTGGGCCACGGAGGGTGAGGGGCCTTGCGCTGTATTGGGTATTTCACTGGCTTTTCCTGTGCATTGGGGAGTGTTGGAGGCGCTACTGGCACTGCTTGATGTTTATTGCGCCACGGCGACTGATGCCTCGGAAAATCCATGAATACGCATGCTGTGCAATTGCTGGTTTGCGCCACAGCTGGCGCGCGCATGGCGCACGCTCCTTCTCCGCACACGGCACTTGCGCTGCTTCTGTGATGGATTCTATGAATTGGGCCCTAAGTCTGAAGATTTAGCAACATTTGTAAATGATGTTTTCATGATCGTGCATATACTCTGATATATAAGTTATAAATATTATCAGTAGGTTATGGTTGTACTGTATTTATCACAGTTCGTACAGTCCAGTGTGAAACGCATGAATTAATGTACAAACACACATACTTTAATATTGTGACCATACTGTTTTGGAAAACATGTAGGGCCTCATTACGACCCAGGCGGACTTCGCGGTGCTAAATGCACCGCGAAGCATGGCGGAAAGCCGCCGATAGCGCCATGGGGGTTGGCGGATTTACCGCCCCATTCCGACCTCGGCGGAGCGGTAAATCCCCAATCCCCATTCTGCCCTTCCCCATTCCCATTTTCGCCCCATAGGGTATAATGGGAGTGGGGAAGGAGTTAATTACGCCACCGTAAAATACGGTGGCGTAATTAACAACGAGGTCCCGTAGCGCCATGGTTTTCTCCGGCTGGTAAAACCAGGCGGAGAAAACCTCCATGGCGCTACGGGAACTCGTAGTATGGCGGAGAGGTACGCCATGCACTACGCTGGCGTAACACCCTCTCCGCCAGGGTCCTAATGAGGCCCGTACACAATACATGTTTGACATTTAAAGCCTTACACAGTAACAGATTTTGGATTGAACTGTTTTTTAAATTTAGTATTATACAAGAAAAGCACAAGATCCAAATACTTACCGTAAATTGTTTCTTTCCTGCAAACTTTCAGAAACGCACTTGCAGTGTGTTTTAAGATGTAACTTAAAATAAAAAAGGGACCATCATTGAACCATGTGATAGCTCACATTAGAGGTAGAATTTAAACTGTTTTATAACTTGCGACGTAGTGGTGTAGTGGTTAACGAGCTAGGCCTCCTAAATCTTGAGTTCAAATCGGCGTGGAGCATTTCAGTTTTATTTTTACAAAAAAAGGATTATAATTGGTGCTTCCCATTTTTATTTTTAAAAAAGAGGATTATAATTTGAAAAACGAACAGACAGACGCCACATCTGATATTTGTTTTACCGTGGAATGTGAAACCTTTTTTCGGGGCATGGCATGTGACACCTGCCAGTGGCACGTGTCACTTGTGGTGACATGCAGTGGCACGAGTCACTGGCATATGACACATGCCATATTCGGCTCCTACAGATTTCATAGGAATCTATTGTAAACGCTGCTTGGTGTGCTTAAATGGCAGACATCATTTCCACTTTTGACAAAATGGAATGCAAAAACAAAACATAAAGGCAATTTCACCTGTTTTTACACTTTGGTTTTGCACTCTCTTTTGCAAATGATACAAATTGCATGTAGGGGACTCAACAGCATGTAAGTGCCAACACTGGAGGTCTCCTCCATGCCATTAGCACCACATATACAAATAGCACCAGTGTTATTTTATGATATGATTTATGATATGATGTGGTATTTATAATGCACATGTACAGAAGTGTTTCTAACAACATGATATGTAGCATTTAGTGAAAGGTCTGTTGTATACTCAGCTCCTTTCACTGAAACATAAACCCACCGTAAAGATATAGGGCCTCATTACAAGATTGGAGGTAACACTAACTAACACAAGTGGTATTTTCTACATACCATGCAATTTATTATATAACGGTGCTAAAATACCGCTATTGCTATCAATTACTGCCATCTGTTATGAAATTGCCATTACAGAAGTTCAAAATACTATTCACTGATTGAACCCATTCTGCGGGTCTCAGCCAGCATTAGTTAACAGCAAAGCTATACGTCGCTGGGGCAAAAATACATACAACAGAATTGTGTTACTGCTGGTAATTCCCTTTATGTAACAAAATACAGCCAGGGTTTGAGTTTATTCACTGCCAACAATAAGACAACATTTTTGCTTAAAATGTTAGCACCAATACTGTGTTCCTGTCATATAAAGAATGTGGCATATGGTAAACAATACCCATACAAGGGATTATGTAGGAGTGGTTTGGGTATTAGGGATGATATGCCAGCCCCTAAAATGAAATTATTTGTCCAGCTGCATTTGTATTCACTGCCACTAATTACCCGTCAGTATTTCTGTATCTTCTGAGAAATATATCAGTAATCTGTCATTTCAATACTATCAGCAGTGTTCCCCAGTGATGCAGTGATGCTTGTGTAGCAGTAATTGATCAAGGCCTATATTCTTTTAAGTAATATGGCCCTGCCTGTTGTAGTACCCGGCCCCAGGTTAATAAAACCTTATTTTAAGGTGGAATTATAACTTATAAGAAATTCAAACAGTTATAAAAATAGACCCCAGAAAATATTTACTTTTTTCTCCCACTACATTAGGAAACATTTCCCATCAATAGAGGAAAACAAATACTTTGGGTATGAACATTGGAAGGGATGAACAAGTGGCCATCCCCCACACCGCTTTTCCCATTTAATGCTAAAAAGAAGAGTGCACGATACTTGTGTGCATTAAAAAATATGCATTAGTGGTGTGGACCACTACAGTACATTCTCTGCTTCCACCATCACAATATAGGTTGAAATGGAGAGAAAATAAAAATGTCGGTAAGTATATCTAGAATACCCGCAGTAGTAGTCCTGCAATACCACTAAGCTTCTTCTTGTGTCTTCGTGGAAGATAAACAGAAGTTACATCTTCACAGCGGAAGAATGTTAAAGATTTATTAGGTACAAGAAGAAGAAGGACGGACACCCATCTCAGCATCCATTGTATAATAAGTTAAAATAATTGATTTCAGAATTTACCGCTTATTCTGTATGCAATTTGTCGTGTTTAGAGTACAACACCAATTACAGCATGCCGCTGCAATAGAGAAACTTCATCCTTTCATTGTTAAGGTAATATAGCTTCTTTAGGGGCTTGTGGGATGGTGGCAATTATCTTGCCTTGTTCATGACTGTGCAGGGGAGGTATTTTTATGTTTATTATTTTTATTTAAAATTATTTAGTTTATACATAAACTTTTCATTTCATATTCAAAATACAATAACTTTTCATTTCCTCCTCAATATATATTAGTTCATAAGCAGATTCATTTCTTTACACGTGTGTCCAGTCTAGAGTTGATAGCGTTATCATTGTCTTGGTGGCTTGGCCATTGTCTTTTCCCAGGGGCAGCATTGCCCCAACTTTGCACCTGTAAGAGTGCAATTAACACTTGGCCCACTCATGTATTCTGTCAATGTATTTTTGCATATAAACCCTAACGTACACAGCCTACACTGCACAGACACACACATACTCCCACACCCTTCATACGGCACACACTGCTAACAGGCACTGCACAATTCCTCTCACACACTCACACAAACTCACACCACGCGCACAGACACACACACCCACACTACACACAGATGAACACACTCACCCTCACATTGCATGCATAACCTCATGTTACACATTAACCACTATGCTCCACAAGCACCCCAGAACACACAGAACTTTACACAGTGCATAAAACACCATGATCACAAGACCAAACATGACCAAACACATTGCATAGAATGCCCAACACCTAAATACTGCAGATACACGGAACAGTTTTACTTTTTTACTGGCTTTGCCCAATGCTAGTTATGCAAAGAGGAATGCAAAAAGGTTGCACCACTCCACTGGAAGTGCCAGCTAATCCCAGGCCTCTAACAGTGGAGAGTGTAGCTTCCAATTAACTATAAGAACTTTTCAGGGATTTAGGCAGTGGGAGTTGTGTAGCATGCTTTGGCATATGGTTAGCGGTGAATGGGATATAAAATGAGGAATGTCACAGAGGAATTTCGGCGAAGGGGTGAGATTAACACAGGAAGAGGTGATAGTAGTCTTGAGGGGGTAGTTACATCTGGAGGAAGTGGTAGTAGTCTGGGAGAGATGGTTACATCAGGAAAAGATGGCAAGGGTTTTGAGCAGTTGGCTACATCAAGAGGAGATGGTGAATTGAAGGCAGATGTGATAATCATTGCAGGAGGGGAGCAAGAAGGATCAGGGAGGCCGGGTGGGCCCAAGGCAGGAGGAACATGTGGGAGAAGGAATAAGACCCAAGTACAAGAGTTCAAGGGATGTGTAGTGAGGACCATAGAAGGAAGGAACATTTTCAGTGGGATGTTGGAGGAGGTGGCGGTTGGGACATAGAGTGGGGTGATAGGGACGGCTGGTAGCAACTCATTCTCCTAGAGAAGCTGACTCTCTGGTGGCGGAGATACAGAAGTATGTCAGCCGAGGAGCAGGTGGAGGACTACAGCTTGACCCTTGGATGCAAATGAAATATCCACGAACTGTCAGTGGACTTGTGGCACTAGATATTGGGAAGGAATGGGACTCTGAAAATCCCCCAACTAGCTAGATGGCAAGGAGCCATGATTTCCTGGATTCAAAGGACTTGATGCTTGGGGTGATAGACTTAAATCTGGTTACTCATGGGGGATATCTGTCTTAGGAAGTGACTTGAGCTTTCTTTTTTACTGTTGTTGCACTCAAAGACGTTTAACTTACTTTCGAGTCCAGACATTTGTATGTCCCACCAAGCCTTTGTAACAGTTGAAAAACAGGGTTTATTTTAGAGTTGGGGCCCTCTTTTGCTCTTTCAAACCAGGTAAAGTATCCAAAGTCACATGACTCTTTCCCCCGAAGGTTAAGATGGGACTACTAGTTAACAATGTATTAAAAGTCATGATAGTGCTGGTTCTTCCAGCAGGTAACCCTTCTATCCCTCAGAGATTGTTGTGAAAATTAACTTTCTAAATCACCCCTGTCCTATGCAAGGTCCTCTGACCTGTCACCAGCTCCAGCAAGGAATCTCCATAGTGATTGTAAACCAATATAAATCCTAGCCTCTCATTGGAGCCATTCAATAGCACTTTTTAATAATGTGTCTTCCCTCTTTTTTCTGTCATATGTAGGGACATAGGTCTACAGGCAGTCAGGAAGCAGACATTATAGAGATTAAATCAAAAAAGGCAGGATGGTTCCTTCTGTGCAAGTTGTTCCCTTAGCTGTTTTAGCCACCCCTGTGTGCTGCCTCTTTAAAATTAAAACGTCTTCATTGCAACTATCCTCCTTAGGCGTGACAATTCCCTGCTAGAAACGTGGTTTGAAGTCTACAGGTTCCAGTTATTCAATGAGAAGCTGTATTGTCACTTGGACCTACAACGAATGTCCTGGGTTTATCCTGGGCCATCATTAATAATTCTGCATTCAGGAATCCTCTTTTTTATCCGAGTTGTCAATGAGTGTTTGGTAATATTTGTAAAAAGTATTAAACAGAGAAAATTTAAAATTCTATTCTCTGCATACAGGAAAATCCAATCTTTGGTATGATACAGTTTATCTTTACGGTAATCCATTTTACAATTTGGAGGACGATAAGCTCTTGTCAACAGCTTGCAAAGTCAGTTGTGTAAGCCAATGTATGTCAACATGAAAAAAAGGCTTTAAAATGTTCATCTGCACATATTAAAATAAGTTAAATGCAAAATGTGTCATTATGTTCTTTCTTTGCAGTCTATTGATAAGTCGTTTTAAGGCAAGCAATTTCATTTTAAAAAAGGTTTTTAGGGTAACCGATGGTAACTGTCCACAAAATGTTTGACGTGGACACTTAGAGGCTTGACCTTCCTCTTTATTTTTGAAAGTAGGGAGCAGGCCTAAATATCTCTGTTTGAGAGAAATAACTTATTTGCTAGCAAACAGTGCTCAATTATGGACTAAGCTCAAAAAATGATAGGGATAGCTCTCTGGTCTAGGCGGACAGCACTCTGTGAGTCTATTTCTATTGACTGGGTTAACTGGCACTGTTCAATGGTCTTTTCTAGTCTTGGAAGAATGTAATATTTGTCAAATCACTTTTATTCGTGGTCTATCTTACATTACAGGAGTTAAAGAGATATGATGTTTTCCTCATCACCCAAATCCTGCCCCTGGTACGTTTTGCTGTGTTGTCACATGAGTGTAATGGCATGGGGGCTCCACGATTTGGACTATATTAAGGGTTGTTCAAGTGTTGATTGTTTCAGAGACCTGATGTGCTGGCCCATTATCTTTGCATTGTCTGTTTGTGACTGATGTGCTCTTTCAAAGCAGACCAGTTGGCCCCAGTCTGACAGAGACACGACTAACCAAGTCTCCCCAAGTATCCACCCAGTTTGTTTCATTTTATGAGTGGGGTACTTCTTCCTCACAACCACGTCTTCAGATTTTGTACCCTTTTTAGGCCTTTATTTTGACCTCTTTCAAGGCTCAACATCTGCCTGAGATATGGGACCTCCTCAGAAGGTTCCCCACCATTATGCTCTATGGGGCAATCTGAGTCTACCTCCATTTCCTCAGGAATTTTATTTATATTTTCCACTTTCTTTATTCCATGTTTCCTTTTTTTCCAGAGTTTCCTACTTTCCATCTCTGTCTTTTCCTCACATTTCTGTTCTATGGTGGAAATCCGGATCCACCTCTTCAGAGCGTCCAAACTCTTGCTCTTTTTTTGTTTTTATTTTATGCTCCTTCTTCTCATTTCTAATCTGCCCAGTTCTCAGATAGCTTCTTTTAATTCCTTCTCTTTGCTGTTCTCCCCTCCTCAGCCTCCCCATCCTTCACGTAATCTCTTTTGTAACTGGTTCCTTTATTCTTATGAGCTTTGGGTTCATTCTTCTGTCTCGAGCTACCAGTTATCCTGTCTATTTGAGGTGCCTGGGACAATCCTCCTGTCTCCCTCACCTCTACACAGCACCTCTCCGTATTGACACCTTCATACTGTGGACACTAATTTCCAAGACCTTCTTCACTTCCTTACTTCTCAGCCTTCTCCAATCACTCTCCATCAAAGCTCCAACCCCTCTCAGTTTCTGTGCTCCTGTATTTTTTCTACCACATTTCACTCATCTGCTTCTCTGTACATGATGCTTCTCACCAGCCAAGTTACTTCAATACTCCCTTTTCTATGCCTGCTATCCTTATCAGCTCACCTGCAGGAACTCTGTCTCATCTTATGTTGTTTGAATGGTTTCCTTCCGGACCACCAGGCTGTCTGCTCTCTTCCTTGTTCAAGCCATCCTAGGCATGTGTCATGATTGGTTTCTGCTCATGGCTCTGAAGCAGATCTGGAACGCTTTGGTTTTCTGAGTCAGAGAGGTCTGTGTCTGTTGCTTCCAGACCCATGATCCCTTTCATCGGCCAAACCAAATCCTGAGCTTCCGCCAAATGTCTGAGACCTTTACCCTATCTTCTCAGTAGGAACAGCTTTAGCCTAGGCTCTAGAATACTCCAAAGTCATGGAACAAGGCCCATGAATCTGCTACAGCACATTCTCCTGTATACCTCCACTGGCCATCCCTATATGACTTACCAAAGTGAAGGGGAGGTAAGTATAGGTGACATCCTCACAGTACCCTTCAATTTCGGGGCTGATAAGATACTGCTAGTAGGTATGTCAGACAAAACAATTTGCCCATGTGTTGTTTACTTTTGGGGGCTGCACATTTTAAATTAATCCAAACATGTTCAGAATTCCTTGGGGGTTATAAGTCATTTAAACTAAATAATACACTTTCCATGGACAGTAACAGGGGTGCAGATTGGCAACCTATTACTGAAGAGAGGGCCCCTGCAATGGCCCTCATGTCCCCTATGCGCATGTCAGCCCGAAGGATAAGACATGAGAGATGCCGCTCGCTGTTTGGCCAACCACCGGGTGAACCAGTGTATCCCACGTATGGGAACAGATATTCTCTTAGACAACCATTCAAACCCTATCCAGCTGATCTCTTCACAGAGACAGGTGCCTCATCACTGGATCAGGTTGACTGATAATAACAACCAGCTGTGCTGACATCACTAGTGACACCACGACATAACAACGTTAGTCACGAAGTAAACATGCACGCCTGCATGAAGTTACACAGACACACACACGCACACGAAGAACATGCTTGCACTGTTCTTTAGATAGAGGACAGACATATATATATATATATATATATATATATATATATATATATATATATATATATATATATATATATATATATATAGGCTTATCCTTGTCACTAGCCAAATGCAGAAATTCAAGACAGCAAAGCATACATGGAGCTAGCTTGCAATCGCTTCATCGCAACTAACCATAAGGAGCTACAGGGACATATAAGGAACCCATAAGGGCTCTATCAATACTAATCTACAAAGTAGAAAGTACTAGAACATATAGGTAAACCATAGAAGGACTGTAGTGCATTTGCATGAAGCCATAGCCCTCACAATATGGAAGAAGAGATGCAGAATCTACAGCGCGAAGCACAGAGCCAGTGTTTGCAGCCAAGGATAAGGGTGGGTGGAAAACTCCTGATTTCCAAGACAGTGAGCCACCTGCGAAATACAGAATAAAATCCTCAAAAATTGCAGACCGAAAGGCTCAGTTTCGTGGTCCTCGTCGAACAATGGCCTTATACCCATAGATAGAAGAGGAACTGTTCCCAGCGTAGCAGACAAGACGGATACATGCGTTGTCCACAGAACATTGAAACCTGCAGGCACTCTCCCAGGCTAGGTGTCTATATCAGTGGCAACAATGGGGACACCCAGTCTTTCTTATTACCTTGAAAAGGTAGACTGAGCACTGTGAACTGAACAGGGTCCCAGGCCTGGGGAGACCCGTTCCAGCCAATCCAAATGCTCCAACCAGGGTTGGTGTATAATGCTGCAGGGGCCAATGGTCATCGTGCAACCCTGAAACAAAGTAATACATAGTTTTTGGGGAGGTCTCAGGCGACCCCACCTGACAAGGGAAGGCCAATGAAATAGCTCACATAGGGGATTTCCATAGGCGATAGCACCCAAGCTACTCAATGGATACAACCCTTAATTGTTTGGGATGGGTTGGAGGTTGTGACATCACAATGAAAAAACCAAGCGACGTGGGCTCAGGAGCTGTGATTACCGGAGATTTTGTTGTTCCCTGTATGATCCCTGTCTTTTGGAGACTAAAGATGCAATATTTGCCCCATGGTTGAGTTCTCCATTATTGCTGGGGGAAAGGGTTTGGAGGTGCCCCAAATACTCAGCTAATTTGTGACTTTATTGCTACACCCCCTTCCTCTGGTATACTGTTACAAAGTAGTAGTAGAGGATGGTTAGCTATATTCGATCAGCACAAAACCGTCTCTTCTCGTTATACCTGGAGGGCTGTGAGGTGACCCACGGAGATCGAGAATCACACAGAAGGTGCACCCTGTGAAGAGGCCATCAGGAGCCACCTTGGAGAAAATCCTGGCTGCTGTCCGTGGGATGCACAACAGACCAAAAGGGCAGAGTGGCTGATTAGGGGAGAGCAGGTGGCACAGTGACATCAGCTGATCACAGAGCGTAAGTATTGACTCAGCCATACAGCAAATAAGAGAAGTGGTGAACAGATGTTGGGTGTGGGGTGGTGTTGATTATTGTTGGGGCGGGAAGATGCAGAGGTGGATGTTAATTGTTCTTGGTTAGGGAACATTCGATCTTGAGGCAACCAGTTTCAGCAATTGACCTAGGTGATAGAAGCTGTGTAAATAGTGGATTTCCTCTGAGTTGGGTGATGTAGCTCGGGTTATGGATGACGGTATCTGTAGGTGCAGATTGAGCACATGAAGTATTGGTATCCCCTGTTAGGAGGCAGGAAGATGGCAGTGGATATATGTTGTTTGTATTTGTTGGGGTCTCTGTGTCATTGGGAAATGTTGTGGTTAGTTCTGTGAGTGGGTGGGTAACTGTGATTATTTCTCTCTTTCCTTATGTATTATAGAGGTGACATCACCAGTAATGTTTGTGTATAAGACTTGGAAAGCACGAGAGGTGCATGAGTTTTGTATAACGTTCGAAGAGTAGGGCGGTGCAAGGAAGGCGCATGTGCAAGATTTGTGGTTGTGCCTAAGAAGGCGGAAAGTTGCAGTAGGTTGGTGCGTGGAGCACTCCCAGGGCATTGATTGAGAGCTGGGGAGGCTTGTGATTTTTTGTGGTTTTAAACTGTTATTTGAACATTTGGTATCAAGAAAAAATAAAGTGAACTTGTTTGATTACAGCGTAAGTGTCAAATACCCTGAATTGGGGTCAAGTAAGTATCGAAATAATGTGCTGTGGCAAAACCATGGGACACACACCACTACAGCACATGTGCAAGTCCCTTCTACGATATAAGGACAACATTTGTACATGTGACGCAGAATGTACACAAAGCACAGAATGTAAACTGCCTAAACCATGGCCACAATGAGTGAGCTTCTTCAAATGTGTGAAACCATTACAAGTGCATATACGTGAGGCTTACAACGTGAGGAAGTTGAGCAAGTGAATGACTATATTTGAGTTGTGGAAAATGTTGCAGGATGATGGAGGGGATGTGGAGCAGCATCACTGGTTGCTGAACCAATAGGATGCTGTGGGTGAAAAACCCTTGGCCCCTACCTCTCCTCCTCCCGAACATGATAGCGTAGGCACAGCAGCGGGGATACAATGATTATATCCAGCGAGGGAATTAAGAGCAGGCGTGGGGTATACAAATCCAATATTTGCACCTCCAGCATACATCAAGAGGGAGAGGCAGGATGAGACCGGCCAAGTGGTAGGTAAAAAGAGAGTACAACGCATAAAAGAGAATGGCATCGGGATAGAAGGAAGAAAGTTGGGACAGAGAATATAGTTCCATTCAAGTGGGTAGGTGGACAAATATTATTCAAACTAGACGGGAAGGTAGCAGGAGAATTGGGAGACCCTACCCAAGAAGTAGCTGGATGCAAGCACATGAGTGAGCGAAGACAATGGGTAGTGATAATGGAAGAAGTGGAGAAGCGAGAGAAAGAGGAAAAGGAGGAGCACGAGAGCACAAAGGGAGCGACAAATGTCAGAAATGCGAGAGCGCGAGGAGCGATAGGTGCGGAGACCAAGAGAGCTTGAGGATATGGCATGAACGAGGGTAGAAGAAGAAAGGGAAAGGCAAGTGAAAATCAAGAAGGACAAGAGGAAGTTGGAAGTGGAGCAGCTCATTAGAGAGCGACCATGCAGAGAAGCAGATAAGCATGCTGTAAGGGAAGTGCAAGTAAAGTTGAGACTAGCATGTTTTAGTGATGACGATAAAGGAGAGTAGCAGGGGAGATGATAGTGAAGCTGAGGTAGGAGAATTAGCAGAACGACCCCTACTGGACAGAGATGACATTGCATCCTCTGAGAGGGGTAACGCAGAAGCGCAAATAACATAGAAGTATGGTGGCTGGGAGGCGCAGTGTTAAGGAGGCTTAAGGACAACTTTGACAGCGAGGGTGGAGGTGCAGGGTTTGATGATGATTTAGTAGGGAGCAAGGATTAGGGAGTAGAGTGATCTTTCCACCATCATCAAGGGAAGAGCCCGTACTGAGACACACTGTGCAGAGAGGACAAGGTCTCGGATGGACTAAGGGAGGACAGGGGCGAAAGATCACAGTACTCTAGGGACATCTCGCCCAGCAGAGACAGCATTACCCCATGCACACAAAGCCTCAGAAACCACAGAACCTGAAGGAAGAGAGAATTGTCCAGGTTGTTTACCCCCACCAAAGACACAGGGAGACAAGGTGGAAAGATTGCACTGACTCAATGCCCACTATTAGAGAAGTGTTGGACAACCTCAATACATACCATGGCAGTACATTGACAAAGACAACTTGAGGTGTAAGTTACCCTCATTGACCGCGGGTGCGGGAAGTGGAGATATGAGTTAGAAATATTAACGGCAGCCACGACGTTAGCGGTGGGTGATATGAAAAGCTTACTTTCGGCCATTCATGGGGAGGTTGCCGCCGATGTATGGAAAAGGGCCGGCTTACCAGGAGTAACAGTGCAAAATACGGTGATCGACGTCTTACTCACTCTGTGAGTAGAGGACCCAGACACCTCCGACATTAGCGCGATTATGGCATGCAGAACGGGGGAAGACGAAGAGCTCTTGCAGTAAATTCAAGCTATTCAAGAGAAATGGCGACTTGAAACATGAGAACCGTGGAACCGAACAGTGGGGTTGTTTTACCATATACTGTTTCAAGGGTTTCTGGAGCAGGTGCAAAAGCAGCTTACGCAGTTGGTGGAGATGGAGGCTAAACCATGGTCCGAAATCCAACTCACTATAGTGCACTATTGTAGCTAATACAAGATAACGCAAGAAAGAAGCCTGAGAAGAGAAAGCAGGAAGAGGCAAAGTTAGTGCAGAAAACGTTATCAAAGTATGCAATGGAATGGGGGGTGTTAACGAGCATGGAAGGACTAGGTATCCCGCATGCGCAGTAGAGACTTCCACCCGCGGGAGGACGTTTAATGGGGCAGGGCGACACATACCACAGGTTTAGGGGGAGAAATGGGACACCTAGAGGAAGAGGGTATGGGTATCAGATAGAGAACGGTCAAGAGGGGATGTCAGGGGTATCAGAGACAAAAGGAATTATCACCCCAGTGTTGGGTGGATGTACAGATAGGAAACATTTCTCGAGTGTGTATGTGCCAGGGGGAATACAACAGAATGGGGGATGCAATATCAGCCCACATACTAGGAAGAACAGACTGATTAGTATGCTCCGGAGCAAACACAGTGACAGGTGCAGGTATTGGATGCACACACACAAACATACCAGCCTTTGAAACAGACACCCCAGGTACAGTGGCCCGCACAGCCATACTCACAGATCCAACCTGCACGACAGATGCAGAATAATGCTCAGTCACCATACACAATATAGTAAAACGATGGGACACTGACAAGCACAGACTCAATGGGAATGACTCCCATACACAAGACTGCAGGGGTGACTGTGGTGGGGGGAAACCCATTCACAGGAAACGGAATGTCCTTGTACCCACAATATGCAGAACGCTGATCATTCAGTGACAGCTGCGTTTTCCCTGACCCCTCCTGATGTAGCTTTAGCTCTAACAAACAAAGCTATCATTATCCAGGCAAAGTGCAGAGCCCCTGTGCGCAGTCCTGCAGTGAGTCCAGTCACTCTACAAAAAAACTGGACACAAGACCATACGCTGTATTTGCAGAATGTTGATCGTCCTGTGAAAGCTGCCTTTTTCCTCGACTCCTGCTGTAGCTGAAGCTTTAAAAAACAAAGCTATAATTATCAAGGCAAGGCACAGAGTCCTGTGTTGATAGGGTGACCAGACGTCCGGGTTTTCCCGGGACAGTCTGGGGAAATCACCCCCTGTCCCGGGGTCCTGGGAGTTTTTTCATTTTGCAAACCCCGTCTGGTGTTTGCAAGGATGGGTGCCCAAGGTCCCTGTTTGTGCCGGGACCCGATTTCGAAATCCCGAAATCGGGTCCCGGCGCAACTTTAAATGCGCCAATGGGGGCGTGAAAAGCATTTCACGCCCCCATTTCCACTCCCTTGACCTCCCCGGCCACTTTCCTCCAATAAACACCCTTCGCGCCCCCCCTCCAGCCCCGCGACAGGCCAGCAACATGGAAGTAGGACTATATATATTTTTTATTTATGTCAGTCCTACTTTTATGTCTATGGCCTGTCTGGGTTTTTTTTTTGAAAAATCTGGTCATCCTATGTGTTGAATCCAGTCACTCACCAGTCAGGCGGCAGGAGGCGAGGAGTGAGTGACTTGGACATGACGAACAAGGTCTCCCTAGTGCGAGGAACACTCTGCAAACCATCGAAACAGGAAGGCAGGGACTCAAGAGAACAACGAGAGACTTTGGAATCTTCGGAGCGAACAAGAACCCTTCGAAGTGCGATACCACCGGCAGGGTGTTCTCCCTCAGCTGTTGTACCCTTGACAAAGACACTCTTCTGGTAGTACAAGTCCCGCACCGAACACCCTACGTTTCACAAAATGAAGCATGTAAGAACCTAAACTCTATATTTATTCATTCTGAGCGATCTTGCATGCTTCCACCGATGCTTTCTTTCAGTCTGTGCCTGAAGTCGCTGTAGTAGCGGTAACAGCTGATGTGGATCACAAAACGGAAGAACTAGACCGTCCAATGGGAATAGGGCCTGACGGCTAACTGTATTCGGGTATCCAGATTATGGCTCAAGAAGCCGGCAGTCTAGATGCAAGAACTCCACAGTAGCTTGCTCATCATCGTCTGCCTTAAGCATTATTAAAGAAGACATACAAATTACAGACTGAGAACTTTCCCCCACCAATCCAAATCCAGGAAACTCTGACATGTCTAACACAGTGGAGGACAGGGAGGTTCTCAGAATACCAGCGTGGGTCCGCCCTGAGTCCCGTCCCGGTATAGCCACCTCTCCCCATGCTCCAACACATACTAACTAACCGACCCTTATCATTAAAAGCACAGTCAGGTCAGAAGAGGTAAGGGTTTCTCTACTGCAGGAAAACCTGTGTGTGGATAAAAAGATCAGGTCAAAACCACTAGTTCCAACTAAACTTTCCAGCTTCACCTCAAGAGATGCACACAAACATCTGAGTTTTTAGAAGGGCTCAGAGGCAGCCCCTGTCGGCCAATGGAGGACGCCTCATTTTCTGGCTCTTCTCCCCAAACAGCTCCAAAAGCGAGCTGAAATGGCAAAGACATGTTCTCCAAAGGGGCCCGCTGAAGTTTAAAACAGCAGCCTGTAAATCAGGCCTGAAATGGAACTGGTCAGATGTGCAAGCTCATAGGTGGGCGTCTGGTGGAGGGGGACCCACCAGTAGAAACCCCATAGATGCCCCTATAGGTGGAGTGAAAAAGCCAATGGGTGCAGACATTTTGGAGGGACTTGTAGACTTTGACAATGAAGCTCTGGATTCTGAGGGTGCACAGAAATAGAATAAGGAACAACACAGAGAGCCCCAGCCCAAAACAGACTGCGTCCATGCTCCTCGCCACTTTACACAGAGACAGCGTGCACAGCACTCAAACCAACCAGGCTTTATTAGAACAACTCAAACGGATATCCCTAGACTGTTTCCACCAAGGAGTCGACCAGTATATCCGTAAGTGAAATCTCTACATTTCGGGTCGATACTCCACAAAAGGAAGGAAGGGGCTAACGGTTAGACCATTCCTCTGTGGCCCCTTCATTCAAGAAGGCCGATCACACAGATATTGTTGGAGCACAGTCGTTATGTGTGACCTTCAAATTACACAGACTCTCTGGGAAACAGGACCCTGCTATATAGGGGGCACTCCTGTAACAAAGACTTGCTACTAAGCATCTCTGTAAATCAAACAGGACAAAGCAGGGCGCAAACCTGCAATGGCCATCGCCAACCCAGCGAGTCTCAAAAACAGAAGAAACCACCTGGCAAATCAAACCGTAACCACTTTACAAAGCTTTTAGTCGTAACCATAGTAATGGCCCCGTTCATGAAGCAGTACGAGGCTATTAATGACACCTTCAAAGATCAGATGACATTACTTGCTATGTTACATTCTAAGATGATTTTCATTGTGGGCTTTGTGGTTGCAAGCTCTCATCTATGAAGCCTTAATAAACAACCTGAGGATCCCCCTGGATGTACTGATAACATGACCACCCCTGGGAGTCGCCCCGAGGATGAGAGACCCCTCTACTGGCCCTTTGCTAGACTAGCAGATTAACAAAGATATTTATAAGGAGGGGGCCATGACTCGGTCTGGTGACCTACATCTGTGCAAATCAACCAACCACTAAAATGTTTTGGCAACCAGAGCGTGCACCTCTACGTCTGATCTAGAGCCGGTGGACAGCCTTTTCTGGAAACCTGCGAAGATGCCAACAAACGCCATTCCACTCTTCATCAAACCAAAAAATGGGCTCTGACCATCTAGTAGGGCAGTCAAACAATGGGCCTCCCTACTAACGGCAAAATCAGAAAGTAACCAAGATCCGAACCGAACCACCGGATACCCAAGGAGGTCAGCCGGTCGTGGAGAGTCCGGCTGAAGACAATGTGATCTTGTTAACAAATCTATCAACCTACTCGAAAGATGAGATGAAAGACATGACTGAAGCACAAACTGCTCTAACTTGCTGAAACCATTGTGCGCTTAAGGACAGGCTTTTCATTGCGTTCACTGCCGATCAGCCCATTTCGGACCCTTGCTGAAAGAAGGGAATTAGCTGTAAGGAACTATGCTAATAACATTGTAACCAAAAAGAATGACTCTACCTACTGCCAGAAAATTAAAGACAGACCAGGTCCCGTGTATGCCACTCGGACAGCCTCAAAATCTAACTTGTCTAGGACATTTCTGCTGCTGAAGGGCCTGTGTCAAGTACAACTGAGGCCAGAAAACATTTTTAAAACCACAGACCAAAAGAGAAATGAAGGGAGGTGTGCATCAGTGTCAAGGATTTCAAAAGGATCCCTAGAGGCCCGGTTTGACCAGTCAAGAGATCTGACTTGTTGCATAAGGCTGGAGAGAGTTCTGGACCAAGGCCAAGATCCTGAACAAGCATAACATCATGAAGCTATGCCAAAGTGTACCTCCTCTTTGTCAAATTGTATCAGACGACTTCTCCCGAATTGTGTTTCCTAACAAAGACCGTACGGACATGGTTTATCTCCATCTTCGCTTGTCAGTGGTAAAGAACCTTCTGCTGCTGTCTGCGATTAATCTCCTATCATTGGGTTTCGATGCAACAGATCTGAAAGGAACTACAAGTTATGCTGAAGAACCTTCTAATTGGGGAAGCCAACCCGACGAGCTCAGAGAGTGTGGCCAATCTCATCTCTATTGAAGGACTCCCAAAATGGCCTGGTCTAGGAGATCTTACTATTCCAAAAAAAAAGAGAAAACCTAACCCTGCCAATCAATAAGGTGGGGACAAACCACACATACCAGTCTGTGACATTCAAAACAACATCCTCCAGTTGCCAGGACTCAGAGTCCTGGGCGTGGTTACCCTCAACCTTGTCTTGTGAAAACAATGTCTAGCAACGAGGCGGAGAGGAAGTAGGACCGGCTAGACTCACTTTAGTTGCCTGGAATACGAGAGGATGCTCCCACCTGACTGAAAAAGGAGATATTAGCAAGGATGACATGGAATTATATGTCTCCAAGAAATATGGCTGTCTAGGAACCCGGCACTGGATGGCGTTGTGTCATTTCTTAATCCAGCAACTGTTCCTACAGGGGGGCAACCCTGTGCTGGGCTACTGACCTTGATAAAGACTGGATTGAATTTTGAACCTCTAATGTCAACTAATTACAGACCTTTCATCCAAATCAGCAAACATCTAGCTCTGATTAACATATATTGGAACCCAAAGAAACAGAGAGTGGACTTAATGATGGCTGACACCATGAAGGTCATTGACGAGGTGAATAGTTGGGACAATGTGCCAGTTATCTTATGAAGGGACCTAAACCTCCTTTGCAGGGAGGGGCTTAGTGATTACTCAGGTGAGGCCACAAATGCCCGGTTTTGAAGCAACAAAGAGGTTCTCACTGAAACCGAATTATGAAATCTCGAGACTTAGACCTCCTAAGTGGAGGCTTTTAAAGGGAGAAGAAATGTAAGTCTAACTGACACCAAGGGCAGAAATCCTCAGTCACAGACTTTATCTTTGTCTCTAGAAGCATAATTGGTGCTATGGAATCTCTCGAGGTCTGCTCCATGGATCAAAGTGACCACAATCTACTTAGAGTTCAGTGGTTCACAGTAGAGCTACGCCTGAGGCAGACCCATTTGTGTGCCCTCGAGTTGGAAAATAAGGGGTTTAGACATAGGATACTAAAACACGACATGATTAAAATGGGCCTAACCTCGCAGGCCTAAGTAAAGTTTCTTGACCCATTGGTCTTACCATCCATGGTCAACTATACTCCATTGCTGGCTGTCCATCTGACACCCAATCGCGGAGACCATGAAAAGCAAGGTCATCATAGATATGGTTATGATACACAGCTAGCCAAAAAAAAGTCGGCTCTGAGACGTGAAGTGAAAATACTCAAAAGATCAGATAAGGCAGCTGTTATAGAGACCATAGACAAACTGAAGAAAATGTATAAGAACTGGGTGAGAGGCCATTAGAAAGATATGATCAGGAGGGACACTCAAATAATGTTGAGAACTTTAGAGAAAAAGAATAACATATGAGAAGTGTTGTGAATTATCAATTCCGCTGGCCGTAAACCAGATTTTATCTTTGATAAATGGGGTAGTAGAAGGAAAAAGGATATCCTTTTTTGAGAATGTATATGCTAACACCAAGTAAAATCATTCCTTGCCAGAAACCCAACAACCATGGTTCCTGAAATACACTCGTACTGATCTAACCACCCTGATTCATTAAAACAAGCCAACAAGAGCCCCTGGTCCACACGGCCTTTCAAATAAGACGTTGAAGGAAAAATCCAGAAAAATGGGCAGTGGTGCTGGATTCAAATTTGAAGATGATCATGGTAACCTAGGGCCATTCCTCCACCATAGAAGGGTGAGATTGTAGTCCCGATTTTTAAAAGTAGAGATAGAGACGACCCCGGCAACTATCCACCAAAAGCCCTGCTCGATGTTCTGGGGAAACTCTATGCAACTCTTCTCCTACAGAGACTGAAAGAGTGGGCTTTGGAAAAAGGGAATCAAGATCACCTACAGTTTGGTTTTACTAAGGACGTTGGGACCTCTCCAGCTCTATTTTTGCTTTTTCTACTGAAAAACAAGATGCTAAAAACAACCCAAACCTTTTACTTAGAATTTGTGGACTTCTTGAAAGCTTTCGATACTATTAGCAGACACCTGCTCTGGGAAAAACTGAGGAGATGGAACTGTCCTAAAGACCTGAAAGCCCAGATTAAAGAGCTGCACATGGACATCTCCTTTAGGATATGGCTAAATACAACAGGCCTCCTAAGTGAAAAAATCAAAACGGACCATGGTGTAAAACGGCAATGTCCTCTTGCTCTGTATATTTTCAATCTTTACATCTCATACCTTCCTCTGTTCATGAAATCTTGTAGAAGCTTCCACCCCAACATTGGAGGGATTGAAATTACACAACCTCTTTATGCAGATGATCTAGTCCTACTGGACAGCACTCCAATGGGTCTTCAAAGACAATTGATAAGACTGGAAGAATACACTACGCAGAAAAGCCTGTCGATCAATATAGAAACCATGAAGATCATCCAACTTCAGAAGCGAAGTAAGAAGAACCAGATATTTCCCTGGACTATTGGTGCAAGGAGCCTGGACTGTGTAATGTCCATCAAATATCTGGGGATTCAGATCTCATCAAATGGGACAACACTTTCTCTGAAAGGGAAGGTTCAAGCATGGTCCAAACAAGCAGTAAACCTAAAACAAAGATTCTGCAGCTTCTCCCTCCAACCATTGATGGACTTTTACAGAGCAAAGGTATTCCCTATTGTAACGTACGGCTCTCAGGCGATGTTAACTATTCATGAAAATCTGTGGCCATTGTTAGAAGGGAAATTCTGGAAGCAAGTGCTTGGCTTACTTAGGTCTATTCTGATCCAAATAATATGAAGAGAACTACTGGGCCTAGTTTCACTCAAGGCTTCAGTTAAATGGAAGGCACTATCTTTATTTTAGGAAATACATGAAATCTAACCCGGCTGTAAGCCTTGAAGTCATCAAAGCTGAGGTAGCAGATGGATAGATTGCAGCTGTTTCAGCATGGGACACATCCAATGAAAAGCTTTTGGAAGAGCTTGGTGCTTCACATGAAGAGCTTCTGACAAATCCTGACAGAATTGAGAAGCAACTCTGGGAAAAAGACTGGATCGCCACTTGCAAAGCAGCTAATAAGTGCAAACTCTTCTTACAACTGTCAAATTAGACCAGACCCTATGGCCATATGCTGACCTACATAACAAAATTCCCAGATCCCGTCAACAGAACTCGGTTAACAGGGATCAGGTTCAACCTCTTTCCAACAATGGATATCCTATCAGTGAGATTGGAGGGGATATGCATCCATCCTACGTGTAGATTCTGCAAAACAATAGACTCAGTGGAGAACTTACAACATCTGTTTACATCCTGTCCCGGTCTAACTGTACTGAGATCTAAGTTCTTTGCGAGATCTGTAGAGTCAAACCTGTCTCTATCAGCAGATGAAGGGTGCTCAATGGTTCTGAGAGGTGACCGAGTGGGACTTACAATTGCCGCCTTAAATTTCCTAAGAGAATGTTTAGACCAGAAAGGCTCTGTATCACAACAAACTAGGGAACCCATGGACCAAAAGCCGAATGTGATTTTGGACTAAATGGTCAAGTACACAGGAATTTGTTCCCTTTTTTCATGTGATGTGGGATGGAGTTGGATAATGTTCTCTTTTAAACCAGGAGCATTCTTACTGAGCGCAAAGCAATACTATTTATCAAGGGAGGCAGATGAGGGCATTTATGAAACCATTGCCGCTCTAGTTAAACAAGTCATTTTCATTCCATCATATTCACTATGCAACATAGTGGTGTACCCTGTGAAAAAGGCAACAGGGGGGTTGTGGCATTTTATACAGGTTTTTATGCCCTTTGAACAACATTGTCAAGGAAGAATTTCTTCTAGATCTGAATCAAGTGACAATTTTGTGTAGCTACCCACTTCATGGTTATAGACTTGAAGAATGCCTTCTTCTCTATGCCCTCCATACAGACTCACAAGATTTGACTTCATTCCTATATAGAAATAAAAAGTGGAAACACACTCGGCTTCCACAAGGATACTGCGAGTCCCCTTCCATATTCAACAGAGTACTGCAGATGGACTTAGGTAATGTATAATTGGAAAGTACTGTTGTACAGTATGTAGATGACATTTTGTTCTGCAGAAATGACTCAGTACACATGTTAACAGTGCTCACAGAAGGTAGATAAAGCCAAACTACAATATTGTCTGAATGAGGTGTTATATATTGGACAACTGATATCACAAGATGGACGAAAAATGTCACCAGAAAGTTCAGAGACAATTTGCAAGACTCCAAAACCCATGACCATAAAACAAATTCAGCAGTTTTTAGGCCGCTGCAATTACTGCAGAGCACAAGTATTCGACTCCAGCACATACAAAAGACCTTTGTTGAGCGCACTAAATGAAGCACAAAGAGGGGATGGCACATTACAATGGCTGAAGAAATGACTGGAGTGTTTGAGGAGATGAATATACCAATATGCACAGCCCCAGTGTTAGATGCTAGACTATCAAGACAAATTTTATTATTCTCACACTCCAATGGAGTAGTAATGACCACCGTACTGACACAGAAGACAACCATGGGTCACAAGCCATTGGTTTTCTACAGCGGGAAACTAGACCCAGTGATGAGAGGTAAGTACTCTTGCGAGCAGGCACTACTTGCTGCCGCATTTGCAGTGGAAAAATCAGCAAGTGTTACCATGGGATGCAGCACCACTCATTTTGTGGAACATGCTGTCTTCGCAATACTTGAACGACCCAAAAGTACTCTGACTACACAAAGGGCTGCAGGATATGAGGTGATACTATCAAATCCAGCCATCAAAGTAGTAAGATGCCAACTGGTGAACCCTGAAACATTTGTTGTCGAGCCCATAAACCAAGGGAGATTATGTACACGAGTTGACTACAAATATGGAAAGCTACGACGACATCCCGAGAGAGAGAGAACACACTTATGGGGGGAGAAGTACTTTACATTGACGGTTCATCAACTATAGACCAGAGCACGGGGGAGAGTCATACTAGGACAGCAGTAGTGAGGTTAAAGGAGAATGGGAGAAGTGCAGTCTTAGTAAGCGCATGCTTACCATCACATTTTTCAGAACAAGCTGCAGTGCTAGTAGATCTTATACTTATACTGGCACTGGAACACAGTAAGAACAAGGAAGTGAAAGTGGGCCTCATAACGAGTTGGGTAGTAGCCCTTAAATGTGGTGGTAATGCTATTACCACCACGTTTAAGGGTCCGCCCAAACATGAGTATGGCGTGTTTACCCCCAGCTCTGAGCTGGGGTTAAACACGCCAGAAAAATGACAATTTTTGGCACAATTAATGCATGGTAATACCGCCAGCAGTAATTGCACCGAAAATTAAATGGACCGAATGGGGAATTACATTAACCGCTCAACCCGTGATCCGGCAGTAATACTGCTGGATGGGTGGGCGGTAACACAAATACAGTTGGGCGGTATCCCAGTCGGGCTACCGCCCAACTCGTGATGAGGCCCAGTATATTCAGATTTAGCCTACATGATGTCTACAGTCCATTGTGGACTGTCAGGCTTGCTATTGAGGGGCTTCCAACCTGCTCACAGGTTGCCGGTGCTGAAGGTGCTTTTATTGGGCAGACTGATAGAAGCGCTCCAATTCCCAAAACGCATAACGGTCGCAAAATACAAGGCCCACACAAGGGGCGGGGGGTCCCGTCTTCACGGTAAATGAGGCAGCAGACGCAGAAACAAGGCGCAAGGCATATTTCGAGGACATCTTAGATATTGATACCCCATCTCAGGTGTGTAATTATGTATGAACAATGGTACTGAAGTAAGGCTACAATAAACTACTGGTGACACAAATAATGGAATTACAGGGAAGCGCGCGGAGAGAGAGGAGAAGGAATCATGGATATAAAAGGGTGTGTTGTATATCACTTTGAGAAATCCTATGGCGGCAAGAAAGCACGGGTAAGGTAGTAATGCCCCTATCATTGTTACACACAGCAATCACACAACTACACCACCCCCACCCACTCCAAAGGTAGAATCCTTGACTGGATACTCACCCTTAATACCACAGTATCCATAACAGATATCCTCAACTTGCGCTGGTCCGACTACTGCCTGATTAATTTGAAAATATACGTAGATACTGACCACTCAACCAAAACCTGTAATCCACTACCCATCCAGGTCAGAAATGCATGCAAGTTTACCTCTGATAACCTGAACCTAGTTCTCAAGAACCGACTCAACTCTAAACCACTAGACAGCATGAACTCAGAGAGTATTGCTATGCACAACCACCAATGCCTAAGATCAGCAGTTGACGAAGTAGCCCACCTCAAAACCAAAGTATCCAAACCTAAACGCAGCGTCCGCTGGTTCAACAATGAACTCATAGAACTTAGAAGAGAAAAAAGAGCATTAGAACACCTTACCAGCAAAAATAACTCCCCAGAACTTCAAACCAAATTACAACAAATAGCTGAAACCTAAAAACTTAGTGTACTTTCGCACAAAGCGGAATCTTTCAATGACTGTATAGCGGCTGCAGCTTCCAATACTAAAGAGTTATTTATTATTATTAGAGAACTCAAATCTCCTATCACCCAACCAGCCCCATAATCCCTAGCAAAGCCTGGTGCACCACCATTCAGGACGTGCTATCCTTTAAAGTGACCACACTCCAAAACAAAATAGCCTAACAAAAAACTACTAGATCTCACCTCCACGCACCCCCACCATCCAACCATGACCACTAGTTCGGAAGTACCAGAATTTCACTTTACACAAGTAACCTCTGAGCAAGTCCTCAAAACTATAGCATCACTCAAGCTTTATAATTACAAAGGCGACAGCACGCCAAATAAAGTAGTTCAAGACTGCGCCTCCACGCTAGCTCCCACCATCACTAGCTTTGTGAATGAGTCATTTAACTCCAGCGAAATACCAGCATCCATCAAAGTAGCATGGGTCACACCGCTACTCAAAAAACCTTCCCCAGACCCAACTATCCCCACCAACTACAGGCCAATAATAACAGTGCCATTTCTCCTCAAAATCATCGACAAAATAGCCTATACCCAAGTACAATCCCACTTTGAACAAAATCACCTACTAAGGGAAAGACAATTAGTCTTCCGCCCCAACCACAGTACTGAGACCGCCCCTTCTGGATCTAAAAAAACAGATGGACACTATCAGAGACTCTGGTAAACTGTGCATGCTACTACTCTTAGACCGCTCAGCAGCGTTTGATTTGGTCGATCACGACAAACTATGTCAAACCATATCCACTAACTTTCATTTCTCCCAGAAGGCCACCACCTGGATAAAATTCTTCCTCTCTGACCGTACTTCAAGAGTCACTCTACGGGAAGTTACAGCAGACCCTATCCCGGTACCACTAGGTGTACCACAAGGCTCCTGTCTCTCTCCCACGCTATACAACACCTACACTAAATTACTCTTTGCAGCACTAGATGCTATGGGAGTAATTTACACAAACTTTACTGACGATACACAGATCCTTATCCCCATCACAGGCAACCTGGCCACCATCAACACCATCTACTCCCACATCCAAAACTGGATGGCTAATAACGGCCTTTGCCTTAATGGAGAAAAAATGGAGATCCTCATAATCGGTTCCCCGACCAGGCTCAGCAAACTCCACCCAGACTACACCTCCATAGTGATCGATGGCACACCCATCACTATTTCCCACAAAGTTAAAACACTGTGAGTACACCTCGACTCCAACCTCACCATGAACAATCACATTAGTGTTCTTGCCTCCTCAAAGGCCTATACCGCCAAACTCATCATTTTAAGCAGGCCTCTCCTATCTGTGGACAACGGCCTAACTCGTGCTAGAGCCCTCATCTTAACAAAAATAGACTATTGAAACATCTTACTGCTAGGTACCTCAAAAAAACCGAACCAAACTCCAACTCCTACAAAATAAAGCCCTTCGACCAGCACTGGGCATCAAGAGAAGAGAACACATCACGCAACATAGAAGAGTTGCACACTGGCTCCCAGTGCACGCAAGAATCCTCCACAAAACACTAACCACCACCCACAAATGCCAATTTGATGCTGCCCCCACTTACCTCAATAGTTTCACTACACACAAAACCTTGCTTAGAACACTCAGATCCAATGCCAATACTCAGCTACTCATCCCACGCTTCACCACCACAAGAGCAGGTCACGCCAGCTTTCCCATCGCAGTCCCCGCATCTGGAACTCACTCCCCCCTCACCTGTCTAATGAAACTTCCTTACCGATGTTTAAAAAAAAACTCAAAACATGGTTATTCAACAAATACTAAAACTCCAGCACCAGCTCTTCATCCGAGTTGGTCACCCCTCTCAGTACCACAAGATAACTGCAATGTCAAATGATAAACAATCTGTATATATGACTGTATAGCATCTGCAAATCAAAATGCATGTAACTTTGATATGAAAACAAAGATATATGTAACTTACGCCTTTATACCCAAGGGTTTGGGCGTATAATCAAATGCAATAAATAAATAAAAAATGATTCCTACCTATATGGGAAAGGATGCACTTGCTGCTCACGTAGGAGAAGATTGGTTCTGTTCCAACCTGGCAGCGCACGTGGCAGAATTTATGACTAACTGCTTTGTCTGCAGGAAACTCACTGCAGGCCATAAAATAACGGTAGTGAGAGGAGTCATACCTTACCCACTGGGTCCATTCCAACATCTTCATGTCGATTATGTAGACGTGCTCCACGTATGTCAGGGCTACCGCTACATGATAGTGGTTTTATTCCTAATCTCCCGGTGGATTGAAGCAGGTCCCTGTTCCAATGCTGAATCCCTTCGGTCAGCAAAATTCCTAGTTAGAGACATTTTCCCAAGGTGGGGCATATGTGAAGTCCTGCGGTCTGACAATGGTCCTCACTTCGCCAATGAGATGATTCATCACATTACTGCTTTGCTAGGAATTCAACACAAATTCTCCTGTTCCTACCACCCACAGGTGAACGGATAATGCAAGCGCCTCAACAGGCTACTCAAAGAGTGCATCGCCAAGATAAAAGAGACCTTAAATAAAAGATGGCTTCACTGTCTGCCTTTATCAACATTTGCATTGTGCAACAAATCCTGGTCCGACCACCACTTAACCTCACACAAGATGGTAACCGGACGGTGCATGCAACTTCCACTGGCTCCTCCCACTAGGGCTTTGACAGATGCAGAAGCAATGTCTAATGTATTGGGACAGCAAATGTATGATTACACCGTTGCCTTGATGGCTAGTGCCTCTTTTATTTCTCAGCAACTGCAGGCACGTCGGGGGAGGCCCACAGGAAAGGAAAGTGGGCACGATACAGAAACAAACAAAGAACATCTCAAACCACCACAACTCTACTCTGGGGATACCATACTGCTGTGAGACTTCACCAGGACCTGGTTCAAGCCCAGATTCATGTGTCCACACGAAATTGAGAAAGTAACAGATCGAGCAGTGACGATAAAGGGCAAGAAGGCCTGGAATTACCTCTGTGACAACAAGCCCTGTCGAGCAGCGGCCTCTCTTAGCAATGACAGCGAGAGGGCCAAGGTCCCGCAAGAAGAAGAAGAATAAACAGATCAACAAAGAGCATTAAAGCCCAGTAGAGGCCCACCTATGATTACTTGCTCACAAGCGAGAGAGAAAGGGAAAGGACTTCCTACATATTCAGAGTGAAGATGCACAGTTTGGTTATTATTTTTCTCTTTACACACTGACAACATTCATCGTGAAAGTAGCGACTGTGATTTGTCCAAGACTGTCACCCCACGACATTCCAAGGCCAGTTTGTCAATTTTGTTAGGGGGTCCAACCATGTAATAAGGTCCTCTCCCAGTTTATTATTTCATATTTTCCTGGCCTATTTGTCCCAAACATACCCACTACTTCATCGAAGAAGTCCCTCAATAATTGAAGTTCTTTGTGACCCTAGAATATGTGTTCTCTGGGAACAATTATTCCTAATTGCAGTAGAACAACTTTGCAACTGTGGCACTTAAACTAATATGTACTAACACCATAATAACACATTTCTAGCTCATTGCAGCCGGTCATCAATATCTTCAAAGCTACACAAGGTTTGGAAGTGGAGTAAATTATAAATGCCCTTATTGAAAGTGTGATAATGTTGACTTGTGTCCTTTTTTCGCTTGCCGTTTTTGCCCTCATTTTTTGGCGAATGTCTTTCATTGTAGAAAACAAAGCTGTGACCCCTACTAACATAACCCCAATTTCTGCAGGTGTGGCTTCCATCTCAGATCAGGAAGTAAGCACTGCCAGACCAGTAAGGAGAGGTAGATGCAGCATTGATGTAGATGTAGGCAAGGTTGATTCCTATCTTAATGATACTGCTCCAGTATCCAATAACTTATAGTACAAGCACATGACTAAAGTAGGTAAACAGACCACTAGAGAGAGCTGCTATGTCTGCCCTCTCATCCACTATGCCATGAGTACCTCCAGAACATTTGTGGCAGCTGAAATACCAGCAGCAAGAGCAGAGTACCTTATGTACCTATCAATGTGTACCACCCGAGGAAGATTCCAAGGGTAAATTGCAACCTTGAGTTGAATCTCCAAGACAACTTTTTCCTATGAAGACAACTATATAAAACACTAGACATGATGGACAGTTATTGGAAAAAGAGCCAAGCTATATAATAAATCACGGATGGCCCACAGAAAGGAGAGAGAAAAACAATAACATTAAAAGAATCACCTTTCCCCAAGAAAGGACCAGCAAAAGTAGGAGGAGAATCAGGATTCTGAGAAAGATCACAAATGCTTGTATATGGCCAAGTACACACAACCGAAGGGTGGAATGAAGGAGTAGCAGGGAGCAAAGCACATACACTCCTAACAGTTCCAGTTCATACAGTGCAAGAAGAGAATGACAAACCCCTAAGAGAATGGGAAGCAAGTGCAAAGCTACTAACGTGGGTAGACAATGAGGCTGGGCCCATGCCCATAGTACCACTGAAAGGGGCAGCATTATGTTTCCAGAATGACAGAGCAGTAAAAGTTGGAGAGAACAAGCAATGCAAGCAGACAGTGAAAGCTCCAGACATGAAAGTTGGAACAGCAGTAATAATGGATCACTATTGGGCTTGCGAATCCAAGGCATATGAGAAACTACTACCTGTTATAAGAGGCGTCACGAGATCGCTGGTTACCTTTTCTTCCTGGGGAGCGAGGGGATGAGGCTGCCAGTCTGTCGATGGATCTTTGCAAAGATGAAAGAGCAACGCGGGGAACCGACCCAACACCCTCCTGACAATAAATGACAGGATTGAGCTGAACCAGCTCCCAACGTCACGGGTAGCACTTCTCTGTATTTGCGTGACGTCAGGACAGTGTAAACACTGACAGAGAAGGCCAGGTGAAGTCCACTTCGGTACCAGCAGTTCGAGGGACAGATCTTCGGTAATTCCTCGGTGGTAGTAATGGCACAGATACCGGCAGGGCACAAGACCAGCAGAAAGGAAATGGGGAGGCAGACCATTCAAGGAGGAAAGGAAGAGTAGGGGAAGAGAACGAACACCCCAGGACCGGACCCTTTCCCAACCAAGGAATGGTGCAGGGCTAGAGAGGAACCCAGGCAGGGACCTACCTTACCCCAAGGACCAAGTACCAGACTGGAACCCAAAAAGGGCAAGTAACAAGGCAGGGCAGGGCAAAAAGGAACAAGGCAAGGATAAGGAGCACTGGGCTAGCACGAGGTAGAAACAGGAACAGGACAGGAGCAGAACAGAGATTCAGGCAAGTAGGGCTCCTGGAGCGCAAACACGGAACAAACCGCGTTGAGACGCGTTGTTTCCGGGTCTGCAACGGCTATTTATAGCCTGGGACCAAAGTGAGGCTTGGAACGCAAGCCGCTGTCACTGCGCATGCGCGAACGTCGGATACTGACGTTCCGTGCATGCGCAGGACATTCAAGATGGCCGCGCCCAGGGAGCCGGGAGCCCGGACCGCGGTACGCCGAAGAGAAAGGCGCCAACGCGGATACAATCTCCAGGAGGGAGACCGCCGTGGCTGAGGACCCCGACCCCCAGAACAGGTGAGTGGCGCGCGCCGCGTGACACCATACCCCCTCCCGGACAACCCCGGGGCACCAGGTTTCCAGGGATAGCGACGGAAGAAGTCCCGAACTAAGCGCGGGGCATGCACAAAGGAGCAAGGCTCCCAAGTGCGGTCACAAGCCGGATAGCCTTTCCAACTGACCAAATACTGAAGCACCCCACGCCTAATCCGCGAATCACAAATCTCCTCTACCTCAAACTCAGGGACCCCCTGGACCAACACCGGGGCAGGACGGGAACATGGACGGCCAAGAACATCGGGCACACAGGGTTTCAAAAGGGAGACATGAAAAACAGGATGAATCCGCCAAGAGTGAGGCAAAGACAAACGAAAGGCAACAGGGGAAATGCGTTGAAGGACGCGAAAGGGCCCAAAAAAGCGGGGAGCCAATTTCACGGGCAAATTGCGAGCAGGCAGATTCTTGGAAGATAGCCAAACCATATCGCCAACCTGAAGGTCGGGCTCAGGACTCCGCCGTTTATCGGCCTGAACCTTCATACGTGCTTGTGCCACTGCCAAAGTACTGGCCGCCAGGCGATGTTGATTGCGGATGAGAGCCACCATGGCATCAGCCGACGGAACGGCACTAGGAGGCATCGGACGAAGAGGCAGCAGCTTAGGGTGCAGACCAACAGAACAAACGAAGGGACTGAGTCCGGTAGCAGAATGAACAGCATTGTTGTAAGCCACCTCTGCGGTGTCTAACCAATCTGACCAGTTGTCCTGAGTGGCATTGGCGTAACATCGCAGGTACTGTTCTAGGGATTGATTAGTACGCTCGGTTTGCCCATTAGTTTGGGGATGGTAACCGGAACTCAGAGCGCGCTGAATGTCCAAATGACGACACAGTTGATCCCAGAAAGAAGAAACAAACTGCGAACCACGATCCGACAGAATCTTCTCAGGAAGGCCGTGAAGACGATACACCTCATGTAAGAAACGTCGAGCCATCTGGGAGGCAGTGGGCAGCTTTGGAAAAGGTATGAAGTGAGCCAACTTGGAAAAACAATCCACCACCACCATGATACACGTATTCCCACCAGAGGGTGGTAATTCAACAATGAAGTCCGTGGCAATAGTATGCCATGGGTACGGTGGCGTAGACGTAGGTCGCAGTAGACCAAGGGGTTTCTTGCGTGGAACCTTCACTTGAGCACAAACAGGGCAAGAATCCACATATTGCTTAACTTGTTTGGCCCATCCTGGCCACCAGAATTGTCGTGCAACCAATTCTTGGGTGGTATTGACCCCACGATGACCACAGACAACGGAATCATGACAATTCTGTAGGACAGTCCTTCGAAGATTCAGAGTGGGGACGTACAGGCGATCCTTGAAGAAAAGCAATCCGTCGCGTTCACAGATGTCGTAATGTCGCAACACCAGGGATCTGGAGGGATCCGCCCGAGTCGCATCTAAGAGTTGCTGAAGCTGAGGAGTCAACATCGATAGGAAATGCTTCGAAGCAATCAAGGGTTCCTTGGTCTTGGCTCTGTCTATGTCGTCCTCCAAGGATCGGGACAGGGCATCGGCCTTTATGTTCTGAGAGCAAGGTATGTAAGTCACCACGAAGTCGAACTGAGAAAAGAAAAAGGCCCAACGTGCATGCCGTGAGGTTCTGCATTGCAAGGAACGTAAAAATTGAAGGTTACGGTGGTCTGTGCGCACTTCCACTGGATATTTACCACCCAGCAAGTGATGTCGCCACTCTTCGAAGGCTGCTTTTATGGCCAAAAGTTCCTTCTCGATCACAGCGTAGTTTCTTTCGCTGGGTGACAGCTTCCGCGAATAGTAGGCCACAGGATGTTCTATTTCTGTAACTGGATCACGCTGCAACAGGACTGCACCAACTGCATAGTCCGAGGCATCCGTTTCAACTAAGAATGGTTCTTTGTCATCCGGATGATTCAAAATAGGAGCTGACATAAAGGCTTTTTTTAATTCCTGAAATGCCACTTCGGCCTGAGAATCCCAAAAGAAAGGACTCTTGTTGCTGGTCAGACGAGTCAACATGGCAGTTAAGTGAGAAAATTGTGGAATGAAACGTCGGTAGAAATTAGCGAAGCCCAAGAACCGTTGCAGTGACTTAACATCATGGGGCTGTTTCCATTCCCGTATGGCTTGCAGTTTCGTGGGGTCCATCCGAACTCCTGTGCTGCTGATTACATAGCCTAGGAATTCCACACTTTCCAGATGAAATTGGCATTTCTCAGCTTTGGCATACAAATGATTGGCAGATAATCTACGGAGGACTTCCTGAACATGTTCAACATGAGCCATGCGAGTAGAAGAAAAAATCAAGATGTCGTCCAGATATACCCATACTGACACTCCTACAAGATCTGAAAAGACTACATCCATGAACCGTTGGAAGACGGCCGGGGCATTGCAGAGTCCAAACGGCATTACCCTATACTCGTAATGCCCAAAAGGTGTTTTGAAGGCCGTCTTCCACTCATCACCATCCTTAATCCGCACTAAGTGGTAGGCTCCTCTTAAATCCAACTTGGTGAAGATCCGAGCAGATTTCAAGGATTCAATGATGTCCCGGATAAGAGGCAGGGGGTATCGGTCCTTGCACGTGATTTCATTCAACCGGCGATAATCAATACACGGGCGCAAAGTGCCCTCTTTCTTTTTGACGAGGAAAAGCGGAAATCCCGCGGGGGATTTAGATGGTACAATGTAGCCCTTATCAAGGCAATCCTCGATGTACTCCTGCAGGACACCCTTTTCTAATTGCGTCAAAGAATAAACCTTGCCATGAGGAATGACTGCATCAGGCAGAATATCAATGGAGCAGTCGAACTGTCTGTGAGGAGGCAATGGAATGTCTTCTGGTTTGGAAAATACCTTGAGAAATTCAGCATATTCCTGAGGTATGGACTGAGTAACACATAGGCGGACAGAGGTGTTTCCAGGAGTGGGTAGCCCCAAACCAGATTTTGCCGGAAGGGTATCACGAAGACGACATTCCTGAGAACAACGTGCAGAAGAAAAGACCATGGTTCGGGAAGTCCAATTGACCTGTGGATTGTGGTAAAGCAGCCAAGGCAAGCCGAGCACTACCGGGAAGGAGGGAGACTTGATCACATCCAACGAAATCCGTTCAAGATGTTCTTCCACTGATAGCCATAACTGACCGGAATGTTGGCACACAGGACCCGAAGACAAAGGCGTACCATCGATTACCTCAACCACTGCTGAATGTTCCTTGCGATACAGGTGGATCCCATTGGCAACCGCAAACGAGGCATCAATGTAATTGCCCGATGCTCCACAGTCCAGAAGAGCCCTGGTCGTAATGCATTTCCCTTGCCATGCAATACCGACTTCCAAGACCAATAAGGGCACCGAGTGCATGGGAGGAAGGTCTGAATCAGAAAAACGGCCCACCGCTGCCTTCTCACCACACAGCGGGCCCGTTAGTTTTCCGATTTCTTCAAGGGACGTAGAGGACAGGTACCTAGATAATGTCCAGTCCCTCCACAATACAGACATAGGTTTTGTTGACGTCTTCTCTTCTTCTCAGCCTCAGATAATGGTCCGCGAATAGCTCCCAGTTGCATGGGCTCAGGACCCGCGTCAGTTGGGGTTGTAGATCCCGAAGGGTGTACTGAGAGTCCCGGATGGTATCTTTCCGTTCGACGACGTTCACTTCTCCTTTCAGCCAGTCGGTGGTCGATACGGAGGACCTGATCCAACAATGCGGGTAGGGTTTCTGGTTCAGGAATATGCAGCAATTCATCCTTGTATTCGTCTCGTAACCCACGACGGAATAAAGTCTTCTGAGTGATTTCGGGCCATTGGGAATCAGTTGCAAGCTGCCGAAACCGACTAATGTAGTTAATGATGTCACCAGATCCCTGTTTGATTTCCATCAGCTGGTTCTGGGCCACGGCAGCCAGGTTGGGTGGTTTGAAGATATCCAGAAAGGCCTTTTCAAAAGCAGCAAAATCACTCAACAAGGGACTATCGGCGGAAACCAGGGGAGCAGCCCAAGCTAGAGCGTTGCCGGTCAAGTTACCAAGGATGTACCCTATCTTGGCTTTGTCTTGATTGAAATGGCTAGATCGAAACTGAAAATGAATCCGGCAATGGGTACAAAACTCCGCCACTCGACGTGGATCACCATCGAACTTCATAGGAGTTGTGTGGGCCATAGAATTCTCAGGTAGTGGGGCAATATTCAATCCTCGACCCATTGCTTGCCGAAGAGTGTCATTCTCCTGGCGAAGGGTGGTCATCTCGAGACGCAGGGCTCGTACTTCCTCACGTAGTTCTTGCATGTCTGCCATGTCGGAGCTGGAGGAAAGGCGTCTCAATCTGTTATAAGAGGCGTCACGAGATCGCTGGTTACCTTTTCTTCCTGGGGAGCGAGGGGATGAGGCTGCCAGTCTGTCGATGGATCTTTGCAAAGATGAAAGAGCAACGCGGGGAACCGACCCAACACCCTCCTGACAATAAATGACAGGATTGAGCTGAACCAGCTCCCAACGTCACGGGTAGCACTTCTCTGTATTTGCGTGACGTCAGGACAGTGTAAACACTGACAGAGAAGGCCAGGTGAAGTCCACTTCGGTACCAGCAGTTCGAGGGACAGATCTTCGGTAATTCCTCGGTGGTAGTAATGGCACAGATACCGGCAGGGCACAAGACCAGCAGAAAGGAAATGGGGAGGCAGACCATTCAAGGAGGAAAGGAAGAGTAGGGGAAGAGAACGAACACCCCAGGACCGGACCCCTTCCCAACCAAGGAATGGTGCAGGGCTAGAGAGGAACCCAGGCAGGGACCTACCTTACCCCAAGGACCAAGTACCAGACTGGAACCCAAAAAGGGCAAGTAACAAGGCAGGGCAGGGCAAAAAGGAACAAGGCAAGGATAAGGAGCACTGGGCTAGCACGAGGTAGAAACAGGAACAGGACAGGAGCAGAACAGAGATTCAGGCAAGTAGGGCTCCTGGAGCGCAAACACGGAACAAACCGCGTTGAGACGCGTTGTTTCCGGGTCTGCAACGGCTATTTATAGCCTGGGACCAAAGTGAGGCTTGGAACGCAAGCCGCTGTCACTGCGCATGCGCGAACGTCGGATACTGACGTTCCGTGCATGCGCAGGACATTCAAGATGGCCGCGCCCAGGGAGCCGGGAGCCCGGACCGCGGTACGCCGAAGAGAAAGGCGCCAACGCGGATACAATCTCCAGGAGGGAGACCGCCGTGGCTGAGGACCCCGACCCCCAGAACAGGCGAGTGGCGCGCGCCGCGTGACACTACCCAACTGGGGAGGAGTATGCTCAATGGTATACTTTAAAACACCAGCTTTGGTACTGCCACAGAAGGACCTCAAGATAGATGAATTCCCTAAAATGGACTCTACCAGAAGAAAGTAGAGGTCTGACAATTTAACTAGAGTGAACAGTGGAAACTACATATCATTTTGCAATAGCAATGGAAGACTCTCTACACGACATACAACCTGAGCATCAATTGTTCAGCAGGGCAGACATGTTCTTCGCCTCCATTGTTTCAGCAGTCCATAAATACACAAATGCAAAATGGCTCCAGATCATCAGATGGGAGCTGATGCAAACAATAAACCTGACCATCAACGGCTTCAACGCAATAAAAGAAGAGCTCCGAGCAGTGAGGTTAATGGCCCACCAGAATAGATATATTCTGGATCTCCTCACAGCAATGGAAGGAGTTTGCACCAAGATCGGGTCTTCTTGCTGAACATTCCATTACAGCAAATTACAAAGTAAAATGGGGCTCTCACGGAGGCGGTTACCAAGCTATCACAAATGCATGCCAAAATGGAGGAAGAAGCAAAAGTTGCCAAGAAAGATGAAGGCTGGCTATCATACATCTTCCCATGGATACCATAATGGATAGCCAACTGACTGAGGGTATTGCTTGCAGCATTAGTTCTAGTACTACTGACACTATGTGTGATCAGAATATGCATCACACAATGCCGAATGACGGCCGAGAAAACTGTAGGAATTAAAATACTATGGGCCTCATTACGACCCAGGCGCTAATGGGTAAACAGCGCCGTAAAAGGCTGCGGTGCCGTTAACCTATTAGCGCCTAATTATGAGGTCCCTTTGCGGGACCCGACCTTAACGACTGGTGTAGACCAGCCGTTAAAGTAAGGACCTGCAAAGGGACCTTGGTGCTAATTACGGCACCGGACTTAGCGCCTTCCCCATTCCCATTGAGCCCTGTGGGGCAAAAATGGGAATGGGGAAGGGTCATGGAGGAAGGGGGAACTACCGCCCCGCCAACCTTGTAATGGGATGGTAATTCCCCCTTTCTCCATGGCGGAGTCGGTAACTTACCGGCATGGACCATGGTGCTAATAGCACCATGGTCTTCCACCAGGGTCGTAATGAGGCACTATATGTTGTGAACAGATATTCTCTTAGACAACCATTCAAACCCACTCCAGCTGATGTCTTTGCAGAGACAGGAGCCTAATTACTGGATCAGGTTGACTGATAATAATAACCAGCTGTGCTGACATCACTAGTTACAACATGGCATATCAATGTTAGTCACAAAGTAAACGCACACGCCTGCACGAAATTACACAGACACACACACTCTCGAAGAACATGCTTACACCATTCTGTAGATAGAGGACAGACACATATACATACTGTCAAAAGCTTTTCCTTCTCACTAGCCAAATGTAGAAAGGCAAGACAGCAAAGCATACATGGAGCTAGCTTGCAATCGCTTCATCGCAACTAACAATAAGGAGATACGGGGACATATAAGGAACCCATAAGGGCTCGATCAATACTAATCTACAAAGTATAAAGTACTAGAACATATAGGTAAAGCATAGAAGGAAAATTGTGAATTTGCATGAAGCCTGTCAGGGGTAAGACTGGCCTTGGGCCCAGTACTGTTGGGACTGTGGGGCCTGGGACCATGAAGAAACCCGGATCCAAAGGGTTTCCGTACTTTAAAGGGCTGTTGTGCCCTTTCTGCAGACAGATCCAGCTTTCTGCCCGCCGGAACTACAATTCCCAGCAGGCTTCGCGGGCCCGCGAGCCAATGGGAAGCCGCGCTGGGTGTGGCACGCGACGAATGCGCATGCGCAAGCCCCGAGGCACGGGGCTTGTGCTCGAGACGCCGAGGAGAGAGGACGTGAGCCCAGCAGCTCCCCGGAATCCATACGCGAGGGGCCAAGAGCCACAGGAACCACGATCCGGCCCCTCGCACACACAAGATAAGTGCCGCTCACCCCAGGGAGAGTCAGGGATCCTAGGGGAAGCGCAGGGGGCATATCCCGACCCCTTCCAGAGCCCCTGCGGATCACGCAAAAGCTAAGTGGGCGGATTCACGGGAAAGTCGTGTTTGTTAATGTGCATGGTTTCGAGTGCATTCATCTCTTGGGAAAAGCGCCGGAAGGGCGCGTGAGATTGAAGCACTAGCTTGGGGAACCCGGTCTGAGGAAAGACCGCGTTCTGACACCCGGTCTGAGGGAAGACCGTGTTTTTGGGCAAAAGATAAGCCACGTGCGGCAGCGCACCCTAAAGTTCCTGGATTGTTTATTCCAAAAGCTGAACGCGTGTTGAGAGAGTTTGCATGAAAGTGTGAGATCAGCAGAACGTTTGACAAACGCTAATGCTTGTCCTTTGTTTTCTTTTAGTTTGAACCCGATGCAAACCTGAATCTTGGACTGCAAGGACGTGGCACTGGACTTGACAGTCTTGCAGGACTGGACGTTAAGGATTAAAGCAAAGCTAAGTGTGCTCGTACATGAGACTGTGTTCATGAAACTGTAAAGGGCTAATGTCAACAATTGTTTGTTGCTACCTTGGTATGTTGTTATAAGGCTCGAAAGAGCACCTTCAGGTTGGTTCAAGGGGTCTGGTGAGGGTGGCAGCACCTTTACATGTAGAGGTGTTACGGCAACTCCATCAGCCAGTTTGAGGAAAGTGTGCAGGCATCGTTTACCCTAAAATCCCCAGTCCTATCCATAACTTCTTCCCAACCCTCTATCCGGTAATCCTAAAATCCCTTTACCTATCCAACCATCGAGACCCTAAACCTCCTTCCCCGCTCTGGTTGAGGAGGCCTGTGTTAAGCTCTGTCTTGCAGGCACTGAAACCATTGAGGGGGTGGTTGGTACTGCGTCGCTCCTGCGCCTAGGACCTGAGCATCTCTGACAGAAGCACAAGCCCACGTATATTCAGGCGCCTGAGTGGTGTAGCCAACCCCCATCATCGTTATGGAAGAGATCGCCAAGGTTTTGCAGGACCTGCAAAGCGAACTAGCGGCGTCCAGACAGGACTATGCCACATTGTCAGCGCAGGTACGAAGTCTGGCCGCGCAAACAGCACCATTGCCGGGTCACGCACCAGTACAGGTGCAAGTCACCCCAGAGCCTCTGATTCCTCTGGCTCCACCCGAACGTTATGCAGGAGACCCGCAGAAATTCTCTACCTTTATTACGCAATGCCGCCTCCATTTCCTTACGAAATCGGCAGCGTTCCGATCCAATCAGTCTAGGACTGCTTTCGTTATCTCCTATCTCACAGGAGATGCAGCAGCATGGGCAAATCCCTTAGTCCAAAAAGACAATACTATCCTTTATGATTGGGACGAGTTTCTCAGTGAATTTGAGAAAATATTTAATCGCAGGGCTGCTACCCTGTGTAAGGATCGGGAATTGCTGACATTGAGGCAGGGAAATAAGGAACTAGTGACATATGTCACTCAGTTCAATCGGTTGATAGCCGAAGCCGAATGGCCACGCGAAAAATGCATGTCCCTATTTTATCAGGGATTGAGGGATGATTTGAAAGATCTTATTGCCCAAGTTGACCCCCAACCCCGAGAATGCTCGGATATGATTGATCTGGCTATGCGATTGGATCATCGTCAAGCGGAGCGACGGGGGGATAGGAGGAAAGGAGAGTCACGTCCAGCAGCAAGGTTTGACCAATTTAAAGGGGCACGAGGGTCAATGGACAAGTCCGATGGAGACGAGCCGATGCAAATTGGGTCGGTTCGTGGTCCCCTATCAAAGGAAGAAAAAGAACGAAGGAGAAAGGATGGTGTATGCATGTACTGTGGGTAGTCCGGACACTTTGTTCGTGAATGCCCCACAAAGCCCAAGACTCAGGGAAACGCCTCGGCTCGTCGGTAGTGGGGGTCACCCTGTTGAGCCTGACTGATTGCAGGGCCCCGATAGAAGGTAGTCCCAATTTTGCCCCACACATTTCGGTAAGGGGGTGTCTTGGTTTTCAGGGTATATCAAAAGAGGTCACCATGTTGATTGACTCGGGGGCAACGGGTAATTTTATAGATATCCAGTTTGCGGCCAGGTTGGGTATCCCTATCCAGCAAAAGGCAAAACCTGAGCCCGTACGCGTGGTAGATGGTACACCTCTATGCTCGGGACCCATCACACATAACACTCGTTTAGTGACCCTGAATTGTGGTATTGGGCATTGGGAATACATTACCTTCGACTTAATTGCTGCCCCGCAGTTCGGCCTTATCTTAGGGTTACCTTGGTTGAGAAAACATGATCCTCTGGTTTGTTGGACCTCCGGTTTGATAAAGTTTAGCTCTCCTTATTGTCGGGAGCATTGTAAACAGCCGGTGGCTGCGGCCTGTCAACTCGCAGGCATTACCGATGTTCAACCCGAAGCGCGCTTAGAAGAACTACCCACAGAGTATTCGGACTTTGTGGACGTCTTCAATAAGAAAGCCGCTGAAACTCTGCCCACACATCGGCCATTCGATTGCCGGATCGATTTAGAGCCAGGGGCAACGTTACCGTGCAGCCGCATATACGCCTTGACCGAGGCTGAAAACAAACACCTTCAGGAGTATATTACAGCCAACTTGCAAAATGGCTTTATTAGACACTCTAATTCCCCAGTGTCTTCTCCCTTGTTCTTCGTACCGAAGAAGTCCGGAGAACTCAGGACTTGCATAGATTACCGCGGGGTGAATCGGATAACCATCAAAAACCGTTACCCGCTTCCGCTCATCCCCGTCCTTCTAGATCAGGTTAGGGATGCGGTTATCTATACTAAGCTGGATCTTCGTGGGGCTTACCATCTTGTGCGGGTGCGCAAAGGTGACGAGTGGAAAACCGCCTTCCGAACAAAATTCGGATTGTACGAATATCAGGTTATGCCATTTGGTCTCTGTAACGCACCTGCTGCCTTCCAGCATTTCCTAGATGAGGTTCTTCGGGAATATTTGGACGTATGTGCCGTCGTGTACATCGATGACATCCTCATTTATTCCCATAGCCTAGAAGATCACGTTCAGCATGTACGCGCTGTTTTACAAAAGTTAAGGGAAAACCATTTATATGCCAAACTCGAGAAATGTGAGTTCCACCGTACTACCGTGGAATTCTTGGGGTACTACCTTACTCCGACAGGCGTACAAATGGATGCAAAAAAGGTGAAGGCCATTCTAGATTGGCCCCCGCCAGCCAATGTCAAAGACATACAATCCTTTTTAGGATTTGCAAACTTCTACAGACGGTTCGTCCAGAATTTCTCTGAGCTGGTTACTCCAATCACGAGACTTCTTCGCAAGGGCTGCCCGTTTATTTGGGACGCCTTGGCTGAGCAGGGATTTCAACGGCTCAAGAAGGCCTTTACCGATGCACCGGTATTGAAACATCCGGACTTGTCCCAGCCATTTGTGGTGGAAACGGACGCTTCCAGCCATGCGCTGGGAGCTGTTCTGTCCCAACGTGATCCTCAGACGGGGCTCTTACACCCAGTAGCCTATTATTCAAGAAAGCTGCTCCCAGCAGAAGTCAACTACATCATTGCAGACAGGGAACTATTGGCCATAAAGGCAGCCTTTGGCGAATGGCGGCACTACTTGATGGGGGCACGTCACACAGTGACGGTTATTACCGACCATCGCAATCTTCAGTTTATTAGGACTGCCAAGACCTTGAGTCCACGTCAATTGCGTTGGGCCCAGTATTTCGCAGAATTTGATTTTATAATCACATACAGACCTGGAACGAACAATCGTAAAGCTGACGTTTTGTCCCGCTATCCATATAAGGTCTCTGAGGAAGTAAAAATCGTGTCTCAGCCAATAGTCCCTCCAGTGCAAATACTGGGTTTAGCTACCAACATCTTTGAGAGCATCCAAAAGGAACTTTCCGTGCATGATCTCCACCAATGGTGCAAGCAGGACCCTCAGCACACCATTTTGGATGGACTCCCATATCATGGGCAATCATTGTACTTGCCTACACCCCAGCTACAAAAACAGGCGATGTCATGGTGCCACGATTCCTCCCTAGCGGGTCATCCCGGTAAGGCAAAGACTTTAGAATTGGTGGGGAGACATTTTTGGTGGCCAAAGTGGCGGCTTGATGTCCAGCAATACGTACGACAGTGTGCAATATGTGCTCGGAACAAAGCCGATCACCAGAAACCAGCAGGCCTCCTACGTCCCCTGCCAACACCAACTACTCCTTGGCATACAGTTACCATGGATCTAATAGTTGAATTTCCACAAGTGCAGGGCTTTACCTCCATACTGGTGGTAGTGGATGCCTTTTCTAAAATGGCTCATTTTATCCCCTGCAAAGGGGTTCCAACAGCTAAAGAAATCGCCGAACTATTCCTGCAAAACGTGGTTCGGCTTCATGGCCTTCCATGCCGTATAATCACAGATAGGGGTCCACAGTTCACCTCCAGGTTCTGGCGCGAATTTTGTAACATCATTGTTATGGAAATCCGGTTATCCTCGGGATATCATCCCGAGACGGACGGCCAAACCGAACGTGTGAACCAGGGGCTTGAGCAGTTCCTGCGTTGCTTAGCCGCAGGACGGGAGACAACATGGGTTCAACATACTTGGCTAGCAGAAATGGCATATAATAATGCTGTTCATTCTTCCACAAAACGATCCCCGTTCTTCTGTTTGTATGGAAGACATCCACGGATTTTACCTTCATCCGTCCCAACAGCAGAAACGGCACTGCCTACGATAGCAGGACAACGGATCGGAATAGAGCAGGTTTGGAAGGAGGTGCAGGATAATCTCATAAAAGCCAAAAAAGTGTACAAAACTTATGCCGATAAACATCGACGTGCTAGCCCTGTATATCATAAAAACGATTTGGTATGGTTGTCCACTCGTAACTTACGATTAGAGGGACCAAAAAAGTTACAACCTCGCTATCTAGGCCCATTTAGCATTGAGAAAGTAATCAACCCAGTAGCGGTACGACTGGCCCTGCCCTCTCAGATGAAAATCCATCCGACTTTCCATACGTCACTGTTGAAACCAGCCCCGCCTGGGATACGCACTCAAAAAGCACCCCCGGTACTTGTACAGGGGGAGCCGGAATATGAAGTCCGAGCAATTCTGAACTCTAAAAAAAGGAATGGCCAAGTCTATTATTTAATCGACTGGGTTGGGTACGGGCCAGAAGACCGCTCCTGGGAACCCTCACACCATGTACATGCCCCACGATTGCTGCGCACTTTTCACAAAAACTGCCCTGAAAAACCTGGGGGACCTGCCTTCCGTGGGAGGGGGAGTGCTGTCAGGGGTAAGACTGGCCTTGGGCCCAGTACTGTTGGGACTGTGGGGCCTGGGACCATGAAGAAACCCGGATCCAAAGGGTTTCCGTACTTTAAAGGGCTGTTGTGCCCTTTCTGCAGACAGATCCAGCTTTCTGCCCGCCGGAACTACAATTCCCAGCAGGCTTCGCGGGCCCGCGAGCCAATGGGAAGCCGCGCTGGGTGTGGCACGCGACGAATGCGCATGCGCAAGCCCCGAGGCACGGGGCTTGTGCTCGAGACGCCGAGGAGAGAGGACGTGAGCCCAGCAGCTCCCCGGAATCCATACGCGAGGGGCCAAGAGCCACAGGAACCACGATCCGGCCCCTCGCACACACAAGATAAGTGCCGCTCACCCCAGGGAGAGTCAGGGATCCTAGGGGAAGCGCAGGGGGCATATCCCGACCCCTTCCAGAGCCCCTGCGGATCACGCAAAAGCTAAGTGGGCGGATTCACGGAAAAGTCGTGTTTGTTAATGTGCATGGTTTCGAGTGCATTCATCTCTTGGGAAAAGCGCCGGAAGGGCGCGTGAGATTGAAGCACTAGCTTGGGGAACCCGGTCTGAGGAAAGACCGCGTTCTGACACCCGGTCTGAGGGAAGACCGTGTTTTTGGGCAAAAGATAAGCCACGTGCGGCAGCGCACCCTAAAGTTCCTGGATTGTTTATTCCAAAAGCTGAACGCGTGTTGAGAGAGTTTGCATGAAAGTGTGAGATCAGCAGAACGTTTGACAAACGCTAATGCTTGTCCTTTGTTTTCTTTTAGTTTGAACCCGATGCAAACCTGAATCTTGGACTGCAAGGACGTGGCACTGGACTTGACAGTCTTGCAGGACTGGACGTTAAGGACTAAAGCAAAGCTAAGTGTGCTCGTACATGAGACTGTGTTCATGAAACTGTAAAGGGCTAATGTCAACAATTGTTTGTTGCTACCTTGGTATGTTGTTATAAGGCTCGAAAGAGCACCTTCAGGTTGGTTCAAGGGGTCTGGTGAGGGTGGCAGCACCTTTACATGTAGAGGTGTTACGGCAACTCCATCAGCCAGTTTGAGGAAAGTGTGCAGGCATCGTTTACCCTAAAATCCCCAGTCCTATCCATAACTTCTTCCCAACCCTCTATCCGGTAATCCTAAAATCCCTTTACCTATCCAACCATCGAGACCCTAACCCTCCTTCCCCGCTCTGGTTGAGGAGGCCTGTGTTAAGCTCTGTCTTGCAGGCACTGAAACCATTGAGGGGGTGGTTGGTACTGCGTCGCTCCTGCGCCTAGGACCTGAGCATCTCTGACAAAGCCATAGGCCACAAAATATGGAAGAAGAGATGCAGAATCTACAGCGCGAAGCACAGAGCCAGTGTTTGCAGCCAAGGACAAGGGCGGGTGGAAAATTCCTGATTTCCAAGGCAATGAGCCACCTGCGAAATACAGAATAAAATCCTCAATTATTGCAGACCGAAAGACTCTGTTTCGTGGTCCTCGTCCGTGTGATTCAGCCGAGCCGAACAATGTCCTTTTACTCATGGTGGGAAGAGGAGCTTTTCCCAGCGTTGCAGACAAGATGGACACATGTGTTGTCCATGGAACATTGCAACCTGCAGGCACTCTCCCAAGCTAAGTGGCTATATCAGTGGCAACAATGGGGACACAGAGTATTTCCCATTACCTTGAAAAGATACATTGAGCGCTGTGAACAGAACAGGGTCACAAGCCTGGGGAGATCCGCTCCATCCAATCCAGATGCTCCAACCCGGGGGTGGTGTAAAATGTTGCAGGGGCCAATGGTCATCATGCGACCCTGAAACTAAATAATAGATAGTTTTTGGGGAAGTCTCAAGCAAACCCACCTGACATGGGAAGACCAACGGATTAAACCTCATAGGGGATTTCCATAGGAGATTCTACCCGAGCTACCCAATGGATATGGCCCTTACATATTTGGGATGGGTTGGTGGTTGTGACATGACTAAGAAACAAAACCAAGTGACACAGGCTCAGGAGCTGTGATTACCAGAGATTTAGTTGTTTCCTGTATGATCCCTGTCTTTTGGAGAATAAAGACAGTTTATATGCCCCATGGCTGAGTTCTCCGTTATTGCCGGAGGAAGGGGTCGGATGGGCCCCAAATACTCTGCTAATGTGTGACAGTATTGGTACAAACACCCCCCCCCCCGTCCTCTGATCTACTGTTACGTTACTTTAAGTCACTTGCTTTAAGGACTAGTAATTTCAAAGGATAAATCATGCATGATAGTTTTAGCATGTCATGAGCACATTCCCTCTTCCTGTGTGTACTTCCAGGTTTGCTAGTTATATGACCTACAACCGCTGGCATTAAAAATAAGTGTTAAGCAGCAGCGAGTATTCATGGGCATAATTTATATCAATATTAATTATTTAGTTAAGCATCCAATCAGTTGGCAGCTGCATCTTGATTGAAAACAGCACACACTTTAAGACAGTTTTCTAAAAGGGAGTCTTTTAGACCTAACTTTCATGCAGAATCCATTCTTACATTTTGAAAGACATCAAGAGGCCAAATTCTTAAACCTTTGGTACAAATCCTGAGATTCACTCGCATATCTCATTACATGCGCATATCAAGGGCATTTCTTCATATTTAAAAGTGTCTCCCGAAGTCACAAATGGGATGCGCTTTTAAGTTTTCAGAAATGCGGGTCATTGCCCTCCCCCTGTTTAGAACAGGTGCAGGGAGAGACGCAAATCATGACATGGTAATTACTGACCTTGTCATGCATTTGTCTTTAAATGTGACAGCCGTGTTTTAAGTCTTGGCTGTCACACATAACAGCCAATCCTCCAAATGTTTTTTTTTTTCAAGTGTTTCACAGAGTTGGCCCTTTAAAGAAAGGCTTCACACACTTATTAAATTCAACCAATTTAAATAGCATATGCATCGTACCATATGTCGTGGTGCATCACTTAAATTTCTAAAAAGTATTTGCAAAACGCCCCAGTCCCCATCCACCATTTTGCGATTATCGAATCTGCCGCTTGATCGAACTAGGATCACGTGCCCTGGTGGCACTACATCAGTATTTGTACTATTTAATTCTGACCTACAAGAATTATAGTTTGTGGCATAATACTCATACTAACAGCACTGTTTCCTACACCGCAGTTAGTATGTTCAATTCTGCCCCCAGGGGCATCTAATTAATATATTATGCCATTTGTAAGGGCTATTAATCCCAATATGTCACTACTGACGTCCTTTCCAAACTCAAGATGCTTGATTAGCTTCACTGTGTTTTATTTTAAGCATATTGTGAATTTAACTTCAATTGTTAATATAAAACCCATTTTATTCTCTTGCTTCACAGTTGTTTTTTTTTATTTCATTCATCAAAAATCAATTCTGCTATTCAGGGGTTCATGTATAAACTGGAATACACCCACAAAGAAGCACAATCAAGGTATGCCAAGAAGAAATGGGAGCGGTGACTGATACCAAGAACACCAAGAACAAAGTTTCCCCATATCCAGAACCAAGCAGATGGAAGACGTTTCCACATGGTGTAGCTGCCATAGTTGCCAAGTGATGCCAGGTTTGGAGGAAAATATCTGTTGCCTCGAAAACTCACGCTGCATGTCTTTTCTGATGATTATCCTCTGCCACTATGCACAACTCTGCAAAATGACTTGAGGGCAGCATGCCTTAGATATTTCTTTTTAGAATACTAATGATGCTTATGCACTAACTTTTTGGCACTGGCCGTCCACATATTCCTAGCAATGAGTGAGTACCCTGTCTATCCATTTTCCACAATAAACACATTGCAATTGGTTCAAACTTAGAGTACAATCCCGATGTCCAACAATCTCAAGTGTTTTCTCTATTTTGTGGAGTATATTTATTTATTTTTTGTTACCGTCAACCAATTATTGTTCTCATGTAACTTATTTTTACAGTGTACAAGGTTTGTGCTCAAGTGCAAAATTCAATTGTCTGTCCAATTTATTCCTTCCTGTGCTTTCCACCTAATATGTATATGGCCTCATATTTGTATTGCATATTTTATACCCATATTTACACATATGTATTGTTGACCCCTGTTTTTCAGTAGTTGTATGTTTCCACTGGTCCAGCAAAGTATACATTTAAAAAATAAATAAATAGATAAAGGTTTTGTTTTTCTTCAGTTGACAGACCTATTTCTATTTATTCAACAGATGGAACAACCTCATAGCCTACCAATTCTCTACGTGGTGGATACATGGAAGACTGGAGGTCAGAGTCCACAGTGCCCTACGTATATGTGCAGTAAGAGACATAAGGGAGGAGGATCCTAGTCTGGCCAGTGTATACAATTAATTATTTTTTCACACTAAAAACATTTGATAAAAACCTTCAAAAATGTATCTATTATAGCTTCAATGATAGTCATGTTATGTTTTCAAAGTAATTATGGTTCCCCCATGTTACCAATACTCCATGGTGCTGTTTGTTATTCATCGATATTAAAGAATGATCCTTTAAATGCTAAACCATTGCACACTAATATATGTTCCATAATAAAGAAAAAACACAGCTATCTTATGTAAGATACTATAGCGTGTGGTTCAATGGGTTGTTTACAATTTCTAACGATCAACTTTCAGAGAGTATGTGACAAGTGTCCAAATTGGAGCATAAAATGTATCTGTGTTCAAGGACTAACATCTACCGTACACACCTTCTCTAGTGGTTCTCAATATACGAATTTCAAAACTTACAGTTCGGTCAGTGATCTAGATTAGAAAAATGTAGTTTAACGCACATAAATGAAAAGGCATTCAAAGTAATTAATAGATGCTGATGTTCACATATTGTATCATTTCAAAGATGCTTTATGTGCATGGCATCTACATAAATGCCATTACATGACTTCTCAAATGTAAAGTAAGTCATACTCTGTAGAGCCTTTTCTCCCCTGTGCTTCTCCCCGGGGCCAGAAAGAAAAAAACGAGGGGGTATTCTTTTGAGGAACTGTTGGAAATGTTGATGTCAAAACCTATTGTGCAGATATGTGCAGGCACTCAGTATTATGTTCCTTACTTCCCCTATCCTTCCTAGGGTGTTGCTTAGCTGAATCTCTTAAAATCCATACATCGTGAGGGGCCCAACCTCTGAAAGACTACAATGCGTTGTGTTGTCAAATGATATATAGACAATCACATTAAAAGAACTATTCTTTGAGCATAGAGCAACCGTGTTGTCTATCAAGGGCAGATGCATGACTGACTTCCTTTTAAGACCACCTACTCATGTATACTGTATGAAGGAGGGGGAACATCCCCATGGTCCTGGTAGATATGAGAAGGGAAATCATTGACCAGTCAATATACAACACAAAGAAATAAAGATGTATATGTTATTGACCAAATGGCCACAACAGACACAGTGGCTACATCAAGAACTTTGAACCATGTCCATGTGCATGAACATGTCATTAGTCCTGGTGGCCACCAAAGACATTTTCTAAGATACCATTTTAACACCCTCCCCAAATCAAAATACTAGGCTTGCTTCATCAAACATCTGACAAGGCTTGTATGCACTGTCTCTGGTGGGTTCGAGACAGGTTGTCTCTCCACAGTCATTTTACAACACAAAATAATTAAAGTTCTACATCAAGAACTTAGATGACTGGCCTGTGAATAAACACCTGGCACTGGTCTTCGGTATCCAGTGATGTTACCGAAAAAGAATTAACTAATGAAATTTTACCAAAATAAACACCCAACAATAAATATATAGGCAATGAGGGTAAGGGTTAAAAGGTGTGGGGGTGGTTTGGGGGGTTATAAGTGTAGGTAAACGGTGTGTTTGGGGGGACCCCCCAATTTAAATAAAAAAATGATATATTTTTTTCAGTAAAATTTCAATCCGTGGCATTTGGTTTGGTAAAATCACATAGAACCCTGGTCCTCCTGGCCAGCAGAGGCATTTCTCCTGACATCATTTTGATACCCTCCTCAAAATTCAAAGACAAGGCTCAATTTAGCAAACATCTGACAAGTTGTGTGTGCCACTGGCTCTGGGGTGTGCCAGAAGGCAATTGCTTCCACAGTGAAATTACAAGACAAGGGATTAATATTCTATATATTATTTTTAAAATGGCCACCGCAGATGTGGTGCCTACATAGGAACTTTGAAGACTGTCCTGCAAACAAAAACATGTCACTGGTCCTTCTGGCCACCTGAGACATTTCTCTGGACATTATTTTGCCACCACAATGTCACCCCGCTTGTACGATTTGACATGGCATGTTGCTATTAGATGTAACTGTATTTCCGGCCCCCAGCAGACATAATACAATAGATTCAACTGGAGGTCTTTCCTGTATCCCCCTATTTTAACAATACTCTCCCTTATTCTAGGATATAAAGTTGACTTCTAATCCCAAATAAGACAACTTCTCTCTTTTAGACTCTTAAAAAGATCTTCATCAAGGACTTTGTATTCTGTTCTGAATACCCCCTTCCATCGTGGACATACAGGTATTTTAAGTCTTTGTCAATGTTGTGTTGATATTCCCACTTGCAAATTTTGTCAGGTGTATTTGTTCACTGTCTATTACCCTATAGTGTTTACAAATTTCAGATTTTTGATATGTCGCCATGTTATTCTTTTTTACTTTAGCTGTGTAACAAATAGATTGTTTCCACGATTCGGCATCCACTTTATAATCAATTTATTGTAATGGTTTGTCCTAGTTATAGTCTTGCGAAGACACCTGGTGCAGTGCTACACATTTTCACAAAAGACTTGACAATGATTGCTCAATTGTTGATTTCCACATTCCTCAGTTGACAGCTATCCCAATTAAGTTTTCTATGTGTGCAGCAAGCATTTTTCCTCTGACATTTATGAGTCTGCAGAAGTTACAAACAAGCGTTGCACCAAACTGATTCACAAGTGGCTGCCTAATGCTGTCCCCACTAACTTTCAGCATGTACCTAGAGATGTTTGTATAAAGGTGAACAACGCTTTTGAATGCATTATTCTTTCCCCATTGCTATAATATTCTACAACAGGAATCTACAACACTTCTACTTTGCTGAATGTCTTTTTATATTTCTTACAGAATGCATGTGATGCAGTCAAAAATAATGTTTATCTTTATTGAAAACCTTATGTTCTATGCATTCATTCTCATCAGTGAATGGATGTGTCCCATATGACAAAAGCCTTTATCAATATTAGAGATGTATGGTAACCCATCTAAGTATCAACATCCGTACATTTGATGATGTTTTATTTTGGTCTGTTTGCTATCGGAGGCAGAGCACATGGAATGCATTTCAAGTACTTTGGAGGAAATGACAGACACGTCAATGTATACACAGATAATCCGACATGTCTTGAAGTGTGAGAGGAGCTGCTCGTTTGTTCTATCTGTATGTCTGTAATATACTGTTGTCATATGGAATGATATGATGTGGCATTTATATCGCGCCTATACACAAGTGTTTCAAAGCGCGACATTTACTCAGTGACAATCAGCTATATCTAGTAGTTTACCTGAAACCGCAGACAGGTAACTTTTTTCTCACTGACATATTGTTTACTTCTCTATCATTCTGTATCATTATGTTTGTTGCCACTTGAGCAATAATCTTAAATGTTAAATCAGTAACACAGATATTCTATGTCCAATGCAATATTCAAAGCTGTTATATGTATTTTATCAATCAATCATTCAATTATGTTTATTTCAAAATACAATTAAATCCATGAAAACAACAATACAATACATACAAAATATCAAATATTCAGTTGATTAAAATGGTGTCCTATCCAACATATTGTATAACAATCTCAATTAATAAAAAGAAGGCTCCATCACTATAAAAGGCTAAAAAAAGAAAAGCGATCAGTTTTAGGCAGCAGCTACATGATTTCTCTTATACAATGCCTGTCTTAAATAAGATAGCATACATCATCTGACTCAAGTAGAAACTGCCCATAATACAAACAGTAAGGCTGGGCCGCATTGTCTAAACCCCATTTTATAAAGGATCAGCCTCAGGCTCTTTGCTTAAATATCTGCATAAACCGAGCATGAAAACATAAAATGCAATTCATTTTAAGCTTAAACAAAACGAGCACAACTTCTCAGAAGGATTATGTGACCATACTGTGGTAATAGCCCTAAGCAGTTAAATTGAGCTGTTGTAATGATATTTAATTTCCGAAAAGTAGTTAGCCCATACCAACTAATCTTTTATTTGACCCGTAAGAAATTGTTACATGATTCTGATTAAACAGGCTTTGTTAATTCATTAGATTCTCGGATATCGTTAATATAAGAGGGAATGTGCGCCTTTCATTTTGTTATTGTATTCGTATGTAAATTAGCAGGAGAAGAAAAAGGCATTTGATGCATTCACTTTTGCCAAGCAAGATTTAACATGGCTTAGCCACAGGATTGCATCAACCCCTTTTTTTGGTCATCATAACTTGCAAAATTGTGTGCGATAATTTCGCTTTTGGATTACACCATAGGCAGAGCTAATGGTAGATCACTTGTAGAATCAGGTAGTCCATCAAATACTCAAGCCCCTATTCTGGTTGAACTCATAAGTTCGAGGCCGACTGTGGCAGACCAGGTATATCTATAATGAAAGCGTTTTCTGCCACTTGTAGGTCAGTAATATTAGAGCACTCCCTAATGAAGATCCATACTCGGCAACAGAGACTGCCTTGCTTTTGTACACTGGTAACGCAAGGGTAAGTGGCTGAGATTTGAACATTCTCCTGGACCAATCTACCCCATCTAAAGCTTGGCTTAAATCAGGTCATTTGCTTACAAATGTGACACTTTCCTGTGAAGTCTGTTGAGGATCGAATACCTTGGAAATTAAATTCTTGAACCTGTGGTATTACTTTATTGTCACTAAACATAGCAGGAAACGTCATTCTTATTTTACCAAGATGGCAAACTATAACAGCAGATTTTGCTGCATTGACTTGTAAATCTATATATTTCATGTACTCGATGTAGGCCATGATCAGATACTGTAGTGCATGATGAGTATGGGGAACACGCTCTGTGTCATTGGCATAAGCTAATAGAAGTTTGTAGGACTTATTTTGGGGGATCGGCTCCTCATTCAATCAAGCATTCTTGCAACCCGTTTATATAAATGAAAAAGAGCAATGGGCCAATATACAACCCTGCTGGACACCTGGTAAAACCTTAAAATATTCAGTACAATAACCGCCATCCCTGCACCTCACACATGCCATGGCATTATGACGCATACTAATCAACAAATTGACTAATTCAGAGGGACAACCCAATGACCGGAGCATTGACCAAAGCTTTGTTAGATTCGCTTCATCAAAGACCATTCCCAGGTCCATAAAAGCCACATATATTGTTTTGTGTTTCAAGTACAATGAGTTGGCAATGCTCATGCACAAATGTAATGCTTGCTCACTCGTGCCAACCCCTGCTTTAACTCCCGGTTGGATGTTAGAAAGGATGTGTTTGGTCTGAATCCAGTGCCCCAGTGGTGCTAGAAGAGCTCTAGTAAATATTTTTAAAACAGAGTTTAGGGAGACCACTAGGGGGCGCATATAAGATGGCCACGTGAAAGACAAGCTCCCTGTGTGAATTCTGTAAGAGGATCTTTGTTACCCCACGCATGCCATATTTTGCTTCCTCTGTGGTGGCAGCCCTCTTCCTTTGGCCCAGGCATCTTTTCCTGGAGACAAGCATTGCACGGTGTTGAGAAAGTGAGACCTGCTGAAGACCGTATTTGGGAACTCTTTGTAGCTGTTTGGTCTAGAGAAGGCCCAGTGTGGGCCTTCTGCAGTGACCCGGACTCCCCGTAGTGATGCCGCAGTGGATCAAAGGCAGCTTACCCGCCACCCTGCAGTCACTGTAGGGAGGTTTTCCGGTGGCCATGCAGGGCTCTGCTGGGGCTCCAACCTTGGAGGGTAGCCGTGGGAAGAGCACCATGTGCCATATATGGAATGGCCCTGGTGGAGGATGGTAGCCTCTCTGGGCCACCCTGCTCGGTCCCACCTGCCCTGAGAAGGGGCCTGCTGCATAGGGGGCTGGTCCTGAGACACAAGCCCTGTTTTTTCTGGGAGGACACCCCTTTTTGCCCTGCTACTGATTCTATGGGTATAGGTGGGTGTGGGGCAGTCTGCTGGCCACTAAGTGGGTCCAAAGGTCAGGACTTGTCATGGGAGACATGATCTCAGAAAGGAGGCCCGAGATGAAGACTAAGATCTTGACCGCTGCGTGGGAACATTGACCAATCTCCATAATTGTTTGGTGGTATCAGCCTCTGGAAAGGCCTCCCTCCCAGCACAGAGATAACTCCTTGTGGGTAACCTTTGGGATTTGGTAAGGCTGTGCCCCTGATATCTGAGTTCTACGGACACACTATCTCTTAATATGCAGGAACGCAGCAAGAAGGGTACCTGGAAGCCCTTCAGTTGGATATCCACAGTGTCCTATCTGAGATAAAAGACATTTGGGCTGAGGTACAGTCGTCCATGCTAGCACTCAAAGAATTAATGGAGAAGCTGGAAGATAGACTCAAGGAATTTGAGAGCAACCAGCTCTCCAACGAGGTCCTCGAGACTCAGATGGGCATGCAGATTAGGAAATCAGAGGTCAGAGAGAAAGAGGTTTAACATAAGATTGATGTGGAAAACTAAGAGCGAAGGAAAACATCAGACTTTGAGGTCTCCCTCTGGCCGACGGCTAAACGACAAAAGACCTGTAGATAAAAGTGTGGGACAGGTTTAAGGCCCTGCTGAATGCTGAGGAATCAATAACTTTTATGTTTGACAGAATACATCATGGTGCAGCTGCTGGTGAAGGGCAAAGGTCAGTTGTGGTTAAATGCTATTCTTTTAGAAATAAAGAGGACGTCCTGCGCAAGCTGCGGGCAGTGTCATCCTTTGACTGGGAAGCTTTGGATCATAGATGCAAGTGCAAACAACTGACATACTGGTTTCAGTCTGAATGGATTAGGTTTCGCTCGAGGTATCCCTTTGCACTATCATTCGAAGTGAGGGGAACCAGTATGATATCAAGGATAGAGATCTGGTGGAACAGTTTTTGCAAGAACTACTAGGGTCCCAGAGTAAATCTATTATCAAAGCACAGCTACAGATGTGAGAGAAGCTCAAAAAGGCCTTTGCACAGCCCGCAGCCTTGGAAATTCAGGAAGAGAAACCTTCCATCGTCAAAGTCAATGGGGTGACCCTCCCAAAAGAGATGGATAGTATGTAATGCTGGCGACATTCCGAGGTTTGCCTTCTGACGGAGAATTGCATATGCTTGTAGAAGCGTGTATGGGGCTATAATGAAGATTGCCAAAGCGCAATAGTGCAGGAAGTGTTGATTCTATTAAAGACACAGAGGCGAGCATTATGCTTCATCTTCTTTGTTACTGCCAAACACAGCAATTCAAATGTAACCATTTTTCTTTTTTCTTTAAACAACTTTTCAGAAAACATCTGAGTGAAAACAGACTTCCTATTAAGTCCAACTACAAATCCCATGAGGCTCTCTTCTACCAGTAGTCCCTGCCTCAGTCTCGCCCTCCAATGAGAGCCCTCCTGCTGGTATAAGACACTCTTGCCCTCAGGTGCCTTCCCCTTCTTTTTGATGCTCAACTTCATTTAACTTGATGTAGAAACTAGGCCGCTGCTGACAAACTCGCTGCCTGCCTTTTCCTCATACTCTCCAGCTCTTTCTTGCCTTCATTCTTATTCTCGAGAATTTTTCTGCTCTTCCCCTTAAGTAAAAGAAATATAACACATTAGGGAGGGGAATTTGCTGAACTCATAATCTCTGTGTCTGAAAGCAAAAAGTTAGATTTACACATCTTACATTAAATCATTAGCGAAATTCCCTCAGGGAGGGATAATGCTTGCCTCCATGTCTTTAATAGAATCAAGACTTCCTGCGCTAAGCGCTTTGGCAATCTTCATTCTATGACAAGACCGGAGGCGAGCATTATGCTTGTTCAAAGCTCTGAACCACAGCCATTGCAATGTTTTCTACGCGCTTCAAATAGAACGTTCTGAAAACTGAGTCACTAGACAAATCTGCTGCCCTCAGAATCTCCTGCAACGGAACTCCGGCTGCAAAAGCTCCTGAAGCCATAGATCCCCTAGCCGAGTGTGTTCCGAAGACAGAAATGTCTATGCCCGCTTGTTCCATAACCTCTTTCACCCATCTAGCTATAGTAGCTGATGCTACAGCTTTAAATGGCTTCCTATGCGCTATTAACAATTGCGTTACGCCATGTGGTCTCAACTCTGCAGTCTCTGCCTCGTAACATTTGATGCATTTGGCAACTATTATTAGGGAAATAAGGATAAGATATAACTTTCAAATTAGTCTTAGTAAGCTGTGCAATGTTAAAGGCTATCCCCTCGGGATAAAAGATCTTTCTATCAGTCTCTAGAGCCTTCACATCAGATACTCTTCTACAAGAAACCAGACAGAGAAGGGTAGCTAGCTTCCCGGATAGCTGCCTTCTGGACAGCAACTCGTTTCTTGGCCACTGCTCAAATAGGTGTAACACTTTGTTGACATCCCACAATACTGAGTACCTAGGCCCCGGGGGCTTCGTCATCTTGACACCCTTTATCAGCCGAACCACCGCTGGGTGTTCTCCAACTGGTTGTCCATCTACTAGGTCGTGTCCCGCTGATATGGCTGATCTATATACCCCACTGTCCTGAAAGATTTCCCGGTAGTCGAAAGGGAGGCTAGGAAATTCAATACGTACTCTATAGGGGCTGAAAAGGGAGAAACACTCCTCCCACTGCACCATAGCTCCCAGGCTTGCCACACGGAATTATAGCTCCGTATTGTAGACGGTGCCCATGATACTTTGTTAAGCTCTGAAGCTTCTCCTGAAAGACCTGGCAGGCACCATTTGCGCCTGAAACTCTGCACGCTATTAAGTTGAGGCTATTGACTAGAATCAGGGGATGAGGCATGCCTTTCAGATCCACTAGGAGATCTGTTCTGTGGGCTATCCTCTGTGGGAAATCCGTGGAAAGTTCCATCAGAACTGGAAACCAGGCTTGCGACCTCCAATCTGATGTCACTAAAACTAGCTCTGCTTTGACCCTGCGGACCTTTGCTAGTGCCCTCGCCAGCATCGCGAAGGGGGAGAAACGCATAATGGATGTGACCCTTCCAGTTGTGAAGGAAAGCATCCGTCCCGGCCGCTCCCGGATCCAACCTCCAGCTGAAATACCTGGGGGGTTGCAAGTTTAGTCTTGATGCAAACAGATCTGAATCAAACGGTCCCCATTTCAGCTGTAGCTTCTCGAAGACCGATCTGTGCAACATCCAGTTGCTCGAATCTGTCAGGTACCGGGAGTTCCAGTCTGCTACTTCGTTCCTCATTCCCAGAAGATATTCCGCTTTGACTTCTATCTCCCTCTCTAGGCAAAAGTGCCAGAAGTCCTTTGCTATTTCTGCTAACATCTTGGACTTTGTCCCCCCTAGTTTGTTGATATATCGAACTGCCAATATATTGTCCATTCTGAGGAGAACAGAACATTTTGCTCTCCCCTTGGAGAAAGCCTGAATCGCGAAGGAACCCGCTAGCAGTTCTAGGCAATTGATATGTAATTCTAGATCCACTTGCGACCACTTTCCTCCTGTCTCCACTAGGCCACATCTTGCTCCCCAGCCTGATCTGCTGGCATCTGACTAATAATCTCCAGTATCTCTCCGAAAATGGAGCTCCCGTTCCAGGCTTCCATGTTGCTGAGCCACCATTGGATCTCTGTTCTGCTCTCCTGGTCTAGCGTCACTAACTGGTGATATCTCCACCCTTTGCGTAGGTATCGGATCTTGAGTCTCTGAAGAGCTCTGTAATGAAGGGGCCCTGGGAAAATCGCCTGGATCGATGCCGCTAGCAAGCCAACTATCCTGGCTAGATTCCGAAGCGATATAACCGTCTTCTTCAGCGTCGCTTTCAAATCTCTTTTTATAGATCTGATCTTTGTCATACGTAGCTCTAAGGTGGCCTTTCCTGTGTCTATCATAAAACCTAGGAATTCTATTCCTTGACAGGGAGACAAAGCTGACTTTTTCGTGATTTATCAGGAATCCTAAATCCAATATCAGCGTCATGGCCCATTGGACTTGCTGAAGCAGTCTCTGTTTGTCCTCGGCCATAAACAGAATATCGTCCAGATATATGATCATTCGCAGCCCTTCATCTCTTAACGCCGCTGCTAGGGGTCTCATCAGCTTGGTGAAGACCCACGGGGCGGAGGCGAGACCAAACGGAAGCGTCTTGAACTGCCATGTCTGCTCCCTCCAAATAAATTGTAGGAAGTGCCAATACTGTGGTGCTATTATCTTTTTCTTTTATGTGCCTCTGAGGAGAAAGGAGCGCAAGCGTTCTGGGGAGAGCTGCGCGGCCGTTAAATGCCCCTTTAGTGATAGAAATGGGCTCTGTTTAGACTGCTGCACATGCGTGCGCATGCGCAGGATCTGCCTTAAGGCGACGCCACAGCCATCTTCAACGACCGGACGCGTAATACACCGAACTGGAGGGGAAACGGACCCAAATGCCAGCGATAACGCTCACGGGCTGCTTCCACTCCAGTGAGCAAAAAGAGTACTCCTGATTCGCTACGCGCGCGACACGTGTATGAAGGTAAAGCAAATTCCCCAAACTGTATAGTCTATGCGCTCCTTGCCGCCAACAAACGCTGCGCTTCGCAGTAAATGATGAACTCTGGCAGAAAGTTGCTAATTACATATATAACCCCTGCTCTGAATGAATATCATAAAACCAAACCACTTAACTGTCCGGCAGATATAAAGAAGAGGAAGGCACCTGAGGGCAAGAGTGTCTTATACCAGCAGGAGGGCTCTCATTGGAGGGCGAGACTGAGGCAGGGACTACTTGTAGCAGAGAGCCTAATGGGATTTGTAGTTGGACTTAATAGGAAGTCTGTTTTCACTCAGATGTTTTCTATAAAGTTGATTAAAGAAAAAATAAATAAGAAAGATTTTTTTAAAAAAAATGGTTACATTTGAATTGCTGTGTTTGGCAGCAATAAAGAAGATGAAGCATAATGCTCACCTCCGGTCTTGTCGTAGAATGGAGTTTTTGTGCTTTTATAATTGGGAGCATCCTCGATTAAGAGCACTGCCGGCTGAAAATCGAGAGGGAACATACAAAAAGTGCCCACAGTCTGTAGGACACTTGCATCCGGTGCACACCTATAGCGGCTAAATACCCGTCAAAGCTTCAATTTCTAGGTGCAGATTCTTAGATCTACGACCCCCTCACTGGGTAATCTAACTTTTATTAGCAATGACATGCTGAACTGAAGAGCAGAGCAATGCTTGTTTTCCAGACATGGAAACAGACTACTTATCCTAAAGTTCATCCATAAACTTGAATACCAGAGTCCTGCACGTTATTTTTGGGGACCTTTACTGGACTAACAGTGACAAGGGTTCCAGCCCTTTTTCTCACAGAGTCAGCCCGGGTGGGGCACCAGTCAAATCTTCTAATATACACTACCCTAGACCCCCAAGTGATTCTATCAGAATAGGAAGGATACTTATGACCTAAAAGAAGATTGATTGCTTGCAAGGAAAGGGTATGTCCCCAAAACGCGTAGAGCTTATGAAAATTGAATCATGCAAATTGTAGTTTGTGTATTTTTTGTACAAAATTACTTTGTTATGTTTTATATGCCTTATTGCACAACAAAACTAGTAAATAAATGAATCTATGTTTTTGCAAAGTTATGATGTGAATATGTGCTTTTTATACCCAAAGTAAGATAGATCTCTGAAGATAAATCTTAACCATTGCTAATGAAATTTAGATTCTTTGCAGGAGGGGTCATTGATCTAAGAATTTCCACTTAGAAATTGAAGCTTTGACTAGTATTCAGCCGCTATAGGTGTTCAGGGGACGCGAATGTCGCACAGACTGTGGGCACTTTTTGAATATTCATTGTATGTTCAATCTAGTGCCATGGTTGATTTTCTCCCTTGCACCTTTTACATTATTTTGAAAAGATGATTTACTTGAGGTGTGCTCCCCACCACTTTTGGTTTTTGGATATCAGGAGGGGCGAGCATAGTAAGCATTTAGAGTATCCATTTTTTATTTTCCCCTGCATTATTCCTATACTAGAATTGACTTGCCTTTACTTCCCATGGAATGTCTTGGGTTTGTGACGTCCGTTCTGTTGGAAATAATAGCAGGTTAGACCACGATATGGTGCTCATAGTTATAACTGGGGGCGATAGACAGACGTTTCACTTCCAGTATTGCTGTAACAATTCCTTGTTAAAAAATATTTTTTTTAGGGAATTTATGGAAAAAGAGATTGAGTGTTTCTTTGCAGCAAATGACACAGGGGAATTCCACAGGAAGCAGGTTTGCAAAGCAGCTATGTCATCGTTGAGGCAACTCTTTATTTCAAAAGGGGCCATGAAGAGAAGAGAAAGGAGTTTGGTGGAATGCAATTTGAAAGAGGATATTGAGGGTCTTAGAGCCATATTGACACGGCCATCTAGATGCGAGGGAGATTTTGATGTCCATAAGGGAGAAAAAAACAGGAAATGCACTCCCTCACATTAGGGATGGTTTATAGGAGCATGAAATACACCAAGCAAAGATATTTTGAGAAAGGGGACAGGGTTGGCATTATGTTGGTAAATAGACTGCAGACAGTGAGAAAGGACAGGCAGATCTATCAGATTGTTGATGAAGGGGCGACACATGAGTGGGTCATCTGATGGGTTTCTTCAGCATTTTGCAGCATTCTACGAAAACCTGTATAGTAGCGGTGCCCAGGTGCTAGAGGCTGAAGTTAAGGATTATCTGAAGAGTCTGATACCCCTTCATTGAGCCCTGCTGATCCTAAAACTCTTTAGGCCAATATCTCGGTGTGGGAGGTTAAGAAAGCAATCCTACATATGAAACCAGGTAAGGTGCCAGGGGAGAATTGCTTTACTTTTGTTATTTGTGGTTCTTCTTGTTCCAGGCTTGCCTAAGGTTTTAATGACATTAGGGAGGTAGGGGATATGCCCCTCTCATTTCAGGGCGCTCTCATTATAATTATTCAAAAAGACCCAATGCTTGCCGTATAACCCCACATTGCTATTTAATGTGGATGCAAAGATTTCCACATGGGTCCTTGCATCAAGACTGGATGTTGTCTTCCCCAAGCTGGTCCAGGCTGACCAAGCTGGTTTCATTCATAATAGGCAATCTGATGATCTGCGGAAACCCATGGATCTCCTTGCTTCCCGAAGGTTTTGTTTGGAAGGGGCCATAGTACTATCTATCTATGCTGAAAAGGCTTTGACAGGGTTGACTGGTCATTCTTGAAGGCAGGACAGAGGAGGTTTGGTATAGGTAATACGTTTATGAGGTTGGAGGAAGCGCTGTATTTAACCCCCTCTATGAAGGTGCTAGTTAACAGTGAGGTATCAAGGGCCTTCACTTTGCAGAGGGCTCCAGACAAGGATGCTCTCTGGTGCCGCTGCTATTTACTTTAGGGATGGAGCCATGGGCTGCGAGTGTGCTGGATGATGGGGGTTGTGATCCAGGAAAACACCTTAAATTGAGATGTTCACAGATGGCGGCTTTGTTATATGTTACTTGCCTAAGGTACTCACTCCAACCTCTCTTACAGGGATTGCAGAACTATGTCAGGCTATCAGGGTTCAAGATACATTGGATAAATCAGCAGTTTTCATGGTTCGATTATTGAATGGGGTTGACTTAGACAATATTGGTGGCCTGCATTTTGTAGTGGAAAAGATGGGATTTCGATATCTATGCGTGTCTATACAGAAAATGTTGGGTGGCATATTCTGAGGCAATTATTTTGCTCCTATGGGACAAGATATTTAGGGATCTAGGTAGATGGGGAAAATTATTCTGTCATGGAGGGCCAGAATGAATTGTATAAGAATTGTGCTTCTCCACACATTTCTGTTCTTGTTTCAGATGATACCAGCAGTGGTGCCCACTGACTTTCTCCTGAGGGTTCAAGTTGCAGTTACTCTGGAAGGGGTTGATGCATAGGATCATAATCTGATAAGCTTATACTACCTAGAGAGGCGGGTAGAGTCAGGTTTCCTGACTTGAGGAGGTATTATACAGCAGCTCGACTTTGGGTAGCGGTGGATCATCTTCGCCCTCTTACACCTAACCAGTGGGTGGATATTGACAATGCTCTCTTGGCCCAGGTGTGTTTAAGAGAGTGGTTGTGGGCTCTGCCTACAAAAATCCCAAAACGTGCTAGGGAACATCTGGGTTTGGCATTGTTGTGGTGTCTCTGGAGGGAAGGGAGTCATATGCAATGGCTCGAGACATGGCACTCTCCTTTGAGCTGCACTGCCATTATGGGATATCATCAATGAGCCCTAGGGATTTCAACTGTGGTATGAGTTGGGTCTGGGTAAGGTGGGAAAGATGTGGGGAAAGGGGCAATTTCTATCCTTGGGGCAGTGGCAGGAGTACCTTAAAAGTTGGTAACATCTCAGTGTTCCACTATTTACAGCTGAAAGGCATGCTTGCCGACCCAAAGTGGGGTGATAGATTGTGGAGGGAACTGAGTCCCTTTGAGACGATCCTGATCCAGAAGAAGGGATCTAATTGTTTGGTGGCCAGCCTGTATAAATCATTATTGCTGGTTGAACTGCCTAGTGAGAGCAGGGCTAGAACGAGTTGTGGAAAAGTTCTTGGTAGGGATATTACAGAAAAACTGTCATCCGTTATGTACCAGAAGGTGTCGTTAGTTAATTAAATTATTGCATAGATGGCATTACCCTCTGACTAATTTGGCAAGGAGGTACCTCAGTACAAATCCGAGCCTCTGGAAACGTGGTTCAAGGTGGGGGGTGCAGAAATGCAGAAATATTGGGAGGATGTTTTCTCTAGGATAAGAGAGGTTGACGGATCTCCAGGACTAACTGCCCACTGTTGGCAAAATTAGCGGTGGAGGAAGAGAGTGATGACAACCAGAATCTGAACATGTCCCACAGTCTCTTGGTAGCAGCTATGAGTTCAAGAATGGAGTGTCCTTTGAGGGTGAGATATTACCTTACACAAACAAACAAACAAACAAACAAACAAACAAACAAACATACACTTGTTGGGTGAATCTAAGGATAGCATATATGTGTGGTGGATCCCTTTCTTCGAAAAATATGCAAGATAGAGTTGTTTGTGTGTTGATGCCTGTTGATGCAGACTTTGTTTATAAGTGTACTGAACAATTGGCTTGTGTGGGGAGAGTGGTGTGTTAGGATGGAAGGGTGGGGGGAGAATGGTGGGGAACAAGTATTAATATTGGGATGGGCTTTGACCCACTGTGTTAGTTTGTTTTATTTGAAAACCTCATTGTTTTTGGTTTAAAAATTTTAACCAACTTTAACTTCGAATGAAAAGCAGAGTCTAGCAGTGAGATGGGTCTATATGATGCGAGAGAACTTCTATGGCCCTTTTTCAATATTGCATATATAATTGCTGACCAAGATTGTTATATGGACTTAGACTTGCTTATGGTGTTAAAACAGAGGGTCAGAACAGGTGCTCACAGATCAATGTGTGCCCGGAAGAAGGTCAGCAGGTATGCCGTCTGGCCGTGGGCAATGGTTAGGCTTCTTTTTTAGAATGTCAGCTACCACTTCCTTAGTTGAGAATACGAGTGTTGTATCTGAATCCTGCAAAATCGGTGTTGTTGATATTTTACCAAAGACAGGTGAAATTACCTTTTTGTTCTCATCCGTCATCATACCATATAGGGAAATTAAATGAATGAGCCAGTCATTGTCTGAAACAAAAGTTGATGAATTAGTCCCATTTTGGTTACAAAACGTTGCCAGAAGACACCATTTCCCAGAATTTCTTGGTCATTTTTTTCAGCTGCTATTTTGACTAGCACCTCCCAGGTAATCCTATCCAGGTCCCTTTTCCAAGGAACAATCATTTTTTTTTTAGTATTCCCATGCAACAATTATTTCAGCTTTGGTCGATCTTGAGTTCTTTAAAAAGGTGAGTAGTCTGCGTTGGGCATTACTGCACTCGTTGTTGAACCAACCCTGCATGATAGGTTTCTGCATTGTATTACATGTGAACTGAAATGCCTTTGAGATGTTAAGAATTAAATCATTGAAGTAGAAAAGAAGCTGAGTGCTATTTGTCTCCTCACTCAAAATGTGATTATTTGATTGTAAATTAGTAGAAACTATATTTTGTTGTAGCTTAACCCTGTCAGATGATTTCCACTTTAGGTTCCGTGTTGTGAGATTGGAGATCACCTGCTCTAATTGCACATAGCTGTTACAAGGTCATTTACTATCAGCGGATTTGAAGTTCAGAACAGCTGGGTGGTGATCACTCAATTACACACGGGAAAGGTGGTCTGACCATTCGGAATCTGCCTTTCCCGGGCGCAATGTTGCCTTCACTGCCCGGGGCGGTGAAAAAATAAAAGTAACAAAAAAATGCCAGCCGTTAAAATAGAAACAGGACTAGGTCCCTTTTCTGATGACCGTGGGCATTTTTGAACATTTTTTCAATGGCCACCGTCAATCGAAAAGGGACCTAGTCCCGCTTCCATTTTGATGGTGGCAGTCATTTTTTTTTGTCATTTCTTTTTCTCCGACAGCAGCGGTTCTCTCGCCGAGCGCCTCTCCTGTCGGATAAAAAAAAAGAAAACTGTCTGCACCCCAGGAAATCCCTAGGAGCGGATATCTTTCACGCATTGCCGCTGGGGGCATATGACATTTAATTGCCCACAGCTCGAGCTGAGGTTCTCGCTTCACTCAGGCCTACAAAGCTTGGGCTGGCAGGCCATTAAACGCCATGTCCATGGTGTGAAATCTATATTACCTCCTCTACCACAAAAACATCCTATCCTTGCGCAATGACCAATACATCACAGGAAAGTAAAAGTAGTCAATCAAAGTGTTACCCTGCATCCCCTAAACGTATATTTCCCTGCATTATTGCCATGAGTGCGGCCATTGTCCATTCTAAGTCCAGATTCATGAAGCCATGCACACATTTTGAATCCATTGGCACAGATTATTGGGTTTTGCATGTAGGGGTCTGAAATGTCATTCAAATCATCTCCCATGCCATCAACAAGTTCAGAAGGCTGGCAATCGCCAATTATCTGGTTAAAATCCACACTGATAATAACAATATAATTTTCCTTTTGAAATTGTGATATTAGGGAAACTAAGATAAATTAAACATTTGATAAACAACTTGTTGCACATGATTTCTGAGGGTTATTGTAAAAAAAAGAAATTGCATAATTACCAAAACAAACTGGTTTTCAATACCCAATTTTGCAACTTTTACAAAATTCTGTGGGGGCATTAGTGTGACCATCATACATAATGCCATATATCTGAAATGTCTGCCCGTGGCCAGTTTTTGGGCTTTAATTAGGTTAGTGACATTTCCATCCAAAATAAGGCCCTTCATTAACTAAGTATCCTGCAGAAGAATTATCTCAAATTGTTTCAGGAAAATTAATAGTGCCAGGGTTAGCCCGTTTTCTCTGTGCCCCTGAAATGTTCCATGACTTCACAGAGATTAGGTTAAGGTTGTAAGATGAGGTGTCTGTGTACACTGACCTATGCACACCCATCACTGGCAAGATATCACGTTCTGCCATCACAATGTCAGAAAGAGAGCCATTACCCCTGGTAAGAGAGAAGGTTTGATTATTGAGTCAATCAATTTCCTACAATGTGGCTAATGCTTCATATTGATTATTTTTCAGGAATCCAGGAGAGACCTTTGTCCACTCTGGTGTGTGGTATTCTTTGTTATCACATTTTGATAATTCCCGCCATAGGTTTGAATAATATTAGTTTGCGGCCCTACATGAGTCTGAGGGTGGGATGAAAGTCGATGGTCATTGGATTGATGCGAATGTGAAGAGATAAATTCAATGCATTTGTGAACTACCAGGTACTACTTTTCTACTCAGACTAGATTTTAGAATAAATTTGGCTAATATGTGGTTAGAAAAAGTATCCACTATAGAGTCTCCTTGGAGGGTGTTTTTGTACTCCCTACTGAAGCCGTCCTTCTGGCCATTAATATTTCCCATATTTTAATCATAGCACAAACTATGTTGGTATTAATCCACTGGGAATTTTATTGATTAATGAAACAGTGTTTCATTATAATTTTGGGGCAGTGGCGCCACCTCCACAATAATCACCACCAGGCGTGATGCTGCAGGTGCTAAATTCAAAGTCGTGGACAGTAATAGGGATGGTCTACAGGGAGGATTACAGCTCTTTGATTCATATGCTACAGGACCATGTGGAGCTAGCTCTACTGAGCAATCTCCTAATAATCTAGCAGCCCGTTGTTTTAATCGGTCTCCCACATGCATGTTTTGCTGCTCTCCAGATGTGAGTGTAATGTAGGGTCAATGTGAGTCAGGAGTCCTGCTGATACAGTTGCTTTTGCAGGGGTATCAGTAATTCATTTTTAAAAGATCTGATAAAATCATCAATAGTGATGAGAGAATTTTAGAAAGTTTGTTTAAAAATTAGACAAATATTCCATAATTTATTGTGTTTTCCCTGAGAGTTCTGGTAAAACAATACTAGATTCTTTCATAAAAGATTCGAAAGACCTAGTTGAGGTCACAATCGGATTCAGAAGCATAATAAGTGCCAATCCCATGGTAGTGCCCTTAAGAAGGTCTGTGGGTATTTTGCCCAGCAACACAGAATGATTCAATGGTAATGGCATGTTATTAGGACTAATGTTTAAATTGTAAGGGCCATTCAATTTTTCCTTAGGTGTTTCACCAGGAAGTGTCCTACCCTCTATCAGACAGCGGTCTAAACTGGTGTAATTATTTGAGAAAGGGGGACCGGTCGAGGTCATAACAAAATGCTCGTTTACCAGGTTCTTCGGGCACACCACTGGACTCATCACTCTATTAGTAGGAATAAACCCTCGTGTCAGACCCAACTAAAATCGAGCATCTGTAAAGAATGTGATATATGTAATAGTGTCACACACACTACTTATACGTTATCATGAAGAACCACCTCAAATATCATGTAGTTAAATCAAAATCTATCTCATTATGAAAGCAAAACAGCCATTTACATCAATTAGTATAGTATACATATTGCATAATCTTACCATACAATACACTCAGTTAAAAGTCAGCCATGACAGTCATAATGTACTTAGGAGTTAGTTAGTGTGCAAAAAGACATAGGGGCTGATTCATGTAATTATTTGCTCCGAAAAACAGGGATTTGTGTGTCATTCTGCCCGCAAATTCCCCTTTGTTAAACAGGGATTTGCGGGCAGAATGGCTCACAAATCCCTGTTTTTCGGTGCAAATAATTCCATGAATCAGCCCCTTATTGTTAAATGTCATCTTAGATTTACAATGTCTCATTGATTAAGACCACCTTAATGATCACTCAGTCATAGATGTGATTGTCAATGATCTCATCTACACATAATCCATCTGCCTTAGACCCATCACATGAATCTTACGGAGGTGGCAGTAATCACAAGTCTATACTCAATGAAAAGAAATATCATCAAATCTATATCTATCAAATGTCTACATGCTGTTTTTCAGCCTGTATGGAAGGGTACACAACACCCAATGTGTTCCTATTGAATTGTTCTGTGTATGGCCTTCATCAGGACTACAAGCACTCATTAGAAACTCAGTCACATGGTTCCCTTTCTCTGTGATGTATGATCCTTAATTTGTAAAACATGAATGTGTACTCTTAGTGTACATCTTTAACTGATATATTTGAATCAAAACTGATGTATTTGAATCAAAACCACATGCATCTCCGCATGTATATACATACATGAATATCTACATAGTCCACATGTATCTCATTACTGACCTTTGTTATTCAAACATTATGTGGGTCTCGTATTCTGACTTACAGTCTCACTGATCAAAGGGCAAATTCTCCATCGTTAAATTCCTGCAGTTACATATAAATCGATAACAAGTCAACATGGTTCAATACTTCAACATTGTCATTTGCTCCTAATATGTCTATCATGCCTGGTGCTGCCTATCTACTCCCTGTCTACCCAAGTTTACAACTCTATCAGTGACGATTTACCAAATACACTACAAGTCAGTGGACGAATAAACATCAATACCAACCGCTTCCAAGTTGCGCATGTCGCATAATCATATTTTCGAACAATTTATGCATCCTAATTACAGATACTACAATACATTTACTTGTGCCATAGGTCTCAATCCATGGTAGTTAACAACTGTACCGGAGTATCAAGGTACCACCTTGAAAAATGCGCATTGCCTGCTTGCTCTCTTTAAAGCACAAGTATATTGCCGCAAATTGCCAGCTATATGTGAAGAGTGGAGTGTAGCTAAATCCCACAGTTTTTCACAGTTTAGATCCACGTACTCTAATCCATGACTCATTGTCCTCATCTGCGGCTTCCCTAAATAGATTTCATTACGCTGTGACTTTCCTTAAATCTGATTAGTGCAGCACTAATGTGTTGCCGTCCCTTCCTGGTGCCATCTTTTAATCACTAACTGGGGCGATGAGACAATTGACACCCTATTGAACACAAACCCAACTACATGAAATGAACCCTACATATTATGCTGAATGGTGTGAGGTTAGATCAATTAATATAAGCATGCTCATTTCTCATCTTGCATGTGCACATTGCTGGATCTAACCTATCTCCTTCTATTCAACAATACAATGTCACAAGTAAAATCATACTCCCCCTTGAGACTTTCTCACGGTGGTTACATGTCTTATCCATCTTTGTTCTGTTTTCCTCAGTTGCAGATCTATAGCAATATAGATATGTAACAATACCAGTAACTTGGGCTGGGGTGATATTAGACTGGAGAGACTTTGATTAATTGATGAATGCCAGCTGAGTGAGTGCTGTAAAAATCAACTCTGAGAACCCAGTTCACCAGGCAAGGTGTTAAAAGGCGGGCTATTACATTCCAGTCCAAAATGTAGTCAAGCCACGAACATCACTGGGGACTCAGTGGCAAAGCCCACAGTTGTCCCCAGAGACCCTGTCAAACAGTTATAAAACAAAAAGGAAAAAAGTGTGGCACCGTGAGCTGCAGATCCAAACTGCAGTTTACATACAATGGTGGGTTGTAGATTGTTGTAAATTGTAGTAGTTGGCCATTCAGAGCAAGGGTCCCATGTAAGGTAGCTGTGTGCCAGTTCTGGTGACAGTTAAGAGCGGGAGCAGATAAAGGTACCTTAAGTACTATGTGGAGATACATTAGTACCTGGCAAAGGGGGTGTGCAGCCTCCCAGCCAATGAGGAGGCTTGGAACGGGGTCCTTACTACACAGGGAAAGACCCCACTCCGAGCCGCCTCAGAGTGGGAGACCTCCATCTTGCCTCACTGGAAATCAGGCAAGTGCACTCCCCAACCCCCCAGGCCCCTTCTCTCCACAGTTCATATTCCAACCCCGCCCCCTCCCCACTTACCCTGTGCTGCATTGTCCCTCCAAAAGGTTCACCAATACTGATTCTATAGCTAAACAACATATATCATGTGCCTTATGATCAAATAGTGTAAAGTGTTCCACCAGTGGTTTACTCCGCATATTATTATGCATGCAGGACCTATGTTGCAGACCCTTTGCCAAACGTCTCTCATTGTTTTGTCTATGTAAAGCAAATGACACAGGCACTGGATGCAATACATCACATTTCTGCTTTTACAGTTGGAACAACTGCCTACATTCCCACGATAGGGCAATCACATCAATCTTGTTTAGATTCCTTGTCAGTGAACATACCGAGCAGTTTCCACCTTTGAAGTGATCCACTAATGGGGATGTCCCACACAATGCATGATTGTAAGACTCCTCACTTTTACTTGTTTGATACATATGTACAAGCGATTGTCTCAGATTTGTAGAATGCTTCAATGTGAAAGAGGGTATTTTGGGGCTAAACCCTGGTTCTTGTAAGATGTGCCAATTTTGTATGATGATTTTATGCAGGGGACTATTGATCGGACTGGTTGTGGTGACACAAGTAATTCCATCAGCTTTGTTCCTCCCCTGTATAGTAAGAGAAGTCTCTCAGTATGTATGTATGTATTCTGTGCTCTCTTCTTCACCCTCTTTATAGTTCTTGAGGGATAACCGCTCATTAGAAGTAATTTCCATAAATCACTCGAATGTGTTTCAAACACCTTTTTATCTGTACAATTCTGTCTAATCCTTAAAAAATGTATTGTAATGCATAATGCTTTCAGATGAAAATGTTAAAATGCAGCAGAGAATTCTTCTCTGTCGTTTTACGATATAACAAGGTCTTTAGACCCCCAACTCTTCTTGATTCTCAAAAAACGTAAGAAGGGATTCATATTGTTATTCTGGTCAGTCTTCAGAGGTTTGGGTGACAGCTGGTGTTTGGATTTAGTGATTATATTACTGATGTAGGTGTTTAATGCCATTTCAGAGTTCAAGTTGACTCCAATCTTTTTGCTTAGGTGCTCATACAAAACTCAAACCTTTGATGAGTGAAGGCCTTGATTAGAAAAGATGTTGATGGTATCGTTTTGTTCATTGAACAGGAGCATGGTTATGCTGATATTAGATTGTAGAGAACCACTTGCCAGCCAAGATGAATCTGTGATGGATGCACATGAACTTAACTGCTCCCTTTTTTAGTACCTTTGAAATCTGTCAAGCTCGTTCTGGCTGTGATTGGTAAGTGGAGTCGTCTGGTTTATGTGTAAATTGTCTTTGTGGTAGGAATCCCTGGAGGGGGGTGGCCTAAAACAAGTGAGTATGTGTTTAGTTTGTTGGTGCTGGAGTTGTAGGGGTCCTCTCTTTGTACCATGGTTAAATGTCTGAGTGTTGGAGCACCCCAGAATCCCTTGATTTATTTATTTATTTGTGCATTTGTAAGGCACTTATAAGGCAAGCCATTGTGTTTCAAAGCACCCACAGGGCAAAGGGATGGAACATGGGACAAAGGCAGTAAAATACAATAATGAACAGGATAGAGGTGGTCCTAGTAGGCCTTGGGAACATTTGGATTGTGCAAGTGCAGAGATAGATTATTATTATTATTATTATTATTATTATTATTATTATTATTATTATTATTATTATTATTAGTGAGGGTCTGGGAGAAGGGGTAAGTGCTGAGGAGATTATCTGGGTGGGGGTGAAGTGCCATGGTGTGAGTTGCTGGGTAACAGTAAGTGCTAGGAAGGGGTCGCATAAAAAAGAATGGTCCTCTGCTGATACAAAGTGCAGTCCTGTGAGGGGACACAGACCAGTGGGTGCCCAAGGCTAAGTGCTAGGAGCAGAAGGGGCCGCAGGTGGTTGGTAGGACACCCATGACCCAAAAGGACACATAAGGGCCAAGGCCACCAATCCCAGCGACTGAGGGGTTTGGCATTGGAAGGGGAGGGGGAATTAGGAGGTGAAGAGTAAAGTCTTAAGACACTTCCGGAATGTGAGGAGATCTGGCATATGATGCAGATGGAGGGGGAGACCATTCCAAAGGAGGGAGCCAGACATGGAAAGAGATTAGAAAAGCGTTTGACACACAGAGAGTTGGAACCAGAAGAACGTAAGGACCTGGTGATGGCAGATTGTAGATAGCCTTATGGATGCTGCATAGGGATTTTAATTTGATCCTTGCAGCAACCGGGAGTGAATGGAGAGATTTCAGGGCTGGAGAGATATGGTCCCTGTGCTTGAGGATAAATCTTGCAGCCCTATTCTGGATAAGCTGGAGGGGGTGGAGGGAGAAAGAGGGTAGATTAAGGAAGAAGCTGCTGCAGTAATCCAGCCTAGAGAGTACCAGGGCCCCAGAGAAAGTGAGCTTTTGGGTAAAGTTGAGGAAAGGAAGGATGTCTCTGAGGAGGTGGAGTTGGAAATGGGCCTTCTTGGCAAGGTCCATGATCTGAGGGAGGAAGGAAAGAGAGGAGTCGAAGATGACTCATAGGTTGTTGGCTTCAGTAGAAGTAGGTGGGGAAGCATCCATGGAGGGTGGCCAGAGAGAATGGAGGAAGGTGGGAGCAGGAATCTTGATAGGAAGGATCTCAGTTTTGCTGCCGTTGAGGAACAGATTGTTAGAAGCACACTAGGACTGGATAGCACTGAGGCAGTCAGGAATGGTAGAGGAAGTACCAAGAGGGTCAGAGGGAAATTTCAAGAAGAGTTTGGTGTCATCTGCATAACACTTGAATTGGGGGAGAAAGTAGAAATAAGGTGGGCAAGTGGGGTGAGATAGATGTTAAAGAGCCAGGGTGAGAGGTTGGAGCCCCGTGGGATGCCACAGGTAGAGATAGAGGTGGGAGAGGAGAAAGAGCCAAGGATCCCCTCGGAGGGACGGTAGATGAGAAGGAGGTCAGCCAGTCCAGTGCTTGTTCTGAGATACCAAGGGTATCATGGAGTCTTTTTATGAGGATGGAGTGGTTGATTGTGTCAAATGCAGAGGAGAGATCGAGCAGAATGAGAACAGTAGGAGAATTGGAGCAATTAATCACAGGTGTTCATGATAGCAGTTTCCATGCCTATGGATGCTTGGAATGCAGATTGATGGTTGTTTAGGCAACATACCTGCTTAGTATGATGAGTCATTTTTGGGAGGACCACTTTTTCCAGGTGTTTCCCAAGGAAGGGGGTGATAGAGATGAGGTGATATTTGGCCGGCAGAAAGGGTCTGAAGAATGACTTTTTAGAAGGGGGTGCACAAAAGAGTGCTTCAGGGAACACAGTGGTACCTGCTTGGAAGGGATCCTCATAGAGCAGACAACCCTAGAGGCCTCATCTGATGTCATAGGGGAGAAGAAAGAGAGGATGGCAGATGGAGGATGGGAGGCTAAGGGTGGCGGGGGATGCAAGGTAAGGGAAAGGATAGAGGAGAGAGTGCTTAGAATATCCTGAGTTTTAGCAGTGAAGTGGGTGGTCAGTGCGGTGCAGAGGGCCTGAGAGGGAAGAGGAGTGGTGGAAACTGCGGAGGAAATGGCTAGTTCCTTGCAGATTTTAAAGAGTTTGGTCGTGTTGTTGGAGGTACCAGAGATTCGAGCCTGGATGTGGGCTCTCTTCTTGGAGTGAATAGAGGGACGATATTGCCTTTGGAGAAGGCAAAAGGCCCGTTTTTCAGAGGGTGAGCTTTAGGTCTGCCACTTCCACTCTGCAGCTCTGCGTTTGCGCTTTAGGGCTTCAAGATCAGAGTCGTTCCCGGTGTGCCGCTTGGAGGCATGTTTCATGTGAATCCTCATGACGTGGGCAAGGTTATAGAGAGTGTTAGTGATGGCAAGGTGGAGTTTTCTAAGTATCAGAGGTAGAGTCTGCAATGTGAGGGGAAGGAGGTATGAAGGTAGATGCAAAGGCAGCAGCTGACACTCGTTACATTGGGCAAATGTCCGAGAACAAGGCTGGCAGGGCTGGGGAAGGTGAGGTCAGGGATGAGAGGACCCAAGGGAGAGGATAGGAGCGAGTGGTCTGACCAGGAGAGGGGGGTGGCGAGGGTGGGGAAACAGAAGATCAGTGTAGATGAAGGCATCGAGAGTGGGTCCAGCGGAGTGGGTAGGACCAGAGGGGAGAATGGAGAGGGAGAGCGATGTGCAGAAGTCACGGAAATGAGTAGTAGCCATGATTGTGGAGTCAAGGTGGATGTTGAAATCACCAAATAGAAGGAGTTCAGAGGTAGATGACAATAGCGAGGAGGAGAAATCTACACATTCATAAAGGAAAAGAGAGATGGAGCCAGGTGGTCGATAGATAGTGGCAATGGTCAAGGACAAGGTAGGAGAGATTACCCGATTGCAGACCAGGCTCTCGAAAGAGGAGTATATTGCATGGGTATGAGGGAAGAAGGGACCGATTCAGGGAAGATCAGGGCAACCCCACTGCCATGGCGGTTGGGGCAAGGCTTAGATATGATCTTGTGGCTGTCAGGGAGAAGGGAGTCAAAAGCAGTGACTGACCTGGCATTGAACCATGTATCAGTGAGGACAAGGATGTCGAGGTCTAGGTTTTCAAGGAGGAGGCTGGTGTGAGCAGAGTGTTTTATTGCATAGCGGCCATTTAGCGTAAAGCATAAAGGTTTTCCGGTGAGGGGTAAAGAGGCCTGGTACACCACACGGAGGGGGAGGGAGCACAGAGGGAGAGGAAGAAGAAGAAGGAGTAGCAGATGCAGGAAGGAAGTTGATGAGGGAGCTACTTTGAAATGTCTTTGATAAAAATAGGTAATTGTGGGATAAGGGCCAAAAAAGGGTGTTGTTGGGATTGGGTAGAGGTAGCAGTGCAGGAGAAGGGGGCAATAGGGGAGACCCACATATTAAAACAAATCAATGGGACATTTTGAAATAATCACTTTGAAGTAATTACTGACGGGAGAGGAAACTATGCTGTGGAAGAGGGATTTACAGTCCCCAGGGAATAGGGGAAGCAAGTGTTACTAAGCCCTGAAGAACTGATAGTCAAGGCTCAATCAGGTGCAGAATTTGTTGTGGTAAGGAGCTCTTCACTCCTATTCTGCGTTGTACTGCATGACTCTATAGGGAAAATGTGATCTGCCCATAGTAGCTATTGCGCATGGAAAACAGGCAGGGGGATTTTGGGGCATTGATTGTTGTATTTCCTCCTCCAGCCACCCCATATTGCTGTAATTATGTTTTTGCTTTTAGGCTATATGCCTTTGTCTAGAAGTGAGCATTCTTCCTCAGGACAGTAGCCACACAAGGTGTTGACCCTTTTTTCATTCCATGGCTAGTAAGGGGAAAGGGATGCCAGTTCCATTACCTGGAGCAAAAAGAAAAAGTTAAGTGTAGAAGAGAAAGAGGTAATCCCTCATGTAAAGTATCTTCTTTTATCATGTCAAGTACACTCAGATGACATGGGTTGGAGCAGTCCAAACCTTTATTTTGTTGCTGTACTCAAAGTCCTCAGAGGAGCCTAAGCATGAGGATGAGGAGAAAGAGTCAAAGCTGCTCAGGGAGGAAAAGGAGGATGCGATCTGCAGTGAGACCAACATTGTAGCCCTCTATGTTTGTCTCACAATTGTTCTGGAGTTCTGTCTGGAGGTACTGTGTAGACTCCTGTTATGATTGTTACTAGGTCACTTCTGTTATTTCAACTTAGTGGACATGTGAAGGAAACAGGAAATTACATTACAAATAAGCATCAGAAGGGTCAGCCAAGGGACAGGATACGTGTGGGAGTCCCTCTTCCCCAGATCCAAAAGAAGGCCTAAGATCAAGTGACCACTCAAAGCTACTTTTGCAGGGAAAGTTGGAACCTATGTGCCTAGCAATTCACAATGATGCATACACTAGCTGACTTGCATTATAAGGTGCTTAACAATGCTGTTGGTAAAATCGATAACCTGCAGGCAAGGTTTATTCCGAAGGAAGTAGAACAAGTGATGGACGGTGGGTTGACCTGCCACAGGTAACAGGCAGTCCAAGAATATTAGATTCCCAAAATCCATCTATTTATTTATTTATTTAGTTATTTATTTATTTATTGGTCACTTATTGGGTGCTTGCGCAATCAGAAAAACTGTTTCAAAGCGCCCAACTTTTTCTCAAAGCATTGTTAGGTAATTGATGGGGAATTATGTCTTCTACCATAGCTAGGTAAGTGGAAGCTCATGGCATTCCATCAACAGCTGGTTCAACAATATACGTTGAATCCAAGACCTCTCTGGGATGGCCATTTCCATGGGCCTCTATCAAGTGAGGTGGCATTCAACAGCTTGCTCGATCATAACACCTTTGCACTCATGAGAGGGCAAGAGTACCAACAGGCATATTTTAGTAGTACACCAGCAGTTCTAATGACACTAGAAGCAAGGAGGAGGGCCTTAGGTGTCAGAAAGTTAAGGAAATCTATCTAAGGGCCTGTCCATTCGAAAATGCTGTGTCTAACATTGCTTCATATTCATAGGTGAAATTTTCTGGGAATTTTGCCTAAAACACATTTTAAAGAAAACAGAGAATCAAGCGAAGCCGTCAGGCAGGAGAGAATCCAATTGGATACCAACTAGAAGTAGCTGATGGGCAAATCTCTTTAAAATATCCTTTTCCAGATTGGACTTAATGCAGAGTCCTTTTCCCAAACAGGACCAGATTACCTGATAGTGATTTCAGAGCAGAGGGATCGACCGGAGTAAGAGCTTTCCGGGCTGAGTTGGCTGAGGTCAGTCTGTGTCCCTACCGATAATGCGCCTTTGAAAGACAGACAAAGGCTCTCATTACGAGGTCAGAAGGAAAACCGGCCGGTAGAAGGCGAGCTTTCGCCGACCCCGTAACACTGTTAATGCCACCTGACATCCCGGTGCTACGCGAATATTTGAAGCTGCAGCGGTATGGTTACTTCCCATTCCCATTGAGCCCCATAGGACTCGATGGGAATGGGAAACTTGAAACACTGACCCCATTGTTAACATGCTTCCGTGAAAACCATGCCAGTAGAGGCCGGAACTCCCGGCAGGTCAGGCCTTCTGGGAGTTCCTTGCCTCTATCACCATACTTATAGTTTGGTGTTCCGGAAAGGGTGCTGGTGAATTGCTAGCTGCACCCTTATTTCAAAACTGCCAAAATCGTAACGAAGCCCAAGTGATAATCTATGATGCCAGATGATTTAGACATTTGGTGGGAAATTCATGAAATCCTCGATATCATTTAAATATATTTTAGTTGGACTGTTTATAAACTCTAGATCACTTAAAAAGGGAATAGATTTTAAGGTGTGTGTGCTTAGTGATTGATAAAGAAAACAGAAACCCTAGAAAGCATCATCATACGAGGACTTTCGCCAACAGTTTGGGATCTCTGGATGCTTTAAACACAGAATAAAAAGTCCTCTGATTGGTGTCTACCATAGCAATAAAATAATTGAAATCTATTCTTCAGGGAACACATTGAACTGGGATGTTGTGAGGTTAAACCTTGTTCCTTGAAAATAGTGAGAGAGTGCACCACTCACTCACCAGCCCAATTCACTAAATCTGCAGCACTATGCCACAGACACAAACAAATTCCATGTAGACCCACACACCAAAACAGCACCTAACCCATACCATCTAGAAGCAAACCTAACACACAGTGACAGGTTTTTCAAAATGAAGCTACCAACAGGACAGCAAGAAGCTCTGTTGTGCAATCCCTCTCCATCCCAAAAACTAACCAGCCCGAGCCCTCCTTCTATTTCAGATCCCCCTGAGCAGCTGGAGACCATGAAAAGGACACTCGTGCATGGTATAAATTTCAAAATAACATAACATCAATATCATTATTTGAAATAAATCCAGTGTTAAAGGAGAGAGAGTCATGCATTATCTGCTCCCAAGCTAGGCACCAACTATGTGTCCTAGATTATGTCTAATATTTTAGATTGAATACATTATTTCCCGTTTAACTTTTTTCTGAGAACTGCTTCATGTTTTTATTTCAGGTTGGAAGTTGGTTTAAAGTAGGCATAAATCTCTATTCTAGATTGTTTGCTTTCATTTTTGTGAAAACGTAAATGTGAACTTGTGTGCCTGCATATAGAAAAACAGTGCTCAGCTGCCAATGATAACATAAAATGGCTGAACATCTTGGGCCTCATTACAACACTGGTGGTATTTCAGTTGTAAATCCACCCAAATATCACTAAACAGATTTACTGTTCTGCCACTTTGTCCAGCGGAATTACCGCCAAATTATAACTGGTGCTAGCTGGTGTTAGTCCCAATTTACTGGAGTCCACACGACTTCATGGGGATTTTGGAGGAATTACCGCCAGCAGTAATTCTGCCAATGTTGCATTTTTTTGCTGGTAAAGCAGAGGAATTTCCTCCGTTATTCTGCTGGATCTTCATCCTCCGCCTTACCTCTAAACCCATAGTTCAGCTGTGCATTAATGCAGTGGTAATGTAGTGTTAACTGTGTTACTACTGCATTATCACCATGTTTGCCCACGTTGCTGAATTCGTAATGAGGCCCATTGGACATTCATATTTGTTTTTCGTGTATGGATATGTGTGCAAATTTGAATTACAAATATTAGTGAGACAGAATTAGGCAGGCCACTGTATATTCATTTTCATTGCAGTCTGAATGTATTTGTAATATTTTGAAGTGACAGCAGTGAGCGTTAGAGGACTACTTGCATGTCCCTGATATATTTTAAATAAAACAAAACTATTGTGATTAAAAGACCTTGGGTATGCTTGCCGGTACCGTAGTTCCCGGACCGACAGACTACGAGTTGTGCTCGTGGGTGCCTTTCTGCCCGCCATGTCTGACCTGGCAGGGACACAGGCACCAGCGAGCACAACAAGTTGGATGCACCGGCACCATTCCCTGATGGTGATTGTGCATCCGGCTTCCCCATTCCCATTGAGCGCTATGGGGCTCGAATGGGAATGGGAAGAATTTTTTCTGGTGCCCTGAAATGGGCAATTACCAGGTCCGCCTAGGTTGTAATACCCCGGTAATTGCCCATTCCAGGGCGCCGGGAAAAAAAATGACTCTGGCGGCAGCCGTGCCTGTACGACAGGCACGGCTGCCGCCAGAGTCGTAAGGAGGCCCCTTGTTTCTTCTCACAAATTGTGAGATGTGTTTCTTGTGTTGGAGAGTAATAGGTCAGTGCCATTTCACCATCATGTATGGGCAACTAAAGAGTAAATAGCAAGTCTGTACACATTTCAGTACAGTTGGGGAAGTGCTTGCTAACAAACCCATTAGAATGAACACATTACATTATTTCTGTAAGCTATGAGTATAATAAAACATTCCTCTTGTGTACCAACTGCTTTTCATACATTTGTAGAACTTGCATGAATAATTTTACTACCAACGGCATGCGCAGCAGCAAATGAAATTCAGCCTCCTCGGGAAAACACTTAACGGATCTTACATTTTTATGTTCTCAAAAATGATGAGCGTATCCATCTGAATGAAAGAGAATTTACAGGTGCGGTCCAGTGATGTTGGTGGATTTCCATCCACATTCAGAGATATGAGCATCTTGCTGAACGCCATTAGTGCTCTATCATGTGGGCCATAAATGTTAGCATCAGCTATTTTGCCTTTGAGGGTTTCCTTTACGTGTGTTGTTATGCAAAGACTGTTTTGCACAGGTTTTATTTCACTTTTTTTGTTTCAGCGTATGCAGAATGTTTTTCCTATATCATGAAACTGCTTCATAGAGGTTTATGTTTGGAAAAGGATTTTCATGCAAAACAGCACATCACCTATGCACCTATTAAAAGAGACTATTATGAAAATGAAATTTATAGTTGATCAGCAGTTTGTAAGCTGGTGCAAGTAGATCCAAGTAACATGACCTCTGCCCTAACCACCTGCAAAGCCCTTGCCATTCCTTCCCATACTCAACTGTTAGATCACAGGGCATTGAAGCATCCGAAGATAAGGTCAGATGAAGAAAAGGCCAACTCCTGTTGGACCTGGTAATGCCTGGAAAAGGCCAAGGGCCAGTTACTCTGCCCATCGCATTCCAGGTAGGCAGGTAGACATCGCCATGTGTCTCCTCTTGCCACAACCCATTCCCATTATCTTTAGGCACTTCACAGCCAAATGTTCAAATCAGCCCAGGATTGCTACCCTGATGGTCCATGTCAAAATCCCCCGTACGCCCTTGCAATGTATATTGCATCTGTTATGATGGTTAACAACTTCCCAGTGGTCACATATGGTCCTAATTTCGCTGACCCGGTAATCAACTACACCCTTTTAATTCCTGAAATGTGATTCACACCCCCACATATCTTCAACGTATTCCTACCACAAGGCTAGAGAAACCAACATATTGAACGCATAAGGAAAACATTGGGGTAGGGTGGCAATCATCCATAAGATCAGCTCGCCATAAACAGCACTCTCAGCCCACTCACACAGTTCCTTAGAATTACCCTCACGTTGGGTCCGCATCTCTAACCATGGCACATTTACATTCCAACGTATTTACAGACTATCCAATTGGGTGGCAACTTAATCAATTAGCACTCCAACCATCACTCATTGGCAAAGTTCTCCTACTTTAAAAACATCCTTCTTGGGAACTTCAACATGCCTGTGGAACCAGCACAACACCTATGTGACTCTCTATTCTCTCTACTGAACTCCATGAACCTCAAATCAACTGTTCTCTTCCCCATGCATCTGAAAGGCTGCAGGCTCAACCTCATCTTCACCTCTGCCTTGCTCCTCTAATGCTTGTACCCCATGCCCCCCAATAGGATCAACTATGCTACAATTCCCCTTCTCATATCACGTAAAAATCTGCATAACAACGACCAATCTAAATGTCCTGAGACTGCGTGTCTCTCCTTCAATAATTATCCCACGAGACACACTAGAGGCAACCTTTGCAATGTTCCCCGCTACAGAGAACGCCTCTGCACTTGTGGATGCATTGAACCAATTTGACAAGGAACTAATAGACACCCATGTGCCTCTAAAGTTTAGATGTGCCAAAGGCAAAGCGTTTACAGCCTGGTACACACCTGAGCTTTTAATATACCTTAAAATGTGGTGGCACAAAGGATGCCGCCCAGAAGATCTCTCATCCCTCAATGCCCTGTACACACAATGCAGACACATCATTTCAGAGGCTATGTGGGTTTAGAACATCTCCACTAGCCTCTAAAAGGAGGAACGCCTTATTCAAAGTAGTCAAGCAATGCACAAAGCACACACCTGCCATGAAGGGGGCAGCTTCACAAACAAAATGAAACAGAACCAAAATATTCTTCAGTAACACACTTGATGAGATCAGTGGTCTCAGATGGAGACCCTTATCAGCCCCTTTCCCCCAACTGGCACTGCAGTCCTAGATCATCTTCCTCTCTCCTAAGGATCTCTGAAATATATTTCCCTCAAATCTACTGCTCACACACCGGGCTAATCCTCAAAACACTCCTCTGTATTCTGAACACCTAGATCAGTGAAGGTGCATTCCCAGAAACATTGGCGATAGGTCTCATTTGGCTCCCTTCTCATGAAACCGAGATGACCCAACCAACTACGGCCCTATTACAAGCCTCCCAAATGCAGCACTGAGAATGCATCCATCCAAGTGGTGGATCATTCACTCTCAATAAAAGCCACAGGGGACGTGTGCCTTGAAGCCCTCTTAGATCACTCAGCTGCCTTCAACAAAGTTGACCACCTAACATTTTTCTCCCTCCTCATTGACAGGGTGGCTTCTTATAACTGTCCTGAAATGTTTTGCATCATACCTACCTGGAGGCACAGATGGCCTGATTAAAACCCAACCAGCTCCCTGTCATGTGTGTTGTGCCCTCAGGATCTATCATCTCTCCAATCATCTTCAATCTATACATAGAACACTTGGGAACTCTTTTAAATGACCCTGGCATAGCCATTTATTAGTAAACTGATTATACTCAGCTGGCCTTAAGGTCAGTCGCCTCGATGACAGTGCTCGTCTCCATGAACAACTAGGTACAATACAAACATGGATGTGAAATGCCTATCTCAAAATGAACCTCACCAAGACAGAATTCATCTGCATCGGTCACCCCACCAAACAGCAACTCATGCAACAATGGTGGCATGCCAATCTCCTGGAACGATTCTTCCCACTGCTGTCAAAATTAGCCATATCCCTGGGCTTCACCATTGATAGCAGCCTTTCCTTCCAAAAAGGTACAAATAACAAACTACTACCACCACAAAATAAAACCCTTCATCCACCAAATGACCTCCGTACGGTGGTACAAGCCCAAAATGATCTCAGAAGACAAAGTAAAGAAAAGCCCTTTTTGCACTCCTTTCAAGTCTTCCAACAACTCTGCAGCCCCACTTTACAAGCACTGGCATATTCAATGGTATTTCCATGGTATTTCTCCTACACTGGGCAACCTTCACTATCTTCCCATCCCCACCACAAACATATTCAAACCTTCATGTATCTCTTAGCACTTCAATCGATTTGAAGTGGCTATAAGATACCAGGTAGCAACCCCCTAAACTCAGAGTAAATAAAAAACAGAAGGTAGACATTTGTATTTATTTATTTTACATTGATGTTAGCGCACAAAATTCCAAGGCATCTAAGCGCTAGTTACAATAAGTGCAAGTACAAATATAAAAAGTGCATGAGCATGCAGAACGGTTACAGAATGCATAGTTTTGCTGTGCAAGCTAGCACAGCGACATCTCATGGTACCGGGGGCTACCTCAGACAAACAGAGAGTCACATGAGTTAAAGTAAGTACAAGCGAATGCAGATTGCCAAAGCCACACCTCATGGTACGGGAGGCTACATCAGACATGCAGACAGTCACAAGAGTCAATGTAAAAAAGAGTGAATGCTGACTGGCAAAGCCACACTTCATGGTACAGGGTACTACATCAGACGTACAGACAGGAAGATAGAATAAAGTAGGTGTGAGTTGCTATTTGCTAAAGTACAACGGCAGCATAGGCTGGATGCAAAGTCCACAATGATGGTTGCAGGCAGGAAAAATGCAAGTACGGCACTGGGCAGGCTGAAGAGATAAAATCGGTAGTTGCAGTTCGGTATGGTGCAGAGACGACACAGGGCAGAATAAGAAGTCAGCATCGTTGTGTGCGGGCAGGTACAAGTGCAAGGTACCGCCCGTGGCTGACAGTGGCACAGAGGTTGCACTGGCAGATATGCAAAATGATGAGCTCCATTAGGGAAGATTGATTGCACGGAGAGCCAGAATGATGGAGAGCAGACATAGAGTGAGGTGCAAACTCCACATTGGAGTTGGGTGAGGAAGGCAGGGAAGACTGAATTAGAGGCAAGTGCGGCCTGGTGCACTGAGAGCAGGATGAGGGGCATTCAGGGGCAACCAACACTGTTGCACTGGTATAGAGAAAGAGGTATTAGATCACAATGTAGAGGACCAGCGGGAAGGGGAGCAAGCCACCCTTACCGTGTGTGTACTGCTGCAGGTGAAAGTTGAGCATATCAGGCAGCTAGGCATGGGAGGAGCAAGGTTGTCGAAAGGGGCTCAAGCAGTGAGGAAGAGTATGCCGCGCCGAGCCGACGACCAGCTGACTAAGCGACCATCCCCGGACAGGCACAGACAGGCAAGAGGCCTTACCCGGCGGCCTTCCCTGGAGCAATGAACTGGCTTTGCCTGCATGCTCTGGGAGATACGGGTTAGCCAGAGCTGCACCAATCAGATTATTGGCTGCATGGGCATATACGCTGTTAACTAGACAATACACCCTTTTATGACCTACCATTCACACAAGGCCCTCCATTTACAGTACACAGTAGCTGTAGCTCAGGGTTAGAAGGCTAGTCAAAGGCTGGATTATTTAAATGAACTCCCATAAGGGTCCAGAGAATGTGAGTTGTTTTTGTATTTGCTTTTTCAAGGAGCTTTTGCAAATTTGACAAATGAGGATTTCTGACATACAACCCCTTCAAAATGTTATTGCGGGCCTCAGGAAGTAAGCATAAGGGCTTTGCCACATTTTTTTTCTTGGGCATGGCTTTAGCATACCCAGGCTTACCATGCATGGAGTAATTTCCAGACATAGCCTCCTTGCACAGAGAAAACCTCCTCTCCAGCCATCTCTCCTCTTGGCACTGCTCTCATATAATAAAGTTGAGTGCTACCATAAATTTGATTCAATTTAACACCACAGCTTCATGTGCATCTTATCTATCCTTCACCTACATACCAACTATCTACCAGACTTTGCTTCTTTCTACCATTACTATGGCAATAACCGCTGAGCCGGCAGGCCATTACCGCCTAAGGTAATGCCCCCGGGGCCTGAAGTTACATGCCCTAGCGTAGCGACTACTTTTCAGGCAGGGGCGTTGCTAGGGGGGGCTAAGGGGGCTATAGCCCCTGATCTTTTGGTTGTAGCCCCGGATAGAATCTCAGGAGCTACAGCCAAAAGACTAGCTAGCCCCCAGTCCCAACAGTTCCGACATCAGCTTAGCCCCGGGTCTTTTTCAGACCTAGCAACTCCCCTGTTTTCAGGTACGAAAAGGTGTCCGACAGGGGTGTGTCCTTGAACAGTTGCTTTTCTGTATTTACCTCAATGGGGTGATGATAAAATAATGGCAATTATGAGGGATGCCCCAACACTTGGATCTGACAAATGTCCCAGGCTCTTGTAGGCAGAGAATGCTATCTTAGTCTCACTGTCTCCATCTGGAGTCAGAAAACAGATCAATGCCAAATGAGTTTTGTCTAACTAGGGATCTGAAAATCCAAACAAGCATAACCGAGAAAATGGTTATTTCCACTCCAGGGAAAAAGAAAACCGAAATGATTTTATATTGAATAACAGCTTTTTTGAACTTGAACCACTGGTGACATTTTATTGTCCACTTGAAGCTGTGTCTTTTCTAAACAAATATTTAAGCTCCCTTTCATCTCATTATGTCTCTTTTTAAATTACAAATCCATCACAGATCTTTATTTATTAATCCAGCGTTCACTATTAAAAGTCTGCGCTGGATGATAGCCCCAGCCTCTGATTACACCTGTGAAAACTGGAGGATGTTACTTATTTTGCCATGGTTTGCTAAATGCTGCACTCTCTGCTCTGGTAAATGTTCTCTGTTTTACGTTCCACACACAGAAAATAGAAAGGTAAAAATGATGTGGGTCCCTATTTAAATGTAATCTCACTCAAGTTTGAATACAGTCAAAGTAGGATATAATTCACACCCACAACTCACAATATCCTGTTCCAATTATGTAGGTGATAATTTATCAACCGCTGTACCTTGCACACTGGAAATGGCTTTGATAAAATGAGAACGAAATGTTGCATCTCACACTGAAATGTGAAATGGGAGGGCTATTTGAAATGAGCCCCCCAATAGGGGCGGTTCCTCTGCACCCACTCATCCGAGGATTTAGCAGAGAAATAGTTCTATAGGCACTATATCTAAATACTGTTGGGGAATTGTAATACTTACTTTTGAATAATTCTTTAAGGCACACTGTGAGCAAAGACCCATAAGACTTTCTATGCAAATTCCGATTCAGCTAGTCCAATTTCCCCCTCCTATAGGAAAGCAGGTCTGCCTCAGGTAAAATCGGTATCAGGCTTCCTCGTGGATACGGCCTAGTCACCTCCAGACAGCATCCAAGGAAACACAGTTATCTATTTGGAACAGGTGTTCCCTTGTTTGCAGCCTTCAAAATCCCTGAGATCTTCCTCTTCCATGTGTTTTCCTAGTTATATGATGTGTCATATTCCAACATTATGTCATTGTGACATCACACTTTTTAATTGGTAGATCTTGCCATTGTTTTGCTCAACTCCCACACATATACATTTTAATAGGTTGATAATATTTCTGAACATGTGACAGGGTGAGGGTTTTACACTTTCTAGAATGTTGAGCTCAAAATCTTTTTATTTCATATCCCCTGATGGCAACATGACACACCAATGAAATACAGATTTCTAGATTCCCACAATAATTTCACAATTTGCTCAAGAGAATCTTACGCTTTCAAAACACTTTTTCTTTTTGTTCTAAGTCATGTTGTTCTGAAGGTTTTTAATATATGAATAATGCTAATTCAAATGGGTAATTACACGTGTTTGTGTCAGCACAATACGACGTGAGCAACATTGCAAGGTCCCTTTGTAAAATCTCCAGTCAGTTGATTGATATGAATAGCTGACAGCCTCTTTTGTTTGAGTTCCCTTTAATACAGCAGATGGTAGATTTTATTATAGAGCTAATTTCAAAAGGTGAAGGGTCTCATCACGAGTTGGGCGGTATCCTGGTGGTATTACCTGCCGGGATACCACCAGGGCTATTAGCGCCGGATCACGGTTTTGGCAGAACAGTAATTCCCCATTAGTCCCATTGGGGAATTCCCCATGCCCCAATGGACCGAATAGGGAATTTTCAGCATGATTACTGTCGGCGGTATTACCACACGGTAATTGTGCCAAAAATACCAAAGTACCAATACCTAAGAAGATCTGGGAGGCAAGGTACCCATTGAAAAAACCATACCTGCATACAAGAAAATATGATGGCCATTTGAATGACATTCCTGAAGAAGCAGAGCAGATAAATGGCAAAACGAATGGTGACATCACACAGAATTGAGCTGATGTCTACAGAAGAGATGCAGAGACCAGAGAATGCAGATATTCTGTAAGGCATCAAGAAAGTATCAAGGATAAGTGACATCTTGTGATCAAGGTGAAAAAGCTTATGTCATAGAAACAGATGAAGATATCAAGCGAGTTTAAACGTGTACAGATGTAACAGAAACTTAAGCAGATAAAGTAATCTTGAGGCTAGCTTTATAGTGAATAGATTGCGGCAAGCACCAATATTTATATATATAAAGGTACGTGAACAAGCTGCGTGTGAGCAGCGAAACGCGTTGTACCGTGTTCCTTTAATCTTCGGCTGATGCCTAATAAAACTGGAATTGAACAGACTTTATGCTGCATCAATCTTTTTCTCCCTTTGCTAATATATATGTATGTATATATATATATACACGGTAGTGGCCATGTAGTTATGGTTAAGTTGGTGTTTCCATAGGAAGAGCACTTTTTGGGTGGCTTATAACTTCGCTCTCCCTGGACAAATCCTCACCAAACTTTGCAAAAAGAGTATATGGCCCACTCTGAATTTTTTGCAAAGTTTGGTGAGGATTCGTCCAGGGGGGGAAAAGTTATAGGGGGCGTCCCAAAACTTTTTTTTCCCCATAGACTGAATGGGAAAAAACTTTGCGCATGGCTACAGCCCGAACCGCTGGAAGGATTTACACCAAATTTGCGGCAGGAGTGGCGGCCGGGTCCCAAAAGCGTGCTTTTCCAAATTTTGTGTAAATCCGTCCAGTCGTTTTTTTTTTAAAATGACCAAAATGTAAGGCAAAAAAATGAGTGATATCTGTGTTCGCTTCGCGGACGGACTTCCCTGTTCGCTCCGCGGACAGCACCCCGATTGGCCCAGCGGCTTGCGTCATGTCCGTGGACATGCGACGTGTTCGCTGATTGGGCGGCGTGGTGCGTGATGCGCGTCAGATTTTTTTTTACATAAAGAAAATGGGGGTGTCCTGAGGACGCTGTTTGTATTGTCCTCTGGCAAGTTGAATGTGTCCTAGGACCTTCCCCCTGTCCGCGGACATAAAAATGGTTGCATTGCTTGCATCTATGGGTGTGATATGCTGCGGTGGTTGTGGCCAGGGTATAGAATGTTGGGTGCATGGCCATCTGGCGTAGTGCCCTGAGTTGGTTGTGGCTCCTGCGTGGTAGATTATACCTATTGTTGTGAAGGTTTTCCTACCAAGTGATATTTGGCCATGTGTGAATCCAGTCAGCTTGCAGTTGTTTTTCATACCATCTGCATTGTAAAGTAGAAGCATTAGCATTACATATTTACTATGTGTTTGTATTAGTAATGTGGAGCGATTATCCGAATTGCAGGTAGAACATAATCTACCGTGGTTTGCATTTTGTACAAGTTGCTGAAATGGAACGGGTTCACAATTAGGTATTGATATATAGACAAAGCGCTCATTGTGGATTTGTTCTTGTGTCAGATTGTTGCAGAGAGTGCATGTATGTTTCCACATGTATGAAATCTGGAAGATTTCATTTATAGGTATGTTTTTGTTTTCCAGTACTAATAGTAAGTACATTAGACATGCTTGTGGATCTTCCTGTGAGTTTATAGTGAATTTCACCATTCCAGCAAAGTAGTCCAATTGTTGTCTTATTCCATAAACACTATACGTGTTGTCAGGATTGTTTGCTGCATTTCTGTGAAGTACTAACATTTGTAAACACAATGGGTCTGTACTGTGTAAGTAAATGTTGTCAACAATTGGTGGTAATTGAAATAGAATATTCATTGCTACATTTCCGTAGCAACTTACACCAACTATATTTGAGAATTTAAATAGTCCAGGTAGTTCTGTATCTAACTGCTTTTTTTGGAGTTTGTCTTCCTTCTTTAAAGAAGTACCTGGTTTACTTTCCCTAATTGATTCTTTTTTGCTTGTGGTACTTGATGAAGTTTTAGTTTCTTTTAGTCTCTTTGGAGGATTTGCAGTGACATCCTGTTGCATTTCTGTTTGATTTAGTTTTCTTTTAGAACATTTTCCTTTTTGTGGAACAGGATATGTTTGTAGATGGGGGTGTATAGTGAACGAAGTCTATTGTATTCTAAAATGCAAGGAATATCAGCGTTTACTTTACTTGCATCAAAGTTTATTAGAAATAGACCGTCAATTGTACGTAGGCGTGACAGTGCTACGTAGCTCATGCCTTCTTTAAAGACTGTGTTAATAATGTCTATCATTGCTTTGTCTAGAGTAAGACCTTGTGATTTATGAATGGTGACTGCGTATGCAAGAGTTAGAGAAAATTGTTCTCTGCGTACATACATGTCTTTGAAGAGAAGGAATCGAGCTGTTGAGCGTCCTATTCTTTTTACATCTGAAAGTTTGTCAAAGAGAATATTGACAAACTGAATTTTGTTGTCACGTGGGTATGTTGGAAAGCCAACAACTGTACCCAGTGCTCCATTAACTAGTCCTTGGTCCACGTCAAGGTTACGTTTAAGCATTACTCTGCAATTTAAGGATAATTTTAATATCTTTTCCAAGCCTGCTGTGTTTGAGATTGATTTTTCTAAACTATTTAGTCTTGCTGTGACTTGGTCACACATGGGTAGTGTCATTCCATGTACATCTAGTTTGTCTGTGGCGCTAATTTCCATAATTGGTTGCATTTCTTTGAATTTGAAACGGCTTGCAAGAGTTGGCATTAAGGCCATACAATTGACATTTTTGTGGGCTAATTGTTCCATAACATCTGTAGCACATGCATTATCACCATAAAGTGCATGAATGTGCCGGGTTTTCAATATTGCTTCTGCTTCTCTAGAAAGTATACCAACTCTGATACTTTTTAAGATGTTGGCATAAGTGAGATCTGCAGATTGGCGCATGTTTTCTGTTAATTCTCTGTATTGGAAATGTTGCCAAACGTTGACATTTCCAATGCTGCCAACAGTTTTACGGCAGAGTTTGTGTCCTAATGTTTTAAAAATAGGCTCACCTTTCACAGGTGTCAATTGAAGAAGATCTCCGAAAACAATGATGTGTTTTCCTGCAAAGAGCTCTTCATAGTTTGTTTTGAGTACTTCTTGTAATCTGAGGTGAAGCAAAGCCAACATTAGGCTGGACACCATGCTCACTTCATCTATTAGTAGCATTTTCATTTGTTTCAATACTCTGCGTACTTCCATTGCAGCTTCTGCAGAAAGTTTGTAATAATCTAACTTGTTTTGGTGTTCTACTGGCAGGAGTAGTAATCGGTGTAAAGTGACACCACCTATGTTGTAGGCAGCTAAACCTGTGGGGGCAGTGACAACAGCTGACAGTTTTTTGTTTGTCAATTGTTGAAGGAACTTACTGATGATTTTGATTAGGAATGTTTTGCCAGAACCAGCTTCACCACTGACATACAATAGTATAGGTTTGTAATTTTGGCAGGTGCATTCTTTGTTTTCATGTTGCACACCATGTGCAATTTCCTTTGTTATTTCTTGAAAAATGCTACGTTGCTCTTTGTTTAGTTTTGATTGTAGTGTAGTTAAGTCTTCTTTATCTTCATAGTGACACATGGCGTTTTCTACTTCTATCATAGCTAATTCTGCCTCATTTGTTATTAGTGGTTCTCCCAGTGGTTCTTGGCTTCCTGTGACAGAAGGTTGACTACTGTCAGGAGTGTCCTTATCTAGTTGGGCCTGGAGTTCCTCTTCGTGTTGCTCTTCATTGTGCAACATTGTTTTGTACTGTGCAAAGTTTACATCAGTTATACTGCTTTCATTGGCTTTGAAAGCGTCTTCATATGAGTCATAGGTATCTAGTATTTCGTCTTCTTTTCTCCATGGTTTGAAGAGTTGTAGCCAGGGACATGTAATATATTTCTTTATGTTGAGGAGTCTTTAATGACAATTTGATATGATGAATTAAATTTGGTTTGGTGAGTTTTACTAAGCTGCCATCACAGTTTGTCACTTTGTATTTACGGTTTTGCTCATCAGGTTTTATATTATTTTTGTATGTGTAGTTTTGGGCTATGTGGTATAGACACTTGGTGTCCAAAGTGGTACTCCTGTTTGGGTAGTATGTGTCCAATAAATTGTTTTTCAAAATGTCTTGGCTGTTGGGATCATGTTTGGCTATTGTTTCTATATCTTCGTATGATTTAAGAACTCTTTTTCTAGATTTAGCTGGACCAAGACTTAGCCATACTATATTTGCAGATTTACCATACAATGCAGTACCAGTTAATCGATCAGCTGCTTCATAGGATCCCCATTCTCTATGGGACAGCATTTTTATGCCCAAGCTGTATAATTTCTGAGACACTGTTTTATCTGATGACAGGTCATTCCAGAGGTCTTGGAGCTCTGTCTTTTCTGTTTTGGTTAAGTATGCTGTGACATATCGTGCAACTGCAGTAGAATTGTCTGCAATGTACTGCACATCTATGTTTGCATTCCACAAGTGGGCAATGATTGCATTGTAATCATTGATATATTTTTCTTCTTCTTTTCTTTTTATGCAATATGTATTTTTAGGTGACTTACCTTTAACACTATGTCTAACTGAAGACATGAGGTTGTTCACTTGACCTGTATTTGTAACTGGTCTAGGGAAACCAAATCGGCATTTGGTGTAGTATTTCCCTTTGTTTTTGTATTTGCGACGACAATATTTGCCACATTTGTGTCTTTGGAATTGTAAGATTTTTGCATGAAGATCACTATTTGTGGATTCTGACGGAATTTCAAAAGTGACATATTTTTCAATAAACTGTTAAACAGTGGCTCACTGTCTTGACCAAATTTAGGAGCATCTTTAATCCATTAAAGCATGTGGACATGTGGCGCTCCTCTGGTTTGGTATTCTTTTCTCCAAAAGAAGTGTTGCACTTCTCCAAGGGGAGGAACAGTTTTATTACAAATAAAAGGTAGCATAGCAATGAAGCAATGGCGAAAATATCTAGAAACATTAACAGGATCCTGAGAACAAAGTTCTCCAGGTGTTAGTATATCTATGTTTGTTTTGTTTTCGTTTGATATGCGTAGGAAAGCATGTAAATCTTCCCATGCATATTCTGCGCAACTTAATGTAACAAACCAAGTGGGTGGGCCAAGATTTCTGATCATACAACATACATCTCCATGGCGTTGAAACCAGTACTCTTTAGTACCTCGCATATTTGCTAATAGATTTGTAAGATTTGCCTGTAAAAACCTCATCTTTTTGTTGAACTTTTTGTAATAATTGTGTGGCTGTCATATTTTGAAAGTGTGATCCTGATTTTAATATGTGTGCAACTCCGTAACATAAAGTTCCTAGTTCACTTTCAAAGAGTAGGTGCAATATGTATTCCACATTTTCTTCCAAATCTGGGATCTTCAGAATACATTCATAATGAGCGATATTCTGATGCTGATATTTGAACAGGTTTATCATCGTATCTTCCTCCTTTGCCAGTAGGAAAGAGTAGAGGAAAAGAACGTGCTTCTATACTTTTTTCCCATATGCTGATTGGTGATCCTTTTGTTTGACGCATTTGGTACGTTTCCAGTGCATCGTCTATGGTGACATTAGAGTGCAATGGGTGAATTGTATAATGGTCTAAAGTGTTTGCTATTGTAGCAGGATCTAGGAGCTCAAATTGACCAGTTTCTTGTGTCTCTTGAATTATTTCAGTTGTATCTTTCAAGTTTTCTTCGATATTAATTTCTTTGTAATAATCATTATTCTCTTTGAGATATTGCAGGGCTTCTCTAACTTTATGTAAATCTACCAGTTGTTGCCAAATTCTTTTGTCTTTTGTAGGTATTCCATTTACCAAGATAATTAAAGATTATTGCATTGGACGTTGCACTCCTAGAGTGTACACATTTTCTTTTAGATCTGATGGTAAATACACTACTTTTCCACGAATACCTTTCACTAATTCAGAGGGAGGTAATTTTGCAGTTTTTGGTTGAAGGCGTATTATTGCTTGAAATGGATGAACTGTTTGAATTATGATGCTCTCATATAAATTAAGTTGTTGAAGGAGTTTTGGTAGTGGATGTAATTCCAAGTTATTTGAGATAGCACGTGAAGGAGTTTGGTTGTTGTCAAGTTTGGTAGTGCAGTAACTGCAAAGTATTATGGGGTCAGTTATTTCGTATTTGTTTTCTGCTATAAGGTAGAGAGCTAATTCAAACCATTTAGAATCTTCATTGTCTTCTATTTTGTATGAAAGGTCTATAGTTTTTGTGTTACTTTTATAACACGTTCTGAGGCAACATACACACACGTGGTTTGGTACTTCCGCTGAAGTGCTTTGAAATTTTAGTATTTCTTTTTTGTATGTGTGTAGTGAAAGGTTGCCAAGTGCAGATTTGTTACGAAGTTGTTTGACAGCTAATTCATCTTGTAAGTGGGTTTCATTTCCAAAATATTTTTTCCGTATATACTCGATTTCTTCTAGTAGGTCTTTTGGTGTACCATGTAGAAGAATGTTATTTAAATTGGCTAGTGCTAAAGCAGGACTTTTTGCATAATACAGTTTATAAACTAGATTTCTTATACTTGCATGATGTGTTGATATCCTTTTGATATCATGGAAGGTTGTTTTGCAAGTAGCTCCTGATATGCAGGCCAACGAATGTCCTTGCAGTCCTGTGTGCTTGCGTACTGGACAAGCATCCATACTTTGCAGTATTTTGATTTTGATTTTGTCTTTGCTTTTCACATATTGATTGAGGAATAGGCGTAAAGATTTGAACATTTTTTTGGGAATGTTACACATTGACGTGCATGGCCATGTGTAAATTAGATGTTCTGATTCAGTCGAATGGAGGGGTAAATCTAAGTTTTCAGGGCATATTTTTGTAAGGAGTACTTCTTGTTCCATTATGGTATTATTAACTTTTTCATAACCTCGACCACTGCTATGGATGGCAATTGTATTTGTTTGCTTTTGTTTGTACGCTTCTTCATTAAAGTATGGTTCTGTGCTTGTAGTGTGACTCCATTCACCTCCACAGATATTTAAGAAGTTATTTCTGTTCACATTTCGTTTATTGAGAAGTCTTTTTTGAAATTTAGTTATTAGTTTTGTTAGTGGTTTAATTCTGTTTAACACAGCAATAAATATGTTTCTTTTGAGAAGAATTGCACTGTCTATCAACGCTTATAAGATTACTTTCCTACGATAGGTTTGAAGTGTTGAACCTGGTTTCTCTCCTGTTTTTATCAGATTTTGAAGGACTTTGTGACGGAACATTTTGGCTAATATACTTTTCTTGGTATGCTTACTTTGTACTATATCAAGATTTATAGAAGACGCTTTATTTGTAGTGATAGTTGATTTTCTGTTACTAGTTTTTTGGGTCGTTTTACTTTGTGATAGAGGAGGCAAAGTTTTTGCACTAGAAACCTCTTCTGTTTCACAACATGACTGTATTAGCTGTTGTGTTTCAACGTTTTTTACAAATTCTGCTATAGATGGGTGTTTATGTTGGAGACTTTTCTTTTCATTTGCTCTACTTCTGCGTCCCTTTCTACGGAGTTGCTTTTTGGTGGGCATTCTTGAGCGACTGTTGAAAAAAATACAGAAGGTATGGGTTGGGGTTTTCTGCAATGCATTTGTGTTCTGTGCATGATTGTTTGAGTAAGATGATAAAGATGTATGTAATGGTGTTTGATTGTGAATTGGGAAGTTGAACTACTAGGGATGGGTATTCTTCAATTAATGTGTTACTAAACTGGGGTTCAGATGACAGAAAAAAGTAAGCCGGTGGTGTGGAGAAGAATAAATAATAGAGGTAAAGCTATACAATTAAAACAGTTGTTTGTTCTACAACATCTACATTCAAGCGGCTGAGTTGGGTAATTTGTGTGCCGAAAAATAGGAATTTGAGGGCCATTCTGACAGGAGATCACTGTTTAAGACGGGGGGATTTTTGGTCAGAATGGTGCAGAATCTCTATTTTTAGGCACAGAAATACCATGAATGCACCGTACAGTGCGTGTGAGTTATAAATCAAATATTATGGTAACAATCTACTTACTTTTTTTTCAAAAATGAGTAGTTTGCTTCTTAGTTGTTCTTTGTAAATCAAAATTGGCTGCTTCTATTCAGGAGAATGGACTTCACTGCAATTGTAAAAGAAAGAAATTAGTAATTTGGTTGCTATATAGCGCTGTTTTCATTTTAGACATAGATTTTTTTAAATTGAAATGCTCAGCGCCTTCCTGAAAACCATTAACACTATATTATGACTAAGAGTAGGAAAGAGAATATCTTTACTATGGTTTGTGGAATTCATAATCTACCAACGTATACCACTATTCTTGTAACTAAGCTTTTCCACGTAATAGTGAGTCATTGTCATCATAGCTCTCAACCAGGTGTGTCGCAAAGGTGGGTGAAATCACCTGATTTTGTTTTTGGCGGGTGAGACGCCCATTGGAATGAATGGGCGTGCAGGAGGCTTGGCGGGTGAGTCAGTCCTTTACAAGGGGGGTGACACCCGTCAAAAAGCGTGTGAGTTGAGAGCTATGTGTCATAGCCTGCTTTTGCACGTAACAGTGAGTGAATGTCATAGTCTGCTAGTCCTATATAAATGTATGTAAGTACTTATATAAACGAAAAAAATTAAAACCAATTATGTGTTTGTACAAATATTATTTGAGATTTGATCATAGAGTCTGTATGTTATTTTGTGTGATTATATGTCGTGTATATATTTTATTTCAAAAATGTTAGTTTAATAATATTTGCATGTGTGTGTGTATGAAGAAATTAAACGATATAAAGGTTTGTAAGTGACAGGTCATTTTAGGACAATGAAACAATGATCGTCCATTCATTTTTCAGATTATAGATGGTAAAAGTCGGTTAGAAAATGTGTTCATGTACTGTGTAGAAAATATGCATACCTGTACTTTCTGTTCATGTATATGGATATGGACCAAGCTGCAAGTAGAAATATTGGAGATTTGTATAGTATTTCTCGTAGATCTTGATTGTCAATGGTATGAGACTTGTACTCCGAGAGATACACCGTACATTTGTAGTGCTGCTCTATGATGATGCAGTTACATGTAGAGTTATTGGATTTGATTGGTGGATGGTCATGTGATTGCTTAGCTACATCCAATGAGGGAATGGCACAGAGAGTGAAATCAAAATGGTAGAAGGGCTGTACATGTTACGATACGTTCGCGGACATGGCGGTAGTTCTAGGACACTGTGTACTACATCCGGGGAATTTGGGCAGGGGAGGTATGGAAATGAGATTGGATGAAGCAAGGGATTGGTCAGTAAAGTTTAGTGAGTGTGTTGTGCTAGGAGAGGTTTTCTCAGATATTGTTTTTGCAGAGAGAAGAACAGATAGCTATGGCTGAGTGTGGATTTTGGGAGACTCGTGGATTCATTGGTTGAAGGTGCATGCAGAAAGCTGTGGAGTATCTATAGATCTTGGATTCCCACATGTGGAAGTGCACTAGCATGGAGTGTGTGGAATGAAGTGGTTGGACTTGCTACCTCTCTGTGCAACTTTGAAGATAGAGGAACATCCAGACATAATTGTAATTCATTGTGGAGGGAACAGTTTAGGACATGTGTCTGGAATTTCTTTGCAATTTGCAATGAAAGAATGACTTCAGAAGATAATGGACATGTTTCCAAACTCTAAAATAATTTTTTCACGGATTGCGCAGAGACAAGTGTGGCTTCGTTCTTTCTCATGTGGTCCACAAATGGAGAAAGCAAGGCGTAATGTTAATAAGGCTGTTTGTGCCTTCCTAAGAGATTTTGGCATGTCCTCTTTTAACAATGAAAATATTTTGTTTCGTAGTACATACATTTTTCGCAAAGATGGAGTCCATCTGCCTTATGCTGGCAATCAGATTTTTCTGAGAAATGTACAAAATGCATTGCGACCTTTTTTAGAAATACAGCATTCGTTTTGAAGTACGTTTTACGTAGTTAAAATGTTTTACATTCAAACACCTCCCAAAGGCTCTTTTCAGAGCCACCACTTCCTGTTAGAGAAAAATGCATTGGTTTCAATAGGGTAGCAATGCAATTGTTTTTCTGTTCGCGGACCACCCGCGGACTTTCACGAAATGGAAATGGCTATGCTTTATGTATCTTCACTTCTATGTTTTAACTGTGAAAGGCGGCTCTGAAAAGAGCCTTATTTTTTGGGGGGATTTTTTTTATTTTGTATTTTTTTTGTTCTTTTTTATACACGACACACTAGGAGAGGAGGGAAAGGAGGGTAAAGGGAGGGGGACACCAACCAAAGGGATAAGAAAGGGCGAGCTGAGAGAGAAAGATGTAGAGTGGGTTTTATTTGGGTAGTGAGCAGGTCTTCTGGTGCTCTGAGACGATCGTCTCAAAAGCACTCCGAAGTCGCTCCCCCCTGCAGAGTACTGTGTCACAGTACACACATACAACTGTGACCCTCGAAAGGTAAGGGTCATCAGAATTCTGTATGGCCTTTGAGGCAGCTTGAGGAAGACGCTGTCCCACAGAGGTGTTCCTTGTGGTGACAGGATCAGGAACGGAGGATGAAGTAGAGGCAATCAACCTACTACGCTTCTCGCAAGGTACAACCTTGCGAATGGCCCCAGTGTGGAATGAGCGCAGGTGTCGCTTCATGGTAGTGGTCCCAAAGCTATACGAACCATGCTTCCCCCGACTGAGTACCATTTTGCACTCATTACAGGTGACACGGTTCTCATGAGACTTAGGGCCGTTTCCATGAACAGTAAACAACCACCACACCCAAGATTCACGCCGACGGCGGGTAGTAGGGATTTCCTCTACCTCATTCTCGTCATCCTCTTCTTCCTCCTCTGTATCCTCACTCCTGTTCCTCTCTTCAGGCCCTTGGGGAAATGGTGGTGGTGGAGGGGGTGGGGGTGGTGCTGAGGCAGATGTAGCACCATGTGGTAATAGTCGAGCCATGGATGTCATAGGCTTGGAGATGGAAATCTCAAAATCTGCAAAGTATGCAGCAAAATGCAGTGTGCTCTGTGGAATAGTCAGAAACACAATGAGAATGCGCTCTAGGGCGTGGTCTTATATCTGGGTGCTTGTGCGCGGGTCGCGGACATGCACGCCGTCCGCAAGACAGATCGAACATCAAAAAAGGTTCAAAAAGTCACAAAAACTATGTGGAAAGTTAGGATTAGTATGTGGGATTTGTGGTATGGTGATTTGTTAATGAGAAATATTGTGGATTACTTGGAAATGTACTTTTAAACTGGTCGGGGACATGAACAGTGTCCGCATTTAGAGCACGAGATGAGCGTGGGCGCAGTCACATGTTTGTTTTGTGAGCATGTTCGCTAAGGTAGCGGTCGTCCGCAGGACACCCAATGTACGGACATTGTTTTGCGCATGCGTGTTGGTGTTCCGCGGACAGTGTTCGGGTCCTGAACTAATTAAAAGTGTGTCACATGTAAAACGAACAGTTACGGACAGCCGTTTGTTCTTAGCACAGTTTAATTTATTTGCTACCAATACGGACAGACATAGCGTTTCAAGCACACCTCCATTTTTGTTTATTTACGAACAATTCAGGACACCACGAGTGTTCTTAGAACAGTTTCTGCTTGCTATCGAACACTACGAATAGGCATAGTGTTCTTAAGGACACCTCCATTTTCGTTTATTTACGAACATTTCAGGACACTACGAGTGTTCTTAGAACATTTTCAACTTGCATGAGAACATTACGGACAGATGTAGTGTCCTCAGCACAGTTACATTTTCGTTTCTTTACGAACATTTCCAAACAACCGCGGTGTCCGTGGACACCTAAATTGGTTTTATCACAAGGAACTGAAAGTAATTACAACACAATATAAGAAAAGTAACTTTATTTCATATATATATACAATTATGACTGGGAAGGTGGGGCAGAAACGGAAACAAAAGCAGGAGAATTAGGGATTTCTAGATAACTGGGATCAGGTGAAGAAGGGAAGGAAATCTCATCGAAACGCTTTGGTCCATAGACAGGGCTTAGGGTTAACTGCGTGGGATAGGGTGAGGGGGGACAAGTGCAGGTTGGACAATGGTGTGCTGTTGGGGGTTTCACATAATTTTCCACAAAGTTTTTCAAATACATAAAATTTTGCATAAGGTCGTCCATTTTATGATTAATCTGCTGTAGGTGATATCCTCTGATTGTTGTTGTGAGATGCTTGGAATTTTTGTATGGTCTGTAATAAAAAAAATGTATATGTTAAATGTATACAAAATAATATTTATTAATTGGTTTATATAGTAAAGTGTGTACCATTAGATGGACTATTTTCTAACATTTCCTCTCGTGGGAAATGCTCCTCTAGCCAGTCGAGAGTACTACACATTTCTGTGAGAAAACAAAAAAGTAATATATTTTTTTTTCTAATATAGAAAGTTTATAAATATATGAGTAAAAAGAAGTGCACTTACTATGTCTGGTGAGATATGTAATCAGTAGTGTATACGTCTGGTCTTGCTGTGGTTGTGGAGCGTCTGTGAGGTAATTATAGTGGAAGCCACTTTATCTTCTTTTAATATATTCCATTTTAAAACATATTGTATTTACATGAATGGTTAGTGTGTTACATATATGGATAACATTTTTTAAGTATTACTACATATTCTTTGTGTGTCTGCTGCTTTGTGAATTTGTTAAATGTTCCTATGTTATGGTATAACTATTACACATACCTCCCCAGAGATTGTAGGTGGTGGTACTGTTGTCCAAACATGTCTGCGGATCGTCAAATTCAGTAGAAAGGGTTCAGTATGTTCCATATTATATGTACATAAAGTCAAAGTTATTATTGTTAAGTTGTGCTGCTAAAAAACTATGAAATTCAGTAAAAAAACTTTGTTAAAGGGACGGTATGGTTAAGTTGCGCTACTAAAAACCTATGAAATTCAGTAAAAAAACTTTGTTAAAGGGACGTTATGGTTAAGTTGCGGCACGAGTTATGGTTGCTTATCTTACCATAACTGCTGAATTTCAGGGGTTTTTCGGTTTTACTTTGAACCATAACGTCCCTTTAACAACGTTTTTTCACTGAATATATATATATATATATATATATATATATATATATATATATATATATATATATATATATATATATATATATATATATATATATATATCTAGACAAGTAAAGGATTGATGTTTCCACTACACATTATAGCAGTGCTGGACATTAGCAAGAAGGCCTCATTTCAGTGTGTTGCAGTTAAAAAAGCAGAATTAAATTACAAAATGAATCTCAGCAGAAGGAGTTGGACGAGCCAAGAAGCCAAGGTCTTATCAAACTGGAGTGAACTGAAATCATGTGAAATAACAGAAACTCCTGTTCATAAGTCATGATCAAAACAAAAGACGTCAGAGGACTATTATAAAATAGTATTTTAATACACTAAAAGGCTCGATTCCATGGTCTCCAGTCACGTGGAAGAATGAAGTTGGACGAACGAGGTGGTCACAACTACGCACAAGGGCAGAGTGTGCCCACACTCCTTAAAATTCTCAGAGCACAGTACAAACTCAAGGCCAAGCTTCAAAGCCCTAATTGACACTAGACCATTGAGGTGATGATGGATTGATTTCTTAGTTAGTGGGAAGCTAGTGTTAAGGCGAGCTCACCAGCACCTGGATGTTCAGCCTGTTGGCTGCTAGACATATGTGGGAAGGCATTGACAGGGGTTAGAAGCCAACCAATTGTAGATAATCGCGTAATTAAGATCCTATAGTTTGTGCAGCCAATGGGATGTCGCATATTTTGTGACGTTCATAGTGGCCCTTTTGAGGGGAGTGCTTAGTCGCCCCACCTGATGTTAAGTACCCTATCACTTTCCTTCACTGTCCCATACTGATATGGAATGTATACTTGGATATTCACTTAGAGCCTATCACTTCCTTCAATAGGTTTTTGTAGTTTGCCACGGAGAATGACGTTGGTAATGACGCAGGTCAATACGTCACTGATGACGAATTTTCTTAATATAACCTCAGTTTCTACTAAGATGCGTTGAGTGAGAGGATCGAGCGAGTGCTGATGTTTATTGTACGCCCTCTTTTAGATCATTGACATTAAAAGAGCTTCCCTTTTGCCAAACTACCTGAGTCGTTTTGATTATTGATTTATGAATACAATCTGCATCCCCATCCATCTCCAGTGTAATTGCTACTCATCAAAGGGGCTGGAAAATCCAGTTTACTTGGTAGCAGAGAGAGGATGGTTTATTAAAAAATTCATCGACATGAGTAGAGTCCCGGAAATATCGCATGACTTTTGCCATTCGGCTGACAAGACGTGAAGCTCCCCATAGATAGTGGTTAGTGTAAGTATCAAGACCTTGCAAGTCGGTGTGATGGGTCCCCAAGTTGCCAAAGAATTCCCTCCCACGTCTACGAGAAGCTGATCAGACGTCAGGTTGAAGAGGCTTTAAAAGAGGCATACAATTCCGAGAATCAGAAGACGAACATGCGAATGGTGAGTAGAAACTGGTGAGAGTGGCAAATTGATGCATGCAGAGTAAATGAAGGGAAGTTATAAGGGAAAAGAGAGTAACGGAGGGAGGCGGGATGAACATGACGTGAGAATAAGAGTGTTCAAAATGTTGAATAGATATTGACTTGAGTGTGGCCGAGCAATGAGAAATATCATTAGAGAGGCCACGATACAGAAGATATGCCTATACCTAAGTTTTAAAGAACGTTAGAAGACATTTTAACCTAGAGTCCCGTAGTGGATGACGTAGAAAACGAATCTAAAGAGGTTACTTCATACTTTGTATGAAACTTTTAGAGGGCAAGACGAGTTTTAAAGAGAAGATTGTAGAAGATTTATGTGGCTAATAGAGTTTGTTTGTTTTATGTGGTTTTAAAGATGATGATGTCAAATTGAAAAAAGAAATTGATTGTTTTAAATTGTACTTGATGGTTGTTTTTTAGCAAGATTAAAGTAAAAACTGACTAAAGGGATTGGAGCTTGCAACAGTTGCTGCTCGCTCATATTGTGGTGGAATTTCCTGATACACATTTTTAAATCTGTTTAAAAGCAAACAAGTGATTAACAGGTTAAAAAAGTGATGAATCGACAATGGAGGAGGTTACTCCACTTGTGCATCTCTGCTAGCAATTGCCGAAACATGCACCTAAACTTAGACAGTATAGTGTACAAAGGGTTAAAGGAACTGCAGATAAAATAGGAAGGGTCACTATTGAAGGCAGTCTGGCATCATATGATGACATATTTGCACCCAGCATATACTGGGAAGACGCTAGACAAGAAAGATGATGGGTTATACCCATTGAGGGAGCTTAAAGCAGCGGCAGGGTATAGCAACTCTGCTTATGAGTCACCTATGCAAAGTAGTGACGAGGGCCCTGAGAAAAATACTGAGAAAGATGTAATCTGTAAAGTCCTGAGAGACAAGGAGAGACGTGATAAGCAAAGAAGCAATCAAGCAAGCACATCTCAAGACATATCAAGAGAAAAAAAGAGATGGAAAGGAGAAAGAGATAAAGCTGATGAGATAGCGCTCTTACAGAATGAATGGATTGGTGGTCAGATTTTGCTTAAACTCGATGGTAAAAGCATCAAAGACGTAAGACAAAGAGAAGATCAAGATGAGAGCAGTTATATCAAGATGAGCAAGCGAAAAAACAAGTTAGAGCAGTGGAGCAAAGGAAACGTGACAATAGACAAAGAACAACTGATGAGCAGGAAAGACTAGAAAGAAAAAGAATAGAAGCGGAAGAGCAAATGTTTAGAGAACATACAATACGGAGACCAAGGGATGAGGAGATACGAAGGGCAAATGAGAGAAGAGATATGAAGAAAAAAGAGGAAGACAGATTGAGAGAGGAAGCAAGAAAGCAAAGAGAATTTGACGAAGATATGGAACGCAAAAGAAGGCAGAGAGCACACGATTTTGATTGCTTGGAAAAGGAAGTAAGGAGTCCTAATCCCCAAGTAGCATGGTGGGTTATAGAAGAATTGTTTCCAGAAAACGAGTCATTACCAGGCACGTCTACAGCAAATCTAGAAGACAAGTTTGACTCCAGGAGCATTGGGAAAGCGATCGATAAAGCATACCATGACATGAGAGCTCAGAAAGAGTCAAAGGGGAAGGGAAAAAATGATCGACTTGAGAGCACTCAGTTATATGACCCAGAGGAAGCCTCATGTAATACAAAGCATAAGAAGCTGTCTTTAGACAGACTGACTCTGAATAGAGATTAAGAAGAGAGAAGTTGCACGAGTTGGGCACAAGAAATGTCAGACGAAGACAGGGAAACCTTCCATGGGGAAGAGAGAGAGATGACACATGTGGTCCTGAGGGATGCTATCCCATAGATAAGGAAGTAAGATGGCCGGATTTAAACGCACCTGTACCTAGGGCGTCAGAACTATTGATACAGTCAGACCAACCTAAAGGGCAACTCCATGGTGAGAGGGGGGAATCGCTGCCTCATGTAAGCAGATTAAGATCACTACAAGGTAGAAAGCAATGCGGGAATATCATCCCTACGGTGGACAAATAATGAGAGATGAGAATGAGTTTGGGGCTTCACAGTTTCCCTTATTGGAAAAAGACGGGACAGACCACAGTATATAGCGTGGCCCCAGATGGATGAGGATAATTTAAAGTGTAAACTCCTGAGTTTAACTTCTGGCACTAGGAAATGGATACATACGTTAGCAAAAATGACAGGAGGAAATATGTTGGCTATAGGGGGTATTAAGGGTCTCCTGATCACCATACTTGGTGAGAGAGCTGATGACGTGTGGACAAGGGAAGGATATGCTGGTGTGACTACAGTCAACACTGCTCATAAGGGAGCACCCTTCAATAACTGTAGAGCAGCAGTATGGAAAGCACTTAGAGAACTGCATCCGGTCACGTCCGATATGGGAGCTATAATGACGAAAAAGATGAAGGACGGGGATGATCTGCTTGTTTACATTAAACATTTTCAGGAGGCATGGGCTTTGGAAACGTGCAAAGCTTGGGGAAAATCTAAACCGGTATACGATCATATATTATGCCAAGGGCTGCCAGAACCAGTGCAAAAGCAGTTCAAGAATTTAGTGGGTATTTAAGTCAAACCATGGTCAGAGATTCAGATGACCATTGAGCATTACTACAGACTTCTGCAGTTAAAGAATCGCAAAAAAGACGACGCAAGAACAGGCGAAAAAGCGAAGCTAGTGCAGAAAAAAATTGTCCAAATATGCCATTGAGGGGGCTATGTTGACTAGTGTAGACGGATCGAATTCACAGCAAACAGTGAAAATGCCGCAGGTGAATAATCAAAGGCAGTTCGATCAAAGCAATTGTAGATTTGCTCCACGGGGAAGAGCATTTCGTGGACGAGGCTGGCAAGGTACTCAAGGGAATTGGCAGACTAATCAGAAAAGCTTTCAGAATAACCAAGGTGGGTTTCAGAATATGCAGAATGGCAATCAGAATATGCAAAATGGGAAGATTGGGAGCCCTCCGCCTATATGTTGGACTTGTGGGATGACAGGACACTTTGCTTGCATGTGTAGAAGTCAAGAGTTAGTGCAAAATGGCCAATTTTCAAGAAGAGGGATGACAAATCCACCTGCATATTCGCAGCAAAATGGAGATGGATTTTTGCAAGATCAAACGATGCAGCAGCAAGCACAGAGAGTGCCGGAAGGCTTGCAAACGCAGCAAATAGCAGTTAATCCACCACAAGGGCAGTCGCAGCAGTCACCTATGCAGCTTTAGCAAAGCGCGAGCACAGGACAGTTAACAAATCCTAGACTAGGGGGTGTCACTGTCGATGGAGGGAAACCTTTTATGAGTAATGGAATGAGACTGTACCCGCAATAGGACAGCTCACTGGGAGATCTGATGTATTCAATACTATCCGTGACGCTGAATCCTCATGAAGAACCGAGGGTAGATGTAAGTATTGGAGGCAAACGTTTTTCATTTTTAGTAGACATGGGTGCAACACGCTCATGTATACAAGAGAGCACATTTTCAATGTCTGGCAATGCCATCAATACTCAGGGTAGAGTTCCTTTCACTGAAGAATGACCAGTCTCTATAGGAGAATGTGACATGAAGGTGCCACTGCTATATTCAAAGCAAACACCTGTTAATATATTGGGAGAGATTTCAGGACAAAGTTAAAAATGACAATCTCGTTTAATGATGAAGGCATATGTGTTCAACACCAGGAATGCATTATTTAATCGTGTGTGAAATGAATATGGCTTTTGCAGGACAAATAGCTGCGAGAGCAATACCGTTAGAACCAGAGGTTTTTCATTATGGAGTATGCATTCTGTTTTGGTAGCTACCAGGCCTAGTAGACAGAGCAATGAGAACACCCAATGAGTTTCTGTTCAGACCAAGAATACCTATACTTGAAGAAGAGAGACAAGTCTTTCCCTTAAAGCTACCTGCAGCCATAGTGCGAGGAGAAATGGTTCTGCTTGATGGACATGATGATGAAGGCAGACAATGGTGCGCAGTAATCACCATTGAGGAGTGTTACAGATTGACTGACGTCACTGATGAAGATCTGTTTGGAGATCATTCATCTGATGACAAAGTAATATATAACATAGACATCACTTACTGGGTGAGAGCAATTAAAAGAGAAGTTCCTCGGAAGATGATGATAGCACAAAAGCGTTCTGAGTATTTTGATGACGACATTGCGAAAGTACTAGCTTAAATTTAAACCAGGAGCATTTTGCCTCGAGCATGACAGTATCCCATGTCTCGAGAGGCAGACAAAGGTATTTTTAAGACGATTTCCACCATGATGGATCAGGGTACCTTAGTGACGCCAGAGTCACCCTGTAGCACAGCAATTTAACCTGTGAAAAAGGGAAAGGTGGGTTTTGCAGACTAATTCAAAATTTAAGGCTGATAAACCAGATTGTAGAGGCCGAGTTCCCTCTAGTTCCTAACTCGTCTACAATTCTATGTAATATACATGTTGAAGCACGATATTTCACGGTGATTGACTTAAAAACGTGTTTTTCTCAATCCCATTGTACAAAGACTTGCAGGATCTGACGTCATTTACCTTTAGACAAACACGTCTGAAAAATACTTGTTTATCACAGGGGTATTGTGAGTCCCCATCGAATTTCAATAGAGTCCTTCAGATGGACTTAAACAATATTGTTTTATAAAGCATTGTGTTGCAATACGTAGATGACATTTTAGTTTGCAGCACCTCACAGTGCAGACACGATTCTGGTCAGGTGATGATTATACTCGCTGACAAAGGATATAAAGTTGACAAAGAAAAGTTACAATATTGTCACCAAGAAGTGCTAAACATAGGCCAAATGACTTCACATGAAGGAAAGACGGTTACCCCTGAAAGAACTGAGGCTATTTTGAAAACTGCAAAGCCACACACAATAAAACACATGCAGAGATTTCTGGAATTATGTAACTACGTCAGACAATGGGTTTTTGACTACAGCTCATATATAAGGCCTTTATTGCAGGCTTTAAAGAAAGCACAGAAAATGCATGAAAAAATGGTCTGGACTATGAAAATGGAAGAAGGGTTTGACGAATTGAAAAAAAGCAATTTGCACAGCTCCAGTTTTAGGGATATAACGAATAACGTCATGGAACATCCCATCACTATGCGAACGCGGCGGCAGCTAAAGACTGTTCGCACAGGAAGTGACATCTCATTACTGGGTCTAAGATTCCACTGTAATATGCAAGGGGCTTGTACCCCAAAGTGGTTCTCAGCGTGAGTAGTGCTATCATAACAGTGCCATCTGTATGTGAGGATTTTTTTATTCTCACATACAGATGGCACTGTTATGACTTGTAATGTCATCGTTGATGTCCTGGGTGTTAGTCTTAGCAATGCACGTAGATGGTGCGAGTTATGGTTGCTTAGCTCACTATAATGGGGGAATGTGCAGTGGTGTTTGGTTGCACTGTGAAGAGTAACAAGCCTGTAGTAAAATATGTTTTACTGAACGTACATATATATGAATGGCAGGGAAGGTACAGAAAGGGGCTAAACAAGTGATGTTGTCATTGATGTCATCATTGACATTTGAGATGACATCTTTCATGTTCTGGGTGTTAGTGTTAGCAGTGCACAGGGGTGGTGGCAGGGTTGGGGGCTTAATTTACCATAACTGTCGAATTTCAGGGATTTTACAGTTTTAATTTGAAGCATAAAGGGGAGGGGGAAAGTTTTTTTTAGTGAAGCGTACAGGTTTTTGTTGGGGCAACTTAACCATAACGTCCCCTCATCAAAGTTTTTTTGTAGTGAATTGCACTGGTTTTTGGGAGGGCAACTGAACCCTAACGTCCCCTTATCAAAGTGTGTTCTGTAGGGAAATGTACAGGTTTTTGGAAGGTGGAACTTAAGCATGAAATTGTGGCAATGAAGTTGGTGAGCAGAATATGCACTGTAATCATGTGATTTTGAGAGATGTGTAGTATAATCTATGTACTTGCCATACATTTAACATAGAACATTCAAAACCCCCTCCCTATTGACTTTAGAAAGGGATGGACTGAGCGCCTGTTTGCGGACGGGGGCGGACAGGATCAACATTACCCAAAGAGGCGGGGGGTATCTAAAAATGTACTATTGTCTTACACAAAAAGTGTGAAATGGTGAAGAAGGGCATAAAGATATTGTAAGTAGTAATAAGTAAACATGGAAACTTAAAGGTAGGAAATGGAAACGACACATTTAATAATCACGTAGAATGAAGTGGATGGTACCAACAAAAAAAAAAGAAAGGATGCCACCACTGTAGTCACTTCACAGAAACTTGGCAGCCTGGAACAATAGTGGACGGACGCATTTGGAAGAAGGGAGATTACAGCAAAAGAGTGAGTGCAGGTCATGTTTTTGAAGTGGGTGTGGTTTTTTTTGGTATGTGGTGCAGAAATAATAATTTCTTTCTGTTGTTTTGACTCAGAAATTGCTAGTACTTTGGAGTGGCTGGAGGAGTATTTCCGAAGGAGGAAATGTCTGAAGACAGTGACAACAATGGTACACATTGGTCTGCATATGGAGAATAGTGACCAGTATTTTATAGGCATTTAACGTGTGATATTTTTTTTTCAACAGACCAGGAAAAAAAGAGTGAAGGGCAACAGACGAGATAGAAGAAGACAGAATTAAAAGGATAGAGTCAAAAATGGATGTTTTGAATGACAATTTTCAAAGTTTACAGGAGTTTGTGGAGGACGTTGTGAGAGGGAAAGTTTGGTACCATTGCCCCACCTGCACCTGCCCTGCTTCTCCATTCCCTAGTGACCCATCCCCAAACCTGCAACAGGAAAATAGACGTTTCGAAGAAGTATCCATACCTTCTTCCCATCACAAATCTTCCCCTCATAACCAGCCCGTGTTAAATCCAAATTCCCCCATATTTGTTTCAGTGTCCGCTTCCCCTGCTGTTTCTTTAAATTGATGTGTGTTTTTGTGTATATAGTAAATGGTTTTGTACAGTAGTTGTAGAGATAGAGTATGTGTTTAAACATTTTTTTTAAAAAGACGTAAAATGATTGCGAACAGCGCACCCGTTCGACCTATCCGCAAACAATGGAATGTGGGTGCTGTCTAATGCCAAGTAAGATGGATGTGATGTGTGACAGCACCATCTTTTCACAATGTGCGTACATAAACAGAAAGGGGTTACCAAAGGATATACTAACTAGGCGTACCGCTTGGGAACGAGATAATACATGGTGGTAGAACACACACGATGTCCGGAATGGGTGTAAATGAGTAGAAAGGGAGTGGGTGAAGGACAGTATAGCGGTTCGTATCGGGTGCAGTCAAAATGGTGCCATCCGTAGAACAGGCACGGTGGGCAGCAAGGTCGTAGGCAAACAAAATGGAGTTGTCCTAAGGACACTGGAACTGTCCGTACAGTGAACATAGCATGCAAGCACATGCGCAGTACAAACGAAAGGATTGGCAACATTGCGCCAGTTCCTAACTGTCCGTCTCACTTGTGTCACACTTTGAAGTACTTTGAAAACCCAAACACTGTCCGTAGGACACTTGTGCGCATGCGCATATGTGATTCTTTGCATTTGCTGTCCAGGGGACTTTCATGAAGGGGGCGGATGTGTTCAGGACGTCATCTTGTGACTGCACATACGCTGAGGGTGGGGACTGTTTCCGCGGTTTGTGTGCTTCCACAAAACTAAAAATGAACTTGTAGACACAAGGCAAAGTATTGTGGAGTGGAAAAATGTAAATTCACACATCCCAAACAATAGGCCACCTCAGGAGTTGCTGTGTAAAACTGAGTGTACCGCTTTGTAAGGATGAAGATGGTCACGAGGCAACCCCTGCACCCCTTCAAAAGGCCACACCGCCGGAGCGCATCTTCATTGTCCTTCTAGCAATAGCAGATAGAGGTGTGCTGCCTTTACTGCTGTAGTGACGAAAAGGAAACAAATTACTATGGCTTCCATGGCTGCTGTTGGGTTATTAGCCTCTGCACCTCCCCCAAACCCGCCACCATCACCACCTCACCAAGGGCCTGCAGAGAGATATATGGGTGAGGATGTAGAGATTGAGCAAGAAGAGGAGGAAGAGAATGAAGTGGAGGAACTCCACACTAGGAGCACTCGCCGGGAGTTGTGGGTGTGGAGGTTGTTTTCCGTTTATGGGAACGTACCAAAAGCACGTGCAAACCTGGTGAAGTGTAACCAGTGCGATGTGGTGTTGAGTCGCGGGAGATTTGGAGCATACAGTTTTGGTACGACAACCATGAAGCGCCACCTCACTTTGTTCCACACTGCGGACATTCACAAGGTGGTGCCATGTGAAGAGCGTAGTCGTTTGAGTTCCTCCACAGCATCCTCGGAATCCGATCCTCCCACCACAAGAGAAACTCCTGTGGGGGAGCGCCTCCCTTCAGCTGCTTCACAAGCCATTCGCAATGCTGTGGACCCTTACCTTTCGAAGGTGACAATAGTGTGCACGCATTGTGACGCAGTACTCTGCAGGGGGAGAGTCTTCAAAGTGCTTTTGAGGCTGCAGTCAGCGAGCACCAGACGATTTGCTCCTTAGCTAAATAAAGATCACCCTTAATATGTATCTGTTCAGTTGCCCTTTCTTATCCCCGTGGCTGGTGTCCCTTCCTTAACCTCCTCTCGCCTCTTCTCCTAGTGTGTGGAGTGCTGTTAATCAATTAACGTAAAAACAACAAAAATGACAGAAAAGGCTCTTTTCAGAGCCCCCTTTCTCAGTGTAACAATAGAACTATGAAGTGAAGGCTGTAGAGCCCTGCGGAGTACAGCAAAAGTTTGCGGACAGTCGTAGAGGGCAAAAAGGGAGGGTGCAAGTGGAGCAAACGCAATAAAGTGTACGTTGGAAGTAAGTGGCGGCTCTGAGAAGATCCTTTTCGTGGTGTGTTGTGAGGGTTGAAAAGGAGTGGATTGGGTGAAACGGATTGTCAGATAGGTTAGTGTGATTGCAAAAGAGGGCACAATGCATTTGTATATTGTGAAGAAACATCTGATTGCCTGCATATGTGAGGTGGACTCCATCTCTGCGGAAAATGAAATTGCTACGAAACAAAATGTTTTCATTGTGGAAAGAGGACATACCAACATCTATTAAAAAGGCACACACAGCCTTATTCACATTGCGTCTCGCTTTCTCCATTTTGGACCAAATGCAGAAGAACGCAACCATATTTGTCTTTGGGCAATACGGGAAAAAAGTATTTGACAATTTGGAAACATGTCCATGAGCTTCGCAAGTCCTTCCTTCATGGCAAATTGTAAAGAAATTCCAGATACATGGCCTAAACTGTTTCCGCCACAATGAATGATGAGTATATCTGGAGGACTTCAGGTAAACTCTTAATTCAAAAGAATCCCGGTAGTTAGTGGTCCACTTACACCGTGGAACTCAACTAGCTACTCTGTCAATACCCGGGGAGGCAGAACTATATATATATATAAGAGACAGAGCTCAAAAACAGGTTTTACACTGGACTCTAGAGGTAAAAAAACTTTATAAATCTTTAATCTAGTACACATAAAAGAATATTAAATCACTCTACAAATAACAAGGACTAGTACCTACATACAGAAGTTAAGAACAGTAACTAAAAAACAAGGATTTCGTCAGAGACCATCAAATGGTTATGTGATACGTATTTCTATAGTACATTCAACAAACAAATAACAATGTACTTCAGTTTCTGATTAATATAAGATAACATCAGTTATTCTAATCCTGTACATATCCAGGACATTGTCTCGACATGTTTCAGTTCTTGAAAGGATTACTCAGAGAACATTCATCAGGAGAGTTATTCACGATTACGAAAATCCACTTTTTAAAAACATCAGGTGTTATATTAATATAACAGTGTAGGGTACACGTGCAACCTGTAAAGATAGAACGAAAAAGGAGACAGGTGAGGAGCTAAATAATAGCTAAAATGTATCTGTCTATTTCCCCGTTAGAGGGGGCAGAGTGACGACCAAATGATGGGTTATAATTACCTTTCGTGGTGCTCGTGGGGGCTCACAATGTGAAATAATCAAGTTGCAAGTGGAAGCCAAGAAAGTTCCAATTTTACATAAATGCTCACGGATCCTAATCCTTAGTTCTCTTTTGGTGCTACCAATATAAAACTTATTACAGATACAGATAATCACATATATGACAAACTTAGATCTACAATTTAACGTCTGTTTGATCCTAAACTGTTTCCCATTAGGACCCATGAGTTCTTTGGTCTTGTCCCCTGCATAGGGACACATTGTATAATAACCACATTTGCGAAAACAAGGTACATTCTCAGTAAGCCAGGTAAGTGTTTTCTCCTTGTGTACATCTGGTAATAATGACGGGCAAATGATAGTTTTCAGCGTATTAGATTTCTTGAACATTATGCCTTTACATTGTATGGGGTCTAAACACTACAGAGTTTGTGTTGATTGTATGAATCTTTAAATCAGACACCAACATGGGGCACTGCTAAGCCTGCTTCAGTGGGCCGCGTGCATTTGATTTTTTGTGACAAGCTAAGAATTGGAAAGCGTCTACTTTATACCTTGGAATACAACATTTGTACTAAGCATTTTAACATGACATTGACGATATGTTTGACTAATGGTTGCCCTTTCTTAATTATTATAATAACAGCTCTGAAGTTTATGGGAACAAACACAAGAACATTCTTTGAGATGAATAGCTTAACTCCCAAAGAGGGTAAGGTTCACAGTATGTGACATGGTTTAAACAAATGGAATTGATTTGGAATTATGAATATTAATGAGATACCTTCCCCTTGTCTTGTGTTTTTGTTTGTATGTCTTCTCTCCCTTTCCCCTCTCCTTGAATCTTGGTTTGTATTGGATATTATTTACCTTTTTACATTTATTTTTTCATTCATGGAACTACTCTTTGGAATCATTTAACATTTTGTTCTTCATGAATCCCTTTGTATCCTTCCCATTGCCAATCCCTATTTCTCTGTCTGGTGCACAGTTCAACCATGCTTTTGGACTCAAACCATGAATATGCAATAATTGCAATGATGCTTTTGACTTTTATTTTTTGTGAACTGTATTTGTGCAATGATTGGCATGATATGGGATACCTGTATTATCTTAACTTTGATAGTGTAATATATATACATACATACACAAATTTCATTATATTTTTATGATTTCATAAGGAATGCACTAAGCCCTGTTTTGAAAAAGGCCGTTGTAGGGCCGAAACATGTGTCACACTAAGGGCCATTTTGCTAATAAATATATTTTTTGCACTCTATTGGGTGCTGTGTTCTGAATTTTTCTCTTTTCTTTGGATTATATCTGGAGGACGCTCTCTCTGTAAAGTAACACATAGAGGAACCAGCCATCGCAAGCCGCACACGCCATGCCAGTGCACTTCCGCATGTGGAAATCCGAGATTTGTAGATAAACTGCAGCTTTCGGCATGCACCTTCAACCAATGTATCCATGAGTCTCCCACAATCCAGACAATCTGTTTTCGAGCATGGAAAGCCATGGCTGTGTGGTGTCCTGTGAGGGAGAAGACGGTCTTACTAAAGTACGTTGGTCAGAACACACCTACTGAACTTCATGGACCCATCCCTAGCGCCGCTCATTCTCATTTACATGCGGCTCCACCCTTCAGTCCCCGGTGGTGATATGTGCTGGCAGTTAACTACCGCCATGTTCGCGGAAATGTAGAGGAGCAGAGCGTGACGACAGTACATTAAAGTACTAATCCCCTTTTTCCCCTTAAAGGTAGGCTCTGAGAAGAGCCATTTTTTTTTGGCCACATATCGTACAGACATGTGGTATTTTATGCATTTTTTTGTAGTTTTTGTCCTTGCTTTACTCTTGCAAACATTACAGAACCTTCTCTAAAGCATGCCTTATGTTCCAAAAGAACATCGCATTTCCCAAAGAGGATACATGCCATCTCCTTCAAAGTAATGCCCATTGCTGGGAGCAATGTTATCGTGGCTACAAAAAAACATACCAACTCGCAGCATGAATGCACGCATGCCGCGATTGATGATGCACCTCCCGATGCTTTGATCGGGACAGAAAACAGAAGTGTTGGTCCATTGTAGTCTGGAGGGTAAAGCAAAAAAAATAACTTTGGATGTTGGGAAGATGGTCATGATTGCTTCAACCAACTGTGCCAAATCTTCCAACAAAGTACGTGAAGTCAGGTATCCCAAGTGAAAAGCAAGCACCGTAGTGCAAAATTACCACATGAGGAGTGGTCATTCTACGTATGTCTCTGCAAACTTGCAGAATTGCCGCAGCATTGGCATCAGTGTCAGCGCTCCAGACCACCTCCACTCCTCGCACATTGAAATGGTGTGCCACATGCCTACTCACGGCATAGTGTTGTAAGCCTTGCACAAAAATGGCTCCGAGCAGCAAAACACGGACCCTCTGCACCTCTGCCATTTTCAGTGTGTGCACCGTCTTCCGACACAAAAGAGTAATGTGAACATCTGATTGGCTGATGGCTACAGTTGTCTTTCCATGCAGGATTAGCTTTAGAAACCCGTATGTGACATGCCCTACCAGCGGACAAGCGTTGCCTACGTGCGGCATGTAACTCTTACCCAGTCCTTCCACCCTTTCTACAGCGGTACCAAAGTGAGTCCATCATTGCACACAACTAAGCGGGCGCACAATCAGCCACCAATCACATAGAACCTTGCTTAGTTTCACTCCGTCATCATCATTGCGCACTTCAAAATTACTGTTGATGATTCTTAATGGAAATCGCATACCATTGCAAAGCACCTACTTCACAAGCTACTGTGCAAGGATTGCGAATTTCTACGTACAGCTCCATGCATGAACACATGCATCAGTATAGAGTGCAGGTATGTTCATTCTAATCAGAGTACATGTGGAAGCCTTATAATTTAAAATAGACAAAATAATGCCGGTATATTTCCATAGGAAGCACATAACAACGCTCCCCCTTGTAAAGTGCAAGAATGCCGATTTGCCATTAACAATTTGCACGACTGCTTACTTTCTTCTGCATAACCTGTACATACGTTGCAAGCATGCCTATTTAGGCATAGCTCTCAACCATTTTTGTGTGAAGTGCGGGTGAAATGAGCTGATTTTGTTTTTAGCGGGTGACACGCCCATTGGAATGAATGGCCGTGCAGGAGGCTTGGCGGGTGAGTTTGCCCTTTACAAGGCGGGTGACACCCGCCAAAAGCGTGTGAGGTGAGAAGTATAATTTAGGGCAGACCTTAATTTTGTATGTAAAAATGGCGCAGTTCTGTCCTCTGTACTGCCAACAGTAATGCTACTTGCAATGTGATCGTATGACAATAGTAATCGCTCCCGATTTTGGTGCTGATATGTCCTTCGGAGGGTGTCCCGATTTTTGGACATCGTGCTTTGCATTAAGAAGTACAAAAAGTTTGCCCATCTACTACTTTGCCCTATCGTTTACAAACCTCTCTCCTATGCATAGTACACTTTGTAAAGAACAAGGCATTTCCAAACCCCTAAAAAAGATAGATATTTTGAAGGGCTTTGAAGTACCATATTGAAAGTAGTATACAAAGAGTGCGCAGAGAGAAGTGAAATGTGCACGTGGATTGGGTTGAAACATAAAAGTTGAATCGTATGACGAAAGAAGTACAAGTAAAGGCTGCAGTATCATGACGGCTGCAAACACACAAAGTAATTGATATTGTTTTTTTAATTCACAGTGAAGACTACTGTCCTGAGAATCAACAACATCTACACTGCAGACGACATATCCGAAGAAACCTTGGCATCTTCCACAAAAAAGTAAGTACAGTACAACCTTTATATTGTAACTTCTCCTTAAAGAGGCTGCGTGGGTTATTTGTTTACTTTGGGCACCAAAGGAAGCATTCATTTGTAAACCATTCTGCCTACAAATATCCAATTATAGGACAAAGATTAACAGGTGAAATGGCTGACAAATGGCTGTGTGCTTGGTACTGAAATGGCATAGGAAATCCGTAGAAGGTTATACTGGCAAAATAAGTGGCAGTAGCAAGTTTTTGCCATTTTTGTTATTAATAATGGTTCTCAGCACAAGTAGGGCACTGTGTACTCTCATCTAAAGCACATTGTACTACTATGCAAACAGTAAAGTAGCCTTACCAAATGATAGTCAGAGGTCACTGTGCGTTGACACACCGTGCAAAAGAGTTTCCCCATCACATTTAGGCACACATGCACACAGCACACATACATTGGACAACAGACCAAAGAATATTTTTTTTCTCAACAGACACCAAAGAATGCCTACCAAAAAGCAGCTCCGTAGAAAGGAACGAGAATTAGAGCAAATAAAAATAAAGGTACCCAATGTAAGCATCCACCTGTTGTAGAGTTCGGGGAGAATCTTGGTACAAACCACCTAATGCAATTGGGTAACATAATAAAAGAAGTCTCAACTACCAAAACTGTATGTCCTCCATCAAAAAGTATCACAAAACACAGAAATGATGTCAAAGAAACAGCTGCCAGTACAGCTAACAATGTTCCTAATAATCCTGATAGTGTAAGAAGAACCCATAGTAAAAAAAGTATTTTAGCAAAAATGTTTCGTCACAGAGTCCTTCAGAATCTACTAAGAAGAGGACCAAAGTCATCCTCACCCCTTAAAACGTACCGTAGAAAGTTCATTCTGCAAGCACTCGTGGACAGTGCAATGCTTCTGAAAAGGAAGTTGTTCATATTAGTGTTAAAAAGGATGAAAGCAGTAACAAAAGTAAGTACCAAACTACAAATGAAACTAAGCAATAAACGGAATGTGAACAAAAATAATTTTTTGCATGTTTGTGGTGGTGAATGGAGTCACACAACAACCACAGAGCCATACTTCAATGAAGAAGCATACAAACAAAATCAAACAAACACAATTTCCATCCTTAGCAGTGGACGTGGGCATGAGAAAATCAATACTACCATCATGGAACAAGAAACACTGCTTACAAAACTGTCTTCTGAAAACTCAGAATTACCTCTCAATTCAGCAGAACTACACCGTCCAGTATACAAATGGCCATGCACATCAATGTGTGCCATTCCAAATAAATCTTTCAAATCTTTACGTGTGTTCCTCAATCAATATGTAAAAGGTAAAGACAAAAGTAAAATCAAAGTGCTGCAAAATATGGATATTTGTGTAGTGCGAAAACACACAGGACTAAAAGGACATTCACTAGCCTGCATTTCTGGGCCTATTTGCAAAAGTACCTTCCATGATATCAAAAGAATATCAGTACATCATTCTAAAGTAAGAAATTGTATAAGTGTATAAAATATATTGTGCAAGAAGTCCAGCTTCAGAATTAGGCAATTTAAGTACCACTCTTCTGCTTGGTACACCCAAATACTTGCTTAAGAAATGGACCGTATTCAGAAAAAGTATTTTGGAAGTGAGAGCCACGTAGAGAATGCAACAGTTTTAGAGCATGGTAGCGAAAATTCTGCACATAGCAACCTTCTATTACACACATACAGAAAAGAAATACTAAAATGTAAAAGGTTATCAGCTGAAGTACCAAACCATGTGTGTGTATGTTGCCGCAGAACGTTTTACAAAAGGAACACAAAAAATGTGGACATAGCATACAAAATAGAAAACAATGAAGACATCAAATGGTTTGAATTAGCTTTGTACTTTTTAGCTGAAAGCAAATATGAAGTAACTGAACGTCTACTATGTTGCTGTTACTGTACTGCAAAATTAGACAACAACCACACTCCTACCAACTTGGTTTGTTACGCTAAATTGTGCAGAATACGCATGGGAAGATTTGCATGAGTTCCTACGCAAAGCAAACAGCAACAAAAACAACATAGATATGTTAACACCTGGAGAACTTTGCTCTCTAGATCCAGTTAATGTCTCAAGATATTTCCATCATCGTTTCATTGAAATGCTACACTTTATTTGCAATAAAAGCGTTCCTCCCCTTGGAGAAGTGCAACACTTCTTTTGGAGAAAAGAATATCAAGCGAGAGGAGCACCACATATTCACGTACTGTTATGGATCAAAGCTACACTGAAATTTGGCCACGACAGTGATAGCACTGTTTTGCAGTTTATCCAAAAATATGTCACATGCGAAATCCCTTCACATCAGAGTCATAGTGAGCTGCATGAGCAGATTTTACAATTTCAAAGACACAACTGTGGCAAATATTGCTGCCGTAAATACAAAAACAAAGAAAAATACTACACCAAATGCCGCTTTGGTTTCCCCAGACCAGTTACAGAAAAAGGTGAAGTTAACAACTTCATGTCTTCAGTTCGACATAGTGTTAAAGGTAAATCACCTAAAAACACGTATTACATAAAAAGAAGTGAAGAATCAAAATATATCAATGATTATAATGCAATCATTGCCCTATTATGGAATGCAAACATAGATGTGCAGTACATTGCAGACAATGCAACTGCTGTTGCACGATATGTTACAGCCTACTTAACAAAAGCAGAAAAAATGGAGCTTCAAGACCAATGGGATGATCTAGCATCAGACAAAACATTATCACAGAAATTGTACAGCCTAGGCATAAAAATGCTCTCTCATAGAGAATGTGGGGCCTATGAAGCAGCATATTGTTTAACCAGCACTGCTTTGTACGGAAAATCAGACAGCATAGTATGGCTCAGTCTTGGTCCTGCAAAATCTAGAAAAAGAGTGCTAAAATCATGTGAGGACATAGAAACTATTGCCAGAAATTATCCCATCATCTACGTAAACGTAGATATAGAGTGACCAATTGTGAAGCGAGCTTAGTGAAACTTAACAAACAAAGCTTAATAAATCATGTGAAGTTGTCATTAAAAACTCCTCAACAGAAAGAACTATATCACTTGTCTCTTTTACAACTTTTCAAACCATGGAGAAAAGAGGAAGACATACTAGACAATTATGAGTGCTATGAATATGCTTTCAAAGCAAATGAAAGCACTATCACTGATGTTAACTTTACGCAGTACAAAACAATGTTACACAATGAGCAGCAACAAGAAGAAGAAATTCAGGCCCAGCTAGATAAAGACTCTTCCGACAGTAGTCAACCTTCTGTAAGAGGAAGTCAAGAGCCATTAGGACAACCACTGATAGCAAATGAGGCTGAAGTTGCTATGGCAGAAGTAGAGAACACCATGTATCAGTATCAAGAAGATACAGAGGACTTAACTGTGCAACAAGGAAAACTTAACAACGATCAGCGCACCATTTTTGAAGAGGTAACAAAACAAATTGTGCATGGCATACAGCACGAAAATAAAGAATGTACCTGCCAAAATTACAAACCTATACTGCTGTACGTCAATGGGGAAGCTGGATCAGGGAAAACATTCTTAATCAAAATTATTAGCAAGTTCCTGCAGCAATCGACAAACAACAAACTGTCAGCTGTTGTAACAGCCCCCACAGGTTTAACGGCCTACAACATAGGTGGTGTGACTTTACACCGATTACTACTGCTTCCAGTAGAGCATCAAAATAAGTTAGACTACTACAAACTTTCTGCAGAAGCTGCAATGGAATTACAGAGAGTATTGAAGCAAATGAAAATGCTACTAATAGATGAAGTGAGCATGGTCTCCAATCTAATGTTGGCTTTGATTCATCTCAGATTGCAAGAAGTACTTAAAAGTAATAAGGAAGAACTCTTTGCTGGGAAACACATTATCGTTTTCAGAGATCTTCTACAATTGACACCAGTAAAAGGTGAACCGAATTTTAAAACCTTAGGCCACAAACGTTGCCAGAAAACTGTTGGTAGCATAGGTAATGTTAACCTTTGGCAACATTTCCAATACAGAGAATTAACTGAGAACATACGGCAATCTGCAGATCTCACTTATGCCAACATCTTAAAACGTATTATAGTTGGTGTAGTATCGCAAGAAGCACAAGCTGTATTGAAAAAGCGGCATATACATGCACTTTATGGCGATAATGCATGCGCAACTGATGTTATGGAACAAATACGGCACAAAAATGTCATTTGTATGGCCTTAATGCCAACTCTTGCAAGCTGTTTCAAATTCAATGAAACAATGCTAAAGACAGAAATGCAAGCAATAATAGAAATAAGCACCACAGAAAAACTAGACGTACATGGTTTGACAGTACCCATGTGTGAGCAAGCCACAACAAGACTAAATAGTTTAGAACATTCAATCTCCAACACAGCTGGGTTGGAAAAAGTATTGAAAGTATCATTAAATTATAGAGTAATGCTTAAACGTAACCTTGACGTAGAGCAAGGGCTAGTTAATTGAGCACTGGGAACAGTTGTTCAGTAAATCATACCCACGTGATAACAGCATTCAGTTTGTAAATATTTGCTTTGTGAAAGTTTCAGAAGTAAAAAGGATAGGGCACTCAATGGCTCGATTCCTTCTCTTCAAAGACATGTATGTACGTAGAGAGCAATTTTATTTAACTCTTGCATATGCAGTTACCATTCATAAATCCCAAGGTCTGACCCTAGATAAAGCATTGATAGATATAGGAAAGACAGTGTTTACGGAAGGCATGAGCTACGTAGCATTATCACGCTTACTTACACTTGTCGGTCTTTTGTTAATTAACTTTCATTCAAGTAAAGTCAAAGCTGATATTCCTTGCATTCTAGAATACAATAGATTGCGTTCACTGTACACCCCTCATCTGAAACAATACCCTGTTCCAGATAAAGTGAAACTTGGTAAAAGAAAAGTAAATGAAACAGAAATGCAACAGAATGCAACAGGCAATTTTGCAAAAAAAAGAAAAGAAGCTAAAGTTTCATCAATTGCCGCAAACATAGAAGAACCTATTAGGGAATGTGAACCAGGCACGTCAGCAAAGAAGCAACAGAAAAAACAAAAAATGCACTCAGGTACAGAACTTGCTGGCCCATTCAAATTTACAAATGAAAGTGGGGTAAGTTGTTATGCAAATGTTGCAATGAATATTCTATTTCAATTGCCACCAATTGTTAACAATATTTACCTGCACAGCACGGACCAATTGTGTTTGCAAATGTTAGTACTGCATAGAAATGCAACAAGCAATCCTGACAACACATAAAGTGTTTATGGAGTAAGGCAACAATTGGACGACTGTGCTGGAATGGTGAGATTCACTATGAACTCACAAGAAGATCCACAAGAATTTCTAATGTACATACTATTAGTATTGGAAAACAAAACTATACCTGTAAATGAAATCTTCCAAATTTCATACATGTGGAAACATACCTGCACTCTCTGTAACAAAGTGATACAGGAAGAAATCCCAAATGAGCGATTTGTGTATATTTCCATACCAAATTGTGAGAGCATTCCTTTTCAGCAACTTGTACAAAATACAAACCATGGCAGATTATGTAGTATATGCAATTCAGACAATCGCTCTACCTTACTGATACAATCACATAGTGCCTACATAATACTGTTGCTTCTACGTTATAATGCAGATGTCACCACAAACAACTGCAAACTAACTGGATTTACACACGGTCAAGTGTCACTTAGAAAGAAAACCTTTACAACAGTAGGAATAATCTACCATGCAGGAGCTCCAACCAATGCAGGTCACTACACTGCATACATTAAAAAGAATTGTGGATGGTTTGATTGTAATGATAGCACCATTACTCTAAAGCAGAGGTTGCCAGCTAACCTAACAAATGCGTATTTAATGTTCTTGAAGCCAAAATTTACGAAATAATGTGCACTTCAAAATTGTGAACAAAGTAAGTGAAAGACTACAAACAGTTAGAATACGCCTACAGGTATCTACCTACCCAACAGGATGGAAGAATGACACAAATAAATGCTTATCACAGATTGTTGGAAACAAATTCACAGGTAGAATACGCCTATACGTGTCCAACTGTAGTTGAAAATGGGCAGGAAGGCAACAAAGAAAACATTAATGGGAAAGATACAGAAAACATGATATGTCAACGACACAAATGAATGAGTATCGAAAATCTGTAGGAACAAATGCACAGTTTGAATACGCCTACAGGTATCTAACTGTTGATAAAAATGGGCAGGAAGGCAACAAACATATCATTGATCAGAAAAATGAAGAACGCACTTGTAATGAAGGGAGCTCCGGGATGGACCCGTACCACAGCAGCAAGCATAGAATGTCTGGATGATGTCACAAAGATGATGTGTACACTAGAGTGACAGGGACTGTAATCCAATGAAATGAGGGGAGGGGAGGTAAGGTCAGTTTCTCTAATACTGACGGTTGATTAGTTTTGTTTGTTTTTCAACTAGGGACTGAATGCGGAGGCGGAGTTTGCCTACGAATGGGCTTATTAAAAATAAGTAAGAAGATAAAGACTTGCCACGAAGTCTAGAATTGCACCTGTTGTGCGTAAGTGACGGGCGGCACCTGTTGTGCCTTATGGAGTTGCACCGGTTGTGCCAGGAGAGATGTTGAGGCCCTCTGCCCGTTGGCGGAGTGGTATGAGAAGGAGGACCGAACTCGTAACGTGAGCAAAAGTTACACGTTTGTCATCGGAGCCGGATTGACAAGCCTCTGAGAGATCGCAGCGACGATCCGCAGCGACGATCCGCGTCTCTCCCTAGCCCCCTTCGACGAGTGGGAGGAGTCAGAGGTGGAGAGGCTTGTCGCTGGAGTGCCGGAGAGGGAAGGTCAGAGAACGCGTCGTTACCCGTACCTGAACAGCTGATCGAGGCCTGGTCAGAGGCGGGGCTAGGGAAGCGTCTCGCACAGAAGCACTGCAGCGGTAGAAGGGAGTCGAGGGCTGAGGCAAAGGCGATAGCGAGCTGAAATAGACATCACAGCTGATCGGTAGTGTGTGAAGACAAGTAAGTGACACCAGGAAGGGGGGGGAGAACAAATAGCTGCGCTAACCCTATAGACTGAACGCACAAAGATCTGCGATACAATTGGAGGAATGGGGAAGTGAAACTGACTCATGGAGGCATTATCCCTTTGAATATCTAAAGAACTGAATTCATAGAGGAGGAGAGAAAGGGAGTCACACCTAAGACTGAATTCCCTGTGTTCCCGAGTTTATTTTAAGACTTTCTGCTGGTGAGTTCATGGCAAGTAGACCTACGCTGTCTTGCCCTTTCAAGAGGATGCTGTGAGAAGGACACAATTCCTTTTTCCCGTACACCAAGGTGAAAAGGGGGACTTTACAGACGAAGAAATTCCGTTATAAAGAAATAAATAAAGGATGTTTGAGCCTCAAAACTGTCTCAATGGTGTTTGTCCCACCCGATATACTATAACATTTGGTGGCAGCGGTGGGATAGACTGGAACACCATGGAAGAGCAAATAAAGTCCCTTGCCGAAGGCCAACAGTTACTCCAACAGGCTCTTCAATTACAGGCACAACAGGCGCAGGCTGATTGACAATCATTCCAGCAGGCCATACAGCTACATCAAGCACAATTGATAGAGACGACAAGCATGAGAAACCATCCACAAGTACCTACTTCCGTACTGCAAAAGTACACACCGGGAGAAGATCCAGCGCACTTTTTCGTAAACTTCGAGAGAGTCGCTCTGAACGCACAATGGCCTGCAGAAAGATGGAGCCATTACATCGCTCCCCTATTGGTGGGGGAGATGCAGAGTGCGTACCAGGCATCGAACCCGGCTGGAGACACCTCGTATGGTGATATGAAGCGTGCTGTTCTGGAGAGGCTTGGTCATGACGAGGAAGCATACAGAATCAAATTTCGGGAGGTCCGATTACTGCCTGAAGAAACACCCAGGCAACTATACTATCGGGTGAAGGAATTAGGAGACAAATGGTTGCAGACGGCAACATCTACAGTCCACGAGATATCAGAAAGAATAGTGTTGGAGCAATTCTTAGAGGCGCTTCCCCTCCCAATACAGCGATGGGTCCGGCAACATCATAGACCCACCCTGGTCGAGGCAGTGAATATCGCCTCCGCTTATCAAAAGGCCGGCCAGGGAAAGCTGTTATCGTATCCAGCTACTCAGAAAGGGGTATCCAGCTCGTCAGGAAGTGGCCCTAAACCCTCTAACAACTCAAGATGGCGGAATTCAATGATCCGAAAACCAGACTGGGAGAATCAAAAGCTACACCCTCCCAGCGAAGGCTTCCCATCGACATCTATGTCCAGACCTCCTATTCTTAACACTCGAGGCCCACAATGTTTTGAGTGTGCAGAATGGGGGCACCTAGCTCGGTTGTGTCCGAAGAGGATCAAGTCGGAGCCGATGGATGTAGGGGTACTTGAGACACTCAAGGAGAACAGCCAGGTTGAGGAAACCGCCGGGGTGAAACCAGCGTACCCTTATGTCTGTGATGCCGAAGTAGAAGGACGTCCGACCAGGGCTCTGATTGATTCTGGCAGCATGCAGACCGCCGTCAACCCGGAGCTGGTAGGTGGTGTGCCCGAAACGAATGAGACTGTCCCGATTCGCTGTGTGCATGGTGATGTCAAGAGTTACCCAATCAAAAAAATACAGTTAAAGATTGCGGGGGAGGAGATGGGGGTACGAGCAGCTGTGATGCCGGTGCTCCCGGGGCCCCTACTGGTCGGATCTGATGTGCCGGACTTATCACGCATTATCAAAAACATTGAACAGGGATGGTTAAAAGAGGCACCCTTTCATGACCAAGACCTCGAAACAACCTCAAATAGAGCTAGGAAGAGCCGCTTGGAGAAACGGAAGGAGAAACACGTATGGATTGCAAGAAATGTGTGTCCGGTTGCTGTCGATTGGAGGATTGAAGAGCAAGGCGACAGTTTCCGAGTAGCCCAAGAAATGGACCCTTTATTGCGACATGCTAGAGCTTCAGTCGGAGAAAAACAGGGCGAGAAAGGTCCCTACTTCATAAAAGATCAAGGGTTGTATTACCGAATTATCAAGGGCCATGATGACGAACCCATTCAACAACTCCTAGTCCCCAGCAAATATACTAGGTCGGTGTTGGAAGTCGCACACATGCAAATAGGCGAAGGTCATCTCGGAGTGGAGAAGACCACTCAAAAGATCCTGGCTAGGTTCTTTTGGCCAGGAGTGTTTGGTCAGGTCGCACAATTCTGTCAGTAATGCCCGGAATGTCAAAAGAAGAACAGGGCTAACATTAAGAAAGTACCTCTGCAAACTATGCCCCTAATTTTGGAACCCTTTCATAGGATTGGGATGGATATAGTCGGACCACTAGACCCGACGAGCAGGGGTCATAAGTACTTATTAATGATTGTGGACTATGCTACCCGATATCCCGAAGCTTTTCCCCTATGCACTACTAATGCACAACAAATATGTGACGTCCTGGTGCCCTTTATTGCGAGGGTCGGTATTCCTAAGGAAATCATAACCGACAGAGGTACCAATTTTATGTCTACAGTGTTAAAGCAAGTATGTGAGACTCTTCATATAAACCAGATTTTAACAGCAGTATATTACCCACAAACAGATGGGCTGGTAGAAAGGTACAATCAGACCATAAAACAAATCCTAAGGAAGACCATGATACCTGGAGAGCGTAATTGGGATAGGCTGATACCTTGGATCTTGATGACCTTACGAAATACCCCACAATCTTCCACCGGGTTTGCCCCATTTGAGCTGTTATTTGGCAGACCGGTCAGAACACTTCTTGATATATTAAAAGAAACTTGGGAAGCACAACCCAACCAGGAAATCACGCTTACCGAGTATGCCATGCAGTTAAGAGAGAGGGTGGAGAAGCTGCAAGCGGTAGCACAAAGTCATCTCCTACAAGCTCAAGTCAACCAAGAACATTATTACAATCAGAGAACACGTATGAGAAGCTTCCAAGTAGGGGACCAGGTGCTTGTTCTCCTACCTACCTCTGAGAACAAGATGCTTGCTTCTTGGAGAGGACCATATATCATCGAGGAGGTACTCGGCCCGGTAACGTATAGAGTTCGTCAGCCAGGAAGGAAGATTCAATTACAGACATACCATATCAATATATTAAAGAAGTGGATAGAGCCTGAACCGATGATTGCAATGATAAATGTGGAGGGAACAACAGAAGAATGTTCCGTACCCACGGGGGAGAAGGTTGGGAAGGAAGCATTGAATATCAATCCAGATCTGAGTGCAAGCCAGAAAAAGGAGCTTTCCGAATTAATAGGGCAATACGCCGAGGTCTTTTCATCAATACCTGGAAGAACGAAGTTAACCTGTCACCATATACAAACAGCCCAGGAGAGAAGGCGCGACTTCGACCATACAGGATTCCCGAGGCTAGAGTTCAGGCTGTGAATCAAGAAGTACAGGAGATGCTTAAGTTGGGGGCGATAGAGCCTTCTTACAGCGAATGGTGTTCTCCGATGGTCCTCGTTCCTAAACCGGATGGTACATCGAGATTTTGTATGGACTTTAGGAAGCTTAATGAAATATCAAAATTTGATGCGTACCCCATGCCACGGATCGAGAAACTGTTGGAGAGACTAGGGAAGGTGAAGTTCTTAACGACGATAGATTTGACCAAAGGATATTGGCAAATCCCACTGAATCCAGCAGATAAAGAGAAAACGGCCTTTGCAGCACCCACTGGCCTATAGCAGTTTACTGTGTTACCATTTGGCCTACATGGAGCGCCAGCAACCTTTCAACGATTGATGAATTTCCTAATTAAAGGCCATGAAACTTACGTTGGAGCATATTTAGATGACATCATTGTATACAGTCAGAATTGGCAAAGTCATCTTAGTCATCTAGAAGCTGTTTTGAGTACTTTATGAAATGCTGGTTTACACATTAACCCCAAGAAGTCTCATCTAGCGAACTTTTATGCAAAATATCTTGGTTATGTGGTGGGACAAGGTTTAATTAAACCGCAGCAAGAGAAATTAGAAGCAATACAACGTTTACAATTTCCTGCCAACGCTAGACAAGTGAGAGCGTTTCTAGGGTTTGTGGGCTACTACAGACATTTTATCCCACATTTCTCAACTATTGCAGCCCCTTTAACTGATCTGTTGAAAAAGTCTAATGTCAACCAAAAAAATTGGAAATCTGAGGAAACAGAGAGAGCGTTTAATGGATTTAAGAATGCCCTCTCAAATGAGGCAATACTACAATGTCCTGATTTTGAGATGCCTTTTTTTTACATACCGATGCCTCAGGTTATGGAATAGGAGCTTTTCTGTTTCAGAATAAGGGAGATAAGGAAAGACCCATTCTATTTATAAGTCGGAAGCTGTTGCCTCATGAGCTGGCATATGCGACTATCGAGAAAGAGTGTTTGGCAGTAAAATGGGCATTAGAAGCTCTGAGATACTATTTGCTAGGAAGACCCTTTACTCTAGTCACAGATCATGCTCCCCTGGTGTGGCTCTCTAGGAACAAGGATACGAATCCAAGAGTTTTAAGGTGGTTCTTGTCCCTGCAACCATATTCTTTCAAAACTATTCATTGCCCTGGAAGGAAGATGGCACAAGCCGATTTCTTATCCAGAATTCCTGCTCTTCCCAAATGAAAGAGCCCGGAAGGAGGGGTCTGTAATGAAGGGAGCTCCGGGATGGACCCGTATCACAGCAGCAAGCATAAAATGTCTGGATGATGTCACAAAGATGATGTGTACACTAGAGTGACAGGGGCTGTAATCCAATGAAATGAGAGGAGGGGAGGTAAGGTCAGTTTCTCTAATACTGACGGTTGATTAGTTTTGTTTGTTTTTCAACTAGGGACTGAATGCGGAGGAGGAGTTTGCCTACGAATGGGCTTATTAAAAATAAGTAAGAAGATAAAGACTTGCCACGAAGTCTAGAATTGCACCTGTTGTGCGTAAGTGACGGGCGGCACCTGTTGTGCCTTATGGAGTTGCACCGGTTGTGCCAGGAGAGATGTTGAGGCCGTCTGCCCGTTGGCGGAGTGGCATGAGAAGGAGGACCGAACTCGTAATGTGAGCAAAAGTTACGTGTTTGTCATCGGAGCCGGATTGACAAGCCTCTGAGAGATCGCAGCGACGATCCGCAGCGACGATCCGCGTCTCTCCCTAGCCCCCTCTGACGAGTGGGAGGAGTCCGAGGTGGAGAGGCTCGTCGCTGGAGTGCCGGAGAGGGAAGGTCAGAGAACGCATCGTTACCTGTACCCGAACAGCTGATCGAGGCCTGGTCAGAGGCGGGGCCTGGGAAGTGTCTCGCACAGAAGCGCTGCAGCGGAAGAAGGGAGTCGAGGGCTGAGGCAAAGGCGATAGCGAGTTGAAATAGACATCACAGCTGATCGGTAGCGTGTGAAGACAAGTAAGTGACGCCAGGAAGGGGGGGAAGAACAAATAGCTGCGCTAACCCTATAGACTGAACGCACAAAGATCTGCGATACAATTGGAGGAATGGGGAAGTGAAACTGACTCATGGAGGCATTATCCCTTTGAATATCTAAAGAACTGAATTCATAGAGGAGGAGAGAGAGGGAGTCACACCTAAGACTGAATTCCCCGTGTTCCCGAGTTTATTTTAAGACTTTCTGCTGGTGAGTTCATGGCAAGTAGACCTACGCTGTCTTGCCCTTTCAAGAGGATGCTCTGAGAAGGACACAATTCCTTTTTCCCGTACACCAAGGTGAAAAGGGGGACTTTACAGACGAAGAAATTCTGTTATAAAGAAATAAATAAAGACTGTTTGAGCCTCAAAACTTTCTCAATGGTGTTTGTCCCACCCGATAGACTATAACAGCACTGAAAGGAAAAAATGAAGTACTTAGTTGCATAAGAAATGAAGGTTTTTTTTAATCCCACAAGGATTTTTTTCCCCGGACCCAAGGATTATAAAAGCAAACACAGAAACTGAGCGCAATGCACAGTACACTGGTTTGCAAAGTAAAAATTAGGGTCTAAAAAAAATTAACTGTCTACTTAAGCAATGTGGTAAATGTGGAAAATCTGCAAACATTAACACACCTTTTTCTTTCATCACAGAAATGGAAAAAGTGATACTTCTGCCAAGTACGAAAACCAAACACAAAAAAATGTTTCTGGATTCTAAACAAAGTAAGGAGTAAGTATATTGGCAGGCATTTTCTGCACATGGGAATGTACTCGCCTAATGTGTGGTAGTTATATGCTGCAGTGCCTGTAGGCTGGCCTTTCGTCTGCGGTGAGTAACCTACCACCTACGCCTTACAAACAAGTTGCAAGGAGTACTGGTCCTATCCACAACCATCACTGCGTATGTGAAACATGGTCCTTGTAAAGTAGCTGCTTATAAATTTACTTTTCGGACCATCGTCTGCAGCCATGAAATGAAGAAACTATGGCATCAAAACTATGACCAGAATCCACCACACCCATATTAACTTGGAACTCCACTGCTTATGACTTCAGTATTGCATGCATGGGCTTTAGCCATGCACTCAAGACTGCAGGGTCTCCCCACACCCACCTCGGTGATAGTGGGGGCTATTCTATAGGTGTGTTATCCTGCTGTACCTCTGCCCAGAGGCTTCCCTCCTAGGTGTATGTCTGTAGATCTTACATGGGATGGGTGCGCAGTGTCTTCCAAGTGTAGTACTTGCCACTTTCTTGTTGGGGGCATAGGCTTTGGCCATGGACCCAACACAGCATGCACTCCCCACAACTTGCCAATGAAAATGCAACACAAGGGGTGTATGCATGGTTGGCACATGCTACGGTGGTTGTGGCCAGGGCCTAGAGTCTTGGAAGTAAGCCCTTCGGCCTTCGGCCCACTCTGAATTTTTTTGCAAAGTTTGGTGAGGATTCGTCCAGGGGGGGAAAAGTTATAGGGAGGGTCCCAAAACTTTTTTTTTCCCATAGACTGAATGGGAAAAAATTTTGCGCACGGCTACAGCCCGAACCGCTGGACGGATTTACACCAAATTTGCGGCAGGAGCGACAGCCTGGTCCCGAAAGCGTGCTTTTGCAAATTTGGTGTAAATCCGTCCATTAATTTTTTAAAAATGACCAAAATGTAAGGCAAAAAAATTAGTGATATCTGTGTTTGCTTCGCGGACGGACTTCCCTGTTCGCTCCGCGGACAGCACCCTGTTTGGCCCAGCGGATTGCGTTATGTCCGCGGACATGCGACATGTTCGCTGATTGGGCGGCATGGTGCGTGATGCGCGTCAGTTTTTCTGTCGCGCCCGCCATCTTGCATTTGCGGTGTAAGTTTGTTCAAAATGTGTATTTAGTAGAGTGTGTTGGGGCCTCATTACGACCCAGGCGGTAAGTTACCGCCTGGGCCGTGACTTTACCACCATGGCGTAAACTACGTTTACGCCATGGTGGTTGGCGGACTTACCGCCCCATTCCGACCTAGGCGGGGCGGTAAGTCCCCAATCCCCATTTACCCTTCCCCATTCCCATTTTTGCCCCATAGGGCATAATGGGAGTGGGGAAGGCGTTAATTACGCCACCGTAAATTACGGTGGCGTAATTAACTCCATGGCCCCTTAGCGCCATGGATTTTAACACCTGCTAAAAGCAGGTGTTAAAAGCACCATGGCGCTAGGGGACCTCGTAATCAGGCGGTAAGGGTCGGCGCTGTTAACGCTGCCGTAAACCCCTTACCGCCTGAGTTGTAATGAGGCCCTTGGTGTGTAGAAGTCTTTGGGGAGGATGGGAGAGTATGAGATAGGTTCAAGTTGTATTTTATTTATGTGCTAGATGCTTTTGTTGTGTTCGATTTGTCCGCGGAGAACACGGCTGTTCTGACATTTTGTAAATAAACTAAATGGTGGGGTGTTTAGAGGACGGAGTATGTGTCATTTCTGTTCGCAAGGAGGGTAAAAATGAGCTATGAACACTCACGGTGTACTTAATTGTTCGTAAATACACAAACTGGGGGTGTCCTCAGGACGCTGTCCCTATTGTAATCTGTCCAGTTGAATGTGTTCTAAGAACACTCGCGGTGTCCCGAAATGGTTGCAATTACACAAAATGGGGGTGTTCTGAGAACGTTGTTTGTATTGTTCGTTGTCAGGGTGAAAGTGTTTTAAGACCACTCCTTTTGTCCGCTATTAGTACAATTTCCTATGGGCGTCAACTGACTTTTTGTCCACTAAAGAAACGATAAATCCGGCTGGTGTGCGCCGACATTATGTGATAATCCTATGACTGGCGCTATTGACCTGGCTGACTTGCTTTTGCGACACTAAATCATATCTCCCGCCCCTAAGCCTGATATTATCAAAGCATTCATATTCCCCGCCTCTCTCCGTGACGTTACAGGGTGCGTCATCAAACGCGCCCAGTCCTCTCCAGTCCTAAGTGAATTTACACAGAACCCGGAAGACAACACATATTATGTCACAACACAGCGTGCCACAATTCGGAATATGAAACAGTGATTTAAAAGCAAACAGCAAGATTGTAAATTTTGTAAAGTACATTTATTTGACATCAAATGTTTAGAGAATATTCAGCAATTTGCATTTGTCTTTGTTGTCGATCCGCAAAAGTTCATGTTGAGGCACGCGATGTTCCTTTGCGGTACAGAGGGTGTTAGATCAGCTTACAACTCAGTGTGCCACAATTCGGAATATGAAACTGTGGTTTAAAAGTAAACAGCAGGATTGTACATTTGGTAAAGTACATTTATTTCACATGAAATGTTTAGTCAATATTCAGCGATTTGCTATTGTCTCTGCTGTCGATCAGCAAAAGTTTATTTGGAGCCACGCGCTGTTCCTTTGCGGTAGATAGGCTGTTGGTTTATGATAAAAGTGGTAAATGGTCGCTCTGATAATCGAAAGGTTGCTCCAAAAACGAGCCATTAGACCACCCTATTGGTTGGTATGTTATTTGTAGCCGCTAGTACTGCGTAAGGGCATATTGGTCCTTGGCGATTGTCCCTAAAATGGTGAGGGTCATGAAGTTGCATATTTGGACCTGCACCTGGCAGTTGAAGACCCCATCCGCTGGAGTCTGTAAATCGTGACATAGGCAAAATGGGGCCACATACCTGTTTTAAAAAACATAAATTAGTCTCACCAGCCGATCTTCATTAAAAATCATCATTTTATTTATTAGGGTCGTGAAACTATTTGCTATCGAAGATAGTGCAACGGAGTATGTTAATAATAAAATAACAATATTTTCCCATTCATATAGCGCTAAGAACCGTGAGGTATCTAAGTGGTGCTTATTATTAACCACAGTGTGTGGTGCTCATTTATCGACCACGGAAGGATGAAAGGCTCCGTTTGGCCTTGCCGGGATTCAAACTTGCGTTAGCAAGCTGTGCACGGATGTCAAAGCGAGCGTTGTACTCGCTGTGCCATTTGACAGGCTACAGTGAAGTGGCACAGCGAGTAGAGCGCTTGACCGCCTATAGACCGGTTAAATTATTTGTATTAACCCACCCTGTGTCGTCTGCCTTTTTCAGAGCCCTCTAAACAACAGGGGATCAATTCGGCGGTGATAGTGCACGGTAGAAAACATTATGCCACTTTCAACAAACAAGTTCAACTTGAGCGGTCTTTAATGCCACGCTATTGTAATTATATTTGGTATAAAATAATCTAAAGGGTTACTTACAGTACAATTGCAATTTCCATTGTCTACGAGTGGTGCAGTCCCAAAATACGACTCCGCGTGTGCCAACGATCTTTCGCATAGTGATATAATATATAAAAGTGGTTTCGTTTCATAAATTTCATTCTTATCTTCTCTTACGTTTTAGCAACACTCCTTCAAGAGAAGTCTTTCATCACAATCTCTGTTTGTCAAGGTCAAAACACAATACAACCTTATAGTCCGCTTCGTGAGCCTCTCCGGGGCCCGAGAAAAAAATGGAAGCAGCTGACCTTCACTGTGAACGAGCATACATTCTTACTTTGCAACATTCTGTGTAAAGCCATCTGTAGAAGTTGAATTCAAAAAATGGGGGTGTTCTGAGGACGTTATTCGTATTGTGTGATTGCTTAGCTGTATGCAATCAGGGAATGGCACAGAGAGTAAAGTGGACGCCGTCCGCGGACACCGCGGCTGTTCGTGGACAGGGCGTGCTACATCCGGGTTTTTCCAGGAAATCCAACATGGAAAGAAGACTGTACGGATCAGCCAATCAGATGTCGAGGTTGTAGATTTGTGTTGAAAGAGACTGTGTGTGGTGAAGATGGCAGAAGTGGAGAAAGTCAGGGTGTTGGTGCTCGGAGATATGTTTGTGCATGGTTTACAGCAGTACGCTGAATGCAGGCATGTTGCAAAGAACTTTGATGTGAAAGGAGTGGAGGTGGTGTGGAGCACTGTGCCTGATTGCAATGTACAGGGAATTGTACAAGTTTCTGGGGATATGGCCACGATGAACAGTCCGCATCAGTGATGTCATCAATGACATTTGTGATGTCATCTTTGATGTCCTGGGTGTTAGTGTCAGCAGTGCACGGTGGCGGCGTGAGTTATGGTTGCTTATCTTACCATAACTGCCGAATTTCAGGGGTTTTTCGGTTTTACTTTGAACCATAACGTCCCTTTAACAAAGTTTTTTCACTGAATTTCATAGGTTTTTAGTAGCGCAACTTAACCATAACGTCCCTTTAACAAAGTTTTTTTTACTGATATATATATGCATATGGACAAGTAAAGGATGAAGTTTCCACCACGCATTATAGCAGTGCTTGACATTAGCAAGAAGGCCTCATTTCAGTGTGTGGCAGTTAAAAAAACAGAATTAAATTACAAAATGAATCTCAGCAGAAGGAGTTGGATGAGCCAAGAAGCCAAGGTCTTATCAAACTGGAGTGAACTGACATTGGATACAATGGATATTGGACTGTGAAAGAACAGAAACTCCTCTTCAGAAGGCATGATCAAAACAAAAGACGTCAGAGAACTATTATAAAATAGTATTTTAATACAGTAAAAGGCTCAATTCCATGGTCTCCAGTCACGTGGAAGAATAAAGTTGGACGAACGAGGTGGTCACACCTATGCACAAGGGCAGAGTGTGCCCACACTCCTTAAAATGTTCAGAGCCCAGTACAAACGCAAGGCCAAGCTTCAAAGCCCTAATTGACACTAGACCATTGAGGTGATGATGGATTGATCTGCTAATTGGTTGGAAGATAGTGTTAAGGCGAGCTCACCAGCACCTGGATGTTCAGCCTGCTGGCTGCTAGACGTAGGTGGAAAGGCATTGACGGGGGTTGGGAGCCAACCAATTGTAGAGGACCGCGTAATTAAGGGTCCTATAGTTTGTGTAGCCAATGGGATGTCGTGTATTTAGTGACGTTCATAGTGGCCTTTTTGAGGGGAGGGCTTAGTTGCCCCACCCGATGTTAAGTACCCTATCACTTTCCTTCACTGTCCCATACTGTTATGGAATATATACTTAGATATTCACTTAGAGCCTATCACTTCCTTCAATAGGTTTTTGTAGTTTGCCACAGAGGATGACATTGGTAATGACGCAGGTCAATACGTCATTTTCTTAATATAATCTCAGTTTCTACTAAAATGCGTTGAGTAAGAGGATCGAGTGAGTGCTGATGTTCGTTGCACTTTCTGTTTTAGATAATTGAAATTAAAACAGCTTCCCTTTTGCCAAACTACCTGAGTAATTTTGATTATTGATGTATGAAAAAGATCTGCATCCCCATCCATCTCCAAGGTATTTGTAACTCATCAAAGGGGCTGGGATATCCAGTTCAGGTCTGTTTTTTTCATGATGGCAAGCTAATCTGCTGGGATTTCAACCCTTCCCCATTCATAAATGTAGGCAGGGCTGAACAAAAATAAGCTTCTTGCAAGGCTCCCATTAAGCATCAGCAAATCCAGCATTGCCAAAGCCACATTACAACACAAATGTGGGCTTGCTGATTTAAACATATGTATTCCCTATTTTAAAGTTTCACATATAACTAAAATGTTGAGTACATTTACAATAAACTTCTATTTGCATCTATAAGTGCATTACAGTATGTTTCTGATATATATTCTTGGAAAGTATCATCCACTTAGTTTTGATTGCTGTTAGAGAAAGAAATACATAATTTGCATTCAACATTATTTCACATGTTTTAAATGAGCTAAAGCAAAGTTAAAGCAAAGCTTTTGCATTATAATGTTTCATTTGAAATTGCATTGCATTTTGATTCATGAAGTTGCAGGTGAATACCTCATACTCTCTTTAAAAGCTTAATACTATTTTCTGGGTAATATAAGAACTGACACTGATTCCTGTGCTATTTCACAGCCTGTTTCCCACAATTTGCAGAGAGTAATGTTAACTTTGATTAGGTGCAATGATGCTTTGTATTTCACACTCTCCACATTTCTTATTTGCATAGTTCTAGAAAGTACATTGTTCCATTGTAATAAGGTACCATTTTTCAGATGTAAATAGTAGGTTTATTTAGGAAAGGGATTTCAATATCCTTCCCATTAATTTAAAGTTGTTCACAGCCCAATCCGTGGGCCTCAAGTACATTTTCACCAATGCAGTTTCAAAGTGGATTCAAACCTCATTGGCGAATCAGCATCATTTATCTGATGCATCTCAGGTGAGAAGGTAAACTACTTTCATTTCACAGGAATAGCTTTTGGAAGTCATTTAATAACATTTTAACAAGTGAATGAGGCAAAGCAGCATGCAATTTCCTCTCACTGTGGATTAATCAAATCTCCATTTTCCCTGATAGAGACATGTTAGGTTGTTGATTGATTCATTTCTGATTGGTGCAGTTGAAATATCACTTTGAGTGCATTTTCCAATTAGTGCTGAAAGAGTATGAGAAAGAGCTGGAATCATCACTTTAAAAAATTCCAGGGATCTAACTTGCTCTGCTGGAATCAGCAAAGGCTGCGGAATTAGTGCTAACCCTGCACCTCATTGTCTTTCTTCGGACAAGCTTCACTTTGCTTTGTCTCTGCATCTCCTCATGAATTAGCCTCATCCCATCAAGGATTCAGATGGTGGCCAAGCAGAAACAGCCACAAGTGAAAGATCAGAAGATTTTCAGCTTGTCCTGCTGAGTGTGCTGAGATTGACCTATAATCCGTGGTGCATTGTTGCTGTGTGGTATAATATGCGTTGATAGGGGGCATTTTGAGCCATAGCTAGTGCCTAGTATATGTGCAAGTTAGAAAGTGTGTGTGTGGGTATGAATGTGTTCTACCCTGCATGCTAAAAGAGGGAACAGAACTTTTTTTTTAGTGCCCACCTGTATGGAACAACCCACAACAACTGCATTGTTAACCAGGATAATTAATTAGTTACTGGGATTTTTTGTTAATGGGAAAGTATGTTTGTTATATATGTTATATATGTTATTTTACCAATGCAGTTCTTCACAGAAAGAAATGCACCTAATTTGTATATGTGTACTGCACATTGAATCTGTGTCTTTTTCTGTATTCTGTTTTGTCATGGAAGGCCTAATTCATTGTCCCACTGTTCTAATGACCCAATGTAGCATTTCACCTGCTTCATATAATTCCCCATGTCTTTTATGCATTTGGACCAATTCCATCAACCTGCTGGCCTGTATCCCCAACCTGCTCCCACTTGCACCTATTTTCGTTTTAAAATGACTGCATATTTTGTTGGGTGTTTCTCAAATAGAGCACCCATTTTACTGGCTACCATTGAAAACACTGTCATCTGCACGCATTTTATAGTGGCTGTTTTTAAAACACTGCTATTTTAAAACACTGCTATTGAAAACATTGCCATATGCACAAACCCATTTAGTTGCTTCCATATATCCCTACAAACCCCCTGCTGCATTTCCAGTGGCTTCAGACCTACGTTTAATATACAGTAACTTCCCATACCATAAGGCACAATGTGAAAATGTGGCAGCAGGGTTGTGTTGCTTTATGGAGCAGACAAAGTGGCACAATCTGAGTTGTCTTTGTGTGCAAGATCACCTTCAGCTCTGAGGCTTACTATGGTTTTGGGGGTTAAAGACTATCCAGGTATTGATCTTGCTGCTCCATTAGCCCACTCAAGAATTCACCATTTGCACTCTAGTTCTGTTCAGCATCTTGCTCTCAACTCCTGCTCTTGACTCCTGTTGCTGTACTGATGTTCTGTAGTGTGCTCTTACCCTGAATGCCTTCTTTTCACTGTTCTCCTATTTCTAAAGTATATGTCACATAATACCGCCCAGAAACGAACATGGCTTTGAAAATCGCATTTGAATGAACCTGAATAAGGCTGACTTTGCCACCATTTTAAAGTCATCCGCCATTTTGATTAACTCCTGCTTTCTGTCTCATGTTAAACTTTGTGTTTTTGGCTCCAGCAGAGAAAAATGAACTTTGTACTGTGTCAATGTAGATAAACATTTTGAGGCTGCTGATAGTGGATTGTTTGTCCTGCACTAAGAAACCATGGAGCTAAACTAGTGTTGAACTGAACAGTTATTTAGATGTTGTCTGTATCAATAGCGTCATCCTCGTTCAAACAGTGGAACAAACCGTTGAATAGTTGAAACCGTGAGCCTTTGCAGAAATCGGTGTGTTCATTTCTTGAAACTGGATTAACTTTAAGCTTGAAAACAAATGTTACCATTGTATCGTATGTACAGAAAAACATGTCTAGTGTTTGAGGAAAACATTGACATAGTTATTTCAATCTGTATTAGTTATATGAACTGGCTATGAACCCTAAAATGAATGAATAACATGAAGAGGGGCTGGACAATGTAACCGGGATTGTGGAAAAAAGTATAAAATCCTGTGTCTTTGTAATGTCCAGCACTCTCTCCCCTCACAGTGTCCGCTGGTAACACTGCGAGGCGTTGGGAGCCAGATAGCTATCTGACCAATGAAATGTACATGTACTTTTCATAGGAAACCCAAGAGTGCAACCAATTTTTCGATTAACCTGAGCTTAGGGCAACCTAGACACTTACTTGACTAGATATACTAATAACCACATTTCTGAATTAGACATTGATTTATATATTGAATGTAGGCCACAATGTGATGCTTATATCATTTCCTTTTTTCTAGGAACATCACATTGGTTTACAAAATGTCAAACAAGGGACTGTACATCTTAAGTACTTCACCTCGTTTTCACTGAAGACATTATAAGCACATATCTTAGTGAGTTTTCTATCTCACCAATTACGCATCAATTTGTCACCATGATTACATATGCAATTTATTCACTCATACCTTACCTTTCAGGTCAACAAAGTTTGTAGACAACTTCTTAAATATATTGAATTTAAGTTGAAATTGGAACATCATAAAATGAATTGCCAAACTGACCAATTTACCTCCTCAGCAACCACGCATGAACCCAAGTGGGGAAACATGTGTTGAGGTTCGGAATTAAAACCTTCAACAACTTAACCACAAGGATTTCAAGCAACATTAAGGACTGGAATTAATAACCCAAGAGGTTTGGAATCAATAACCTAAATTAAAAACTTAACAATAAAAACTTCAAAGCGGCAACATTAAGGACTGAAATTAGCAACCACAAGGATAAAAAGTGGACCTTCAGATTGGGCTTAAACTCAGAAAATGTGAACTACACTTTGTGTAATGTATCCTTTGACAGATAGTCAACTTTAACTACACTCTCTTAAAACAACTAAACTGTTCATGTTTTCCTTTTTTCAACATTAAATTATTTTTTGAGCTTCACCATTTGAATTGGTCTTTTTATTTAGAGAAACAGCGCAATCCTGGGACAAAACTTATATTTATTTTATGTTAATACAGCCCAGGTCAGCCTCTGAGGAGATCCTAAGTTGCAGCACTTTCTGCTGTAATTTATGTTTAGCACACTCTCTTGAATAAGGTAACTAAGGAGATTGCCACCAATGTCCAGGAGGCTGAATATTGCATATTAGACATTATTCACAAACAGTGGGCAGCCCCCACACTTCAGAAAATAAAAAAAACACCATTAAACGAAAAGATCATAAAATGTTAAGAAGCTTTGCACAGAGAGAGGAAGAAGCAGAATTTATCTTTTCAGGACTGGCTCAAAACACCACATCTGCCCAAGGTGAACAAACTCAGTCACTATGAAAGCGTTTTCAAACTGAAGAAAAACTTTTGAAACAAGAATTGTCCTGCTGGTGGGAAATCAAATCTTTGGACAAATATTTACAAATTGGGTGTATTCCACGTGGACTGAGAATTTGCATCTTCCCACCTTTTGAAGATAATGATACAGAAGAAATATTAGTTTGGGAACAGTTATTAACCGCCACCTTGAATGACATGACACATAGGCTCATTAATTATGCAAAAGTTAAACATATGAGACTCATAAAAGATATAACCAAAGTCAAAGAAGATATAGAAAAAATGAATATCCCTGAGAAAATATTCAAGAATTATGAAATTTTGGATGACATAATTGACAAATACCCACAGAAATTAAGATAAAAAAAACAAAGCAATTCTTAACAGATGAACTCGACTATAAATTCAACGTTTAACAAAAGACCAGCAGTGCAAACCAGAGGACAATTGTCAAAATCTAAAATACCAAGCAAATCAGCAGTAAATCGAAAACATCGGATACCGACACTGTAAGTGATTCTGAACTTGAAGACAGAAATTTGGAACTACAAGACCAACCAACAACAGGAAGTCAAACCCCATCTGCAGCAAAACAGACCATAAATAAGGGTTTCTCGTTTTTAGTGGAATTTCAGCAACAAAAACTGATGAGGAACTACCAAAAATCAACAAACTACAGAAAATCTACCTTGACACCACCTCCAGGAACAGGTAGGGAAAGAGAGGGGGTAGATCCAAACAATCCAGGTAAAACAGGAGTGCAAACTCACTCACAAAATCCACTACCCCAATGAAAAACATAGTTATAAATCTCACCAGTGAAGAAATTTCCATTCCATTCAACCAGGCACTCAACAAGGGACTCAACTTTTGTCCTCATAAAAACTATGATTATGTTTTGATCTCTATCTCTTTTGCAGGAAACTTAAACTAAAGAAATGTTTTGCCAACATTGACACACAGAAAAAATCTATCACCCAACCAACACCTTCAGGCCTAACTGTACATCATGTGGAACACACAGTGGACCTCCTCGATATAACAAGCCAAGATGACCAATTCACTATTGAGAGGTTCACTGAAGAACAGAATATTGAAATGGGATTAGCCACCAACATCAAATTGAAACCCAAATCTACCTTCATGCCAACATTGACAACCGATAATGCATTAGACACTTTCTACAAAGTAGTACAAAATGAATTGAGAGACATTTATTTGAACGGAAACAAAAGAAAGAAACAAAAGGGAAGCTACCCATTCAATTTAACCATAGAACAAAACAAAGCACTTGAAGAACTCAGAGATAATCAAAACAGTACCATTAAGTCATCAGAAAAAGGAGGAAATATCATACTTCTCAAACCAGTGATTACATGGACATGGCAATGCAACATCTTAACAATTCTGAGTGCTACGAACTCTTACTCACCAACCCATTGATCAAATTGGGTGAAGAATGGCGATCTATGAGCAGATATTGGAGAGACCAGTCACTCCTCACTAATGAGGAACATCTCTACATGAATACATCACACCCCATTATCCCAACTATATACTTCTTACCCAAGATTCATAAACACTTCATCAATCTATCAACCAGCAGACCTATGATCAACGGCATCAGATCCATAACAGAACATATCCCTGAATATATTGATCATCAACTGCAACCATTAGTCACATCATTATCTTCATATATCAGAGACACTACTCACATCATAAAACAGATAGCAACTATACCATGGGACAAGGACTACCGGCTCATCACAATGGATGTTGCAGCATTGTACACGAGTATACTACATGACAAAGGACTCACTACAACTGAGTATTTTCTCAAAACAAGATCTATTTAATTCAGTGACCAAAATAACATGATTCTGGAAATGCTACAATTTACTCTTCAAAACAATGTATTTACATTCAATCAGCAACTATACAGACAAACTCAGAGAACAGCCATGTGCACGAAATATGCCCCTGCATATGTAAATTTAAATATGGGTCACTATGAACTCAAACGCGCGTGGCAACATCCATCCTTCACTCAACTCAACAACATTGTCTTTTGGGCTCACTTTATTGATGATATCTTTCTGATCTGGAATGGGACACTACAACTCTTTCAGGACTACTTCAAGTATCTCAACAATAATACCTACAATCTAAAACTTACAACAAAATACAGTCAAACAAGTATCAACTTCCTGGATGTTACCCAAAAGAACCATAACGATATGATCCATACAACATTGTATACCAAACTAACTTCAGTCAACAGTCTGCTCCACGCATCAAGCAATCATCCAAAACATGTAATTCACAATATTCCTTTCAGTGAAATGTTGAGGGTCAAGAGAAACTTTACACGGGATGAATATTTCACCAAACATGTAACTCAAATGATCATAAACTTCAAAGAAAGAGGCTACAGCACAGACCTGGCCAACAAAAGTTATCAAAAACATTCACTAGACCACAACAGCCACTTCTACAAGTAGGCAAAAATAAAAATTATTCAGATGCACAATGAAAAACCAACTCTGTCACAACATACAGCTTCAACAACAAAGTGATCAAGAGAATTCTCAGCAAGAATTGGAACATTTTAAGAGCAGATCAGGATCTGCGAACAGCATTGGGAAAACAACCCACCATAACCTTTAGAAAAGCCAAAAATCTTGAAGAACAATTAAGTCTGTCACATTTTGAAACCAAAAGAACCACAACAGCCAATACTGCGAGGATAATATATCTGAAAGAACCACTTAAGGGAAACTATAAATGCAGTCAATTTTCCATATGTCAGTATTCAGACAATTACAGGGAGAAGAGAGAGTCATAAGCTACCCCTATTACACCGTTTAGGCTGTGGTAGGTTTTCAAAAGGCAGGAAGCTAGTTTGTAAATGCTAGCTATCAAAAGTCACAGAAAATGGGAGAGGATAGACATTTTTGTTTATTCAGACATACATATAGAATATAGAATTCATAGTAAAGAATACATAGTTTGAAACGAAAGATCACATGCAAGCCTTGTTTGGCTTGTAACAAAAGAACACAAAAAATGGAAATGAGTACAAAACTGTTGTTACATCACAGTTTGGTAGGTGAGGGTTAGTAACATGTATTGTGGATTTCAAATACTACAATCAGATTGGTAGTATGTCATAGTGGTCGACACATTATTATGGGTGTTTCTGGTTCAGCGGGGATTCAACCTTCACTGAGTAGAAATGTTCACAGATGAAGGGTCTGAACTTTCATCAGGATGTGTTTGGGAACGCCTATTGGACGGGAGAGGAGAGTATGTCAAGAGGAAGTGTGACCACACAGGGGAATCTGTATGAAAAAAGTACTGCACTATAGGAAACCTACATATGTTCTGTCAACGGTTGAATTGAATTCAGGAAGACAAATAGATTGGTCTGGTATCCATGGATGTAATCTACAATAGGAAAAAGATGGCAATGAATGTGCCTGGATGGTAGAAAGGATCATACTTAATGGAACAAATAACGAGAGTATAGCATACCTTAGTTGATGGTATGCGGTCCAAAATGGAAATGTTTTTTTGAATTGTTTTATCACACGGGTACAATTGCCGTGTACTTGGAGGCTTATTCAGTTTAGAAACTTTGCCTATGCTGCTGTGTAGGAAGGAAAAGGATATAATTTACTGGCTAAAGTGGTGTTTTTGCCTGGTGCTTAAAAACGATTTAGAGAGAAGTGTCCTTATTGTTTAAAAGGGCTCAAAAAGGGTGGTAACGTGTTGAATTGTGATTTCCGTGGACATTATCAATAAAAAAAATGGGATTTAATGGTGCAGAACCTGAGAATATCCAGTAAAGTGTGAGGGAAGTTCACGTCTGTACTGTCTATTGTTGGTTGTACGTGATTATGGTAGTACTTAGGGCTAGGGCCTGCCATCCAATTAGGCATGTGCTCGCGGTGGGGCGGTGGATTGGGCTAGAGTATGCCAAACAAGATGGTGGAATTTAGTTTGAGCAAAATAATCGTGGTGCGGTTCTGTATTAACAATGATCTAGCTAAATGATTTATGGGTCATGGCGGGCTCGATTTCTTACCTGAAAAAGGAGCGTGAGGCGGATAAACATCTACCTTGCGAATCCGGAAACCAAATGATTACTAATGGAGACGGCACGTAGTGTAAATACAATTACGGCTGGTGTGGCGCATGCGTAATGGCGGCGTTACTGGGGACGCTATGTTTTTGGAAAAAGGGGGGCGCGCATGCGTCATGAGTTGATTTGCACGCATGGGCGATGATGAGGACACTAATGGGTAATAGTGTAAAAAGCAAAGTGGTGGCAAAACAAGGGTGACTTCATGTAATAAAGTTAGTCTAACTGAATGACATGGACATTCTTTAGGAGCAAAAAACACAGATGGTTATTACGACAGATTAAGTTGGTTGAACATACATTTGAGTGGTGCGTGTTGCATAAACAGGCATTTCGGTATTGTCGTGCAGAAAAAGAAGGCAAGAAAACATCTTTGTTCGAGATACACGATTAAAGCATTACAGTTTGAAAAGACAAAAACCATAATTTGTATTCAGGCGGGGTGAGACCAGTGGTTTGTTGTTAAAACACTTCACAAGGCATGTTAAAAGAAAACATATGACAAAATTCGCTAGAAATAGGTATTTATTTAAAGAAAAGATTCCATTCAATGGCTATATTAAGGCCCTGTTTGACAGAATTGAGGCGAAAAATCCATTTCTGCTCTAGCTTTTCGAAGTGAGAGGTCTCTATCGCCACCTCTGAATGGGTTTCTGGCTATTTCTAGAACAAACCAGAAAATGTATTGTCGGGGTATCTGTTGTTTTTCTCGAAGACTTTGTTAGTTTCTAGAAGGATATGGTTTTCGAAAGCCAGAATTTCTGGGCAGACCATGTGAGATAGTGGAGAAAAAGTCGAAGGCGGTCTTAAACCAGTGGATTTTGGAGGGTCTTTTTCTGGTTTGTTGATGAAGAAGAATTTAAGTCTGATAGTCCGGAAGAATTTACGGAGTTCGACTTCAGTTTGAAATCTGTTGGCTGGTGTAGTGGGGACGAAACTTAGTCCTTTGCTTAGAACGTTGGTTTCTTCGTGGGTTAGGATGTGGTCGCTGAGATTAAAGATGGGTATTACCATGATTGGTTCCCTGGGGCCATCCATTGCCGTGTTGAGGGTGCAGATGCTGCGGAACTGGAGTCGCTATTGGAGCCACTAATGTTGGAGCTATTGGAAAAAGTTACACATTTTTTCAGAGGTCGGCGTGGGTTATGTGTGTTTTGTTGAGGGTTTTGGTTTATCTGATTGTAGAAACCAGGTACTAGCTATGGGTATGTTCTTTCTTCTTTGTAATTCTTGACGTTGTTTTGTAGCTTCCAGAGTTTCTTGTCGATGGTGAATTTTTCAAATATTTTAATTTCTTCTTTGATTTTTTCAAGTTGTATTTTTATGTCTGGGATTATGTTTTCTGTTTTGATTTTCTCTTCGAGAGTTTTGAGTGCTTCTTTTTGGCTTTTGGTTTCTCCTTCGGCAGTTTCTATGACCAGGATTACCCAATCACGGGAGCATTTATTGCCCACTCCACTGAATTTTGTCATGAACCGGGGGTTGTCGAGAAAGACTCTTGGAATGTTCTTAACCTGGAGACCTTCTGGGATCACGCCTGCTTTCAGGTATTCGAGCATTAGATGCCTGTGGGACTCAGTTCTTATGAGTTTCTTTTTCTTTGCAAATAGAGTATCAAGGTCATTATTTGAGGAATTCTGGACTGGTGTGACAACCGGAGATTTGTTGCCCAGCAGTGAGGGTGTTTCTAGGAGTTTTTTATATAAATCATCAGTAAAACTAACAATATTAACATTTTCCATTTATTTGGATAGACAATTAATGAAGCCCAACAACCAAAGGGTTGTCCTAGAGACTATAGAAAAAAGGGGGGCTAGTTGCCTTCTTTTTTGTTAAAGAGGGGCTTGACTCAAAAAGGCGTTAATTACAGGGAGAAGAGAAAAACACGTCCTGATGAAAGTTCGGACCCTTCATTTGTGAACATTTCTACTCAGTGAAGGTTGAATACCCGCCGAACCAGAAACACCCATAACAATGTGTCGACCACTATGACATACTACCAATCTGATTGTAGTATTTGAAATCCTTTTTTTGTGTTCTTTTGTTACAAGCCAAACGAGGCTTGCATGTGATATTTCGTTTCAAACTATGTATTCTTAACTATGAATTCTATATTCTATATGTATGTCTGAATAAACACAAATTTCTATCCTCTCCCATTTTCTGTGACTTTTGATAGCTAGCATTTACAAACTAGCTTCCTGCCTTTTGAAAACCTACCGCAGCCTAAACGGTGTAATAGGGGTAGAAGGCAACTAGCCCCCCTTTTTTCTATAGTATTCAGACAATGCCAAAACCATCATTATCAGACCCAACAGCTCACAACATTGCATTCAACAACTTATCAACTGAAACAGCAGATATGTAATATATGGAATCAAATGTCTGTGCGACCGCCTCTATATAGGCAGCACCATACGCCAACTCAAAATCAGGGCCAGCGAACATATTAGAGCAATAAAAAAACCAGGATCTGAGATCTCCTCTAGCAACACATTTCCATGAATCACATAAATTGGACCAGTAGAAGAATCTGAGATTTTTTGGTATTGAAAAATTGCAGATGCCACCCAGAGGGGGCAATATCGAACTCATCTTAAGAAAACAAGAAGCACGCTGGATCTGCTCATCTGCTCTATGGACACTTGCCATAAAGGATTGAACTCAGACCAGGAGCTTTTCCACTTTTTATAAACAGGTATCATCTAATCTCAGTGTATCAGCATTCATCTTTTACTTTTTTTCAATCCAAGGTTTGACCCTCAGCTCCCCATTAACATATTCATCACCATTGTCAAATATGCTTCTTCCTCAAACTTAACCTATCTAGGTTGTCTCTACACCCAGGACATAAGCAACAACTCTTAACACCTCAGTAAGAACACCCACTAAAAATATCTTTGAACACACACAGGAATTACACCCAATAAACTATTTATCCTCCACTCTACACTTTATACTACTTAATGAACATCACATAACGATGAGACACAATACTTGCCATTTTCTGAGGCTTCCCACATTGAACACTCATTTTTTATCTTTATAGCAATCTTTGTTGCATCACACATCAATTGTGCACACATTTCTAAAATTGAATGAACAGCATCTAACCGCATAGTATAGTATATCAACAAAATCGACCACAAGCATGATTGCCACCGGACATGAATGTGTGACATCATCGTGCAAGGTTTTAGCGCAATGACGCAATCGCGCGTTACAAAAAGCAGCTATTCCGGAAATAAAGCCATGGTAATCGTACCATGGCACGATACTCGAAAGAGAAAGACCTACAATTGTTAGGTAAGACCATTCTCACTCGAAATGTTTATACTTAGTAATGTAGCATTTTCTGCACACATGGGTCAAAGGAAACCCAAGAGTGCAACCAATTTTTTCGATTAACCTGAGTTTAGGGCAACCTAGACACTTACTTGACTAGATATACTAATAACCACATCTTCTGAATTAGACATTGATGTATATATTGAATGTAGGCCACAATTTGGTGCTTATATCATTTCTTTTGTTCTAGGAACATCACATTGGTTTACAAAATGTCAAACAAGTGACTGTACACCTTAAGTACTTCACCTCGTTTTCACTGAAGACATTATAAGCACATATCTAAGTGAGTATTCTATCTCACCAATTATGCTTCAATTTTTCACCATGATTACATATGTACCTTATTTACTCACAACTTACCTTTCAGGTCAACAAAGGTTGTAGACAACTTCTTAAATAATATGGAATTTAAGTTGAAATTGGAACATCATAAAATGAATTGCCAAACCAACCAACTTACCTCCTGAGGAACCACTCATGAACCCGAGTGGGGAAACACGTGTTGAGGTTCGGAATTAACAACTTAAATCAACAACTTAACCACAAGGATTTCAAGTGGCAACATTAAGGACTGGAATTAACAACCCAAGAGGTTTGGAATCAATAACCTAAATTAATAACTTAACTATAAAGACTTCAAAGCGGCAACATTAAGGACTGAAATTTGCAACCACAAGGATAAAAAATGGACCTTGAGATTGGACTTAAACTCAAAAAATGTGAACTACACTTTGTGTAATGTATCCTTTGACAGATAGTGAACTTTAACTACACTGTCTTAAAACAACTAAACTGTTCATCTTTTTCTTTTTTCAACATGAAATAATTTTTTGAGATTCACCATTTGAATTGGTATTTTTATTTAGAGAAAGAGCTCAATCCTGGGACAAAACTATGTACCTTTGAACTCGTGACTGGCATATTTCATTCTTGGTGCTATTAGGCTATTAGGCCTCGATATTTCTTTTGATCTTTCACTATATGTATTTTCCACATGTTGTTCACACAATTCTCTTTACTCTCTCCCTTGCTCTGAACTCATCACATGCACCTACATTAATCCTTATCACAACCCCTGAAACCTACTATCATATCTACTGGAACTCCATGCGTGGACACCTTTCCTATGCCTATTATACAACCATCCCCCACACCCTGCTCTTGCGCATACCCTCTGCTCTTACTGTGTCAAAGTACTCAATAGGAATGAGGGTATCAATCCCCTCTCCCAAATCACAGAAGCCCAATAGATCGACCCTCCCACCATGGTTGTCATGGGTGCCTGATATTAACAATACAGGGAACCACGTGGCAGGCAATGGGGGGAAGACGGAGTTAGAGAAAGGGGATGGATTGACAAAGGAAAGTAAGGGTAGAGAAACATGCATCTCAATACAACAAACACTAGCAAACCTTACACCTACAACCCTGTTCCTGTTACACTCTCCTATAACTTGTATTTAGCAATCTACAAAGGTAATCCTAGTGTCTATTGCACATAGCATACTCAACATTGAACAAAGAAGATTAGAGGTCTTACATTGACTGACATAACACCCCCAACCCACTCATCCTAGACATAAAGTGCATAAGCAGAATGGCACAAACAAGGGAATTCCCTGTAATGACATAAACATAGACACATGGCCCCGAATGGGCAAGCGTAAGACACAACACATGAACAGAATGTATTACATATAACATAAAGGCTTCTCAATCAACATTCCACATGCTATAGGATATTGAACTGGCCTCTAGAGTTAATTTCCTGACTCTTTGATGAACCACTTGTGTACATGTGGATATATCAGAACACCCAATTTTGTAGGCATATTCAGCAGGCTCCGCATACTCAGAAACTGAATGTGCCCACACCTTCAATCCCCAGCCAGTCCACCTAATACATATACTCTGGCAATTATGTTACAATACACTTAACTGAATGCTCAGATGCCTCGTATGGTCGTCCGAGCCTGAAGACATGCAGCCCCGTGTGTCTGATCGCTCATAATCACCGCCGCGACCCAGGTTATATGAAATGCAAGAATGCCAGCACCTAGAACCCAAATGCAAAACAGCACTTATCTCAGTGCTCGGATGTCTCATGAGGCCATCTGAGTTCGAAGGGATGGCGCGGTGATCCCGGCCGCCTCCGTTCGTCACCACCACGACCCGGGCAATCTCCAGCACTGCTCCCGACACTCTGGAGTCTCCTACAAATGTTGAAGGAGTGATCCTGCCACGTCGCCTCACAACTTAGTCCGTTCGCTCTGCTGCTGCTGCTGCCGCCGCCCATGCTCCATAACTTCAATCAACAGCACCGGAGTGCTGCCAGTTTCCGGTTATAACCCCACCCCTTGATTGTCTACAGCTGGGTACCGGCACAAAGGCTAAACTACAAATATCCTATTACCTACTGGGAAATGTAGTTTTTGCTCATCGCGTCTACATGGCGCGCCTTTTTGTTACAGAACCCTTATTTCTGACAGTACCACCTATCCCAGGGCTTTTCCCAGGGCCTGCTTTTTCAGGATTTTGTGCATAAAATAGTCTTACCAGATGCACAGCATTCACAGAACTGGCGGGTTCCCAGGAACAATCTTCCAGGCCATACCCTGCCAATTGAATCAGGTACCACAGTTCTTGCCGTCGTCTTCTTGAGTGCAATATCTTCTTCATCTCATATTCCTCCTGACCTTCTTTGCGAATAGCTGGTGGTCTCTGCACTCATGTTCCGGGCACTGCGGGTTTAAGCAAACACACATGGAACACTGGATGTATCCATAAAGTTTGAGGCAATCATAATTTCATTGATACCTCTGAGACACATTTTACAATTTCATAAGGTCCAATAAATTTAGGTGCAAATTTACAGGGACCAATTAAGGGCAAGTTTCATGTGGATAACCATACTTTATCCCCCACTTTATATTGTGGAGCTTGCCGTCTCTTCCTATCCGCACACTGTTTGTATTGTTCTTTTGCCTGTTCTAAATTGGCTCGAGCCTTCTGTCTGATGTTCAGAAGTAATTGTTTCCTTTCCTGGAGCACAGGAAGATTCGACACCTCAGGTAATTGTTCAGGCAACATGTCTTGCACTTGTCCATATAAACACTCATTTGGAGCCATACCCAGAGATGCATGCTCCGTATTGTTGTACATGAACTCAGCTAACCATAAAGCCTGTACCCATGACTCTATGCCTTCATGTATATAACAACGCAAATATTGCTCCAGTGTCTGATTTACTCTTTCCGTCTGTCCATCCGTCTGAGGATGGTAACTGGTGGACAAGGCACAATTGATCCCCAACATCTGACAGAAGGCTCGTCAGAATTTAGATGTAAATTGCAGACCTCTGTCTGATACAATACTACGAGGAAATCGGTGTAGCCTAACCACATGTTGCAAGAATAGTTCTGCCAATTTTCCTGCTCCTGGAATTCCTCTAGAGGGCACAAAATGAGCGTGTTTAGACAAGTAGTCCACCACCACCCATATCGTATCATACTGATCATCTGGAGGTAAATCTGTAATAAAATCTATAGACATGTGGGTCCACACTTTCTCAGGCGTGGGCAAGGGTTTTAGCAAGCCTGCTTTCTTTGTATGGTCTGTTTTACTTTGTACACATGTTTCACATCTCTGTGCTTACTTATTGACATTTTATCTCAAATTTGGCCACCAAAAATATCTTTCTAACATATCCTGTGTCTTCCTACTTCCTGAATGACCTGCCAAAGGCGAATTATGAGCCCAATGCATAGCTTTCTCTTGTAATTCACATGTAGGCAAATATAATCGTCCATCATAATAAGGAAGCTTTTCCCGGAAGGTTTCTAAAGGGTCCTTCACTCCCCAATTCAGATTCTTTTGCTTTTTCATTTCTTGTTTCACTTGATTCAACAATTTAGTCACTTCTGCTCCTACCATTTTTTCAGCTGCAATTATGGGCTTGACCTCCGTCACTGCATTCTCTAGATTTTGCTGACGAGATAAGGCAACAGCTTTCCCATTTCTTTACCCGGCCGGAATGTTACCAAAAATGTAATTCATTGAAATACTGTGACCACCTCAATTGCCGGAGACTCAAAGTATGGGCTGTTTTGAAGTACTGTAAGTTTTTATGGTCAGTAACTACCAATAACTGATGCTTGGCTCCCAATAAATAGTGCCTCCATTCCAAAAAGGCTGCCCGAATGGCTAACAGCTCTTTATCTGTGATGGAATAATTTTGCTCACAGTTTGTGAGTTTACGGGAATAGTAAGCCACTGGGTGCCAAATCCCCTCTGGATCTTTTTGAGACAACACAGCCCCCACCGCTACATCTGATGCATCAGTCTCTACTTGGAACACTTTCTCCGGATCTGGGTGTCTCAATAGAGGTGCTGAGGTGAAAGCCTTTTTCAACTCTTGAAATGCACTGTCTGCCGCCTGATTCCAACAAAAACTTGTGGCTTTTCTTAATAGTTTAGTGATAGGTGTCACAGTCTGTGAGAAATTAGAAACAAATCTTCTATAGAAATTTGCAAAACCCAAAAAAGACTGTATATCCTTAACACATTGGGGTGTGGGCCAATCCAGCACTGCTTGTACCTTACTCTTGTCCATTATTATTCCTTCCGGAGTTAGTATAAACCCCAGACACTCCACCCTTGTAGTATGGAAAGCACATTTTTCTAGTTTCACATATAACTGATAGTCTTGCAACTTCTCCAATACCACTCTAACATGGCCTACATGTTGATCCTCGGAAGAGGAATAAATCAATATGTCATCAATGTATACAATAACAAAAATGTCCAAAAATTCACTCAATACCTCCTGCATAAAATACTGAAATGCCGCAGGAGCATTGCATAAACCAAAAGGCATAACCAAATATTCAAATAACCCATACTTAGTCTGGAATGCAGTCTTCCACTCATCCCCTTCTTTTACCCAAATCAAATGATAGGCTCCTCGTAAATCAAGTTCAGTATAAATCACTGCTGTTTTTACTTGATCTAACAGTCCTGAAATTAATGGCAAAGGATATCTATTTTTCACAGTCACCTTATTCAAAGCATGATAGTCAATGCATGTTCTGAGTGTGCCTTCCTTCTTGGGAACAAAAAATAAAGGGGATGATACTGGTGATATAGAATGTCTAATAAACCCTTTTTTCAACATGTCATCCAAATACTCTCGTAAATGTTGGTTTTCTGTTTCTGTCAAAGCATATATTCTACTACAAGGCAATTTAGCCCCTAGTTCTAGCTCAATTACGCAATCATAGGGTCTGTAAGGTGGTAACCTTTCTGCTCCTCCTTTATCAAAAACACTAACATACTGATCAGGAACTGATAATCCCACCACACCCACTACTTGGGATGCCACTGTCTGGTCTGCCAAAAACAAAGCAGGGCCCAACTCCTCCTCCATATGGCCCCTACATTCCTGTCCTTCAAGAAAAACTTCTCTAGAAACCCAATCAATTCTCGGGTTATGTTGGGTTAACCACGGAATGCCTAAAATGAGCCCAAACTGAGGTGCCGCTATCAAATCCAATACAATCTCTTCTACATGTCCTGAGTCACACCTCATTCTTATCGGTTGAGTCTGCTGACAAATGGGCCCTGAAATCAAAGGGGACCCATCCACCGACTGTACCCCTTCCACCTGTGTTTTGTCTCTCAACAGTAAACCCTATCTTTTGGCCAAACTAATATCAATGAAATTTCCTGTGGCCCTTGAGTCCACCATTGCTGACACCATCTGCTTAGTACATGGGAAAAATAAAGTCACCAAAATGTACAAGTGGGAATCACCCTTGTGTGTAGTATTTGCTACCCAAGTGGGGAACCTTTTTTCCACTGGGTCTGACACCTGAGTTCCCCCTAAGGCCGACCCAATCCTTTTCCCGACTCTCCTTTATTCCTCTCTCTACCTGCAGTCTTCCTTGGGGTGTTTGTACAAGTCTTAATATAATGTCCTGGCTGTCCACAGTACAACACAAATTATTAGCTTTCCGTTGCTCCTTTTCTGGTGCCGATAAAGGGCCTCTGACCCCTCCAATCTGAATTGGTTCCCTGTCACTACTTCTGTTTATTTTTCCCCAATCCAATCTTACAAATGGTACCACCTCAGGCTTGTTTCTGTCTCCCTTACGCTCATTCATATGATGATCCAATATTAAAGCCAAATCAATCAAGGCCGTACATGTACTGGGCTTTGGTTCTACCTGAGCCATGGCATCTTTTAACTCTTCTCTTAGTCCTTGATAAAATAACACAGTTTGTTTATTTTCTGGCCAGTCTGTTTCGATTACTAATCTATTGAATTGGGTTACATAAGACACCAAATCACACGTACCCTGTTTTAAAGCCAATAATTCTTTGTCTTGTGCTAACGATACTTCACAGCGATCAAACAATCGACCAAATTCAGCCAAAAAGTTGTCCCAATGGTATAGTAACGGATCATCTTTATGTACCAATGGCATTGCCCAAGCTGCAGCATCATCTGTTAAATACGATATGACAAAGGCAGTCCTAGCCTGAATCATTTCAAAAGCTGATGGTTTACACAAATGATGTAATCTGCACTGTGTCAAAAACATCATACATTTCTTGGGATCCCCTGAAAATATTTCTGGTGCCGCCAGAGGAACACTACTCGGGGGTTGAACAATTACAGTAGGGGCCCTACCTGGTGTCCCTCCCGAAGAAGACCCTGCTTCCTCCAAAGGGATACCTTGTGCAACCAACCCCTGCACTTGGGTCTTTAGAGTGACCGATTCCTGTCTGACCTGTCCTAATTCCACTTGAATGTCTTGTAACGCTTTAAACACATCCGCTAATGAAGGAGGGTTGTCCATTTGGCCTGGGTGGTTCAATAATCCCGAAATTGGGGGCTGTTGATTCTGTCAAAGTACTCAAAAGGGACAAGGGTATTAATCCCCTCTCCCGAACCACAGAAGCCGAATAGATCGACCCTCCCACCGTGGTTGGCACGGGTGCCTGATATTAACAATACAGGGAAGCACATGGCAGCCAATGGGGGGAAGACGGAGTTAGGGAAAGGGGATGCATGGACAAAGGAAAGTTAGGGTAGAGAAACATGCATCTCAATGCAACAAACACTAGCAAAACCTTACACCTACAACCCTGTTCCTGTTACACTCTCCTATAACTTGTATTTAGCAATCTACAAATGTAATCCTAGTGTCTATTGCACATAGCATACCCAACATTGAACAAAGAAGATTAATGGTCATACCATGACTGACAATACACCCCCAACCCACTCATCCTAGACATAAATTGCATACGCAGAATGGCACAAAAAAGGGAATTCCCTGTAATGACATAAACAAAGACACATGGCCCCAAATGGGCAAGTGTAAGCCACAACACATGAACAGAATGTATTACATATAACATACAGGTTTCTCAATCACCATTCCACATGCTATAGGATATTGAACTGGCCTTTAGAGTTCATTTCCTGACTCTTTGATGAACCACTTGTTTACTTGTGCATATATCAGAACACCCGATTTTGTAGGCAAATTCAGCAGGCTCTGCATACTCAGAAACTGAATGTGCCCGCACCCTCAATCACCAGCCAGTCCACTTAATATATATACTCTGGCTATTATGTTACAATACAGTTAGCTGAATGCTCGGACACCTCGTAAGGTTGTCTGAGCCTGAAGACATGCAGCCCTGTGTGTCTGATCGCTCATAATAACCGCTGCGACCCAGGTTATATGAAATGCAAGAATGCCAGCACCTAGAACCCAAATGCAAACCAGCACTTATCTCAGTGCTCGGATGCCTCATGATGCCATGCGAGCTCGAAGGATTGGCGCGGTGAACCCAGCCGCCTCCATTCGTCACCGCCACGACCCGGGCAATCTCCAGCTCGGCTCCCGACACTCTGGAGTCTCCTACAAATGTGATCCTGCCACGTGTGCCTCACAACTTAGTTTGTTCGCGCTGCTGTCGCTGCCGCCGCCGCCGCCCATGCTCCATAACTTCAATCAACAGCACCGGAGCGCTGGCGGTTGGCTGTTATAACCCCACCCCGTGATTGTCTACAGCTGGGTACCGGCGCAAAGGCTGCTCTACAAATATCCCATTGCCTACTGGGAAATGTAGTTTTTGCTCATCGCGTCCAAGTGGCGCACCTTTTTGTTACAGAACCCTTATTTCTGACATACTGCATCCATCGTCTCTACCCACAACTTTACCTTTCTAAAGCATCTGCCCCATGTACTAACCTAGTCCATCCAGGTTTGCCTCCTTGATAGCATTATTCTTCTGCATCTTGCTCCCACTCCATCCATGTGTGTATGTATGTATATAGCTATATGAACATTCCTCTTTGCATGTGACTGTGTGTGTGGCTCTCTCTCTTCTTGTAAGAATGGGCATGCATGCATATCTGACTCTGTGGCATCCCCTCTTTAGTACTAGTATATCCTACTCATAGCTCCCTTGTTATTCCCCCTGAATGTGCACCTGCAAATGACCCTTGAGCCTGAGCACTACTCCGTGTCACCCAGCATATATCCTATTCATTACAAGTATAATAGTTCCTGGCCTCAGAAAACAGACACGCTTGTACAAAGTGCATGTCTCCTCTGCGCCGAACACATTCTGCTGTCATATCAACCGTACTACACACTTCCTCAAACACACATCACACCCATTGCAAGTGCACAGCCACTATTCACCAGATAGATAAATGTCACTCCCTTGACAATTGTATGACACCATACACACGTCACACAACATGTTTACCACCTGTCTCCACCAAACGAATGTCTACTCATAGGAAGTGCAATATCCCCCTACAATAAGTATATTTTAGATTCATAGCAATTGCACTGCCCCTTTTCCCAAACACATTTCCGGTTTATTGCAAGTAACCATCTTCAACAGACACAAACCACTCATTGAAAGTGTAGGCCCAACTTCTCCTAAACCTGCACCAAGTGCATTTTCCTTGTATGCAAACTTCCACATGTATTACAGATATCCCTAGATTAGATGTTCGTGCTATCAAAGGCAACAGATGTCCCACGCCAAACCTCTTTAATTTGTCCATGATTGCTATAAAGGGCGCAATTTATGGAATTTTTTGCATGGTTCGATGTGACTTTGCACTGCTGAAAAGTGACTTTGCATTGCAGATACAAACCCTGATTCATGGAAGTGTGCAAAGGGTTGTTTGCAGTGCAAAGTCAGTGCAAAGTCAGTAGAGTCATTTTTTGCATTACAGAATGACTTTGCACTGCACAAGAGCACTTTGCACAGTTCCATTGTTTAGGGTTTGAGTGGCAGTGCAAAGTCACTTTTCAGCAGTGCAAAGTATCTATGGACTGTGCAAAATATTCCATGAATCGGCCCAAAGTGTTAAGGGAACAAACTAGGCAGCCCTCCACAAGCAAGCAGTCATTAAGCAGAAATATCCTTCTGGATAGTGTTTGTTACTGTTGAGCTAAAAACAGCAATCAATGGATCAACAGCAATCAACAGATCAATCCATGCAATTGCCACATACCATCATGCCAGTTTCGCCTATCATGCCAGCTTTACTGAGGAAAATCTTTTTTTTCATCTATGTTTGCACTGAGATATTCCAGCCCATAACTACATCCGAGTCACTGCAGAAGTAAACCATGATGGGCCTTTTAAAGGGTATGATGTGTCTATCTAGCTATAACACGATTCAGATTGATTCACATATAGACACTACATACAACAAGGGCACATTTCATGATTATGGACATACACATTCGTTACAAAGATCAAATGTTGCACCACAGCCACGCCCATCATTTAGATTGTAACTACATCCATCCCTCGGTATAAGTGAATCATGAGAAATACTGTGCATAAATACATGCAACATGTGGGACGTCAATTCAATTATAGCCATGTCTATCCGCTATCCCAATCTCTACAGTCTTACATACAATGTGTGTGAAACCTGTGAAACCAACTAAGGTTAGTTGAAATGTAAGTGTTGATTTATGTCAGCGTATCAGCTTCTGCATTACAAATCACAACAGGTGTGCCATCATTTCATCACTGCACTTCATGGAATAATCACTCATGGAATCCAAATATTTTAATCATCAAGGTATCACACACTGCTACGTTTCATGCCTACAATTCTGAATAAAATCAAATAAACAAAAGAGAGCGAACACCATGAACCTCAAATCGCCAGACCTGCCGCTGAAGAGTCTAATAACTCAGGGTGACAATCATATATAGATGTAGAAAGAATGACTACACATGTCCTGTGACTATTATGTCCAGATTGCTGTAAAGCCTGCATTCACATTCTCATCACGGATTATATCTCCCCAAGCTTGAACTCACAATTGCCACTGCTCCTAAATGTCTTGACTGTGTGTCCTGCAAAAATGGATAATCCTTTAGGATCTGGGTGATGTCCCTTGCAAAATATGTGGCTAAAAGATATGATGATTCCCATGGGTGGATGGCCCTCACTGGCTCTTGCACTCTCATCTTAAAAGGCCTTATTTTACTGCCAATCTCAATCATGGAAAATTGATATATCAACATTTAAGTCACACAGAAACGTTTGCAGTTTAATAAAAGTGCTTTTGATTACCCACCTTCTGTTTTTTCTTGTTAGGTAAAGTTTGAATGCAGTACCCTTTGGGAACACTACAAGCAACTTCCACTACAGGTGTAAGCAAACCATCCTTTAGTAGAGGTCTGTACTACACAGTTTTGGTAGCGTGTTGAGCAGCCAGGCTTATCTTAAGAGGGGAAATGTGAGCAGCAATGATGTTACACAGAGGTCTACAATCACAGGTGTTCAAATAAACTCTTACACTCAAGGTTTCTTGAATAAACACTTATTAATTTATTTATTAGTCAGTTATAAAACATTCACTAGACGGAGGCAAATATATAACCACACACACAAATATACTTCATTACTGTACACTCTGAGTTTCTGAATCAGATAAGACCCTTTTTGGGGTGGCCCACAGACACAACCTACAATCACAGGTAACCTTAGTAACAAGGGTGCTGAGGACATGAATATCTTACTGTTGGCATTCAGAATACTTTTCAAGAGGAGTAAAAGACAAAGGTTATTAGAACTTGTAAGGTTACAAATATTCGTTGACAGTGCAAATATTTGGAGTTCACCAGAAGAGTCAATTCAATTCAATAGGCTAGGCCAAATTCAATGGCTAAAGTCTTGGATGGGATAAAGCGGTTCTGTTAAGTAAAACGGAAAAGTCTTTGAAAAAGTTTGCAGAAATAGTTTGTAGCAAGAAGAACCATATGTTGGGTCACAAGCTGATTAGGCCTGTGAGTTGCAAAAGTTTCAAGCACTTTCACCGCGAGATGTAAGTACTCTCAGTCTTGTTTTACAGTACCTTACAAATGAAGAAAAAGAGGCAGTTGATGACTTCTGTTCCTTGCAGTTTGTGTAGATCTCACTGTTCCTGGGCCTCAGTTGTGGGAACAAGAGGGAGGACGTCGGGGGACTCCTGCACTGCACTGGGACTTCAAAAGCTCACAACTGGCAAACTTGATTTCGGTGGCTTTAAACAAAGCACTGGTGTCCCTCTCATGGCTATATGGTTTCCTACAGCAACTCTGAGGAAATTCAACAAGCTCTGAGATGGGTGTCCAGGTGGCTTACTTTTGAGTTGATTGGTCCCACCAACTCAAAGGGAGAAGTCGTGCTTGCAGGGGCTTCTCTGTCGATTAGAACTTCGCAAGTAGGCACTGCAGCAGGGCTTCACCGGTCAAACCAATGGTCCAGGAGTTGCAGCAGGCATCCTCTTCAAGCTTTTCTTTGGTTCCTTTGTCCAGTGGTCGACTCTGCCTTCCAAGCCAAGTGGCTTGCCTTTTATTTAGTTCTCTCCCATTCATTCCAATATTGCTGTTACTCACCCAGCAGGGTGGCTGTCCTTGCCGGACAGTCAGCCAGCTAATCACCACAGAGTGCATTTGGGTCTCCTAGGAGACTAAGCACAGGGAGTTTCAGGTACCTCCCTCACTTCCTGCCTACCCCAGACAGTCAGGCGGCAGAGGCGGTCTTCACTCCTGAAGGCAAATGAACAAAGAGACCAAACCTGGTTTGGCGCGCATAGAAACACTTGAGAAGAACCTTTCCAAAAAGAAATGGCGAAAAAAGAAGACCGGGACCTGTTTTTACAGAGGGGGCTCAGACGCCATCTTGAAAAACATGGCTCCCATGGTTTAATATTACCGGAGCTACGAATAGTTCGCTGTCAGGAAAAATCATGGAAGTTTGTTGTAAAACCACTGCCACCCGCAATTCTGAGACGAAAGGATAGCAGTTGACTGCTACATGAGTATCTAGACACAGGGGATACTAAGTAACCCCACCAGCACTCTATTGTTAGATAGGGTGTGCTGGGTCTAGGAATTTAAAAGAGTAGTAAAGTCAATTTCACTTTACTTATTCTGGGAAACAGTAGTTTATCCTAGAGAAGGTATTTAAACCTTGGGAAAGCCTGAAAGGCTTCCCTGTGTCACTGCACTGAGGGTGCTGTGTGACACAAATGAAAAGATGATGCCTATGGAGTTGGTTAGACTCCATAACAAAGGAAACACAAGAGTAAAACACATCAAAATACATGTGAGAATGGGAAAAAAGGGTCACACTCTCACCAGGTAAAATAATCAAGTCCTCAAAATCCAGCAAGTTGCTGGGGTCTCTACGGTGAAGGGAATTAGCACATTTTTGAGAATTCTCCCTAACGCTTCTCATTCGAACATACCCATTCATTTTTTATTTGACAAATGGTGAAGGTTTTACATGTGAAGGGCCCATTTGTGGTATTTTATAACCGATTAGTGTCCTTCATTTACTCAGAACAGTTATTAGCTAAGGAGGAAGGCTTGTATCGTAGGAGGATAACTCAGGTATTTATTTAATTATTTATTCACACATTTTAAAAAATGTGCGTACCCAACCCGAAGTCATCAAAGTGCAGCAAATAGGTATACAATTGCTTATTTCTCTAACTGTCCTCAATGAACCCTCAGATACCTGATCCCTGTATCACTTTATTAATCTGATCACAGGATCAGATCTAATATCCCTCTGTATATTCTCTTTCCCACTCAAGTCTATCTCCCGTTTGACCTTTTTAGCCTATTTTTAGCTTTCTCAAGACACAAATCTGGATATCCTGGCTCTTTCACAAGCATACAGATCTCATAATCGAAGTGACAAGTACGATTTCTTCTAGCCCTTAATAACTCAACAAATGGAATGTTTGATTTGGTGCTTTGAGAACTCTTTGAATGTGGCACCACTTAACAGGAAGTGGGCTTCCCACAGAGTTCTTATTTGAGTTTTAAATTCTGCAGTTTGATTATAACGTCTGTCACATTGCACAACTAGGATTAAGAAGGATTCAAAGACTACATTTTGTCAGTTTACTATTTTCGGGGGCGGGGGTCTACGTACATTCAGGGACCAAATCAAATACAAAACCGAGAGTTTCACCTCTCCTCGTTCCCAGGCTTTCAGGTTCTACAAACCCTCTTGTTTTGTCTATGATAGTTGAAGACTTTCGAGGGTCCTATTGCCCACGACTCACTCTGGCATCAAGTCTTTCGATAAGACTGGTCTGTGGACATGGTCAGCAATAAGAGCTAGCGAGGTGCCCCTCGGCCAGGCTGAGCATCCCCTGAATTCCTACACCTTTGCTTTTCTGACCTGATCATAATTTCGCTGTCCCTGTCTCTATCACCCTCCCACCGCCTGTTTCTCACTTGAACCAACCTGGCCCACTTGAAGCTGTCTGTCATCTCCATCTGTGTCATTGACTCTATACCCTTAATTCGTTGACTTTTTTGCTGATTTCCCACCTCCTCTGTACCTCTCTCTTTCACTGATGTGACTGGCTCCCTGCCACTCCCAGGCCCTGGGGTCCACCACCTCCTCTTGTCTTTTAAGATCTCATCTCTGTGTCTGAATTCCGATGTTGTCTCCATCACCTCCTCCTGGACCTGTTGTCAGTGCCATCTTAACCACTTTTGGCGCCCTGGGCACGGACATCTTTGATGCCCCCCCACCAAACCAAAGGAATTAAGTGATGAAGAATTCCTGGTCGCACCCCCTCGTCCTGTTCACAACCTATAGGTTGATATGCCGCCTCGCAGCATTCAAAATAAGCATATTTACTTCCTTTAAGTCCCCTTACCCTCTTCATTCTTGCTCTAATCAGAATAATAAATGAGTATCATTTGAAGGGCAACATTAGCAGTCTATGAAGAGGTTACTTCTGTTCTAGTATAGATACAGGATACTTTTTTATCAATAGCATCCAGGAAGATATGCAGCATGTAGTATTAAAGCAGGACTGCATGTAAAAAGTACATCTACTTCAGAATAGACAGAGTGCTATATAGAGCACTATATTACATAACATATTTTGTATTTGTATTTTGTTTATTTGTATTGCGCGCCTGGCCCAGAGGCATCTGAGCGCATTTCTTACAGTTACAGGTTACAGTAGGTCACAATAAAGCATTGCATAATGCAGTATACTTTCTTTGCGCTATATACAAGCCAATGTACGGGTGAGGGAAGATATAAAACAGTAAAACATGTACAGTGAGTTTATGCAATATATTTACAAGATTTACAGTGAGTTATGCAGTAGATTTACACAATAAGATACAGATTAGGGTAAAGGTCAATAGTTCCGAATGACCCAGCTGGCCAAGTAGCCGGCGAGCAGTGTTAGTTATTGTAGACATGGGGCAGCTTTATCCTGCACAAAGAGCCACATTTTGGCTTTGCACTTGAATGAGTGATAAGACTGTTCAGATCTGAGAGGGTTGGGAAGTGAGTTCCATAATTTGGCGGCGAGGTCTGTGAAGCTAGACCCAACTGCTTTCTGCAACTTGAATCTTGGCATGGACAGAGAGTGGGCTGATCTACGAGGGCGGGTGGAGGTGTGGGATGTAATCGGTTGGACAAATATTCAGGGGCTTGGTTAGAATGGCATTTATGTGTAAGTGCAAGAGTTTTGAGGGATATTCTATGAGCAACAGGAAGCTAGTATAGGCTGCATCTGGTGTCAGAGATATGTTGTTTCCTGGGAATATTGAGGGCTGCCCTGATGACATTATACTGGGTTACCTGTAACTTGTTATGGTTCCTTTGACGAGTCCCTACGTAAAGGGCAGTACAGTAGTCAATTTTAGACATAATGAGGGTTCTGGCAAGGATGATACAGTTAGCAGAGTTGAGGAAGGGTCTGCATGCTGTAATATGTTTGCATGTATAGGCTGCTGCAGAAACCACAGCGTTAGTTTGTCTCGTGAGAGACAGGGTGAAATCAAGATAGAAGCCTAAAGTTTTCATGTCATTGGATACCTTGATGGTATTGCCATCAATAACAAATGATTTGAAGGCACAATCCAGTCTTTTGAGTCTGAAGTGGGAGCTTAAAATGATTAACTCTGTTTTTTCATCATTCAGACAGAGCCCATGTTGCGCCATCCAAGCCTGAATGACTTGATATACATTGTTTAGGGCTTTAGAGACGGTCACGTGGTCACCAGTGATAGGGATAAGTATTTGGGTGTCATCCGCATAGTTGGTATAGGTGAACATAACAGAGAACTTACATTAGCTGCCTCACAGAATGCCAAAGTGCTCAAGCATGGATAGAGGAGACCAATTGGAAGGAAGGCGAAATCTACACATACCATGGCATGGATAGTGGATGCAGATTAGAAGCTACCAGGAAGGTTTCTGTATCCAGACAGATTGAGATAAGAAGTGATATATGGTTTTCAAATAGTGTGCCATTAGAGATCAAAGGAACAAGTGATGTGGTGTGCAATATATCAATGCTCACTATCATAGTGGAATTAACACTATAGCCTCTGAACCTATGAGTGAGGCTTTTATGAAGATCATACCCTGCAAAGGAAATCACTCTGAAGGGCTGACAATTTTGAAATGTCTAGGGACTGGCAATTTTGAGAGGTTAGGCAATACAAGATTAAATGAGATGCCCAGGATCCCACTTTGGTTAAGGAGTGGATTTGTGCCAACTCTACAATTAGTACACAAATCACATTACCAAACATGACCATTTGTAAAAACAAAATATTATAGAAGGTGTTAAAGTGGATATCACGAGATCGATGAGTACCTGTTTGTCTTGCTGAAGGTCTTGGGTTGGCAGCCAGACTGTCTGTTCTTCTCCGAAGCAAGTGTAACGCGGGTAGCCAGTCCAGACCTAAACCCAAACTTAACAACTGGGCGGAGGATGAACCGACTCCCAACCTCACGGTGTGCTCACCCCTGATTTTCGTGACGTCAGGACAGTGCGAGCACTGGCAGGGGGAGCAGAGAGTGGTCTGTCCTTCCGCAGCAGTAGATGAAATATCAGGTAGCTGGCGGATCTTGTCCACGGCGGATGAATACCAGGCAGGCAAGGAGGCTGACGTAGACAAGCACCAAGGGAGAGGCAGGCAAAAGAGGAGCGCAGAAGGACCAGAGAGAATCAAGCAGATAGTGATCAAAAGAACAGGTAGGGACCTGAAAGGTACTGGCAGGTAATGATAATGGCCAGGGGAACTGAAGGGAACCAGGAGGGAGCAGACTGATAGAAGGCAATGGCCAGGGAAACTGAATGGAACCAGAAGGGAGCAAACTGGTAGAAGGCAATGGCCAGGGAAACTGAATGAAACCAGGAGGGAGCAACTGGTAGAAGGCAATGGCCAGGGAAACTGAATGGAACCAGGAGGGAGCAGACTGGTAGAAGGCAAAGGCCAGGGAAACTGAATGGAACCAACGGGCAGAAGAACGGAGCGAAGACACGGTCAAAACAAAACCGCGTTGAGACGCGATTGAATTTAGTCTTGGCTCATCTTATAGGGCCGCCAGCACCTGAGAGGCTTGTACCGCAAGCCGCCTCGTTCCCAGGTGCTGGCGAGCCCAGAACGAGGCTTGAGAAGCAAGCTCTCGTTGCTCCGAGTGCCCAATATACTGCGCATGCGCGGGTGCGAGGACACGAGCGACCGCGCATGCGCAGTGGAACATAACTCCGGACTCCCGGAATTCCCCGGGGAGCCGAACCCCAAGAGCGGAAGCGAGAATAAATCCGCCAAGAGGGAGCCGATCGGACAGGAGCGGAAGGGCCAGACCGTCGGGTGAGTGGCATGACAGAAGGGTGTTACGCAAAATGAGAATGATTCTAGCTTCATTCTCTCCATCATAAAGGGAAGTATATAAGTACCGGCATACCAATCGATGTGATGTAACATATTTAATCTGGGTTTTTCTTTTGTATTTTAAAACTTTAAATAGTTCCAAAACAATGGCTTGTGACATTGTCATTTATAAACGTGCATAAAAACTTTGACTTTTACAACAACAAAAAAAACGTTTTTTGTGTCAAAACAGTAGACCTTAAAATATGCTTGCCCGAGGCATGCAACATCTGGTCTGCTCTCTTCTGGCTAAGGCCTCCATAAGAAGAAAGATCAAGTAATGGGCTAAACAATGCCACTGCATTCAAGAAGGCAAACCTCACATAAGACAGCACAGTGATGTAAAATATAGTAGATGATCTGACCAGGATCACTGTATCGTCTGCTGACAAAGCCATGATACAAGCATGAACGCTTTTGTTCCACAGTCTTGAATTTGGATACTTATTCACCTCTTGGGCTAACAGTTTATGCTCATCGTTGGAGGTGATTGCCTAGGTTTTACAACACCCCATGTGAACAAACCAATTTCTGGACCTTCAACATACAGATGATATGTTAGTTTTTATAGCAACTCCTATCTGGTGCAGGTACGTTGTTGATAATAACACCTGTTGCGCTATAAAACCAAGTACATATGTAGGTGGGTTTATAAACTTCAAACATAGGAAAGGCTCAGTCAGCTTTGCTGGAATTTGCTATTCTAATCTTGCATATGAACACATATCTCTGTAATGAGTGTTTGACACACTGAGCTACCTTCTAAACGATTGCGGCATTCAATGTATCAATATACATTTCAACTTTAGCTATTGCACATGATCAACATAATTCCCACAGGAAGGAAAGAATGCCACAGAGTTGTGCCGTTAGGAACACACTAACTATGTTTACCACAGTGAACACAGAAGGCATTACATGATGAATTGATCAAGGCAGAGTCGTCTTGTCAAAACAGACAGGCAATGGGTTTAGAACCTCAGCAGCATGCCATAAAATAACCTGACATGTGTTTTTTTTAAGTCTGGTGAACTATGGAATCTTACTTCTTTAGTTCAGGCAGCCTTGTGGTGCCCCCCTCCAAGGTGGGGGCCCTGGGCAAGTGCCCCTTTTACCCTCCCATAAAAACATCTCTGCCTGTTGTGCTTCTAATCTCACCAGCTACACTGTCTTGTCTCCTCCTCTGTTGTATTACTTTCCTGCAACCTCTTTCTGTTCACCACCTGTTTCTGCTATCTCTCACCTTTAGATATTACTATATCCAAGTTGCTCTCCATGTATCTGCTTTAAAGCCATCAACTCCTTCTGCTCCTGTTCGCCTCTTGATGGTATCATCTCTTCAACGTTCCTCGCCACCACCTCCTCCTTCTGTCCACCCCCGATTCTTGATATTACCACCTCCAACTTAACCTCCTTTGCTACCAGCACCTCACAAGTCATTACGCAATGTATGATTCATCTTAAAAACATTATTATCTTATTAGATGTTGCCGTTGCCTATAAATCTCCATTGGCAACTTTTATCATATTTGCTTACGAGTTATGTATTGGATCTCAGTGAATCTGTGGCACTGCTTTGTTTTTTGGTTAGAATATTAGTATCATGTTTGGCTGCACGTGTATTTCCTCACATTAGTCTTGTCAATCCTCTCATTATCATGCATTCAAAAGGCCGAAAAAGCCCACTTTCTTCCTGTCAGAAGGTGCAAGTTTACATCTTTCACACAGGACTATTAACTGCTATCTGAGTATTAATCTGCAATTCTCCGAGTGTCACTTTTGCAATAAAGGTATTTGTGTGTCGAGTGAGGGGAATGGACAGGCCACGTGTGTCTGTTGTGGGGTGGTATTTGTCATTTAGAAGTAGAAAATAAGTCTTGCACCACTGCCATTTTAGTAGCAAAAAAAGTATTAAATGAGTTTGGCCACTCATTATGTCTTTACGATTTACATAGAATAATGCAGATCCCTTTTGTGCTGTAAAGGTAGGATTTCAAGACTTAACATATACTTTGAAATGTTATTTCACGTCAACAGTGCAAAGGCGTGTCAATGGAAGGGGTTGTAACATGTCCAGCCTGATGAAGGGGCGAGCGAAGGATTTCTCCTCGACGCCATCACAGATTTTATGAAGAGCTCTCACCTAGTTTTTACACAATTTAAAATCAGAGTCTAAATTATACCGTAAATGATGTTAACAATAGGTACATGAAATGAGAAGGTATCTGTAATAATTAAGTCAAGTTAAGAATGATCAATTCAAAGTAACTGTCGCCTTTTATCTCCTTTTAGAATGTTCAGAAGGCAACTGACTTTTATTGCGCATGCGCCCTGGAAATGCTCAGAAGCAATCGCATGAATTACAGATGGGAGAGTCCCATAGCCAGCTGCCTGTAAAACCGTTCGTCAGGAAACCTGCATGTTTCTTTCTGCCGCATCTTTTTCGTTGGCCTGTGTGAGAAGTCAATTGTTTCTGTAATTACTTCAGATTGTTTGATAAATCTTGATCCACGCAAGTGAAATCACTTTTTGTAATAAAGGATGGTAGTATTCATCCACTTGCTTAGTTTAGTGGTTTTCCAGAGGTACGTGTATGCATTCTGACTACATACTATAAGGGCCTCATCACGAGCTGTCCGGTAGTCCTTAAATGTGGTGGTAATACTATTACCAGCACATTTAAGGGTCTGCACAAACATCAGGATGGCGTGTTTACCTCCAGCTTAAAGCTGGGGGTAAACACGTCAGAAAAATGCGGACTTTCGGTAATTGGTCCAATGGACTCAATGGGGAATTAAGTTTACCGCTCAACCCGTGATCCGGCGGTAATACCACTGGATGAGTGGGCGGTAAGTTGGACGCTATCCCCAACCGGCCAACTTGTGATGAGGCCCTAAGTCTAATTGTGTTAGTGTTCAAGGTGGGACTAGAGGGATGAGTGAAGCTGAGCCTCCTTCCGGGTCACTCTGGCAAACTCTCCTCTTTCTTTGGCTGTTTGTCGAGTTCTGGGTATAAGATTCCCGAGTCACAACCTTTTGGGTAAAGGTTTATGTTCTCTGCTCCCTCTAGGCTGCTTGTTCTTGTCTTGCACAGCAATACCTCTATTTGGAACTTAGAAAAGCATAGGACCGGATCACACCTTGCATTGCAGGAAGCGCTGAGACCTTTTTGAGGCCCACTCGGGTGGACTCTCTAAAATCGAAGGGAAGGTTCTATAAACGTGCAATACAGTCTGCTCCTGTCACCAGAACCTCCAGCTCATGCGAGAAGTGTGGCTGCCTTCCTGGGACAAACTGCACCCCGCGTGCCAAGCTATCATTGCTAACCATCATTGGAGGTGGATGGAACGCTACTGTTTTGCTGTTTTGCTAGTGATTTTTGGACTAATGTTTAATGCAGATCATTTATATCTATACCATGGTAGGATCAGCCTAGGGATAAACAACTTACCCTAAATAGGTGCAGGTGAGCGAAACCATGTCACTGTCTTTTGGGCTTCCTCCTCCATTCCTGTACCCTATCTTTTACACACAGCCCCCTTTGACCCACTTTTATTTTTTTTCTTGAGCCCTGCTCACCTGATTTGCTGTGGAATTCTGTGGGACACCCCAGCTACATCCGCCCCTCCTCCACATCCTGTGACACATTAGTCCTTCCCCTCTATCCAAGGCTGCTATGTTCCTGCAACAAAATGCTTCGGAGAAATTTTATCGCAGTAATAACACTCTTTTTTTCTCTCAAGATAGTCTCAAATTAAAGCTAGGCTAGTTTATATTTATAATTTGATTTTATTGTACATGTAATCAAATAATGACTGTAAACAATTTCCATAATCAAGAACAATTAATTATTTAAAACCAAACATTATAACATAATAAAAACAAGTATATTTCCTTAAAGAAATTCAGACAGAATTTTCAATGTATAAACACAATAGTTGACACCATAGTATATAATGTTAAGGTCATCAACACCCATAAAACAATTCCAGAGCTCCTGATTGCAAAATCTAAAACCATCATTCCTATATTTAATAAAATGTTCCCTAATAAAATTCAGACTTGCGCAATCAACAAATAAATGTTTCATAGTTTCCATCGTTGTCTCCCTGCAGAACCTCAGCTCGCGGGAGATACCAATACGAGCACCCGTAATTTCAAAGTTTGGCATGCAATTAAATTTAATGAGCATGTTTTTCCTAATGATCGAGGTCTGGGGAAAGGCCCTAAGACATTTAGATTTATTGTGTCTTTTAACAGTATAACCTATATATTCCTTGCTATTTATCTTTGTGGTGAAGTCCACCCACATCTGCTCTTTATCAGTAGATTCAATAATCTCTTTGCTGTATACTTAGAGAATTCCATTGCCATTGCACTAATGCCCATTATGTTAGTCCAGTAGGCCTCAATCTTCCTTGCCCATTTCAGGCCGCTATTGCTAAAAGGCGTTTCTTGTTTCATATAGAACTTGTGGATCATATGAACAAGAGTGTTGAATTCCATTTCGCTTATTCGTCTGGTTAACAACAGTAATTTAATGGAGATCACAATGTTAATACCAGGCTGACCACAATCACGCACAGCATACTCACAAGGCATCACGCTTAAGAGTTGTTTTAAAGATTTCCCATCTAGTATCAGTTTTTTTTATGATTTCCTATCTAGTATCTTTAATTCGGTTTACAGTGATTATTTTGAAACAAAAGTTTCGAAAAACAAACATTTTGAAACCAAAGTTTCGAAAACAAAAGCTGTGACATGCTATATTTAACATGCAAAGTGCATTTCTGTCAAAACTGTTGACAATAGTCATGGACTGGTTTCAATTGAAATGCACATTCACATGTTAAAAGTAGCATTTCAATGCTTTTTTTTTGAAACTTTGAAAAGTTACATGGAGATGTCCAGTGCTGTAATTTCAGCACTAGCATCTCCTTGTAACGTTTCAAAGTTTTTGTGTATATTGGCATTGCAATGCTTTTTTTGTAACTTTGAAACGTTACATGGAGCTGTCAGTGCTTTAATTTCAGCACTGGACAGCTCCATGTAACGTTTCAAAGTTTAAGTGTATATTGGGGAGGTACCCACCCCAGCCCCCCCAACCCGCACGCCACCCTCCCACCCCCCAACCCTAACCCAAACCCCAACCCTAACCCTAACCCATGTCGACGGCAATTTTGATTTTCTTTTCACGAAATTGTCATTCGAAAGAATGGCATTTCGGCAAAAAAATTGAAAGTTTGCCATTCGAAACTTTTATGTTCGGTAAAATGACCGGATACCTTTAATTCTCTACTGTATTAATATCCCCATACCTCTATCCCATATGTCATAAGTGATCTTATGTTAGCCTGATAAATGGCGAGAACAGTATTAACAGTATTAACAATATGGCCACCATGTATCCCAATTAACTTGCTTAATGCACTCACAGGTTGTTCGACCCTATTGTGCATATAGTCCCAATGTTTGTTCTGGGGATGCCTGAAGAACCGTAGATTCTGGGTTAAGATAGAACAAGCCTGCAGAAAGGTGGGGGTGGTCTGGTATGAATGGACACCTTAATTATGCCTCTTGGGAGCATATCCAAGAATAAGCAAGCTTAGACACATAATATAATTCATGGACATGGTATGTGTGCTAGCCAAAAGATGCATTGCTATGGCACGGAAGTCATCTGGAGGCCTGCAATATGCCAGATGATACAGTGAGCTGGAACACTGGACGGGGGCAGAAACAAGAGTATGGGGCAATGGGGTGACCAAAGCTGGTGGTGATGCAAGCCCCGCATATGAGACCTGGAAAGTACTTACTTGGGATATGTTTCACCCATCAGACGATAAACTCCCATGAAGGAACAGCATCCAACCATGAGATGCTTGGAACTCATTAAGGGCCGATCTGCTGAGAGATAGTAATCTAAATACACGCACCCCAGCTCCCAACCACTTTGACCATGCCCTCCACATTGGGGCTATCCCCAATGCATAGACAAATGCCCCCATGCACGAACCAGTAAAGAAGACCATTTGCTGTTGTTATTGAGTTGTTTGTAACTGGTTATTTGTTTGTACACACATGCATGACAATGATGGTGAATTGATTTGCATACTGTTACAGTATATTATAAACACCAATAAAAACATTTTAAACAAATAGTCCCAATGTTGCTCGCCATGTCAGATGTCAGATGTTCATCAATAATAATCCCTAAATATTTATATTTAAGGACCACCTCAACCCGACTAGCATTTAGGGTCCAGGCAAAATGCAATGTTTTCTTCCGGGTCTGCCTGAATTCCATTACCTTGGTCTTACTGACATTGATCTGTAGCCCGTTCAACATAGCATAGTTATCCAGCACACTCAGCCTGTTTTCTAACCCCATGGGGGCATAGTCCATAATTACAATATCATCTACGTACCACAGCCATGATATGGATGGAACCCATACTTGACCGCACTGGAGCCTGCAGTTTCAAGGGCCTATTGGAGATCAGTCAGATATAAATTGAACAAGGTCGGTGTAAGTATGTATCCCTGCTTTACCCCATGACATGTGCCGAACCAAATAGATAATCTCCCTTCACCATCTATTCTGATACGCACTCTTGTATTGGCATGCAGCCTAATTACCATCAATGAAAATCCTTTTGTGATTCCTAGGGCATTCAATGTATACCACAGCCTTTGTCGTTTTATGGCATTGAATGCCGCTGAGAAATCAATAAAGGCTGCATACACTATTCCTTGTCAGCCATTCCTCCACGTGTGCTCTATCAATGATGTCAATGTAATCAGATTATAGACCACAGAGGACACTTTTGTGAATCCGGTCTCATTAAGAGGGATGATATTGTTATTAGCCACCCATTGATTAAGTTCATTGAGTAAAACTCTGGCGAAGATCTTAGACGAAATATCCAACATTGCAAGCATGCAATAATTACTTGGGGAAATTCTACACCCTTTGTTATGCACCAGAATGATATTGCTGTCTGCAGCTGTCTAAGCTACATTAGCCTTTCAATCTGATTGGAGCACTGCACATTCTTTTTTTCTGATGTTGACCCTATGTAATGGGAAGGTGTAATGTTTTGGAACAGATTACACAGGTACTTAGAGGCCAAAAAGATGTCTTGGTCTTGAAAGCTATCCTTTGCTCCATCAGTAGCCAATATAGGGATTTCAAGGGAGGAGTGTGCTGTACTGTATGTTTAAAGCAACTGATCAAAAACTCATCTAGCTGTTCAATTTTGGGCCAATTGCAACGACTTAAAGATTTAGTAAGCATACATACATGTAAATATATGCATTGTTGGAATAGTCCAGTCGAGAAAGTACAGGAGGTTGTACCAACTCAACCCTACGGCCAAATCTGTTGGGAATGTTCCCCTTACATTCACTGGATATAGGCAATAAAGGGATCAAGAGACAGGGCCTGAAGGCACAAGACAGGGGACAGAAAAGAGACCTGGGGTGAGCAGGAGAGGAAGTGACAGGAAGAAGCAGAGCGACTGGACAGCTCACAGGCTTTGGGTGTATTTCACAACAGCATCCTTGTCATTGCTAACAAGTACAAGCCATTACTGCTTGCATTCCAAATATCCAACCTGACTGAGACACATGCATTGTTCAGTTCAGGCATGGGCATAATTTTAGGTGTTTGTCACCCCCAACATTTGTGGAACACCATTTGGTCCCACTCATTTGGCAGGGGCCACTTTCATTTTTATGTGATGTCCCCCCCCAACATTTTCAGCAAAGTAACTGGGCTCAGGCTGCTAATAGATGTGCATGCTTTCTTACATGCAGTGTGTCTGTACAGGTGGGGCATACTACAAGTCAACCGGGTGTTGCATACTAGAACCAATCAGCAGGGAGATGAGAGGCCTCAGAGGTGTAAAAACCTTGTGTTAGACAACTCAGATTAAATGTACTCCTGAACTGCTAGGCAAACAATAGCAAACCCTCGAGACTGGTATCAAAAGATCCAGAGGGGCGTAGGCCCCGTCAAAGTACACGAGAGAACGCTGTCAATCAGCAGATATGGTGCAGAAGTGGGAGACTAGAATGTAAAACGAAGACAAGCAAGCAAGCAATGAGACTCAACCAGTGCAGGAGTGACAGATCTCTAGCTAAGAATGGATCAAAGGACCAAACCCTCCAAAGGAGAAGAGAAGGAATTCAGATCAAACGCGGTTGGCTATTAAATTGTCTATGTCCTGTTGTTTAGGTGGTGTGCATAATCGCCAGTACGAATCTTGATAAGTGAAATGGCAGGTGAGGAGACCTGCCTACAACCAATGTAAGCTGTATGTTCCAACCTCCATAAACACTTACATGCTGTCGCAGTATATAAAGAGCATTTAATGCAAACTTCCCAGACTACCACATAAATCAGAGTAAACAATGCCATTTGACTTGTTGACTAAGTAGAGCGTGACTTACACCAAAAAAGAGAATTCACTAAAGCAAGTACTTAAATCAGGAGGAACGTACACCAGGCACAACATCACATGTAGGATGTACCCAATTCACTAGGAAAAGTCACTTATGGCTCATAACCACAAGTGCAACAGCCAGATGAGTACAGGTCGACCCGGCCCTTCTAATTAGCAGACAGAAATCACACACAGACTGCAAAAATAGCACAATCAAACATCCCTGGACACTCGCACAAATCATCATAGACTCAGACAGACACACTCTCTAATCGATGTGCACAACCAGAGGCAGCCCCCACTAGAAGCCAGAGCCCAGCCAAGGCATAACAGTTCTAATGGATGGACTTGCCCACCAGCACAGCTGGATCTGACTGTGTCCAATGAATCCACTGCGGAATCGCTGTCACACAGCAGGTACATATAAAGGTAAATAGAACATGAAATGCTGATGCCCTCTCACAAGCACTGGACCTAAGAGAGTAAACGCTGTACATGATGATTCGCCCATTTCACAAAGGCTAAGGGAGAGGAGCTCAAAAGCCTACTAGCTGGACGCTCAACTTCACAAAACGGAAACAATAGTCCTGGTGCATTTGTGCCTGCAACACAACACAGAAGTATGCCAGGGCTCTGCACCACTGTACCACCACCAGGAAAAGCACAGCTCTAGGAGACATTTCTAGTGGAGTTGAATACACCGGGCATCAAGAGCTGTACATCCAAAGAATTCAAAATTCATGGAATGCTGAGAAGGCATGTGTTAGGACCAAGCACACCTGGGTCTTTGCAGTTAATGAACAAGGAGGCTCCTCAGACACCAAGCGGTAGACACTCACCCAAACCCCTGCAACTGTCCCCAAGAGCAGAGCTTCCTTGCCAGGATGCAAGAGGAAACACAAACACCATAAGCACCTAATAGACAAAGTCAACCTCTAGGTAGCAACTCCAAAAGGCACACCACAAAGTTCAATGTGGTCAGGTTCAACATGCATGCAAATAAGTGGCACGGCAATGCACACACATGTGACACCATTGACAACATGGAAACTCGGCAGGGCAGTGGGATGGACAGAATAGCCATGAAGTTTCCAAACAGCATATTCCATGTTACCCGTCAAACAACAAAGTTAACACAAGTTAACAATCCATGAAATGAGACATCTCATGTCCAGGTGACCTTACAACACATCACCTGATTGTGGACACATGCACACTGCCAAACCACTGGTCCGAAATCTAAACATTCCTAATACAGACCCTTATGGTTGAATGAGAGGCTGTACACCCCACAACCTCTTTACTGTGGTATCCTGGTATGATTGTAGTTAGTGCTTGTGTATGAAGGGGCCTCATAGAATGTTAAAGTGGAGCTGAGAGTGTTGGAGGCATGGGGGTTCCACAGAGTGTCGGTTGGGACTTGGAGATAGACTGGGAACCAGGGCAGAGGCTTATTACTTACTCTCCTACCTTTCATTGACTATGCTATGTAACCAAGAAGAATAAAGCCTGTTTCCTTTAACACTTACCTGAGTCAGCCTGGTTCCTGCTCCATGTCATTCCTGACTCCGATACATCATTTGGCGATGAGGATTAAGCTAAAAGAACCCTGGAGTTGGTAGGAGTGTGAAGGAGAGATGCAGATGAAGAAGCCTGATGCCAGGCTACCAGTGGTGAAAAGCGCTGCCATGGTAAGCTGGTGAAGTAGCTTGTGGAGAAGCCCTAGCCCATACAGGGGACAGGAGACCTGCATTCTGTTTTGGCATCAGGAGATGGAAGAAGCCCTGAGCCCATTCAGGGGACAGGAAGAAGCCCTAAACCCATTCAGGGGGCAGGAGATCTGCGTTTGGCATTACAATTTGACAGAAGATGGTGGCAGAAGGTTTGCCACTTGTGAGCAGTTTGGCATTTTGCTCAAGATACGAGCATCGTTGAGCTCCTGATGTGCAGAGCCTCGTGGGACCTCTAGTCCGTTTAAGACTACAATGCAGTTAAAGGTACTGAAAAAAAATATATATATATATTTATATTTGAGGCATATTCGGTGGGTCTCAGGGGGCTGTGGGTGGCGCGCGCCCATGCAAGCCCCCCCTGCATTCCAGCCAGTGCCGTTGGCTGGAACGCGCAAGTGTTGCCCTGTACCATTGTCTCCCCATGCTCGGAGATCTGTATTTGCGTGTTTCGAGTGGAGGCCGCTTTAGAGGAAAGGTCCTTGCGACGTTGGAGACAGAGAGGTTTACTGCATTATTCCCGTAATAAAGTTGCTGGTGTTCTCATGGTTCAAGGAGTTCAGCTGACAGGTGCTGTTACAGGGACATTTTGCGGCGGTGAAAAAAAAAAATTAACATGGAGATTTTATTTTGAGTGCATCTCGGCAGCCGGAAGTGCTCATCGGAGCTATGGAGTGTGTTTGGTTTATCTTACGGGTTGAAAACGTGCAAAGATCTGGAATGCTGCAACATCTACGGACGAAGAGAAGGTACTTTGTTTACTCTAAGGTTCGCGCCTGGCGTTTCATAGACAGCTGGTGTTATCCTACGGACTGGAGCAACCCGCATATTTGACAGAACTAATGCTGGGCACAGTGTCGTGTGAAGCTAATTTAGTGGCTTGTGCTTGGGGGCTGACAGCATATTGACTAGCTGAGCATTTTGTTTTATGTTGATTTATAATTAGAGCAGTGGATGCAAGAGATTACTTTCTGCTGCAATGCTTGGAGATTCTTTGAACACTTCGAATCATTTCAAGAAGGGAACATGTGTTTATCTTTCAGGTGGACGTTTATATTTAATGCTGCAATGTAACAAATGCTATGGGAATAATTATGTTTTTTAGTTGAAGTTTATGCCGTACTACAGGCTTGTAGAGGAGAAATGAAGTAATGTAGATGCAAATGCAATTTTGGTATGCATGAGTGTTAATGTGCAGCGGGTGTTGTAGACGAAAAAAGGAGATAAATGCATTTTAGGAAAATTTTTCACGGTTTAAAACAAAGACTGCACATCATTTATTTTGTGAATGATTTAATGTTTTGTAAGAGTACAATTATGCAAAGGAGTGAAAGATTTTAAAATGTCCAAAATATTGGGTTTGCAGATTATGCAATTTTCAAGGATGTTGTTATATTTTGAAGTATATTCACATTATGAGTTCATTGGGGATTCACAATACACATTGTGATTTGCGCCTCCAGCATGGTGACTGATCACCACCATGGCTGGTGGTGCAACACACCCTTTTTTAGGAGATGCAGAGATTTCATAATGCGCATTTGTGAGTAGTATGTATGTTGTGTGGACAGTGAGTTTGGAGCTGTGTTGTAGTTCTGCGTATGGGAGCGCAATTTGTAGAAACTGTGTACGTGTGTGACGTATGTGTGTGCACATGAGGTAGCATGTGTGTAGTAGTAGGTGTGAACGTGTGAATGGAACGCGTGGTAGTGGAGTGGCTCTCACATGCTGGCCGGGTGTGTTTGCTTTTATGTTGAAAAACCTTTTGTAGTAACCTCAGAATTTTTTTTGGGGAGTTTGGACACTTTAGATAGTAGTGCTCCAGTTGAGGTTAACCCTTCAGTAGGGTAGATATGTAGACACCAGGGCATGGGGCCCAATTTTTTTGTAGTCTGGGGTCGTGTATATGCATTTTTGCATGGGAGTTTTGGGCAGGAGGCCCATTTTGTAGGTATGTGCGTTAAAGGTGACCGCACATGGTGGTGTCTGCTAGGAGTAGTTGGACTCCTAGAATGTTGTCTGTAGTGCCAGGTGGTGCAGGGTAAGTTCAGTTGTTTAGCACACCAGTTGATTTTTATGTCTAATAGGTTTTTGGAGTGGCACACAGTTTGTAGGTCAGTGTTAGATTTTTTGCACACTGCCAAACCACTGGTCCGAAATCTAAACATTCCTAATACAGACCCTTATGGTTGAATGAGAGGCTGTACACCCCACAACCTCTTTACCTAGTGCAGAAGAAAACACAGAAGGTCTGCTTGAGCTGACGACTATAATACCAAGACCATGTACCAGCAAGCAGCAAGAGGCAATTCCACTGACAATCTTTAAAGCTGGAGTACAAGGAAAAGCACACAAAGGCCACACAGTGACTAAGTATCGCTTTATATGTATGCTTGCACACCTGCCTAAACCTTTCTGAATGTACACAGCCAGAACACTACTGCTACAGACACCTGGGCCACCTCACCAACAAGGGTGAGAAACACAGCCATTTACACTGCCACACACAATAGTACCTATGCTGGGAGAATCAATGTGCCATGTGGAAGGTGATCAAAATCAAAAGCCTGACATTATACCCGGCATGATGTGTAAATAACATCCATCTAGTGATACATCTCACCCCATGGTCCATTACAAGGTAGACATGATGCTGTATCACTTCACATTCCTGTGTATATGTACTGCTTCACAAAACCTAACCACTGCACTCATTAAGATATATTGTCTCCAACTGCTATAGGCTCGTAATACTGCCAGACACATCTGTATCACACACTTACACATGTCAAGCCTACTTTCCAAATCCTCCAACAACCGTGCTCTGGTCAATGTCCTTATCTCTACACACACAAACATCCTAGCACCATCACAAGCTAACCTGTACAAAGAGCAAAGTAGCAACAATCTACAAGGTTTTTAGTTCTGTTAGTTCTATAAACCCCAGTTGACTACGGCCCTATGCCAAGTGCAAATTTGCCAATTACCATCCCACCCCATCTACCCCACCACAGATAACATACTCACTCCATCACAAATTCCACGGCCGAGCTGCAGAAACTATTTGAAATGTTGTGTTCACTGGGCACCTAGTGATAGGACATTTATAATGTGCCTGCACACAAGTGTTCCTAGGCGCGACAAGACAAGGAGGGGGAAACAAAGGGAGGACAAAATATCAATCTTACTAGGCCTTGTGCCATTCAGATCACGCAAGTGCCTGGAAGAGGGAGGAGAGAATTGCAGGTAACGCAATAAGTGCAGTCAGTGGGTGGCTCATAAGTGCAGAGAGAAGGGACTGCAGGATTGCAGGTACGGAGCCTTAAGTGCTGTGGGAGTCCAGAGGCAGTACAAGGGCAAATGGACATGCAGGAGCCTGGACCCAAGTTCAGAAGGTAGCCAGGTGACCAGTGCATGGATCAGTCAGGGACATCAGCAGGGGAGAGGAAGAGAGAAAGCAGAATCGAAAAGGAAGGTTTGGGGTTGCTTCCGGAACCAGAGGTGGTTCTGCTCAAGTTTGAGAGAGGCAGGGAGGCTGTTCCAGAGGGAAGCCCCAGCTGAGGAGAGAGATCTGCCCCCCACTCTATGCTTGGAGAAGCGTCTGACCCTCAGAGGTTTGTAGGTGGATGAGCGGAGAGATCGAGAAGGAAGGTGTTTTGGAAGAGAAAGTTGGAGGTAGTGCAGTCCCAGGCCCAAGAAAACCTGGTGGACGATGCAAAGGGTCTTGAACTTGATCATTGCAGCAACAGGGAGCCAGTCAAGAGATTTCAGAGCTGCAGAGATACGATCCATGAGCTTGAGGCCGAGGAAAAATCTTGCAGTCTTGCACGAAGATTTAGAAAGAGGCTGTTGCAGTAGTCCAGCCTAGAGAGGAACAGGGCTCTGGAGACAGTGAGCTTCCGGGGAAGTGAGAAAGGGAATAATACATCCTAGGAGGTGCAGCTGATATTTTGACTTCTTAGAGACATTGGAGATGTGAGGCGAGAAAGGGAGGGTGAAGTTGAAGATGAAACCTAGGTTCTTAGCCTCACAGGAAGGTGCAGGGAGTGGGCCAAGAGTGGCCAGCCAGACAGAGAGAGGAAAGGAGGGAGCAGGTGTCCCGAAGAGGTGGATCTCAGTCTTACTGGCATTAAGGCAGAGATCATTGTCGGCACACCATTCCTGAATTGCGGCCAGGGAATCCGGTATGAGAGAAGTAGCAGAGGTGGCTCAGGGGAGCCTGAAAGAGAGTTGGGTGTCAGCGGCATAACACTGAAAATTGGAGCAGAAAGTAGCAATGCAGTGGGCAAGAGGTGCCAGGTAGTGGTTGAAAAGCCAAGGAGAAAGGTTTGACTCCTGGGGAACATCACAACTAGAGAGAGAGATAGGAGAGAGGAAAGACACCAGTTCAACCGAAGAGGGTTGGTCAGTGAGAAATGAGGTCAAGCGGGCCAGGGCCTGATCAGTGATACCCATGTTGTCGTGGAGGCGATTGCGCAGGATGGCATAGTTGACCGTATCAAAAGCAGAGGATAAATCGAGGCGAATGAGGACAGAAGGAAGATTAGAGTAAAGATTAGAGAGCAGGTCTTCACAGGTGTTCAAGAGAGCAGTTTCTGTGCTTCTGGAACCTGTGAATCCAGATTGGTGGCCTTGGAGACAAACAACAGATTGAGTATGCAGATTAAGCTGGGAGATGGGCAGCTTTTCCAGGAGTTTGCCCAGGAAAGGAATGATGGAGATTGGGCAATAGTTAGTTGGAGAGGAAGGATTGGCAGGGGGCTTCTTTAGAAGGGGGTGCGAAAGGGAGTGCTTAAAGGGGCAGGGCAAGGTTCCAGTGGCAAAGGAGTGATTGCAGAAACCGGCCAAAGCTGGAGCAAGGGTGTTGATGTTGTCCTTGATGGTTCTGGGGGAGCAGGAGAGAACCTGCTATGACAAGACTGTCGTAGATCAGACTTGTCAACAAACATTGTCAGGGGTGAACAAGTGAAAGGAAGAGAAAGGAGGAGGAGAAATGGCCATAGACAGGCCAGGAGTGGTAGAGGAGGAGGAAGAGCATCTAGAGGAAGAAAGGGTGGACAGGATGTCCTGAGTTTTAGTGGTGAAATGAAAAGCCAAGGTCATGCAGAGTGCCTGGGAGGGAACAGGAGAGGTAGAGTCTGCAGCAGGATTAGCCAGCTCCTTGCAGATTTTGAAAAGTTTGGCCAAGTTGTTAGGTTCTACAGAGACACAGGATTGGATGTAGGCTCTTGTCTTAGAGAGGACAGATAGTCTGTACTTCCTTTGGAGGAGGCGGCAGGCTAGTTTGTCAGTGTCATGCATGTCAGATCCTCTCATGCTCATGCTCGGCACCCTGCACGTACAGCCCAGAGATCAGCCAGATTTAGAAAGAGGCTGTTGCAGTAGTCCAGCCTAGAGAGGAACAGGGCTCTGGAGACAGTGAGCTTCCGGGGAAGTGAGAAAGGGAATAATACATCCTAGGAGGTGCAGCTGATATTTTGACTTCTTAAAGACATTGGAGATGTGAGGCGAGAAAGGGAGGGTGAAGTTGAAGATGAAACCTAGGTTCTTAGCCTCACAGGAAGGTGCAGGGAGTGGGCCAAGAGTGGCCAGCCAGACAGAGAGAGGAAAGGAGGGAGCAGGTGTCCCGAAGAGGTGGATCTCAGTCTTACTGGCATTAAGGCAGAGATCATTGTCGGCACACCATTCCTGAATTGCGGCCAGGGAATCCGGTATGAGAGAAGTAGCAGAGGTGGCTCAGGGGAGCCTGAAAGAGAGTTGGGTGTCAGCGGCATAACACTGAAAATTGGAGCAGAAAGTAGCAATGTTGATGTTGTCCTTGATGGTTCTGGGGGAGCAGGAGAGAACCTGCTATGACAAGACTGTCGTAGATCAGACTTGTCAACAAACATTGTCAGGGGTGAACAAGTGAAAGGAAGAGAAAGGAGGAGGAGAAATGGCCATAGACAGGCCAGGAGTGGTAGAGGAGGAGGAAGAGCATCTAGAGGAAGAAAGGGTGGACAGGATGTCCTGAGTTTTAGTGGTGAAATGAAAAGCCAAGGTCATGCAGAGTGCCTGGGAGGGAACAGGAGAGGTAGAGTCTGCAGCAGGATTAGCCAGCTCCTTGCAGATTTTGAAAAGTTTGGCCAAGTTGTTAGGTTCTACAGAGACACAGGATTGGATGTAGGCTCTTGTCTTAGAGAGGACAGATAGTCTTTGGAGCAGGCGGCAGGCTAGTTTGTCAGTGTCATGCATGTCAGATCCTCTCATGCTCATGCTCGGCACCCTGCACGTACAGCCCAGAGATCAGCCAGACCGTTTTATACTCGGTGGCGACTCTGGGGGAAGTTTTCTGGCAAACGCCTTCATTCCTGCTAATCCCTGTAAGACTTCTATCGCGCTTTTCTCTGCTGCCTACCTTCTGCCTTTCCTGAACGGACATTCCATACCGCGCATACCACTTACCAATTATTCCACAGGTATGCGCGAGTATCACATGATGGTACGTCATCGCGCTACTCATGCTCCCTCATCAGCTGACTCTCGCTACTCACGCGCCCTCATCAGCTGACTGGTACTTAAACGGAAGTCTCCCGGGATACGGCACTTCTGATCGTTGTTCTTTTGTCAGCGTTACGGAGCTCGGTATTCTACCACGCTTCCCAGCAGTTTCCAGACTGTTCTTCCTCTTGCTGTCAGCCGGACCCACGCTGCAATCTTCGGCAGGAACTCCAGCTAACCCAAAGCCGCGGTCCTCTGGCTCCTTGCATCAACTCATAGCGGCTCAGCTGGTTATTCTATTCTCCACGTCCAGGGTACCGGATCCTCTCTGTTCCTCCTTCATTTTCTCCAGTTATCCTGTCTCCACAAGGGGGTGAATATAGGTGGTAACTGAGTCCTGTGCTACTCTGCAATCAGTTCCTATCCCAGCCGCAACCTCCCTTAAAGGGCCCTGCCAGTCCCTGCCTATCCTGGACCTTCTTGTTCTAGGAATTCCTTAGACTTATTTCCAACCGGATATCCATCCATTTCAGCCTTCATTTCTTCAAGGTTAGTGCACTGAACTTATGGACGCTATCCAGTGTGCACCAACCCCTTCACTAGTGCGGCCCTCATTCCGTTCGGTTTAGTCACCTTACTAACTTCCCTTTTCCTTTCGTTGGTTTTTGTTTTCGGGTTTGGAATTCCTGGATTACAGTCTTCAGTCCATCTAGCTGCAGGTTAGTGTATTTCTAATCTAACCCATACCTAGTAATTAGTTCATGAAGAGTAGTGATTAAAACTCCTTGTTTTCTTTTCAGCAGACTGCTGATATCCTTTCCATATCTGGCCCTTTCCACTAATTACTCCCTCAGGCTGTTTTTATCTAGTCTGAGAGTGACATTAGTTGGAAGGTTTTCAATCATCTAATTCCTCTTAGAAGTCATCCGGAATACGTCATTGTGAGAAGCCCTCCGGGAACTCAACTTGTATCCTTTTTGTATACCTGAGTATCCTTTTTTGGTGTTCCGCTAGTGTTCTAAATATCTGTAGTTGTAACAGTCAGGCGTTGTGCCTTATGCCCTCCACTTCCTCTTAGCTGCCTTACACTTGCTTTTAAGGGTGGCGAGGTCCGAATCGTACCAAGAGTTGCACTTGGATTTGGGCTTCAAAAAGATCCTCATGACAGGGGTAAGGACATCCAGAGTGCTAGAGATAGAGAGATGAAGGTTAGGGAGAGCTGTGTCAGGGTGTCTGTCAGCCAAAGATGCAGGAGGGGGAGAGAAAGTAGCAGCGAAAGCCTCAAATGACACACACTTCTTAGGTCGAATGACCGAGAAGGTAGGTGGCAGTGCTGGAGTCGACTTCACCTGAGGGGTGGCGAGAGAGGTGAGAGGAAAGGAGAAAGGGATCACTCAAAGAGCGAGGAGCGGTGCGAGGGTTAGAAAAGGGGAGGTCATAGGAGAAGAGAACATCCATGGAGTGACCGGCAAGTGAGTCAGGCCAGAGGGAAGAATAGAGAGAGAGAGTGAGTTACAGAGGTTGTGAAAGAGTCCTGAAGAAGGGCTAGTAGCATCCAGGTGGATGTTCAGGTCTCCTAGGAGGTTGTGGCAAGGAGGGAGGAAGAGAGGTCAGACCACTCATAGAGGAAGAGGTCAACCTGGCCAGGGAGCCTATAGATAGAGAGCGTGCAGACCAGACATTCAAAGGAGGAGTAGTCCTGCATTGGAATGACAGAAGCAGGGATCCACTCCAGGAAAATCAAGACTACACCCCCACCAAGTAAGTTGGTTCTGTGTTCAGAGAGCGTCATGTAGCTCTCAGGAAGGAGAGTGTCAAAAATCGTGACAGAGCTGGCCGTGAACCAAGTCTCGGTGGGACAGAGTACTTTCAAATCAAGCTCTTCCAGGAGACAGCAGATGTCAGAGGAATTTTGAGCAAGAGATGAGAGTAGCGATGTGGAGCAGGTTGGTACATTAGGACTTCCCTGGAAGGGTACAGGCCAGAGGTACACCCGGCGGAACTGTTGGAGGGGCTGACGATGGGCAAAGGAGGAAGGAAGAGAAGGCAGGGTAGTCAGAGAGGAAGAAGAGAGTGCCAGAGAGGTGGCAGAGGAAGGAGGCAACAGAGTGGGCAGAGAAGCAGCAAGGAGTGCTGAAGAGGTGGCAGAGGAAGGAGGCAGCAGAGGAGCCAAAGAGGGGTAGGCAGGGATAGCAGGAGATGAAAGGAAGTTGATAAGGAGCGGGAAGTGTCTATAAAAAAAGGAGGAGATTGGCCTAAGGGCCCTGGACCAAGACAGTGCCATTTAAGTAGAAATTAATGATCGTCTTAGAGGGGCGGAAGGGGGCCAGGTGGGCTCCCACCGGGTGCCACCCTTAATGAGAGAAGAGGAAAAATGAGAGAGAACAGAGACCATATGCTGGGTCCATAGGTCTGGAGAGGGAATGACAAAGAGGATGTCGGGAGGGTTTGTCTGGAGGAAGGACTGGTGTAAGTATTAGTGATAGGGAGGCCTGGTTTGGAGAAGAGGATGTCCCTTTTGAGCTTCTTCAACATAGTGAGAGGGATAGGATAGTTGATAGAAAAACTGTTTGAGAAGATAGGTGAGACAGAGAGCTCCAAAGAGGGTGCAGGGAGGAAAGAGGGGCAGCCCAAGCAGGGGAGCGAGGGTTAGGGCTGGGGGGCAGATAGGAGGGAGGCACAAGGGGAGACACAAAAGGGAGGGGAGCACAACAAAGGACAAGAACAACTGACCTACGAAATCAGATGCAATACAGAACCAACAGCAAAGCACAAAACACAAAAGGGAACCTAGAAGTAAAGAATGCAGGCAAGGCAATGTAATGCCAAAAACCGTAGAGAGCAACACAACATCAAAACCTTAGGGAACAGCAGAAAGTCAATACCATCATTAAGGCACAATACACAACAAGGAATCTAGAAGGAAAGAATGCAGGCAATACAATGTAATGCCAAAATCTGTGGAGCACACCACAATGTCAATGCAGTACACAATAGGTCAAAGAAGGAAGGGGCTAAAATGCAAGAGGAAGTTAGGGAACGCAGGGGGAACGGGACATGATGCAGGGACCTACAATGTGAGGGAGCGTATGTGGCTAGAGAAGCAAGGGGGTGCGCAGGGCCTAGGTTGCAAGGGAGAGCACTGGACCTTTGTTGTGGCGCAGCCTGATGCGAGGAATTACATGTGGCTAGAGAAACAGGGGGTGCACTCAGCCTAAGTCACGAGGGAACGCATGTGGCCTGAGTTGCGGAGGAGCGCACATGGCCCAAGTTGCGAGGGAGCGCACATATGCAGGGGAGAAGTGAGCATTTCGGGGGCGCGAGGATCGGTTGTAAGGGGAGCGATGTGTATGCAAGAGGGAGAAGGGGGACAAGGTCAGGGGTTGGCATGGAGTGTAGCAAAGCTAACTCTTCCAGCACTTTCTTACCTTCCAGCCGAAGAAAGGGGGGTGAGGTTGTCTGTGCTCACAATTTGCACTGCTACCCCATCGCTGCCAAACACCTACATGGCTCAACACTACAGCCTTATCCTGCAAGGGCTTTGCCGCAGAGGGTTCGAACCTTGGTTCTTAAAGGCTTGGAGGTATGGACATAGCAATGTGTGCTACATATAATCGCCAGGATCTCCTGCACACCTGAGTCGTTCAACACCGCAACCACGTCCTGTGAGGGCTTTGCCACAGACGGTCTGGACCTCGGTTCCTAAAGGCCCAGAAGTGTGGACGTAGCGATGCGTGCTATGTATAATCGGGCTGCGTCTCCTGTGCACCTGTATCGCTCAACACTGCAGCCTTGTCCTGTGAGGGCTTTGCCGCAGCAGGTCTGAACCTCCGTTCTTAAAGGCTCTGAAGTGTAGACGTAGCGATGAATGCTACTTATAATCGGGTATTGTCTCTTGCGCACCTGCATCACTCAACAACGTGGCCTTGTCCTGCAAGGGCTTTTTAGGGCTAGTGAACACTTTATCTTACAACCAAAGGACCTTGACAAGTCATCTGTTTCACTGCCACCCTGTGTGCATGAAACACCATGCAAACGTCAATAGACATGACTTACACATCCCACACACTATCCAGATGCAGGAATAGAAAACCCGTCATGACTACAATGGCTCCCTTTTAATGAAGGGCTATTAGGACAAGGGTCCAGCTGCTACTGTCCAAGGATACAAAGTGCTCACAAGATGACAAGCATTGTGCAACTAGGTCCAGCACTGAGTGGTACAAATACATACTAAGGAGTTTGACATTTGTGAAACCATAAACTTCAAATGTGCCATTAGAAGATGATCATCAATCACAATGGATAACAGACATGCATCACTTAAACACAACAATGTCATCTGTTAGCGCCTCGAAATAATGAACAAATAATCATTGAAGATTATGTAATTTGTCCAAAGAAACTGATCATGTAATGATGCGTGGACAGCCTTCATACCTCAAAGACCTTGTGAGTGCCACTAAGCAAATTGTTCATGCAAATTATAAGGCTCACTATCCAAAAATCTTCATCATATCCATGCCGTCTGCTTTTTCACCTTCAATTCAAAACCACTTTGAGCAGCTTCAAATGTCTGTACCCAAATGGATATATTATCATCATGGGTAGGACAGTAAACCACACAAAAACATGCAAAATGGAACACTCTAGTGAGGCCACATATGTCATGATACACCCCAGCTCCCAAGAGCCAAAGTGCTCAGGATTATCTGCAATAGAATTTAGATTTTCCACTCCAACCTTCAGGAAAGTCATAATTCTGCTAAAGACACGGAAGCAAAGCATTTTGCTTTCTATTCTTTACTGAAAGCTCAAGCAGCATTTTAAACAATAAAACATTTAACACTATTTCAAAAAAGAACTACAATTTTCTATGACAATCTAGTCTTTAAACTTTGAAAACTCTGTGCTCCCAGGCATACATGTGTCACAGTCTACAAACCACGTTGCTCCTGTCCTATCACTTCAAGAGCCCTTCTCATAACTTCCTCTTTCTTTCGCTGACTCGTTGCAGCCTTTAGAGGAGTACTTTTGTCTTAACTTGTGGCAGAATGAAGAACTGAACTCAGAACAAACTACCGGTTCCGGATCACGTGGAGTTGTTCTTCGGCTGTGTGACTTCATTCTCGAGGGAACTCAGCACCCCGCCTGTTTAGCATCTGTCCATGCACAGTTAAAATAAAAGAACCATGACCATGTTCATTTTAACTGTGGGTGGGCAATCACAGCTACCAGTGAGCTGTGCCACTGCCTGGCAGCACCTCTCGCGCTTGCTGTCGCCCTGCATCTTGCCTTACTGTACCCTGCCTGTGCATATCTGAGTGATTAAACGGGTGGGAAAATACTTTGCCTCTGTGTCTTTAATAGAATTATACCTTTCATGAACGTTAGTATGGACAATCTGAATTCTATGGTAAGATCTGCAGGCTTGTATTATGCTTCTTTAAAGCTTACTTACCACCAACGAAGCAACCTGGTTGACAGCCTTGAAGTAAAATGTTTTAAAAATAGACTCACTCAGCCATTCTGCAGCCTTGAGGATGTCTTGTAATCAATCCCTGCTGGCAAAAGCTTTAGATGCCATGGCTCCTCGCGGGGAGTGCACTTCAAAGCAAGAGATGTTTATGAATGTCCCTTGCATGACCCAACTCACCAACCTGGTTAGAGTGGTGGTGGATACGTCTCAGAAAGGGTTATGTAGTTGAAAAAGGCAGAAAGGTAGCCGTCTTGATGGAGGTTTTTGCCCTTCTTCTAAAATGAAACGTGACTTTCTCCGAAGAAAAAGATTTTCTGTCTATTTCCAGCACCCCCAAGTCTGACACTCTCTTGCGGGACACCAAGCACAAAAGCATCACTAATGTAGCTGAAAGGGCTTTCCTGTTCAAGTCTTTATTGTCCGGCCAATTTAGGAAAAGCAACAGTACGTCGTTCACATCCCACAGACAGGAATACTTAGGCACCGAAGGCTGGATAGCTCGTACCCCCTTAAGCAGTCTAACTACCAGGCATGCTTGCTGATCAGAGCACTGTTAACTTGTTCATGCCCCGCTAAGGGGGCTGACATAAACGTGTTCACCAACCGGTAGGCTTTGGCCTGCAAGGCTTGCTAGAAAGTTTAACATGTGAATCAAATCTGCTGTAGTGGGATGCATGTCCCTCGCCAGACACCAGCTGCGCCATCTATTCCAAGGCAATTTATAGGATTTGGCCGTTTTGGGAGCCTAGGACTCTCCAATGAAGTGTTCAACTCCTCCCAATAGTCCCAGCTTTTGCCAGGTACCCCTGAAATCACCCAGGCTACCAGTTGCAGGGTCCCCAGCCTGACCAGTGGGTGATGAAGCCCCATCGGCTCTTGCAGGACATCCGGTATGTCCAGCAGGCGAAACAGGATGTCGCCTCACATACACCAGAGTCCTCGGGGAAAGGCGTAATTCACGTGCTGACCCCACTGCCGCAGGAAGGCATCTGTGGATGCCGCCTCTGAATCCGGTCTCCAGCTGAAGAACCGCTCCCGCTGGCGTTTCAATCTGGACGCAAAAAGGTATGTCTGGCAAGGACCCATTCTCTGCATGAGAACTCAGAAAACTGAGTTGTTCAGTTTTCAGTCGCTGGAATTCTGGAGGTGTATGGAGTTCAAGTCCGCTACCTGATTGGAGACTCCTGCAAAATATTCCGCAGTGATGCTCAAGCCCTTCTCCAAGGAGAAATATCACAAATCCTTGGCTTGTTCTGCTAACCACATGGACTTTGTCCCCTCTAGGCGGTTGATGTACTGTACTTCTGAAATGTCTACTTTTAGCAGGATTCAGCATTGCACCTTATCCTGCATCAGACACGCGATTGCAAAGGAGCCTGCTAGCAGTTCCTGTAAATTGATGTGAAGCCTGGACTCCTCCAAAGACCATCGACCCCCGGTAGTCAGCTCTCTGCAGCGGGCACCCCAGACCATGCAGCTGGCATCTGCCTATATCACTAGGTCAGGAGCTGAGCCGAAGATGGCTCTCCCATTCCATGCTTCCATGTGTCGGAGAAACCAGCCCAGCTCCATCCTGAACTCCTATAAAATCAGCACTGTGTGCTTGTGCTCCCGCGCTTGTCTGAAAAATTGGTTTTGAGGTGTTGGAAGGCACGATATTGTAGAGGTCCGGGAAAAGCAGCTTGAAAAGAAGAGGCTAGTCTCCCACCTATCCTTGCTAATTCCCTCAGTGAAATCTGGTTCCTGGTTAAGATTGATCTTATTTCTTTCTTTATGCTGTTTACCTTCTTCAGTGGCAGACTCAGCATCCCTTACTGTGAGTTTATGATAAACCCCAGGAACTGCATTGACTGCTGCGGATTGGTCTGGGACTTTTCCCAGTTGACGAGAAAACCTAGACGCTCCAGAAGATTCATCGTGATGGCCACCTGCTCTCGCAGGCTGCTCGGATCATGCACCATGACACACAGATGGACGAAATATATGATCATCCTAGTTTGCATAGCCTCACCACTATCTGTTTGCTAAGCTTGGTGAAACAACAAGGCGCTGAGTCTAGGCCGAAGGAGTGGCAAGTGAACTCCCTCCTCTTGCCCTGCCAGAGGAATTACAGGAATTGTCAGTGCATCTCATGAATGGGCACTGCCAGATTGGCATCTCCCAAATCTGATTGGGCTAGCCAATCGCCTTTCTGCAGGATATCCCTTAGGAAATGGATGTCCTCCATCTTGAAGGGCCAGTATACTAAGAAAGCATTCAACTGTCCGAGATTAATCATCGGCCTGACTTTCAGATTTCTCTTTAATAAGAAGACATTTCTTAGAAAACCCTGGGCCCTCTGTCCTGCCGGCCTTCTCACCCTTTTCTTTAGAAGCTCTCCTATTTCCCTGTCAATGAGGGCTTGATCTACCTCTGACATTGTGCGTGGCAGAAGCAGTTTCACTTGCACAGGACCCCTGCTTGATGTCTGTAAACTCTTGCCAATCGTGTGTGTGTGTGTGTGTGTGTGTGTGTGTGCCACTAGTCTGCCACCAATCGCTGTGACTGTTCTGCCTACCGCATTGCTGGGTACCTGCGAATACACTCACACCTGTGTTTGCTTCTTGTGCCCTGCTGCCACTGTGCCAACTTCTGCCTCTGCCCCGTTCATGTGAGGAAAATAAAGGGTTGGGCCTGCTGTCTTCCTGTTGCTAGCTGTTTCCTCTATAGGGCCTCTACCTTCCTCTGTTGTTGACTTAGCGCCCCTGCCTCTTCCGGCCATGGCAAAAACCCAGAGACTGAAGACTCTCAAATCTATAAATCTGGACATATCTTTGGTGAAAGTCTTGTCAAAAAGTAGTTCTTTCACCACAGTCGCTACTTCCGTGGACACCAATTCCCAGAGTTTGGGATCGATTTTCACCAAAATTCACCACCTGAATTCTGCAGCGATGAACACATTTAGCGTTGCCTAAAAGACAGACCACCCTTTGTGCCCAACCCGCTTGGACCTGCGCATCGATAGGTTTGCCCTCTTTGGCTTCTTCCGCCATTCGGAGTATCTTGACCAATGGGCCCACCGAATCCAGGAGTTTGTCCTGACAAGCTCGCCATGAGCCGATCAGTGCCCTTCTTTAAGTCTTTGGTGTATTTCGCCCTGAACATCAACACGTGGGGGTCCACCTCCAAGGTCTCTGCCACCTTGTTCGGCAGCGAGGGTCTGGGACACGCCACCCTCAACTTGCTCCTGGCTTCCTTATTCAGAGGAGTGTGCAGGTGCTTGCACAAGTACTTAGCTACCTTCACTGGTGGCTCTCACTCCAAGGATCTTGGGTGGAGTAGATAATCTGGTTCAATGGTGTCGTCTGGGGAACTCTCCCGTTGCTTTTGTCAGATTTCTTGCACTTCTTGTGCAGCTCGCCGTCTTGCAGGGAGTCCGAACTCTCCGAGACGTGCAAAGTCTCTTGTTCTTATGAAATCCCTAAATGCCCTTTTGTATCCAACGTTTTATTAATCCTAATTGTATTTTAGAATCATCAGCAACAAAAAAAAATGTATATAGAATATACGTTACAGTACTTTTCAACCATGTATTTATTGTACTTAAATTGTTCTATGTTGAATAAAAGTTTGTTTGACTGACTGACATGCTTGATTCTGTATGACTTGGTGAGTCTGTGCCCTTATGGTCTTCGTCTGAGCTAGAGGGTCTGTCATCCTGCCACTTCCGCTGCGCTTTCTCTTTAGCGCAATTGCTTTTTGTTTGTCTCTTGCGGGGAATGGACTCAGTCCATTCCTTGCCTTGTGTTCTTCCTAACACTGTCTCTTGTGAGACCTGGGCCTGACAACTCTGTGGCCTTGTGTGAAGGCCACCCAGTCCTGCAGGAAATGCAATTTGCTGTATAGAGGCCCTAGGCCTGCCCACACATCTTGTTCTATCAGCTGCCCTTGAGTGCGATCACTTAGAAGGTTAGAAGATCCTACTCCGCCGGAATCACTCCCCGAGGATTCTCTTCCTGAAAAGGCCATATTGTTTGGTGATCAGAGTACGGGTGGCTGTGCTCTGAGGTGACTTTCAGGCTCACCTGGGGCCAGTCCACATTAAAAAGTTCGCTTGGGCTCTCAGCCATGGCCGTTTGAGCCTCTGAGCTCATAGGTGCTGGCTTGTGTATGCTGTCTTATCAACAGATGTTTGGTTTGCCCCGTTTTGCGTTTGCTGTCAGCATAAATATCACTACTTGTGTGGAGCTAACCACTCTCAATTAGTACAGTATTGGGCTTTGCCCGACCTGCACTCAGGTCCATGCACCAGAGCCACGGTGTGTGGCTGCTGCCCCTAGGCGGCGCAGTCTCTGACCACACGCAGGTTCCCTTGTGGGTTGCTAGTGAAGAAATTCATTTGAGGCGCGGTGAGGTCCGCTTGGAGAAGCGCTGTGCTAATGGTAGTTCACCAACTGCCTCGAACCATCAACAAACGCGGGAAGCCGAAAGTAGGATGCACAGAACTGGGAGTTTCATGAATTTCTGCTTTTCTCTTCCTGGCGTCCCCTGACACTCAATAATGAATGAGTACTTATCTGCTGCTCGAGAAGCAAAGAAAGCGGAAGTTATGAGGAGGAATTGTGAAGTGACGGAACAGGAGAGCCGTGATTGGTGGACTGTTACACGTGATATGCTTAAGACCATAGCGTTTTTAAAGTTTAAAGACTAAATTATCATAGAAGATTGCTCATGAAGAAGGTCCTGCCCCCAGATATTGATCCAAAATTCCTGCGTTTGATCTCCTAATGTAGACACCCCACTTGTCTGGGAGGAGTACACAAAAGCTGCTATGACCTAAATCCTTATGGCTGTCAATTGGGCCCACTGTTGGCTGTTATAGTAACAACATTCTGGACAAGGACGATGAAAAGAGGTGGTTGAGTTGTAACACTGATTCATTTCCGGTAATCGTCTTCATACCTAGTTACTAACAACCCTGTTAAAGTCCTGGTGATTCCTGAGTCATGGAATTTATGACAGAAGAGAGGATGTGGGGTTAATTCCAGCATTATATCAGCTCCAGAATGCTTAGTCTTCATTGCCCTAGTCAGAGGTTTGATACTTCGACTCCTAAGGTCACTGAATGGGTGAATTGTGGGTAAGGCAGCATTTTTTTACACATTCATAGAAATGAGGAGATAGTTTCAGTGAACACTGCAAAAACCGTATGCTGCCAACCTGCTTGATACATATGTGTATTGAATCAATAGAGCATCCATGCCAAAGGAGAAAGTCTGTCACTTTATATCTGATCATCCATCTGGCTACATCACTCTCCTGACTCACATCTCAAAACACAAGGATAGAATATCGTCCCCTCAAACTTAAAACCAACTTGGAACACGGGGCATCATTACGAGTTGGGCGGTGCTCTGGGGTACATCTGCTGGACTACTGGCCAACCGAATTACCGTTACCGGCACTTGGTCAGGTGGCTTTACCGCTGTATTGAAGCAGTGTTAAACCCCCTTAATTTGGAGTCCATAGGATTCCATTGGGCATTTTGGCAGAGTTACCACTAGCAGAATTGCTGTCCCAGTAATTCTGCTGATTTTTCAGCAGAAAGTTGGAGGATTCCATTATAGTATGATGCTGGAGGTAAATCCCACACTCCAGTGCCAAACTTGTAGTAGGGCGGGGTGGAAAAGTGGCAGTAATTCCATTAACACCACTGTTTTCCTGCACTACCATACTTGTAATTAGCTCTGTCTCTATATTTCAACCTGATCTGAGACACAGCATCATAGTAGACACATACGACTGAACATTTTTCCAAACCCCCCTCTCAATGTTATTCGCATGCCCTTTTCACATCAGCCATAGCTGTCACTGGCTCCTGAGATCCCAATGCTTCAACATAATCCTCATCAAATGTCACCTAGAAAAACCTGGATTTGCCAGATCAATTATTAGACACCACAAAAACCAGCCAAGCCGTCCACAATGAGACTGACAACCCACACAGACACAATAGGACGCATACAAAATGTCATTGTTGGCATATGACACGCTTCTGGTGAAACACAGCAAAATCCCCTAGTGCTGGTAGAGAACATTTATCCCCAGCTCCATGGGAGTATATCCAACATGACTAGCGCCAGGTGGACAATGATGGCAGAACTGGAGAGTCAACCCACAATACAAAGCGGTCTCACCAACCCATCTCAACCACGCATAGGGAGATACCCAATGCCACACCATCACACCACACAAATGCACCCAAATAAACATTGAGGACTGTAGATATGTTGGTGGCTGTTGCACCAGACTGGCTTGCTGTGTTTGTGCAACAACAATGGGAGCTTCAGAGCACTGTTCAAAGCCAACTCGGAGATGGGCACAGGGTTCAAATCACAAGGTCACTGATGAAGCTCACTGATGAAGTCAAATTTGTGAGGGCCTCATTGTCACAGGTTTGGACTACCACAATGGCATGTTCAGTCTGCTTTTTCAATTCTTCATATGTATATCCCCTCCATACCAGCCCAGAGCACAACCCGTGCCCCAGTGAGAGGTAGCAGCATCAGGTATGTCTGATGGATCCCATCCTGTGACACAGGCAGAACCGAGGGAATGAGGCCTCTCCAGAGGCCACAGAAATAGCATTGTGGTCAGCCAAGAAAACATCCAACATTCACAGTCTCTGTCAGACGTCGGTCCCACCTCCCCTATCTCCTCACCGGATTCTTCAGAGGATAGATCCTTGAGAGGATTCTTCTTCTTTGGAAGCTTCTTCTTCTTGTTGCTAGATGACTCGTCCTTATAAATCCGGACCTTCTTTTCGCGGAGATAAGGTCTATCCCCTCCAGAGGCCACCGTGACAGTAGTGGGAACCTGTCTTGGGTGCCTCCAGTGGGGCCAGCCTCACTTTCAGGGAAAAAGCCAAAGCAGAAAAAACCCTGTAGGTCTTGATGGTAGGAGGTGAGGTAGTCCTTGATAACCCAGGCCGTTGGAAGAAAGGTGGATAGCGAAGGCTGACTGGAAGTAACCAGATGTCCGCGACCAGCTTCCCAGACAGAGCTCGGAATAAGACTTGCAGGTAGAATCCTTCGATAGCAACAAGGAAACCGTAAGTAAGTAGCAGGATAATAGACGAAAAAGAGCAAAGGAAAGGAGAACAAATGGCCTAATAAGGAAACCCGAAATGCAATACCCAGTGGAAGGAATAGATGGCAGATACCGCCGAGTAATAAATAAACCAGATACGGGAAGGGAGTGCCGCAAAGTTTGAAGTACCGGACGGAAAATGTAAGTAGTAAACAGTGCAAAGAGTGCCGTGCACAGAGAAGGCTGTAGGCAGCAAGGAAGGAACGGTGAGAAGTCGAGCAGAGAAGTAGGAGGAGCCAAGTATCCAGGTAAGCAAGACAGCAAGTCACCGAAGCGGTGAAACAGCGGAGTACACGCCGTGAACCCTAAGAATACGAAAGAAGGATATGCAGCGAGAAACTAAGGTTGTACAAGATTTGGATATAGTTGGAAAACTAAGGCGGCTAAGGAAGCCCAATGGAAGGGAAAAATACTAGAGAGCAACGGAGCGTTAGAGTGCGAGAAGCAAACACAGATACAACGCACCGCACAGGGAGGCGGAGTCAGTACTTATAGAGTCCTCCGCCATATTGGATGAGGACTAGAGCGAGGTAACCGCTAGCTTGTGCCGCCAGCGGTTCCATAACTTCCACCCCTGATTCCTGACAGTCTCACCCTGATCATCATTCGCCACCCTCATACCAATACACAACATCTGCGAGGACAGTGTGAATAGTCTAAACATGCAACACACTGTGCTTCAACCATTTTGGCAACACCAGTGGTGGCCTCAATTGCTTCTTGCTCTTGATCATACATTTTGTAATGCAAATCAATGCCCTTTGACATCAGATGCGTGTACTGTTTAGTTTGTATCAGTTGTGGGTGTGCATGCCCAGCACATGCACAACACTACTACATATAACTGGGGAGCCATGAAGGCAAAACACACACATCTACACCGGTCCCATTTATCGTGAAGCATACTGCAGACTGCATTGAACTTCAGGTGACTTTGAAAATTGTAAACACCATCACATCTTGTCCCATCAAATCTTAGAACAGTATCCCCACCCACTTTCTTGAGCCTACACGCAGTATAGCTTTTTTACATGGATGAGTCTGCCCTTTAAGCAGCAGAATCACAGAATTGTTGGTTTGTGTTGCAACCTCAACAGGGCAGTCACTGACCCGCAAGCCGCAATAATAATAGCACTCGGAATGTACACTATGTGAATGACTGTGTACAGTGGAACCACAAGCTACGTATACAAAATGTAAGCTATACAGATATGTCCACTTCTACCTCAAGTTGCACCCATTGAAAACACGCCCCGTGAATGGGAATTCATGCATGGAGGCTACTAGCCACCAATTCACTGTTCACAATATTTATCCAGAAAGCCACTTCCAGAAATGTTAAACAGTTTTCTGCAAGGTAGACATTGCACAGGAGAGGTGGCACACACAGAACATGATGAATATGCATATCTATATCAATTTAGAGTCCATATGCACCAATTGCATATATGTGACCCACGCAGTCTTCTACAGTGCACTGCCAGCATACCCTGGCTGGCGGTCATGAGAGATGTTGGCCTTCTGAGCAAGTGATAATGTAACTCCTGGGTAATTCTATGAGGTAATACAACTGGATGTTTGTTTACCTACATGAGGGTGGCAGTGCTGCTGGATGGGTGTAGATAGACTGTCACTGTTGAATTCTCTACATTGACAGCCAAATGTAAGTTCCAAAGGGTGAGTTTTACAGGGTCGACCTTTCTACAAAAAACACCTCCTACCCTGAGGATTTGCTAGGAACAACTGACTATTCACATGACTGGCACTCATAAGACCCAGGTACAACTCCAGAGTGATATCACACATCAGTGATGCCTTTTTGGAAAGGCACAGTGGATTCCAGTATCACATAACCTAAAATAGCATGTTCACAACATGTAGATGTTGCGCACAAAAGAAACTAAGGCTGTAGAGTTGAAGGGCAGTTCATTACAAATGTAGCAATGCAGCAAGCCTTTACGTCAGAGGAAATCATGCATGCCCAGGACAGCAGCCCCATGTCAATGGACAGTATGGCTTTGTACGGGTGACTTTGAAAAGCCGTCAAAAGCCTATCCAGGTCCTGGGGGTCCAGAGATGAAGCAATGCATCTTGAGAAAGAAAGTCCCCTAGTGAGTCTACCAACCAACTGATCCCCTTAAGGATCTGACCCAGTCTTACTTGAATTCCTAGATACCCATGCACTGTCACTGACCCCTTAAGGTAGAAGCAGCTCGCCCCAAGCAGAAGCCATTTTGAAGAAACTAAAGGATAGAGGGGGAAATCCCAAAGAAGAACATCACAATTCCTCTCAGTGCACCACTTAGGTAAGAACGACCGGTGCCCTTGCACACTTTCAAAGTTATCAGCCTCCTAGAGTGCTGCTTGGATAACCCTGGAATAACTTTCTCAAGTTTACAAAAGAAATGAGCAATTTAGAAATACATTTCTAAGATATAACTGTGTTTCATCAGAATGGGAATTTGAGAATAAATCCTTAGAGCAAGGTGATGGACAGGAATGCACTGCTGCACTATTGAAGTCATCATGCGAAACATATAAAGTCCAACTTGCCGTTTGGCCAATTATTGAGATTAAAAAGCAATAGCAGTTTGAAGGGAGACTATGAGAATAGTGCCAGTTCACTTAATGATACTGAGGAACCACAGACTCTTACTCGACAAACCGTCCTTTGGGGTCTGACACCAGTTGTGGGCCACTTTCCTTGTGGTTAGTGTGTGATGTGCAGGTACACAAAAAAACAATGTGTCTGTTAAAGACACGATGGTTGAAAGAAATGAGCAATTGCAACAGTGAAAATGTGGTGTATATGATTACGTGTCCATGTGGATTACACTACATAGGAAAGACAAATAGAAGGTGTAAAACCAGACTGATCGAACATCGCAGTTGCTTCAAGGGAAAAGTCATACAGGCCCCCATGGTGAAAAATGTCATTGAGAAGGGACACAGCCATGAGGACTTCATGTGGATATTCTCAAGGAAGTCCGTGGTTCCATTAAGGAAGATATTAATCATAAGTTTTTGAACTTCGAACGAAACATTATTTTCAAAATTCAAAGCCATTTGTTTGGTTTAAATGAGGAGGTGGAATGGTATAATGTCACTCCTATTTAGGGGTATCACGGTTACTGTACATCCTAATGTTCCTTCACGGCCCGAGATGCAGCTGTGTTGTTCTGAGAGGTTGTGGTCAGTAGTTTCAAATTACAGTGACAAGGTAATCGGTGCCCTTTAAATTAATGAACAAATACGCTGGTTCTGATGTTGCCATATATAGCACTTGGGATTTGTACTGTTTTGTGTACTGCCTTGTTGGTTGAATTCCCCAATAATAATATGGTGAGTAACATCCAGATTGTCAAATAGGCAGGAGCATTTTTAAAGCATTTTTAATGTTTTTTGATGATTGATTTTCAATGGTGTGAAACATCCAGTGTGTCAAATTGTGTGTTATTTTTCTGTCCTGTTCATGTAATCTTGTTGCGATTCCACAACTGGGTAGTTACAGCATTGCTCATGTTTCTTGTGGCCTTGTTAAATGCCTATTTGTGAAAATGTACACAGGTAAAACGTAGCCCGCATTTTAAGGTCCTTCTGGGCCAAGGTAGATCTCGCTAATGTCTTTTCCAAGTAGTTCAAGATGGCCGCCGGCATATTTGGGAGAGGTTAGTCTGTTGTCTGTGGCCGTGATCATTATGTCGAGTTCTTATAAAAACAAGTCGGGGCGAGTGTTGAGGTTTGGCCTGCTCTAGCAGATTGGCACACTCTTACAGCTGGCACTCGACAATGAAATAATTTAAAGGTGAGATATTTGAGGCCGTGTAGCAAGTAACATGTGTGAGCACACTAGGGCACATTGACTTTTTAAACATGACAGTGCGATGTGTGTAAGTATGTTAAGCTTGTTTTAACGTTTAATAGAGGATGGCAAACACTGCGGTGTGATTTCCACTGACGGCTCAACGTCTTTCAATGCAAACGTTTCGGAAATACTGGTCTGCGTTTGCCGTGGCTGGAATGGGCATGCAACATTGTCAATGTTCTGAAGATTATTGGCTATTAAGACTTTGGGTAATCTTAGATGGGTTTCTTTGGCTGTGTCCCCAGTGATGGATGTTCATTTCACTTTTCATGATCATTAGAACTCGAAGTCAACCTTTTTGATTGACCAATGTGAAATGCATTATTGTAAATGCTGTGATTGGCAATGATCGCACAAGGTTCGAGAGAAGGTACGAGAGGGGTTATGTCTTATTCACTCCCCTTCTTCCCCCTTCTTTGGTTTTGCACGCCATGGCCTTTGGTTAGGGTGCAGTTGGGGGTATGTGTATTTGTGCTTGCCCCAATAAACATGGAACTGATTGGTTTCCCTATATGTGTTTTTGTTTGACAGTGTTGCTCAGAGCCATTTGGAGGCTTTCATTGAATTATGGTCCAAAACCAATAGGACAGTGGAATTAATTCTACAAACATGTAGGAGTGCACCATGTTCGATTAGCAGGTATCCTTATGAATTTCGTCTGTGTGTTCTACAGACTGACAATGATGTTACATACATGTTTCGGTATCATTGTTTTGTAATGATTGAATATTAAGTATTGAGGAAGTAATTGGTGACATGTGGTTTCTTTCTTGTTCCCTCTCTTTAAAAAAAATAAAATGCTTATACAATTATTAATACAGCGCAGTGAGTGATCTTATGTAAAGTTCACCCTGAATACAAGAATCAGAAATTTACTATGAATCTATGAGGACATCCACTGATGAATGTTCTACCGACTTGGTGCTAGGGACAGAAACAGGTTGGGATTATGAAAATTGGACACAATATTTCAAACGAGATGTCACTGTTTGTCTAATTGTGTCTTTGGAATGGTTTATTTTTATTGTAAGTGATGTGTAATTGCATTGTTCTTTTTTCTGCTTGTATTTGTAAATTGTTTTCTAGGTTCTATTAATGAATGCATTTTTAGAATTATTAGAGTTTTTTGGTATAAGTCATGCTGAAGAAATACATTTTTTAGGACTATATAGTAGGATGAGAGATAAGACTGTCACCTTATAATGAAATGCTATGAAAATGTTATTAATCTGTCTCTTCCTTATTTTTATATGTAACCCTAAATGCTGGAACCCATGCCTTTTGGTTGCATTGCCATACAACCCTCTGCCTTTCCCCCTGATGACACCTGAGAGGAGGACGGACAAGGGGAATCTTCCATGCTGAGATAACCACTCTCTCCAGGAGGAGGATGAAGTAGGAGTGTTGTGGTCAGAATGGGACCACTGGCAGCACATCTGCCCACTGTTCCTGCTCTTTGCAAACACCCTCGGAATTCAGAGAAGGGCAGACAAGGCTGATCAACTGCAGTTGAATACACGCATCCACCCACTACGCTCCTGTGGTGTAAACAGGAGCAGAATTCCAGCATCCACTTGTCCCCTGGAAGGCAAACATTTCAGATTGTGGGGAACACACCCTGGTGCTGAAAGAACTGGGAAAGCAAATGTAAGGGTAAACCTGAGCTCATGTGATGAAAATTAGAAGAGTAGCAAGGTACAGAGTTAATTGATTACATTGCAATGCAATAACCAGCAGCATACCCCCTCCTAATTTAAAATCACCAAAACAACCCCCAGCGCCCCAACTCACATATGTCTATACTGTTTTTAGAACTGATGATGGGACCTCTTATCACAATTATTTCATATAGCCTTGGAAGAAGATATATGCCCTGGGAAGATGAATTATTTCAGTCCATTGAGCGAACTCCCAATTGCCCATCTTTACTGTCGCTTCCACTGGTCATATGATGTGTTCCATATAGAATCCATACCTAATCATGTGAGCTGAATGCCATCTTCCCCAATGGTTGGCATCCTTGTTTATCCCATTAATTGATAGAAGTCCTGCCTTCATCTAACACAACACAGTTGTTGTCTACAATGTAACGATTACTGCTTCCAGGGCCTACCTTGCACTTTGCATGCTGCCACAAGCCCTAATAGCTAAGGTCTCCTAATAAAGGCCCTTTCTAGGATTGTTGATCATGCCAAAGATGAAACATACAATGGAAGAATCATGTAATATTCCTTCAGCCCCTCCTTTTGTACTTCCTGAGCAAATATCTCCGTTTAAAAATACATGCATTAATTTCATGTCAGGACATGGACAAATACTGGACAAATACTAGGATGCTTTAATTCACGGGAACCAGAACGACACGTATCAATCACTTTAAGATCTTGAATAGACATGTATGGATAGCACATGGATTCTCTGGAGTTTCAGGCAGTAGATACATGAGTTAAACCATTATTTGCACAATGCCTGAAACAGCTATAGCACAATAAAATAATTATCGTGTGTATTACATTCATGGCAGATCCTAAAGTGTGGAATGGTTTATTCATTTACCCTTTAATAGCTATATATAGTGCATAAGACACAGTGCACAAGGATAAATATGGGTGTGCAGTGTCCATAACTTTTCTTTTATTGTCATAAATAGTTTCCATAATGATGTCTGCCTACCTATACCAGGGGCTGTAGCAGGGCATAATGTTGAATACATTCAGTAAACAATGTGGTAAAATAGTTTCCCAGTTAAATGGTATTTCACGGGTAAGACTTACAGCTCTTTTCTTATTAGCCAACAAATAAATGCTGTGTGTCCTGGTACATATTTGTCATGTGAAGGGAATGTCTTGAGAAACTATACCGCTAACCCACATAAAACAGTAAGAAAGCCCACAGCCTAACCCTTCTAGGCATATCTTATATCTTCCTCTCCTGATATACGCCCTATATTCATTTTTCTGACACACTGTATTTGGGAAGGATTCATGGGCTATAACTGCCAATCAAATCCCATACCTAGCCATACATCCAGCATTATCTCTCAGGTGCTGAGCAGGCCCCTGCCGGGCTCTCCGACAGTCTTGATCTTCTGCACATCTCTGTGAATGATCCAGTCCCATAGGCATCCTTGCCAAGGTCTCAGTAATATCCAACTGGTTGGAAACTAATTAATTAGATGGACAATAAGCTTGGAAGGAGAGTTGAGAACACTGTGAGTTCCATCTGGAGTACTTTCAGAGCACCAACAATTGCCATAGCGCAAGAGGAATCACCGACTCTTTTCTGAGATCTCTGGGCAACACTTGGTGTTCCTCATCTTCAGAAATGCCTCATAGCTTGCTGACAGTGGAAGTGATGTTCATCAGTTGAACCCCAGTTATAAGGCAAATTGATTTTCTAACTGACCCAATATGTCATCAGGTGATGGGCGCTTGTAAAATATCCAGACTACAAGAGCAGAATTTGCTCCACTCCATACCCAATCTTCTGTACCATGCTTATTTCTTGTAATGGGTCAATGCTCTCTGTTCTGCTAAATACATGACTGCATCCTTGGAAACCTTTGGGAACTGGGAAGCCACGTGAAGTCAGACACTGGCTATTGAGGAACTGATGGTCACTTTCAAAATTGATCACCTGTGCTGTTATATTTATATCCTAGCTTCGTACAACTCTATATCAGCTCCAGTTGTAAGAAGGTAACCTTCTGTTGCATTCATAACATGGGAGAAGGAAAACTGAATTATAGCGCAAGATACGTCAACAAGTTAGTCTGAGCATATCCCTGATGGTGATAGCATCACTTTTTTAATTGACAAATGTGTCATCAGGAAAGAGTTGGGATTTCTCTCATTGTCAATGTCATGGGTGATTTAGCAAAAAGCAGGGAGAGACACCATGTGTCCCCATCTTTAACATGCTATGTGATTTCTCTAACAGCTCTTGAACATTACTCTCTGTATGTCACTTACCCTTTCGTGGTATCATTCAGACTCTGACAAATACTAAGCATTAGCACAATGCCAAACAATATTGCTCGTATGAGATTGTCTGTGCCATAGAGATTCTTCTGATTTTGTCTGGTCAAGTTGGGTAGAAAAACCAATAGGTTCTGCCATTTTAGCATGTGGGAATGTTTGTGTCTTAGTAGTGATAGCAAAGCTTGCTTTCTTGTAATCTACCTCTGCCATCCAATTGGGAAGATCAATACATGGAGAGGAAACCTGTTTTGCTTTATACTCAGTTGCATAGGCAGTAAACCCCAATAGATGGTCTACTTCAGATGAATATAGACTGTTTCCTCCACCACAGCCAACTCTCACCTCTGCTGTGGTAATAACATTGCTTAGATTGACAGGTCAAGATATTCATATTTCAAATAGCCTCCCTGTTTCCATCCAGTGTTTTTGTTCCAGAGTCCCAAGCCATTTTATTCAGACATTATCAAAAGATTATAAAACACCAATGAGATAGTAGATGCCACCAAACTCTACATCACCTCTTGAGGCATAATTTAATTACAATAGGTTCCATTCACCCAGTTAGGTAGCTCTTTTACCTTCACAGCATTATTTGTGGTTAAATAACCTGATAGGTTCCCTTTCATCACAGGGCCATTGGCTTTTTCTGCAGGTGAGCCTTTATGTAAACACTATCAAAGGGTTTCAGTGAGTAGCACAACTGCTCTGGGTCCTTTTAGTAATGCATCTTTCATGAACTAGATTTGAGGAATTGAGGAAACATCTGCTGCAAACCAGCATTGATTGAGGCAAGCAATCACACACAGCCACCTGCATGGGCAAGTCCATGATAAATAGGATGCATGGAAGACATCAGTATTTTGGTGCAACTAGGCAACACCTTTCATTCCAACAAGGGATATTAGGATGCAGGAGATATTCCACCTTACACCAATAACTCTTCTATGATTTTGGAACCACATCTTGAATAATAGCTAGGTCTTGCTGTGAGGGGATTGATGGGCTCACAGCTACCTCAATAACAATAACACAAAGGTATTCTGAAAGCCACAAGCAGCTGCCTCTTTAGCATCAGCCTCTGCTAAAGCATTTCCTTGTGATATTTGGTGAGCAGCAAATTTTAAAAATAGCTATTTGTTTTGGTAACATAATGGCATCAAGTATAGCAGAGATTTAAACATGATTCTTTAGGTGAAACCCTGATGATCTGACTAAACCCAACTGCTTCCACGCATGTACAGAATCATGAGCAAATTAAAAGCATACTGTGAATACATGTGAATAGTGACACTCTGTTGATCAGCTAATATGGATACTCTGGTCAGAGCTACTAATTTGGCAACAGGGGTCATGGACAAAATTCGCCATATTAAAGCATGCCAATCATATAACCATTTTTATGTTCTGCTGTTGTACTGAGTGTACAAGCAGTGTTCTGGATCTCCCTTAGCTAGTATGGTCTTGTCTTTGGCACATCTTTGGGCTGAACTTTCCCCATTGTTGTGCCTTGCCTTGCTGGTCCTGGAGCTAAACGACAAAAAAACACAAATTGTCCTAAAAGAACCCCCTCTTTGGATACCCTGTCCACATTCACACACACACATTTAAACTATACTTTTTTGGTGGGAATCATTTGCGATATTTAAGAAAGGTAAACATTTGCAAAGTGGTCCTGTAATAGGAGAGGAAATCATTCACTCAAAAAAGCAGCGCAGCTGCAGAAGTGGCAGAAAGAAAGCTGCCCAGTTTCCCCGGCTCCCCCTTGCCTTAGATACCACCTTCCAGGAAAGGTCCCGTTTATCTGGAAGCCAGGTTAGCTTGTGATGAAAATAACGTCATACACAACCATTCCTATGATTATGGTGTACAGTGTTATCACCACCACCTCATCCCTCCTGCTTCTAGCTATCGGGAGCTGACTTCACACCTTACAGATGGTCTTACATACGTTTTACAATTTACTAACATTATTACACTTACCACAACTGACTGCATGCATTTGACTAACTGACATACAATACTCCTGACAATGTCGTGTTCTATGTTTCAGTACTTTACCTGTGCATTTCCTGTTCCAAACCTAACGCCACATGACCCTTCCAGATTACAGACATCAAAATTACAGCCACTTGTGCCAACTGCTATTGTGCATCTTTTCTGGCTAGCGTGCAATGGTATGGTGTCATATGTAAACTCAAAAGAGGAACATTACTCCTTCTGATTACCCCTATACACATTTAGGGTGGTCTCCTGCCTGTCAGATGAGCTGCCACTGCGTTCATAGGGAAGCAGTGTAGAAGGCTGTTGAAGTCCTCCTGGGGTGCCAACAGATCCTGTTCATGGTGCCAGATTGTGATGGGAAAATGGAGTCCACACAATAAACTTTAGAAGAGTAACTATGTACACAGTCATTTTATTACATTGCAATATAATACAATAACACACAACCTCCTAACCTAAACTCAGCAACAACAGCTCACATTGCCCGATATCACGCATTGCATATGTGTACCCTTTCAGATCCAACAAAGGAGTTCCTATCACATCGTCATCATGTGGCCCTGGAATAAGATACAAGTCCTGAGAAGATGCATGTTCTCGTTTCAGAGAGTCAACTCCTTCTTGTCAATATTCGCTGTCCTGTGCATCTGAAGCTTTCTCTGGCCACGTGACACGATCCTTCTAGAAATGTCTCGTCTTGGAGGTAATCTTGAGTGATATCTGCCATCTTCTTCAACGTTTAGCGTCCTGGGATTATCCATTCATCATTAGCAGTCTCTCTCACCTTTATTCCATAGAACACTGCACTTGTTTGCCTTGTCCTGCTTACCATTGCCTAGGCTTTCAGCACTTTTTATAGCGCCAGCAGCCATAACCATTAAGGCCTCAATACAATGTCTGTTACAGCTACTGCCCTTTTTTATATTTATTATCATGTTAAAGACAAAACATAATACAAAAGAAGGATTTTATATTCCCTCATAAGTAAGGCAAGACCTCCAAACAGCCAGACAATAAAAACACTCCTCTAAGAAAAAAAAGCTTGGCGCACCCCTTTGCAAGGAAAACAAGATTTATTTTGTATACAAAAAGGAAAAGATATCAGAAGGTCCCATAGAAACAAACTGACACAGGGCTCTCTGTTAGTACAAAGCAGGTACATGGCTTTTAAGCAAAGAATCTCACTCATGACGTAAACAATATACAGTGTTATTACCCCAACCTCATTGTCTACCACCTATATACCTACTGCCAGTTCCAAATAGTCCCTTTACCGATTGGCCACATTCTAATCTACCCCTACCCTCTAATATGTGGTTCCCCTATTCCGTCACTTGGTGAGTTATTGAGATGTTATCTGCCCCATTGTTTTAGTCATTTGGCGTGCACCCGGTTGTTAGCATGAGCTCAGTGGACAACTCTGAGGTTAACTTGGCCCTTTGAAATAATAATGTGCTCCTCTTGATACCAGAAATGAAATTGCCCAAGCAATGCCTCCCCAGCTTTGGACTAGATTTGTTATCACCTCTTGCTCTTTGTATCACAAATCACAGGGTGTTCTGCTCCTCACTCCCCCATATCAGCTGCCCACCTATGGTACAGCCCCTTGCTCGCTCGAGGATCACATTAATCAGCCCAATTTTAATGAATTTATGTACTCTATTTTGCAGTTGACTGGCAGTTCAAATAGGACGGCCATTGTCCCGAGGGGTGCTAGTGGGCTAAATCTATACTTCACATGTGGCAGCTCGAAATCTCTAACCTGACTCCAATGAATGTGTGTCTTTTGGGAAGGCCGTAGCCCTACACTTGCTCTGCCCTTCACATTCCAATCTTGTTCCACAGCCCTACAGATGGATACAATTTAAACCATTATCTATTTGGCATGAATGCCACTATTCTCAGCCTTACTCCTCGGGCTTGGGAAAGGCAACATCATTTTGAACTCTTCAGTATGCAACACTGCTACACTTCCAACAGGGACCACGAAATCTGCTAGGTCTCTCTTCCAATATGGCGATGATTCGGTATTTCCCGCATCCCGGCCCTGTGTCAGCACCATCGTCGTTACACCTTATATTTCACTACTGCCACAAAATGTCACACGTGCCCTATACCTTGACTTACTTATGTCTTGATCACTACCTTAAAAATACATTCGTCAAACTTATACTTCAACCAGCTCACAGCTGTTCTCCCCAGGCCTCTGCTGCCATGTACTTCCCCAGTCTCATATGCTAATAGATTTTAAATCTTAGTGAGGAAGAACTGTAGTGCAGTGAAAATGACTCCAATTTGTTGACCAGCATGTGTCCACTGTGAACGCACTTTGCTGGAGATATACAGATCCCTTGTCACCCCCAGTAAAGCTGTTGTTTCTTATTATGCTATGAACTGAGTGGAGTACAGAGACTCCTTTCAGCAGGTGTTGTTTGTCCATCCATCAGTGAAGAGACCTGCTCTTTGAAGCTTAAACTGGAACAAATGTCTCAAATTCCTGTAAAATTGGGCACCAATACCTGAACAGATGAAATATCAGGGGGTGCAGATGTAAACACAAGCCCATAGGAAGATATGTGTCCCAGAGCTCACAGAAACTGAAACATTGAATCTTTCTTCCTTTCTAAGATTTCCTGGAGAAACTGGAAAAGCCTCTCTGCCCCATCCTCTGGGAGAAGATCTCCTCATGCATTCATCAGGAATTGTGCTACTGTGAATGTCAAGTCCTCGAGAGGGTAGTTGCCAATGTATCAGTGCACTCATGGACACTGACAAATTCTCTGGACATTGTTTGACATGTATTCCATTAATACATCCTTCAGAAGCAAGATGTGCAGGTAAGAAAAAGCATGGACCACATTCAGATGCTGTGCTGTGTTTTCCTGAGCTCGTTGTTCGCTGCTTTATCACCATGGACCTACTACTAAAAATAATGTAGTTCATGTTGCTCATACTGTTAAAAGCCTGCATACTCCTGCTCAGCTTGCATATGTTCATAGCAGGCATCCCTTTTCCAAACAAACATGGCCACCTTTGCTCTGGCCTCCTGTTGGCTCCACACTGGAATAGGCCATTTTGTCACTCGGGCTCTGCTCCCCAGACTGTTGGTGGATATCATGTACTAAGGGCAGGTAGAAATATGGAGAATGATACGAGGGTTGAAAAAATACACTACCACTAGGCAAGATGATTCACAAATATCTGCCTACTTTGTGCTTACTATCTGGTGGTCCCTTCATACGGGCTTAGCCTGGAACACTCCTCTGACTCCCCACATGAAGCTCGTAATGGAACCATGCTCCTCATCCAAACGTTGCATGCAGTGCTCTAAACCATGAGTCCCAACCTAACAGGTTCCCAGGGAGGCCAAGCCACAAACAATGGTCCTCAACCAGCATGATCAGAAGGAAATTCTGTAAACCAATTGTGCATCAAAGCCAAGTAGGAGGCAATTATGTAGAATAACAGCAGGTAGCTGGCTGCCTGCTTCGGTCCTCGTCCAGAAGACAGGACAAGAGGAAATTCAGGGATTGTTGGATACTGGAGACATTACACCTACATGGAGAGGGGAGGGGCGAGATGAAGAAGACTTAAAGAAAGAGTTGCTGACGTGACAAATACTGAGTTGAGTAAAATGAATGTGGGGTTGAAGGGAAGACAGCAGTGGGCTGATAAAAAGAGCAGATCAGCAAAAATAGAGGACTAGACAGAGAGTGGGGTGTGGCTTGGACAACTTTGGACCACTGAACCAGTTAAAGCCTGGCTGTACAGTGTGCCCGGAAAGCTAAGCATCATAGGTGGCAGCCTGTTTTTGCAGCAACAGGGCTGTGAAAACAACAGTGGATTCAGCAGATAAGCTGTCCCTTCAGCACAGTGGTTAGATACTTTGGTGTGCATTTAGATTGTGGTGAAAAGTGCATTTCTGCTATATATTTGCTGAAAAACCATTAAAACAGTGGCTCAATCACCATATTTCAGCTGATCACAAGTACAGTGAAACTGGCGTAAGGTATGTCAAGGTAGCCGCTAAGCCCCCACTGGCGCTGCCACAATGCCAATGGAACAATGGCAGTCTGACGTCAGAAAGTCACTCGTCCGGCGTATGTGCATCCACCAATAAAGAGCAGTAATTACACAATACCTGGTCTATTTGGACTGTTGGTTTGCGAATACTGCTGCTTTGTGATAGGAGGAGCTTTACCTGCTCTTATCAATACCATCATCATGGCACTGTTTGGGACAGTCTTGGTGCAACATTGAAGGATTGTCTGGCACATGCAAAAAATTAGCAGCAAGAACACTATGATAGGACCCAATATCTAGACCGTAATCCATAGAAAAGTTAGGGCCCAGGAAAACATAATTTTGAACCAATGATCAGCTTGCACTTCCACTTCTGTCTCCATTCCCGACTTCAGCTTATGTAGGACCCCTATTATATTGTACAGGGACCCATTGTCTACATAATTTGGGAGACTATACGAACAACATGACAACCGATCTTCTTACAGACGCCCCCTTCTATGGCCGTCAACACGTCCAAGATGTACCGATCATGCAGATTCATTAGCCGTATTGCCCGCAGCTCGTTCTTTATCAAATTCAGACCCTGCTCGGTGTCGTTGACCAACTGGATCATTTCCCACTCCAACCATTTGTCGTTGGCAACAGTCTGGATACCTGCCACCAAAAGGGAGGCAAAGCATATCTCTGTCTTTGTATAGAGGTGATCTCTGTCTGGAATGGCCTTCAACATGTTCATTCTTCAGACAGGTAATTAGATCATGTCTTTTGCCTTCCTTGTTGAAGTTGGGATGGCTCTGGTCTTGGCATATTTACTAGAGACAGTTGTGCGTCAGGAGCCACTAAGACAGCTGAATGCAGGGTAGTTAGTGAGCAAGTGCCTCTCAATGTTGGCGGGTGAAGCATGTAGGCTTGCTGGCCACAAACCCAGAATGTGTCCATAAGAGCTGTTGTTCCTTTACTAAGATCAGGGATATATAACATTGGGCCTCATGACATGGTATGCGCTAAGGGATTACCGGTACCGGTATGGTCACCGGTGCCGTTAATCCCTTAGCGCCCTACTACGAGGTCTCTCAGTGGGTCCCGTCCTTAACACCTGGTCTGACCAGGTGTTAAGGACGGGACCCGCTAAGGGACTTCAGAGCTAATAACGTGGGGGCTCGAATGGGAATGGGGAATGGTATTTGGCATGGGGATTTATCGGGTCCTCCAGGGTTCGAATGACCCGGTAAATCCCCATACCGCCTACCCGGACCCGGTATGCGGTAAGGGAGTAGCCATGCCGCTAATAGCGGCATGGTTACCTCCTACCGTGTAATGAGGCCCATTGTGTTGCATTCTCTGTTAGTTCCCACAAGTACGGTGCCATTTCCTCTAAAGCAAGACTCATATTTCTGCTGTGGTCTGTATCTGCACTGGGGTCTCTTTTGCGTCGATCCACGTTAGCTTCGACACGTATGTACCACAAATGGCAACACAGTTCTTGTTCACATTCAATGTCACTTTTTTCATCAAAGCCTGCCAACCCCCTGCTGCACACCTTACTGCTGCCTCCTCCCATTTGTTGCCAATAAACAGTACTCCTTTCATCTTTAGCAATGGTTGTGACATGCATTGTGGGTCTGTTTCTTTCTGTGCACTTTCTCCATCATCTTTGTTTATCAGTACAAGTTGTACTTCGTGCCCTTGGAATATGCTTTGAACCGTATAGTGTACTGTTACAATTGAACAAAACACTGGGCAACCAGAGGTGGCATCTCTTAGGGCAGTGGTCTTCAAACTTTTTTGGCCGGGGCCCTCATAAGCAAAATTTGGGCAGGCCGGGGCCCCCCAAAAATGCCAAATGGACAGTATGTATTGCGCGCCATCACCTGCTCCATCACAGTCGCTGGGCTCCCTCATCCCACTCCTACCCAGTCCTTGGTCTCTCCCCACCCCATCACACACCCTGGGCTCTCCGTACTCTGCTCCCACCAATATCCCATGGTTACCGGCCATTGTATTCCCACCATACTCCCTGGGTTCCCCCATCCCGTTCCCAACACAGTCTGAGGGCCAGTGGAGGCTTGTGTTTTTTTAAGTGGAAATGTCATAGCGACCGATCATAGTGAGGGAGCCCGAACCAATAAAAGGGGGTTCGGGAGGGTTTCTCTCTGTGAATCGTTTTTAAATAATGGATTAAAATGTTGCATTGTGGAGCATACTTTTAACAAAAAAATGGGTAAATAGCCAAACAGTTTGCAATTGGTGCTGGGGGGCCCAGGGGCAGGCATGACATTTTTTTCTGGACATCTATGATAGATGTCCAGTAAAAAGATACCATCCCTGTCCCCTGGGCCCAACTAAGCCTAACACAATCAACATGATTATGTGTGTATGCAAGGCGCTGCACATTTATACAGCAATCACTATCATCCACACGAGCATCCCTCACCATACACTCACTCATAACATAAGCATACACGCATCCATACACGTTTAAATTTAAAAAAAAATGAACAGAAACGTACCTTCTGCATTAGCCTGTGTGTGGGTGCTGAAACGCCCTGCTACAGGCTGCTCTGTCTTTATGTTCGAGGAGGCGCAGGAGCTGCCCCTTGGACATACAGACATGCAGTGCCCCAGCCAGCATTTCCAATGAGCTATGCAATGCTGGCGAAGCAAAACGCCCCAGGACTTGCATGGCTCAGTGAGCATGTGCAGCTAGGGAACTAAACTGAAATGTCACAGGGAAACAGTGTTTCCCTTTGACAGTTCAGCCAGCCCAGGAGCACTCTATCAACTGGAAAAATCAGCTGAGGGAGTGCTCACTGTTTCACTGGGCTGACTCCTTAACTCCTCCATAATGGGTGAGGGGCCACTGGGTGGGTACCCCCTCGCCAATTTGGATGAGCCACCAGGCTCGGACTGGCCTATAGAGCAATGCCTGTACCAAAAATATAAAATGCTAGTGTTGGGCAGTCAAAATGGGCGGAGTTCGGGCAGAGTTCAGTCTGCGGCAGTCTCTGGTGAAGTCAGTTGTGAGGAGCTGCAGCTACTGCGACGACCGTGACTCTGTGTTCTACGAGTCTTGGACTATACCTTTAAGGAAAAGAAGCCCAACCTCCTTTAAAAACCTGCCTGGAGCGCGGAGCGCGTGCGGAGTTCGGGCAGAGTTCAGTCTGCGGCAGTCTCTGGTGAAGTCAGTTGTGAGGAGCTGCAGCTACTGCGACGACCGTGACTCTGTGTTCTACGAGTCTTGGACTATACCTTTAAGGAAAAGAAGCCCAACCTCCTTTAAAAACCTGCCTGGAGCGCGGAGCGCACGTGGAGTTCGGGCAGAGTTCAGTCTGCGGCAGTCCGCGGCTGAACGCAGGGTGAACCAGAAGTCTTGGGCTTACTGACTGGGGGAAGGTAAGAATTCTAACTTGTATATTACAATCTTGATGGCTGAGCCGGGGCCACTGACAGGTGCTATGGCCAGGCAAACGCTCCACTCCAAAGAGAAGTAGGACACATTTTGTTTGGAAAGTGCCCAGCTGCTCGGAATGGACGAGCGAGGGCTTGCCGAAGTTGACAAAGCTATGGAGCCTAATCCAATTGATGGAAACTCCATTCAGGGGAACCTTCAGCCTAAAGATGGAGTGCTAGAGGGATACGAATGGGGAAAGCAGAGCGGGCATTATGCAGAAGGCGAAATGTTGCCTTCGGACGATTTATGCTCGGTAAAATCGGTTAGTCCCCACTTGGCGTCACTCCCTCTTCTACAATCACTGAGCAATGCACCCAGCGCCCCCTTACTTCAGGTATCACCACTGGCCTCCTTAACAGTGATTGATACCGTAGTACGATTGTCTGAATTGGAAGCGGATGACTCGTTTCAGCCGAGTCTACTGTCTAAACAGCTAGTGAAGGTACTTCCAGTTGGAGGAACGTACGAACCAGCGGCTGGCTTTGGGAGAGGCCCGCATGAGGAGGTGTGCGCAAACTTCCCAGCCAGTGCTCATACTGAGTTTGAGAGAAAAGAAACGCCCATCCTCATGAACGTTCCTCCTGTGACTGAAGTAAATATGGCAACGCTTCAGTCCTCGTTTGATGTGACGGATCATGAACTTTTAGAGCATGAGGCGGTGCCGGAATGCACTGAACCTACAAGGTCTAAGCTTAGGATTTCTGAGAACAAGCGAGAAGACACACATACTATGGTGAGAACTAGCAGAGAATTAATCGATCGTGGGAAAGTGATGTCATGTTGTTTGCCGAGTCATGCTGTAATAGAAAGGCCGAAAGTCGCAGCAAAAAACAAATGCTGACATTGCGACTAGTTTTAATAAAGCAAAGGCAATCCGGAAGGAGAGATGCGCCGCTGCAGAGCTGCTAAACAACTCTGCGCGTAGTGCCCTCGATAATAATAGGACGGTTTCTCATCAGGCGAGTTACAATGACTCTAATCATGTGCTGGACTTAGCCGGGCGTGAAGCTCGACTAGCGGAACGTTTGAAAGCTGACTTCGAGAAGATGAAGGAACGGTTGTCTGTCAGCTTTTCAAGACCCGAAATGGAGTTTGCCGATAAACACATCACGAAGCCACCCCCCGCAGGTCAGTGCAGCGCTATAGTGGATCTTGACCCGCTAATGACCTGTCCTGAAACAAGGGAGGTGTCGGAGAAGGGGGATGAAGATGTAATTCTCCCTACAAGTGGACTCCTATGGCATGAGGCCGCTGGTGGCCCCACTTTTCCAAGCGACTATCAAAACTTGAACACGAAGACAGCGTCTACATGTTCGACCCCCAAGGTACAGGCAGCTTTCAACACCGTGAATAACAAGAGGGCTGAAGGTGAGGGTCCTGGTGCAAAGAAGAAAAAGGACTTGGAAAATCTAAATTATGGAAATGAATCGCCGAAAGATGTAGCAGCAGCACTTAAATCAAATCTGTCGGCAGCAGCAGCACTACAAATACACAATAATAATAGCCGCGACTTCGGTTGCCCTCATGCCCTTTACCAAATTATATGAAAATTTACATGACGCCATTCAATCCAATGGAGAGCTGCTCTCCCATATCTTGGAAAAACTAGACAAGCAAGACCAACTTATCTCACAGTTGCAAAATAATCTTGAAATCGAAAAAATTTCACTAATCTTAATGCAAAAGCAAGTTAATGAAGGCATGGTCAAAGAGAACCAGGATAAGAAAGAACTGATAACAGCGATTACGGCCTGTTTAAATCAAACATCCACAACAATGAGATTGATGCTCCCAACAGAGGTCTGTAGCACTGGAAAATCACAGGTCACTAAAGCTCCTTTGGCGGCGTCTATCAGTGAATGCCTAAAGACAAGGCCACTAGGCGACTCACGAAAGTTGACCTCAAAAGAAAAAGAAATAGTTGGAACTACATCATCCGATATAACAGTGACTATGATGGAGGCGCCAGTAGAATCAGAAGGCGTGACCGTTGGAGCTGGAGCAGAGCAATCATCAACAGCGTCTCTTAAATCTAAGCAAGTAGTGGTGGAGACAGATCAAAAGAAACTGGAATCCAAGAAATGTGTCAACTCAAGCTTAACTTTTGGGATCTTTAGTGGGTCAGCCAAAAACTTTAGTGGGTCAGACAAAAACTCAAATAAAGAAAAAGTAAATATCACGAAATCAAGAAATATGCAGTCGATAAACAATACTCCGAAAAAATGGAAAGAAAAGAAGAACAATTGCGAGCCTCGCCAACAAGCTAGTAAATCAAGGAAATTCATACGCAATTTGACGACTCCAGTCAAACCGAATCTTTTCTCAAGATCCATAAAAAGTAATGTACCGCAGTCTTTTAAAGGGATGAAAAGAACTGGCAAAGACGTGTCAGAAACTGCGGAAGAAAAGGGAAATCCAAAAAAACGACAAAGACTGGAATCAGATGATTTGGTAAGCTTAGCGGGAACTCCATCTATTGACTTATGCAATCTATCTACGTACTCTATCGAGGATGATTGCGAAGCTATTAATTCAAATGTGTTGAACAGCACGGTGCGTAGCTCTGATACAAATGAGTCCCTCAAGTCTGAGGCGTCAGTGCTGGAAAATCCATGGATCTTAAAAGCAAAATCAGGCCCTACGGGCGCCGTGCAACAGAGAAAGTTCGATCGTGGCATCACAAAGGCGCCCAGGGCCGCTACTAGAAACGCAAGGTCAAATATCAAAATGCCAAGTGATGGCTTGTCTGCACAAGGAAAACGTGGTGGCAAAACCAACCTGAGAAGTCTGAACCCAAAATTAACAGCTGGACAGAGATTAAATGAGGCAAAGAACCATAGTTCAAGGGACCGTGAGCCTCGAAATGAGAAAATTCCCCGAATTGCAATTATGAACATACTTAAAGACGACCCTGATGTGAATTTGAATAGAAGAAATGTAATGCGTCTTTTACACTCGGTGCCGGCACTGAGAACTGTGACCACTGATGATATTGCGATCATTGAATATATGTCAGAAGAGCACGCGGATCAAGTATATTTACACATAACTTCTTATGCAGTGCGTAAGGTAATCCTGGCAGCAAAAGACGAAATATTGCAGCTTGGCTCTGAGATAAGCGAACCTCTGACTGAACCCCTAAAACCTGTATCCCTGGGTGAGAGAAAGGCATCAAACAGGTTGGCACACAGAGTACCGAACCAGGAGCAACGGAAACACGAATTAAGACAACAACTGAGAACAGAACCTCATCTATACCACTCTTCGAAACCTAATAAGCATGGGAAGATTACTCAGTAGCTGGCAATTGATAAGGAACAAAAAGCGCTTTCATTGGTCTCTTGGAATACGAGAGGCTTTCGTCATCTTTATGAAAGCTTCCCAATTGAGTTGGAAAACAAACTTATAATCTGTTTACAGGAAACGTGGTTAAGGAGCCCGCCAGTGAAAGATGGCTATGTCACAATGTTAAATCCAGCAGGAAAAAATGCCCATGGACGACCATTTTCTGGTTTAATGACTATGATGAAAATTGGCTGCGATTGGGAGGTGCTTAAAAGTGAAAATCCCAACATGTTTGTGCAATGCACGCTATTGCAACGGAAAGGATGCGGTGTAAAATCACAGCAACACCTCCTAGTATTAAATGTGTATTGGAACCCGGTGATGATCACAACTAAGAACTTTGCAGCTACGGTAGCAACCTCGCTAGAAAAACATATGCAAGAGAAGAGTAATACCATTATATGTGGCGACATGAACTTGACTTGGTTTGACAGGAATGGTGGCTGGATAAACAGTACCCGAACTCATGGTCTAACAAATCACGATAGAAGGAAAGTCTGGGATAACATTATGGAGTCCTATGACTGCGACATGGTGCATGGACAAATTGATGGTGACAGGCCACCAAAAGACACATGGCACAACATGGGCAATGCTAAGGTACTAGATTACATCTGGGTATCTAAACACGCTTGGGATACAATTAAAGAAATTAATGTAATCTCATCTAAAAACAGCGACCATGATTTACTGGCAATGTACTTGAAGATAACATTGCGACAAAAAAAGCTGCTATCGACACAAGCCCTCGAAGTAAACAATGGAAAAAATAGGCTACGACTGTCTGCTGAACAAATATATAGCCTCACTGAGAAACTAGATGCAGAGAATATTCTGATCGGCAGTAATGTAGATTATGTGTCACTTTTACCACGGAAAAATGACCCGACTCTATGGAAGAAAAATTCTGAGAAAGTGCACACCCACGACTGGAGCACGAGAGTAAATGAAGAAAAAAAGAGACTAAAACGTGATATATGCAATTTGAAAGCACAACGGGGGAGACAAGCTTACCGCAACTGGTCCAAAGCATATAAGTACCAACGTGATCAAGAACGGGGAGAAGCAATGCTGAATTTGTTGAAATCTCACAAATGCAGAGACATTTGGCAAATACTTAATAAACTGCACAGCCAACCAAGCTATCAGAATGGAAAATGTGGTGACTGAATCAGAGTGGAATCAACATTTCAATAAAGTCTTCTTAGGAGATGTAGAAGTTGAAGTTAAACATCATGACTTAAGGTCCGCAAAGTGGGACTGCTCTGAATCCGTTGATGATATATTATCTGCAATTGAGAGACTGAAAAATTCACGAGCTGCCGGCCCTGATGGCATCACTAATGTTATGCTTAAACAAGATAAATTGGAATGGTCGAAATTCATTGAAATTCTATTTGCTAAGATCGCAAGGTATAGAGAAATCCCGGGATCTTGGACATCCGCAATCATTGTGCCGATTTTCAAGAAAGGCGACCGGGCAAACCCAGCTAATTATCGCCCGATCGCCTTGCTGGATACAATCGGCAAGGTGTTTGCGAATTTTCTGCAAAAAAAATTAACTAAGTGGGCCAACACAAGTAAAATCACAGATTGCAGACAAACTGGCTTTACAAAAGGCGTTGGCACTGAAAATAACTTGACTTTGCTTAACATACTAAATTTGAATGCTATAGCAAGAAAATTGAAGCTGTTTATAGCATTCATAGATCTTCATCAAGCCTTTGATTGTATTGACCGGGAAATGCTGTGGGCGAAACTAAAAAACTGGAAGTGCCCTCAGGAGATCCTGTTCCCTATCAAAGCACTACACACTGCCACAACCATCCAGATAAGGCTGAACGAAGCAGGGCAACTATCGGAGAAAATGAAGACCCAAAGAGGGGTCAAGCAAGGATGTCCAATTGCAGCTTGCTTATTCAAGCTTTTCATCGCGGACATTCCAGTAGCCCTGAGTGATGTCCGTTGCTTTCCACAGAAACTAAATGGATCTCAAATAAACTGTTTAATATACGCGGACGATTTAATTCTAGTAGACACCACGCAGATTGGTCTACAATGTCTGCTACATAAATTACATCAGTACATGGACTTAAACCATCTGACTATAAATACGTCGAAAACAAAAATCATGAAAATCGGAACTCAGAAAGGATCAAAGAAAAATCCTTTTACTTGGAGAATTGGAAATACGATGATAGAAGAAGTAACAGAAATCAGATATCTGGGCATCATGATATCTCCCTCGATATGTGAGAAGATCTGGACCAATGATGTGGGTTACCGGATGAATATTCTGTCAACTCAAGGAGTACGAATTCATAATCTCTTTGGCAAATTTTCTCTAACTCCGATCCGTTTATTCTATCTGCAAAAAGTAATTCCATCCATCACCTATGGAGCCGAATTTGGTTGGAATCTTGACTATAAAATGTGGGCAAAATTGGAAGGTCAGTTCTGGAGACGTGTATTAAGGTTACCGAATTGCTTTTCAATTTCAGTAATAAGGCATGAATTAGCTTTGGATGACCTATATACAACAGTGATCTGGAAATCGTTAGCATTATTGAGAAAGACGCTAATAACGAATAAAGAACCTGCCTATGCGATCCTGGCGATGGATGACGAGCGAGTTGCTGGGGGAATACTTGCAAATTGGTCTGTGAAGCTACACGAAGTCATGCTAGCTGCTAATATAAGCAAAGAAATGCTGATAAAATGGCCACAAATAGCAAGGAAAAAATTAAAAGAATGGGCATGGGCGCGAAACATGGACAATCTGGAAAGTCAGGTATCGGCGCCCAAACTTGGGCCGACAATTAATAAAATGAACAGGATGCCGGGATATCTCCTGCAGTTTCCATCCAGACATCATTGTGATCGTTTCCTCCGATTACGAATGAATGCGATAAAAACAAAAGAAATCTTATTAAGAAGAAAGGATCCAGAGACTCGAGATAATTGGTGCAGATTTTGTCAAAGTGAAATTGAAACTGTGAGACACTTGGTAGTTGCTTGCCCCAAACTTAGATCCATAAGATCTATACATTTGAGCAAATATGCACCGAGAAATGAGAACATGGAGGACTGGTGGTATAGAATCCTGAGTGGGAGCTCGGTCCACCTTACGTGCTCGGTGATAAACTTTATTGATGCACTCGATGTATAAGTACTAAGGTGGGACAAAGGGTCTTTTGCCATTGAGTAGAGAGGTGTCTGTAACAAAAAGTTTAATAATAAACTATGCTTAATAAAAAAAATAAAAAAAAATTTTGGCCAATGTGGACCAGTTTGATGAGTTACTTTACTATGCAGTTAGTAATTTTGACCATTGTTGCTGAATATATGACAATTGACTTACATTTTAACACAAAACACCCCTTTGGGTACTATTGAAACAGTGGGCCTCATTACAACCTTAACCCTGACGGTAGCTGTACCGGTAAAACGGCACGGCTGCCACCGGAGTTGCATCCCGGTCTGGCACCTGCGAATGGGCAATTACCGGGTCATGCCGAGTTAAGCGGACCTGATAATTGCCCTTTCCCGGGTACCGGTAGATCCCCATTCCCATTTGAGCCCCATAGGGCTCAATGTAGAGCTGAATTGTAAGGGGGAGCTCGGATGCACCGGCACCGTTACTAACGATGCCGGTGCATCCGACGAGTTGTGTTCACAGGTGCCGCTCGGCCTGCAAAGTCAGACCTGGCGGACTGTCAGGCATTCGCATGCACAACTCGTACTATGACGGTACGGTAGCAACGGTGCCGGTAGCTTACCGGCACCGTTGTTACTGTACCGCCATAGTTGTAATGAGGCCCAGTCGGTGACTAATGGAATGAATATCCATTTACAACTGTGGGCCACTTTTTCATTAGTGCCTGAGACAGTTTCATGCTTCAGCCCGACCATGTGAGCCACCCGTGCCCATTTGTTCCAATCTAAAAAAGAAAACTAAAAAAAATATATATATTTTTTTTGCATCCCAGGGGCCCCCCAGGGATGCACCATGGATCCCTGGGGGGCCGTGCCCCACAATTTCAATACCGCTGTCTTAGGGTATTAACAGCTTTTATGCCCCTGAGACATGACTGGTGATGGAGCAAATATAACAACTCCCATTTGACCTCTTTTTTCTCAACTGAGTGCATGTGACTGTACCATAGATTACTCAATTATGGGTGGTGCACATCAGCCACAGTATCAAACAATACCCCTTTGAACTGGTCAAATTCCTGATCTTCTTCAATCCCCTGCCTAATATGTTTTTTTCATAAACCAAGTAGTGTTGTCTATTATTTAAGTTATGTTCATAGACAACATTATTTTTAAAAAATTGAAAAATATCACATTGTGCAAGCCCCCTTCACTCCCCCTTTATCTGCCCCCACCATATAAACTGACCCAAAGAATATACACAATACCTGAGAACAAAACCTAAGCATATGTACAATATTGACAATATTGCACAATGTTTGTGATGTGAAACCTGCAGAGGAGGAGAAGAACGAGACAACCATGCAGTGATCACAGTTTTCTTCATGTTTCCTACTGCTAGAACTAATGCATTATACAACTGTAAGAACATAATCCTGAAAGAAGAACACATCCTCAACTTAAAATGCTTTCTCTAAAACCTCAATTAATCACAGTCACGCTTAAACAGTTATATCTTTATTCTGGAAGTTGTTTTGGATCTGGCTGAGGGGGAGCTGAGGTGCCTTCTGGACATCAAAGAGGTGAACCCAATACCACAACTCCTAAACCTTGATGACCAATGGTGTTGCATACACAATGGTATAACGCCCAATCAATCTGAGTTGACTCCAATGACACACGAAGTTCCTTACATAGACGGTATCTCCATGCAGGAGCTGCAGGGACAGTAAGCTTACATTGCTGGGCACCTTGCCACCCTCTGAATCTTCTCTTTTTGTTGCTATATGTTGAGAGAGAACTTTTATTCTGGTTACCTGATGCATACACCCTGTACGCTCCTCCCAGCAGACCTGTGAGCATTAGATGCACTACCTGATGGTGAAAGAGGCGTGTGCATTCTCCTCCCTGTCACAATTTTGTGAGATGAGAGGTGATGGTTTTTGCAGGGTTGCATTCTGAAATTAAACAAAGCAAGGGGCAAATAGTGGACCAAATTATTTTTGATGGTCACACACAATTTGGACAACTTACCCTTAAGAAGTGCATTCATCCATTCAACAAACCTGTTGGTTTGATGGTAAATGGAGCACATCTTATGTTGAATGCCTAACATAGCAGCTAACACTTTAAATAATAATGATAATAATGTATGTGTAAGGCACTTTGGATAAAAGTGCTATATAAATATCAAATTATTATTATTATAAATAGTTTGTTGAAGAAATGAGTGCCATTACCACATTAAAGTATTTTGCAAACTCCCCAGCAGAAAAACACTTCTCGAACTAGAAATGTGGCTGCTGACTTAGCATCTGGATGTGCGCATGCCCCTGCTTCAACCCACTGGCAGAACGGGCACACAATTTCAATGTGGGATCTGTAGGTGTTACATCTTACCCCCATGTCAGCAAAATCTATATGGAGGTCATAGAATGGTCCACTGGGGTGGGATAACATACCACACAGTGTCCTCAACATTTACCCAGTATTATACTGAAATGTAATACAGTTAGCTACAAAGAAATTCAACATTTCCTGCAGTTTTGTAATGAACCAATCCTCCTGAATGTCTGTGGCGATATTTTGCTTGGACGTGTACACTGGGCTTTTGAGCTGCTCAAAAGCAACCATTACCAACTTTCAGGGAATCACTACTTTACCTGTGATGACCTGTCTCCAGATAAGATCAGTAGGTGATTGCATACAACTCTTTGTTTACCACAACTCTTTCTCTTGCGGGGATGCCTGTCGCTGCAGTTTAATAATTTAATTGAAGTACATGGAACCTCTAATTGTACTTGAAAACTTGCTACTTCTGGGTATGCTGCAATGTCTGGTACTGGGAGATACACTACTGCTTAAGCTGCCTGATCTGCCACCTCGTTGCCGAGGGAAATTGGGTCTGTGTTGTTAGTATGGGCAGCGCACTTAACCACTGCGACAAGTGTGGCCTGCGAGAGGACATACATCAATCTATCTAGTAGTGCTGCATTTTGCACTGGGAATCATTCAGCCCTTTGGAACCCTCTGCTCTTCCATCGATATAATCCTTTATGAACATTGGAGGTGACGTACATTGATTCAGAATGTATTGTCACCCGACACCCTTGGGATGCTTGCAGTGCTTCATTCAGGACAATGAGCACTGCGGCTTGGGTAGAGTATTGCATGGGCAATCATTTCTGAACCAATACCTCATTCTCTCCCTCTAATAGGGGGATCACATCTGTGCCTTTGTGCCTTTTGTCCGTCTCCTGGTCTATGATCACTGAACCATCCACAAAGAATACTTCCCCCTCCTCAAGAGCACAGTTCCTCGCCCTAGCTATGTCATCCTAGCACAGTCATGCACGTCATGCCCCCCATTAATGGGTTAAGTGAGAAAAAAGCTGGATTGGCAGTTTTACATCTAAGAATGTGAATTAATTGGCTTGATAAAAATCACTTTGTATGCTGAAGCTCATTGCGTAGTCAGTGTGGATTTGGACCTCTCAAGAATTCTAAATACTGTGTTTTCAGCACATAGTGTTACTGAGCACCCTTTTGTAATTGTGGCAGATCTTTCAATGGCAAATGCTGTTGCCACCAAAACTTGCTCACATGGGAACTGACCTTGCATCACTGAGTCTAACATACCACTATAATAAGCCTGGGGCTTGTGACTCTTTCCTGTGTCAACACTGCTGTCATCTTTTTTCCATTTGAATGAGAAAACAGATAATATCCCTGTGTGTATTCAGGGGTTGCTAAAACAGGGGCATTACTGACAACATTTGTGAGCTCTTGGAAGCCTGAGACCCTCTCTTCTGTCCATGTAGTGGGCCTTTTACCCTTTTGAGCCTCCTTCAGTTCTTATAATAAGGGCCTAATGTATGTGGTGTAGTCAAAGATCCATGCCCTACAGTAACTGCGCAGCCTCAGAGACTTCTTCCTGTCTTTAACTGTTACCAGCTGCACGCTCAAGTGTTACTCTCTTACCATCAACTGAAAAGGGTTGTCCTAAATATAACACTGCCTGCTGACAGTATTGCATGTTAGCACTGTCCACCTTGTGCCCTTTGTCTGCTAACAATTTCAACAGTGTGATGGTGTCCTCTCTGCACTGTTGTTCACTTGCACTGCACACCAACAAATCATCAACATATTGGCATATGACACCTAGCACGTGTATGTTCCCTAAATCAGTGTGGAGAACTCTGTTGAAAATACTCAGGGTCTCACATTACCCCTGTGGGAGCTGAGTATGCTGGAATCTCATCTGGAATCTCATCCCGCGATAGGTGAATGCTGTGAGGTACTGGGAATCGGGATGCAATGGGGTGGAGAAAAATGCATTAAATCAATGATAGTGAAATAAGTCACTGTGGTAGGTATATTACAAAACAAAGGATAGTTGCTGGGTTTGGCACAACCGGGAATTCATCTTGAACCACCCTGTTTATTTTATTTTTATTTATTTAATCGTTTTTTTATAATTCATCTAATAGCATACATGAGTTTGATTTCTAAGCGCAGATTGGGGATTCAAACCTCTGTTGCTGTGTGTGGTCTTGCTTGTAACACCAGCACTTTGCCCCTGTGCTATCCTCTGTTCAGGGGCATAAGTCATGAATCATCCTCCAACTAGACCCCTTTAACTTCTTAACTGGGTATATAGCAGTGTTACAGTGGGTCTCTGAGGGCACTATAATGCCCTAGTGCAGTATTGCTGTGATGATGTCATAGATTCCCTTGTCTGCCTTCTTGGTCAATGAGTATGGCTTTATTCTGGGTAATATTGCTCCTGGTTTGAAAGTAATGTGTACTGTCACCACACTCTTTAACATTCCTGCATCTTGGGGATTGCATGTCCATACACTATCTGGTACTTGGGCTAAGTCTTCCTGGGCAAATTATGGCATACTACTAGCTACTAGGATGGGACATGGCAATATTGAATCATTATTTCACAGGGGACACATACTTCTAATATTACTTCCTCATCATTGTCAGCATCCTCAAATAGATGCCCGTCTGACAACCCCCTCAATGGTTGGGTTGAGTCAATGCATAAGACTATGCTCCACTCTCCTCCCTACGTATCAGTCCTTACCAACACAATTTTGTCCCGGCAACCTCCACCACTGCCAGATCTAATGTAAGTATTGTTTCTGCCTCATGACCTTGAGTGTTAGCTGGTCAAAATGTAAATTCAAATGGTACCCTCCGCGGTCTAGTGGTTATACCTGGCACTGCGTTAAGCAAATCTGTGACCCTGTATGTGAACAAGTCTGGGTGTACAGGTACTCCTCGGGTCACTTCCTCACTTCCTAATGCTTGCACAACGACCATGGCCCTCACACAACATATTCCTGGGATCAAACACACTACACCTTCCTCTGTGAATGATATTGTCATGTGAGTTTGCTGAGCGTATCTCTCCCTAACAAATTCACAGGGGACACAGTTGAAAACAACAACAGAGCTCATACTTCCCTGTTACCTACCTTTATAGATAACTTGTCTTTGAATGGAACTGATTTGATAGCCCCAGAGAACCATTGTGTGTCCATTACATCACCCGACAAGGGGGAATGCCCATCGTGATACGTGACTTTGTTGCTCCGGTTGTTTACCATTAAAATAAATGATTTATTTCCTATCACCATGCCCACCAATGGGCACGCTTATTGGTTGGCAGTAACTGACAGGACTGGGCATGCAAAAGCTCTTTGTAGACTGTCCTAATCTGGGTAGGTATTAGTTATTGGAATTGTAAACGGGTTCCCACCCACCACAATGGTCCCTTGGTATTGAGTAACCTTGCCGTGTGGAGCTGCATTGTTATCTTGCCCCTGAGGGACCTGCGGCAGTGGCTGCTGTAGGGCAAAAACTGGCATGCTGTTGGGCCGTGGTATGGGCAAATGCGGATTATGGGTGGGGCATTATGTGGGTACGTGGGCGGTATATCATATGGAACGTTCGGAGGCTCCATGGCACATGGCTTTGGATAGGGGGCTGGTACTCCTTGTGTATATGAGGGCATGAGCAGGTCATACGCAGGTGCTTGTCTGTTCCTACACTCCAATGAACAATGACCCATCCTTCATCTTGTCCTGGATACCCAACAGTCCAGTCAGACCATCCTTACCACATGGGGGCTACTCGTATCTCTCCTGGTATCACCCTCTGCTCCATCTGCCCCCCTTGTAGTGCAGTTACTACCGCTCCTTCCACCATCAACTTCGCTAACTTCATCTGTACCAGTTATGCTTATGCTTTCTGTGCCATTTCTGCCACTTCCTTTTCCTTCTCCCTCACCCTTTTAAATGGTGCATAATGATTGACTTTATTTCCGCTCCCCCTTTTGCTACAATCCCTACCACCTTGTCTAATGTTTTCTCTACTTCTTTGGGGATGCCTTGCTTCACCTTATAGTAAAATAACGCTATGGAACAGTCCCATGGCTCGTCCTTTTCTGCCCTCTACATCTCCTGCGTCTGGAAACTATACTGCACTGGGTCTTCATTGTCTCGCATAGTTTGCGCCATTATGGAATGGAGATCTGGCATGATGGGGTACACGCGTTGCAGTGCTGCCTACACGCAGGCCCTACAATGAATTAAAATTGGCCTCGTCATGGCTGTCATCCCCTGTCTGTACTCCAGGATACCCTGTCTTCACCACCCAAATGTCATCTGCTTGGTCTCCTAATACTGCAGTGAACAAACTTGTCATATTGCCCACCCCTGGCGTAATGCCAGTGTTCTATTTTTCAAAGGCATATATCCATTTACCCACACTGCAATGTCTTAATCAAATTATTTCTGTGCATGTGTATCCAGGGTATGTATCATGCCCTCCAAGGACCTTTGTGCAGAAATGGGAACAGTGTCCCTGCCAGCCTCCCCGTCGTCTTCTTTTCCCCTCGTTTCCCTTTCACTACCGCGATGCACCAACGGCAGGAACTCAATCTGGATCCCCACAATGTTTCTATCCAAAGTGATATAATGGGGGGGTCTCATTCAACCCCTGCTCCTCCTATGTGTACCACTCTTCCTCTTCCGCAACTGTGGCTATGTCAGCATGGACCGGCCCAAGCCATAATCTAAGATCCCAGCCCATCGCCTTCCTCTATGCTGCCCCTCAGAATACTGTCCTTTACCTTCTGTCTCTACATGCACATCCCTAATCGCAGTACTACAAATGAAATAAAAGTCACATGCTCACCATTCATCCGTTGCAACAGGGGCTCTCTGCCCATCTCCTCTGTCCAACTTAAACCTTGCTACCTCTTCTTCTTTCTTCCTTAGAGAAGCCTCTAAATCCGTCTGTGGCCTCTATGTGCTGGATATCGAGCAGCTGCAGATGCTATAGGGTTCGGTATATTCTCATATTTTGCAGGCACTGAAGGAGGAGGGGCAGTGGTACATATGAAGGATCTGTGTAACTGCTGCTCTGCACTTGGGATAACACCCTAGCGGGGGAGGCTGCAATGCGTGTACTGTGCTTCTAGGGACGGGGCACACCTGGATGCTCAGTGCAATAGAAGTGGATGGGGCATTTATACTTTTGTGAGGCCTGGGGATGCATCCTCTAAATCTCTCACTATCCTCCACAGTACTAGAACCCCATTCCTGTTCTTCAGTTTCTTCGCCTTCTACTTGGCCACCAGAAATGTGTACATATGGCCCAAAACCTTATTATTCATTCCCGGCACTGGCCATGGCATATACATTCTCCATTCGTCTTGGCCAACCACTCGTTATGGTATTTCATAATGTTTTCCATACACAAACGGAGGGCCTTCCACATATACTCCAGTGGAGTCAACGACTCAATTGTGGTTTCCTTACTCGCTTGTAATGCCTGTAGTCAACCCAGGCTTCTATCCAACAGTGCCTAAAAGCCCCTTCCCAACCCTTTTCCGTTTCTGTCCCCCTCCTCCATCATCACTCTTCACGCCAACACTGCGTTTCACCACACTACTATAATCCACACACGCTCACACAAGCTTATTGTTCTACAAAATTATATATATACCACCACAATAAAAACATCCAAAAAGAAAAAAAAACGACTATTCATCCTCATGCCCCCTTTATATCGGGCAGAGGGATCCCAGGCCCTCTTTTTGTACTGGGCCTCTACCCTTAGTCCTCTTTTTCTCCTTAGTTCTGCAGCTCTGCCTTCTCCCCCATTCAGAGAGGATCCTGTTACTCTCTTAACATCCTTCTACCTCATATTATGTACCATGACATCAATCCATACAACTGAATACATATATAATGCCACATTGTCTTTCCAATCACATTTCATCACCAATTTCCTAAATAAAGGGAATGAATGAACGAACACTTCAATAAACAGACTAATTGCAAATCAAGTTATTTCACTGAAAATATATTACTCCAAAAGGCAAGAAACATACATACATACGAGCATTATTGTACAAGGCATGAAGCAAATGTCTTGAAATCAAAGAATTAAACATAAATCAAGAAAACCTAAACATGGAACATATGTAGAACCTTTCCTGTGCAGAACCAACACTAGTGAACCAACACTGTGTAGAGAAACCACTAAATCAATAAAAGAAAACACCAAAATCGAATGATCAAAATAATTTGAAAACAACTGTAACACTGATTGCCAGGGCTATCACTAGTGCTTATATTTATGAATGTTTCTTGCCCTTTTGAGTAGTATATGTTCAGTAAAAGAACTTGATTTGCAATTGGTCTGCATACTGGAGTGTTCATTCATTACTTTCTTTTAGAAGATTGTTGATGAAATTTGATTGAATGTACTCTCCACTGAATGTGGAGCTACCTCTTTTCTCTCATTGTGTTCTGTTGCTGCTATTCCAGCACTGTTTCATTGCAGCATCCTCCTTCTTATTGCGAATTGTACCTGCTCCAGTCTTGCTTTTTCATGTAGATCCATGTTGGCCGATGAGTGCTGGTCCAGGGATTCCTTGAGTGATGCCTGAATCTCATTCTGTCATGCGAGGAGCTGGTTGTGTTTGTGAGAAACCTGAAGGTGTCTCCCTAGCTAGTACCCAAGGGTGGGAAATCCAGGTGGCCAGGACACGGCCATCGCTATTGGATCCAGTTCCTGGGGGTGGACCAGTGAGGGCGGATCACCTGGACAGGGGTCATTGGGGTGTGGGAGTGGGACACCAATGGGTGAGACGTTGTATAGCTCTTCTTCCAATACCTTTTCCCCATCCTACCACGTAGGACATTCAAAAACACTGCCCCCCCCTTTTCTGACACAAACACTTTTGCACAACACGAAAGACAATGGACTAACACCAGAGCTGTTTATCTGACCTGTCCCAATACAAGGGTCAGGCAAAGTCAGGCAATTGACCAGAATCTCTCACACCTGACGGCCCTTTGCCTTCCCCACAGGGATGAAAGGTGGAGCACGAGTGCACAGTACGAGCAAGGCAGACCGCACTATGTGAGAGCTAACTCTGCCTTTTCCAACCAAGGCACGTGAGCCCTACACAGAAGGAATCGTAAGAGCGCAAACAATAGCCAGCATGTGTTGCAGCAGATGCCAATGGTGCACAAGACCCTCCTTCACTGATAAGCATGCCAGGGAGAGACGCTTGTCTCCGTGGAACCAACCTTGATTCCAAAGAGAAGGAAAGCCAAGCGGTTCATCACAGCCTGTGAGTCGAGGGGATTATCGATGAGAAACCAAACTGTGTTGAACGAAAAGTAGCAAGCGGCTAATTGAACTGTGGAAGCATAAAGGACTATTGATACCAGAGGGGGAAACCCAGCAACAGAGGAGTTTGGCACCACATGGTCACTCAAGAAACTCTGGCGATTACCCAATTGTTGAAACTGCGATAACCAGAAGGCCTTGGAAGAAAGCAAAAACTGGGTCAAAGTGGTCATACAGGGGTCTTGTAAAATCCTCTGCACAGTCAAAAGTCTTTGACCGGCAGATGAGTTAGAAAGGCACGATTGATAAAGTTGGCAACAGTGAACCTGGCGGAGGGATGCCGACAGAAAGGGGCTAAGCCTGAAGAATTGTTTAAAAAGACATTAAAATTTGGGAATGCAAGACAAGCCATAGTGAACCTGAAGGAGGGAGGTTGACGTCTGGAAGGGGTTTGAGGCCTAAAGAGGGGGAACAAGGGGTGGAAAGTCATCACCCAAAGTCCACTGAGAAAGGAACTGTTTATTTGTTTGTTGAATGTGATTTGTGAGGGGTCTGCGCCCAGAAGAGGGAGATCCAGGGGTGAACTCATCACCCAACATTTATATAGAACAGAACTATTTTTTTGTTGACTACACCAGGCCATCAAAGACAAGAGACTTTTGTTGAAAAAATACTTGACCATCAAAGAACCTGATAGCTGGTACAGAATTGTCAGCTCATGCTGGGAAAGCTGGAGTGTGTGCTGTGCTTAGGAGAGCCACCTTGTCCCATGCTCAAATCATGGGGAAGGAAGACCCCTGGCAATCACATCATGACTTATCATTTTTGAACACATATGTCTTTATTGAAAACCTTATCCCACACTGTAATTAGCCTAAGGATTGGCAATAGATGTTTCTTAGTATAGGCCCTTTTATTTGACACAACGCTACTAGGACTACCTTATTTTCGTTTGATGGTTGTAGCTTGCTCCCATCGTAGCTTTAGGTTTAGATTAGGTGTTTTTCCAACCTGCAAACTCAGTTTAATAAACACCCTTGAACTGTGATCACTTGTGTCTGTCTTTACTGTTGCCACCATGAGTTCCTTACATGCTACTCCAGTTGTTGCAGGATCCTCTCCTGTATGTGCAGCTATTTTTGACTGCATCAGACTGCCATCTGGCCTAGTGGACTAGGTCATGAGAAACTTCATCCAACAGGGCTGTCCGGTCCTGGGTTTTCACATTGTCCTGTGCAGTGGGTGTGTGCCATGGCGTAGACATCTAAGGCAGAATGTTGGGCCAATCTTCTGGCTGGTCGTCTGAGTATTCTTGTATGCCACCATGCACATATTCATCCTCACCCTCCTGCAAGGGTGCCTGGGCCAAAAGATCAGCAGCTGCCACCTTTTCCTACTCCTCAATTGTTCCCATCTGTGACATGGGCACTGCAACATGTGTTCGGTCTGCTGTGATTGGCTGGGTGGTAGAAGTACTGCAGCCACGATCCACTATGGCTGTGTCTACACTGCAGTCACTGGCATGTGTTGTGTCACCCGGTGTGGAGATCATGTGTTGCACCATACTGCTACTTGCTACTCCTTCTCTGCCGTTTGGCATGTGCAGCTTCATGACCACTGGACTTTTGTAATGCATTTCCTAAATGGGGAAAAGCAAACATTCATGGCATCAGCTTGTGACCAGGTGTCATGCTTGTATCTCTGTGTGTGTTGTATTGTAGATGCATGTCTAATTAGTGTCACCGGAAGGTAAGCGGCAGTGCACTTGGCATGGGGTAATGTCTTTTTACATGTGTACATGTTGCACCTGTATGATTGTGCATGGATTCTTTTTGTATGACATGATGCGTTGTTGTCTACTCGCTTGTGCCATGCCCTTCCTCTAAGCCAGTTACACTTTCTACTTCAATCAGAGTGAGCAACTTCTGCTCCCAGGTAATTAAAAAATGGTCTCTGCCCCCCCCCCCCCCACACACAGGTGCTGTACTTGGCTTCTTGGACCTTTGATTTTATTTTGCATGGCATGTTTGATGTTATTCCACCTCTTATGTAGTTCTTGTCTCGTGGCTTAGTGGACACAGTATTTACTGCAATCACTAGACCCATCCCCATGTTCTTCTACTCACTGCCACTTGAGATGTGCATCTCTGCACCATGGAGTCGTGCCTCTACTTGCATCAAGTTCTCCACCAGCAACTTTGCTGGAGATATTATGCAGTGGTTGTGGCAGGATTCCTTCTGGCAGCTGTCTGAGCGCCAACGGAAAGTGTGTGATGTCACAACCATCAGCGGTCCGACCGCTGCCAGAAAGGGTTTGACATCACTTCTGCTGGTGGCCAGACTGCCGCTGTAAAGGGTTTGATGTCACTTCTGCGGGTGGTCTGACCGCCGCCGGAAAAGGGTTTGACATCAATTCTGCCGGCAGTCGGATCACCACGTATTCTGTGTTTACGCCTTACTACTGCTGCGACAGCGCAAAGGTCATGAGACAGCGGTGTGTTCTTGGTGTACCTCAGTCTCCATTTGCGGAAGCATGCGTCGGTGGCCTTTTGCCAGATTTCACGCCACACTTATTTGTGTATTTGCAGGGGCCCAGACAATAGATGTGAAACTGTGGAGATTTGGCTACCCAATGTTCAACTTGTACAGATTTAGAGACCTGTCAGGGACAAACCTTGGGAGCCCTTTTGACAGCTTTGGAAGGTCTGAAACCCTGAAAGGCCCAGCAGACTTAAGATCCTGGATGCAGGTGAAATGTGAAGGACATAAAAACACACAGCCAGATGCGTAGTCCTAGAAAAACACACTCACATACTCAGAAACACAGATAACTGACACACTGTCTTCAAGGACATTGACACCACTGCAACCATTTCTTTGTTTATGTATTGAAGGAGCATACATATTCATTATTTCCTGTTTCGTTAATTAACGTCTAGTATAGAGAGGAGTAAAACAGATCTAGAATACATGTTACATGTTCTCTACCAAATAGTTTTGCCGATGTTAATCACAGAGACAATCATTTAACATCCATCTTGACTTTCTAAACAAAGCAGATCATTGCTTAACTGAATGCAGGATTCAAATATTTGGAAATTAAAGAATCTCACAGGAAGAATCGACCACCCAAGGAAATCAGATATATTTGTTGGTTCAGCTATAAAGAACGTTAGGTCATAGCATCCAAAATGTTTGAACAGAATTATGGCAAATAAGGGATACGGGTGGGATGGGTTAAAAAGCCGATTTTGGTATTTGGAGAAATTCAACTTTTATGTGATGCATATTATGATTCCATCAACTGCTTCCATATATATATATATATATATATATATATATATATATATATATATATATATATTTTATTTTTTTTTGTATTGACTTTTCACAAAGAATTGCAAACCTCTCGGGAGGATAGCTCAGCGACACGACAACGTGCTCACCTTGGAAGCAAGACGACACGGAGCAACACAGGTTCGACCGTGGGTCCGCGCTTAGAAACTTCTGGGTATTAATCGCGTTACAAATAACCTATCATATCATATCATCATTACATGATTGTAACAGCACCTTACCACGGTTGTCGGTCCGCTCCATGGTTCCTACCCACCCAACTACCCCCACCCTGTTAACAGCCTATGCCACCTGCATTGTGGCTTGACCTATTACACATATATTAGTCACCAACCAACGTGTTCAAATGGGTACTGCTGTTGTTAGGGTATTGGGCATACTAAGGCCTGCAAATCTTTCAATAAAAGTCTCCAAGCATTTAAGTCTGCATGTTTCTCTAGTTGCTATGCCTGGTGGCCTCCTGCCAAGCCACAGCCTCAGCAAGCGTCCATTTCTGGAGGTATTTCCACCATAATTTAGTGTCTGGACCCTTGCAAGCTTTCCAGCTCATTGCTATAGGTAAGGTAAGGTATTGTTTATTTATAAAGCACCTAAACACAGGCAAGTATTTCAAGGTGCTCAAGGAGGGTGGGAACATGGAAAAAAACAACACTCAGAACCCTTGAAATTCGGAGACGATAATAGTCCGCACAGGCAGAGTAAGTTGTCCCGGGAGGATAGCTCAGCGGCAGCGTGCGCGTCTTGGAAGCAAGTCGACACGAAGCAACAACAGGTTCGATCCCCGGGTCCGCGCTTAGAAACCTCTGGGTGTTTAAGCGCGTTATAAATACGTAACTAAGACAAAAAAAAACAACAACAAAAAAACACAATTACGCAACTAAGAAAAAAACAAACAATTCCTGTAACAGCGCCTCGATGCCTGCGGGCTGTGTGAACGCTTTATAAATGTAAATAAATGAAATGAGTAAGTGTGTAAAATACATTTAAGAGTTTGAGATACAGCAAAAAGGCCTGACAGTGATTCTGCAGATTATACCAGTGCAATTAAGGGGTGGAGACAAGGGAGAACAGACAGACAATCTTCAGGCATGGTGCGTACGTGCAAGTGTACAGTGCAAGTGTACAGTCCAAATGCACCTGGTGAGTGGAGACTGGGGTAAGTGCAGAGAGAGCCATTTTCTAGGGTTTTTGGGTGGGGTGTAGGGCCCTGAGGCAAGTGTGAGAGAGAACTGGCGGGGGTGCCAGGGACCTCTAAGACTCTGAGGTACACCAGATTGCCAGTCAGCAAGCTGTAAGGGAAGAGGAGGTAGAGCGGGAAAGAGATGAGAACTGGGTTAGCAAGGTAGAGGGAGAGAGAAGGAAGAGGAGAAGAGGAAGGTCTTGAGGAATTTCCGGAGCTTAAGAATATCAGGCTCAAGGCAGAGGGTGGCAGGGAGGCTATTCCAGGGGGATGCGCCTGCTGTGGTTAATGATCTTCCTACAAAAGTCTTCTTGGAGAACTGGCTCACTCGCAGAAGGTTGGAGGTAGATCAGCGGAGGGCTCATGAGGGGCAGTATTTAGATCCCAGGGCCCAGAAAGCCTTGTGAATAATGCAGAGGGTCTTGAACTTGATCCTTACAGCCACAGGGAGCCAGTGAAGGGATTTCAGCACCAGAGAGATGTGGTCCCTGGCCTTGAGGACAAGGATACGTTTTGCACTTCTGTTTTGGATGATTTTTTTAAAAGGCAGCTGGCGCTCCTCTCTAGAAAGAACATGGCATGATAACCTGTTCTGTGGTTTTTTCCCACTTTGAGAGTCTGTAGCCATCGCTCATAACAGGGGCAAGAGTGTCACGAGTGTTGGAGATAGTGAGATTGAGGTTAGTGAGGGTTGTGTCAGGGTGGGGGTCAGCCAAAGGAATGGGTGGAGGAGAGTAGGTGGAGGCAAAGGCAGACACTGTCACTTTTTTCATGGGTCTGGTGACTTTGAAGCTGCAAGAGAAGAGGAGAGCTTCAGGTGTGTTGAGAGAAGAGAGTGGTCAGTCTCAGAGAGGGGGTAGTGAGAGGGATAGAGAGAGGGATGTCAGTAGACATGAATGGAACCAGAGGGTAGGATAGAGAGAGTCGCAAAGGTTGCAGAAAGGACCTGAGGAGTCAGGAAAGTGCAGATTGATTTTCAAATCACCCATCTGGAGGATTTGAGAAGAGGAGGAGAGTAGGGAGGAGACAAGGTCAGCCGATTCCAAGAGGAAGAGAGTGGACTGACCTGATGGCCGATAGAAAGTGGCCACGATGAGAGAAGATTCAGGGGAGAGTGAGAGTCTGCAAGCTAGGCACTCGAAAGAGGAGTAGGCCTGAGTAGGGATGATGGACATAGCTATCCATTCTGGGAAGATAAGCACCACTCCCCCACCTGTCAACTTTGGCTTGAGAGGATTTTATAGCCTTCAGAGAGGAGTGTGTCAAAGCTTGTGATGGAGCTATCCTTGAACCATGTCTCTGTGATGGCGAGCACATCAAGATCCATGAGATCGAGGAGGTTGCAGATGTCAGACGAGTGTTTGACAGCAGAGCGAGTGTTGAGAGTGGCAATATGGAGCAGCTTGCCATCTTTGAAGGTCTTCCTCCGGGGGCACAGGGGACAGTGGTCCCTCCCAAGTGTGGCGAGAGGGCCAGGGGCATAGTGAAGGATGGCGAAAAAGCCAAGGACGACTAGGGAGCCGGGACAGTACGGCAAGGTAGGGGTGCCTGTACAGAGAAGGCAGAAAGGCATAAAAGCAAGGGAGCATGTGTAGAGGAGGAGGGGGCACAGACAGCAAGGGAACCTGGCCGGAGGGAGAGGTGAGGCCAGAGAGGCAATGGAGGAGCCTGTCGGAGAAAAGAAGGTTGGGTTGAGGACCCTGAACTATGATGTTTCCATTTAGATAAGCACTAAAGATGACTCTGGAAATGGTGAAGAGGTCAAGGAGAACCTCCCATCAAGTGCCACCATTAATGGTAGAAGAGGCGATAGGAGAGAGAAAGTCGACCATATAGCAAGCCCATAGGTCAGGTGCGTTAACGAAGAAGAGAATATCAGTGATAGGTTCTCTGGCGGAAGCCGTGAGATAGATGTCTGAAATAGGAAGGCCTGGGTTGGAGACCAGTATGTCATTCTTAAGTTTCTTCCAGCCAGATTTAGTGGTTGTAGGATAGGAGATAGTGAAGCAGTTGGAGAGAATAGGAGAGATAGCTAGAGACATGCTTGGCTGCTGTGGGTGGGGGGAGACACTTACCAGTCTGAAGCACAAATGCAATCGAAGGAAGGGGTGGGGTAGGGACCACAAGGGAGGGGGTAGACAGAGGGTAGACCCCAAGCAGCCACAAGGCAAAGCTAGATTCGATTACAGCAGGACAAAGTGAAAACAAAATACTGCAACTGGGCACAGCTAAATTGGATTTCAGCAGGACAAGGTGAACACACAACGCAGCAACTGGGCTCAGCTTAATTCGATTTCGGCGGGAGGGGTGGAAAAGACAATACTGCAACTGGGCACAGCTACATTCGATTTCAGCAGGACAAGGTGAAAACACAATGTAGCAACTGGACACAGCTAAATTCGATTTCAGCAGGGCAAGGTGAAAACACAATACTGAAACTGAGCACAGCTAAATTCGATTTCAGCGGGGCAAGGTGAAAACACAATGCAGCAACTGGGTACAGCTAAATTCGATATCAGCAGGACAAGGTGAAAACAATACTGCAGGACAAGCGGAAAACACAATACTGCAACTGGGCACAGCTAAATTCGATTTCAGCAGGACAAGGTGAAAACACAATGCAGCAACTGCTCACAGCTAAATTAGATTTCAGCAGGACAAGGTGAAAACAGAATACTTCAACTGGGCACAGCTCAATTTGATTTCAGCAGGAAAAGGTGAAAACACAATGCAGCAACTGGGCACAGCTAAATTCAATTTCATCAGGACAAGGTGAAAACACAATACTGCAACTGGGCCCAGATAAATTGGATTTCAGCAGGACCAGGTGAAAACACAATAATGCAACTGGGCACAGCTAAATTCGATTTCAGCAGGACAAGGTGAAAACACAATACTGCAACTGGGTACATCTAAATTCGATTTTAGCAGGACAAGGTGAAAATACAATACTGCAGGACATGGCGAAAACAGAATACTCAACTGGGCACAGCTAAATTCGATTTCAGCAGGACAAGGTGAAAACACAATACTGCAACTAGGCACAGCTAAATTCGATGTTAGCAGGACAAGGTGAAAAAAATACTGCAGGACAAGGTGAAAACACAATACTGCAACTGGGCACAGCTAAATTTGATTTCAGCAGGACAAGGTGAAAACACAATGCAGCAACTGCTCACAGCTAAATTAGATTTCAGCAGGACAAGGTGAAAACAGAACACTTCAACTGGGCACAGCTCAATTTGATTTCAGCAGGAAAAGGTGAAAACACAATGCAGCAACTGGGCACATCTAAATTCAATTTCATCAGGACAAGGTGAAAACACAATACTGCAACTGGGCCCAGATAAATTGGATTTCAGCAGGACAAGGTGAAAACAAAATAATGCAACTGGGCACAGCTAAATTCGATTTCAGCAGGACAAGGTGAAAACACAATACTGCAACTGGGCACATCTAAATTCGATTTTAGCAGGACAAGGTAAAAATACAATACTGCAGGACATGGCGAAAACAGAATACTCAACTGGGCACAGCTAAATTCGATTTCAGCAGGACAAGGTGAAAACAGAATACTGCAACTGGGCACAGCTAAATTCAATTTTAGCAGGACAAGGTGAAAACACAATACTGCGGGACAAGGTGAAAACACAGTGCAGCACCTGGGCACAGCTAAATTCGATTTCAGCAGGACAAGGGAAAAACACAATACTGCAACTGGGCACAGCTAAGTTCGATTTTAGCAGGACAAGGTGAAAACACAACACAGCAACTGGGCACATCTACCTTCGATTTCAGCAGAACAAGGTGAAAACACAATACTGCAGGACAAGATGAAAACACAATACTGCAACTGGGCACAGCTACATTCAATTTCAGCAGGGCAAGGTGAAAACACAATACTGAAACTGGGCACAGCTAAATTCGATTTCAGCAGTGCAAGGTGAAAACACAATACAGCAACTGGGCACAGCTCAATTCGATTTACGCAGGACAAGGTGAAAACACAATACTGCAGGACAAGGTGAAAACACAATACTGCAACTGGGCACAGCTAAATTCGATTTCAGCAGGGCAGGGTGAAAACACAATACTGAAACTGGGCACAGGTAAATTCGATTTCAGCAGGAATACCTTCAACTATCTCTTCCTAAATATCTTCCTCCTCGAGCTCTTCGCTCATCTGCCTTCAACTCCCTCAGGGTCCGTTGCTTCTCCAAGCAACAAGTTGGTGGTAGATCTCTTTCCTCGGTTGGTGCCTTCCTCTGGAACAGCCTCCCTGCCTCCTTTAAACTTGAGGAGAACCACCTCCGGTTCCGGATCTCCTCAAAACCTTTCTCTTTCCTTCTGCTTTTTCTCCTCCCCTCCACTGCTGACCTCCTAGTTGTAACTGGAACTGCACTGGCTACCTGGACACCCTCTGATCTCTGGACCAGGTCCTCCCCCATCAGCGTTTCACACCTGCACTGCCCACCTGGCAACCCCCGCACTTGGGGACTGTCTCTGTATCCCCACAGTCCCCCTCCCAGCCCTTGACACCTGATGTCTGCGCTTACCCATGCACTTGCCACATGATGGCCGCTACTTACTTATTGTTTCATCTTGCCATGTACTGCACTGTCCCTGCCCCCTTCCCACGCACTTGCACGATCTGAATGACACCTGGCCTAGTAGGATCGTTGTCCGTCCTCCTTTTGTTCCCCTCCCTTGCCTCGTCGCGCCTTGAAAAACGTGTGTATAAGCGCGTTATAAATGCCATAACGTATCATATCGTATCAAGGTGAAAACACAATACTGCAACTGGGCACAGCTAAATTCGATTTTAGCAGGACAAGTTGAAAACACAATACTGCAGGACGAGGTGAAAACACAATACTGCAACTGGGCACAGCTAAATTCGATTTCAGCAGGACAAGGTGAAAACACAATACAGCAACTGCTCAGAGCTCAATTTGATTTCAGCAGGACAAGGAAAAAACAATGCAGCAACTGGGCACAGCTAAATTCATTTTCAGCAGGACAAGGTGAAAACACAAATCTGCAACTGCACCCAGCTAAATTCGATTTCAGCAGGACAAGGTGAAAACACAATACTGCAACTGGGCACAGCTAAATTTGATTCTAGCAGGACATGGTGAGAATACAATACTGCAGGTCAAGGCGAAAACAGAATACTGCAACTGGTCACAGCTAAATTCGATTAAAGCAGGACAAGGTGAAAACACAATACTGCAACTAGGCACAGCTCAATTCGATTTCAGCAAGACAAGGTGAAAACACAATGCAGCAACTGGGCACAGCTAAATTCGATTTCAGCAGGACAAGGTGAAAACACAATACTGCAACTGGGCACAGCAAAATTCGATTTTAGAAGGACATGATGAAAACACAATGCAGCAACTGGGCACAGCTAAATTCGATTTCAGCAGGACAAGGGGAAAACACAATACTGCAGGACAAGGTGAAAACACTATACTGCAACTGGGCACAGCTAAATTCGATTTCAGCAGGACAAGGTGAAAACACAACACTGCAACTGGGCAGAGCTAAATTCGATTTCAGCAGCACAAGGTGAGAACACAATACTGCAGGACAAGGTGAAAACACAATAACGCAACTGGGCAATCTAGATTAGTGGGAGTCCAGCTCAGATGGAGTGAGAGGTGGGACAGTCCCAGGTGTGAAGGAGAGGATCAATGAAGTTAGTTGAGGAAACTGACCTTCAAAGAGATGATAGATGCTGCATTTATTACAGTGTTTCTGGAAAGTGTGGAGTTTTCTTCAGCCTCCATGTGTACGTGGGAGGGTGTAAGAGAGGACCCACAGATCAAGCCAGGCAACAAACAGGGGAACAGACAGGGCCTTAGGAAGTGGGCCTTTGAGAAGGAGGCCGGCTAAATCATGCCGGTCCCCAGTAGGCCAATGTAGCTTCCCTATATGCCAATAGGCATGCAGGGCGGTAGGTAGAAAGCACTGGACAGCCTTTACAGTCCAGCAAAGGGGGTGGCCATCTTGGAAATGCAGCGAGCCGGCAAGGAAAGGCACACAAAGATTTCAAAGCTTCCCAGCACACAAGGCCCCAAGATGAATGGGCACAGGGAAACGGTGCACGGTGCGTGTTGAAAAAGTCACAGTGATGTAGAGGAGGTCCCAAGTACGGCCCGCACTCCAAATGTCCATTTTGAAGTACCAGGAACGTTCATGCCGAAGTATGTGACGTACGAGGAGCAAATAAACCAGCAGAGAGCCGCAGTGGGGCTCTGTCCAGTACCTATCAGAAAAACCGCACCCATTGAGGTACCGACTGTAATGCTCACCTGGTTCCCACAGGGGCGCTGGTCTAGTCTGGATTGCTGTGGCCTCTTCTACCGTGATGCGCAGGACCCGGAACACCGATTGGACAGGACCTCCAAATCGTGCTTGCCTGGCCCGTAGGAATATCCTTCTGCAGATGAGAAAGGGGATTAACAGTCTGCAGAATAGTGTGCTAGCTCCCCCCTTTCCCCCTTCGTTCCTCTTTAACTTCCTCCAAACCCCGGTTTAAGCTCACCTTATGGTTTGGAAGGATGAACTCTCCATCCTGCTTCTGGTGCAGGGGCGCGCGTTCGTCCAGTTACTTCACTGGTTTTCAGAATGGCGCGGGCAAAATCCACTTGACTTTCCTGAGCGATGCGCCGTAAGTATGAAAGTTCAAAGTTCAAGTGAGGCCCCCTTTATGTTGTCTTTCTAACCTGTGATCTGTCCTTTATTTCAGGTGCAGAATGAAGGCGATGCGTCGAGGGGTTAAACTGCCGAGGTGAGTAGTGATGAGGGCGATCCCTCTAAATGTCCTTATCATTCCCAGAAATGTCTCTTGTCCTTTCCCCATAGGGGCCGGAGTATGGTACCTGCCAACGGGGCGGCGCCGACCCGAAATGTTGAAGAAAAGCCGGTAAGTATTATGGCTGTTAATCAGGCTTTCCTTCTGTGTTCCTTCTGCTCACCTTTTGTTTCTTCCTCTCTCCCCTAGGTGCAGAGATGTGGCGTCCGATGCTGACAGCTGCGATGGAGCCGGGAGATGTCTCGAGGACAGGTGAGTGAAGCGTGGCGCTGCAGCGAGCAACGCGATGCTTTTAAATGGAAGTCTTTCTGCAGGGATGCTGGCGAGAAGATTCTGGATGCAGGTAAGAAGTTTGAAATAGTCCTTGGTTTTCACCTTTCTCTTCTCTTCCTTCCTTGCAGGTCTTCCAGGTTCGAGGCGGGCGTGGCTGCAGTCCGGGAGCAGGAGCAGACACGGTGAGCGTTAAGCTGCAGGAAGCAGAACAACGCGAAGCATGAGCTGCTGTCTGGGCGTGGCTTAAATAGCCTCCAAAGAAGTCCCAGGTATGTATCCTTCCCCAACTAGGTATGTATCCTTCCCTGGCCACGCCCGAGTGAAAAAATAGTCCCTATGAAAAAATAGTCCCTTTCAGGTCTCAGGGAGGCCTGAAGCGTGCAGCATGGTCTGCATCAGGTAAGTGCACAAAACACCTCCCTTTATGAGCCTGGCACCTATGGCGCCAGGACTGATGTCCAACATGAGCCTGGCGCCAAAGGCGCCAGGACTGAGTCCAAAGAGCCCCTATAAGGGGCCGCTGGGCTTTTACCCGAGGGCATGATGCCTGCTTCTGTGGGTGCTGGGCCTGGCCTGGTGCTCCGGGGGTAGGCATCATGACAGCACTCCCCCCCCCCAAGGACCCTCCCAAGGTCGTTCCTTCTGGAGGTTTCGGTTTGTTTGGGAAATTCCGATGGAACCTTTTTACCAGCCGAGGTGCATGTACGTGATCACTGGGTTCCCAAGACCATTCCTGAGGCCCGTACCCTTTCTAATCAATTAGATAGAAAAGTTTTGATTTTGAGATCTTAGAATCCAAAATGTTCTTCACCTCGAATTCAGGCTCCCCATCTATCTGAATCGGTTCTGGTGGCTTTGTTAATCTGGTTCCTGGGTGCACTGGTTTTAAAAGTGACACATGAAAAACGGGGTGAATCTGCATGTTAGCTGGTAGATCGAGCTTGACTGCCACTGGGTTGATTATAGCTTTGATCGAGTAAGGGCCTAAATACCTTGGATTAAAAGTTTGAGGCCCCTTGAGTGATAGGTGTTTGGTAGCCAACCATACTTGATCCCCTATTTGGTATGGAGGCGCCTCTCTTCGATGCAGATCCGCATTCTTTTTGTATTTCCCTTTCGCATGTTGCAAATGTGCAGTTGCATCCTTGAAGGCTTGAGTAATCGTAGAATGCAAATGGTCCACTGCGGGCATTTCAAGGCTCAGAGGTGAGTCCAAGTCTGAAGTACGAGGGTGATATCCCTATAGGGTATAAAAGGGGCTCTGACCAGTTCCAGAGTGTATCGAGTTATTGTATGCATATTCAGCCACCCATAAAATGTCCTTCCAATTACCCTCCGATTGGTGCAACATACATCGTAGATATTGTTCAAGGGTCTCGTTCGTTCTCTCCTTCTGACCATCGGTCTGTGGGTGGTGGCTGGTCGAGAGTCTTACGTCGATTTGTGCCAGTTGACAACACTTTTTCCAAAAATGAGAAATAAACTGGCTTCCCCGATCGGAGACTAGTATGAACGGGAATCCATGCAAACGGATGATATTTTCGAGGAATTCCTTGGCAAGAACAAAGGCTGAAGGTAATCCTTTCAACGGAATAAAGTTGGCCATTTTGGAAAATAAATCCACCACGACCAGAATAGTATTGTAACCATTACAAGAGGGCAGGTCCGTGATAAAATCTAGTGACAGGGTGTGCCAAGGTGCTGGTGGAATGTCTAAGGGCTGAAGAAGACCGGCGGGTCTTGTCTTTTGACCTTTGTTTTGGGCACAAACTCCACAGGACATCACGAAAGATTTAATATCCTTTCGCCAGGAAGGCCACCAGAATTGTCGTTTAACCTTTTCCTCTGTTTTGGCAATGCCACGATGTCCTTCCATCAGGGTATCATGATGACGGGAAATAACCAGTTCTTGCAATTCCTTCTCTGGCAAAAATAAGCGTCCTTGGAAGTAAGGTAAGCCATCCTTGACTGAAAAGTTAGACCCCCTTTTGATCCAATCCTGCAAGGCTGAAGAGTCCAGGAATTGTTTCACTCGTGCTTGAATGTCTTCAAGGGTTTGTAAAGTGGTTATCCCCAAAATTCTTTGTTCGGGAATTATCGGCACAGGTTCTGAGTTTGTGTCTATTTCTTCCATTCCAATTCGGGATAGAGCGTCCGCCTTACCATTCTTATAGCTGGGGCGGTAGGTGATTACAAAATCGAACTCAGCAAAGAACAAAGCCCATCGGAGCTGTCGAGACGATTGAGCCTTGGCAGTTTTTAAATATTGTAAATTTCGGTGATCAGTGATCACGGTGATGGTATGCCTGGCGCCGAGGAGATAATGCCGCCAAGCCTTAAAGGCGGACTTAATGGCTAATAGTTCCTTATCAGTGATCGCATAATTTATCTCCGGCGGCGAGAACTTTCTGGACCAAAATGCTACGGGGTGTAGTTGGTTGGTTTTAGGACGCACAGGGAGGTTTATCCTAGAGACCAATTCTCGATCCACATAGTTTCCTATAGCCCCGCTATCGATGTATGCCTTTATAGCATGCAACCGTTTAGGCTGTTCCGGATCTACGAGGACCATTGGCACAATGAAATGCGAGGTCTGAGAGTTAGTTTTCAAGCTCGGCAAGCGGACCCCTACGCTTGCCGGGCGTGGTCGTTTCCCGATACAGAGTTTCCATGGATTTTATCAGCGGCTCCTACCACCTTCTTGGGCGGCTTAACCGGGCAATTTCGTAGAAAGTGTCCAGAGGACCCACAATAAAGGCATAATTGCATCGGTCATCTTCTTTCCCGTTCTTTTTGAGTTAGGGGTCCTTTAACCCCTCCGATTTGCATAGGCTCCGAGCCATCAGCCCCCTTGGGGTTAGCGTGGGTCTTGGCCAACACCCGGCTTTCAAACTTGGACCGATCTGCTTTTCTGTTTTGCAGCCTGTGATCCAATTGGACCACTAAGTCTATATATTCAGTGCATTCTTGGGGCAGATTTACAACTTGTGCCAGGACATCTTTAAGTTCTCCGCGTAGACCTCGATAGAATAAAGTGATTCTTTTATCCTCTGGCCAACCAGTTTCCACAATTAGTCTATTGAAGGTTGCAATGTAGGATAGAAGGTCTTGATTGCCCTGTCGCAGAGATAGAAGTTCGTCATCCAGAGCCTGTCCCTCAGAGTGTCGAGCAAATAACCTTTCCATGCTTGTTTGAAATCCTTGAAAATCACGAAGAATCGGGTCATCTTGAGTTACCAGTGGGACTGACCAATCGGCAGCACAGCCCAAGATATGACAACACAAAGGCTACCTTGGTCTGATCATTAGGGAAGGCCCCAGGTCTGCATAGGAAGTGCAAACGACACTGATTCATGAATACGGCGAATCGTTTGGGGTCCCCAGCAAAGCGTTCAGGTGGGGCCAGCGGCATGTTTCCAGGTAGATTAATCTGCACCGGGTTACTGGAAACCACAGGAGTGGGGTTCCCCCCGGAACCAGGTAAAGGAGTTTGTCCAGCTTGACCTTGCAAAAGCTGTCTAGCCAGGTCATCAGCTCTATCCTTTATTACAATCACTTCCCTCCTGAGGGCACTAGTCTCTTGACGAGCGCCGTGTACTTCGGCCCGTAATTCCCCCAGTAATTGGGCCAACTGGTCAGTTTCGGAAGTTTCCATAGCGCCTGGGTGGGAATTTGTAGGAAGGTTTCGTGTTCTGTAATGCTCACCTGGTTCCCACGGGGACGCTGGTCTAGTCTGGATTGCTGTGGCCTCTTCTAGCGTGATGCGCAGGACCCGGAACACCGATTGGACAGGACCTCCAAATCGTGCTTGCCTGGCCCGTAGGAATATCCTTCTGCAGATAAGAAAGGGGATTAACAGTCTGCAGAATAGTGTGATAGCTCCCCCCTTTCCCCTTTCGTTCCTCTCTAACTTGAACATGATTCAGGAGAAGACAAACGGGTCAGGAACCGGAAAGGCGGCAAGCAAACGAAGGCTCGCAGGAGATACCGGGTGTCGTCCTCACACCCAGAGAGACGTTCAAGATGCCATGTATGATACCTTGTCGACAGTCGCCATCAGAAATGGGACTAAGCTCATCAGAAGGAGAGCAGAAATGGAATGGATACCTATATAGGCAACAAACAGGCCACAGAGCATAGCCCCACGCTGCTCATGCACCTAGATGAGCAGCAAATAGAGTTCCTAGTAGACACTGGCGCCACAGTGAATGTCATCAGTGAGCACACATTCAAGACCTTTGCTCACACACCCAGAATCCGCACATTGAAGTGGATATCTACCCTTATGGGTACAAGTCACTGCTAAATTGCCTTGGCCAGTTCAAGGAAAGATTCCGGTACAAGACACAGGAAAGGAAGACTCCTGTACATGTGATCTCCACAGTGACAGAATGCGGGATCAATCTAAAGTTTCAAGACCGCCCTTGACATGGGTCTAATTCATGTCCTGTAAGGGCTTGTGGTCAACAAGTACATTGACACAGTGGACAAGATTGACCAATTGTTCTGCTCTTAAAGGGCATAAGCAAATTAAGAAACAAACAGATCAAAGTTCACATTGACAAGGACGTCCAGCCTGTGGCACAACACGACAGGGGCATTTCGGTTAATATTCTATGCCAAGTGGAAGAAGAACTCCACAAGCTGCTGGAAGAAGACACCATAGAGCCAGCAGTTGGGCCCATCTGGTGGGTTTCACCCATTGTGCCTGTACCAAAGAAAGGCTCTGAAGCCATCAGGATGTGCGCGGACATGAGACAGCCTAATCAGGCCATCAAGTGGGAAAGGCATCTGGCCCCTCGCATCACCACATGGTACACCTTCTGAATGGTGCCAATGTGTTTTCTAAGCTGGACGTGAAAAAGGGCTATCACCAGCTGGTCCTAAGCCTGGAGAGCCTCTACATTACCACTTTTGAAACACATCTTGGCTTATATACGTATAAGCGACCGAGCTTTGGCGTCTTGTCGGTGGTGGAAATAGTCCTGGCAGAGATATACAATGTTATAAAGCACATCCTGGATTGCATCAACTACAGCAATGACATTCAGGTATTTGACACGAGTGTGGAAAAACATGACGACACACTCTGAAGAGTGTGCATGGTGTTAGAAGCAGCCAGCCTCACTTTGAATCGATACAAGCGTGAATTCCGGAAAGAAAATCTTTGTTTTTTCGTGCACATCTTCTCAGAGAAAGAATTACTGCATGTCCTGAGAAGGTTGCTGCTCTTAACAAGATGCCACCTCCAACAAATGTCTCCGAGCTTCGATCGTTTCTAGGGCTAGCAAGTTATTGCATGATATACATTAAGGATTTCGCCACCATCAGTGAATCCGTGAGGGTCCTCACAAAACAAGTATCATTCCAGCGATCGACCGTGTGCCCGGAGGGGTTTACAGCCCTCCGGGATCATATAGCGGAGGCTGAGAACATGGCATACTTTGATGTAGAGAGAGGGACTGAGCTGACGGTAGATGCATGCCCTGTGGGACTGGGTGCCATGTTGTCCCAATTGTTTCTTATGCCAGTAGAAGCCTGTCGAAGATGAAACAAGCATACTCACAGGCCGAAAAAGAAAGTTTAGCTGTCATCTGGGACTGTGAACATTTTCATTTGTTTCTCTATGGGAAGCCGTTTACAATAATCACTAACCACCAGGCCTTACTGTTTCTGCATGGGAACCCCCAGGCAAAAAGCCTCCTCGCGTTGCTCCGTGGGGCCTGCGGTTGCAGGATTATGCATTTAACATCATTTACCGGCCAGGGAAGGAGGACAATCTAGTTGACTTCCTATCCCGTCATGCAAGTTCAGCTGAAGTGCCAGTGCCGTCAGTGGCTGATCCGTACATCAGATACCTAGTGTGACAAGCAATTCCTCAGTGGGTGGATCCGATAAAGCTGACGTAAGAAGCGGAAAGAGATGTGGGCATCCAAATCATCATAGAAGGACTGCAGTCAGGGAGGTGGAGAAGAGCCAAGGAGAAAGGGCTTCTCGATGGCTGAAGAAGTGCAGCGAGACATGGACAGCCTCCTGCAGGTAAAAGAGGAACTCGCTGTGTCAGATGATGCAACGCTGTTCAAATGTGATAAGATGGTGGTGCCCAAACCGTTAAGGAGACAAGTAGTGGAGTTGGCATATGAAGGACATCCCTCAACAGGTGAAATCCGACAAAGGGCCCCCATTCACAAGCCACGATTTCAAAACATTTGCAGAAAATATGAGGTTCAGCAACAGAAAGATTACTCTGTTATGGCCCAGGACTAACTGGACAGTTGAGGGTTTTATGGCCAACTTGAAGAGAGCACTACAAATATTCCAACAGACAGGAGAGCTGTATGAACAGGTGTTACATCACCTGCTGCAAGATAACCAGAACACGCCCCACAGCTCTACAGGGAAATGCCATGCAGAGGTAATGTTTGGCAGTAGCATCCTCACTCGACTGCCATAGCACTATAAGGAGTCTGAGAAGTATGTGGAGGATGATGTCATGAGAGCAAAGGGCGTGGCTGCCAAGGAGAAGATGAACCAATATGCTGACACAAAGAAAAGGGCCAAGGACTCCTCATTGATGCTGGGAGATGTCTTGGTTGTCAAACAGCCCAGAAACATCAAACACACTGCCACGTTCCATGAGGACCCATTGATCATCATAGGCCAGAAGGGCTCCATGATCACAGCAGAAAGAGACCAGCGCCAGGTGACGCAGAACTCGTCACACTTCAAAAAACTGTGATGACTGTCCAGACACGGAGGATCAGAATTCATGATTATGAGATCCTGTACTCCTCGGATGAGTCCTATCAGGGTGATGTTGAGGACTCTGATTGGGTCGAGCAAGATGACCCAGTGTCTGCATCTAGGGCAGGACATTCGGAGGTGCGATATGAATGACCTTAAAGGGCAAGAATAAGGCCCCAGAGACTCATGTAAGAAATGGGGTAGTGAGACGTCATTGTTATTTAAATTGAGGGGGGTTGTAGCATTGGGGAGCTGGGCAGTTGGTTATTGTAGTTTGTTCGGGTGGGGGCAGGACCTTGGGAATGGGGAGGAGAGGGAAGTGACATGGGCAACAAAGTGCTTAGTTGTACCGTGTAAGGCGAATAAAGAAGACGTGTATTCCTGTTCCTACTGCTTCCACCTCTTACTGCATTGAGACGCTGTGTGGGCCCTATCACCACGGGCTGTCTCTGTAAGGTTGGATCGCACACCTCATTATACGGAGTGTAAAGTTTTGAAAAAAAATGCTTTTCATCGCATTAAGGATAACTGGATTGAACGCGCAAATCCAGATAGAACTGGACAGGCGAGCCTATATCTAGGCACAGACTCAATATCAAAAGAAATGCCAAGGCAGGGAATATTCAGGAGATCAAATGAATTATGTGGGTTTTGAGGTTTTTTTCCTTCAGGAAAATCTCCAACGATCCGGCTAAAGGAATTTCAATGGACAGTTGAATGCACAATCTAGGACCTGCAACGGAAACATGTCTGTTACCTCTGGAAAGGAAGTATGAACACAGAATGGCCAGGAGACAGACATTTTCTGACATCAGACTTTGAGTGAGGTGATATCATGATAACATAGAGATTGAGGAAACCAGCTCACGCTTTCACTTAAAAACTAAGCATAGTATTTTAAAAAGCGATCCGTTGGTGCACATGGAGCCTATGGAGTTCTCGACGGTAGAGGGACACAGAAGAGAACTTTGGGAAGAGGAAGATAAAATGCACAGCCGCACTTTGAATCTTTTGTAAAAACCCATGTATAGGGGGCATTGGCACAGTCCAAGTACAAATGTATACGATTAGCGACAAATGTGGCATGCTCTACCTTGGACATGCAAGGGATGAGTAAGAGAAGACGAGAACAAAAGCTTCTCTGACAACTTCATTTACATGGGCTGACAATGAAATATGCAATTTCCAGATAAATCCTAGGGCTCTTGCCTTTGGCACAAATGTGTTAGGAAGACCAAAGGAACATGGGACATTCAATGTCTACTGAGGGCCCCTTAGCAGGTATATAGGTTGTAGCAAACGTTTTAATTATTTGAAGTGTTGAGCTGCAAGCCAAAACTTACCATCCATTTATGTAGATTCCTGTACCATGGTTAGGCCCTCCAGAAATGAGGGCATCATGCACTGCCATGTTACTGCAACACATATCCTTATGTGTTTGTTTTTGCTACAGCCTTTGCAGTGAGCTACTTAGTATGCACAGGTTTTCTTGCTTCCCTTGTTAGATGAGTGTTACACATATTTGGTTCTGGTTTGACCCTAGTTTGCATCCTTTCTCTTTTTTACACTTTTTACTAATTGGGCGCACACTGTCTCGCTTTCTGTTTCTCTCTGAGGTGGGCTGCCTACTCATGATGTGATGTTTGCTCATTGCTGCAATGGGATACATATTGTACCATTTGACTGACATTCCTCTGTAAGAGGAAATCAGTTGGCTCACCTATTTAATTCGTAACTAGTTGGTGGTTTCTCTGTTCATATATAATTAAATACAGTACTTTTATTGATCTCTTTATGGGTACCCTATCACCACTCTTTGTACACTACACAACTGCCCCTGAGGAGGATCCCCACAACTTTGCATAGGCTTGAAACTTGTCATGTCAGGCTTTGTGGGGTCTGACAATTTGTATATGATAAAAGCCATTGTCATTGCTTTGTTTCTGACCCTCTTTTTTGGAGTACAGGGCAAACATATTTCCCCCAGATTATAAGTGAATTGTACTGTTATAATACATTTGTATTACTACCTGGACATTGTAATGGTGCCATTGGGTGTGTAAGGGTTTCATTGAGTATCTATGTTTTTTATTCTAAATTAATTTTGCTTTTTTGTATTGAATTATGAATACATTTGTCTGACCTATAATCAATACCTGATCAATTCTAAGGTGGTATCAATGTAGGAGTTTTTTCAAAGAAATAGTGTCCCCAGGGACTTTTTGGATCTCCACCATTTCATTTTCATTCCTGAATCAGGTTCCACCTGACTGCCAGAGTTATCTATGCCCATTATAGAAGATGGATATTAAACAATAGGGGTGATAGAGGTGAGCCCTCAAGAAATCTGCAGCCAACTCTGATAGGGTCCAAGGTGAATGGGCCGAGGTTCACCATTTGGACCCAATCAGTTCAAAAGCTCTTAAACTAAGAGGGTGTCTGGTCATTCAATACTCTGAGGGTTTTGCGACAGGACCATACACGTGAATGCTTCACGTAGTCAAATAAATCAAGCCTAATCAACAGTGAAAGGTGGCCCTCATCAGTGTGTGAAAGGATTTCACCTCAGGCTGTGAAACACTTGTGTACAGGCGCATTATAAATGAAATGTCATATCATATCAGCGCTGACTCTGTGCACCGTGTGGGATAAAAACCTGATTGGTTTGATTCCAAATATTATTGTGTTGTACAAATGGGAGCTGTTTGAGGACAATTTTCTCAAAAGGTTGGGCCATTCAAGATGATTTGGCAATTGTCCTAAGTGTACAGTTATGACTGGTATGTGGGCTTTCTCTCCCCTTCTAAATACTTTATTTTACCTCACACTGACACAAAAAGCAATGCACACGCTGGTGGACGTGCAAGAGGAAGTACACACACTTTTGAATGATTTCTGTGGTCTGTCATCAAGGAATGGGAGAGATTCGGTTGTCTTTTTGAGTTTCCTCGCCACTAAAGTCTCAAGGTGTTGCAAAACAAGCAACATGTATGATATTTATTGTAGTCTAAAGAAAGATTTAAATATGTTCACCCTTGTAATATGTATAATATCATTTTTGGGCATGGATACAGTGAGATTTTCTTTCTTCCTGAGCTCTTCCTGAGCTCTTGAATCTTCATGTTAGGAAGGTCCTGGTGTCAGTAAACTGCTCCATCATGTATAACAAGTGCATCCTGCCCAACCTCTTTTAAAGCAGGGAGCATTTTGTGAGAACAAGTGGAGCTGTAAAGTTGGTGACATTTTCGCTGAATGCCACTTTAAAGTGTTTTTTTATGCTGCTTAGCACAGGGACGTACTTTCAACTTCTGTGCTACATTGTGTTTGTGCTGTTTTGTTGTGCTCTTTATTATTACAAACCTTTGTGGCTCCCACTATTCGTTTTGACAATGCATACTTGATGGATTGGGTGCTTCCTATTAAAGCCCTAATGAACATCTCGATGCATCATGGCAAGACAAGGGCATTGTTAGTCCTTCTTCTGTTTCAATCACTTCAACTGCATAGCCTGATCGATGCTAAGACTGTTTAGTCAATATCTTCTAAGCATATTGTTTATTAAAATTTCTGCTACATGGGGCAGGGAGCTGTTATCAAAATGACTTTGCTTTCAAACATAATGGGCCTCATTGCGAGGTTGGAGGTAGCCTTGCCGGTTTTGCCAGCAAGGCTACCCCCAAACTCGAATCCAGCTCCGGCAACCGTGAAAGGGGAATCACTGGGTCATTCTGACCTTCGGCGGACCCGGTAATTCCCCTTGTGCGGGTGCCGGAGCCGGTACATCCCCATTCCAATTTGAGTCCCCATAGGGCTCAATGGGAATGGGGAGGATGGTAGCAGCGGTACCGTTTATAACGGTACCGTTGCTACCATCATGTTCTGCTTGCGAATGCCAGTACGGCCACCTGGTGCAAGGGCACCTGCGAGCAGAAATCCTAGTATGGCGGTACGGTAGCAACGGTGCCGGTAGCAATATTCAATCAACTCTCTTGTAAACGATTGTTAATTGTTAAAGGTTCATATAGCATGCATTTGTTCTACCTTATGGATGCATGTGTTTGCCATAGGGCCACTCTGCTCTTCTTCTTTCACAGGTCGACAACTAAAGTGCCATAGAAAGGTAGGGAACAGCTTTAACGCAGCGCTTAGATGTGTAGGAGGAACCACTGTATTAAATGGCATTCTCAAATAAATGCATCTTGACTGGTGGTGAGGTCCTCATCACTGTAGGGCTGAATCTGCACACATCCTTCTGAGATCGCCAAGTTTAGGATCATAGCAAATTGGGAACCAACACCCAGTAGTACAGAGCCTAGATATCATGGAATGAACCAGGAACTAACTTGCCAAATGCCGCCTTGGGTGCCTAGGTCCTGCGGACATTGCACCGGTCGTCTCATCGGCTCCATGTCATTTCATCACCTTCCTTTTCATCCCCAGGCTTTTAAACGTGCACATTCCATCGAATATGCTCATTGTTTTTATTTTTTTGGGGTTTTTTTGCGGGGTACCCCCCAAACCCTCCTCCCACACTTATGTTTTACCATTGCCCAGCCGCCCAAACCTTTATCTGCCACTATCCCACCCCCCTAAATAATTTGATGAGCACATTCGATGGAATAGATGGATCAAAAAAGGCAGACAATGAAAGGACGTCGTACCGTCTCATCGAGGTACGGCTAGCTCTACCCTGCATTCCTCCAATGTCAGCAAGGAGAAGTACATTGCAAACTGAGCACTAGTTCACTGCTTGGATAAAGAGGATTTTAGCAGGAAGTGCAGTGTAAACAAGTGATTATCTTGTATTGTTCCCACCTCATCTTGAGGTATCAGGGGCTACTGGAGGAATGTACACTTTGGCCTAGGCAAGTTTGTGATGAACTTCTAGCTAGCGCCTCACACTTGTGTTTGGTCATTAGCAGATGTGGCTCTTAACCCAGGAGGAGAAGTGTCCTGTTGCACTGGCACACCAACATTATTTCTGTGAGCATTCTGGTGTAACCTCATATTACATTAACACAGATATTATTGGGCCTGATTGTGAGTTTGGTGGTGCCATTAAAAAGTGGTGGCATATCTTTTACTTCCTGTCTTTTTGGGAGTAATAGATGCCCTGCAATGTTTAGTAGCACACCACCAAATTTCCGAGAATTGAGGTAAAGTGGAGTTTTCCATCAGAAAAGTGAGCTTTTATTGTGGGCAGATCTGCCGCCTGTGGTAAATCCTCACCATTGTCCACAGAGTTCTGTGGACTCCAACAAGGGGATTAACACTGCCTTACTGCATCTCAGATTCTGTCAAAATGTATAGGTGGTGAGCAATGTTCCCTCTAAGCTGTGCACATGTGCGCTTGCCCAGCTTCTTTCTGGGTGCCGCTCAGAAGATTTTTAGCACCGCACACAGACAATCCTCACCTATTCAAAAAGAATTAATAAGCCACAAGCCACAGCAATGACCTGAAATTGTCTTTCTCTTAAAATAAGCAACTAGTCTGGATATTGTGCTAATTTGCATTGCACTACTATGCACCTAAAATCCCTAACAGCACAATACAACACAAGAGGTTAAAAACTAACACGAAAAACTGGCTCCCTGAACAGAAGAATCTAACCAAGACATGCCTGCACAAATTAACCAAAAATGTTCCCTCCCCACCCATAACTCCTAAACCTGTCCCTAGCACACTTTCACCTTATGACTCCATCTTCTGCCCGAGTACATTAAGATACTACCGGACAACCTTGACTCTTCCTCTCTTGGCTCTGCGAAAGGTGCGCAGACGTGTACCTACATCCAAGTTTGTTGTTACATGAATAACGTTCACGCGCCAGAATTTCTGTTACTCATTGTGCCTTACCAAAAGCGTCACCCACACTATACAATTTAACTACCAGTTCAAATATCGGAAACTGACTGTAAGTAAGCAGGATGTGTATGGGATGTGTAACCAAATCCCATACTTCCTCTTCTTTGTACACATGTCACACAAGTGCTTTGAAGTGGGCCACTTGTAAGTTAACGCATTATGAAACTCAAATATTAATTTGCCCTCAAAGATTTGGAAAAGACAAGTGTGATGTTCAGCGTCTGCTACTTTAGCATTACTAACATTATCCTATAAGTAGAGAGCAGCATTCCAATATCATTTATTCAACATACGAGGGATAATGGGTATGGACTATGCCTGGGGTTACTCGTCCATAGTATAGGGGCACCGGATATTCAGAGAGGAGAATGTTTTTCACACAATCTGCATTGTTTCCAGGTGTTCAGAGTTCCTTTGGACATAGACCTTCACACATTATATAGTAACTCGCTTCTATACAAAAACAGTTTCACTGAGCACTTGTGTAATCCTACACAATGATATAAGGGTGGGGTATGGTGCAAACAATCTTGTATGCACTGCAAAATAATTGTGTATATGCAGAGTCATGACATCCTTAAAATGCACATCATATGTTGAGGCATTTTTTTTTATTTACAGTTGTTTTGATCGGAGAAAACGATCTTTCAACCAATACAATACAGTTAAAAGGATTAAAAAGTGCCTTGGTTGCAAAGTATGGTGGGTGTGGAAATATCCTAATGAGTGTTTTCTGCTGCAATCCCTGTGCTCTATCAAATAGTATTGGAGGCAAGCACGGCGGCCAGGGAGGAGTATAGGTGGAAGCATCACTTCTTGCGGGTGATGACCAAAGCAGCAAATTTCAAAGACCAAGTCAGACGTTTTGGCAGTACACTGGAAGGAAATGTGTTGCGTGTTTGCTAAAGGAAAGGAAATTCTCGTACCCATCTAGACAACAACACCTTCTTTTTCTTTCTATGCTCAACTGCTAACGGCTTTTCAATATAACTATGTGTTCTGTGTGTGCAGTCTCTAGCATCTCCCTGCATAATATTTAACTGATCACAAAGAATTGCAGAAGATTGATCAATAGTTCTAGAAGAAGGCACAAAATCATTTTTATCATTGATGAATTGATGCAATTAACTTAAAAGGCATATATGTGTGATTTTCTTCAACAGGGCTCCATAGTAAACCTCAGTAAGGCTCTTGTTTAATTTGATCTAGGCTGTGGTGCGGAAGGGTGGGAAACACTATACACTTTATTATGTGCCCTGTCATTTCACTCCCTATGTCAGGGATGCAAGCAGGGCTCTAATCAGATTGTGCTCCCTACTTGGAGTCAAATGATTTTTAATGGAGTAATAAAGTAATTCGCTATGCCAATAGGGGTACTTTCTGCTTATTAAAAGATATTCTTTTCCCATAAAATTCATTTTGAGATCGGGCATTAATATTATTAGAGTTCCTTCCTATACCACTGCTCTACTGGTCACTAATTCAAAATAATATCAGTGGAACTTTGTGGGTTGAAGCAATGATATGTTCATTGTTTCTCATTTTTGTTAGGCACATTTTCCTTTTTTAGGGAGTAAAAATGCATGGTGCATAGGTCCCTTAGCTCTAAGGCTGGTGTTATCACTACCCACAGGAGAATGTAATGTGGATAGTAAGCAGAGGCACAGGAATTTTGGATCAACATATTCTAAGGTGCAGTTATTCTGATGCAATTATTATCCTTACACAAATAATTGGAAGCATGTCCTCCTGGCCCTTGAATTACTTCGTTAAAGTGGCACTTTAACTTCTTTGAGCATATTCTTGACACATTGCTTTTAATTGACATTAATCCATCGGCAAATGCATTCTGTGTGAGTTTCTTGACAGCCACATCATTTATGACAAGATATATTTGAGGGCCACAAACGCCGGGGACGTCGTTCACAGCATTAACAGGCTGACAGGCCAGCCTATTCAAGGAGTGGAGCCCACCTATCCCAACCCACCACCAAGAGCCAACTTACCTAACAGTCAATGAACAATAACGCACCAGCCTTGACAAAGACCTCTCGGGTCGAAACACGTGTCGGCTGACCATGATATTATCGCATCAAGAATAAAATTCCCTTTTTTTGAAAAATCTGAATAAAAAGAAACATTTCTTTAAGAATAAATATTGTTTGCGGGAGATATTTGGGACCACAACTAAGAGATATTTGCATTTTGTAATACAAAAGAGTGATTTTCCAGTGGCATAAAACATACAAGCCTCTTTAAGACTTCGGGTGGTAGCCCGGCATAAATCCGCCGGAATAGCGCCCAAACAAATTACTGTTACCGCTACTTGGTCCGGAGGAATTTCCGCCAGATTACATCTGGTAATGGCAGTGCAATTCCCCATTCATGTTGAGTCCATATTGAGTCCATTGGACTAAATGTGGCTTTTTGGCAGAATTACTGCAGCAGAAATTCAGACTATTTCGGTGTTGAGTTGGAGGCAGGATGTTCCTGGAGGTAAGTCTTCCACTCCATGCCCAAAACTGGAACTGGGTGTATGGAGTTACTGCCAATTTTACCACTTACCGCCAAACTCATAATTAGGCTGACATTTTTCTCTGCGCAAAGTACGGTTGCAAGTACTGTGGCAGATATTGAAGTCTTGGGCTGGTTTTGGGGATTTTTATGTATAATCACATATGACATATTTTATTTTAGCCCATGTGTTTGGAAAAAGTATTGTAAGATTTTTAAAAAATTGCAGTAGCTGGGAAGAGGAAATTCCTTTCCAAACTCTCTTGTGCGATGGTAGCTCCCAAAGTGGCTTATCTCATTAGTCAGTTGTGCACATGGAAAATAATGTGTGCACAACAGCCAACCTGTTCCGCACATAGAGAAACATAATTCGAGGGAACATTGGTGGTGAGTGGTGGTAACATTAACCCAATTTGGTAGGATTTCTGCAAAAGTAACACAGATATACCAACAAACTCGGAACGGGGCCCAGTACTGTGTGTAAGGGTGTTTTTCTTATGACAACCAAACCACATGTGGCTCGTAGTTTTCCGTTTGTTGTGCACTGCCACATTAGGGATGGGTACTCCACACTGTTCTTATAAAGGCATCACATCTATTATTATGCGCTAGTGGCACAAGGCCTCACATTAAAACACGGTTTACTTGTATCCATGCAATAGGAAGATACAGCCATTCAATATTTCAAAATGTGCATTTCCTTACTGAGCCCACTCAAATTTAGAAATCATTTAATTTGGACCAAATCATTTAGAAAAATGATTTCGGTCCATGGCTCTAAAACATTGACACAATAATTGACACCGTCAGCATTGTAATCATGTATTTAAAAGAGAATGGCAGGAAGCACAATTTCTTCTTAAAATGAAATGTCATTTTCAAAAAGAGTTGAGGGATAGGCAGTCTTGTGTATGCGTGCAAATAAACATAGAATCATAGCTTGTCATTACCATGGAAAGCGCATGCACGTCCCCCAGTTTTATGGAACATAAATGTGCTGTTTTCGCAAAGGTGTTCACACTGGAGATGTTTATGCTCAAAGAAATGCATCCACTTCACAGGGAATAGGTTTGGCAGGCATTTTGTAGAAGCCTGGCAGCATTGTTGCATTGAGAAACATGTGTCCCTTTAGTCCAAAGTGGATGTGAATAAACACAATCCAAAATGGATAATTGTACAACTTTATATTTAACTAGCAAAATGTGCCCGTACTTCCCACGGGTTCTATAGACAGACATGATAACACTCTCATCAATTGCTGACAATCATGGATCAGACATGGAGGGGAGGAGAGAATTGGTGTGCTGCAGCATAATGGAACCTTCTGTACGCACTCCTCACCTGTCACCACACCCTGGCGCGGTGCAGTATGTTGTGTTGCAGATATCTCGGAAAGGTGCATCCTACGTCCTTAAAATGTCTTTTTTTTAGGTCCTGTAACAGACATTAATTTTGTCCCTGGTGATGACACAGTTAAAATGAGCTTTGTCCAGCCCTTCTATAATCACATTGATGTTTTGCATGCAGGGACGTCATTTCACCAAAATGCCAGGGGCAGCGGAAGTGACGTCACATGACCCTGGACCTCTGATAACATCACAGGAAGTGTTGTAATTTGATCACACCCCAAAATGATATCACAGGAAACGATGGAGCACAGCCTTTCATCCCTTGACAAAACAGGAAGTGGCATTACATAGCATTGTTCCTAAGTAGACTACGAAAAATATGGTTACGATATCACTGTAATGTGATATACATTTCATACAAGAATGGATCACCATATATGTTGTTAATGCCAGTTTGCATGGGCCCATTTTACCAACTTACTGTGAATGCAAGCAGACGTTCAAGGTCAAATGATAATGATGTGTTATTAAATAGCACTTGTACTTAAGCGCTTTATATAGAACATATATACATACAATATCACCCAACCTCTGTTGGTACTCATTTATCAACCGCAGAAGGATGAAAGATTGAGTTGGCCTTGCCGGGATTCGAACATGACCTGCAGATCACACACACATCGCAGGAGTGAGAGCTCAACCCAATGAGCTATGTTACCAGCTATAGCTATCTTACCAACTATAGTAAAATGAGCAGTTACATGTCTGAATGTTCTCAAAGTCAGAAAGCAAATTACACTCTGTAGTGGATGCCATTAAACTGGTAACTGAGTTTTGACAGCAGGCTAGTTCATCTGCAGGTCTGGTGCAAAGTTGGCCAAGTGTCAAGCCTGCGTGGATCTTCGATTCAGGCTTCAGAGGTTAGCAAAATACATACCATTTTGAGGGTTCATAACATTGTATTAAAGCGTTTAGATCATCACAGTGAATGCAGAGCACTCACACAGCATCCGTACTCTGGGCTCTCTTTACCTGATACCTGCAAACAAACATCCTGCACAACATGCCAGGGAGATAGGAAAGACAGACACATTACAACAACACATTAATTGTGGCACAATGAAATTAAGGGCCACTTTATGTGCTATGATCAATCATTTCTACACTGTGCACAAGCTTTTAGGCACAAGGATTTTTGTCAAGTGACCGAGGACACCGAGTTGGAATGTCTTGTGATGATCGTAACAGAGACAACGCAGAAAAAAACATGCTATAACTGCAACTGCGAAAAGCAAAATACATAGTCGAATTGGATGCTTATTCTACTCTAAATGCTTTTTGGAAGTTTGTGTCTGCATTGGGAATTTGAGGTGTTTAAGAACAGACTAAATCAGTGACTCACCCCCTGAAGTGTGCCTGAAAGAAACCTTTAATGAGGTAAGTCTAGCAATTATTGTATAGAATTCCAGAAAGACAAATGATTTTGTATTCCTATTCTTTCTGATTTAGGGTCACTGCTTAAAGTGTTACACTTGTGGAACCCCTTGTTGTTTTTTGTTTTTTTTTTTGTTTTAAGAGGCCTCAACAAGAAAGCTGCCACTCCAGAAACAAATAGCCACATGGTGCTGGCCACAGCCAAGGAGCTTCTATTAGTAAAAAAATAAATAAGAAATGTTTCTTTTTCTTTTTTTTTAGGGGTAGCGAGGGAGTCCACAGGGTTAGCAAGGGAGACCTGGCGACCCCCAAATGACATCCCTAGTTGCACGTTGTGGTGCAAATATTTTGGAAACGGTGCATCCTAAGGGCCTTGAAATGTGGTCGACATGGACTTGAAGATCGATTCCTCGCGTCCAGATACTTGAAGCGTGCTCTGCCCGATCCTTCGATGGCCACTTTACAGTTTTCTGCTTCCAGGCAACCGTCTCATGTGTGCAGTGGCTGAAATTCAGGGAACGGGGTGGGGTGTCCACATGTAATGTAGCCAGTAACATCCGGAGGGTCCTAACAAGTAACTGTGCAGAATGCGGTGCAGATTGGTGTAACAGAGTGGAATTGTATGAGGAACAAACAAACCAACAGATTTTACGTTTTATGTATGTAGATTACTGAGGGACATCTGGGTAAGAACTATCCATCCATGCTGCACTTATAGACTTTATAAACGCTTTTGACTTTGTATACCACTCAATATTCTGTCAGAAATGAGTAAATATGGACACTCCTTTATACCTTTTGAAAGTCATACTTGACTTGCCTTCAGAACACAGATGGGAACTGTGGGCCAGCTAACACGCTATAATAAATACAGATCACGGAATAAGGTAAAACAGCATATTGAAGCCATTGTGGTTTTCATTATGTGGATCGACTTTCCATGTTCACTCAAAAAGTGAGAGCCTTCCCTCCAACATGTGCTGGCTTTTCATTGGCGATCATCTCTTCTGCCGAGAATACCATTTTGTTGGAACATAATCCCATCAGGTTTACAATGAAAGTTTACTGTGAAAAATATACATTAAAAATAAATTCTGCATAAACTAAGCCTTACTTTATATTGAATGTTAATTGCACGCCAGACACGAGCAAGGTTAGCGCGTGCTGTTGGGTCCCATTCATGTAATATTAAACATTCACGAGGCAGAGGAGGAAAGGAAATAATAAAGAGGGGTGTACTTTCTTTTACACTTTAATTTTTGTGTTCATCTTGTGAAAAGGTAAAGGCTTCATGCAAAGTGCTCTTTGCAGATTGTGCTTACTAAAGGATTCCTATGGAATCCACCTGGTCTTCAGCAGGTGCTTAACCTAGGTGGATTCCATAGGAATCCATTCAGTTTATGCCTTCATGAAACGAAACCCACTGACGAGAGCTTATCTGTGCTCCGTATCCCTCCCCTGCATGGAGCGTTAAATGGTCACGTAATATACCCTGCTTTTATGATACCATTTCACGCACCACCATAATATGACGGTGTAAGAGTCGTATTGATGTATTTATGTAGATTTCTATAGCGAGCAAACAGCCCAAGGGCATGGAGGCGCTGTTACATGTGACAGGCTTAGTTACAACTGGCGTCAGAGACGCTTTTGGAATCAGATGCAGGTTAGTTACATACATGAGTGAAACATTTGTCCGATTGGAGGCAAGGCAGTTAAGTTACATGCATGTAAGACAGTTTTGGATCTGGTGGTGGAGAGATGGTGAGATTAGGTGAAGTGTAGTATCTTCTCGAGCTAGTGCAAGAAAAGATAGAAGCATCTTAGTATACAATTAAAGAACCGGTGGAGGTAGTAAAGATATACCATTTCTAGGATAAACCGTACATTTGACTTAAAGTGGAAACCCCATGTAAAATGTGATATTTGATGCATTTAATACGTTTTTCCAACATCGTAGTGACTCACGCTCCTGCCCCTGATGGCAAAGCGTAAAATGTAGGCGTGAACATTGTACACAAGCATTTCACGCTACACCCCAACTTCATTCATTTGAATGGCACGGAGGGGTCATGGAACAAAATGTGCGGTTCTGTGTTTTTTAAAAATTTATTTATAGTTGTTTTGGCTGTAGAAAAATACATTTTTCCAACCTTTCAACATTTAACAAAATAAAATCAAATGGTTTGTTATAGCAAAATAAAATACATTTCCTTATTAAATAATACATGAAACATAAGTTCTTTCAGTTGAGTTCCGTACATAGTTTCCACAATAAAAAAGTCACAATGAACAAATTCCTAAAACTTAATTATTTCTAATTCCTAAAACAAAGGCATATATATTAACTTACATCATGATTACAGTATTAGACATGACTTTCCTGGTTGAGTCTCTCTAACTTTAATGCATTTAAATAATTAATTGTTGCATATTGCACAGATTTCTTTTTCGTGTGAAATATAGTGAGCCATAGTTGTTCATGCGTGACATTTACATGTCCTTCAAAAAAAGGCTTAAAGTATCTGCATCTCAGTGGCAACAGATTGACACAGTCAACTAGCAGATGTCTCAAGGTCTCATTTTCATTATTACAGAATCGACATCTTATTTTATCCTGAGATAGTAAATTGCGCTTACAAAGTAGGTCTGCAGTTACGCATACATGGAGTCTGAAGCGCAAAAACGCTAAGCGATGCTGTGGGCTAGGGGATGTTAGCAAATAGCGTGCTGTTTGTCCATATTTTTTCAATTCAAAGGGATTTTCTTTGAATTTCTTGTACCACAGGCACTGAGCATGTGTTAAGTTCCATTCATGCTCCCACATGTTTTGTTTAGCCTTACATGGATTAACTGCTAAGAACTTTAGTGAGATGTCTGCTTCGCGAAGCAATTTTAGCGCTCTCAGCCTCCATATTTTTATGAAATCATCATGCAATTCTTGAGCAAAATATAAGGCCATCATTCGTGCTAAGCCATTTTTCTGATCGCCCATCATTAACTTTCGATACAATGAGCACCATTGCCACTTATATCTGCCATGTAACGATAGTAGCCCTGACTCATATCGGATCAATAGGAGAGGCTCTGCCTTGCGCAGTTGTAAGATTTTTTTCCAATAGGCACCTTCAATCTTAGCCCAGTATGTATAGGAACACCATCTTTTTGTTTCAGTGCCATACAGTAATATTGGAGTCATCTTTTGTTTGTAATAAATTATTAACGGGTGTACGGAGAATTTACAGAATTTAGTTCTAATAATCCTGGCTTGAGATATAGCAGTGTGAAGTTTGACATGTTTAGCTTCTTCATATGGTTTGTCAGATGGTTGGTTACTTATTATGACTCCAAGATAGATGTAGCTTGTAACCACTCTCAGATTGCTATTTTGCAATATCAATGACATCTCTGTCTCGGTTTTCCGAATTGTATGATCTGGGTCTTAGTTACGTTTATGGATATGCAATTCCGTCGTGCATAGCCATCAAGTGTTCACAGCATTGTTTTAAAACCCTAAGGTGTTTTTGACAATCGGACCATATCATCGGCATATAGCAACCAATTTATGGGAAACCCCCTAAGTTTTGGAGCATCCGTCTTCAATCCCTTGAAAGTGAAGCCTATGTCTGAAATGAAAAAGTTAAATACTGCAGAGGCTAATAAGCATCCCTGGATTGGATAGCAAGCCGTCTCTGCGTAAACGAATTTGGATGCTTGTGTCAGAATGCAACTGCACTATCCACTTCAAAATTGACCATGGACAACCCTTATCCAGTAGTTTTGTGTAAAACAGTTCGAAAATCAATGAACGCTACAAAGATCGGCTGATTGCGTTGTTTGCTCATCTCTATTACCAAGTTAAGTGTTGTCAGGTTAATTGTTGTGCCAAGGCCCGGTATGATGCCAGTTTGAAATTCATCCCTTAGATTCTCTTGGGTTAGCCAGATGTTAAATACGGTTAATACCAAACAAGCAAAGATCTTACCAGGGCAATCTAGCAAAGCAATAGGTCGATATGATCTTGGATCGGTCCTAGCTCCTTTTTTATAAATCGGTACTATAATGGACTTCTTCCAAGATCGAGGGATCAAACCTATTTGCAACACATGTTTGAAGATTTTATACAGAATAGAGGCCCATACTAAAGGGTTCTGTTTCATCATCAGGTTGTGTAAGCCATCAGGGCCGGGTGCTCTGGATCTGCTAAGTTTCGATATGCAGTGTATTATATCATCCTTATCGAAGTCAAACTGATGATTCATTTTTATGGCTGACCAGTCAAACTCAATTTGAGGAAAGGGGGTCCGATAAAGATCAACATAATATTCAGACCACTTTGTTTCAAGCATCGGATTGGTTTGTAATGCCATTTGCGTCATAGATAAGGCCTCGGTGAGCAGAGACCAAATGCCACCTGATGATTTAAGGACAATTTGGCTCATCATTCTCTAGCCATCTAAATGATATTGGCCAGATTTTCGAGCTTGTTGCCAATTTTTATATGTCTGCTTTACATTTTTAATCACATCAATGTTATTTTTCGTCAGAGCTTTGGATAGTTGTCATATCTGTTTCCGTAACTGAGTTTTCTTTATTTTCAAATCTAAATCAAATGCATGAATGTGTGTGTTTTTATGGTGATAGTCATGTGTCCCCCTTTCCATAAACATCTGCATGGATTCTGCATAGCATCCTCCCTCTTTGGGATTCTTGCCTACTAGATAATTTTCCAATGCATAATTAAACATCTCTAATTTACGACATGTCCATTTTATGCGGTTTCCTGCAGGATTGATTTCGATATGTTGTAAGTCCTGGCGAATGGTCAGGGCATTGTGGGCATGAGACAAGGCCTTTAACCAACAAGCGCATTTGACTGTGATCACTCAGGTCAGTTTCACGCACGACCAAAGATGTAACCAGATCCAGAAATGTGACATCGGTATAGATGTAATCTAGCTGTGCGGAAAAAGATTCACGTGCCAGGTGGCCTTGGCTGGAATGTCCCCACTTATGGTACCATTTAGCATTACATAATTTCTTTCTCTCATCATGTCCAGCCAATGCAATTCGTCATACGAATGTCCCTTGGACTTGCATGCAAATAGGTGAAGGTTAAGATCACCCATTATTAACGTGTGAGTTATGGTTCTGTCCAAGACCAAGGAATTGAGCACATCACTGACATGTGAGAAAAACTGATCTGATGCTACTTGTTGTCTCCCCCAGTATATATTAATCATAGCAATCGTTACTGATGCTTTATGTAGCTTTATCAATTGCATATACTGGGACGGAGAAACACAAGGGATTATTCTAAAATTCAGGCTATCAAAAGCCCTGCCATCGGTTGACCGAACATATTCTTAATTGCAGGAGTCATAAAGATGTAGAATGTTTCCCATATGGGTTCATTGATGAGCCATGTCTCCTGGAGCACAATGATGTCAAAGGCATTAAGTTCCTTGTTCCGCGTGTTTATGAAATGCTTATGACCTCGCGTGTTCCAGGAGAGCAGTTTAACATCTGCATCTATCTTGCATTTTTATGAGCTGTTTGCATGAGATGTCCAACTATCATGCATTTCCTTGTTCAAATGCATACTCTGGGACATGCTCGTATTTGGATATGTCCTAGGTGGCATAAGAGACATCGCCAAAGGCATCTCCTTTACTATATCTTGTGCAATGATAAAGCCCAAATTATAGAATTCTGCTCTCGCTTGCCAAAGCGCATTCAATGTAATTCCAGATCTCATAAATAGTCTCACTCTGGATAGATCATTGTGATCAATGAACTCGACTAAATCAATGTCTGGACTTGTTAAGTCCTGTAAAGTTGAGATCTCGGCGCATATATTCAAGATGCTCAAACGATTTGGATCGTATTTTTGGAATGGGTGTGTACGACAGGTCATCATTAGTCGATGGCAATTATTGTATTCTCCATGTTCGTGAACCTATCAGTCAAAACCCAATATATCTCCGCTGCTAATTACTTTTGTAGTTTTCGCCTTTGTCAACACTGGAGCCACCCCACTATGATTACCAGACAGTCCTTATAGTAGCAGAGACAGATTTGGCAGGTTTGGTTTCTGTGGTAATATTGCAGTTCCCAATGCATCTTTAGACTGTATGATATAGTGCGCTATGGATTCTCTGATCTCTTCTCGTAATTCCTGTCTAGTGGAATTATTTGTTTATCCCACTCTTGCAGTTTACCGTCCCCTAGCTGTAATAAGGTTTCTTTCGATAGTATCATCAAGGATGTATTTTCCTCTGCAAAAAATGTGTCTATGGAGCCTCTGATTTCATTCCTCACTTCCTCTAATGAAGGGCAAATTTGGTCATTTACTCCTCTTTGATCTGGTTGATAGACTTGGCTATTTTTTCCTTTCACATCCTTCAGATTCGTTGGATTAGATATCAATGCTACCAGAGTGTTTAACGGCTCATGATCCTGGGAAGAGGATACATTTTGCGTTTGATCTTTGATAGGCTGATTTAATTGCTCTGGATTTGAGTCCTTCCTTTTGGCGATGTTTAAACAAGTTTTCGTTCCAACCAATTTTATTATTTGTGAAGTTTTGGAAGCTCTTCGTTTAATTGTCATCACAGGTTTTTGTCTTTTTGGTTGATGGCATGTCGTTGTTTTCCCCATAAAGGAGAATAGATTAGTCAATTTCGGGTTATGAGATTGCCCCAATAAGGGCGCCTTTTTGCTTTCAGATCCTATCACGTTATTCATCGTATAGGCATCAGGGGCTTCCCTTGCTTCCTCCATATTAATGGTCACTGTTAATGTGTTAACTTGTATTTTAATATGGGCGACCATATCGCCTTCCCTGTCGATTGGTTATGAACTTCCACATCTTCCACTCAATATGTCATCTTTGCAAGCAACCAGCTGATCTTTATCCTGAGTTATTTCATCCTCCGGGGCTTTATGGGGTGCGTTTTCGGCACTTTGTGGTAAGGTAGGTTGTTTTTCAGGGGCGATTGTGGGGGGAAAAGTGCCAAATCCTTCTATAGTATTTATAGCTACTAGAGGCGGCATCTCAGATGATAATGTAGATAAATCAGACGTCTTTGCACTCTCTTTTATTAATTGGTGCAACAATCTCGTTTGGATGTTCATCTTGCTCTCTAGGACCTCATATAATCTCGCTATGGACATCAGGGCCGTGTTCATGGCACTTAAAGTGTTGTTTAGGGCTGGGGCCTCAGGAAAGGAAGGACGACCCATGCACTGTCCATTGATAAAGAAATTATGCTCTAGGGGTTCCTCACCAAAGTGAGTGCCTTGCGGTGTAGGCGCTATGAATGAGACCGAGTTATTGGATGAGCATCCAGGAGATTTGTCAAACATGGCCGGTAATTCATGAGTTGGAATTTTTTCCTCATCTTTTCTCGTGCACTGCCTGAAAGGTGTGACTTTCCAACAGGCGTTCTTGTTTACATTTCTAATGACGTACTTCTCCGGCTCAATTGAGTCAGGTCAGCAATATTTGAGCATATGTACTGCACATCAGCAGCGTCAATACAGGTGTTTTTAGACATGTTCATGAAACTTATCATGTCCTCGTCAACTTCACCTGCAATGATCAAAGCCTCATGTGCTGCATGTAACTTATGTTGTGCAAGAACTGTGCACGGTGGAACAGGCAAGTCCAGCAGACGAGCCTCCTGTGTAGGAAAAGTGGTGGAAGGCGTTATAATGGACTATGTATCCATCAGTTCACCACCATTACATGCAATAAACATTGTTGTGTCAGATGTCTCTGTTGCTTGCATTGGCTTCAACCCATTCAGATCTTTCATGTATGTGCCAACTTGATCTATGGAATTAGTAACTATAGGGTTGGCAATGTTAAAAAATGTCCCACCCCCCACTTCCTGTGAGATTCCTGATGAGGAGTTTGGTGTTTCTGCTCTTAATAGATTGAGGTGGGATTGCTTTTTTGATGCGATGTGTTCGCACTTGCATTTATGGTTTAATCTATCACCATCAAGGTTACAGGATCTACAGGTGCTTGTCTGACATTATCTTGTGCACATAAATCTGCTACGTTCCGACCGCTCACCTTTGCGTCACCCGTACAGAATTGTGTTATGTCGGATGCCAAAGGTACAGAGCACTGTGTTCTTTTTTTCACCCCTCCTATTTTAGATTTTGTAAGGAATTGTGTTTCTTTCCTATTGTCTGTACAGGGTGCCTGATCAAGTTTGTCCGCATTCGCAGCGTACGGCATGCCCGTTTTCAAAATATATATACCTGATTCCATGTTAAATTTAGAATAAAGGAAAGCACTCTCCACACAATCACGCCAGTAGAGTACCAATGTCTGGCAGATTATTGCGGCTATAGAAACCCGCTGCAAGGTTTAACGCCTGCAATATTGGCAAGCTCTTATTTGTGAGCGGGTGTATATATATAACATAAAAATAAAAAATAAAAATGAAAATGAAAACCTTGTGTATGAAGCTCTCACCTTGAGACTGCACACCTCAACAAGTTATTACCAGTTGTTTACGGTCCCATTGGCAGCATAACATCCATTACCGCGCACCGTGAACAGTAAACAGTACTTGGTAAGTGTGCGCTGCCTTATGGGCATTTAGAGAGGTGGTTGGTGTGACAGAGTTGCAAGGGCAGAGTTAGGTGTCTGAAATGAACCTTCTCTCTTAAAAGGCCAGCATCCGTTCAGTGTCACTGTGAAAACAGTCCTCCTAGCGTGTAGCCGGCAGCGTAGCTCAAACAGTCTCCAAAGCGACAAAGTTCAATGAAATTGCACAAGGTGCTGCTCGCGAAGTACTTCTCGACAGTAAACAGTACTTGACTGTACTTCCTCCTCCTTTCTCTCTGCCAGGCAAACGCTCCAGCTCTTATGCAAGCATGACATTTTCATCAAGATGTCGATTACAGGCGGCATGGCCAGCCCGCAAGCAATGGGGACGTAGCTTATTGGAGCTCCCACAGCCCCCCAAAATGATCCTGATAAAATCCTGTTAGCGAATCCCCTTCTTTGGTGCACTGCAATTTCTCCTAAACCGGATTACCAGGGGAGCAGACCGATCATGTCTCCGACCGGAAATAAGGAGTCCTGAGACCCGATTTCTCGCCTCTGATAAATCCGAGTGGAAGCTCCGGTGAACGACACAAAGATGGCCGCCGCCCGCATTGACTGAGTAGTGGCCGAGCAGCGAATCATACGGGAGCCTTAGTGCCATGAGCCGCCCGCCGGGTGCAGATCCTTGTCGGAGAACAGAGTGGGGACTGCCCTCCCTCGGTGGGAGATGACTGGTGGGAGTGATGACTACCGGAGGCGGTGGTCACGTGCCCATAGAGCCACTTCCTGATGAGTCCCCTGAGGTATGGGAGATGGTGGGAAGGTGCTTTGGCATGCACAACTGGACCCTGCATGGTCGCATCATCTGCCCCACCCAAGGGCTGCAGTAACAGTGAGTGGTGTGCGAGGCAGAAAGCTCAGTTTATGCAGAGTCAGGCCAGCCTGAGCCATATAAGGCAGTGCTCTGATACTAGAGCGAGGCGGACACAGCCGCAAGTGCCGGGATTACACAGGTACAATGGTGCGCTATTGCGCTCCTATCCGCCCAGCTAACTCTGCATTGGAGAGAGGGGTGGGCCATGCAGGGGAGGTGCCTCATAATCTGGAAGTGAGGACGCATTTACATCGGCACCTTGAAAAACAGTGGTACCGGGCAGAATAGAAGTGGGCTACTTACCCAACAGTGACTGTGTAACCTGTGCTGGATCAATGGATGGCTGGAGCATAACAGGGGAAGGGGACCCTGCGAAGGGAGTTGGTGTTAACAGGTGACTTTTTCCAGGGGGTGTTACTAGCCTGGGGCAGGAGTGGGCATGGGGCTAAAGACATCAGTGATGGTGGGTGACAAACAGAGCCCACCCGCGCCCACCCGCCGGTGCCAACATTCCCCCAGTTAGAAGCATGTTGGCCCTGCAGGAGACAGCAGTAATGGGACAGACCTACAGAAGAAGGCAGCACTGTGAAACCACTGTGGGGGCACCTGGAAAAACAAATGGCCATGGTACCCCAGAAACTCACCCAGCTTGAGCGCAGGGCTGATGACAGCGAGGAAATATCCAGACTTAACAACCTACGGATCCTCAGGATGGCCGAAAAGGAAGAAGGCCCAAGTGTGGAGCTCTTGCTGGAACAATGGCTGGCAGACGCATTTGCCCCAAAGAAACTGTCAAAGATCTTCTCCATTGAGAGATTGAGAGCACGCACAGGATTCCTTCGGGTAGCCCTGTTGCCCCCCCCCGCCCCGCACACCATAATAGCTCAGCTGCTTGACTACTGAGACATGCACACAGTGCTGCAGATGGCAAGGGCGGCTGGCCCGGTAACGTACAACAGCAACAGGATCAGGCTCTTGTTTTGTTTGTTTTGTTGTGTGTGCATTTATATAGCACTACGAATTCTCAGGTATCTGAGCGCTGCTTATTTCCCACAGTGTGTGGTGCTCATTTATCGACCTCGGAAGAATGAAACGCTGAGTTTGGCCCTGCCGGGATTCGAACCAGGCTCTGCACAGATGTCAAAGTGAGCGCTCTACTCGCTGTGCTATCTGACCAGATTAAACCAGGGAATTGTAAAAGGCCTGTCAATCTTTTGACTCAGTCAAGCGTAAACTGGCGTCCACTGGAATTAAGTATGCTCGCTTCTTCCCGGCGCAATTCAAGGTATATTATGAGGGGACGGTTCACATGTTTAACAATCCTATAGAGGCCTGGAACTGGTTGGAAATCAGGGTCCTTTTGAGACCATGTCACAGACTACCCATGGGAAGGTCCAACGCAGAGTTGGCGGGGGGGGATCAACCCTGCTTATGTTTGATGCACAACTGATGGAAAAGTCTGGTGAAGCAGTAGGTGAGATCAACTCTGTTGGCCCCGGTTGAATTGTAAGGCCGGAGAGAATCCGACCTAATTCAGCTGTGGGGTTGCAGCTCAATATGGGTGGCTGTCTTGATATGGGCAAAATCTTCCTCGGGGCCAGCCCTTTGAGAGCAAAAATACCCAATTCAGCCCAAAATACAGGTTCTATTGTGCTGAGCAGTGATCTCATGCTAGTGACAAATGACACTTTCAAAGTTTTAGCATATTTATTCTAAGCAGTGAATTTCATATACATTTGGGATTCAAGTTAGAGAATATTACAAAGCATAAACCTTAGAGCAATGCAAAATATAGTGAAGCATGGAACTTAGATAAACATAGAGAAACATAGAGAAATATAGAGAAATATAGAGAAACACAGTCTTACGTCCCTTTAATCAGCACTGGGAGACCTTGGCTTTTTCATAAGCTAGCTCTAAACAAGCCCCGCTCAGAGAAAAACAATGCTGAAGGACACCGTCAGAGCCAATTCCGGGCACTTGTTTCTGCACGAATCAAGTCCACAGGACGATCTCCCACCGAGTCATGTGTGCATGGATATTTTATAATCTCGTGCTGTCAGTCACCATGACGCATAGTTCCAGAACTTTCCCTGTGCAAAATATGGGCCTGCTCATGGAAAAAAAACCCAACTCTCTCTGAGATGCTCCCTGCTCGCTCCTACCCCTCCCTTGGAGCCCTCTCCGCGAAAACTGGAATGTCCTTATCAGCGTGTGGGCAAGGCCGTACCAGGCCTTCTCAGGGGAACAGGATTTGTTTACGAAGCCAAGCAGGGCTACAGTTAGAAAGGCAGAATATTCAGATGGAAGCAGGGATGTATTAACCCCATCTGCAAGCTCTAAAAGGCATGCACTCATAGCTTAGTGTTTATAGCGCTTAAGACTGGCTATCTAAGCACTATATGGGTGCCATGATGTTCCAAACACTCCAAAAATACCTATTAGCTACAGAGCTAGGGGCCCTCTCCCTGCCTGTCTATCAACAATGTGACCTATTTCATACTAGGCCTGCATATTCCTTGTAGCTCACTACTGCATAATGGAAGTGCTACAACAGACTACTGTCAGCATTTTTAGCACATACTTTGAATACACTATTGGCTTTCAGCGGCTAATGCTGTCATCTAAAGCCCTGATTGGCAAGGTTGCAATTTCGTGTATCACTACATTCCACCCCTATTCAACGTGTGTGCGACGAATGCTGACTAATACCTATCAATATAGTATTTAGTGCAGTGATAAAGACCTTGGGGCTTTGCAAGAGGTTTAAGCAAACTACCTTCTAGTGGTTAGTTAGCGTGGCATGCAAGGTAAAACACTACCTAAACAAAAATGTACTCAAAGTGAACAGTGACATATACTCTTGCCAAAACCTGGCCTACACAAAAATACCTACACAAAGTGAACATGGACATTTACTCTAGCCAAAACCTGGCCTACACAAAAAATACCTAAATCAATTTTGTATAACTGATTGTCAGTTAAAAAGCAGCATGCAGTTAAAATGTCAAGGCAATCCGGTGTAGTCTAATCTACAATGCACTATTGCATTTATGTATGGTTACCAATTCTAAAACCTGGCAGCCTTTCACTCTAAGGGCCTACCTCCCCCTGATCCCAGGGCATTCAAGCGTGACTATGGGCTGTGTGACTAGACACTTCCCCCATGTATGTGGAACCCAACCAGAAACCATCTAATTTCGTGAACAAGGTGAACCCATGGGCACCAGGTTATCTAAATAAAAACAATTCTACTAATTTACATCAAAGCATGGCATGTGTTATCCATGCAATTAAAAGCAAGCAATTCAATCCATATGTATGCTGGTAATTGTAGCTCTGCGTGCCAGTGTGTGGAGGATGGTCGCCCCCACCCAGTAAAAAGCCAACACCTGCTGATTTAACAATGTTTGCCATACAATGCATCGTGTGTATTTAGCAGTCTTGTTGACCTGCCCTATGGCAGACAAAAATTTCTTCATACCTAAAATTCTGCCATCTTCAGTGGTTGTCAATACTTCTAGCAGTGTTGGGCGTATCAATGGGCCCCACTAGGCCAGAGGTTCTATAGCAGAGCTGGCATCAGAACCCATAGTGGCTAGCTTATTGTGCACAGTTTCTATGTCACAAGCATATAAAGCTCCTGCAATTAATGAATCTAGCTCCCTAGCTACGCACACTCTAGTGATGGGCCATAGAAATGGACTCCATTTGTAGCAGCTTGGTAGTACTAAGGAAACATTGCCTCATGATAAACCTATGTCTAAGTGTATCACTGTAATAATGGAGGTGTGCATTACCAGCCTACAATTTACATGTTGCCTTACTACTGGAAAATCTAACACGTTCACAGTGTCTACCTATTGTGACTTGGAGAATACCCTTCTTCAAGTGGGATATCTACCATATACAATATTAGTTTTTAGCCACAAACACCATACTACTATCCGGCAGTGGCTGTTTCATCACACCATTGTGTAAAATGCATTTAGTCAAGTTATAGTCCATAAAATCTTGGCGAGAGCACTCGCTGCAGTTCTTGATCAGAAAAACATCACATTAGACAAATTAAACAAATCGTATCCATTCAGTGACAAAAGATGCCCGACAATGTGCCAGGCCAGTACGCTAGCAATTCCATGTGGATACTCATTTGTAGCGCTTTTCCAAAGAATTATTCCAAACGTCTACAATCAAAAGGTGACTCTTTGCATTAGTGTGCTGGAGACAGCTGTCCCCACAAAAACATGAAACTGGTTGGTTTAACAAAAACCGTGTCACACACTGTGTCATAAAATCAAACATCAAGTCAGTCATGGTTTCATTTACCTGCCTTAAGCTGGCTGTAAAAGTATCCAGTGTTTCAAAGATTACCATTTCAAATTAGAGCTCACACACTTGGCAGCATTACTTCAATTAAGAATCTTAACCTACGCACAGGTGACTTTGATGTGCGCACTCATCTTATTTCAAAATAAATTACACTCCTGCTTGCATAATCCTGCTGCCCCAACAATTCATAAATCATTTTTCTGCCTACGTGCAACGTAGAATTTTTTTTTTCAAAAAAAAAACAAAACATCTCTGGTTAAAGCAATTCAGTTGGAAGAGTAAAACCATTTCGTTTTTTCAGATTCATCTTAACAGTGCATTTAAAAACCATTTTTCAATGTGTTAGCATTCAATTGCTGTGTCACACAGCTGTTTGTGGTGCATGATGTTACAGTCCACAACTCATTGTCCATAGTCCTTTAAACAAGAAAGGGCAAGCCATGTCAATTAAGTTATTTCCAGCAACTGAATCATTTGAATGTGTAGCATCAAATATTTGATAATTAGCCAAGTCTGCACCGTGCCAGTTCAGCAAAAGTTAATACTCTGTTGGACACCTTTCGCAGGTTGCAGCAGCATTGAGTGCGGTGCAGGGCACGTTTAAAGTTGACTCGCATATCAGTAACTCGCATATTCTCTGAGATCAGTGTCACCCACAAACTGCACACATCTATTTCTTTTATTGTGAAATGCCTTGTCGTTTTTTGCCTAGGCAAAATACAAACAGAAATGTTAGGATTTCATCAAAAGTACAATATCAGCGTTATTCTTCAATATCAGCGTTATCCACCCCTTCCCATAACACCACCCCCATCTTCAAAAAGTCTCATCAGGTAACTACACACTTTATCATTGCTACTGCAATTATTTATCACCCTTCTGCATGTTTCTGGGGGCTTATTTACACTCAACCATACGGGGTGTAACTGCCTAATCACAAACTCATTTGTGCAATGCGATCATAGTTGGTCAATGGTACCTCAGACTGATCTGTGCTTTTACAAAAGCCATATAATAAGTACCCAGGTCGCACAATGCTTTTCTTTTTTCACCAAAGCGATCACAAATGCCAGGCGCCAACTTGCTTCCAGTGTCTCATGATCTTGATTTAGTTTGCCCTGCTGGCATCACTCCATTTTTCAAAGGTAAAGTCCTTCAGTCCAATACCGCCTACAGTTGTACAAGCAGCTTTGTTTATTTCTCCATAATCAGCTAGTGTCTTTCAAGCCTCTGGTTTTTTCACTTGTCATTTTTTTTTTTTTTCAAAGGGGGTTTGCTGTTTCTTGGACTACCCCTTTGAGTGCAACAGTCTAAGTCAGTTTCTTTTGTTGCTTCAACAAATCATTCATTCTTGCACTAAGCCGCGAGGCTTCTGGATCATGGCTAATGTGCAGTGTTCATGTTGTACTTCAAAGCCCCGCTCTGCATGTTGTCTTTTGCAAAACGGCTAAGCACTTTTGTCAGTTCTGCTTCCATCTGGAATGCCATAATGTCTTTGTCAGTTACTCCATCCCTGGCAATGTAGCTTGCAGTTTGCCAGATGTGTATTTTCTCTTCTCAAAGCGCCTAGAGGTTTCTTCTCCAGTGCACAGCGCTTTACTTCAGTTCACATCACATGGAGCATTGGAATGCAGCTTGCACAGCAATAGCGTTTCACTTCACATCACATCACATGGGAATGCGGTTTGCACAGTAATGTCTGTTGGAATGGGCAGCTGTCTTTTCTTGGCCCATTCACAGATGCATAGGTAAATGTTCAGATGTGATGTGCCCGTCTGCCATCCTGCATGCCTTTGTATCCCTACCACAGTGTTACTGGGCAAATTCTTTACTTCTGAACAGCTCTCTGTCTTTGCACCCCCTTCCTCAGGAATGCAGGAATGTCATTGTTTATCTTTCGTGTGCACCTGGCAGCGCCATGAGCACGCAGCAAGCTTATCTCTTTGCCTATAACTCTTACACTGTGGCGGCTTCAATGGAAAGGCACTCGTTTCAGACAGTTCATCCAGATTAACTCTCTTGCACTGTTTTTGTCCAGCAACTCAGAAAAGCCCTCATATCTGAAGCACCATTTCACAGGAGTGCAGTATTCTGCTTTTGTTTGCCTTCCTTTCGCGCACCTCGCCCAAAACAGCTTCAAGGCACAAGCTCTGCACACACAGCAAGACTCTTATTTTCAAAAGAGGCACTTTCTCTTGTCATCAGATTCTACTCCATGTAATTTTGCAAAATGTCAAAGCGTCTTTTTGCCTGTTTTAAACTGATTAATGTCTCATTTAAAAGCATACGTTTTTTTTTTCTTTTTCTTCCTCGTAACCTTGTAGTTTAGCTTCACAAATTCAATCCAATGCAATGTGCACCTTTCAAGAGAACTCGCAACCCATTAAATCTTTGTGCTATCTTATCACACACAGATTTTTCATTCTGTTGTACCATTGCCAAAATATAACCACTTATTTCAGTGCATTTAAAAAATAAAAATGCCATCTTTAGTGCAGCTCTCTGCACTGTTTTCCTGCATAAGCAACCCACACTCTATATTGCTTGTGGGCTGTTAAATGTGTCAACAACATTTTTTCATCATGTATCACAGTCAACAGGTCACTATTTCTAAATCATACATCACTTATAAGGCAACAGCACAAATCCATGGCATAGCGTGGGAACAGTTAAAAATACTCCAGGGGCAATTTAGAAAAATATAAATTGTTTTTCCCCTCAAACCATTGCAAACTGATTCTGCAAATTCAAATCAATACACAAAAATCGAAAATCCAAATAACATTCACTCACTTTCTTTTTTAAGTGAGTCTCCCACCCATTATAAGCATGGCACAGCTTAAAATGCAATATAACCATTTTAGTGTGTTTCCTTTAAACAGAATTCGCCACCATTAGCACGTGGAATTTACAGTTGCCAAAAGAAAAACAAACCCTTTAGGCTCTCAGCACAGATGTTACTCATTCTTCTAAGCATGGCATTATTCCCCTCATTATTTTTCAGGAATGCCAACACTTCAAAAGCATACATCAAAAAAGCGAACCTTCGCCTCCGAACATTACAGCCCCCACTCGCTAGCACACTGGGGCTGAGTCAATGGTTAAATCACTATTCACAATTTGCATGTCAAATCCTTGCAATTATTTTTCCCTGCCCTCATGACAGAATAGAGATGAGAACTCCGTCTCACTATGCATTTCAAATTACAACTTTAAACTGGGGAAACCGCATGATAAAATTCTTTTCTAATTGAGCAGACATCTTTCTTGACCATTCATCGGAGTGCTTTAAACAAAGCCATTTCCCGCTTGTTTATCGCCTTGTACTCCCTGGCATCAATCCCAAGCAATAAGTCAGTCACGACTGATTTACTGAAGGGAGTCTTAACCACACAAGCTATCGGCCACGGCAAGCCGACACAACATTGCTGCCTTTTGAAGTCTCAGAGCTGCAGTGAGACCACCAAGGAAATGCGACAGCCTGCTCCCCACTCTACACTGTGTTCTCTCACACAATTTGTCATGTCACAGCACGGCACTGCTCTTCACTAATCCCACCGCTGCCACCAAATGTCTTGATATGGGCAAAATCTTCCTCGGGGCCAGCCCTTTGAGAGCAAAAATACCCAATTCAGCCCAAAATACAGGTTCTATTGTGCTGAGCAGTGATCTCATGCTAGTGACAAATGACACTTTCAAAGTTTTAGCATATTTATTCTAAGCAGTGAATTTCATATACATTTGGGATTCAAGTTAGAGAATATTACAAAGCATAAACCTTAGAGCAATGCAAAATATAGTGAAGCATGGAACTTAGATAAACATAGAGAAACATAGAGAAATATAGAGAAATATAGAGAAACACAGTCTTACGTCCCTTTAATCAGCACTAGGAGACCTTGACTTTTTCATAAGCTAGCTCTAAACAAGCCCCGCTCAGAGAAAAACAATGCTGAAGGACACCGTCAGAGCCAATTCCGGGCACTTGTTTCTGCACGAATCAAGTCCACAGGACGATCTCCCACCGAGTCATGTGTGCATGGATATTTTATAATCTCGTGCTGTCAGTCACCATGACGCATAGTTCCAGAACTTTCCCTGTGCAAAATATGGGCCTGCTCATGGAAAAAAAACCCAACTCTCTCTGAGATGCTCCCTGCTCGCTCCTACCCCTCCCTTGGAGCCCTCTCCGCGAAAACTGGAATGTCCTTATCAGCGTGTGGGCAAGGCCGTACCAGGCCTTCTCAGGGGAACAGGATTTGTTTACGAAGCCAAGCAGGGCTACAGTTAGAAAGGCAGAATATTCAGATGGAAGCAGGGATGTATTAACCCCATCTGCAAGCTCTAAAAGGCATGCACTCATAGCTTAGTGTTTATAGCGCTTAAGACTGGCTATCTAAGCGCTATATGGGTGCCATGATGTTCCAAACACTCCAAAAATACCTATTAGCTACAGAGCTAGGGGCCCTCTCCCTGCCTGTCTATCAACAATGCATAATGTGACCTATTTCATACTAGGCCTGCATATTCCTTGTAGCTCACTACTGCATAATGGAAGTGCTACAACAGACTACTGTCAGCATTTTTAGCACATACTTTGAATACACTATTGGCTTTCAGCGGCTAATGCTGTCATCTAAAGCCCTGATTGGCAAGGTTGCAATTTCGTGTATCACTACAGTGGCAGGCAGGGGGTAGGGGCAGGAGACGGGCACGGATGGCCTGGATGCGCACCTTGCACATAGTTAGCTATATTTGTTCATGTCCGTTTGGCACAGGATTAGGGTGACAGATGCTTCTGGTTAGGGTGAAGTACGGGGAGGGAAGAGTTGGGTTGTTAGGGGACATGTTTGGGGAGGTACACAGGGCGTGAGGTAATCTTACGGAGAAATGTGGAATCACAAGGTGGGTTAGCGTGGGTTGTGGGTGGAACGGAGTGCAGCATAAGGCCTGTGGTATGACAAAGTTTTGATGGGATGATGGCTCATAATGGGAAGGTGTTGCTGATGATCTGGAACGTCAATGGGATGTGTTTGAGTATCAGGCACGGGCTGGAGTAGCAATATCTCAATAGGAAGAACCCCAACATTGTATTTCTCATGGAGACACACCTAGCGGGGACAGAATGCAAGTTTTTGTTAAGTCCTATTACAGGGAGGCATTCCATGCTGGCTTCTCAAACGGGTTTCCGGGGGACTCTCATTCCCCTGCATAAGAGGCTCCATTTTCAGTCAGTGGGGGTGAAGTTGGATCCCAGGGGGCATTTTGTGTTGGTCAGGGGCGAAGGTGGGGGGCCACCTGGGGTATGGTGACTGTGTATGCGCCCCCACCATTGGTGCCTGACCTTCTGTCAGAGCTGCAGGGGTCACCCTTCAGGGCCATGCCGATATTTGGGTGATGAGGGGGACTTCAATGAGGTGATGGACTGAGGATTAGACAGAACGCAGGTGGGTACTAGGAACCCAGCGCTTTGCACCAAACTGTGCTCCTTCGCCACCACCCTGGGATAAGTAGACACATGGAGAAGGTTGCATGCAACGGAAAGGGGTTTTTCTTTTTCTCTGAGGTTCACGGCTCCATGTCCAGGATTCATTCTTTTTTTATCCCATCCAACACATCTCGTAGGCTGTTGTCCACTAGGTTTCTGGCCCGGGGAATATCAGATCACTCCCCGTTGGTCATCGAGCTGAAAAGCAGACAGTCCAGGTTCACTGGGTGCTGGCGCTTGAACACCTACTATCTGGGGGAGACGGAATTTGTGGAAGATCTGTCCACCAGCACTGAGGAATACTTTACAATCAATATGGGGATGGTTGACAGCAACATTGCAGCGAGGGTGCTCTCGCTGGTCCCAGCTCGATGCAGGAAGAATGCAATGGTATTGGAAGAGGCAATGAGGGCAGTGGAACAGGCAGAGGAGATGCTCTTCTCCACCACGACGCTGGAGGCAAGGTCGACCCTGACCACAGGGCAGGAGTCTCTGCGCAATGTGGCACTGGACAATGCAAGGAAGGCACACTGGGCTAGAGAAGGACAGATATATGAAACTGGGGAAAAGGCGGGGAAGATGCTGGCTTGGTTGGAAAGGAGGGATAAGGGGAGCGTGTAGGTGCAGGCTATACAGACGCACAGAGGAGGGACTTGACAGAAGACACAGATATAGCGGAAGCCTTTGCTTAGTAGTCCCTTGATGGGGAGCTGGGGGTCGGGGGGTGGTTGTGCTGAACTAGGTGCCTCTTTCAAAAGTCACTGCACAGCAGGCATTGGGTTTGGAGACAGATATCTCAGAGGAGGCGATTTCCGTAGCAAAATCGTAGCTTCAGACTTGTAAGGCACCGGGACCCAACGGTTACCCGGTGGAAGTATGGAAATGAATGAGGGAGTGGGCAGTCGTACCACTGCATCACCTTTTTGTGTAAAGCAGACAGGACATATGCTTGCTGCCGGATCTTAGTATTGCGAGCATTGCGGTTCTCCCGAAGCCTGGGAAGTCACAGGAGAAGTGGACTTCCTACAGATCGATCTCTCTAATAAATGGAGAGGCCAAGATCATCGCCTGGGTTCTAGCCAATCACTTACTGGGGTTATTGGTGCCTTGATTCACACAGACCAGTGGGGGTTCATGCCGTCCAGGTCCACATGGATGAACCTGCCTTGAGTGAAACTGCCATAGGCTTGGCTGCTCAAATACTGCACCCCTTGGCCCTCCATTGACTCTGTGAGATGGGATTCGCTGTGGGAAATTATGGGTTGCATGGGGTTTGGGGGAATTTCCTGTCCTGGGTTAGAGTACGCTACACTGCTCTAGTGGCAGCAATTAGAGTGAATGGAGTCTTGTCTTTGACCTTCCCCCTGGGACAGGGAACGAGGCAGGGATGCCCCTTATCCCTGTTACTGTTTACACTTGCAGTTGAGTTGCTCATGATACAATTCATTGAGAGCCTATTCTGGGTGTGATTTAGATGGCCCTGGGGGCGGGGGGGTCTCATTACATGTGGACAATCTCTTAATTTATGTGGACAACCCAGGGGTTCTGTGCCCGGTAGTGATCAGCATATTGACGGTATACCAGGAGTTGAGCTCAATGTTAACTGGCAAAAGTCGGTTCTTTTCCCGGTACAAGGGGGGGTAGGCGTTGTTCCGAGATACTGCCCTTACGCAGTTGCCACTTTGGGTTTCAAATACCTGGGTATCCTTCTGAGCCTGAATTTATCAGATTACTCCTGGCTTAATCTTTCCCCCGTAGTACATAGGAGCTTGGGTGAATGAAGGCACGGACTCCCAGCCAGGTGTTGCACGGGGGGGGCTAACTATAGGGGGACGCTCCCCGGGTCATCGTGGCACATTTGTCAAATATGGGCCGAGTTGCACCAGGACATTGGGTGTGGGGGTGATGACCCTCGACCAGCCCATTTGGCATAGTGCACAACTGGCAGAGCTGCTAAAGGTGGGACAGTTTAGGTATAGCATAAGTATAGCTGAGTAGAATAAATATGTCTCTGCCTTCAAGTGTAATTCACATTCCAGAGAGCGTTTGACATCTAACATAGTGGGCATATTATTCGCAGTTGGAGAATCATTGTAAGGCTCTGTTGCTAATTTGTACTCATTCTCTAAACTAAGCAGATCTTTCTCCATTTGCCACCTCTTATACGATGCAAAGCACTCTACCATGTGTCGTGGCCTTCAAAGCAAATTCTGGAAGAGTGACACAACCCCCTGTGCGGATGATTGGATGATGAGTGTGTTGCTCCTTTCTAGGAGAGAGTGTTATTTCATGCAAATGAACAGCATTACAGATACAATGAAGTCTGGAGTCTATTTGTTGATCTGTATGTTTAACTGCACTATTTTGTTTGTTTTTCTCTGTCTCTATCTTCTTGTTTTTGTTGTTTTTTTCTTTCTAGTCCGTTCTCCTTCTTATAAATATGATTGCTTTGATGAACTTATGGATATGTTGTACTTATTTGTTTATGATGTTGCAATTCATGTAATTGCTTCCTTTGTGTTATTGTATTTTAAAATAATAGACATTATTGAAATTATAGCAGATATAAAAAGAGGGGAAACAAGGGGTATAATCCATAGCCCATGAACCACTTGGAATTGGCTATTTGGTGATAGTCTTTTGAACCTGAACAGAGGTGGGATCTGGGCTACTCGGCAGGGAATATGGGTTGTTTGTAATAACTGGTGCCACATGTACACTGGACATGGGATATGGTCATTACGACTGGACAATAAGGCGTTAGCGAAGTCCCTCTGTATTTCTTTTTTATATTTGGGGCAACAGGCTCAGTGAGCACAGTGGCCACTGGCAAAAGCTGGTGCTTCTGGCCCTGGACTTAGGTTATGGCTAGTGGAAACTGGTTTGGAAACTAGGGAGAGGGTATGGGCCTTGCCAGGTAGGCCTGGGCTACGGCTAGTAGCCTTCCCTCTTTTAAAATCATTGATGCAACATGTACAGAGGTAACAGACGAAGGCCCTGGCACATGGGCCAGAAGAAACTATAGTTAACAAAACTCTATATATTCAGTGTGAAACATTATTTAAGACAGGATTAACATGATCTGATTTCATACAGCAAAACCCTTGAAATTCAGTCAGTGTGGGGGGAGATGAGCATCTTAACTCAGAATGTTGGTGTTCCAGAAGCTTGACTCTGCTGTCTATTTGGGGACTGACATATCTAGCCCCCCTCTGCTTATTGTAATGACATGCAGCATCACTTGTCACAAACCCATTCTACAATCCTTGTGCACCTTGAGGACAACTCCATGCTCTACCTTTTCCTATCCTTCATTCAGATCCTCGGATGTTTGCTGGACCCCACCTCCCACATTTGCATTCACATGTACAAGCATGTGCACCTGCCCTGCCCGTGTAGATTCTGGAATTAAAGAACCATTAGTTTACAATCAGTCATTTATTTATTTTCCTCTTAACATGAAGCTGAGTGATTCCATATCACCACAAGCTTGGTGAAGGGTTTGGTGTGTCACTCAATGCACATTGTCTTCAGCTGTTGCTGAAGTTTGTGGCATTAACCATTGTTCAAAAGCCTCTGCTACAGATGCTTGAGCCATATTGGCTGGTTTGTTTGTCTCTGAATGTTGATTACACACTACCTTCACAAGCACCATATAATCTGCAGGCGAGTAATCCTTCTTTTAATTGCAATTACTTATCTTGGCTCAATCAGTATTTCTAGGGCACATCAATGCAATTTTCTGCACCAAATTATTTCTCACTTGTACTTATCTGCACCCATTACCAGGTCTACATTTGGACATTACCCCCATGAGCCGATGCCTACTAGCCTAGGAGGCGCTGTAACATTGAATAATAGTCCTGGGACAGAGAAGCCAGTGCATTTCGGTAGGTCCTCCGTCGAGAGGGCGTGGAGAATGAAGATGGGAAGTGGTTCAGGAGCTGGCAGAGAGCCGACTCGCGTGTGTGGCAAGCATTGCCAGGTGGTGGTGTGACCGTGAGGAGGTGGACCATGCATTCCGATAATGATGTTGAGACCATCCAGCAAGGTACTCTGCAGAGCCATGAGGAGCGAAGCAGCGAAGGACTGGAAGACACCGGAAGCGTTTATCGACATGGCATGATCCTGACCTCAAAGGAAGAACCTGTGACACCAACCTGACAAGCTTGAGGTAACAGGAATGGCGGCATACCCGGGAAAGCCAATGGGCATGCGCAAAACAGCAGAGAGTATCACGAATACCGAGAGGTTCATCATTCTCATCCCAGAAACTGTAACAGTAGCACAGAATATAACTAATACAGAGAGATTCATCCTACTTGGAGGAAGAGAATTTTATGCCCTTGTCGCAGCCCCTGAAAAAGCACAGCCTCCAACCTGAGAAAGTGTAATCCTTGGAGGCTAAATAATTTTGGAAGATTGAGAGCGAAGTGACCTATAAGGCTTATAAGGGCAGAACCTTGCTTGAAGGTATTCTTCCCCTGTTTTATAGAAGGTTCTGTGAATCGAACACAGAGACTTGAACCTAACGTGCTGTTCAACTGGAAGCCAGTGGAGCTGGTGAAGAAGCAGCCTCATATGGGCAACATGCTGGGGGTGGAGTACCGCTCTTACTGCCATGTTCTGCAACAACTACAGAGGATGGAGAAAGTGTTGTGGAACAGCCAGATGCAGCATGTTGCAGTAATCAATACCATTAATTACCAAAGATGATACCACCGGAGCATGAAATTTAGATGGAATATAAGGAAGGACTTTCCGTAGGGTCCTCAGTTTAAAATGTCCCTTCTGACAGGTAGATGACACCTGTTCGGCCATAGACAGCGATGCTGTGATTTTGACGACTAAATCTTTCACTGATAAAACTGGTAGAGGAAAAGGACCAATGCTCTCAGGCCAGAACTCTGGGGTCCAGAACAGAGAAGGGGTAACTGTGCCCAGCACCAACACCTCAGTGTTCTCACTGTTCAGTTTAAGCAAGTTCATGGCCATCCAATCGCCCACTGCCTTCAGGAAACTCCTCAGTCGACCATCCGTCTCTGGCTGAGTTAAATCAAGTTGCACAGTAATTTGCATATCATCGGCGTAGGAGTAGCACAAGAAGCCGTGTGCATGGATTATGCCAAGAAGTGGTTGAATATAAATGTTGAACAGGGTGGGAGACAGTGAGGAGACCTGGGGCACTCCAGACAGCAGTGGTACAGGGAGGGAATGAAAGGGTGGCAGAGACATGGATTGTGAACGTCCCACCAAAAAGGAAGAATACCAGGCCAGGACTTGAGCGGAATGGCCAGCGGAGGAGAGACGGGCGATCAGGGTAGGGTGGTCTATGGTGTCAAATGCCGCTGACAGAGCCAACAGGATCAGGGCACCCAACCCACCCTGATCAACCAGCCACGCCAGATAGTTGACAGATTAAGTGACTCGGCCAGGGCGAAAGCCGATTGAAAAGGATCAAAGAAATCAGAAGATTCCCAAAAAGTGCAAAGAAGTGGGGAAACAAAAGACTCAAGTAATTTCATTAATAAAGGAAGCGCAGAGAGAGAGGACGAAAATTAGAAAGGACCAACGGGTCCAAACGTGGCTTTTTAAGCAAGGAAATTATGAGAGCATGCTTGAGATTGTCAGCAATCAGCCCGGAAGAAAAGAAATCATTAACAGCCCTAGCTAGCCACGAGGCAATTGCATTGGAGACATTTTTCAAGGTTAAAAGTATAATGTGGTCGCTGGGCAATGCCAATTTTAGCCTTTTTAAAGCAGCCAGGACGGCCTGGTCTGAAAAGACCAGAAACGAGGACCAATGAGCAGTAGCTGTATTCTGATTGAGGGGAGAACCGAGTGATGACCGAGGTGGGCCAGCCAGAGGGCAAGTCATGGAAATGGCATTGCGAATTGTAGCTATTTTATAATCAAAAAATGATGAGAGGGAGTCGCAGAGTTCCTGTGAAGAAGTAGTAGTGGACTGGGAATTAGATTGCACAGTTAGAGATTGAACTGTCTCAGGAAGGGGTTTGGGTTGATTGATAGCCCGATCAATCTTGGTGCTAAACAATAGTTGTTTAGCCGCCAAGATTGCTTTTTGATATTTAACAGTGTGGAGACAGTAGAGGACTGATGGCAAATAAGCCATTTTCCATTTTCTTTCAGCCTGTCTGCAATGAAGTTTAAGAACTTTAAGTTCAGCCGTGAACCAAGGCTCAGAGCGATGAGGCATCACAAGACAACATTTAGGGGGTGCAAGAGTATTAGCTGCTGATTTGAACGTCTGAGAGATTGTCGTCAGTGTACAATTGGCAGTATTGGTGCAACCATTCTGAATCAGATGACTAAGATTCTGAAAAAAGACAGAATGCCAACAGCGCTTCATAAAGAACTGCCTTGTACGAGGAGGGAGGGCGGTCTCAACTTTCGTAGAGAAGGGAACAACCATGTGATCCGACCAAGTAATAGGAAATGCATGAAAAATAGACAAAGATGCTAGAGGGGAAAAAATAAAATCACGTGTGTTGCCCAACTGGTGCGTGGGATAAGTAATCAACTGGGAAAGAAACAGGTACAAAATTGTAGCCAAGAATTTACTGACCCATCATACTCGTCTCTGTAACAGCAAAAGCAGAGTATATAACAAATACAGAGGGACTCCTCACACTAGTCCCAGTGAATACAAAAGTAGTAAAGAGAGCGAAGAAAATCAAAAGATTGGTAATACCTGGTAATATCTGTCTCAGTGGTTCGAAAGACACAAGTAAAGAGGAGCAAAAGAACGTACATATTGGTTCACATAAGTGGAAGTGCTTACAAGATAACAAGGTGGTAAAAGGAACCAGGGACACTGGCCTCCATGGTATGAGAGACTGTGAAATAAGTGCAAGTGAGAGAGATATTGGTGCAAAAGAAATCCAGAAAAATAGAGGCCAAGACCCGGATGTGGGGAAACAAGGAACTGCACATAATTTAAGACACAGGATACCTGAAAGAAGGTGGAAGACTCCTCTAGAAGAATTAAAATAACTGCACTATGTCACAAATAACTATCTCAACATAGACTATTAAGGCCAAGAAGGCCTACCAAGAAGAAGGGAGTCATTCTCCTGGAATCCCTTTTTGTCTTGTTGGTTGATGCAACTGTTAGTGGTATGGTCAGTGTAGGGTAGTTTATGGACAGAGGACAGACTATTTTGGTTTGGACAACCTCACTGACCACATGCACCCTTGTTAGATTTATTTTAGGTAGGGAAAGCGCCTCTTTGTTAGGGACAGTAGGTCTTTTATTTATTATTTGAAGACAATCACAGGTAGAAATGCCACCTCTTTGTCCGCCTCCCAAAGCATACAGTGAATTAATGGAGGACAAGCTTGGCCCTTCTCCCGTTCTTTGTTCTAATCTCGTCACCTCTCCAGTCTATTTTTCCTGTCTAGCTTATTCCCTCAATTTATCATTCATATTTTTTAAAACCCTCATTCCTGAATCCCTAACCCATTGGTATAGCTTCCCCAAACCAATCTTAACATATTTAAAAAATGTCTGGAACTACCTGTTTCTCCTTTTGTTTCATTGATCTCTGTAGATTTAGAGTAAAAGTCACATCATAGGTACATGACCACAGTGAATTTCTTGTGCTTTCCTTCTTGTGTTGTCGGGCTCCATTTTTCAAGATATTTTCAGGCACCGCGCTGATAGTAAGTGTACATATAATGCAATGGAGGGTCCATTTATATAAACCTACATTCTTTTAACTTTTTAAAAAATGTTCATACACACATGGGGCCTCATTACGAGTCAGGCGTTAAGGGTTTTACGGCGCCGTAAATGGCGCCGACCCTTAACGCCTGATTACAAGGTCCCTTTGCGGGATGGTGATTTTAACGCCTGCTTTTTGCAGGCGTTAAAAATCGTGCAGCAAAGGGACCTTGGTGCTAAGTACGGTGCCGCAATTTGCGGCACCGTACTTAGGGCCTTCCCCATTCCCATTATGCCCTATCGGGCAAAAATGGGAATGGGGAAGGGCCATGGCGGCATGGGGAATTACCACTCCGCCAACCTCAGAATGGGGTGGTAATTCCCCATTCCGCCATGGCAGAGTCGGAAAGTTACCGGCATGGACCATGGTGCTCTTAGCACCATGGTCCATCCGCCAGGGTCGAATTGAGGCCCATGGTATAGAGTATTTTCACTCTAAAGCAATTCAGCTAACACAAAGAAACACCTCTAACAGTTAAAAGGTAATGTGTCCCTGCTGCTTGCTTTTTTCACTTAGGTTTTCTAACTTCTGAGAGTTTCCAAGCAGTCCTGATGTTTCCTTTTGTCATCCGCCCTTTGCCCCGTCTTACCTTTGAGTCTGCACTCGGTTCCCTTTAGCCTCTTCCCTCCCTTATTATTATTATTATTATTATTATTATTATGTCTTCCTCGTATATATCTTCTATTGCTTTGTGTAACTTTATTACCATCCAAATCAAATGTTTCTGAACTTCCCCCATGTACTTTGCCCTACTAGCATTTAGATTAAATACACAAAATACTTTTGTGCAGCCCATAAAGAGATACTAGCATTCAAAGGTCCCCCCGCCAATCCCTCATGTAGGTCTCTTACCTAGCCTTTGGTGCAACCAAAGATTTGAGTGGAAGCAGTTTGCTTTTCTGATCCCACCTCAGCTGGGCATGATGTCAACAATTGTAGAAAGCAACACATGCACCCGATAAGGGGAACCAAGCTGCAGCAGTAGATCAAGGTTTCTTTCCATACAGCTGTGCAGAAATGTACAGGGAAATTACCAGAGTGTTCCTGCCCCAAAAAGAAAGCCCCAAACACAGAATTCCTGGGGTTTACAGGGGTTAAATAATTTTTGCACAATGAGGTTCATACAGAAAACCAGTAGGATAGATTTAGGAGGTTACATTAACTGTGGACTTCCTAACACAGCATTCATTGGCATTGAGGTGCATGGCTTAACAGCACTATTTTGTGTCGGTACTAGTCTACTTAGCCTACCAACATCACACAATCTCTGCCTGTGTTGACTTTCTCCATCATACACAACAAGCCTCAGTTGGCTGACTAGCACCTCACATGCCTGGGGGTTGTGGCAGAGTTCAGGGATGTTGGGCAGTGGGGTGTACTGGCAGGGGTCTGACTGGGGGTTGTGGGCTGAGGTCAGGGGTGTGGGGAGGGGGGTGTTCTGGCAGGGGGCTGCTGGGTAGTGGGTGGAGGTGAGAGGGGTGGTGTGTGCATTAGATGGGGCAGCCTGGGGTAATGGGAAGAGGGGAGTGGGGGTGGTGGGGGTAAACTAGTATGGCCTCCCTGGAGTTGTGGCCAGAGGTGAGTGGGGGTGGTGGGTGGTGTGTGTGCACTTGAGGGGGAAGTCTGGGGTTGTGGGCATAGGTCCATGGGCATGGTGGGAGGAGGTAGACTAACAAGGCCTGCCTAGGGTAGTGGTCAGTGGTCAGTGGGGGTGTTGGGATCCGGGTAGACTAGCAGGGCCTGTCCAGACTAGTGGTCAGAGGTCAGTGGGGGTGGTGGGTGGTGTGTGCACTTGAGGGGACAGCCTGGAGCAGTGGACAAAGGTCAGTGGGGGTGGTGGGAGGAGGGTAGACTAGCAAGGCCTGCCCCAGGTAGTGGACAGAGGTCAGTGGGGGGGGTGTTGAGCGCACATGAGGGGATAGCCTGGGGTAGTGGGTGGAGGTCAGGGGTGGTGGGTTGAGGGAAGACTAGCAGGGCCTGCCTGGGGTAGTGGGTGGATGTCAGTGGGCCTGCCTGGGGATTGTGTTGGAGGTCAGGAATGGGGAGTGGAGTATACTGGCAGGGGGCTGCCTGGGGGTTGTGGTGGAGGTCAGGGAGGTTTATGGACAGGGGTGTACTGCATGAGTCTGCCTTGGGATTGTGGTGGAGGTCAGGGTAGTGTGGGGAGGGGATTGTACTGGCAGGGGGGGTTGACTGGGGTATTTAGGGGGAAGTCATGGGGTGTGGAGAAGGTGGGTTATTGGTGGCAGGGGGCTGCCTGGGGGTTGTGACAGATGAAAGGGGGTATGTGGAGGAGGTTGTACTGACAGGCAGCTGCCTGGGGGATGTGGCAGAGTTCAGGGGTGTGTGGAGGTGAGTGGTGGGTCTACTGGCAGGGGGCTGCCTGGAGGTTGTGGGGGAGGAAAGGGTTGTGTGGGGAGGGGTCTACTGGCAGGGTGATACCTGGGGGTTGTGGCAGAGGCCAGGGGTGTGTGGAGGGTGTGGGTGCACTGGCAAGGGGCTGCCTGGGTGTTGTGGTGGAGGTCAGGGGAGGTGGTGTATGGTGTCAGGACTTGAAGGTGCTGCTATGACTGTGCGATAAAAAGACAGTCACAGAGTGACAGAGATGGAGAGGCCATGCTAGGCTGTATTGTGAAAGTGAAGCTGGCTAATGTGGAGCTCCATTGAAATGTAAACACCAGTGCAAAACATTGTTTTTCAACATAAGGCCTAGTAAATGAACTAAAATAGGCCCATTGAGACATCAATAAAATACCAACACAACGAGTTGAAGGAGAGCATGCATGAGAACTGGAATACTGTTCATTGTGTCCAATGCATTCCAAAAAGACATGTGTGCAGCAGATGCTGACTTTCTGTAAACTAGGAAAAGGTACATGTGACAGATTTAAGGCTGCAGAAGTGCACATGGAAGGATATAAACACATTTGAAATAGCATTTGAAAGATAAAAAGGAGGAATGATGCCTGACATTTTAGAAATAAAGTCAAGTGACAGATTGCGTTAATCAGGAATATTTTCATCATATAAAGCCTGTAAAGAAAAAGGCATATTTCATTTTTCTAAAAGTGAACGCTGATTCCTTATGAAACTGTGCACTATCTGTGTTAATTAGATTAATTGTGAATATACCGCTGTTCTAATAAAGTAGAAAAGAAAGATTGTATTTATGAACAGCAGGCCTAGATATAATGCTAAAATGTTACATGTGAGCACATCTTGTCAATTTCAAGCTGTATTTTCTGGAAGCATGGGTGCAGCTGGTGTTATCCCCACTGAACTGAAAGGGTTGTGCCTTTGAAAATTTGATGTCACAATCTTTGGCTGAGCACCTATTGGAGGAGAAGGCCTGGTTCACTTAAAAATACAAAGAATGATAAGAGAGAGATCTGAACTGCAGTGACACAGATAACATGACCAACAAAATTGACCTTAGGATCAAACCTCCCCATAAATTGGGCCTTTGCTACAAGCAAAGTCCTTTGAAGCTCTGGAGGAGAGGAGGAGAGGGTAGAATAAACATTGGTCCGAGCAGATGACCTTGTCACATGCTCCAAAGAGAAATGGAAAATTAGAGGGGAACAGGTGGGGGCAGATATGAAACTACCTTCCATATAATGCATTGAACACATTTACCTAAATAAAAAGAACATTGTGTGTTTCGCTGAGCTCATCCAGGACTCATTTTAAAGGGGATAAAAAACCAGATGAGATCATGTAAAAACGGCATTTGTGTGATGTACGTATCGTAACGTAAATTATGATCCAAATTATGATTCTGGCATTTTATAAGTCTGAGGAACTGGAAAATTAGTGAAGTGATAAAATTGTGAAATTAATGTTTGAATTTGGAAGTGTTACATTTTTAGCTATTTCGGCATCACAGCAGCAAACCACGAAAAATGATACCTCTGCCCTGGAAGCGCATGCCAAAATAAAATGTGTATTTTCTGACTCGTCATGAAATGTAGAATGCAAAAATATATAGGTTCATGCAGTTATCTGAAAAATCAGGGTAGCTGCCATGTTGTGAGATTTTTTAACACAAAAAGGTAAAACCCACCTGTCATTTTTTATGATGTATTTTTCCCCCCTCCCTCAGCTTCCATAACCCATACCCACCAACTTCTGGTCCTATCATCAGCCAGTGGGTGACCTGGTTGGAGGTGAATGGAGAAAACTATCCAATCCTTATTGTGTGAATTATGATAATGCAGGATTATCATCATTACTATAAGAGGTCAATTTTGCATCAGAACACTGCTTTTTCCACTTTATTCCTGGAAGTAGTCTACTGCTGGACTCCTACAAGGAACAACTAGCAGAGAGGCCTCAATCCTTGAAATGGAGACAGTGACAGGGAAATCTAGAAGCTAGCAGGGATCCCATCAGAGGAGCCAGAGGAAGTCTGGGTGCCTCAGAAAATCCTTGACTGAAGCCCTTGACCAGATCTGTGCTGATGTCAGAGGAGCCCTGCTGTTGTTCCCTGGATGCCCCATAAACAAGGCCTTCTGTGTAAGTAGACTAATCCAAAAGCCATCATGGTGTGGGGAGCTACCTACCTTTATCCCTTTCCATTAGTGGGTACTAGGGTGAAACTGGGTATGCCCATCACACATTTTATTAAATCTCACACAAATTAATTCCCCACAGAAAACCACCCTCTCTATGGAAAATGATTGTGTAGATCCTAAAAACCTTCAATTAAAATAAATCAATGAATTCCCATATAGATAAATCATGGGATGAGTGTTGTTAGAGTTTGAAACAAAGAAAATTCATGCCCAATGGGTTAGAACTGGTATAGACAATAAAGACTTGGGTGGGTGTCCTTCTGAAACCCCTCACTTCGGTCCAGAAGGTGGGGAGGGAGTGCCTGAATCCCAAAAGAAGTCATCCTAGAACGCTACCTTTCAAGTGAATGGGGAGCAGGTAAAATTAAATATCCCATGTATTCCCTTGCATTCCAAACCAGAATTACCAAGCATTACATCTCATTTGTATGTGTGTTGCAAAACAACATTTCCCATTTATTCCCATGCATCCCAAACCAGAATCCAAATGCACTGCATGTCCTTTGAATGTGTGTTGAAAAAACGATGTTCCCATTGAGTTTGTTTTTCCCAACCTTGCCTTTCAAATAAAAGCATAAACAACAATATACTCATTGTAATTCCTTTTCCAGACCTTGCTTTTCAAATAAAAGCCAGAACGGTTTTCCCATTGAGTTTCTTTCTCAAACTTTGCCTTTCTCAAAATAAAGCAAAAACGATTTTCCATTGTGTTCCCACTCCCTGGACATTGCCTTTAAATCAGAGGAGTCATATCCAATTGATGCCTCGAAGGTGGGGGTTGCTGGGAGTTAAATCTGTATTGGGACACACTAAGCCATCACTGTCAATTGTGAATGTTTTCTATTGGTTAAATTGCAATTAAATTTGACTTAAATTGTTACTGCATATTTCAAGATGCTACCTGTGTTGCTTTAATAACATAAAGTAATTGTTCCATGTCATTTCACTGCGGTAAATTTATTTTGGGGGGTCCCCCCTAAACCCCTATTCCCTTTCAGTTTTTATCCATTCCCAAACACCCACATCCCATATGTATAATTTGCTAACCCCCCAAAAAATTGGATGTTTTTTTCCCCAAAAGAATTAGCTGTAAAAAACATCAGGGAAAAAAGTCCCGCGATGAAAGGACGTTGTACCAAAGTAATGTGGAGTTGTGATAGATGTAGTGCCACCTCATTGGTGGTCAATGTTTGTGTAATTGTTCTATCATTCCTGGTAAACAACTTAAATAAATATATATTCTTCCTAGCCCATTCGTGGCAAAGAGGGTATTTGTTGGGGTGTTGCAAGATGGGTTTGAGGCCTCAATAAATTTGAACCTGTACAAGCTCTTTGGGTATGCGCCAACTTGCTTGGGGGGGAGGGGAACCCCTGAGTTGAGAGTGACCTCCTAATAAACCACAACATGACTTAGGGGTTTAGGTCATCTGTTTTGGTGCTTTAAAACTAGGGGTGACATGCCGCAGGTTTGCTGGGGTGCTGCCTTGAGTTGCGTGGGGTGGCAAGCAATTTCACAGGGTATTGCCCTGAGTGGAGGGGGAACGTTTGCAATTTTGTCAGGGTCATGCCTTGAGTTACAGATTGACGATCTGCAGCTTTGCTGGTGTGCTGCCTTGAGTTATCGGTGGACATCACGCAGTTTCATCACAGGGATACCTTGAGTTACTGGGGACGGCATGCAGTTTTCCCAGGGTGCTACCTTCAGTTGCGTGGGGACAGTCGCAGTTTCGCCGGGTTGCTGCTTTGAGTTATGGGGTGACCAACATGCAGTTTCGCTGGGGTGCAGACTTGGCTTGCATGAGGATGGCACACAGTTTTGCTGGGGTGCTGCCTTGGGTTATGGGCGGACGGCACGCAGTTCAGCCATGGCCTGGATGATGGGTCAAAGATATGTGCAAAAGTTGTTAGTTGGTGCTGGTTTTTGTTAGCTTGGGGGCATGTTGTGGGCATTCCGAGAGGAACCATATTTTCTTTGCACCTCGGGCTACTTTGAGCTTTTGAATCCCTGAATATGTGGAATGCACAAAAATGATTGTACGGGCATGTAGGTGCAAAAGTTGTTTTAGGCGCTAGGTACTGCATGGACTTCGCAATTTTTCTATGAATCCGGCCTATATTTGCTATAACAAAAGAATGCTTAGCTTAAGTGACCCATTTAAATATTTATGGATAGGGGAAAGTGATGAAAAATGGTATGAAAAAGTGATGAATATGTTTGATGAAAATTAATTAATATTTAATGTACACATTTCTCTCCAAACCAGTGGGACTGAGCATGTCCTAGAATGATTTCTGCAGCTTAGGTACGGGGGCACAGGTAATGTGATTAGAGTACAGTCACTTTATTTTCCTTGAAGTTAGGAATATTGAGCGTTGTTCTATCTCTTTGTGTAGCTCTCTGTGTGGTTCTCCCATAGTCAAATACATACAAAATTTCTAAAGAGGGAACATAACACATCAATAGACATATGTTCTGCCAAATATGAACACCGACTTGTTCAGAACTACTGAATGAAATGATAAATAAGCAATATTCAAGGTGACTTGAAATATTTTAGAGTGATTGTTTTTAACATAAATGTATAGAAAAATGAAAATATATTTCACACTAGCAGCTCCCGGTATAACATACGTCATTCTAGCATATCTTAAAGGTCAATATCAGTTGTTAATTACTATGTTCACTTCTGTCCGCCTTCTTAAATATCGGAATTACAACTGACTGGTTCCGGGAAGGGGGTGTAGGTCCATGTGACTTATTAATGGTATTTGTAAAAGGCTAAACATATCAGATGGAATGAGAGGTGTGCACGCTATAAGAACAGTATCTAAACTCCATCGATTGCACAAGCCTCTATGATGTGTCTTTGTAGACACGTAATTGTCAACCTTGTTCCATTGCAGAGTCCCTGTGATGTCATAAGATTGCGCCGTAGTATAATTACAGCACCTATTTTCAGTTTTAGGCAATGGTCCTACAGCATTTCGCTCTTTAGACTGAAACGTTGAGCTGATAATTAACTGTTCATTGATACTGGAACTGCTGTGCCCTGTGTGAAGAGAAGTAGGGGCAAAAAGATGTAACTTGAAATTATTCTGAATGTTTGCCATAGTGGAAGGTGAAGGTGATCGCATACAATCATGCTCATTCTGTTTGTTGAAATTATAGCTTTTGTTGAAGTGGGTGCATTTTGCCATTTGGACAGTAGATGGTAATTTAACACTGATAAATTGCATCTGTATGTTGAAATGATAGCTGAAGTGGGTGCACTGTATGGAAACATACCTAAGTGTTTTATATATTTAGATTTTCATTATAGATTTTATTTTTGACAAATAAACTGTTGAATTTCTGATGTAGTTGGTGTGACTTGTAAGGAAGTCATGGTATCAAGGCAAGACAGACACAAGTGACCACAGTTCAAGGGTGTTTATTGAACTATTACAAGGGAGTCATAAACGCCTATCTAAACCTAAATCGAAAGATAGGAGGAAACTACAGCCATCAAATGATAAAGAGAGCAGTCCTAGTGGAGTCTTGTCAGCATAAAAGGACCTATACTAAAAAAGAAATATTGCCAATCCGTACTGCTAATTACAAAGAGTGTGGGATAATGTACATGAAAAATAAAGAAGTGTTCACAAAATGATAGGTCAGGTTGTTCAGACTGTTGCCCTCCCTTCCCCATATTTACAGCACGGGGCAAGACAGTTCACTTGAGCATAGCACACTATCGGGCTTCTTCGGCACAAGGACACAGTTCCATTACCAACATCAGAGCCTTCTGTGCCCTAGTCTCTTATGTTATCAAAGTCTTGTGATTCAGAGGGGCTGATGTACCAAAAACAAACGGAAATTTATTTTACAAACACACAAGTCATGTGAGTCACTCTTCACCCTGGATCCTCCTCAGCCGGGCTCAGATCCGCCTCTCCGATTCTTACAGAATATCTTCTCTCGGGCGACTCATGGTTCACCCCGAATCCCCCTCTTCCGGGTTCAGATCCCTCTTATACAGCAAGTCTCCCTCAGCCAAGCTTGGACCAATTTTATTGCAATTCATTGGCATGCCTCAGTTGGGTTCACCTTTGCCACATCAATATCTTTTCTTGGTTGACTCACGCTTCAACCTGGATTCCCCTCAACTGGGCTCAGATACCTTCTCCACAATTTATCTCCCTCAGCCGGGCTTAGTTCAATTTCAGTTCGTATTAGCTATCAAAGACTTTCAAATGTGCACAGGTTTTGGCTTGACCCGCTGCAGGGCCACATCGATTTCATGGTTCAATACATTTTTACATGCTCATTTGGATACCAAACAGAGACCTTTAAATGAGCATCCATGTGGCACCGGACCACTCTGTATATGGTACCTATCTTGGTTTCAAAAGGTTCAATGACTCCTTGGACATTCAATTATGCTTGTGTCTCTCATCACATGCGCCTCATAATTTTCCTTTGGGATTTATTCATACAATGTTGCCGCTCGCAACCTTCTTTCTAGATACAGACCAGTCTGCTATTAGTTTCCCTGAGTCACTGGCTGTGCTGACTATATTGGTGCTGCTTTCTTGTGGGAGCCAAGGATGGTACCACAGCGGCAATCACTCCTCTCCGCCTTGGCCATCAATGCGGAAGGGCCATGTGTACCTTTGACACACACTGCACCGTTCTTCAGCTTTAATTCCTAGTCTTATGTTTCTTTTCCTCTAGGGCTGTTGAAAGTCACGATTCTTCTCCAAAAAGGTCAATCATAGTTTCCTCCTTGTGACCCTCCCTGGTCTTGCGATCTTTCTCCTCGTATTAAACTGCCATCTCGGAACTGCTGCTCCCTCTGGTGTTTTGCCTTGCTCAGAGTGTGCTTTCATGCGCCGCCTTTTATCCATGTGGTTAAGTATGATGGAAGTCAGGTGTGTGTGATTATCAGTAATTGTCTGACTCTGCCTGATTCTTGTGTTGGGACATGTCAGCAATACGGCTCGAGTGTTAGTCCCTTTTCCCTCACAGTGAGCTGTCCATGAGAAAGTGTTAGTGTCGGGAAAGGGCGCTGGGGGATTGAGTTGCTAAGTATCCTACCTTGTAGGATGGGGAGAAGGTGTTAGCGGACAGGGGATACCGCGTCTCACAGTCCAGTGTCCCACTCCCACACCCCAGAGACGCTATATCCAGGTAATCCCCCACACTAGTCCACCCGCAATAACTGGATCCAAAAGCGATGGCTTTGACCTAGCCACCTGAATGACAGATCCCTGGAGACAAGCGGGTAAGACACCTTCTGGTTTCTCACAGACTGTTACTTTTTTCGGGTGTTGTATAACATCAATTGTATTGACATTTTTCCAATTTATCACCAACAAATCATATGCTCAGGGCAATTGTGTTTGATGATATCTAGTGAGTGCACTTGCAACTGGGCAATTATGGTACTTGGGTCATAATAGGAAATACAAATGTATAATTCTGGAAAATACTTTGTATGTAGATGGGAGTGGAAATTATAAAATCCCATGGACAAACCCATGGACAATCCCATGGACAAAATAGCAAACGTTCCTCTCCCTCTGACATATAGTAGAACTATGCCACACATCATGACTGCTGCAGCCTGAAAGGAATGTAAATATACTCATAGAAAAAGACACATCATAAATGGTGAGACAAAACCCACCCTATATATTCTCACAGGTTTGATTTAAGATAATGCAAATTTTTAAGCTTGTAAGAGTGTTCAGCAATATAATGCTGCTTATCCAATCACTGCCCTTCTGTGCTTAGATCACAGACATAGGACGTTCTATGTCATTATAACAAATACAACTCCTTCTTGGTAATTTACTTTGTTGTAATTATTTTGTTTTTGGGGGTGTTTTCCCCATGCTCCCTGTTAAAATTGATTTCTAAATTCTGACCTGGTGGGCAGAAGTTTAGGAGGCCACCCTAGTTTTGTGGAACAGGAGAACCTACTGGACAAACTAGACCAATCTATTGTAGCTTGGCAGGCCGTCAAGACTAAGGGCCTCATTATATGTATGCCGGTCCGGAAACAGCGGTGCCAGTAAGCTTACCGGCACCATTGTTTCCGGAGCAGGACACTACAACTCTGCAGGCGGGTGCCGTCCCGCACGGCTGGTCAGACCTGCAGGGCGGAACGGCACCCGCCTGCAGAGTTAACGGTGCCGGTGCTTCCATGGTCCCCACTCCCATAGAGTCCTATAGGACTCTGTGGTAATGGGGACCTACAATTTACTGGTGCCTGACTTTCCGGGCCACTGGGGTTGTAATCCCCCGGTGTTACCATGAAATAAAGTGGCAGTAAATCATTACAGGTCTGAAGGTAACCCGCCGGTATCACCAGCACGGTTACCGCCGGACCCGTAATGATGCACAAAGTCTCAGGAGGGGTGAGAGTGATCGGAGGCCCACAATGAACACAGACAGTAAAACTCCACTGGTTACTCTTAGACAGATCTATATCAAAAATACATTTATTATAGGCCTTTATAACTTAACACGAATAAACCACAGTAATTATAAAAACAGTTATCACGCACACTTTTCACTATGTGACATATATACAAAATGTGTTTAGCCTAGTGCAGATAAAAGGGGAGAAAATCACCACAAACTGCAACAGAAGAGGTACGTTCAACACAGATATCGCATTAGGCAGTTCTTCAAAGTCAATCCCTATCTTATGCAGTCCAGCCCTAACAAGTGAGGACCCTTTTGCTCAAAAATACAGCAGTGCGTTAACCACGCAGTCGTGCGTAAAGCAAAAGGTGGGTTCTCTTCAGGGAGCTGTTGCTTTTCAGGAATGGGGTTGAGGCGATGAGGAATAAAGCCCTACTCCTTGAGGAGGGTCTACCCATGCATACAGAGTGACATTTGGAGTTAGGGAATAACTGGGAATTGCAGGCTAGCCCAGCTAAGGTGGATATCTTTTCAGTGATTCTTGTGCGTAAAACAGATGAATGTGCTAGGGGGCCACCGGTAAGTTATTCAAGTACTCACCGACCCTTAACACAGTTCAGGCTAGACTTTTAAAATCTAGTCCAGTTCGCTACTCATCTTCGCCCCTGCAGTTACAGCTGATTCTGGCTCTCACCGGCTGAGGGACCGGGCCATCGTCCGTCGCGGGACAGTAGCGTTTTCTAAGCCCTCGAAGAAGGGAGGAGGATAGTTCCAGTGCAGCACATCTCAGGACACAGGGGGGGGGCAGGTCTACAGGCACTTACAGTGACAGTCACCACAGCGGGGCGACACAGGGACTGCAAATGCTTGCGGCGTGGCACACTCTCATGAATCACAACCAAGAGGTGCAAGGACAACGTGTTTTGGCGGGAGTGGACCCAGTGCCACAAGTAAGCGATGCCCAATGTCCTGAGTCTCAACTAGAGACAGCAATGCTCCTGTATGATACCCCAGGTTTCAGCTGGTCAGTGAGCTGGATGGCCCAGGCACACTTCTGAAGAGGCTCTTTGCAATGGTAAGCAGGTGGCGCTGAGAGTAGTTGGTCCACTACTCCAAAGGGTTGACGCAACCTTGAAGGCCTCCTTGGTACGATACAAAAGCAGGGGTCCAGCGGGACAACAGCAGGGTCGGGGTGCCAAACCTTCAAGCACATCTCCGGCGGTTCCAAATGTCTGGTCTTTCATTCAGGATACTTGGCTCCTTCTGTAATTTGGTGTGAACTTCAGGTGATCGACCTGGAACGGGTGTAGAGCCCCCTTTCACGCTCAAATCTAGGATAGCCAATGGAAGATCTGCTCTCTTGCATGCACACCAGGCGTGGGAAAATCGTGGCCCATGGGGGTTCCAGTCATTCAGGCTTAACAGACATACAGGCACCAGTAGTGTGGATTGGGACCAGACATCCCAAACCCTCTTCCTGGTCACTTTCATGCGTGCCATGCAGGAGCCCATGGAAAAGATGGTTTTCGCAGGAGGCTGCATGCCCAAATAAGGAATACCTGGGTCTCTTGACCTGGGTGAAGGCAAAGGGACACAATGGCCAAAGAACAGAACAAAAGACTTTGTGGCACAGCCATTTTCGGTACTGGCCACAGTCTTGGACCAAACGTGGTATGGTCCATAAAATGAAGTAAAAATACTTTAAAAGTAAACTACTGCCACCAGTTCACCCTAGGCACATTTGTACAAACACCAAAAAATCCTTAGAGGGCGGCTATAACCACAAAACAAAACGACCCCTATGGCGGTACTGTCGGGTACTTGGCACATAAATAAAAAGTTATCAACAAATGGCAACATAGTCAAAGAGTAAGGAAAACATTGTTTTCCAGTACTGACAGCCTGAAGGATGTGTCAGTTCCCCCATAAAAATTAGCAAAAGCCCAGAGGAGCACAGCTGAAGGCTTTGCTCCAATGGTAAAAGTTAGGTTAGGTAAGTCAAACAAAAGCAAAAGTGTGGGGGGTCCATAAATGGAGGGAAAATTGCACATAGGGGAAATCTTTCCTAACACCCTGTTCTCTTCAAAGAGATTAGCCGAGGAAGAAGAGGCCATAGTGTGTGCGGTGTCATGTTCCTAAAAGGGCTACACCTTAGATGGGCATTGGCCTAGTAGGACCATGTTTGTATACTTTCTCTTCTTCTGCATTGTATTTACTCCCCTTGTTCCCTCCCCATTTGCCTTGTGGTGCTTGGAAACACAATTTTTGTTGCATATGTGCCTAACAAATGCTCAATAAATAAATAAACAAACAAACAAACAAATATATAAATATATGTATTGTGAGAGATATAGTACATTCCCAACCGGCAAAGGTACAAGAAAATCAAAAAGCCCAATTCGATAGAAAGGCAGTACCCTGATCATTTTCTGTTGGACAGAAGGTATTGGTATTTCTACTCACTTCAGAACACAAAATGCTGTCCCGCTGGTATGGCCCATATGAGATCTTAGAGAGAACTTGCACTTGTAACTGTCGAGTTGCCCAACCTGATAGACGAAATAAGACCCAAAAATAACACATCAACCTTTTGAAGGAATGGAAAGAGGACCCAGTTGAATCTTCCTCTGTGGAAATGGGCAGTTTATTGTCAGAAGCGACAGAGGGAACTGATTTGGTATGCCCTGACCTTCCACTACACCAACAGCAAGACATCCAAGATCTTTTTACCCATTTCCTGGATGTCTAGTTGCGAACCCAGGAGAGTGAAAGAAATCCAACATCACATCCACACTCTCTGCCGGAAAAATCATCAATTTAAAACCTTGTCGTATACCAGAGGTAAGGGAGGAAATAATTCTCCAAGAGGTGGAGAAAATGTTGGCCACTGACATTATTGAACCATCTCAAAGTCTTCAGTCCTCGCCATTAGTCCTTGTGACAAAACCCAATCAATCGTGTAAGTTTTGTATAGAATTTAGGGAACTCAATGCTATATCCCAGTTCAATAATTACCTGATGCCAGGGGTTAATGACCCATTGGTCGGCTGTTGTCAGCAGTCTACCTCTCCACAATTGATCTTACCAATGGCTATTGGCTTGTTCCCTTAAATTCCAAAGACACAGGGCCTCATTACAAGATTGGTAAAACCGGCAGGTTGCCGTCAAACTTGCATTTTTCCAGCCCCTGGTAATGGGGAAATACAGGGCCATTACGACCCTGGCAGACCCTGTATTTCCGCATTGCCAGGGGCCAGAATCTTTTACTCCCCATTCCCATTTGAGCCCCATAGGACTCAATGGGAATGGAGAGGCCGGTTGCACCGGCACCATTCAGAAAGGTGCCGGTGCTACCGGCAGTGTCTGCTCGCCGGAGTCGCTACGCCCGCCAGGTCCGACCTGGCGGGCGAAAAGGCACCCGCGAGCAGAACTCGTAGTTTGCCGGTCTGGGAACTACAGAACCGGCAAGGCTTACTGGTACTGTAGATCCCAGACTGGCAGACTTGTAATGAGGCCCACAGAAAAGATATAGTTTTCCACCCCTAGAAGACTATTTCATTTTGAGGTACTACCATTTGGGCTACATGGTGCTACCACACCTTTCAAACAACTAATGAACCAGATCTTACAGACCATATTCCAGCTTTCGCTGAGCATATCTGGATGACATAGTCATTCATAGTCAGTCCTGGAAAGAGAACACGTTCCATCTTTATGAAATTACTTCAGCCTTGGGACGCGCCGGCCTCATGGCTAACCCCAAGAAATGACCCTTAGCCCATTTGATGGTTAAATACTTGCATTTTTTGTGGGGAATGGGTTAGTCTAGCCCAGTAAGAAAAGGTCTGTGCTGTCCATGAACACTGGATCCAAAAACTTGAAGAGACCTAAGGACCTTCTTATGGCTTACCGGATATTACAGGATGTCCATCCCCAATTACTGCACCATCACCTCCTGTCTAACCGATAAGGTAAAGAATGCAAAGTCCCAGAAAATGCACTTGCAGAAAGGAGATCAAGCCAGTTTCAATGCCTTGAAATAAATTCTATGTAGTGAGCCAGTCTTAAAGGTCCCCACCATTAATAAGGAGTTCATCACTCAGACCAATGCCTATGAGGTGGGATAGGTGCACTGTTATCTCAAGAATCGGATGGTATGGAATAGCCTGTGCTATATGTCACCCAGAAGTTATCTCCTCGAGAAAGAAATTATGCCACCATTTAATTAGTGGGCCATACGATACCTGAAATGTTATCTCAAAGGAAGAAACTGTAAACTTATCACTGACCATTCGTCCCTCACTTGGCTTAGTCTCAGAAACGATACCAACCCGAGGATCATGCACTGTTTTTTAGAACAACAGCCCTTCTGGTTTTGTGTAGAACATAGGAGGGGAAAAGAGCAGGGGAACATTTTCCTATCCCATTTTCCTATGGAAGGAGAAGGGGAACCCAGCAGCATTGGGGGAAGGGTATATGATGAATCATTTGATGTTGTCACTTCTCCCCAGGGGGGAACCCTTTCCGATGAGGGCATGAAGGTGAGGCCGCTACCCGATAGTTCCCCTGGGGGTGACATCATTAGGGAGGATCCCATGGGGAGGACAACCCTCTATGGTGTAACCCTTTAAGTACACCACACCCCCCACACACTCTAGCCTCTACTTCCTCTGCTACTCTATTTGTAGAGACCAGACCTATGAGTTGTTGTAGGTTAGACCACCTCAAGGATCTGGAAAGTACTGAGACAAAGAATAATATCAGGAACATGGCTAACTAATGTACTCGGAAGAGGTAGGACACAGGAGCAATAAAGAATAATGCTAAGAAGGAACTGCAGCGATATAGTCTTCCACAGAGACGTGGTCCCGCTATCTCTCATACAAAAAGTGTGTACAGACAAATATGTATGCAAAGGAAAATCAGTTTTAGAATATAAAGAATTAATGTGGATGATTCAGATCTCCTCCCACAGTTGGACAGCACAGAGAAAGGCAGTCCCCGTAGACAGGATGACACACTCTGGTTCAGGTTCTCAAAACAAAGGCAGTTCAAAACGTGGATCGAGGTCCGCTTGGCCTTCCACGTTAAAGTCACTGGTTTTCCAGTTCACCAAAGTTCTTTTATAGCTCAACAACAGTTCAGTAAGCTCTCCCTCGGTCGGGCTCGGACCTTTCAACCACAGCACTTGCAGGGTTTCCCTGCGCCAAGCTTGATTCACATTCCTTAGCGGTTGGAATCCCCTAACTTATCACAATTCCTGTCTCTCTCACTCGGGCTCTGACCTTTTCCTGATGTCGAAGACTTTTAAATGTGTAAGGCTTTTACTATAGACCTCTGAAGGACCACTTTGACTTTTCCTTCAGGTGACACTCTTGTATTTTTTGCCCCAGTGTCTCTTGGTCTGGATAGTTCATTATCATAAGCACAAAAGTTCAACATTCACCTTTCCACTTCCCCTTTAGCCGGGGTTAATCTTGACCATTACATATTTTAGAGTTCATTGACTTTGTCGGTTATCACAAAACACTTCACCTTTTGTGGAGACTCTTGAGTGGACTACTTCCTTTCGCTGACCACTCTACTACTTTGTATCACTGGTTTCACAGTTATCGGTAATTTAAAGTTGACCACAGGTCTGCATTCCTTTGCATCCCATCCACACGCGTGTAGCCTTCAATTGTGAGATATACTGTTGCAACTCCAATCTTTCCTTAACACACACCAGCCTTTTATGTTGCTCACCAACTCACCGGCTGTGTGCATTCCTTTCTTGTCTTTTGTGGCTTTAATTTATGAGTCAAGTTTAATACCACAGGTTTGGCCTCGTCTCCCCAACTCTGTCGTTCATCCACGAGGGTCACTGGCACCCTTGAAACACCATGCAGTCTTCTTGTTTGGGATATACCCTTCACCACGTATCTTTCACAGCTCTTCGGGGGCAACAACGTCCTGCAGGGATCTCCTGGGATTCTCCACCCTTAGCTCTCGTCCCTTTGGCTGTCGCTCTGCTCCAGTATGTTCCCCTTCACCCTGGAAGTTCTGCTCCTTCTTGTGTTCCACCTTGCTCAGAGTGTGTTTCTATGTTCCACCTTTTATCCGTGTGGGGAGAGCTAATGGATATCAGATGTATGTCATTAAAGTCAAGTGCCTGGCTTTGCCTGGCCTGATTAGTGGGACAGGTCCAATGTAATGCTCGGGTGTGAGTTTGTCCTTCCCCAGAGCACACTGTCTGTGTGAAAGTGTTCGTGTAGGGAAGGGGGGTGGAAGTCTCAAAATATCCAACCTGGTAGGATGGGGCATGGTTACGGGAAAGGGGGGAATACCGCATCCCACCATCGGTTGCCTCACCCGCACCCAGGTGATCCTCCTGCACTGGTTCACCCCCAAGAACTGGATTCAAAAGCGATGGCTATGTCCTGGTCACCTGGATGTCAAGTCCCCAAGTACCAGCGGGTGAGACACCCTTTGGTTTCTCACATACCTTTCCCTTATGCGAGGTGGATAGGTTTGTTCTTCTCTGAGGTACTCCAGTTTTAGGGGCTTGGAGAGATAAAGGAGAACATTTGTCCATGGGCTCTCCCATATTCATGGGGTTTCTTCTCTGCCATACTGGTAGGGTCTGGGTGTTGACGTTAGTCCGTTGTAAGTAGCCCATGAACTGGGATCAAGGGCCTCTAACAGAAATGATATGTTTGTGAGGGTCCGTTTCTGTTCATTCCCATACCGTAGAGGCTAGGAATAGAAATAAGATTGTTATTGGTCTTGTGGTACAAACTCCCTAGATGGAGTTGGAAGTTCTTGAAGAAAGGTGAAAAATACCGGGAAGTCCCTTCCTATAAGGACCTCTTCCGGAAGTCCAGGGATAATGGCTGATGACACCAGCCATGACTCCCCTATGATATTAATGTATAAGGGTAGCCTGGGATATATCTCGTTATCTCCGTGTACACAGGTAACTAACTAAACTCGGGTTCTCTAGATCTGCTGGGGTGAACAAATTGGCTCTTTTAGCTGTCTGTTTACTGCCAGAGTCAATGAATGCCTTCATCGCCTTCCCATTGAACAGAGCTCTTTCATAGGTAAAATCGGCTAAGGATTGGCATAAGAATATGCTAAAGGTGTCTAGGTCTTGCTCTTCTTCTTCCCATACCTCTCCTTTTAGGCATCCTATTTCCATAGGCTCCTCTCTCTGATTTTTGGGACAATGACGGGCCAAATGACCTGTCTCTCTACATAAGAATCAGATAGGTGGTGAGGTAATTGTAATTGTTTATTTGTAAAGAGCTTATACATAAGTGAAGTTCTTCAAAGCATTTCAAGGCAGGAAGGGAACAAAGGAAAATAGTTGGCATTCTTAGGCCTTGTATTTTCCGAATGATCTAAGAACAAAAAATAACTAACATACTAGGCGTGAAGCATTTCTACTAGTTCAAGTGCATGACAGGAGGGAATGAGAGAAAGGGTGGGCAGGGGGATGAGGAGGAAAGGAGCATACAATCATAACTACCTAATATCCCTTGTGACTTGTCATATAATGCAAGTGCATGACAAAGAGTGGGGAGAGGTGCGGGTGACGGAGAAGGACATAGAGAACAATAAACTGCCTTTCTAGGTCTGGCGACATTTCAGATTGAAAACATCTATGCAAAAGTGTTTTAGGCGCAATCAAGCTAGGGTGTGGAGACAGAGGGAGGACAGGACAAATTACCTTGCTAGGCCTAGTACATTCGAGGTCGTACAAGTATGCTGACAGGTTGTGCAAGAGACAGGGAGGGGGACAAGTGCGCCCAGTCCAGCAGGGGCCAGGGTTAAGTGCAGAGAGGTTGCCTCTCTCTTGGAACATATTCTGAGTGCAGTAGTGCCAAGCAGAGTGCAGAGGCCCGGAGGCAAGTGCAGGAATGGTGGGGGAGTCTGGTACCTGTGAGGTTCTAGACAGGTGACCAGTCAGTGAAACTGAGCATGTTGGGAAGGAGAGAGGAGGAGGAAGCAAGAGAGAAGAGAAAGGAGGTTAGCAGGGGAGAGGGAGAGACAAAGAGGAGGAGAAGAGGAAGGTCTTGGGGAGTTTCCAGAACTTAAGGAGGTCCGGCTCAAGATGGAGAAAGGCTGTTCCAGAGGGAGGCATCTGCAGAGGAAACAGATCTACCACCAAATATCTGTTTGGAGAAGCGGCTCACCCGCACAGTGTTAGAGGAGGCAGAGCGAAGGGCTCTAGAAGGAGAGTATTTAGGAAGAGAGCTATATAGCTATATATTGTATATAGTGGAGGACCCTGCCCCAGAAAGCATTGTGAACTATGCAGAGGGACTTGAATTTGATCCTTGCAGCCACAGGGATCCATTGTAGGGATTTCAGTGCTGGAGAGGTGCATCCCTGGGCTTGAGGCAAAGGATAAGTCTTGTGGTTCTGTTATGGATAAGTTGAAGAGGATAGAGAGTAGAAGTAGTAAGTTTGAGAAAGAGACTGTTGCAGTAGTCCCGTCTGGAGAGAACCAGGGCTCTGTAGATGGTGAGCCTCTGGGGGAAAGTGAGAAAGGGTAGGATACCTCTGAGGAGGTGCAGCTGGAGTGGGACTTTTTGGAGATGTCCGAGATGTGAGAGGAGAAGGTGAGAGTGGAGTCGAAGATGACCTCCAGATGTTTTGCCTCACTGGTGGGTGAGGGCGCACGAGCAAGGGAGGCTAGCCAGAGTGAAAGTGGGAATGCGGGAGCAGGGTTCACGATGAGGATGATCTCTGATTTACTGGAATTAAGGCAGAGATCATTGGCAGCACACCAGGACTGAATTGCAGACAGACAGTCAGGAATGAGCAAGGAGGGGGAAGAGGCTAAGGGTAGCCTGAAAGAGAGCTTTGTGTCATCCGCATAACACTGAAAGTTGGAGGTGAAGGCATATATCTTGTGGGCCAAAGGGTCCATGTAGACATTGAAAAACCAGGGGGATAGATTAGATCCCTGGAGGACACCACAAGTAGAGAGAGAGCGATGTCTGAGGGTAAGGACCAAAGTTCCACCTGGGAAGGACGGTCAGAGAGAAAGGATGTTAGCCAAGCCAGGGCCTGATCTGTGATCCTCAGGATATCACAGAGATGGGAGATCAGGATGTTGTGGTTTACCATATCGAAAGCAGAGGAGAGGCCAAGAAGAATGAGGACCGAGGGAGAGTTAGAGCCAAGGTTTGATAGCAGGTCTTCACGGCTGATCACAAGAGCAGTTACCATGCCTCTAGATGCTCTAAAGCCAGACTGATGGTCATGGAGACAAACCAACAGATTCAGTGTGGTGGGTAAGCTGAGAGATAGCCAACGTCTCCAAGAGTTTGCCCAGGAAAGGAGTGAAAGAGATGGGGCAATAGTATGTCGTAATAGAAGAGTCGGCAGAGGGTTTTTTGAGCAGAGGGTGCACAAGACAGTGCTTGAGGGAAGTGGGGAAAACTCCAGTGGAGAAGGAGAGGTTTCGGAGGTCTTCCAAGGATAGAGCTAGAGGGTCAATGTTGTCCTTGATGGTTTTGGAGGGGTAAGGGTCCACCTGTTTGGAAGAGGCTTTCATAGACCAGACTTGTTTAGAAACTAGGGGGGAGGGAGGAGAGAAGAGGGGGAGTGTGTGAGGGCAGCTAAGGGAGGCCCTAGAGATGATTGTGCATGAGTGGGTGTAGGGGAGAGGGAGCACAGGATGTCCTGTGTTTTGGCAGTGAAGTGTGCAGCCAGGGCCCCACAAAGGGCCTGGGTGGGTGAAATAGAGGATGAGGCTGCAGTAGGGTTGGCCAGTTCCTTGGAGACTTTGAAAAGTGTGGGTGTGTTGTTGGATGCTTGAATATGGAATCTTTTATTGGACTGGATTCAGTGTTTATATTGTCTTTGCATATGGCAGCAATCCAGCTTGTCAGAAGGTGCACCTGAAGATCCCCACTACCGTTCTGCTTCCCTGCACTTGCGTTTAAGGTCAGTAAAGTCAGAGTCGTACCAAGAGTTGCACTTTTTGGCAGGCTTCAGTCGGTCCCTCATAACAGGGGCAAGGATGTTGAGAGTGTTGGAGATGGAAAGGTGGAAGTTAGAGAGGGCTGTGTCAGGGTTGGAGTCAGCCACAAGAGTAGGAGCAGCAGAGTAGGTGGAGGCAAAGGCAGCCACTGACTCTTTTTTCATGGGTCGGGTGACCTTGAAGGTGGGAGGCAGTGCAGGATGTGCCAGTGCTAAAGGAGAAGAAAGCTTCAAATGAGAGGAGAGAAGAGAGTGATCTGTCCAGGAAAGTGAGGTGGTAAGAGGGATAGAGAGAGGGACGTCTGTGGAGAGGAGAGCATCCAAGGTGTGGCCACTAATGTATGTCAGACCAGAAGGTAGAATTGGGAGAGAGAGTCTCATAGAATGCAGAAAGCTCCTGAAGAGTCACGAGAGTCAAGATGGATGTTAAGATCCACAGCAGGACGAGTGATAGTTTAGTTACTCTGGGCTCTTCTCTCCTTATCTCTTGTTTACCCCTAAGGTCGTTTTTTTTTTCCTACCCTCACTTTCAAAGTCGACTCTTGGGATTTAGAGAGTCCTCCTCATCATTCTAATGTTTGTGTTTGAGAGTGGTAGGTTGGTTTTTGATCTTTTCGTTCTTCGCATCTATGTAGGGCGTGGAAATGTTTTACTGAGTCTGAGTGATTTTGTGTGGTCTCAATAGCCATGGTAAGGGTAGGCACATTTAAAAGCAATACTGCTTTTTGTAAGAAAGGAGGTAGAGAGTTGGTAAACTGTTCCAAGATGATAATTTATACTAGCTCCTCTAGAGTTTTATTACCGACCAAAAGGGAGACAGTATTCTCAATGTGATCCCCTACTTCCAGTGGGGCCTCACCGGGGTTTAAGCTGATGGATCTTAATTGTAGTTGACAAAAATCATTGGTCTGGACTACTCTTTTGAGGAGTCCTTCTTTGATAGATACGAAGGTAGCTCCCAAGGCGATATTAAGTAATTGATAGGTGGTTTGTAGCTCCCCTTTCAATAGAGGTCCTAAGTAGCATTTTCTTTAAAATTCTACCCATCCCAGCTTCTTGGCTAATCGCTCAAAATTCAGAAAATGATTCCCTAGGTCTTCCCTCTCCTGGTAGGGTTGTAATATCTGTTGACGTAGTAGCGGTCTTGCTTGTAATTGGACAATTTTTTCTTGAAACCGAGCCTCGGCCTGAATCTGATGGGCAGGTAGTTGTGCTGCGACTGCCTCAATGTTAGCCATATTTTCAGGAGGTGTAAGTGTTCACTCTATTGTGTTTTCTGACTCGGAGAAGAAAAGAGTCTCAACTTCTTCAGAGAAGTTTTCGAAGTTGTCTGAGCCTTCTGAGCTTGATTCTGATGAAGCGGAAGATCCTGGTGTATTGGTCTCTAAGCTGGATCGACCAGGAACTGGAGTGGGCTTGGTACCGAAAAAAAAGGTTTGAGAAACAGTGGTTTTAGGTAGCCAGGTACAATGAAAATGTGGGAGGGTCTTATTTTTAAGACTATTTAGTCCCATTGTTCTATATGATAGTGGGATACTGGAATGGTATCTAATAGCACCTGGGTTTTGAAAAACAAATCCTGTTGACTAACCGGGACCTGGAGTTGGGAGAACAAGGTCTCCTTATAGATGGATATTCGGTCAGAATCAAGGGCTTGAATAACCTTATTTTCCCCTTCAGGTGGGAGCGTAATTACTAGCATGGGTTCTCAACATTTATCAATTGAGTCAGATCCCACGTCTGACACCATATGTAAGGGAAGCCTGGTATCACAAGTATGACACTGACACAAGAGGTACAATTTGTAAAACGATTATTCAATTTTCGGGGTTTGCTAAAACTCCTGCTTTGCCCTATAGCTATGATGGGAGTAGTCTCTTCCATCAAATAATTAAAAAAACACAGTCCTAGTCAGTCTCTGTAAAATCACAGATGGCCTATACTAACAAAATCTAATGCCTGCCCTATCTCTTATACAAAAAGTGTATAAACGGGAAAATGTATGTAAAGGAAAATCAGCGTTAGAATATAAAGAATTAGTGTGGCTTATTCAGCTCTCCTCCCCACGTTGGATAGCACAGAGAAAGGTGGGCCCCGTAGACAGAATGACACAATCTGGATCAGGTTCTCCATACGAAGGAAGTTCAAAACGTGGACCGAGGCCCGCTTCGCCTTCCACATTAAAGTCACTGGTTTTCCAGCTCACCAAAGTTCTTTACAGTTCAACAAATGTTTACACAGGTCTCCCTCGGTCGGACTCTGACCTCTCAAAGCAAAAATGTCATGCACGTCTCCCTCAGTCTGGCTCGGCCCTTTCCAGCAAAGCACTTGCAGGGGTTCCCTTGCCCAAGCTTAATTCAAATTCTTTAGGGGTTCCCTTCCCCTAAATTATCACACTTCTGTTCTCCCTCAGTCAGGCTCGTACCTTTTCCTGATGTCGAAGACTTTCGAATGTGCGAGGCTTTTACTACAGACCTCTACAGGACCACTTCGACTTTTTCCTTCAGCAGACCCTCTTGTGTTTTTTGCCCCAGTGACTCTTGGTCTGGGTAGTTGAGTGTCATAAGCACAAAGGTTCAACATTCACCTTTCCACTTTCCCCGGGGTTTATCTTGACCATTGCGCATTTTAGAGTTCATTCACTTTGTCCCTTTATAACAAAACATTGCACGTTTTGCGGAGACTTTGAAGTCAGCTACTTCCTTTCGCTGGACCACTCAGCTACTTTGAATCACTGGTTTCACAGTTATCAGCAATTTAATGTTCACCGCAGGTCTGCCTTACTTTGCGTCTCATCGACACGCATGCAGCTTTCAATTGTGCGATATACTGTTGCAACTCCAGTCTTTCCTTAACACACACCAGCCTTTCAAGACACTTGCCAACTCACCGGCTGTGTGCATTACTTTCTTGTCTTTTGCTGCTTTAATTTACGAGTGAAGGTTAATACCACAGGCTTCGGCTCGCCTCCTCAACTCGGTCGTTCATCCGGGAGGGTCGCTGGTGCCCTTGAACCACAATGCAGTCTTCTTGTTTGGGATTTGGCCTTCTTTGTGCATCTTTCACAGCTCTTTGGAGGCAATGACCTCCTGCAGGGATGTCCTGGGTTTCCCTGCACTTTGCTCTCGTCCCTCTGTCGGTCGCTCTGCTCCAGTAGATTTGCCTTTGCCCCGGATGATCTGCTCCTTCTCGTGTTCCACCTTGCTCAGAGTGTTTCTCTATGTTCCACCTTTTATCCGTGTGGGGAGAGCTAATGGGTATCAGATGTATGTCATTAAAGTCAAGTGCCTGACTTTGCATGACCCGATTAGAGGGACAGGTGCAATGAAATGCTCGGGTGTGAGTCTGTTTTTCCACAGAGCGTACTGTACTCTTGAAAGTGTCCGAGTAGGGAAGGGGGGGAGTTTAAGTCTCAAGATATCCTGCCTGGTAGAATGGGGCAAGTGTACGGGAAAGGAGGTAATACTGTGTCTCACCATCAGTTGCCTCACACCCACTCCCCAAAGATCCCTCACCCAGGTGATCCTCCTGCACTGGTCCACCTGCACTGGGAACTGGATCCAAAAGCGATGTCTGTGTCCTTCCCACCTGATGACAAGTCCCCTAAGGCTAGCCCCCGAGGACTAGTGGGTGAAGTCCCTGAGGACTAGCCCCCGAGGACTAGCAGGTGAGACACCCTTTGGTTTCTCACTGCTGGAAGGCGGTGAAGAAAAGGCAAAGAGCAGAATCTGTACCGTCACTCCAAGGGAGTATATCCGCAAGGCAAAGGAATTGAGACATGGAGAATCCCATGCAACACTCCAAGCTCCTGGACCACAGGAAAACCCGGCCATGCAACCAGGGTGCAGACAAGGTAACAGGAGAGGTGCAGGGACCGGTAGGGGCCAAAAGGTGCAGGAGGCACATACCCTGCACCGAGATTACGAGCAGGACTATCCTCCTTGTGCCAGTACCTGGCAAGCATGGCTGCCAAGGGGACATAAAGAGAAGGAGAGGAACACGAGTCAAAGACCCTACCCATGAGAGTGATACGTGTCATCTTCCTTGTGGCAATACTTGGCAGGGAAGTGAACCAAGTGGGCCAAGCCAAAGAAGAAGAGAAGCAAGGGTTAAGGGCCCAACCCACAACAGCGATACCCAAGACAGTGATACCAGTTATATTCTTCGTATCAGTACTTAGCAGGGAGGTGAACCAAGTGGGCCAAAGAAGAAGAAAATCAAGGGTCTAGGACCCAAACCAAGAGCACAATACAAGTTATCTTCGTCGTGGCAGTACTTGACAAGGAAGTGGACCAAGTGGGCCTAACCAAAGAAAAAGCGAGAAACTAGGATTGCAGACCCTTGCAACAATCAGAGCTGTATGTTGTAAGTGTAAAACCTAACCAGGGGAAGAGAATAATTCTCCTTGGGTGTAGGAAACTATGTCATAACTACCAGGAAAAGGTGTGGGCGTTTTGACCGAAAGTCTTTTGATCGCGGCAAACTGAGTGAAAATGATTTGCTTGTGGCCTAATTTAAACACACATTAATTTTGGCCATTTTTTGTTTGCACCCCACCTCCAATTTTAAGGAAGCGGGGGACACCCCTGCACCCCCAAACTTTCAAAATATCAAACATGGGGAGTGGGGGACCCCCCCACAACCTCCTCTCTCCATGGTTGGTATTTTGCAATATATGCAACGAAATTGCCCTGAAGGCCAAGTCATCCATGTAAAATTCGATCAAATTGGTCATTAGGTCAATTGTTTTAGGTCAAATAGGCTAATACCGGAAAAAGGAGCCATTCTCCTGGTAATGTGGACCAGGAAGAAGGCACAGCAATCCTGGGGAAGGAAGTCATTCTCTCGGGGTAATTTGAGACTGAGACCAAACACCAGGGGAAGGGAGGCCTTCTCCTGGCTTATGAAGTAAATGGTGTTTTGCAACCTTGTGACCTGTGGAAGTGAATCATCCCACCGGTGCTATTATTCTGAACTTTATTTTGGAAATTTATGACCTAGGGAAGAGAGTCATTCCACCAGATTTTTTTAAATTGAATGCCAGGAGAAGGGAGGCATTCTCCTGGCCCACCAAGGAGACATTGTGTGGAACGTTGACAATAATCCCAGAGAAGAGAGTCATTCTCCTTGGACCAGCAGACTGATTTGTCCTTTATTAGTTTATAGTGAAAGGGCCAGAAGTAGGGTTTTCTTGGCACAGGATGGTGGACACTTTTACTTTAACAGAAGGATAGCTCAGGGGCAACAGTTTTGTCTTGGAAGCAAGACAACGCAGTGCAACACAGGTTTAAATCCCTATACCGCTCTTAGAAACCACTCGCTGGTATTAAGCGCATTATAAAATAACAATTTTAATTATAACAGACATCCCAACAGACACCTTAGATATTTTGTTGTGGCAGGGAAACCCCTCTTAGAAATATGGAAAGATAGGTCTTCCCTTGCTTTACTTTTACTAATAAAAGTCTATAGCACAAAATATGCCATCTTTGTGTCAGAGTCCTTCTTCTGCACCCTTACACTTCCTTTTGTTTGTGCTTTGTAATGACTTGCTACAAGGTCATGGATTGATTAAATAATTAGAAGTGGTGGTGGATGCAGCTGGTGGGAGAGTATGTAATGTGTTTGGAGCTTTGCTAGAAGATTTCTATATTGCACCCTCTCAGCTTGAGGAGCCTTTTCTGGCCCACCTCTTGTCAGTGGTTTCTAGCCTGCCAGCAGTGTACAACAACAGGTATGGCTGCTCGCCCGCTGTGTAATTTTTATTGCTCTTAGCCATTTGTTCTCACATTTTAATTTCCTTTTAGGCTCCGGACATCTGCAGGCCATGGCGGGGGAATGGACGCCTAATGTATTCTTGCACATTATTTTTATTTCATGTCTTTATTTTAATTATTTATTTAAATTTGGATCGTTCCCTGCAGGCACTCGGCAGACGGTGCCTGGGCTCATTAACACACTGCTTGGTACATGTCACCTGCACGCACTGACTTGCACAGTCTGTCTTCTCTGCCTACGGGCAGGACCACGGGACTGGGTGTGGCTATACCAGGTGTCTACATGAGGATTTGGGGAGTCAGAAGCGCAGCAGGAACGGGCCTGTCGTGCTGAAGTTGTGCTTAAATTAAGCCCATCTGTGCTCATCTATACGTAGTGTGTGCCATGCGTAAGCTCTGCACCATCATTACGCCCTTGTTCTGTTTGTGTGCGCTATACTAGAGATGAATTGCTTCATCTCGCCCTGCCTAGTACAGCTCTACCACTTACGGCTGGCCTATCCCAACAAGACTGTTCTGCATCTAACTGAAGTGGTGGTGCTGGCTATAAGTGTCTGCTTTTAACCCACTCTCGCTAGTTGAACACTCTGCATCATGTCATGACCTAAATTCGGAAGCATGCCCTGATTTCCTTTCTGTTACAGAAACTTGGTTGAGAGATTCTTCAGAGCCAATCATTATTCAGTCCCTCGCAAAGGTCTACAGCATTATACGCCCTGACCGCGCCTCCACGCTCGCCCCCACGGGGCGTGGGGTGGTGGTACTTTACCTTTCTCTCTACCCCTCCTACATGATATCAAATTCGAAGCCCTGTTGGTGCGCTTTACATTTTTAGCTTCACTGGCCAGTGATCCTCTCTCCTGTGAGCAGTTTCTGGTAACTGCCAATAGGTTGCATTTGATGTTTTCTTATGTAATATTCATTGGTATTTTTAATGTATCGCTGTCTGTCTCTGGTTTTTGTACCGCCATGAGAGATTTGGGTTTAATGCAGTTTGCAGCAGAACCCAGCCATGCATTAGGTGCCATTCTTGATCGCATTTCTTTGGATGAATCACTCATGTCTGTTTTTTCTCCTTGGCAGCTGATATGGTGACATCCCCTGGCGGCCTCTTTCATTTTTCAGGCCCTGGCTTCTCGGCTTACCCCTGCAACTATGGTCGTTTTTAAATGCTGCTGGCATACAGTGAGGGTCATTACGAGGTTGACGATCGGGGATCAACAGTACCAGGAAGTTTGCTGGTAACATTATTTCTGGACAAGCAAACTACGTGTGCTGCGGGCGGGTGCCCTCCTGCCATGTCTGACTCATAGAGTGTCTCGTAAAGATGTGGTCTCTTTTATTCAGGACAACAGCGATAAGGCTCATCTGGTTGGTTCGTCTATTTTGGCTCGAACTTTTGTAGCTACAGCCAAAAATGTTTGCTCCTTTGAAGCTTAAGAAAGCCCACTGTCGCCCTTCTGCTGCTTGGTTTAATGAGGCACTGAAATCTCTTTGTCTCAAGTAAAGGCAGGCTGAGGGCAAGTGGCGTGCAGCCTACTGCTCTGTTGTTAGGCCAAATATTCAATAGATTACTAAACAATGCCATTTGGCCATCCGGGAAGCAAACTCTTCTTTCTACTCCGACAAAGTGTCCAAAGCTCTGAACCAACCTAAGTAGCTGTGTTCTTTGGTTCAGGCTCTTTTGTCTAATACCATTCCTTTGGCTGGTATTATTCCATCCCAATCCCTGTGTGACATTTATTTATTCAGAAAATTGAAGACATTAGGCAACACATTTCTTACTCTGTTCTGGTGGCTAGTTACCCCGCAGTCCCTGCACTGTCTATTGGCGGGTCTCATATCTGGTCCTCCTTCCCAACCTTTTCATCTGGTTATATTCTTGCGGTCACTGGCTGTCTTAAATCTTCTTCCCCATTAGACAACATCCCATTAGCGTTCAACAAAGAGATCATGCTAGCTATTGATTTGCAGTTTGTCCCACGTGGTTAATCCATCCTGCTCACATGTTTTTTTTCTTGCAGACCTGGAGCATGCACTCATTATGGCACTCCTGAAAAAGCCTTCGCTGGATCCCACTGAACCTGACCCTGCTCATTTTCATCCTATTTTGCTTTGACCTTTCTTTATGAAACCTTTGGAAGCACTGACTTCCCCTCTCCTTACTTCCTTTCTCAAGGAGTCCTGCTTTCTTGACCCATTTCATTCAGGAGTCTGTCCGTGCCGAGGCATGGAGAGTGTGCTGGTCTCGGCAGTGGACAACCTTAATCGGTTAGTCGATCAGGGCGGAATTGATGCTCTGATCTTTCTCAAGCTATCAGCAGCTTTTGATACGGTTTACCAAACCATCCTACTCAACCGCCTTTCCCTAGCTGTTCTCTCTGGCATGGTCCTGTCATGATTTACCTCCTTTCCAGCTGAGAGGTGCCACAAGTGGGCTCTTTCTTCTTTACAGTACTCTTTTTGCACTCTTTCTTGTGGTGTCCCCCAGGGTTCCACCTTGTCCCCCATGCTATTCAATGTCTACATCCAGCCTCTTGCTAGGCTATCCGCTCCTGTGGTTTTCGCTGCTACTCCTTTACCAATGACACCCAGATCATTGTCCGGACAGAGCGTCTTGTCTCCGGGCTAGGTTGGCGGCTGTCGCGGGGTGAATGGGTAGCAATTGGCTTAAACTGAATGGGGACAAGACGGAAGTCCTAGTGGCTGGTTTTCATCCTGTTCTTCTTCTTTCTCTTCTTTTTGGACTTCTTCCTTTTGGCTCCAGGATCTTGGCCCGCTCTCCACCACTGTTTCTGAGGTGAAAAATCTGGGGTTCAAGATATCTGCATCTTTATCAATGGAGGCTCAGGTCAGTGCCATCTGTCAGACCGGCCATTTTCAGTTGAACGTTTTGCAGAAAGTTCTCTTCTCATCTTTGTGCCTTGGTTGTTGCTGCTCTTGTCTTGAGTCGCATCAACTATTGTAATTCTCTTTTTTTTTTACACATCCACTCTATCTCAACAACTGCCTTCAGCTCCTTCAAAATCTGGCTGCTCGGGTGGCTACTGACACGTCTTATATTTCTCCTTTGCTCCGCTCTTTGCATTGGCTAACCGTCTCAAAATGTATCTCTTTTAAGTCACTCTGCACAGAGCACCAGGTATTTTATGGTCAGGGTGCAGAGTATTTGCAATTTAATTTCCACCGTATTGACCCACATTCTCACTGCATTCCCAAGATGCCCGGCTAATTTCAGCTCCTCGTTCCAGCTAGCCAGGTTGGCAGCCGTTATTTATTCCTGCAGCTAAGCTATGGAATTTTCTTCCACTTGCTCTTGAGGGCACTGCTCATCATCTGCTTAGGCACCTGGTAAAAACCTATTTGTTTTAGCTGCTTTTGGTCAGTTTTTCTTTCTTTCTTTCTTTCTTTCTTTCTTTCTTTCTTTCTTTCTTTCTTTCTTTCTTTCTTTCTTTCTTTCTTTCTTTCTTTCTTTCTTTCTTTCTCTCTTTCTTTCTTTCTATTTGTAGAGCGCGCTACAGCCCGCAGGCATCGAGGCGCTATATCAGAGCTTAAGGAGGCTTACTTGAGGGTTACAATGAAGCCGCCCAATGAAAGAACTTGTTCACATTACAGAGTCACATGTTACAGAACATCACAGGTTACATCAAATCAAACAAAGAGGTTCATTTTGATGGCTTTACGAAATGCTGAGTGGGAGTCAATAACCCTGAGGTGGGATGGGAGGGCATTCAAGAGAGTGGGGTGACTGTGGGGAAGCTAGAGCCGCCCCCACAGGCTTTGCGTGTTCTGGGAACAGACAGCAAGTTAGAATACGGGGATCTGGAAGGTTTGTAGGTGGTGGATTTGGTAATCCCCAATGCTAGATAGGGAGGAGCAAGGTCATGGAGACACTTGTGAGTCAGGGCGAGGGCTTTAAAGATGATCCTTTGCTTAACTGGAAGCCAATGGACTTGTCTTCTAAGTTCAGAGATGTGTTCTTTACGCGAGAGACCAGTGGCGGCTCTGAGCGTGTAGATTTGAACAATTTGAAGTTTGGCCACATTCTTGGCAGATGTGCCTATGAATAGGGCAGTGCAGTAATCAAGCTTGGAACCAATAATGGCCCTGGCGATGGTGAGGCAGTTTTGTTGGGACAGGAAGGGTCAGACTGCATTGATAAGTTTGGAATGGTAGGCTGACATGGAGGCTATGACATTGACCTGCCTATTCATGGTCACGTCAGGTTCTAGGAAGACACCTCGGGTTTTGATGGATGGTGACACAGTGATGGGGATATTGTCAATGATGAATGAAGAGTATTAATTGCCCAACTTACTCAAGGTGGAGGGTGAACCAACCAGCAGAAGCTTGGTTTTCTCACTGTTGAGGCAGAGCCAGTTTTCTGCCATCCAGGATTGGATTGTTGAATATATGGAGTTCAGGGTATTCTGGTCTGAAAGGTAGTCTCCCGAGAGGGGGATCAGTACCTGAGTGTCATCTGCATAGTTCGTGTATGAGATGCCCAGGGAGTCCAGGATTTTAAACAGGGGCCTCGTGAGGAGGTTGTAAAGGGTAGGGGCCGTGCAAGAAGATTGCGGGACCCCACACTTGATGGTACTAGGGTCAGCGCAGGAAGAGTCAGAAAATACCTTTATAGCTGTGTCTTTTAGAAATTAATCTATCCATTTGCAGGCCTCATCAGAGAAGTTGGCCACTGAGGATAAGTGCTGGCATAGAGTTTTGTGATCACAGGATGCTGACAGGTCCAGGAGCAGGAGGAGCGCAGGTTTGCCTGCGTCTCTGAGGTCATCAATTTGTTTTTTAGGTCAAGGAGAGCCGTTTCGGTCCCAGGACGTGGCCTGAACCCTGATTGTCTAAGTCCAAGGAGATGGTTGTCCTCTAGGAATTTCTGAATTTGCAGGTAGGCTGCTTTAACCAGAATTTTCAATAGGAAGGGGACAGTGGTGATGGGCCTGTAATTGCTTGGTATGGAAGGGTCAAGGGAGGGCTTCTTAAGGAGCGGACAAACCCACACTTCTTGTAGTCCAAGTGGGACATAGCCAGAACGAAAAGAGGCATTAATGAATGCCGTGATATATTGTGGCTAGGGATGGGACACAGTCCTTGATGACTTGTGCTGGGCAGACATCACCTTTATTGTTGGAAGGTTTGATGGTTTGGAGAAGTGAGATGACCTCTGATTCACTCATGTCTTTGAAATCGAACAAAGGGGAGGAATTGGAGTGGGTAGTAGAGGTATGGATGCTTTGACTATTGGCAACCAGTTTGGTGAACTCCTTTTGGTGGGCGAGGATTTTGGCCTGTAAGGTTTCCAATTTATTTAGCATGGTGGACTGGATAGAGTTGCACCAAGATTCGTCCTTCACAATTGGTGAGGGCGGGGAGGAAGGGGTCTCGAGTTCTCTGAATATGGCAGAGATTTTTCGGCTTCCAGATTTAGCATTGGAAATTCTAGTATTGAATGATGTGGCTTTGGTGCTGGTGATGGCGGTTTTGTATAGCTTAGAAATGGTTTTGAAAGCGATTCTGGTAGCTTCAGTCGGGTTATTGATCCAAGTGGTGAGAGCAGCTCTTTTTTTCCCATGCATATGTAGGAGGTCTTGGGTGAACCACACATTACAGTGCTTGTTTTTTTTAGCTTTTTTGAGGGTGAGAGGTGCTACCAGGTCAACGGCCTGGCAGATGACCCTTTTGAAGTCATTGGCAAGGAGTTCAGGGTCATTGGAAAAGGGAGGTAACAGAGCGGGTACCTTAAGATGCTGAGAAAGGTTGTTGTGGGTGAGGAGTTTCGAACTGCGCAAGAGTGCAGCTGGAAGGGGGATGGTGGGTTGTTGAGAAACCTTAGAGGTGATAACGTTGAATGTAATGCAATGGTGATCAGACCAGGATAGTGGCGAGGTCAAAAGGTGGCTGAGCAAGCAGTTGTGGTGTGCAACCCAGTCCAGGGTGCGGCCTTTCGTATGGGTGGGGGTAGAGATTGTTTTCAAGAACCCTAGGATGGATAAGGCTTTATTGAGGGCTTTAGCATGAGTGTCCTTGGAGTCATCGAGGCCCAGGTTAATGTCCCCCAGGAGCAGGATTTTAGAGGATTTCTTAAGGTTATCAGAGAGGGAGTGGGTGAGGGCATCTTGGAAATTACTGGATGGGCCAGGAGGTCGATAGATGAGGTGAAGGGCGATGGTGCAATTGTGGGAAAGCTTAAGTTTAAGTAGAAGGTAGTTAGAGCTCTGATCGAGGTCCTTCTGAATTGTCCCAATTGAGAGGGATTCTTTGACGATGACGGCTACCCCACCTCCTCTGTGGGAGGAGTGGTCACGTCTGTATATAGTGTAACCAGAGGGGATGGCTAGGGCAAGGGCAGGTCCAGATGCATCAGTCAACCATGTTTCACTAAGGAATAGTAGGTAAAGGTTATTGTTACTGATCAAGTCATGAACATCTAGAGCATGTGCTGGTAGAGATCTGGAGTTGATGAGGGCACATTTTAGGTGGGCTTCAGATGAGGGGGAGAGACCGGTGGAGGAGTCGATGCTGGGCAGAGCTGGCAGCTGTACAGAAGTCGGACTGCCAGCAGAAGGCATTGGGGGATAAGTCTCCGGTAAAGGCACAGTAACAGTGGTGCTGGCAATAGTAGAGGGTAACACTTCATTAAGTACAGACCTAGCTGAGGGCACAGTAACAGTGGTGCTGGCAGTAGTACAGGGTAACACTTCATTATGTACAGACCTAGCTGAGGGCACAGTAACAGTGGTGCTGGCAGTAGTACAGGGTAACACTTCATTATGTACAGACCTAGCTGAGGGCACAGTAACAGTGGTGCTGGCAGTAGTACAGGGTAACACTTCATTATGTACAGACCTAGCTGAGGGCACAGTAACAGTGGTGCTGGCAGTAGTACAGGGTAACACTTCATTATGTACAGACCTAGCTGAGGGCACAGTAACAGTGGTGCTGGCAATAGTACAGGGTAACAACACTTCATTAAATACCATTATGTCGTTCTGTTGGTGTCTTTAGCACCAAGTTACCTTTTGTGTTCATGTGCTTTAAAAGTGTATTCATCTTGAATTTATATCCCTTTAATAATGTTTTGGCATTTACATTAATTTCTTCACTGGCTCATTCTTAATTTTCTACCATTGCTCCGCATCGTTTTTTGGTATTTGATTACCTTCCAGCTTTAAATCTGCCACATTCACCTTTAACATTCACTGCAATGTTTTCTTGCCTGCCAATGAAATTGAATTTAGAGCATTATGCAATCAGTTCGCGAAAAAAACAGATAATGATCTCCCTTTAAGTCTCTGAGGAAATGTGGTAATGATTTGTGATAGCAACTAGGATTTTGTCTTCAGCTAGTTATTCCTCAGCTGCCTCCCATATAAGACTTCTTGCATTTCCATGCTTGACTGCTTGAACATGTTCCACAACTCAGCATTGTAGCAGCCAGTGTTCCAGTCTTCCGATCACTTCTAAGGTAAAGCTTCTTGCAAGAACAAATGATGGCTAAAAATAGACAGGAAGTTAATGGAAGATGCCGCTTGATATCCGACGCTGTCCATCAAACGCGTGTTGTTAAGTCATGCTAAAGTTACATCCTTTGCATTGTGCATATTTCAAAATGCAATTTAGGGCCTACTGACTGGCCCACATGTACTCTGACCCACATCTCCATGGTGCTTCAGATGTCCTGGCAATCTCATCATTTTCCAAGCGATGGTCCTTTCTAGAAAGTTACTTATGCCCTTTTAGATATTGACACTAGTGTAGCTTGTTTTACACCATTTTCTAAACACTTTTAAAGCTATTTTAGTAGTTTATTATTTAATTAAAAGGTATTTTTCTGGCTGCACAGAAACATGATTGAATATGAATACTGTAGGGGAGGACTGGTCCAGGAGACCCCTCTCGCCTGCGTTTCCTCCCCAGGTGAGGGCTATGGCTCATTGGGCGTTCCCTCGTGCCACCCGGGCCCAGGTGGTGGAGGGCTCACCCGCTGGAGACATTGCCCACACATATCAATTGCCCATACAAATTTAGCTAGGCCCAGAAACCATTTTTGTCTGGTAAAGATGGTGTGAGCTCAGCGCACTGTAGCGCGGCCCCCACCCTTGGAGAGTTTCATCCCTGTTGCCGCAGCACCCTGGCAGATCCGCTGCGAGCACGTTCCCACGAACAAGACGGACATGAGATAGCGCAATACGCTGACATTGTAACAGTTCACCTCCCGCAGTGTACCATCACTATCAGCATGACCCGGCCATCAGGCCTGAACAATGAGAAGAACGGTAAAATGGTCATCTGATGGCAGACAGTCTTAATATATGTGTATATAGTAATGTCAAGACCACTTGCAAAGTATGCTTTCTTCCACAAAATCTCTTATATTACAAACGCCTGTAGAGTGTATTAAAATGAGAGAGCGTGCTCCCATGATATAAGCAATGGTGAGCTCACACCATTACAGGTGGATACTAATAATAAAGGAACGCTCAAGGGATCTGTTTGTTGCATGTATCACTGGGCAACCTACCTCCCATGGTTTTGCGTCATAACTAAGCTAATGCTGCTAGAGTACATGAGTAAGCGAATGCAATTATACTATGAACTCATGTAAAGGATGCGCGAGAATGCACTTATCATGTGTGCATGTCTAAGCCCCTTATGTGCCACCACCGTCACGTACAGTGGCGGGTCGTTTTCTATGTACTCCACCGACCCAACTACTACCTCATTTACTGCAAATGTATATGCATGTAACTAAAATACTGTAGCTGCTAGAATATAATGTACAAATATGGTACTCGGACTGGGTATAATCGAGACACATCCAGCAAAGTTTAAATGCATGTTTTGAAGCGATTTTGAATAAGTATTATAGAAAGTGTTCAAATGTTCGTGATGTCTTTACCTACATTCAGCAACACACGAGGGAGATACCTCTGTGAATGCGTACAAGGCTATTTCCCCCTCCCACCCTGCGAAGGCTGCCAAGACATGAGAACAGAGGCCCGCTCTGCGCTAATCCCACCTCCCCCGACCGGACTGGAGCCGCTTCAAAGATTTGTAGCCCCACTGCAGCACCCAAGGCCGCGACCAGCCACCTGCATTATTTACAGCACAGCAGTAAACCTTTGTCTAAACTCACACGCCCCCTCGTAAACCCCACAACCCACCGGACCGTCTCAGACTTATGGCCCAGTGCAATCAGGACACCCAACACTTTGACAACACACAGCGGAACATCCATAACAACTTCTAACAAGACAGAAAGAGCTGTACCGCCCGTCCCAGGCCCCGAAGCTTAGCCCCTCGACCTATGGCCCCGGTCAACAGGACACGAGAAACCAGGCCTCGATGTATTACCTCCAGACCCCTCACAAGGTGCATTCCTCCTGTGTTGCATTAACCTATAAAATAACCTATTGGAAGATTTACTAAAGAGAATAACACTGTAAATGACTGAATGACTGCGGTGTGCATGGCTGAGGGCAAGTAAGTCAGGAAAGGCATTCGTCTCTGCCACAAGCCGCCTTGGCACACCAACACCGCCCGGATGAACTCAAGCCGACCTGCCAGGCCCAGCCCAACCCATGAGGGTGACCAGTGACGTCCTCCAGCCAAGACCAACCACGCCGCAGCAGCACCTATAGTTAGTCGTCGCCACCCAATCCCAATGAACTTGTGCCCCCTATAGTATGTAGGTTTTGATGACGTTTTTTGTAAATATATACGCCTGTCTTTGCGATTGTCAGACAGAGCGCTCTCGGAGTTTGCAGAGTTCTTTGCATGCCCAATTCTGATTGATAAACTCCCATTTACGCTCACCCGCACTCTGTCTTGGCCTTATTCCCATTTTGGGAGAGTCCTTCATTGTCTCTCATTGCGGGGAGGATCGTGCTGTTTGTGGACGCTTGCTTTCAGTGGTGACCCCGATAGCGTGATTTTTATTTCTTCCTAACTCCTTATAACCGTCTCCTTTTTGGCATGAGAATCTCCGGTCGAAAAGGGATACGCACGGTGAGCCGGCTCCGGGAGGCTGCCCGCCAACGGCGACCGGTACACTAAGAAGTGCGCACTCAATAGAGAAGGGGTACGAGATCCCGGTTGAAAAATCCCCTTTGAGTACCGCTCGCCGGAGCCGGGGCTGACTGTTGAGCTGACGGCGACACTGCCTGGACGGACCCAGTTTCGGAGACTATCGGTTCAAGACGGGCACGTGAGTACTGAGTGCGAGCGATCTTAAAGGGAGCGGGGAGTGAAGTGTAGGACAGGAAACGAAGAGGGGGTACGCAGATCTACTAAGGATCATCTTAAATTTTCCTTGCTTTTTCTTTGCATATGGCCATTAGGATTAAGAGGTGAATAAGAGATAAAAGTGACGGGAACCTAGCTCCGAAAGGGGGTGGAAGGCGGCGCCGCATAGTGCTATCTTGACTAGTACTGGGAATATATGAAGAAGTGGAGTATAAAATAAAAGTGTTCAGCAAAAGGGGACACTGAGAGTACATTAGTGACCGCTATTACTTTTTTCCTTTCTTAAGGGTAGGGGGGGGAGAATAAAGAACTGTGATTAGCACAAACTTAGGGAGACAGTAAGAGAAAAAGAGTCCTATTAGAAGGGGGGAAAACAGGTTAATATCTATATATATATATATGCGCATCTAGATATTGAAATAAGACGAACAGGGACAGCCGGCTAGGGAGGAAAGGGAGGGCAGCTTGAATGGTGAATGGTGCCAAGAGGTGTGTGCACCTCGTATGTGCTAGAAGAGATTTTGATGTTGTGAATGTGTGAGCGGTTATAAATACATAATAGTTAAATGGTCATGATAAGTGTGGTCGGATAAAATTCTTTTTTCCCTCTTCAGATAACGTCAATATAGTGAAGTGAGTGAGTACCTTTTTGATTTCCAGGTTGACATTGTTAAAATAAAGGATGGGTTGCTCTTGTATGTGCCCCTCAAAGAGAACAGAATAGACATTGTGTACGGCCAGTTTTGTATTGTGCAGTCAGGGAGGGGAAGAGCCCAAAGGGACCCAACATTGAATGTGAAGTAAAATATAAAGAATAATATTGATACTACATTTACATTGTAGTTGCAAACACACTGAGACACACCAGCACTAGGAGGGCACAGAGATGGGGGCTGAAACACCCTTATCACATATTTGTAAGAATCTCCCGGGATACGTGGAGCGGATTAAAAAATATCACGACCAATGGGTGACCGAGCTAAAGGGGGAGGGGTTACCTCAGATTTGGCCCGAGGGAGGGTCATTTGATAAAAGTGTTCTGGATACGGTGGCCACATGCATTTTTCTAAAATACAAAGGAAAGCAGCTGCAAAATAGGAGGGAAATATTAGATCTTTGGAGGTTATTTGAAGAGATACCACCGCCTAAGACACCAGCACTAAATGCTGATCTCCCGTCCACCACAGACAATCCACTACTAATACAAAGAGATGTCAAAGAAGGCTCAAGTGTAGCGCCACCAGTAGAGGTAATAAGTTTGTACCCGATAATAAAGAAGCCTGTGCCCGCAGAGGGGTACAGTGACCCCACTTACATACCTCCCCCTAAAGATACTACACCCCACCGGCCCACGGCACCTCCGCCATATGAAAGCACGAGGGAGCGAGCCCAGGCAGGCGCACAAAGGGTAGATATAGAGAAGCTCACAGATGATTTAGAATCAAGACTGACGATAGCAAAGAATGAGCTCTCGAGGATAAAAGACATATGCGAACGAACGGCACTAGATGCAACTAGATCAGGGCGTACGTCCAGAGCGCCAGGTGAAAATAGAAAGCCCGAAGAGGGGTGGAAAAAGGGCGAGATTCTGTTCAGAATTGAGGAAGAACCAACTCGAATAATAGAAGTAGGGCCCAGAGAGGGAGATGTTGTAAGCGAAGAAAGGCTTGGGGGAATTAGAGAGGAATTGCTGTGTGATATAAGGGACGAAGTAGAAGAAAGTGACAGGTTGAGTATGGCGATGGGAGGGGGAAGCGAGGGGGAGGAAGGTACGTGTTCACTGAGAACCCTGGATGATGAGTGGACGGGGCGACTAAGGAACAGAGTGGGAAAAATGGCATCACTGGGAACATCAGCAGCCAAAACGGGTCCGGACGGAACGACAAAGGGAAGGCTACAGCTCCCGTTGATACACAGGGGAGGAGGGAGGCCTAACTATATCCCATGGGTGCAGATGGATAAAGCCAATTTATTAAAGCTATTGCCCCCGTTGTCAGGGGGGGCAAGTAAGTGGATATATGCCTTTGAGAAACATACTGCCTGGGTACCCCTAGCCATAGGAGATGTAAAAAGTCTACTCGTATCAGCAGTGGGCGATCAGGCTGAAAGGGTATGGGTTAAGGCCGGTTTCCCGGGAGTAACGTTAGACTGTGACCGCCATGATGGGGCCTCCTTTAACACAGTGCGTGCTAGGGTGTGGGATGCCTTACGCGACACATTCCCAGATACACCGGACTTACAGTCAGTGATGCAGTGTACAATGAATGACGGGGAAGAGGCTATGGATTACATTTTTCGGGTCCAAGAGATATGGAGAGCAGAAACGGGCACGCCCTCGTATCAATCGACATCTTTATTTTATTTTATTATAAAGAGAGGGCTCCCAAAGGAAGTGCAGAAGGCGCTTGACAAGATAGCAGGTATTGAAGCAAAGGGATGGCCAGAAATTCAGAGCATAATAGTACACCATTGTAAACGAATCAAGGAGAGGGAGAAGGAGGTGGCGCAGAAAAGATTGGCAGACGAGGCGAAGTTAGTACAGTCAAAGTTAGTGAAGGTTGCAGCAACAGTAGCCGCGCTCCCACACAGTAGAGAGGGAGATGATGAGGAGGAGGGGCTGATAGCACTCCAAGGAAGGGTGGCAACTAATTGGGCAGGAACAGCACAGCGGCAGTGGACTGAGCATGAGCAAGGTGGAAGTCCGCAGTGGCAAGAGTGGACCAATCCAGGGGGCGGGGAGGAAGGGGTCTCGAGTTCTCTGAATATGGCAGAGATTTTTCGGCTTCCAGATTTAGCATTGGAAATTCTAGTATTGAATGATGTGGCTTTGGTGCTGGTGATGGCGGTTTTGTATAGCTTAGAAATGGTTTTGAAAGCGATTCTGGTAGCTTCAGTCGGGTTATTGATCCAAGTGGTGAGAGCAGCTCTTTTTTTCCCATGCATATGTAGGAGGTCTTGGGTGAACCACACATTACAGTGCTTGTTTTTTTTAGCTTTTTTGAGGGTGAGAGGTGCTACCAGGTCAACGGCCTGGCAGATGACCCTTTTGAAGTCATTGGCAAGGAGTTCAGGGTCATTGGAAAAGGGAGGTAACAGAGCGGGTACCTTAAGATGCTGAGAAAGGTTGTTGTGGGTGAGGAGTTTCGAACTGCGCAAGAGTGCAGCTGGAAGGGGGATGGTGGGTTGTTGAGAAACCTTAGAGGTGATAACGTTGAATGTAATGCAATGGTGATCAGACCAGGATAGTGGCGAGGTCAAAAGGTGGCTGAGCAAGCAGTTGTGGTGTGCAACCCAGTCCAGGGTGCGGCCTTTCGTATGGGTGGGGGTAGAGATTGTTTTCAAGAACCCTAGGATGGATAAGGCTTTATTGAGGGCTTTAGCATGAGTGTCCTTGGAGTCATCGAGGCCCAGGTTAAAGTCCCCCAGGAGCAGGATTTTAGAGGATTTCTTAAGGTTATCAGAGAGGGAGTGGGTGAGGGCATCTTGGAAGTTACTGGATGGGCCAGGAGGTCGATAGATGAGGTGAAGGGCGATGGTGCAATTGTGGGAAAGCTTAAGTTTAAGTAGAAGGTAGTTAGAGCTCTGATCGAGGTCCTTCTGAATTGTCCCAATTGAGAGGGATTCTTTGACGATGACGGCTACCCCACCTCCTCTGTGGGAGGAGTGGTCACGTCTGTATATAGTGTAACCAGAGGGGATGGCTAGGGCAAGGGCAGGTCCAGATGCATCAGTCAACCATGTTTCACTAAGGAATAGTAGGTAAAGGTTATTGTTACTGATCAAGTCATGAACATCTAGAGCATGTGCTGGTAGAGATCTGGAGTTGATGAGGGCACATTTTAGGTGGGCTTCAGATGAGGGGGAGAGACCGGTGGAGGAGTCGATGCTGGGCAGAGCTGGCAGCTGTACAGAAGTCGGACTGCCAGCAGAAGGCATTGGGGGATAAGTCTCCGGTAAAGGCACAGTAACAGTGGTGCTGGCAATAGTAGAGGGTAACACTTCATTAAGTACAGACCTAGCTGAGGGCACAGTAACAGTGGTGCTGGCAGTAGTACAGGGTAACACTTCATTATGTACAGACCTAGCTGAGGGCACAGTAACAGTGGTGCTGGCAGTAGTACAGGGTAACACTTCATTATGTACAGACCTAGCTGAGGGCACAGTAACAGTGGTGCTGGCAGTAGTACAGGGTAACACTTCATTATGTACAGACCTAGCTGAGGGCACAGTAACAGTGGTGCTGGCAGTAGTACAGGGTAACACTTCATTATGTACAGACCTAGCTGAGGGCACAGTAACAGTGGTGCTGGCAATAGTACAGGGTAACAACACTTCATTAAATACCATTATGTCGTTCTGTTGGTGTCTTTAGCACCAAGTTACCTTTTGTGTTCATGTGCTTTAAAAGTGTATTCATCTTGAATTTATATCCCTTTAATAATGTTTTGGCATTTACATTAATTTCTTCACTGGCTCATTCTTAATTTTCTACCATTGCTCCGCATCGTTTTTTGGTATTTGATTACCTTCCAGCTTTAAATCTGCCACATTCACCTTTAACATTCACTGCAATGTTTTCTTGCCTGCCAATGAAATTGAATTTAGAGCATTATGCAATCAGTTCGCGAAAAAAACAGATAATGATCTCCCTTTAAGTCTCTGAGGAAATGTGGTAATGATTTGTGATAGCAACTAGGATTTTGTCTTCAGCTAGTTATTCCTCAGCTGCCTCCCATATAAGACTTCTTGCATTTCCATGCTTGACTGCTTGAACATGTTCCACAACTCAGCATTGTAGCAGCCAGTGTTCCAGTCTTCCGATCACTTCTAAGGTAAAGCTTCTTGCAAGAACAAATGATGGCTAAAAATAGACAGGAAGTTAATGGAAGATGCCGCTTGATATCCGACGCTGTCCATCAAACGCGTGTTGTTAAGTCATGCTAAAGTTACATCCTTTGCATTGTGCATATTTCAAAATGCAATTTAGGGCCTACTGACTGGCCCACATGTACTCTGACCCACATCTCCATGGTGCTTCAGATGTCCTGGCAATCTCATCATTTTCCAAGCGATGGTCCTTTCTAGAAAGTTACTTATGCCCTTTTAGATATTGACACTAGTGTAGCTTGTTTTACACCATTTTCTAAACACTTTTAAAGCTATTTTAGTAGTTTATTATTTAATTAAAAGGTATTTTTCTGGCTGCACAGAAACATGATTGAATATGAATACTGTAGGGGAGGACTGGTCCAGGAGACCCCTCTCGCCTGCGTTTCCTCCCCAGGTGAGGGCTATGGCTCATTGGGCGTTCCCTCGTGCCACCCGGGCCCAGGTGGTGGAGGGCTCACCCGCTGGAGACATTGCCCACACATATCAATTGCCCATACAAATTTAGCTAGGCCCAGAAACCATTTTTGTCTGGTAAAGATGGTGTGAGCTCAGCGCACTGTAGCGCGGCCCCCACCCTTGGAGAGTTTCATCCCTGTTGCCGCAGCACCCTGGCAGATCCGCTGCGAGCACGTTCCCACGAACAAGACGGACATGAGATAGCGCAATACGCTGACATTGTAACAGTTCACCTCCCGCAGTGTACCATCACTATCAGCATGACCCGGCCATCAGGCCTGAACAATGAGAAGAACGGTAAAATGGTCATCTGATGGCAGACAGTCTTAATATATGTGTATATAGTAATGTCAAGACCACTTGCAAAGTATGCTTTCTTCCACAAAATCTCTTATATTACAAACGCCTGTAGAGTGTATTAAAATGAGAGAGCGTGCTCCCATGATATAAGCAATGGTGAGCTCACACCATTACAGGTGGATACTAATAATAAAGGAACGCTCAAGGGATCTGTTTGTTGCATGTATCACTGGGCAACCTACCTCCCATGGTTTTGCGTCATAACTAAGCTAATGCTGCTAGAGTACATGAGTAAGCGAATGCAATTATACTATGAACTCATGTAAAGGATGCGCGAGAATGCACTTATCATGTGTGCATGTCTAAGCCCCTTATGTGCCACCACCGTCACGTACAGTGGCGGGTCGTTTTCTATGTACTCCACCGACCCAACTACTACCTCATTTACTGCAAATGTATATGCATGTAACTAAAATACTGTAGCTGCTAGAATATAATGTACAAATATGGTACTCGGACTGGGTATAATCGAGACACATCCAGCAAAGTTTAAATGCATGTTTTGAAGCGATTTTGAATAAGTATTATAGAAAGTGTTCAAATGTTCGTGATGTCTTTACCTACATTCAGCAACACACGAGGGAGATACCTCTGTGAATGCGTACAAGGCTATTTCCCCCTCCCACCCTGCGAAGGCTGCCAAGACATGAGAACAGAGGCCCGCTCTGCGCTAATCCCACCTCCCCCGACCGGACTGGAGCCGCTTCAAAGATTTGTAGCCCCACTGCAGCACCCAAGGCCGCGACCAGCCACCTGCATTATTTACAGCACAGCAGTAAACCTTTGTCTAAACTCACACGCCCCCTCGTAAACCCCACAACCCACCGGACCGTCTCAGACTTATGGCCCAGTGCAATCAGGACACCCAACACTTTGACAACACACAGCGGAACATCCATAACAACTTCTAACAAGACAGAAAGAGCTGTACCGCCCGTCCCAGGCCCCGAAGCTTAGCCCCTCGACCTATGGCCCCGGTCAACAGGACACGAGAAACCAGGCCTCGATGTATTACCTCCAGACCCCTCACAAGGTGCATTCCTCCTGTGTTGCATTAACCTATAAAATAACCTATTGGAAGATTTACTAAAGAGAATAACACTGTAAATGACTGAATGACTGCGGTGTGCATGGCTGAGGGCAAGTAAGTCAGGAAAGGCATTCGTCTCTGCCACAAGCCGCCTTGGCACACCAACACCGCCCGGATGAACTCAAGCCGACCTGCCAGGCCCAGCCCAACCCATGAGGGTGACCAGTGACGTCCTCCAGCCAAGACCAACCACGCCGCAGCAGCACCTATAGTTAGTCGTCGCCACCCAATCCCAATGAACTTGTGCCCCCTATAGTATGTAGGTTTTGATGACGTTTTTTGTAAATATATACGCCTGTCTTTGCGATTGTCAGACAGAGCGCTCTCGGAGTTTGCAGAGTTCTTTGCATGCCCAATTCTGATTGATAAACTCCCATTTACGCTCACCCGCACTCTGTCTTGGCCTTATTCCCATTTTGGGAGAGTCCTTCATTGTCTCTCATTGCGGGGAGGATCGTGCTGTTTGTGGACGCTTGCTTTCAGTGGTGACCCCGATAGCGTGATTTTTATTTCTTCCTAACTCCTTATAACCGTCTCCTTTTTGGCATGAGAATCTCCGGTCGAAAAGGGATACGCACGGTGAGCCGGCTCCGGGAGGCTGCCCGCCAACGGCGACCGGTACACTAAGAAGTGCGCACTCAATAGAGAAGGGGTACGAGATCCCGGTTGAAAAATCCCCTTTGAGTACCGCTCGCCGGAGCCGGGGCTGACTGTTGAGCTGACGGCGACACTGCCTGGACGGACCCAGTTTCGGAGACTATCGGTTCAAGACGGGCACGTGAGTACTGAGTGCGAGCGATCTTAAAGGGAGCGGGGAGTGAAGTGTAGGACAGGAAACGAAGAGGGGGTACGCAGATCTACTAAGGATCATCTTAAATTTTCCTTGCTTTTTCTTTGCATATGGCCATTAGGATTAAGAGGTGAATAAGAGATAAAAGTGACGGGAACCTAGCTCCGAAAGGGGGTGGAAGGCGGCGCCGCATAGTGCTATCTTGACTAGTACTGGGAATATATGAAGAAGTGGAGTATAAAATAAAAGTGTTCAGCAAAAGGGGACACTGAGAGTACATTAGTGACCGCTATTACTTTTTTCCTTTCTTAAGGGTAGGGGGGGGAGAATAAAGAACTGTGATTAGCACAAACTTAGGGAGACAGTAAGAGAAAAAGAGTCCTATTAGAAGGGGGGAAAACAGGTTAATATCTATATATATATATATGCGCATCTAGATATTGAAATAAGACGAACAGGGACAGCCGGCTAGGGAGGAAAGGGAGGGCAGCTTGAATGGTGAATGGTGCCAAGAGGTGTGTGCACCTCGTATGTGCTAGAAGAGATTTTGATGTTGTGAATGTGTGAGCGGTTATAAATACATAATAGTTAAATGGTCATGATAAGTGTGGTCGGATAAAATTCTTTTTTCCCTCTTCAGATAACGTCAATATAGTGAAGTGAGTGAGTACCTTTTTGATTTCCAGGTTGACATTGTCAAAATAAAGGATGGGTTGCTCTTGTATGTGCCCCTCAAAGAGAACAGAATAGACATTGTGTACGGCCAGTTTTGTATTGTGCAGTCAGGGAGGGGAAGAGCCCAAAGGGACCCAACATTGAATGTGAAGTAAAATATAAAGAATAATATTGATACTACATTTACATTGTAGTTGCAAACACACTGAGACACACCAGCACTAGGAGGGCACAGAGATGGGGGCTGAAACACCCTTATCACATATTTGTAAGAATCTCCCGGGATACGTGGAGCGGATTAAAAAATATCACGACCAATGGGTGACCGAGCTAAAGGGGGAGGGGTTACCTCAGATTTGGCCCGAGGGAGGGTCATTTGATAAAAGTGTTCTGGATACGGTGGCCACATGCATTTTTCTAAAATACAAAGGAAAGCAGCTGCAAAATAGGAGGGAAATATTAGATCTTTGGAGGTTATTTGAAGAGATACCACCGCCTAAGACACCAGCACTAAATGCTGATCTCCCGTCCACCACAGACAATCCACTACTAATACAAAGAGATGTCAAAGAAGGCTCAAGTGTAGCGCCACCAGTAGAGGTAATAAGTTTGTACCCGATAATAAAGAAGCCTGTGCCCGCAGAGGGGTACAGTGACCCCACTTACATACCTCCCCCTAAAGATACTACACCCCACCGGCCCACGGCACCTCCGCCATATGAAAGCACGAGGGACCGTGCCCAGGCAGGCGCACAAAGGGTAGATATAGAGAAGCTCACAGATGATTTAGAATCAAGACTGACGATAGCAAAGAATGAGCTCTCGAGGATAAAAGACATATGCGAACGAACGGCACTAGATGCAACTAGATCAGGGCGTACGTCCAGAGCGCCAGGTGAAAATAGAAAGCCCGAAGAGGGGTGGAAAAAGGGCGAGATTCTGTTCAGAATTGAGGAAGAACCAACTCGAATAATAGAAGTAGGGCCCAGAGAGGGAGATGTTGTAAGCGAAGAAAGGCTTGGGGGAATTAGAGAGGAATTGCTGTGTGATATAAGGGACGAAGTAGAAGAAAGTGACAGGTTGAGTATGGCGATGGGAGGGGGAAGCGAGGGGGAGGAAGGTACGTGTTCACTGAGAACCCTGGATGATGAGTGGACGGGGCGACTAAGGAACAGAGTGGGAAAAATGGCATCACTGGGAACATCAGCAGCCAAAACGGGTCCGGACGGAACGACAAAGGGAAGGCTACAGCTCCCGTTGATACACAGGGGAGGAGGGAGGCCTAACTATATCCCATGGGTGCAGATGGATAAAGCCAATTTATTAAAACTATTGCCCCCGTTGTCAGGGGGGGCAAGTAAGTGGATATATGCCTTTGAGAAACATACTGCCTGGGTACCCCTAGCCATAGGAGATGTAAAAAGTCTACTCGTATCAGCAGTGGGCGATCAGGCTGAAAGGGTATGGGTTAAGGCCGGTTTCCCGGGAGTAACGTTAGACTGTGACCGCCATGATGGCGCCTCCTTTAACACAGTGCGTGCTAGGGTGTGGGATGCCTTACGCGACACATTCCCAGATACACCGGACTTACAGTCAGTGATGCAGTGTACAATGAATGACGGGGAAGAGGCTATGGATTACATTTTTCGAGTCCAAGAGATATGGAGAGCAGAAACGGGCACGCCCTGGTATCAATCGACATCTTTATTTTATTTTATTATAAAGAGAGGGCTCCCAAAGGAAGTGCAGAAGGCGCTTGACAAGATAGCAGGTATTGAAGCAAAGGGATGGCCAGAAATTCAGAGCATAATAGTACACCATTGTAAACGAATCAAGGAGAGGGAGAAGGAGGTGGCGCAGAAAAGATTGGCAGACGAGGCGAAGTTAGTACAGTCAAAGTTAGTGAAGGTTGCAGCAACAGTAGCCGCGCTCCCACACAGTAGAGAGGGAGATGATGAGGAGGAGGGGCTGATAGCACTCCAAGGAAGGGTGGCAACTAATTGGGCAGGAACAGCACAGCGGCAGTGGACTGAGCATGAGCAAGGTGGAAGTCCGCAGTGGCAAGAGTGGACCAATCCAGGGGGATGAGGTGGGTACAGGGGCCGGAGAGGAGGCGGACAGGGGTATGGGGGAATGGGAGGAAATGGATGGCAAGGTCCCAGGGGCCCCCAGGACGATGTGGACGATGGGGACATTACTCCAGGGAGTGCAGAAGTAGACAAAACAATGGGTTCCAGGAGGAGGAGAATTATGGTCATCCACACCCGGGAAGCCCATATGGTCTCCCAATGGGACAGCAGCAACTAAGAAACCCCGGCCAGGGTACCACGGGCCAGCAACAGGGACACCAGTATAGGACACAGAACCACCCCCAAAACAATGACAGTATGCAATACACGCCAGGTAACCCTTTCGCGACAACAGCAAACGGGGCCCCCGCGCCAGCACCTTACAGCGGCATGTCAGTAGTTTCAGGGAATGTCTTTAGTGAGGGAGGGGCGACGAGATACCCCGCATAGGACAGCCCACAGAGAACACTTGCGTGTCCAGTTCTATCCACCACCTACAATGCAGCAGAGGAACCATTGGTAGGGGCGCAGATAGGAGACAAGCAGTTTATATTCATGGTTGATTCGGGAGCGGAGAAATCATGTATCAGGGAGGGCCGATTCCCGTTATCTAACAGGAAGTTAGAGACGCAGGGGTTCTCTGGGGCTGTAGTTGAAGTTCCTTACACAGAAGCTTTGGATGTAACAGTGGGGGGTAAGACTGTGAAGGCACCCTTATTGTATTACGAACATTCCCCAATTAACTTGCTAGGGAGGGATCTCCTGAGTAAACTCAACATGACCATATCATTTACCGAGAGAGGGATAGTGTGTTCTACACCCGGGATATGCCCCTTGCATGCGATGTTGGTAGTGCAAGCCTACACAACCACGCAGGAAATACGAGGGCTGCCACAAAATGAGGAAATGTTTATCAAAGGGCTGAAGACTCTGGCCCTCATAATTCCAGAGCTAAGAAGCATGGACTGGAGGATTCCGGCGGAGTTCCTCTTCCGCCCCATAGTATGTCCCAACACAGCACCAGGATCAGTGGTATCATTAGACTTGCACGCTGTGCAAGTGTCAGCAAAGAGAATAGCTGTGATTGGAGTGGACGAGGAAGGATGTGAGTGGCACACAGTGCTGTGCACAAACGCCAACATCGCCCTATGAGAGGTAACAGATGAGGATCTCTTTTCAGACACGGAAGGGGATGGTGAGACAGTAATGGAAATAGCGATGCCCTGTGACATTTTAATACAAGCAAGGGAGACCCCCGTCCAATTGATGACAGTGGTAGGAGCACCACCGTCCTTTTTTGATGATGACATGAGGCTCGTACCAAACAACTTATGGACAACAGGCCCCCATGATGTGGGACTGTTGCATGGAGTACAGCCTGTGGTAATAAAGCTAAAGCAAGGAGCAATTTTACCACGAGTTAAACAGTATCCTTTGTCTCGTGAAGCTGAAGAAGGGATAAAAGAGACAATAAATGCCCTACTAGCACAAGGGATAATAGTACCTTCAAACTCCCCATGTAACACTTGTATTTATCCAATCAAAAAAGCAAAAGGGGGGTCTTGGAGGATGATACAGGATTTACGCCCCCTCAATGATGTAATACAGAAGGAGTTCCCTCTAGTCCCTAACCCGGCATCAATACTATGCAGCATCCCGAAAGAGGCATCACATTTCACAGTAGTAGATTTGAAAAACACATTTTTCTCCATACCCCTGGCTGAAGAGAGTAGATACCTTACCGCCTTCACACTGGGGGGTAAAAGATATGAACATTGCAGGTTACCACAGGGTTACTGCGAGAGCCCGAGCATCTTCAATCGCGTATTACATGAAGACCTAGGAAACCTATCAGTTGAGAGCACCATTATTCAGTACGTAGACGATTTACTAGTCTGCGCACAAAACGAAGAAAAATGCAGAACAGATTCCATAACATTACTGACTTTGCTGGCCAACAAGGGGTACAAAGTGGACAAGGGAAAGCTACAATACTGCCTGACAGAGGTCCTGTACCTAGGACAGTTGATTTCAAAAGATGGGAAAAGAATAATACCAGACAGAGTAGAAGCCATAAGATCAGTAGGTGAACCCACAACAGTAAAAGATATGCAGAAATTTTTGGGAATGTGCAATTACTGCCGAGCATGGATATTAGATTATGCGGCATACACCAGGCCCCTATTACAAGCATTAAAGGTGGCCCAACAGGAGAACAGGAAGATGGAATGGACGGAAGAGATGAGTTCCTCTTTCCAAACACTAAAAGAGTTGATTTCAAGCGCCCCAGTACTCGCAAACCCTGATTATGGACGTGAGTTTTACCTATTCTCACACTGCAAGGAAACACTGATGACAGCAGTCCTGACACAAAAAACGTCCTTGGGACACAAGCCATTGGCTTACTATAGTGGTACTTTAGATGCCGTGATGCAAGGCCATTTCGCGTGCGAGCAATCACTCGCTGCAGCCGCGTTCGCGATTGAGAAAAGTGCCACCATAGTAATGGGTTGCCCGGTAACATTGTTTGTGGAACATTCTTTATTTGCAATACTAGAGAGATCAAAAAGCACACTGACCACACAGCGGGCGACAGCCTACGAGATTATATTGTCCAGCGCCAATATCCATATAGTGAGATGCAAGACAGTGAACCCCGCCACATTCATTACAGAAGCGTGTACACTAGAGGACATGCAGAACCACGATTGTGTAACTTACACAGGAGAAAGAGGGGAGGAGACAGTGGTGTGTGAGAACGCTCTAAGCGAGGGGGAAGTGTACTTTGTGGATGGGTCCGCATCAATTGACGTGGACACGGGAGAAAAACACGTTGGCATGGCAGTAGTGAGGTTAGAAGATGGTGAGTATGAAACACCGGTACAATACCGCCTCCCATCACATTACTCCGCACAGGCAGCAGAACTGATTGCGCTCATAGAAGCACTACATGCAGCAAAGGGTTGTGCAGTGACAATATACACAGACTCAGCTTACATGACAACGACAGTACATGGAGGCCTAGCAAGATGGGGGCGTAGGGGATTTAGGCGGGCAGACGGAACACCAGTACAGCATGCAGAATTGTTGAAAGAGTTAATTGAGGCCCTGCAAAACCCCACTGCAGTAGCAATAGTAAAGTGCCAAGCACATACATCCAACACAGATGTTGTGTCTTTAGGGAACGCAGCAGCGGACGCTGCCGCCAAGGAGGCTTCCTATTTTCAGAAAAATGACACAGGTGAGTACATGATTAAGAACAAGAGAAACGACGAGCCCGCAGAAGGATATAATATGATGCCCATACCACAAATAATAGAATTACAAGAAGGAGCCAGTGCAGAGGAAAAATTAATGTGGACAAAACGAGGGTGCAGCAAGTCAGGAACAGACCTGCTGTGGCGGCAAAATAACTCGGGGAAGGTGGTAATGCCAATCCAGCTACTAGAGATTGCATTTCAACAGCTACACTTCCCTGCACATAACACCAAACAGCACATCGCAGCAGAAATACAGGAAGAATGGTTTGTGCCCTGTCTCCAGGAGCATGTGTCTCGATTGGCAATGGAATGTACAACATGCCAAATATACAATTCAGGAATGACATTACGCACTCTCCGGGGAACAATTCCTAAACCCATTGGCCCATTCAAGGAACTACATATAGATTACGCAGACATGGGGGAAAGGTGTAATGGTGCACGGTACATGATTGTGGTTGTGTGCCCATTTTCAAGGTGGGTGGAAGCAGGACCCTGCGCACGACCCGATGCCAAGAGCGCCGCCAAGTTCCTAGTAAGGGAAGTATTCCCGCGCTGGGGAATTTGTGACGTGATCCGCTCAGACAATGGCACTCATTTTGTGAATGAGCTTTTTAAGGAAGTGACTACATTATTGGGAATAAAACATAAATTATGCTCAATTTATCATCCTCAAAGTAATGGCGTAGTGGAAAAGATGAACGGACTGTTGAAGGGCAGGTTATCAAAACTATGCTTCTCATTAAAGAAGAATTGGATTTACTGCCTACCCCTTGCGCTATTTGAATTAAGAAACCGGCCAAGCAAAGACCACCATTTGTCCCCGCACGAGATCGTGACTGGGAGACGGATGAACACAGCACATTCACCACTGCGCGAACACTCAGACGCTCACAGAAGCGCCGCGATATTGGGAGATGAGTTCACAGACTATTTAAAGAAATTGACAAGGGCAGCGCGTGTGATAGCAAAGCAACTGTCCCCACCCTTCACTAGAGAAGAGGGAAATGTAACAGGCGCTGTCACGGAGCCAGGGCAACAGCTACAGCTAATGCCAGGCGACTGGATTTATGTCAGAAGCTTTGTGCGTCGGTGGAATGCACCACGATTCCACGGCCCATACGAAGTAATATTTTGCACGCCCACGGCAGTAAAGGTCAAAGGATTGAGGTACTGGGTGCACTTGACCGATGTACGGAAAGGCATATAGCAACGTACAAGAGGAGGTAGATGAGGAGGCACAGACAACAGCAAACGCTGCAAATGAGCAGAATGACTGAATATGAACTTGTGTGTATGTGTTGGTACTAAACTTGAATAAATGCACAACTGATAAAGAAAAAAAAAAAAAAAAAAGGATAATTTTTTAACTTTTACCTTGTTGGGTGTATATATATGTATATATTTGATGGAATGCCAAATTATAAGCTTGTATACACCCTTGTCTGTGAATACCCCCCCCCCGTATCCCCACCCGCTTCCATTCCCCGTCACATGTATATTGGCACTGATGGTGCTAGCAAAATGTTTACATGTATGCACTCAATGCACTTTTATATCTTAAACAGGAGCTTCCATGGCATCTAACGGGCAGCCTGCAACGGATAGATTTACTAGAATTAGAGAGTGGTTAACTGAGAAATGCATATATTCGTATGAATGTGGACTATCTGCATGCATCGTATTGTTTTTCACATTGATGTTTGGTTTGGTTACATACTGGTTCATAGCGTTCATCTCTATCGAGATGAACGAGGGGGGAGGGAGCAACACAACTACTGGGACCAATACAACTGCAAGTGTCAATGCCACTACAAGGGAAGGTGATTTTTTGATATGGGACGGAACTAAACTTGTGTGGGGCTACTATACTACGCCATCCAATGTTGTCATCTCACAAGATGGAGGGCCAAAGGGTAAAAGGCAAAATAACACACTGTCCCCACCTGAGATGTCTAATTACAATGCTCACAGCTTAAACGACCGAAACCCCTCTGCTATATCCTGGTTGTATAATACCCCCACCAGCCAACCTGCCCCCATGGCCATAGACAATCAAAGAATGAAAGCAACACATGAAATATTATATGATGACTGGGTGAAGGGGGGCGGGATGGGGAAAGGGGGGTCTGTTTTGCCCTTCGTTCAGGAGGTTGGGAAACGCCAAAGGAACAATAATAACAGACGGAAGAGGGAAGCAGGGAGGAGGAGGTATGATGAGTACTATGGGTTAGGTCTAGATAAAATGGAAGACCCACGACACCCCCACCAAACAAATAAGTGGTATGCAGATATGAGTGCCACAGCTAAACAAACAACAAACGAGAGCTGTTATGTCTGCTCCCTTATTCCTCACGCATCAGGTACACCCAAAGTACTGTTACCCAAAGAGTTGCCAATTATAGACGCCCAATGTCTCCTTCACCTTACGTTATGCAGAATTAATAACACCTTCCAGGCACATGAAGTGACTTTTCAAATGCTACAGAACGAGAAAACGTGCTACCCAAAACCATCAGGGGTTGTATGTCTGAAAGAACCGTTTTTTGTAATTGGAGGGACACTTTTTTCTGACAACAAGTGGAAGGACGAAGAAGTAATGTGTAAAGCTGAAGCACTGAGGGGTGTGGCACCGGTGAAGTTGCAATGGATAGAAGAAACGTGCACACCCGTATGGAAGGAACACATTTCAAAACTAACCTGGGTTACGCCCATCGAAAAGCCTTTCAAGCTGCAGAGTGAAATAGACTATGGACTATGTTTCAAAGGAGAGGGGAGAACGTCCATGGGGACGAACAAGAAGTGCAACAAAACCCTCACTATCCCAGACCTAAGAAAAGGGACTGCGGCCCTTATGGACACGTACTGGGTATGTGGCAACCAGGCATACCTACACCTCCCCCCGTCGTGGAGTGGCAGCTGCTCAATGGCCACTCTGCACTCAGCTCTAATGGTGATACCAGAAAGCCACATCGATGGAAGCAAAAGGACACAGGAACGCACACAACAGAGTGTGGCCCAACCAACTGCAGAATCACAAATGTATGTCCTGTCTTCCGGAAGCAAGGGAGAGGTGTTAACCCGTCACAGACGAGCATCAAATTACATCTCACAGGCATCATCAGAACTATTGGCTCAGATCCCAGACAAATATCGATTATTCAGCTCAGCAGAAACATTTTTTGCCTCACTCGTATCAAGTGTCCAAGCAAGGGCAAACGCAAAATGGCTTCAGATAACCCGTTGGGAATTGATTCAGCTGGCAAACGACACTGAAGAAGGATTTAACATAATAAAGGTCGAACTAAGAGCTTTGCGACTGATGACCATGCAAAACAGGTATGTCCTGGACCTGTTGACGGCGATGGACGGCGGTGTTTGCCGAAAAATAGGAAGTGCCTGCTGCACTTTCGTACCTTCTGAAGACGCAGAGAACGGCTCCCTGTCCCATGTGATCGAAGCAGTCCACAACCTAGGAGAAAAAATGAAGATGGAGGGCGGAGCAGAAGATAGTACATGGTTCGATAACCTCTTCTCCTGGGTCCCCTCATGGCTTGGAACAACCGTGAAATTTTTGATGCCAGCTGTGGTGTTCCTCCTTTTGATTTTCTGCCTGTGCCAGGTGGGTCTTCGGGTCTGTGCTAACGCAGTACCAAATGGTGCAATGATGATGGTGACAATGGGCAACTCACACGGTACAATAAAAACAATGCAAGAAGCACAAATACAAACAGGGATAGATAACACACCCAGGTACCAATTGGTGCCCATGTATCACGACAAGGATATTGTAGATAAGCTGTGGCACACCACCATCAAAGAGCCCCGCATACTAGAATGGTACGAGGAAGTTTGGGTAGATTTGGAGGGAGATGGTGGGTGTATATATCTCACGTGTACTCCAGATGAATACGCTAGGAGAGGTGAGAGCTTAAGGGGAGTGTGCAGAGCATGGATGCCTACCAAAGGAACTCCTGCATGGGATGAGGCGGTTATGGACGAAGCAGAATGTAGGAGGATAGAAGAGCTAAAGAATTCGTTACTTAAGTAACGAAAGGGGGGAAATGTATGGGAGGACTGGTCCAGGAGACCCCTCTCGCCTGCGTTTCCTCCCCAGGTGAGGGCTATGGCTCATTGGGCGTTCCCTCGTGCCACCCGGGCCCAGGTGGTGGAGGGCTCACCCGCTGGAGACATTGCCCACACATATCAATTGCCCATACAAATTTAGCTAGGCCCAGAAACCATTTTTGTCTGGTAAAGATGGTGTGAGCTCAGCGCACTGTAGCGCGGCCCCCACCCTTGGAGAGTTTCATCCCTGTTGCCGCAGCACCCTGGCAGATCCGCTGCGAGCACGTTCCCACGAACAAGACGGACATGAGATAGCGCAATACACTGACATTGTAACAGTTCACCTCCCGCAGTGTACCATCACTATCAGCATGACCCGGCCATCAGGCCTGAACAATGAGAAGAACGGTAAAATGGTCATCTGATGGCAGACAGTCTTAATATATGTGTATATAGTAATGTCAATACCACTTGCAAAGTATGCTTTCTTCCACAAAATCTCTTATATTACAAACGCCTGTAGAGTGTATTAAAATGAGAGAGCGTGCTCCCATGATATAAGCAATGGTGAGCTCACACCATTACAGGTGGATACTAATAATAAAGGAACGCTCAAGGGATCTGTTTGTTGCATGTATCACTGGGCAACCTACCTCCCATGGTTTTGCGTCATAACTAAGCTAATGCTGCTAGAGTACATGAGTAAGCGAATGCAATTATACTATGAACTCATGTAAAGGATGCGCGAGAATGCACTTATCATGTGTGCATGTCTAAGCCCCTTATGTGCCACCACCGTCACGTACAGTGGCGGGTCGTTTTCTATGTACTCCACCGACCCAACTACTACCTCATTTACTGCAAATGTACATGCATGTAACTAAAATACTGTAGCTGCTAGAATATAATGTACAAATATGGTACTCGGACTGGGTATAATCGAGACACATCCAGCAAAGTTTAAATGCATGTTTTGAAGCGATTTTGAATAAGTATTATAGAAAGTGTTCAAATGTTCGTGATGTCTTTACCTACATTCAGCAACACACGAGGGAGATACCTCTGTGAATGCGTACAAGGCCATTTCCCCCTCCCACCCTGCGAAGGCTGCCAAGACATGAGAACAGAGGCCCGCTCTGCGCTAATCCCACCTCCCCCGACCGGACTGGAGCCGCTTCAAAGATTTGTAGCCCCACTGCAGCACCCAAGGCCGCGACCAGCCACCTGCATTATTTACAGCACAGCAGTAAACCTTTGTCTAAACTCACGCGCCCCCTCGTAAACCCCACAACCCACCGGACCGTCTCAGACTTATGGCCCAGTGCAATCAGGACACCCAACACTTTGACAACACACAGCGGAACATCCATAACAACTTCTAACAAGACAGAAAGACCTGTACCGCCCGTCCCAGGCCCCGAAGCTTAGCCCCTCGACCTATGGCCCCGGTCAACAGGACACGAGAAACCAGGCCTCGATGTATTACCTCCAGACCCCTCACAAGGTGCATTCCTCCTGTGTTGCATTAACCTATAAAATAACCTATTGGAAGATTTACTAAAGAGAATAACACTGTAAATGACTGAATGACTGCGGTGTGCATGGCTGAGGGCAAGTAAGACAGGAAAGGCATTCGTCTCTGCCACAAGCCGCCTTGGCACACCAACACCGCCCGGATGAACTCAAGCCGACCTGCCAGGCCCAGCCCAACCCACGAGGGTGACCAGTGACGTCCTCCAGCCAAGACCAACCACGCCGCAGCAGCACCTATAGTTAGTCGTCGCCACCCAATCCCAATGAACTTGTGCCCCCTATAGTATGTAGGTTTTGATGACGTTTTTTGTAAATATATACGCCTGTCTTTGCGATTGTCAGACAGAGCGCTCTCGGAGTTTGCAGAGTTCTTTGCATGCCCAATTCTGATTGATAAACTCCCATTTACGCTCACCCGCACTCTGTCTTGGCCTTATTCCCATTTTGGGAGAGTCCTTCATTGTCTCTCATTGCGGGGAGGATCGTGCTGTTTGGGGACGCTTGCTTTCAATACCAACAATGGTAGAACCTGACGCATTGAATAGGTTCATTCAATTAGAACATAATTTAGACAAAATATCTCCATTTCACATAATCTGTCCACGAATGCCACACAGGCAGAGAGGCAGAGAAAATAATTATTCATTGTGCCGGTGATTTCACAAACAAATGCAATATCTAATGGCATGAAGTAAGGATGATAGGTACTATACAACTGTTCTCTCCTTTGAACACAGGAACTTTGGGCATTGAGAAGAATGACCTTGATGTATTAGTGGGCATCTTTTGAGCTCCCCTAGCACTATGTTATGGATGTGGGGTATCTGATAATACTTTGGCTACATTCAGGACTTACACATTGTCCAAATAAAAGTCTGTTAGTACATGTCTGTTAACCCCACACTGTTAGGTTTGTTAGGTTTGTTGTGTAAGGGGGCAGTTATTGCACAAAATATAAGAGTACATGCCTTGCAAAGGCCTCCACCCTGATCAATCACATCTTCACCTTAATTAAGGGTACCTGTTTGCAGTATCTATGGATACCGGTGGCACTAATTCTAAGCATGTGCAACGTCCATGAGAGTGAATTATTGATGTTAATGTTAATGTTAAAGGTATTTGTACCGCGTACCGTCACCAACGGAATTGGCCCCAGGCGCTCATTGATCTAATTTTGGAGAATAAAAGCACTGAAATACAAAAGAAATCCGAAATAAATGGTAACAATATTTTTGCATTTAACACTTTGTTCTGCATGAACTATGCATCTGTGTGGGGAACTTGGTAAGTACTATTTCTTTTACTGCAATATGCTCGGGAAGACTTTGGGAGGTGTAGGATGAATGGAAGAATTGGCACAGTTATAAAAACAGATATAAAATCAATTAACACAATGGAAAGGAGAGAGGTCAATAAAATATCTAGAAAGGCAAAGCGAATGTGAGTAAACGAATGCATGGTATATGCCATGTTTCACTCCATCACAAACAGCATTATTAAATCCCTGCAAAGGATGAGGGAACGTTCTTATGCCAACCAGCAGTGGTCTTTCTGCCACAAATTGAGAAAATAATTTATTGCCTGGGGGACTGGTATTATCACACAGTTTTTGACACAATGTACATCGGTTGTGTGTGGTGATAAAATGTAAATTAAACACGGCACATTGAAGTGTTGTTAAGTTTTTAATGCTATGGTACGTGCTCCCCAATACAACAAACAGCATCAGTAGTGTACACTTTTATGGAGACATATTGAGCAATGGAGAAAATAAGTACACAAATAAAGTCAGGAATACATAGAGTACGAGTATCTACATCCTTGCAATATACAGTATATGTGTGAAACAGTAAAATAAAAAGGCAAGATTGTTTCTTTTTTTTTACTTCTGGGGACTGTTGGGGCTACATAAACACATCCTTCCTGTCTGTTTGAGGCTCAGGGGTTGTCTTCATACAAGCTAAACAAAAAACGACTTTCTTTTGACCTTCAAAAGCCTTGCACAAATGTAGCAGCAATTCTTTAGCGATGCCAGGTCAATACTTCAGTGGGTTAGATAACAAACAACAACAGTACAAAACACATCTTACATAGTTGATCACCATGCACTTAAGGGGCTATTCTATCTATCTTCTAGTTTAGGGAAAGGGGCTTGGTCATGAAAGTTGCATAATGACCGGTTCAGTTGCATATATTTCGCCTATAGAATGTTTTGGGTCAAAATATAATTCAATACATTTATCAACTATTTCATAGAACAATTTTTAGTGCTAAAAAACAACTGTTTTGATTAAAAAAAACAGTTTTCTCTTTGAGGGGTTAGCTTGGCCAATTTTAAAGAAATAAAATTGCACGTCAGTCTCTAGTACACTAGTGCCAAAACTATTATATTTTCGTTATAAAAACAATGTCATGTGATTTTGAGATCATGAAGCTAAAAAAATAACTAGTCCATTGGTTCATCTACAGTAGTTTCTTGTAATCTTAGCATTCCGTCTCTGTGCATACGACAATGCACCCGCAGGTTTCCATCTACCTCTCTCTACGTTTTTACTCATCTAATATCATTGTTAATAATAGTGTAAATAGTTCATACATTAAAAAAAACTATGAAAAAATCAACCTTCAATAAATATTTTCAGTTCTTAATCCTATATACAAGTACTTTACATCTACACACATGAGAGAGTACAACTGGCTTAAATGAGTATGGTGGCATATGTTACTAGGACAATTATTGCAGTCAGATGCATTGTGGTTGTACAAATGTATGGCAGAACCATATTGAAATAAAGAACTCTCTCGCCTTTGCTTATAATCCTTCAAAAAGAGAAAATATCAATTTTAAGCCTTGATAGTGCTACTACCAGTAATTGGTCAACATTAATGGGGATTTCAGATTTTAGATTGAAAAAGTTTATCTTAGCTCCCAGTTGTGTCCTGTAAATTTGGTCACAATTCTGATGCACTCATAGCATAACAACTGCCCGATTCTGGAAGACATATAGTCATATGACCAAAGAATGCAAACAGCCATGCATGCAAGGCACTTCTTCTGCACCTTGTAGCGCCTGCAGTCTCTTAATGTTTAGAATGCGACAGATGCATTTGGCGCCTAGATAGCTGTATGTTTTGGAATATTTCGAAACCTACATCAAGTGTGGCATGTAGTTACAACAGCTCTCTTTATGTACACGTTTTCTAGAGCTTCTGTAATGTGTGTGTGTCAGCATGTCAGAGAGCCATTGGAGGTCAATACGCGGTATGATAAAGGGATCTGTTATTTTCATTTATTGTCAGTATATCTATTGTATTGGCCCTTGTACAACTCTCGGTATGAGGACCAGGCATTAATGGGTCATATGCAGTGCATCGTCTTGAAAACATGTAGTTGCAATTTTTTATTCCGATCGAGTTGTCTTATTAAGCTATCAATGTAAGGAGGCCCCAAAGGGACAAAAGTAAAGTACAGTTTAAGGTTAAGGTTGCATCTACTCCGAAAGTAGATAGCCATCTTGCGGCTGTCTTTATTTTCATAACCATGTGGTGGTTATCATAAGTGCTAACCGTGCTTAGACTTTTCATAGCCAAGGTTAGGCACACTAACCAGAGCAGCTTTGTGTCGCCACGAACTTCAGAAATACTGAGGAGAGACTGCAAGACAAGGAGCTCAAGACAGCATGCCATGTGAGTGTCAACAGCTTCAGTGTTAAAAAGCCAACCTTTCAGAGGCCGTGAACATAGGCCCACTGAGGATATCAAAATGGACGATGTTCCATTAGTGTACACAAGCATGAGGCTGCCCTTGCTTCTTCACAGAGCCATTATATGTACCTCATGGCGTATGCAAGTCACCATGAGGTGCGAATAAAAAGGACATGTTATTTCGTGAGACTTGAATTGTCATTTTCAAAATGGTACCCATTTCCCATAACTCTTGAGTAATCCAGAAGTGGCTGTGAATGTTTTACAGTGAATGGGAAGCATCTCTATTGAAAGGTTCGGGTCATAGGGTCCCAACTACGTAGGCTTGTTCTCTGTAAAGACTTCATGACATCAAAAGATGCTACTTTTTTGACATCATCGAGTTGCTCTTTTGGTAATGATACAGCCATAGAACTCATTGTGTTAACAGTCGTTCTAGCAGGAACCTATGCATGGCTTATGGTCAAACCAAGGGATGCTTCGATATATGTTGTTTTAGAAAGTCATGACTCTTTCTAGTGGCTAAAGCACTCCTTATATGTTCTCGCACTTTCAAAATAAATAGGGCTTGAAATGGTGAGAGCCCGAACAACGCAAAAAGAGGCATCGCGTGAAGAGACTTGATTGGAAAAAAAGCTACTGCTATGCAAATAACTGGTTGGGAAAAGAATTTGCTGAATTTTTGGGAAAGAGGTATATTCAACAACCCACATTTCAATACTGAGATCATGAAAGCCAGATGCGAAACCCAGCAGGGAATGCAACGCGGCTATGCATTACATGATTAGCACCGTTTGAGAAAGGAGGGCCCAGACTGCAGGCCTCCCCCATAATACAATATAATAGAAAGCAAAATGTTGGACACCACCAAAATCTCCCAAAATGGCCACCGTATAAAAAGTTGTCTTTCTTCACCTTAAAATGGAGGTAAACGTTTACAACTCTGATTAGAAAACCAGCTCAAGGAATTCAAATAAGGCAGTTCTTAATGGCAGGCACCTGTAATTGTTCGGACACATAACATAGGTAAACACATTTCTGGCAGCACACATCTCATACAAATAACACTGACTCCTGCAATATACAGTATCTACACAGCTGATGCACATCGGTGTATACAATATGTTTTCTATATATAAATTAGCAAAATGAGTCTTGTGGAGTTTGATGTTCCCATAGAACAAAACAATGTTCGGTAGGAGTGTAAACCTTTTGTAGCTCTACGTTTGAACGTGAAATTTATTTAAAAAAATAGAACTCGGCTGATGTGCAAAACTGGTTCCAGTCACACTTTCTGAACTGAAGCGTGGCCAAAACACTCAGCAAGTTTCCTTCGTGTCCGTAAACTTCTTTGGTGCTTTTCTCCAGCATTTTCAAGCCAATCAGATCTTGAGGAATGGGAGAAATGAGAAAGTGAACCCGCACTTTTATTTCTTCTTTTTATTTACAACCAAAATGTGTTAATGATCAGCATGAGGCTCTACTTTTTAAAAGCAGAATGCGCCATGGTGTCCAAAGAACCTTCTGTTCCTGTCCTTGAGGTTCAGCCTTCATCTTTCCACTGTGGGAGACCTTAAAGGCCGTCTCCGTTCAATAGGCTTCTCGGTCTTCTTGGAGCCTCTGGCTGAGGAAAGCGGGCTTGTAGAATTAGTGTTAACTGCTGCTCCTGGGACAATGGCCGCCAAAGATGAGGAATCGTGGGTATTCAAATTAGGGGCCTGGTTTGGCATTGCAACTAGGCGGAAGATCTTGCCTCCTGTTGGTAGGCCTCTCCTGTGTGGCGGATCTGCGACCCTGGCCTTGTTATTTGATGCTGCGCGAATGCTGAGATCTGTGTCTTCGTCCACAAATGGAAACCTGCCTGGTGGATTGCGCTTCTCCGATGTGGACGCTGTCTGATCAGGTGTCAAAGAGGTTGGTTTCGCTATAACCTTAGCCAGCACACTAGGGTTAAATATCTCTTCACCTTCAGTTTCTGCTGCTTCAGTAAGGAAAGGTGGTGGCAGGGTGCTACTGCGTTTGCTGCACGACTCACAGCAAAGTTTATTGTAACCCGGTATAGAACAATATCGTGCCAGTACCTCCATTTGACAGAATATAGACTTGTCTCCTAAGCACGGTTCATCTAAAAAGGAGACAAAGTAGTTGTGATTAGTAGAGCTTAAATTGCTGAGATACATACAAGCCATGCAGGTTTCACATGTGTGTATGCATGTAGGGTTAACATTATTATTATTCTTTTTTATGATTATTTACTGTTTAAATCAATGTATTTAACCTTAATAATATTCAATCAAAAGACAAACATACAAGAATAGATTAAACAAGATAAATCACAATAATACATTAAAACAAACACATAGAAAGTTACTTAATTAGATAATGGAGGGAAGCGTCTGTATCCCAATAATTGAATCAGTACATTCCACATAATACAAATAAGTGCAAAGCTAAAAGGTCCTAAGCCTAAAACAATCCCAGCATGTATCCAAAAGTGAATGGATCCCAATACCCCAATCCAATCGACCACCATGCAGGCCATGGACCTATTAGTGTCTCGACTCTCTATTCTCCAAATGCAAGCTGTTTAAGAAATGGACCACTGCGATTGAAATGTATGCTGGTTGACCACTTAAACACTTAAGCCAAAACACTTCACAGTCCATGGTGGCCCCTTGTGCAAATAATGTTGTGCATAGATCTCAGGGTCCTCAGGGACAGACAAAAGGCCAAGAGATGCTTAAAGTTCTCCAAGGTTTTACCCTCCTTGCAAAATCTACAATTCGCCTCCCCCTCTGAAAGCCCCTTATGTCTAAACAACACCTCTCCCACCGAAACCGAATATACTCCCACCTGTCCTTTGGACACTGGAAAAGTTTAAGGTAGGCAACCAGATCTCCCAGCGTCTTATGGTCCCCAGCCAGATGTTTCAAACTAACATACCCATGAAAACCTCTAATCGTTGTACACCTATGAATGGAATATAGTATTTTTATTGTTTACCCTGATGTGATCTTATGTCAAATCCTCTTTGGTCAGGTTATAATTAGCCAGGATTTCAGCACATCCCATCGCAAAATCTCTTAAGACTGTCACAGTCTCCTTTTCAAACAAATGTCCCAAATCTTCATATAATGTATTCAGAGAGGGACATGGATTTTTCCATTATAATGCCAATATTCTCCACTGGCCAATTACCTTGAAGGAGTTAAATCAGAGCTCAAACCTAACAGTGACAGTGGGGATCAGATTAAGAATGCCTAGGACCCTCCACCAAATTACACTTTCCAAGGTTCCGAAGAACTCCATAATCCATTCTGACTGCAGTTCCACACCATACATAAGCTTTGGTACAGTTTTCTCCCCCCAAAATCGTAACTCACTGTGCTTTTTGTATACTTCATTTGAGATATTATGCCCTCTGATTTTTTCCTAAGGTGATTGATAATATAAGATGTATCCAAGTTTTCTGAAATAGGATAACGCAGATAAACCAAATGTTTAACCTTCTCTAAAACAACCTTCTTTACCTTTCACCTCTTATTTACGAATCCTTTGGTATTTGTGAATGAGATGATTTTCGTTTCAACAGCGTTCCTTTTTAAGAAGTTCACAGAGGTATAATTCACAAAGGCAGGCAAAGGTTTCTGAAGTGCAATGCTGGTGCAATCTAATCAAATAAACTCGTAGGCATAAGCCAACCATTTTATGCTCAACGACCCTATTCTGGGTGGGGCAAAAGCTGCCTTATCTGAGTATTCTCCCACATCCGAGACGTATAAATTAAAAGGGCCGGGGGCTAAAATGCACCTCTGTCTGACGCCATTAGAAGTAGGTATATTTTGGGAAAGTGCCCCGTCCTGGTTCAGCCACACCTGCACAATAGAATTATCGTGTAGCCTCACAATTCATTTTAATAGGCATATCGGAATTCCCCAGTTCTCCAGCTTCTGCCATAAACGCTTCCGACCTACCCAGGTTAATACTATAATGTAACAGTACCATGTCAAAACCAAAAGGTAATTATAAAAATACATTGTTGTCATGAAGCAGTTGATGAGAGTCGCGGCTAATTGAAGTGGATACTTCAGACCACATTTACCATGGATGGGCAACAGTGTAATTTGAAGGTTTGTGCCGGTGTCAGACTGCTGGGGAAGTCATGTGACCGAGGGAAAGATGAGACAGCTAAGAAAGAGTGCAAGTTACTTACCGTGCTTACTCTTTCTTAGACTCTGTTGTTTATATTTCCTGTTCTAAAGACATCTGGAATATGTGGCCCTTTGGTAGGGAAACTGAGAATGTCTTGCAAAGTGCAGAAAAAGCAGTGAAAGGCTTTCCACTGGTAGGGCTAGCACTGTGCACAGAATCTTCTCCACTAGCTTCCAAACCTCAGTCCCACACTCAACGCAAATGCCACATGTGAGAGAATCTGGGGAAAGTTGAAGGAAGCAAGACATATACTACCAGCACAAGGATCATTACAGTCAGAGTATCTTGTACTTATTTGTATGTCCTGTTTCTTTTCTTCCTGACTGCTGCAATACATTGCTAAGCCTCCATAAGTGATATTAGGGTGCATGATATGAAAGATGATAGGTTATTTATAACACGCTTAATATCCATAGGTTTCTAAGCACAGACCCTGGGGGTCGAACCTGTGTTGCTGCGTGTCGTCTTGTTTCCAAGGCGAGCGCGTTGTTCCTCAGCTATCCTCCCATGCTACTCATTCAGTCAAAATATGGTTCTTGAGCAATGCCTGGCCAAACATAAAATCATGTGTGGTGCACTTGTCCATGGTTTACTGATTCAAGAAAAAAGAAAAAAACATGTGAGAGAATTAAAATTGCTGTGTTACAGATTACATCACAGGGTATGTGTTGTTGGCTTGACTCTGACACTACCTTAGCCCCCAGAGTGGTTGTATTAATCACTGCTGATTCAGGAGATGTGTGGTGAAAGGATAGAAGACACTATATAGTGGACCATAGAGAGTTTGGAAGCCTACCTTGTGGTTAAAGGCACACTGAATATCACAAAAAGATGTTATGGGGCTCAGAGTTCTTTCATTCTATTGATATAGAATGTCAGTGTCCTTCTGACATTGAACACAGTCCTTTCTGTCACATAGAACTGTAAGGAGGGAACCCCGGGGTTCCACAATGGTCAACTGAGCAGCATCGGCTCCAACCCTCACCTCAGAGGTCTTGTGGACGTCCCCTGTCACAACACTCTCTACGGCAGCTCTGACGCCCAATGCAGAGCCGTTGTAGGTGTCTCCTCCAGGCATTACACACAGTGCCGCCGGGACAGCGGTCCTTACCTTCAGAAAGGGACTGCCTCCGGGGCTAAGACTCCTCAATCTCTCTGAGGGCAGTGGCACAAGCAGAGATGGCAGTGGCAACAGTGAAGCTATGCCGGAGGACCGATTGTACGTACTAGACAGGAGGGCATGGTAAAGCTGGTTGTGCAGGAGCGAGCACCGACACACAACAATAGAAAGGGGGGAGGCTCAGAGACCTCCAATTGTGTAGGGACGATGTCTTGGAGGGAAGGGATGGTGGCCATGACAGGTGGGGGTGGAGCTACACAATTGAAATGGACATTCGAACTTGCCTGTAATGGCAGGGTATTGGACACTAGGGAAACTCACTCCTATAAAAGGAGACGAAAATGAGGTAATAGAGATCCCTCTCGTTTGTGTTGACAGGAAGAGCAGTACCCAGAAGAAATGGATGGACACTGTTGGGCCTATGCGGAATAAGGGTAGAAGAAGATTGAAGAGACTACCTTACCCGAGAATAGGAGGAGGTGAAAAGTTTATGGAACTGCAGTGAGGGTGAATAAACCCTGAAAAAGAATAAACCTGTCTCTTGCCTTCTGATTATAAATAAAAAATTCGAGACCAGGCGTGCAGAGCAGCACCTGCAAGCAGAATTCGTAATGTGGCAGTATGGTAACAACGGCACCGTAGTTGCCTTACTGCCACATTCGTAATGAGGTCCATTGTCTTTATTGTGTTATGCTGTGTTTATAAGTAATAGAACTTATTTTGTTCCATCTTTCTGGATTGGCTTTTTTGGCACAGATTTCTAACAATGATGGTTAGAATATTTTCCGCAGAGAGGTATCAAGCTTTAAGTCTTTCATCACTTTTAGCCCACTTGTGCCCTTAATAGTTACTAGTTCATTTATTTTTTACTTATTTTAATTTTTAAAGTGTTCACACAGCCTGGGGGCATTGAGGCACTGTTACAGGGATATGTCTTAGTTGCGTATTTATAACACGCTTAATACCCAAAAGTTTCTAAACACGGAACTGGGGATCGAACCTGTGTTTCCTCGTGTCGTCTTGTTTCCATGGCGAGCACGTTGCCACTGAGCTATCCTCCCGGGACAATGCAGTGGAAAAAGCAGATGGTGTCTCAGTGTGCAACTAATGCATCAGTTTATTTATGTTATTATAAGAATAATTTTTATAGCACAAACGTAGCTCAGGAGCAACAGAGCACTGTAAGGAAATAGAGCAAAATATTGGTAGTGTGTATTTGACAAGAATTAGAAAATGGAATATTTGGAGTTAAGCAATCGTACGCTTGTGCAATATTATGAATGTTTATATTTTATATGGGTGTATTTAATAAAATGTATACATTTGTTGTATATATGGTCTCTTTAAAGGCTAAGGGTCTAATTCATGAAACGTTTAGCGCAGTGCAAAGTGACTTTTCACTGCCTAGAAACACGTTGAACCGGCCCTGATTCACAGAGCGGTGCAACATGTATTTATGCACTGCAAATGTACTCTTTGCACCATGAATCAGGCTCATTTAGCATGGTGCAATAAAGTACTTTTTGCAGTGCAAAGTGACATTGCACCTCAGGCCCAGTTCAATGTGTTTGTTGGCATTGCAAAGTCACTTTGCATCCTGCTAAACGTTTCATGAATTGGGCACACGAATTGCTAAGGCAAATTAGAATTGTACAAGCCCTCAAGCAAACTTTAGAAACTGTTATCCCAGCACAATCTATGAATGGGTGTGTGCACAGGATAACTGGAATCTAGGTTACACCCAGGTGTTATTGGAAGAGTCAAGTTTCAGTTCTTTGCTAAACTGAAGGAGACATGGAGCAATCCAGCGTGCCCCCAGGATGGAATTCTAGATTGCAGGACGAGGCATAGGAAGGACTGGTTCCCAATGTTCTACTTTCAAGCCAGTCCAGTGTCCAGTCTGGTGATGGTCTTACTGCGAGATGACCCTGTGCTGCCTGCGCTTCTTTCTAGGCTCTAAGCTTCCCAGGCAGCCCCATTATTTATTTATTTATTTGTATTTGTAAAGCGCAGTACAGCCCACTTACCCAGCAGCTCCCCGCCCTGTTATTGTCCGAGGCTTTTGTTGAAAGCACGTTTTCAAGTTGTGATGCAAGAATGGGCAAACACTCATGCCTCATTCTGTTAAAGCGTCGGGGTCCCGCATTGCCAGTTGCAGCATTACATATAGTGCCAGTGTGCTGGCACAAGCATGAGTCTGCAGCACGGTCAACGTGAGCCGGGCAGGAAAGACTGGCTGCTTCACGCTGAGAGGCAAAGGATAGACGTGGGTACAGGCAGCAAGATCAGCATGTTGCCCATGCTTGTGTGGGTGCCTGAGATATAGTGGTAAGGGCGAGGAGTGCACAGGTAGCAGTGAAGTGCGGGAAAATATGTGTACAGCCGGGAGAGGTGCAGTAAGAGTGTGCAGCGGGCTGGAGTGTAGTTCGGAACGAAGGGTAGTGAGAGAGAGTCAGTGGTCAAAGTGCGCGAAAAGAAGTAGTGTAACTATGTTCCCTACTGGCTTGCCCGGGCTCCCCACAAAACCCATCGCCACGCCGCCTGCCCCGCGCAATCCAAACCCCCAAACAAGCACACCTGCTGTTTAAGGGACTGTTCAGTGCATTGCACTGAAGTGCAAGATTCAACTTCTTTCCACAATTATTTTTTAAATGAAACCATTCCGGACCGGGTTCTTTTAAAAATAATAGTATAGGAACAGTAAAATGTAAATAAAAAAGTAGAGGAGAACCGCTCCCGACCGCTCCCACCCACTTCACTCACAGGGGAGAGTAGTGCAGGGGACAGTGATGTGCATAGAGAAGGATGTGTGGGAGTTGGGTGCGATGGGAGAAAGTGCCAGTAACTGAGAGATGCACGTGCAAATATGGCAAGAGTGCGATGCAGGGTTAGAGGGTTGCAGCAGGAGAGAGGTGCAAGCCATGGCATTAGAAAAGTGTAGTCACAGGGGTGCACGAGGAGATAGGGGTGCAAGTGAGACTGAGAGAGATTCAGGAAAAGATGCACCCTTAGATTGATAGTGAGAGATGGCCAGAAAGGGAGTGGTGCATGCAAGAGAGGGATGTAGAGTGAGACAGTTACAGGCTCTGAGGGAGGGAGGGTGCACATTGAGTGAGGCATATGAGAGAGCTGAATATAGAGGCAATGAATAGTTTGTGTTTTCAAATGCACTATTTCAAAATAGCCAGCTACTAGACAAACTCGTGTTACTTCACTGTTTGTTGAATATACTTCAAGCAGCTAGAGTCAGCACGTTTCAAATGAATTGTTTGCACTGCCAACAGTTGCAGAATGTTTAATTTACCTGCATGTAAAAAGGGTTGGTCTCGTGAATTTTAAATTATTGAGCAATGTACACATATTTTGTAGCGACATAGAGTTGTATATTAGTAGTTTATGCTTAGGCAATTCAAACAAAAACATTGTTTTAAACAAGAGATAAAACGCAAGTGAGATGTGCATAAGGAAGTGGCAGCCCACAAAGGGCATCTGAATTAGCAAAATCTTTGATGAGGTCAATCAGATGCGATTATTTTCCCCCTTTGCACATTTGTGCAAATAAGGGGGCATTTCTGGGCATTTTAAAGAGCATCTCAAATTCACAACCGGGATACGTTTAAAAATGCACAGAAACAAGTGTCTTCCCCCTGCGTCTGCTCAGAACAGGTTCCAGGGGGAGGCACAAATTATGGCACGGTCATTTCTGACCCTGTCATGATTTGTTTTTGAAATGTGACTGTCAGGGGTCAAACCACGTCTGTCACACTAGCATTCCCATCCCCAAAACAGGGATGGAAATGCATTTTCTCTGCTCATTTCACCGAGGCGGGACCTTTAACGGCTTGTTTGGGTGACATGAGCAGTGAAACTAAGTGTCACGAAGGTCTGGAACTACATTGGAGACATTAATCCCTGCCGAGGTGAGACCGCTTCCTGCGGGAACAAAGAAAATTTGATGCAAGAAGAACAACAACACAAGGAAGAAGCACCACAACCAAAGCTAACCAGTTCCAGGACCAACGAGTTCGGGAAGGACAATACACATGCCTAGATTAGGCCCATTATCTTTTTTTTATAATAGGTAGGCTTTGAGAAAGTACAGACTGTCCGAGATAGAGACACATGGTCACCAATTGACATATGTCTTTTTCAAGAGCACTTCATTAAATTTGTAATACAATCAGAAACTGAACGGATGATTCCTCCATGACTGTTTTTCCATGCTTTTCTGCTTTATGTAGCTCAGGCGATAAGCACATTGTGATATTCATGTATATTGTATTTTTATGGTAGTAATAATTTGTATAAGGTTTGTTTATAACCAATAAACACATAAAAAAGAGAAAACGAAAAAATGAAGATAAGCACTGCTAAAGAAGTAAGGCGACTTAGACACAGTGCAGACAGACTTCAGCCAGGTAAATTCCTATCTAACTGATTCGGCTCATATTTCGAACAACATGTGGTACAAGCACATGGCTAAGTTAGGGAAAGAAACCACCAGAGAGAGCTGTTGCATCTGTTCTCTCATCCCGTATGCCATGAGTGCATCCAGGACATTTGTAGCAACTGAAATTCCAAAAGCCTGAAAACAATGCCTCATGCATTTATCACTCTGCACCACAAGAGGACGATTTCAAAAGAGATGAGCCACACTAAGGTGGATGCCCAGAAAGATGTGCCCGTATGAAGATAATTGCATCAAGACTCAAGAAATGATGGACGATTACCGGAGTACAGACAAGACCACAGAATATATCACTGAAGGTCTGCACAAAGCAGAAACAAAGGTAGTGGTACAAAAGGAGTTTACAGTGCACCAAGACTGGACCAAGGGAGATAGGGGGAATGCCAGGCTGCTGGAAATGACCGCAGATGCTAGTGTGTGAACAATTGTACACAGCAGATGGGTGGAAGGAGTGGTTGGGGAGTAAAGCAAATGCGCTTGTAACATTTCCATTTGAAGTAGTGTAAAAGGAAAATGACAATTGTAAGTGCGAAACTGCTCACATGGTTGGAAAACAAGGCAGGGCCCATGCCCATTATACCACTTGAGGGTGCTTCTTTATGTTTCCAGAATGATGGTCCAGTAAAGGTTGGAGAGAATAAGGGGTGTTAGCAGATCTCAGAGATACCAGGCATGAAGGTCAGAACAGCAGTGCTTATGGACCACTACTGGGCGTGCGGGTTGAGGGCATACCTACAACTGCCACCCAACTGGGAAGGAATATGCTCACTCATACAGTTGAACCCACCAGCATTGGTAATGCCCCTGAAGGACATACAAGCAGACAGATTCCACAAAATGGATACTCGCCAAAGAAAGAAGATATCTGTTGGGTTGACCAGAGTGAAAAGAGGGAACTATGCATCATCGGAAATGGAAGAAAACCTGGACGCAATACCACCAGACCACAGACTGTTCAGCAGAATGGAGATGTTCTTCACGTCCATCATTCCAGCAGTCCAAAACAGCACAAATACCAAATGGCTTCAAATAACACATTGGGAGCTGATGCAGATGATACATTCAACCGTCAAGGTGTTAAATGCTATCAAGGAAGAGCTGCAAGTAGTATGGTTAATGATCTCCAGAACAGATAGGTTGTAGACCATCTCACAACCATGGAGGGAGGCGTGTGTGCAAGATCCAGTATTCTTGCTTCACGTTCAGCCCTGCCAAATGATGAAGACAATATAACCTTGACAGATGCCATTTTCCGGCTATCAGAGTAGCATTACAAGATGGAGGCAGAAGCGAATGCTGTAGGAAAGGACAATGGCTGTCTGTTGTACATCTGCTTGTGCATATTAACCTGGATAGCCAACGGACTGAATGTATTGGTAGGAACACTGATACTAGTGTTATTCGCCTTTAGTGTCATCAGAATAGCCATCACACAATGAACAAAAATCACTGAAAAGACCATAGGGATGAAAGTACTGATAGATTTAGAGTTTGAAGAAGATGAAGAGTTAAAGATACAGAGTACACTGAAATCACAACTGACGCAGTGTCCTCTGTTCCCGGCAGGAATGGTGTTCGAGTTTCCATTCAACACCAATGACTATTGGGGGGAAATGAGTTTGGTACAAATCTGGTGGAGACTGCAGTTACCTGACATGGAGTTCGGATGGCCATACAAATTACCATGGACATCTCAGAGGGATAACAATGGTGTGGCTCCCAAAGTTACACATGAACAGAGAGAGTTGTGAAGGTAATGTGGTTGACTCGTCGACCAGAGGGGAGATTGACGACAGAGGTCCAGGTATTACCCTCATGACCCACACACAACTCTCAGCCTGAAGACAGAGACACGACAGATGCACCTCACTCTTAGGCTCTGTATTGCAGATGTGAGAAATGTAAGTCTCTCAGACAGTCATTAAGGCCATACCCATTCGATGATCTGGAGGAGATGATGATGAATAAATCGAACAAGTCGACTGCAAATCAAGAAATCAATGACGTTATCACTGACATCATGACGTAGCCACACTTAGACATCAAGTACATAGGCATCCATTCACAAAGTTACATAAACATGCATTAGTTTGCTGCTTAGAGACACAAAAACATGCTTATGACTCAGATAGGTAGATGACATACATATCTCTCTATATATCCACATTCTTCCCCAAATCTGAACCGCAAGACACCAAAGTATATGTATATCAAGTTTGCACATGCTCGACTGCCACTAACATGGAAAAGTCATAAGGACAAATATGGAAGCTATAGGCCCACTATAGGTCCACTGAAGTGAATGAGGAAGGGGAGACAGGCTTTGAGTAGGTGGAAGGGCTGGCATGATCACTGCAGCCAGACAATCATAACGATGCACCCAGCCAAGGATGAGTGTAGATGGGAAAGTTCCGGGTTACCAAGACGATAAGCCACCTGCAAGAAATCCAGGCTAAAGTCCTCATAATTAAAGGCAAGAAAGCTCTATTTTGTGGTCCCAACACACGTGTCCCAGCAGAGCAAGACAATGCCCATTCCATCAAGGTAGACGGAGAGAAGCTGTTCCCATCAAATCAGAGGTGTTTTGCTTACAAATTAACAACTGAATGCACTATCCCAGGCTTAGGTGATCAGAAATGGCAACATAAGGGAACACACAGTCCCTCCATGTTTATTCTCATTGCCAGAGAAGGTACACTCTGCCTGGTAACCGTCCAGGGACCCAGGGATGGGAGGGCCCACTCTGTCCAATCCAGAGTCAATTTTCATGTGAAGGTATAATATGTTGCAGGAGCCAATGGTCTCCCCACGGTCTTGCAACATTGTAGGTTGATACATGTATAGGTGATGGAACTTGGTTTTGTGACATCACACCTGGATAAAACCGGATGACACGCTCAGAAGTTGAGAACCCTGGAGAATTCATGTTTTTCTAGTGAGATTCCTGTCCTTTTGTTAGATAATAGAGACAGTAAACTTTGTCGCATGGCTGAGTCTTCTGTTCTTTCAGTGGTGCGTTTCTGATGGGCAGAGTGTCTCTTTGCTGGTAATTGGGCTGAATGCTATAGGGCGCCTGCTGCTCCTTGAAAAGACGAAGCTTGGTACTTTGCAGTTCTTCAAATTGTAGCCTACATCTGCTGCTCTCCTGCATGAAGAAGGGACTGCATGGAGCCTGTTATTTGCTATCACCTTGAACTGAGCCTGCAAACCTCTGACTCCATTTTCTTTGCTGCTACTCTTCACTTGGACTTTCCTTTCAGGCCTATCATCATTGTGAGAGTTTTTGTAGCTGCTTTCTTGTGGTGTTTGGCCCATCCTGTTACCAGTTTACTGAAAACATTTCAGAATAGGAGATCGTAGCGGTCGCCTAGCCAGACCCAAACCTAACACTTAATTCAGCCAGTGCACCTGTGACCCCTGCATCTCACCCAATTGATACAACCGCTGAATTAAGTGGCCCTGTTGATTCTGAGCTCCAAGGCAGATGACTTGGAAAATTAGAGTTCGGAATGTATATAACTCTCTTCATGCCCCCCCCCCCCAACTCCCTTCGACTTGAATGGACACACAGTCCACAGCCTAGCACTACCCTTGCCTGACTGACCCTACCTTTACCTGACTAAATAATTGGCATTCTAGCCTGGGATTCTCCCAGGGTCACTCCTTCTGTGGTGAAATTTAAAGTGTACCTACCGCACATTTAATCCTAAACATTTTACACAAAAAGTGTGCTTTTAAACTGCTTTTAATTATCTGTTGGCTGTAGCCACTAGGTGTGTAGGGGTGTGTGCAGAGGAACTTTGAGACTCTCTAGCTTCCCCTTTCAGGTACCTACCTGCAGCATTAACTCTTTAGTTAGTTGCCCGTTTTAAAATTATAAGGCAGGGTGTATGATGTATGTTTTAACCACTTTCTTTCTTACTTTACTCGTTACAACTTTTGCATCACCTCATTGAATTGTTTTTCATTGGTTGTGTTGTAAACTATTTTGATGTGTAAACTCACTTTTAGATTACAATCTCTTTGTATACTATATAGATATATGTGTGTCTGTGTGTGTGTAGATATTATTTTCTTGTAGTGCATAGCATTCTTTTACCTGCAGTTTGACAAGGCCTAATAAATAGAATATATGTGTATACCTTTGTGTGGAAATCTATTACTTGGCTGCCTCTATGAGTTAACTCATCTTACACACTAGCTCCTAGTCTCCTAAGTCTACCTTACTGCTCAGCCTATGCTACCTTGTCAGAGCTTGGTAGGACAGAGTGTGGAAAGCCCTTGCTCATCTCCTAGGTTGGCCTCTCCCAACCCTCCCCAGGGCTAGTTCTAAAAATACGTCCTAATAGAGCAATGTCAAATACAGGGCCTCACTGCAGGTTTGCCGGTCCAGAAAACATGGCAATAAAATTGCCGCTAATTCTGGTACCAGTAATGTTTCCAGACCGGCAACACACAGGTTTGCCGGTGGGGGTACCTGATTTACCACCGCCAAGAGCTGGAGGTAAATCGGGCCACTACCGGAAAATAAATGCTGGTGGTGCCGGGAATTCTGGCAATCCCTGCAATGGAGTTCTATTGGACTCCATGGAATGGGGATTTACCACCCTTTAAGCCACCTGTAATATCCTGGTAATTCTGGGATATCAGGTGGCAAAACTGGTAGGGGAGGTTTGCCGGTATCCTATCGGAATTACTAGCGAAATACTGTCAAACTTGTAATGAGCCTCTGTCTAGATAAGCAATTGTCAGAGGAATCACAAGGCTGACATGTGTTACTAAAGAGAACTTGATAGCCGGCACACAAAACTAGCTCCTAGAACAATCAGACAATAAGAGAATAATTATTTTCATATAAGTAGACAGATTGATTACATCAGAGGAGTTGCAAAGCAACTGTCTTAACCCGCATTTTGACAGCAACAGCTACTGCTGGATACACTTAATCTGTGGTCCACAAGTCCAGTCTTCAAAAGCTAAATACACTCCATGTTTTCACAATCCTCACTAATTTCATTCGAAATTTAAATTATCAGTGGTTATCCAGAAAACCTAGCATGATTGGTGCGGTAAAGGACTGGACTTGGAAACGACTGCCCTAGATAATGCCTTTAATTCAGGGCTTTCTTCAGAAATTAACAGTTAAGAATGATCTTGGAAAATTGTCTAGCAGCCATTTTAATAAACAAGTGAACATTCCCCCCACTATCGCAAGCAATGAGTGACAAAGGACATTTTTCATATTCTCCTTTATATGGCAATTCTTAAAAAAATAAATGTGTATTTTTTATTTTAATTAGTCAAAAGACGTTTTACAAACGTTACCATACCAACAAACTATGAAAGAAATACAAACGTGAAATATAATAGCAGCAGATACCCTGGGGTACAATAAATAAAATACATATATACAGTATACAAACAAGAGAAGAATGGGATACATCAATTTCGGCAATACAAAATACAAATAACTATCATTACGTGTCTTTTTAACAGCGCTCCCGATCTAAAGTGATTTTATACTAATGGCAAATCTCTTAACTATCACATTCCAGATCCTGTAGAGTGCAAGGTGGACCTAATGCAAGGGTATGCAAAATGCAAAAATTGGCTGCTTTAATAGAGTCATAGTTATGAACCCGAGTCTCGTAGATGCACTTGTATGATGTTCCAATAACTCGTTTGCATCTACAAATATGACCACCCATTGCTCCAAAGCTAAGTTCATTTGTGCTCCCAAAACAGTTAATATGGGCAACTGATTGGTGATACGTAGGCACAATACCAATCTACGCACTTCCGGACTTGGGCTCCAGATAATATACAATTGAGATTTTCTGAACAAGTGTCTCACCCTAGACCTACATTTAAGACTTTTCAAAGTAGAACATGATCGTAATTTCTATTCCAGTCTGCCAGCTCAAATTTGACTTTATTAGAGGACTTCAAGGACAGGTACCCTCCCCTGGCTTCCCAATTTGGGTACCAGTTTTTAGCTAGAAAAGTGGTCATCACAAGATCATCAAATGTATCACTCCTAGTCCGGCCGCTTCTCCCACAATTGAAACACAACATTTTCAAAATCGGGGATTGGGGGGTCATCTTAGCTTTTAAATATAACCCCTTTTCCTTTCCGCTTGGCCATTGAGAGAAATCAATCTCAACTCCAGACGCAGCGTTTCCATAGGGACCGAAGGTCTACATTTCAACAGCCTCCTCCAAAACGTTCCCACAAGAAAATTTAACCATCTATGGTCTTTCATCCTTAAGGCTTCAAGACCATATAAAATGGCCGAACAGAAACACTGCCTATAGAGTATTAATATCCTTTCCAAGAAGTAACCTGCCATCTGATGTGCGAACCGGCTAAACAAGTGAGTCAGCAAGGCAGACTTCCTCTTTTTGATGGTAATTATATGGGAACAGCTATTATCTGCACTCATTCCCAATCCAAGTTAGGGATAGTGATCAACATACTCGATGTCCTCCAGGCTGGTAGCAAGTTTCACTCGATTTATCTTCTTCCCAGTAACCAGTAGTATTTTAGTTTTTCCAATATTGACCACCAGATCAATCTCCTACACGTAGACTGCTACTTCCTCCAGTATAGCTCTACTAATGGAGAGAGTGTGGTTGAGAATTACAAGGTCGTTGACAGATAACATGCCAGCGACCTTGGTCCTTCCTATCCTGGGTGGACAGCTAGAACTAGCCAGCATTCGCTCAAAAAGATCTGAGATGTATAAGTTAAACAGCAGGTGAGCCAACACACAGCCTTTCTTGACTCCCCTACTAAGCAAAACAGATGCAGTCACTCTTTCATCATTGTCCAACCTGACACAAGTACTCGTCTCCTCGTGGAGTTTCCTCAATAGAGTCAAAAACCAACTGGTCACCCCAGCAGCGTCAGCTCCTTCCAAAGAGTAGATCTATTTATAAGGTCAAAAGCTGACCTGAAATCAACAAACGCTAAGGACCACATTAGCAGGCCCATTGGGCCCAGTGGCAGTAGAAGATTCAAAAATGTTAATGACAACTAGTAAAGTGTCAACTGATGTATAAATCAGCCACTGCTCCCTCTTCATAATATAGCCTGAAGTTACAGTTGATGGTACAGTCCTTAACTAGCCATCTATGTGATCTAGCCATGCCGCCTCACTGATGGGATTTTAGATACGCTGCTCTTTAGGGCCTTTGGCCACAGTTAATAACTGCCATATAGTCCTTGGATTTCCACTACTCAAGGCACCTATCAATCGCTGCCATTGGATATAATGTGCAGAGTTTTTCCATTCCTGTAACCCTCTACAATAGCAATTTTTAATAACACTTTTTTGATGGTGGAGTTCAGGGCCAGGCCAAACCCTCTGTCTCAGATCATGCTGCCCTCCGCGCATGATAGGTTTAGCATTGCGAATCTGGACGTCAAACGGATTGCTGTGCGCCATGGCTATGACCATAGTGCGACCCAACCTAATGAATAACACATCCAACATGGAAGCACGTATCCAGTTCTCCATCTCTTATGCAATAATGGATGAGTAAGCCGGTCATTGGGCCCATTGCAAATTGTTTACCCATCGAGAGGCCCTATCAATACTCACACTGTTCCATCGGATACAATTTCGGGAGTGGCTTGCCGCAACATCTTTAATCGAGGAACCGCCAACAGCATTAACCAGAAATTGGAGTGTTAAACTCAGGGGGGAATGATCGCTATTGACGTGGGGAGATATGTCAAGAAATTGCACACATTCTAAAATATCATTACTACCAAATAGGCAGTCCAAAGTAGCCCAACTGCGACCACTTCTCCATGTTCCTTTCCCCAAGCATGTCTCCTGTAACTCTTCCATTTAGGAGTACAAACTGCCACTCCCTGAGGAAATCTATCCATTTACACCCCCGTATATCCCCTTTCTGTTGCAACAACTGGGACTTGGGATGGATGTTATCAAATGGGGAACATACTTCATTATCTAAACAGCATGCATTTAAGTCTCCCCCAACCAAAATGTACTCATTACCACCTTCATCCCTAAGCACATAACAACATCATTGATAAATGCTAAGATGTCTTCCGTAGAATCACCACCACAGGGGTCATGCGCATTTATCAAAAGTAAACTTTTGCTTTCATCTTGGAAGTTCAACTGAATTTCGACCACCATAACATTATCTTCGAAGGTATTTGTACTTATTATCTGGGATACCATGGATTGCCTCACCCCTCTGATGAGCCTGCAGATTGTCAACCCAAGTGTTTCGTATTTGCCATCACTTGATGCAACACAAAACCCTCAATAAACACATTGTCAGTCAACCATGTCTCTTGGCACTTAATGAGGTCATGCTTGGATAATGGAGATAAGTAGCTCTCCTCAGAGAACAGATGATGAAAACTTCTTGTGTTCCGACTCAGCAACTTTAGTACTCATCTGGTGGAGAAACATTGCTGCAGTAGAAAGCTCTTCAGCCTTTTCCCACCCCTGAGTGTTGCCCATAGGTGCCAATAGTTGCAGGTGACCTGCACCCTTAATAGCCAAACCCCTGGTCCGTTCTTTCATGCACTTCTTACAACAAGTAGCTGGGATTTCTTCAAGAGTCGTGCTGTCTAAGTCATACCCAAGAGATGCAAAAGTCAATTTGTGAGAGTGTATCAAGGAAGCAGTATCAGCATGGCAGCAATGATGTCCAGTTTGCTGTCTTCCTTTCACTATTAATTGTTCAATGAAATCGAAGTGAGTGGAATTGAGTATCGTCAACAAATGTATCTTGGCCAATAACTTCAAGACTGCTGGACGATTTGAATGTTTATAGTCCCGGATGGATTTGGTGAAAGAGATGTTCAGTATTAAGGGATCCAATACTGGAGACTCCTGGGCGGGAGCTCACTGACAGCCAAATGGCTCCTTTCCAATTATGTCCACAGTATGGTACCTGCTGAACCAGACCAAGCTGTAGACTACTGGCTACTACTGGCTACTTTCAGAGATAGTAAACTACCAGCCGTTGGCAAAACTGCAATCCCCCCAATGCTCCTGACACCTCCTTCAAAATCCAAATCATCAGCGTACCCACACTTTTCCTCTGTCTAGCCTTCTGGCAGGGGTCTCTTTTTTTCAGTTTTTTAAAATTTATTTTCGAGTGTGCCCCAAAGCTGTACAATTCAGTGGGCTGTCACTTGTTTCAACCAAGACAGTTTGCAGCACAGGGACATTGGTGTATGTAGGCTATGCAGCTCGCTTAGATTTGCAGTGTTCTTTGTAAGTGTTACACGTTAGAGGCAAAGCCTCGACAGTGCAATTCATCAATGGGGAACCCAGACACTGCTCAATGTCGTTGATGACCACGGGCCCCTGAGCATCCTCATTGGCTTTTGGGGCAGTGAACTGACATTGTCTTCCTCATTGATGAGCTTTGCCCCAGACTGTTGTTGGTCAAGCTGTACCACCAATCATTGCAGAATCACACACTGGTGCTGCAAATCCTCATGTATGCGCCCACAATCTTTTAACGGAATTCACGTCACCCATAAACGTCTCATGTCAGTGGAGGGTTATTCCGTCAGAACTGAAGATCGCTACGGTTATTACCCTTCTGAAAAAACCCTGCTTGGATCCATCCCTCCTCTCCAATTTCGATCCTATTTCTTTACTTCCTTTCTCTATGAAGCTGTTGGAATCTTTGGTTTCTCCTCTTCTGTCCTCTTTTCTTGAATCTACTAAACTTCTTGACTCGGCCCAATCGGGTTTTAGGCCTGGTCGGGGCACCAAAAGTGTTTTGGTTTCAGTTCTCGATGACATGGCTAGACTGGCTGATGCAGGTGAGGTGGGTCCCCTGATTCTTTAAGCTCTGTCAGTGGCATTTGACACCGTAGACCACCGCACCCTGCTCACTCACCTGTCTTAAATTGGTGTCTCAGGCCAGGTGTTGGCCTGGTTCTTTTCCTTTTTGGCTGATCACACTCAGGTGCTCTCTCTTGCTTCTTTTCTCTCTGGCTCTTGCCGCATTACCTGCAGGGTTCCGCAGGGCTCTGCCTTGTCACCCATTCTCTTCAGCATTTACATCTGGCCTTTAATCTGCCTCATACGCTCCCTTGGCATCAGGTGCTATTCCTATGCCGACGACACCCAGATCCTGATACGGTTAGATCTTGATGGGATTGAGGTGTCGGTGTGCCTCCATCAGTGCCTGACTGCGGTGGGTGAGTGGATGAGTTGCAACTGGTTGAGGTTGAATGGGGACAAGACGGAGGTGATGGTGGTAGGAGCCCCTTCTGATCCCACTCTTTGGGGGTCTTCTTTCTGGCCTGCATCCCTTGGCGCTCTTCCTGTTCCCGTGACCAAGGTGAAGAATCTGGGAGTAATTCTATCATCATCACTGTCTATGAATGACCAAGTGTCTGCAGTATGCAAAGCCGGTCATTTTCACCGCAAAACATTAAAGAAGGTGCTTCCTATGTTACTTGTTACTCTCCATCCCCTGGTGGTTGCTGCCTTGGTGCTGAGCAGACTTGATTATTGCAATTCCTTATATCTTGCACAGCCCAAAGGCATGATCCAATGGCTTCAGCGCTTACAAAACCTATCCGCCCGGTGTCAGGCTTAAGGTCGATCTCCCCCTTCTCCTCACCTGATTCCTTAGAAGTTAGTTCTCTAGGTGCAGCTTCAGTCCTTTTAAAGTCCTTCTTCTTCTTAGTAGTCTTGACCTTTGGCGTTCGAGCCTTTTGTTCGTGTAAATAAGGTCTGGCCCCTCCGGAGGCCACCTTGGCAGAGATGGAAACCTGTCCTTGGGGACCCCCAGGGGTCCAGCCTCAGTACCAGGGAAAAAGCCTGAAGAGAGAAAAAACCCTGGTAACAAGATGGGTTCGATGAGATGATACTGGTTCCAAGGCAAAATGTCCAGCGGGAAAAAACCTTATGGTCCTGCTGGCTTTCCAAAAACCAATGGAGATGGAAAAACTAGGTAGGTAGGAGAGAACAGGGAAAGGGAGAGAGAAAACCTAGGAAGGAAAAGCCTGTTAACATTCAGTAAGAGATGGAGAAATAGAAGAGGATTATCAAGTCCAGTAGACTGGTGCTAGAAAAGAGAAAAAAAGGAAGAGACGGGTATGCGTTGGAAAGCACTGAAATAGGAAAAGCCTGCCGTGCAAACGTACTGCACTAATAAGCTTCTGAGCAGCGGATGGTAGGTGCCGCAAGGAGAGACAGAAACTGTCAGTAGTAGAAAGGATACCGCACGAGTCCAAGGTAAGACAACCGCAGAGCGAGAACGGTGTAAACCGCAAGGTAAGGAGCAGAGTAATGCAGGAGGAGTGGGGTAGGTGAAATATAAGGCGGAGAGAGGAGCGCGCGGCTAGCGACAAAGGCGACACCAGCTGCAGCGCGAGTAAAAGGAGCCAAAGCCGAAAATAGACAGAACAGATAAAGGCAGAAGGAGAAAGATGACACGAGAGTGGCGGCGCCTGGAACAGGATAGGGCGAGAGGAGGATGAACCAGGGAGGGTCAAGGGCATAGGGGTGAACGGAACAGCCTGGAAAAAACACTGTAAGAACCAAGAGAGCTCTACACAAGCAACGAGCGTTGACACTGGTAAACAAACAGATACAACAAACCGGCTTGTGGGCGGAGTCGGTTCGTATAGGAACACCCACCATGTTGAGTGAGGACTAGAATGCATTACTGAGTAAGTTAATGCCTCCAATTGTCCCAGATTTCCCAGCCGCGGTTCCTGACAGTATACCCCGTCTTCTCGAGGGACCCCGGGTTTACCCGGGTGGAGCTGATGAAACCTCTTTAAGAGTCGACGTGCATGGATGTGGCTCATCGGTTCCCAGGATCTTTCCTCCACTGGATAACCCTTCCAATGGACCAGGTAATGTAACCGGCCCTTGTGGTATTTGGAATCAACCAGGTAGGCCACTTCATATTCCTCGGGAACTCGGGTCACTTGAGTACGCCCCCTATGGATAGGCCTTTGGAACGGGTCCTCCTTATGCTCCTTCAGTAAGGAGACATGGAAGTCGGGATGCACTTTTTTGAGATAGTCAGGGAGTTTGAGCTTATAGGCCACAGGATTGATCTGTTGTAAAATGGGGAATGGCCCAAGGAAACGTGAGGAGAACTTCCCCATGTGAACCCATCTTGGGAGGAATCTGGTAGACAACCAGACTAATTGTCCTGTCTTCCATCCTGGATTGGTGCTTCTCCTTTTGTCTGCCCATCTCTTTTGTGCTTGCTGGCTAGTCAGGTACGCCTTCTTCGCGAGTTCATGTACTTCATGTAGATCCTTCAATACTCCGTCCACGGCAGGGATCTTGGAAGACGGTGAACTGAGCCAGGGCAGATGTTGGGGGTGAAACCCATATGTACAATAAAAAGGACTCATCTGAATAGAAGTATGTAGGGCATTATTGTAGGCAAACTCCGCTTGCGGGAGGAAACTAAGCCATTCTTCTTGCTGTGGACTACAGAAGCATCTCAGATACTGTTCCAGATTGCCATTTAATCTTTCAGTCTGTCCATTACTCTGCGGGCGATACCCCGAAGAAAGAGCCCTGTGGATACCCAGGATCTGACAGAGAGAAGCCCAGAATTTTGACATAAATTGAGGTCCCCAATCAGAGACTATCGTCTGGGGCAACCCATGCAGGCGAACTATGTCCCGGAGAAAAACTGCCGCAGTCTCTGAGGCAGAAGGAACCTGCTTGAAGGCAGAAAAGTGGGCTAATTTACTAAATGAGTCAATTGTCACCATGATCACTGTCATGCCATATGACGAAGGATGATCCACTATAAAATCGGTGGAAATATGCTCCCAAGGGCGTTCAGGCAACAAATGTTGCTGCAACAGTCCTAAAGGTTCGCCTGTCTGATGTTTGTTAGAGGCACAGACTGAACATGTGGACACATACTTGTATACATACCTTCTTAGCTTCGGCCACCAAAATCCCCTACGCAGTAGTTCATATGTCTTTCTAATCCCAGGATGTCCAGTTAAGGGAGAATCATGACACCAGGAAAGGGTAAGTTTCTGGAGTTTTTTGGTGGGAATGAAGAGAGCCCCTTCATGGTAGTACAACCCATCCCCTCCTTGGTTAATAGTGGAAGGTAACTCAGTACAGGTCTGATACTGGGGAAACAACTCTTGAAGGAATGCAACAATGGATGCCAAAATCTTGAGTTCAGGGAAGACTAAATCATGGCCCTTGTAAGAACCAGAACCTTCCCCGAGGCTCCTGGACAAGGCATCAGCCTTCTTGTTTTCTGTACCGGGAATGTCGGTTATGATGAAGTCGAACTGTAGGGAAAATAGGCCCACCTGGCATGCCGTGCGTTAGTGCATTCCGTCTGTTGTAAAACACGAAGGTTGAGGTGATCTGTTCTGATTATGAAGCAGTGAGCCGCTCCTTGTAAAAGATGGTGCCACTCTTGGCAGGCCAGCTTCATTGCCAACAGTTCCCTTTCAAGAACTGAATAATTCTGTTCGCTGCTAGTAAGGGTCTTAGAGTAGTAAGCCACAAAGTGGCCATAATCATCTTCTGATTTCTGAAGTAAAATTGCCCCCACAGCGCCTATAGATGCATCGGTTTCCAGAATGAAAGGCTTGGTCTGATCCGGCTGGACCAATATGGGTGCTGTAGAGAAACACTTCTTGAGGGTATGGAAGGCCTGATGAGGTTCCTCTCCAAAGACAAACTTCACACCCTACTTCAACAGAGAAGTGAGAGGAAGTACCGTGTGTGAAAAGTTGGGAATGAACCTTTGATAAAAATTGGCCAGTCCTAGGAAACTTTGTAGCTCTTTGATGTTGCCGGGTTCCCTCCAGTCCTCAATCGCCTTAACCTTCGTAGGATCCATCTCAATTCCTTTCTTTGACAGAATGAATCCCAAATAGGACACTGAAGTGAATTCAAACTGGCACTTTTCTTGCTTGACCAGCAATTGATGGCACTGTAGGCGCTGTAACACCCTTCTGACCAGCTGCCGGTGCTCCGATAATGTCTTGGAAAATATCAAGATGTCGTCTAGCTACACCACCACTGACAAAAACAACATGTCAGCAAATATCTTATCCATGTATCTTTGGAATATGGCAGGTGCATTTACATGACCAAACGGCATCACCCTGTATTCAAATAGTCCAAAGGGGGTATGGAACGCCATCTTCCATTCGTCCCCTTGTCTTATTCGTAAGAGGTGATATGCTCCTCTTAAGTCAAGCTTGGTGAAATAGACCGCCGCCTGTACTGCCTCTAGAATGTCCCGTATGAGCGGCATGGGATATCTGTCCCGAATCGTTACCTTATTGAGCCCCCTGTAATCGATACAAGGGCGCAATTCAGCTGAGTCTTTTTTCGGAATGAAGAATAAGGAGGCCCCACAAGAAGATTTGGACTCCTGGATGAGCCCATTTTGCAGATTTGCGTCAAGATAGTCTCGCAGGGCACTTCTTTCGGGGAGTGACAAAGGGTACATGCGCCCAAAGGGAATTACCACATCTGGAATTAGGTCTATGCCACAGTCTTTGGCCCTGTGTGGAGGTAATTGTCTGGGAAGTGTGTCCAAGAACACCTCTGAAAAGTCCTGATACTGGAGTGGGACAGAGGCTACTATCAACGGACTGAGGGTAGGAGATGGTTCCTTCGAACCTTCCTGGATAGTGGAGGCGGAAGACAGGTTCATGCAGTTAGATTTACAGAACAGGGAATCGAAGTACACCTTGTTGGCAGTCCAATTGATGTGCGGGTTATGCCTTCTTAACCAAGGAATTCCAATAACCACAGGGAAGTGGGCTGCTCTGATTTGATCGAATACTAGATACTCTTCGTGGTGACCCAACTTCATCTTCAAAGGAACCGGCTCCCTAGTTATGGGTCCGGAGGACAAAGGCCTACCATCCACCCCTTCGCCCGGGATCGGGGTAGCCTTAGGTCTTGTAGACACAAGATGTTCCGTTGCCCAGCTGGAGTCCATGAAATTGCCCGCAGCTCCGCAGTCCAACATGGCATAAACCTCCGTAGGACCGAACTCGGATATCCACAGTTTGACTCGGAACACCATCAAGCTGTTTTCCTCTGTGTTGCCTATTGTTCTTGAGTTGTTGCAAGGGTACTTGGCATTTCCCCCGACACTTCCCTTGCAGCAGATCGGGGGTTGGAGTTTTCCTTCCATCGAGGAGGGACTTCTGGACAGTCTCTTAATAAGTGCTTTGAGGAGCCACAGTACATACATAATCCGGCATCTCGTCTCCTTCTTTGTTCTTCTAGAGTAAGGGGTCCTCGGGTAGCTCCAATTTGCATAGGTTCATCAGAGATGGTTGTAGACCTGGTTGTTGGTGAGGGAGAAGGTAGACTGATAGCCTGAGGGGTGCCTCGAAGTTGTCTTCTTTCTTGTCGATGTTGCAGCAGGTGAAACTCTATCTGGAGGGATAAGGTCATCAATTCCTGGAAAGACGCAGGTCGAGCTACTCGAGCTAGTTCATCTTTGATCTCCTCATGGAGACCTCGTTTAAATATTGTTTGTTGGGCAGAATCAGGCCAGTCTGCCTTAGCTGCTAGTCTCTGGAAGCGGGAAATATATGTCTGGTCGTCGGTGTTCCCCTGACGAACATCTAGGATAGCCTCAAGAGAGGAGTAGAATACTTCGGGTCTGTCGAATCGTTCCTTAAACATCTGTACAAATCGGTCGTAGTCATTTAAGGAGTGGTCATTATTAGTGACCAACGGGGTTGCCCAGGATAGAGCATTTCCAGTGAGGTTAGCAATAATGAAACCGACTCTTGATCTAGCCGTCTCATAGGCATGAGGTCGAAAGGCAAAATAAACCTTACAAGCATCAAGAAAGTCCTTCAGTCCTCCAGGGTGACCATCATATTTGCCAAAGGATAGCGGCATAGTAGGTAAGTCGCCGTGATCGTCTCGATGCAGCACTAGCTGTGGTCTGAGAGCAATATTCTCCGATCTCAAGGCTTGGACCTCTGCAGTAAGGTTCTGCATAGCAGCTTCTAGTTCTTGATACTGCTCCAAGGAAGCCATAGTAGTATTTTGGCGTTGTATGCTGTCAGGCTTAAGGTCGATCTCCCCCTTCTCCTCACCTGATTCCTCAGATGTTAGTTCTCTAGGCGCAGCTTCAGTCCTTTTACAGTTCTTCTTCTTCTTAGGAGGCTTGACCTTTGGCGTCTGAACCTTTCGTTCGTATAAATAAGGTCTGGCCCCTCCGGAGGCCACCTTGGCAGAGATGGAAACCTGTCCTCGGGGACCCCCAGGGGGCCAGCCTCAGTACCAGAGAAAAAGCCTGAAGGCAGAAAAAACCCTGGTAACAAGATGGGTTTGATGCGATGATACTGGTTCCAAGGCACAATGTCCAGCGGGAAAAGACCTTATGGTCCTGCTGGCTTTCCAAAAACCAATGGAGATGGAAAAACTAGGTAGGTAGGAGAGAACAGGGGAAGGGAGAGAGAAAAACTAGGAAGGAAAAGCCTGTTAACATTCAGTAAGAGATGGAGAAATAGAAGAGGATTATCAAGTCCAGTAGACTGGTGCTAGAAAAGAGAAAAAAAGGAAGAGACGAGTATGCGTTGGAAAGCACTGAAATAGGGAAAGCCTGCCGTGCAAACGTACTGCACTAATATGCTTCTGAGCGGCGGATGGTAGGAGCCGCAAGGAGAGACAGAAACCGTCAGTAGTAGAAAGGATACCGCGCGTGTCCAAGATAAGACAACAGCACAGCGAGAACGGCATAAGACGCAAGGTAAGGAGCAGAGGAATGCAGGAGGAGCAAGGTGGGTGAAATATAAGGTGGAGAGAGGAGCGCGCGGCTAGCGACAAAGGCGACGCTAGCCGCAGCGCGAGTAAAAGGAGCCAAAGCCAAAAATAAACAGAACAGATAAAGGCAGAAGGAGAAAGATGACGCAAGAGTGGCGCCGCCTGGAACAGGATAGGGCGAGAGGAGGACGAACCAGGGAGGGTCAAGGGCAAAGGGGTGAACGGAACAGCTGAGAAAAAACACTGTAAGAACCAAGAGAGCTCTACACAAGCAATGAGCGTTGACGCTGGTAAACAAACAGATACAACAAACCGGCTTGTGGGCTGAGTCGGTTCTTATAGGAACACCCGCCATGTTGAGTGAGGACTAGAATGCATTACTGAGTAAGTTAATGCCTCCAATTGTCCCAGATTTTCCAGCCGCGGTTCCTGACACCCGGGGGGCTACATGTTCTCCCTATGGGGCCCATATTTCTCCTGTGCTACGTACTCTTCATTAGCTTCCGGTCATGCAATGGATCAAGTTTAAGGCTCTTTGCATTGTGCATCGGGCAGTACATGGACAGGGGGCAGAGTACCTCTAGTCTAAATTTCCTCGGTATCTCCCCACCCGTTCCTTGCACTTAGCCTCCGCCGGTCTCCTACTGGTTCCAACTTTTCATAGGTCACGCATTGGACTTGCTTTCTCAGTCGTCGTCGCACAAATGTGGAATGACTTAAATTTGACAGTAAAAAACTTGTCTAACCACCTGTCGTTCAGGAAAGCGCTCAAAACATCTTTGTTTTAGGTTCTCCGGTCATCGACCTATGATTGTCGACCTCCCTCTTTGTGCCAAGATACCTCCGGGTGAGCATGCGCTGTACAAATTACAGTAACATAGCATAACATAACATTACACAATGTTTAAGGATGATTTTCACCGCAAAAGTGCATAGCACCAGCTTTAAGGTCAGCTATAGAGGTCCCGGTACTTGAATTTGCATTAGTCGCATGATCCACCTCTTCGGGTTGGTCAGCAGGCAAATCTGCCTCTGTAGCACGAAACAAAATAGGGGTTAATGATATACGGGGTGACTCTCTTCCCTGGGGAATAGACAGTGGTGGACGGGGCAGAGATATCGACAAAGTTTCCTCGGTTTGTTGCACTGAGGTGACGTAGTCCTGTGTATTATGCACCGCCCCTTGTAAAGAATAACAAAGGGCAAGCAAAGAGTAGTTACTGTAAATCCCAGACATAGAGTGGTTTTCAACCCCGGAGGACGCTTCATCAATCAAGGTAGTACGTAAGTAAATGCCGCTCACTTTGTGTGGTTTTTTGATACTCTGCACAGTTTCGGTCCCGAAATATGGGGTAATTAAACCCTGAACTGCCTTACCTTCCATTAGGCATGCAGGAACCGTACTTAATTGCTCCATGCAGGTGGCGCATGAGCGGGTAGTCGCCTTTTTGTATGGCTTGTCCTTCGGTAGGTTGTAAGCTTTGGACTGATTTGCGGTCTTACCCAACATGCTTGCTTGCCTGGTCTGCCTGGACTACAGATTAGTAGATGTCAGCAAGGTCAGCACACACAGTAGATTAAAAAATGAGAACACAGGCTACTGTAATCTAAACAAAGATTGTATGTGCCACACGTACCTCACCGAGTAGCTGTGTGCCAAGTGATGGGATCAGCTTCCCCAGCCATCCTCCAGCAAACCACAGCAGACCACCTCTGCTTCACCTCTCCGCTCTGCGTTTCGTGGGGCCAAAGGGTTTAAGGGTCTGGTGCAAGTGAACGCTGCAGTTGGCCACTGCACTGTTGGCAGGCACTGAAAAAATACTCGGCTCCAATATAGTTCTAACACAGCAGACCACCTCTCAGCTCTGCTTTCCAAAGGAATACGAGGTTTAAGAGTCTGGTGCAAGTGAACGATGCAGTTATCCACTCCCCTGTTGGCAGGCACTGAAAAAATACTCTGCTCCAATACGGTTGCAACACAGCACACAGCAGACAACCTCTGCTCCACCTCTCTGCAATTCACATTTGTATCAAAAACAAGGATGTCTTACATCTGATTATTTTATGTGCAGCACTGCCAGACAATTCATTTTCACATGAGGTAAAATGCAACCTTTTTCCTTTTGCGCGGTGAGCAGCGATATGGATTAACATAGAGATAAAGATGAATTGGGGTCGAGCCCTGCTAAATAGCCATCCTTTCTCACAGATTATATTGGCCCTCATTACGACCCTGGCGGAAAGGGGTTTACGCCGGCGTAAAGCATGGCGTACCTTTCCGCCTGACTACGAGTTCCCGTAGCGCCATGGTGATTTTTACGCCTGCTTTTTGCAGGCGGAAAAATCCATGGCGCTACGGGACTTGTTGTTAATTATGCCACCGTAATTTACGGTGGCGTAATTAACGCCTTCCCCACTCCCATTATACCCTATGGGGCAAAAATGGGAATGGGGAAGGGTAAATGGGGATTGGGGACTTACCGCCCCGCCAAGGTCGGAATGGGGCGGTAAGTCCGCCAACCACCATGGCGGAGTTGGCAGCTTAGCGCCATGGACCATGGTGCAAATTGCACCATGGATCTCCGCCAGGGTCGTAATGAGGGCTATTGTCTCCAGAGTTAACAACATATTGGCCTCATTACAACCTTGGTGCTAAGTGCACCAACTTTACCACCATGGTGTAAACTCCGTTTACACCATGGTGGATGGCGGATTTACCGCCCCATTCCAAGGTGAGTGGGGCGGTAAATCCCCATTTCCCATTTTCCCTTCCCCATTCCCATTTTTGCCCCATAGGGCATAATGGGAGTGGGGAAGGCGCTAATTACGCCGCCGTAAATTACGGCGGCGTAATTAGCACCATGGCAGGTTAGCGCCATGGATTTTAACGCCTGCTAAAAGCAGGCGTTAAAATCAGAATCAGGCGTTAAGGGTTAACGGTGGCGTTAACCCTTAACGCCTGAGTTGTAATGAGGCCCATTGATTGAATCCGAAGGTAGAGCTCCATGGAAAGGGATCGGCCACCATGGAGACACAGGACAATAAGATAGGATGTCGCGGTTGATCAAAAATCTGAAACGAGTTTCACATCCTAAATCCAAGTGATGGAAGTGGGGGTGTGACTGGAAATGTATGATCAAATGGCATTCTACATTTACTTCAACCAAACTGTTCAAAATATCTTTCCAGCGCTAAGGCTGTTCGCCTTAATTTGAGAGCAGCCATATTGAACCTAACGCAAAATCTTCTACTTCAGAAATAACGACTTTATGGGGAATGCACCACATTATAAAAGAAGAAAGTTATTTTCCTTTAGCACTGGACCGTGGTGTTAAGGAACGTGCTGTTATTGTCCAGCTTAGTAGCGAGTTTTAAAACGCAGGGGAATGAGACCCATCCAAATGCAGTAGCTAGAGGCACATGGTCCGGCTATACAGTGTCCTTTGGGACATGCTTGTGATCACTGAAATGATATGATAATTCTGCGTTTAATCTCATGGATCTGCAGCTATTCCCCATCCTCCCTTCTTTCAACCATAAAGGATCAAAGAACTGAGAGCTTTCACTGAAGCTGCTTTTAAATCATTTATGAACACTAGACTGAATAACGTAGAACATTAATAGGATACGGATGCTTTGAAAAAAAAAAGAAACACTTCTTGCTACCATCCCATTACAATGCAAAGGGTATCAGCCAGAGAAATTTAGTAGAGATGTTGGCTTTAAGTCTTTTTGAACTGGGAGGATAGCTCAGGGGCAACGCGTTTGTCTTGGAAGCAAGAAACTGCCTAGCGACACCGTTTTGAATCCTGGGCTGGCTAGCACTTAAAAAGAAAATAATTATAATAATGTAATTGTTCAAAATGTTGCAGTCCAAGGAAATGGAAGCACTGGGTAATTTCAAAGTGCACCGCAGCTACGCTTCTGCTAGCCCAAGATCATTCTGAACAGAGGTGCCCAGAAGAACATGGGGTGGTTTCTAATGTGAAAGAAAACGACTGCAACATGCATATGATAGTAAGAATGTTTTCATCTGCTGAGCTGACAAGGATACTTATTTACTTTGTATACGTTGTTGTGAATTGTAGTATGCCCTGGTGTATTGTCTTATTGTATTTCATAGAAGATGTTTTTTTTTCTGAATGTTATTAATATTGTCTGATGTGATTTGGGGATATTTAACTAAGAGGATTTTTAAAAGGAAAAATGCATATTTTTTGTTGACTTGGAAACCATAGGTCTGTGTAAGACTTTTCTCGAAGCTTTTGAATGTTTAAGGATTGATGCCATGTAACAATCAAAGAGGGATCTAAGAAGCCTCTGTTGATGTCACATTGGATCAAAAGGCTGAAGTAGGTGTCAGACTGCTAATCCTAGTCTGCTAATGTTGGGATGGATGGTTTCTTATTTCTCTTCAGAAGTGTAAGACATCAGTTCTTTATTGATCTCTTTTCTAGTGCAATAACTTGGAAAACACTACACAAAACCCACCCCTGCAGAAGGAACAAAGAATATGCATGGATAGAAAGATTGAGCACTCTGGGTACTAAAAACCTTGGGAGAAGAATAAATAAACACAAAGTTTGTAAATAGTATGTTCTGGCCCTATAACGTGGATCTAAACAGTCTCTAACGCCCAAAGATGGACCTGTGGGTTTTGTGAAGAATCTGTGGATGTCGTCCCTTCTCACCTAGGGGGAGACCTTTCCCATGGGGCCACAGCGGTGCATCCACAGTGCAATAGTTCCCTGGGGGGTTGGGTGGGTGTGCACCCAGGAAAGATCACATGGGAGAGGAAGGACCTTATGAAATTAGGGACAACCATCCACTGAGAACATGGTATACTTCCGCTTTGTTAGGCCTTCACTCTTTTCCCAAGCCAAACTCTCCTTCCCTGTTGCCAACCGGTGTCAATGTCTTTTATTGGAAGGTCAACCAATCTAGTATGTTAAACCTGACTAGCGACCCTGAAAATACTAATGCCTTTCCTTATGTTGCAGTGCAAGTACTGTGAAGAAGAAGATGACCAAAAGTATGAAGATCATGTCATAGAGGCGGTGTGAACGGTCAAGTCTCTCATAGCATTTTATTTGTCAAAGGGAATGCAAAATAGCAGAGGAAAACAACATGGAGAGAACAATCCTCTGATGAGGCAACCCGGGAGATGCTGACCCGGTGAACATGGGCCTGCAGCTCCAGACGTCATGCACGGTGGCGAACAGGAGCATGAAATTAGTCAAGGGAGAAGGGGTTACTTAGTTCGCTGCCCAAACAATCCGTCAGGCATCCCAAAGTCTGGCTAGCCGCTGGAAAGCAAAAATGCATCCCGAGAAGGGAGCAGCAATTGGCAGAGTAAACAATAACGGGAAGAGGTAATCGAATGCTGCCTGAAGAATTTACTGAGGGAGACACGGCCAACGCTGCTGTAGCCTCACAGTGAAGCAACAGTGCTCGGAAGACACAAACCACACAAACATGTATGTAGGCAGATGGAGAGGTGCTAAAGGTCTGGGCGGAATCGGGGCACAACTAAACACTAGATAAAAGGGTCTGGGACCCCGAGAGGATGAGAGGAATGAAGAAATACTTATATACTTGGCAGGAGAGTAAACGAAGCAGACAATAGACATTGTTGCGAGTCTGTGGACTCACCCATATGAGAGCCAGAGAAAAAGAGGGTCTGGGACGCGGGGAGAAACAGAGACAGCACATAAAGGAACATATGCTTGGCAGGAGAGTAAACCAAACTATTGCGACAGCGTATTCACACTTCCATTCTCTGTACTCTTGACCTATCCATCCATCCTGACCTTTATCCCCATATGACAAGCCCCTTCAACTGTGGCTTACTCCCAGTCTCATGGTCCTGCTCTCTACTTGTTGCAAAGTGAAACAGAGATGGAACAAGTCAGTCTCTTTTTGATCTCACTGTCATATTCTCATTGCACTCATCGTATGACCAATTTTTGCGGGGAGCCAAAAAAATAGATTTTTCTGAGCTCACTCTCTCTCTTCACATCAACACCTCTGCCATTTCCAAGTTCTCCAAAATATCTGTTCTCTCCGTCCCCTAGATCCTTTTCTTCTATCTCCACTGTCCTCTTCTGATTTTGCAAACTATTTCACTTCTAAAGTTGTTCTCCTTCATTCTTCCTGCCCATCTTTTACCTGACTTGATTTATTCTACTGGCTTGAATTGTCTTTCCGTTATACAGCTCTGCATGTCTTCCCACTTTCTCCACCTCAACCCTACTAAAATCTAGCGTTTCTTCTTTCCCACCACCACCCTTCTGCCTCCCATCCCTTATTTGCTCTCCTTCTTCTTCCTTACCTCCCTTTCTGTATCTTTCCTCAGAACTTAGTCATTACTTTTGATTCATCTGTCTCGTTCTTCCTTCATACCTCAAACATTGCCCGCTCCTATCACTTCTTCTTAATCCACATCTGGGGTGCTCGTCCCTACCTACTCTTCCATGTCACTGAGTTCCTTATTACCGCTTGTGTCTTCTCTTGCATTGATAATTACTTTGCTCTGCCCTTCTCCCTGGTCTTCTTTTTTCCCATCCCCATTCTGTTTATATTGTATCTGTTTGTCTTTTACTTTCTTTACCTCCCTGTTGCTCCATTATGTCTTCTCTGCTTTCTATATCTCTTCTTCCCTTCACCGCACACATAGATTGTCACTTTCTTTCCGTTCTCTTCATATGCATCCAGCGCCCCTCTCCTCTCTTTCTAACCTCTTTAATATATCATTACTCTACTCCAGTCTCTTTGCACTCCCTAAACCAGCTCTAACTCTGTCCCTAGATTGCCCTGTGCTTCCTCCCATTTCTGTGTCTTTTCTCTCCTTATTCCCCAAAGAACAGGAAATCGCTTCCTTGCCTACACATTTTCCAAACTAGATTTAAAACGTATCTTCTTTCCTCTTTGTCCAGTAACTGTTTTCCCCTCCATCTTACCATGTCTTGCTGTTTTGATATGTTGTTTTCTGTTTTATTAATATGTTCAGCACTTTGGCGAAAGCGTTTAATACATCAAAATAAATACAAAAATGCAAATTGAATACCTCAGCTGGGTATGTCAGACTAGCATGCATTAAGTTATTTTATTCATATATATTGCATATTGAATATCATTATCATGCCATGGACTATGGTGGAGATTTGTAAATACGGCAACTTGCCGTAAAGACTACCCTTCCCTAACATTGGGGAACATCTGGACTAACAGGTTTAGGACTGCATGACACTCAGGAATCAAATAAACTGCATAGACTTTAAAGAATTCCCATATTATTAGTAAACAAGCACAAAGCTCCCAAGACTGCAGTTTCTATTGCCCCACCGTACCGACCTCCAGGAGGTGATCGTGGCAGAGGTGGTCCTGGTATAAGAGGTGGAACTTTGATCCATAGTGGTCCTGGAATGTTTCAGGGGAGGATGCCGTGGTCTCTGTGGTCGTCGTGGCATGGACAAGGGTGGATTTGTCAATGGTGGAAGACATGTAGTTTCTGGTGGTCTTTTGATCCTGTCAGTCCTCTTAAGGAGATCGGAGTAGAGCCTAGTAAGAGGTGTGTGGGTCCCAGAGGACTAGTGGACCTTGAGAAATAGACAAGTAGGGTGTGCTCCAACAACGCGGTTGATTCACGGTGGGGGAACTGCTGAACATCTTTTGCATGTGCCGGACTGTCACTGAGCCTCTAAGATGCATGTAGCACTGCGTGGCATAGTATACAGCTGAGTCCCACCTAAAATGTGGTTCAGCTGTCACATAGTCCCTATCATCTTTAATACATTCCCTGGCTCTTCTCTTTTCACTCTCCGGCTTCCGCCGTCTTCACACTGGTCCTCTCTCCTTTCAGTACGGTGGCTAAACTACCATTTCTGCTGCATGTATTGTTTTGCTCCTCTCTCTCGTCTTTTCAGAGCATGGCCTGCTGAAGGGACATGGCTTCCTACAGCGCTTTGACACTACCAGATATGGCAGAAGGTGCTAAATATATTTAAGGTATCATAACGCATTGCATGTATTTTACACAAAGGAGTAGCTAAAATGGTTCAAAGTGGCCAAAAGCGCTTCCTAGACACTGAACCAAACGCTGTCTCTAAATCAATTTATGCAACATAGAGCATGATTCTTCTCAGGGTGAAATATTTGTGTATCAGCATTATCAGAGGGACCTACAGTTGACACACATTACTTAAATCCTGCTTGAGCAAGGGAGAGAATATTATTCCCCTGCACATCTCTGAGCCTTGTTGTTATACATTTGGTGGTGAGTTGTGACAGGGAATCTAAACGTGATGTAGAGCTACAGTTTCAAGTTTCATAACAGTTCCCCTTTTTCATAAATCGTGGAAATAATTGCTCCCTGCCAACTATGTGGAATTGATTTTAAAGAATTTAATTTGTCAAAAAGTCCAGACCTCCGCTTTTTCTTGAGTAGGGCTGCAAGTAGACATTCAGGACTGGGGACTCTGCTGTATTTCTGTAAACCTAGGGAGTCGTGCACTTCCTTTATTGTAAATACCACCATTTCGGTGGAGCTTGGCAACTTACCATTAGCTAGTCAGCTTGCGTGCCCAGGCAACACATTCCTCATTAGCTATGTGTGCCTTGCCTGCTGAATCAGCAAAATAAAAGGATCTCAAATTCTCGCACCATTGATAGTGGGCTACTGTACATGCCTTCAGAAACTACCCTCCAAAAATCCCACCGTTTTTTTTTCTTGTGATGTTGCTCATAGAAGTTCCCATTTCTTCAAGGCGATCATCTGTTTTTAATCAATAACTCCTTGCACTCAAGGCTTTTTCAAACTGCATTGGACCAATCTCTTCCTCTGGATGTCTTCAGCTCAGAGAGCGAGGCAGCCTTGGCTAACCTAAAGTCTTTGTTACACCATTGCTGATCACTACATATTTTCCTTGTGCACCTATTGGTGGGCTGCATCAGAATAGGTTAATGGTAGCAACTAATGTATCAAAGAATACCAGTGGGCTAGTAGATAGATCATTAGCACCCTGGGAAGCGCCCGTAGCCAATGAAAATGCTCGGAGCGCGTACTGTTTTCACAAAGGTAAGTCCGCGTTCCAAGCACTTTTATTAGCATCAAGCGCTTCCCTTCCCAGCTCCCCCTTCCCATTAGCAACCGTTTAGATTTGATAAATCAAAGTTAAACATGCCTTTATCTCCACGCCCGTCTCCACACAGTGCCTCAAGCCAGGTAGTCCCCTCTTCAACATTGAAAACAGACAAAGAGTAGGGCAAAAACACTTGTGTACTTGGAACAGAAGGATTACTCTATGGTCATCAGGGAGGAGTCCAAAGCAGTGAGAGTGATCCCATTCAGATCTCATCACCACTTCAAATGACTTAACCAGGGTCCATGATTTTAGACTAAGATGTAGTCAATATACATCTGGAAAGCAGTAATTCTATACCTATGACTCCCCATTGGAGCACCCAAGCTTCCCCTTCGCAAACCTTGCTATGCAACAAATCAGTCAGGGACGTCATTTCACCAAAATGCCAGGGGTAGCGGAAGTGACATCACACGACCCTTGACCCCCTGGTGCCATCATAGGAAGTGATGTCATTTGACCCCACCCTGAAGTGATATCGCGGGATGCGATGGAACGCGACCTTTCACCCGTTGACAAAACACGAAGTGCTATCACATAGCATTGTACACTACAAAAAATATGGTTATGATATCACTATAATGTGATGTACATTTCATACAAGAATGGATCGCCATATGTATCGTTAAGATCAGTGTGTATAGGCCCATATTACCAAATTACTGTGAATGCAAGCAGACGTCCATGACCAAATGATAATGATGTGTTGTTATATAGCACTTGCCCTTAAGCGCTTTATATAGAAAAAATATACACCCAAAATCACCCAACCTGTGTTGGTACTCATTTATCGACCTCAGAAGGATGAAAGGCTGAGTTGAGGCGTTTAATAACAGACTAAATCAGTGACTCTCCCCCTGAAGTGTGCCTGAAATAAACCTTTAAAGAGTCTAGCAATTATTGCATAGAATTCCAGAAAGACACATTATTTGGTATTCCTAAACTTTCTTATTTAAGGTCAGTGCTGAAAGTGTTAGACTTGTGTCACTCACACTTTTCTTCTTTTTCTTCTTTTTTTTAAGGGGCTTTAACAAGAAAGTCAGACACTCCAGAAGTAAAGAGCCACATGGTGCTGGCCACAGCCCATGAGCTTGCATTACAAAAAAAAAAAAAAAACATTCTTTTTTTTTCTAGAAGTCGCAAGGGTGACCACAGAGGTCGCAAGGGAGACCTCAGGGGTCGCAGTTGCGACCTGGCGACCCCTAAATGACGTCCCTGAAATCAGTCTGGTAAGATATCCGTGGTAAAGTGAGCCAGCCCAAAGTAACTCATGCCTGCTGTGGCTTATGCCATAACGGGATTCTATGTAAATCAAGTATCCCTACCTTGTGTTCTCAGAGAGCCCGTCCCTAAGGCACCGTCTGAGTCATTCACAGAGAAAATCCCAGTCATAGCTTGAAACGGGTTGTTCATGGCCATATGCAATTAAATGGAGTCCAGCTATTTAAGGTAACCAAATACTTTTTGTAGTTTATAAAGTCTTGCTACTGTCCACAAACAATACATACTTCGGGTTGTATGTGCGCGTTACAAATGAAATAAATAAATAAATACTGAAAGAGGCGAAATCTGAAAGGATAGTGTAATGAAGTAGGGCGAGGGGGGGCAACACTTCCATCTAACGTTAGCTGGAAAAAGATGCCCTGCCTGCGCAGTAGGGCTCCCCATTTAAAAATACAGTGCTTTGAATGGGCAGGTAGTCTTGGGTTCCCAGTATCTGCACTTCTTTGATCGAATTCATGTGAGTACTGGCACCTATGTGGAAAGGGAACTGCGAAGAGCTAATTGTGCTTAAGGAAATGTAACCTTCTGCTAGTGGCCAGAATTTGACAGGAAGTGCCCTTCTGCTCATCTCAGATGCCCACGGGTGAATGGCAGGTACTGCTCAGTTCAGTCCAGTGAAATGCATAACTCCTGTGCTGCCCCCTCCCCACTCTTCTCTCTCTCTCGCTGTATATCAGTCGATCTCTTCTCTCTCTCTCTCTCTCTCACGCACACAGACACACTCGTATTGTCTCTTAGGCAGCACTTCTCTCCTGCCTTCTGTCTTTATTTATCTATTCATGGCCATAACTGGAGGAGTTACACAAAAAGGTGAGATGTCAAGAAAAGAACAAAAGCCTGTGATAGCAGAGAGCTGAACAGCACTCGATCTTGTTTACACAAGATCAATGCCATCATTGAACAATAAAAACGCTAGGCACTATGTGCGGCTGGGAATTTAGTGTGTTTTTCAGGTCCCTCCCACATCATCTTTCTAGAAGTCTTTGCAACCTTCAATCCTCTTCTAAAAAGAAAGAAACTCAGAACCTGTGGTGCATCCTGCTCTCGCCTTTTGCCAATAAAACTCGAATTTCCGGCTAACAATTCCCGAGCTTCTCAAAGTACCAACAAGCAGCCCCAAAGGAGAGTGCTCGCTCTCTCTCACACACACGCAGGCACATACACACACGCACAGGCGCATACACACACGCAGGCAAAGACACACACACGCACAGGCACATACACACACGCGCAGGCACATACACACACGCAGGCACATACACACACGCGCAGGCACATACACACACACTCAGGTACACACACGCGCAGGCACATACACACACGCAGGCACATACACACACGCGCAGGCACATACACACACACACACACTCAGGTACACACACGCGCAGGCACATACACACACGCACAGGCACATACACACACGCACAGGCACATACACACACACTCAGGCAAATACACACACGCGCATGCCCATACACACACACACTTTTTTCTCCTTCACAACGTGCCGGCTTCAATGAAGGATTGACCGGCGTCCCGCTCGGCAGTCTTAGGCCACCATGACTCCTGTCTCTTGTGTCTTATTTGGCACGGCGCCAGCGCTGCGAAGCTGGCAGTGGGCCTGCCATGCAGAGCCCTCCACCACCAGGGCCCGGGACCACCAGGACCCTTAACAACTGCCGACGAGGATGGGCTCGACCTGCCCCGGCCATGCTGTCAGCATGGCCAAGCTCGCTCCTGGCGGAGCTTGAACTACAAGATGGGACATAGCCTGTCACTGCCAAGTGACCACGTGGCAAAGCGTGCCAACTTGGTTGATGAAGCTGTGGCGGCCTGGGCACTAAAGGCCAAGATGGTGGCCACAAGAAGGGACACAGCTGTTCCGTGTCATGCAACTGGCATGGCAAAGCGTGCCACCAGTGTTGGTGAAGCTATGGTGTGCATGGCACTCAGGGCCAAGACGGTGTCCACAGCGAAGGTTGCGGCATTGGCGCCTCCCGCTCAACAAACAACAAGGATCCGCCGGTCTCCCCACCATCAGCCGTCCACCAAGGTACAGCCTGGCATTAATGGGCTCCACATGGTAAGCTTTCTGCATTTGGCAGATCAGCATGGCGCGGCCCACACGCTGCCTGCAGGTTTCCCCAAAGCCTCCCAATGTCCACATGTGCACCACAAAATTACTCCCGACTAGGGGGAGAGAAGATGCAGCAGGGAAGAGGACCTCTGCTGCAAGGAGTGGAGCAGAGCATCTGACTGGGAGCACAACCTGCCAGAAGACCCCCCCCACTCCCTAGGGGGGTGAGGGGATGGCGCTGCACTCACTGCCGTGCTGATGGAATACGGGCTCCAGCCCGGGGGAGTGCAAAGGACCCCACAGCAGGTGAGCACGCCAACCACAGCCACCAGTTGCTCACACAAGGCCACGGCTTTCCCAGAGGAAAGTGCTTGGGTGGCCGGGTGGACCCTCCTCATGCAGGGCTTGCAGCTTTCAGGGGGTCTACCTCCCACCTAGCGGAGCCGACTAGACTGAGGATGGGTGGCACAGCCCCTAAGGCTGCAACAGCGATGGAAAATACTCCCACTGCCATGTCAAAGCGATCTATCTGCTCGGGGGGCATGGGGGTGTTGATCCTGTCCCAGGCCCGATACAGCAGAGGGGGCCCCCGGTGCCCCGGGTGCAGCTTTGCCTGCACGTGGAGATGTCAGCACCTCACATCGTAGGCAGGAAAGGTGTGCAAAAGGGACCCGGGAGGGTGTAGTGTATTTTCTGTTGGGCTTGCAAAGGTGTGGGTGCCCTAATGTGTAAAAGGGGCCCATTCCTGGTGTATATATTTTCTTGGTATCCGTGAGTGGTGGTGCATAAGGTGAAAAATCCTCCTGCGGGTGCTGGATGCATAATATGGACTCAATCAACGTGCATGCCAGTGCTGCACCCACTCCGCTGGACTCATAAAGTTTCCTCAGGGCAATGCCTGATGTCCTTCACGGACTGAAGTTGTGATATGACCAGGTTCGGTGTATGGCATTTTATTGTATTGTCATTGTGTGCTGTCATTTTAATGTATACCACTGTCATGGGATGTTGTGACTTAGACCTCTCCTGGGCTCAGGTACAGTCACATGTTGTGCACACGTGGGACACACCATGTGACGGCTTCAATAAAGGGCAGAGCGGTTTCCCGCTCTGCAGTCTTATGCAACCGTGACTCCTGCCTCCTGTGTCTTATTTGGCACAGTGCCAACGCTGCGAAGCTGGCAGTGGGCCTGCCATGAAGAGCCCTCCACCACCAGGGCCCGGGGCCCCCAGGCCCCTTTACACCTTGTGGGCCTTATTCGCCTAATGAGTCTCTTTCTAGAGCGCTCTGTCTCTCGTTGCCTTCTCCCCCTTGGCTGCCACTATTTTTAGTGCCTCACCCTCCTCTCCTCCTGTCTCTCCCTTTTCTCTCTATTGCTCCTTCTTTGCCTTACTCGTTCTCTTTATTCCATTTGCTCTTTCAATGCCTGTCTTTCTGTTACTTTTTTGCATAACTTTACTTTCTTTCTGCATTTCTCTCAATCATTCGGTGTGCATGTGTTATCATTCATGTATTTACTGTGACAAACGTTTCTCTCATTCTCTTCCTCATTCACTTTCTACGTCCGCGTCTTCGTCTACCTTAACACTTCTTTCGGGGAGACTGTATCAGATGGGTCACCTGGACCCGGTGGAGGACAGTGACTGACATGATGGAGGAGGATACGGAAAGAGCTGAGAGCAAACAGTGTGTCTGCTTGACTGGGGGTGGGGTGGCTCTGCCTGAAAGAGGTCACTATTGCTAACGGAATTACTCTACCTTGTTTGCGTATTGTGCCCAATGGAGAGGTTCTGCCTAAATGTGGGGGGAGGGAGGACTGGAAGGTTCCTTTTCAGCATGGATGGGAGCCGGAGGGAGTGGGGTGTGTCTTAGATGGGTGGTTGGTGACTGATTGGGTAACTGTTGCCAACGTGGAGTCATGGTGACTGCTGAGTTGAGATGAATATCTTAACATTAACAATTTGCCCATGCAGCACCTGCCATGAGCGACACCGAAAAAGTCTTCAGATCGTCCAAAACAAGGCCCTGCAGATATCGTCTGGAGCTCCAATCTTCTCAAGGATAGCTGACCTTCACAGAGAACTGAACGTTGGATGAACATCTTGCGGAGCTGAGTAAGAACTTCTGCCTGGGACTGGATCAGAACCTGAACCCTCTGATCAGAAGACTCACTGCCACCACTGCAGACCTCTTCGACCGCTACCCACGGCCTATCACGGCGAAGACCCTGTGAAACCAGCCCTACTGTGACAAGTCCACACAGACCAAGAAGAATCCTTACCCACGACTACATACTCAACCCGAGAAGATGGAGTAATGAGGCACAAGCCTCGGTATCCAATAATCACAGCTGATGGATAAAATCTATCAGCAAGAAGACAGACAGCAGCCCATGCAGCACTCGCCAATTTAAGTGTAAGGAACAGAAAGGGTAGTGAGCGCTCGCTTTCTCAGTCGTGTAAGCACACACATCTGCGCACACTCCCCCTGGTGGCGAGCGTCTTCACTTCTTATTAACCAATTTAAAACACTGAGAAACAGCACCTTTGAAAGAGCCATTTCCACAGCTCTCTGACAAGAAAAGAGAGCAGAGTCATAGCACACCATTCCAAGCATCCAAGCACTATGCAAACAGTATAGGTTGCGACTTGTTACCACGGGGAAAGTCTTTGTATTGCCAATAATTCATTCTCTGAAAATCATTGTTTTTACCATGACTGCTGCTTGCAATGCTCTTGTTTGCATGCTTAACTAAAGCAATGTTCCAGACTTATCACTAACCCGCCTACCTGGAGCCATTGTTATGTACAATCTGTAAATAGCAGCAACACACTGTGGAAGTCTGGGAAACGCATGGTGGCTCAGAAGGCATTTTGAAGGATGTAGAGACTGTTCTGTCTGGTGCTCAACATAAGACAAGCATTGACGTATTATACGCTGCCGCGAATGGCCAGCAGGGCCCCCTGGAATGGACAATGGCCACTATATGCATGACACGTAACATAATGCTTCTATTTCTGTGAAGGCAGCTAACATGATCATCACATTAAGAACAGAACAGAATAACGGGATGGAACCGAAAGGATTGGAAGACCAAGCGTGCCCAGCGTGTGCCACTGCACGACTTTTGACAGTGCAACTGTCTACGCGCTGTCCCTATTTGTCATGCGCAGTATGTGCAGGCAAGGATCTAGAACGCTGCTGTGCCTAGAAACCCACGTTACGCCTCGTGGGTGACGCCCTGTGACGCTGGTGTTGCTTGTCGTCTTCTGCTGAGAGGCGTGTCCTAGCAGTTTGGGATGGATGGCCCCTTTAAAGGTGCCACCAGCCTGATTTGCATATCTTTGTTTCACTTTCATAACGGGGTGAAAAACGATGGCTTGGAAGATTCCCAAGAAAGAGTCCCTTGGCTATGATTAATTCAAAGCATTTCCATCCATCATTGGATATTTTGAAACAAATGTCAGTATTAATAGGCCATACGAGTCGGGCGATTCCACGCAATCTCTTTCTCTTGACACCGTGTTAATTTGTTTGCGGGAGTTAAGGTTTATTGTCTGTAAAAGAAACTGCCTGCATGTGGTAAAGAAATGTCACTCTGTACCTAGGAGTACAGTCATTCTGCCAATGGTCATAGCAACCTGACATCAATAGTAGGTATTTGGCGCCACCTAGTGTTAAGCTGCAACTGTCTCTCAATTACAGAAGCAGTCTAAATTCTCTCAAACAGTTCAGCGTTTACAATTAATGTAAGAACTTACAGGTACACAAGAAAAGGTGCAGTGAAGAAATATTACTCTTCATCTGGGGTTCAAAAACATTTATGACTTTGATTGTGCAATGTTACGCTTCGAAAATACCCCTTTCCCTCAATATCCTACCATATGGAACATGATGTCCTTACCATGGGCCACTTAGCCTGTTGTTTGCTAGTTGTAGACTTGTGTCCTTAATTTTATGGAATACAAAATTAAATAAATATCTCTAAGAAAACGCGGCCGCAGCTAAACAATATTAGCTCTGCATGCATCGATTTGATATTATCTCGTCTTAATTAGTGATCTCTAGAACAGGGGAGCCAGGGACTCGAAGGGGAGAGCCAAGCCTGGCGGTCTGGCCGCCTGCAAGGGAAAACGACGAGCTGAGCTTGGAAAATAGTCATGTAAATCGCGAAATTAACTATTTCACAAATCACGTAGGTGGCAGGGCGCCAACTAATCCAGCAACAGCACCCCCTGCGATCTAATAATTCATATGCAGACTGTAATCAAACAAGTAGGGCACAGCCTCCCATGTCAATCACCAGAACCCCCAAAGCTCCAGGAACACGTATTTCAGAACAAGAAAACAACCACAACCAGAGCAGTTACTGAAAGTACAATTAAGAGTCGTCAAGCACTGCGTCACTGCGTTCCTGTCCTACTTAATCAACAGGGACATTGATGGAGAATAGTTTCCTTACAAAGTGAACATTGGAAGAGGGGGGGGGGGGCAAGCATCAGCGGAACAATGGAACTCAGAAAGACCGCTATTCGATCGGGCCTAATATGTGATGGCAACTCACATGTTCCTCAAACCTCGATCTGAAAACTCATTCTGACGCTATGCACTGCACTTAACCACTGCAACGTGCCAGCATCACAGCAACGCACCTGCTATACAGTCTCATGCTGGGTATCATGCGTGTTTCTTTGTGTCTCGTTTGCGCCAGATTAGCCCCTGCAAGGTCTCACTCGCTGCACAGTCTAAGCATCTCCAAATGATCGCAGTCTCCTTATTTGCACAATCTCACCCTGTGGCCATTGCACTAATTCCGTCTCTGCACAGCATCACCCTGTGCACCATCTTGACCTCTATACCTCCTCATCCTCCACATTCTAGCTATGCATCATCACAACTTTGTGATGCCACACCCTCTAGCAGGGCACCCCCCTGTGAGCTCTGACTGCAAACACATATGATACCTCGAAACAACGTGTTGACAGTTTTAGTTTGAGATCATTCACCCTGTGAGTTTAGACAACAGGATAGTGATAGCAAAAAAAACAAAAAAAACACATTTTGGTTTGACTGGATGAATCGGCCGTCCTATATTGCCTGGTTCTGCCGCGTGCACATCCATGACAAGGAATGATAGGCTTTGCTTAAGGTGATAAAATAATTCAGCAATTCATAGAGATTTTACTATGTGGCCTAGCAATGTCTGCATGCTGCCACCTTCAGCAATTCATAGAGATTCTACTATGTGACCCAGCAATCTCTGCATGCTGCCACCTTCAGCAATTCATAGAGATTCTAATATGTGACCTAGCAATCTCTGCATGCTGCCACCTTCAGCAATTTGTAGAGATTTTACTATGTGGCCTAGCAATCTCTGCATGCTGCCACCTTTTCGCACCTTGAAACACTTGTGTATAGGCGTGTTATAAATGCCATTTCATATCATATCACCTTCAGCAATTCATAGAGATTGTATTATGTGGCCTAGCAATGTCTGCATGCTGCCACCTTCAGCAATTCATAGAGATTCTAGGATGTGACCCAGCAATCTCTGCATGCTGCCACTTTCAGTAGTTCATAGAGATTGTACTATGTGTCCTACCAATCTCTGCATGCTGACACCTTTTTAGAGCCTTGAAGCACTTGTGTATAGTCGTGTTATAAATGCCATGTGATATCATATCACCTTCAGCAATTCATAGAGATTTTACTATGTGGCCTAGAAATCTCTGCATGCTGCCACCTTCAGCAATTCATAGAGATTATACTATGTGACCCAGCAATCTGTGCATGCTGCCCCTTTCAACAATTCATAGACATTTTACTATGTGACCTAGCAATCTCTGTAAACTGGGACTTTGAAATGGCATTTATTTTTATTGTTTTACTGGCCAACATAAAATAAAAGAAAATATGCATCTGTAACGCATTTCAAACTGAAACAGAAACCATAAGGGCCTGATTTATAGAATTGTTTGTGTGCTGAAAAGTGAGTTTGCGCACTTTTCAGCACACAATACTCCTTTCGTCGATTCATGGATCCGACTTTGCGTGCTCTTGCAGGAACTTGCAGGGACTTTGCACAGGTCTGCCACATCTTTGCGTGCAGTCTAGCGCTTTGCACGAGACTCCAATAAAGTGTGGGACGGGCCTACGCAAGGAAATAAATAGGGGGAGGGACATGCAAATTCCCCATTCGTCACACAGATTGAGGAGGAACATGGAAATACTTGGACGTGTCGAGGGATGGGCTGCGCAAAGGAATTGAACACCCAGCAATGCGCAAACCCAAGCGTATTCATGTGTCTGACTGTGCAACGTCACATTGAGGAAAAATGCATGCAAAGCTTGTGATCTCACTGCCACATGAAAGGAGGCACAAAGTCCGATTCACATAGGAACCAACATGCAAAGGTAAAGTACAGTCAGTGATTTAGGGGTGTCGGCATGCAGTAAAGGTGACGACTGAAGTTAGGGGTGGCTGTATGCAGATTAGGGGGGTGCAGTCATCATTTATTGGAGTACGCATGCAGATTTACCAGGGGCCCGACTTGAGTTACGAGACATGTAACGCATTTTATTGGGATGCAGTTAGGAATTACGGGGACCGTACATAGTGTCACCGGGGTGCTGCTTGATTGCGGGGGGATGGCCCGCAGTATTGACGCGGTGTAGGATGGTGAGGATGCAGGCTGCGAAAAGGTTGGTATATGTGGCTGGATCTGTTTCGTGGGGGGCGTGTCATGGGCCTGCCTGCCGCAGCTCGGTTTTCTTTGTAAATTGGTTAGTTTGCGCTTTGGAATCCAGGAATACGCCGAACGCCCAAAGTGACCTTCGCATGCAAAGCTATTTTACACGAAGAGTACTTTGCAGGGTCTTTCCGCTTCTTCTATAAATTGGGCCCTAAATTTAAAAAAAACACCAAATACGTGCTTGAGCAGTCTTAACTTTGCAAATACAATTATTCAATATAACATTATGGTTTCTAATCAACCATTTCGGAAATTCATTTTGCATGAGAATACCGCAAGGGCAGCCTCATAAGCAAACCACATGGCCTTGGGCAACTATTGGGAACCGCAGTACAGGGCCTGGCTGAACGTCGCTGCTAAGAAAAGAATGAACAGGGCACAAAACATTTCAAATGCTCCAGACATCTGTGTTTTTCACTAAGGGCAAAATAAGCTTTCTTGAGCCGTGTGCTTCTGTTGCTAGGACCTGACTACCACAAGCAGAGTTTGAATACTGGTCAGTCAAAGAGTGGCTGCAGACAAGCCTAATAAATCCCTTTGAAATGAAGGTTTCAACTCTACTGCAGCAGGGTTGTCCATCATCATTGTTTCCTACTCTTGTGACTTCTACGAGAGGTTCTTTCCTCTAGTGCCACTGTTGAAGCTCCCCTTCCTCTTTCATTAGAAAAGGTTAACAGTTATGAGGTAGGGTGTTGTGACTTACCCTTCCCCATCTATTCTGTTCAGTATGTATGTGATGTCATGAGTGCCTGGAAGTGGAATGTTGTGTGAATGTTGTCTACTGTGTGTTCTCTGAATGACAATTGGTAAGAGGTTGGCTTAGAGAGAGGGTGGCCGGTGGATGTGTCCTTATGTGTCTCTATGTACTTGTACCGGGTAAACTGACGTTATGTAACCTGTAACAGAAATAAATAAGTTTCCTTTTGTACATGGGACTCTGAGTCATCTGTAACTAAGACAATGGGCCTCATTACGAGTCCGGCGGTAACCAGGCGGTTTTACCGCCTCGGTTACCGCCGGACTCGTATTACCATTCCGCCTCCATGACTCCCGGAAATACCAGGACATTACGACCCTGGTGTCCTGGGAATTCCGGAGGCGGAATTCGGTAAATCCTCATTCCCATTGAGTCCCATAGGACTCATTGGGAATGGGGAAATGGAAACACTGGCACCATCTCATGATGGTGCTGTTGTTTCCACGTTCGCCTGCCTGCGGGCGGTGTTAAACCCACCAGGTCACACCTGGCCGGAACACCACCTCCCGCCTGCAGGAGTCGGGATCGGGCAGTCCGGAATTAACAGTGGCGGCGGGTTTACCGCCACTGTTCATTCCGGACCGCCCGACCTGTAATGAGGCCCAATTTGTTTCAATATAGGGCTCATGTTCGGACATGTAGTTTCAGAAGGTAGTGGACGGAAACAAGAAGTGGGCTCAAGTGAGTGCTTTGACCGGGGCTGGCCCAAACCTCGTTTGGTTTGCTCCATTCGAATTAAAGCCTCACCATATAGGGGTTCAGTTGTGGCTGACAGTTCAGCATTTCATGCACTAAATGATCAGTGTACAAGCTGCAGCCAGAGGTTCGAATGGCATCAAAGCCAACTCAGAGCATCAGCATCACAAAGTCAAGAAATCAAGTACCACTGAGATGGTTACTGGACGATCGAATAGCTCTACACATAGGGGCCACATCTCCAGTGAGCAGGAGCCCAGAACAGGGCTTGATACTCCTCTAGGCCAACTCATTACTTGATTCTTCCGAGGTCGTAAATTGAGTATCACAAATGTTGCTAATAAAGCCAGTAATTAAAGCACTCTGAAACTGAAATGCCCTGCATGCAGCACAACAGGCATATTAATAACATACAAACAGAGAGACCCCTGTTCTATTTTGCAAAATGGAATAGCTGAATATTTATTCTTCATTACAGTGAAACATCAGACACAGCACGGTTTCGAACAACACCATTTTTTATCAAGACGTTATATATAAAATCAAAATATCTCAGATATCAAACACAGCACGAGGAGTTGGGGGACATGGCTTTGCATGGAAAGAATGTCACAATTTTAATTCCCCCCCCATAAGATATATTATTTATCTAATGAGAGGTATTGGAACCACCCAACATTCATACAAGCACACTCTCATTCATACTAACACATGCTAACACAAAACACACGTAAAGGACCAAAAGCAGTAACATAATCATTACAATAACAACAACAAAACCAAGAAGGCTGAATTGGAGGACAAACTGCCTGATCAGCTCCCTTTATCTGTTATTCAAACAGCAAACGCTGTCCATCACGAACACTTCGTGCCATTTGTCTGTAGAACATGGGCATTAAGAGAGTTTAACACCTATATCACAGTCATTGATAAACAAAAACGCCTCAAGCTGTTGGAAAATGCTAATCACAAATAGTATATGGTAGTATTTTAAGCACTTTGATTTCTTTGCATTTTAGGGGAAGTTTGTCTATTCTTTTCTCCAAATGGCGCGTCACGCTGTTTGTGTAGCTGCTTTAATTTATTGCGGTCCACTTCCCTAATATGCATGGTATAGGGAATGGGGTGTCTATCTTCGTTCTTAGGGGGACAGATTCACCCCAGATTTATTGTATGTGTAGATATGGCAAACGTCCTCGCAGTGGTTGTAAATATCAATTATTTACACCCCCAATGGTCACCGTGAAAAACGTGGTTGTCAAGGACCATATCCGATCACCACAGTATTAATTATCTGTTTCTTAGAAAAGTAGAAGCTACTTACCATTGCAAGAGGCAAGCTTACAAACCCTGACGGACTCTGGCTTCTCGCCATCACACTGGTCCCCGGTCCGGCACAGGACCTGCCGCACTTCCGTCCCCTCGCCGCAGGTCACAGAGCACTGTGAAGACATTGCATTGTTAGACCCTGGCCCGCTCTTTTACAGTGGAATGTGTACATCATGCACACAGAACTATTCAAGTGTCTTTCCACAAAGTCCTAGGCCACCAATGGACATTATTAAGCCAGACGGCTGCAGACATATACATATAGACAACATGGCTTCCTCTAAGTGACTGTCTATGTCATTTGTCAAAATCAATTTTTTCGCTCATTCTGGCTGAAGTTTTAAGTGTTGTACATCTTAGTAGAAGTGATGGAAATGGGAGTTGAATGGCAAGGACTTGTTTAAGTGACTAGTGTGGCTAAAACACCTAATATGGTTTGAAACACATAGGGTCTGATAAACAGAGCATTTTTCAATGGGATTGTGCCATTATAAAACGCTTCTGTGAACCAGAGCCATCATTTTTTTTTTTTTTTATGAGATCGTCCACAGTCGAGTCTACTGCTGAGAGTGATCGTTATTGTTCTCTGCCGGAAATATGTGAAACATTAAAATAGGTGGGTATGAGTTCTTCTCATGGCCCTGATTCTTGAATACATTTGACCTCATTTGGCAGAGCTGTGGGACCCTTACACAGAATCTCTTTAAAAAAAGGGCCATACCCCAAATTAGTTTCAGGGTTGTTTCCACTGTAGCAACCGTGGTGGGCCATGTGGATCCAGAGAGAAACCCATCCTTGGGACGAATGATAATTCCCCGGCCAGTAATGAGTTAATTAGCACCATGGATCCACCCTTTTGAATGGAATGTCATAGGCCCGCGCAGAAACACTGATCAGAGAGGTTTTATATGAACAAAACCACAACAAAGACTGATGCTACCCTGGAATTGATGGCAAGATGTGTACTTTAAGGCTGATATAGTAGGGGCCATCTAGAAAATGAGTCATAATTCTCTTAATCATGCATTTATTTGCCAACTCACAAGACAGGAGGATACAGCAGCAAAGGTGTGTGTTGCATGCCTTGCTACAAGTGGGGCGCTCTATGATGCGGTTCCCTTGCTGTGCAGATAACTAGAGCTTTCAGCTGCTGACAAGCAGCAAGGAGTATGGAGCAGGTGCAGAGCCTGGCATGTAGGTCTACCTGTTTTACTTTAACCATTGTATGTGTGATTTAGATCTCAGGTGTATAGTAGTGCAGCAGTGAGGGAATATCTACAGCAAGGGTGTTCACGGCCCTCGAGATGTTTTGGACTTCAACAATCCCTAGCCAGCAAAGTCAGGGATGAAGGCTCATGGGAGTTGTAGTTCAAAACATCTAGTAGACACCACAATGAGTAACCATGACCTTACAGCACTCGATATGGAGGAGAGAAGGGGAGGGGAGGAAGGAAAGCTCAGTGGCAACGGGTTTGTCTTGGAAGTAAGACAACGCAGTGCAACGCAGGTTTGAATCCCGATCCTGCGCTTAGAAACCACTTATTGGCACTAAGCGTGTTATAGATGAATACATGAAATTAATAATTATTATAATTATAGTCTTCATCCTCTAAGCTGTAGGGTAAAAGTGGGTAGATTGTCACGCTGATGTGCAAACAGCAATGCGTGGCAAGCGCAAACAATCAGTCCACTGGGTTTAATTTTCCTACCACTTTTGAGCTAAGTGTTCCCTGTTTGGAAGCCATAAACTAGGCATTATGGTGTGTGGGTAGTCCAGAGTAATGTAAACGATCCCAAGAGCACCTTCTGCAGCTTAACATTCTTGAAATACGACTCTCCATCAAGCATGCCTTAGACCTTGATTGTACTAGCAAAGGTAAGCAATGGCCAGCAACTGCAATAAAATACATATGGGTTTCATAATTCATGGGCTAAAACAGAAAACACATTGCCAGTGGGTCAGGATAAGTGTACACTTCATTTCAATGACTTCACTGTTTTTTGACACATAATTTTATTACAATAATTGAACTATGGATGCCCACACAGTGGGGGGATGGAGGTGGAGCAGCCCCACATTCAAATCAGAAAAGGAAGGTTAGACCGGGCAGAGGCACAGAGAGTCTTCTGATCTCCATCCAGGATGAAATGGCCAGGCTGGTGGACTCGGGTGGGGTGGGGGCCCTGATTCTACTAGATCTGTCAGCGGCCTTTGACACTGTCGACTACCCCATCCTGTTGTCCCGTCTTGCCCAGATGGGTATATCTGGACAAGTACTGGCATGGTTCCCCTCGTTCCTGGCGGATCGCACCCATACTCTCTCCATGCCTCCTTTTCTTTCTACTCCATGCCCTCTTAATTGTGGAGTGCCGCAGCGTTCCTCTTATCGACGATTCTTTTTAACATCTATATTTGGGCATTAGTCGGCCCACTCCTTCGGCGTCAGGTGTTATTCGTATGCCGACGACACTCCGATTCTGATTCTTTTAGATCTAGATCAGGCTGAGATGGCGGTGTGCTTGCGAGAATGCCTGACGGCCGTGGGTAAGTGGATGAACCACAATTGGCTCAAATTGAACGGAAATAAGACTGAGGTTCTGGTGGTGGGGTGTCCTCCTGATCCGTCACTTTGGGTGTCTTCTTTCTCGCCTGCATCCTTGAGCAACCTTCCCACTCCCACAGGGAAGGTAAAGAACCTAGGTGTTACGCTAACAGCTTCTCTTTCCATGGAGAGTCAGGTTGCTACTGTATGTCAAACTGGTCATCTGCTGCTGAAAGTTCTAAAAAAAAGCGCTGGCTCTAATCTCTGAACATCTTCGTCCCCCGGTTGTTGCTGCTTTTATTCTATCATGGCTAGATTATTGTAATTCTCTATATTTAGCCTAAGAGAGGGGCGTCATCTAGAGACTACAGTGCCTACAAAAAATGGCAGCTAGAGTAGCTACTGGCTCCCCCTATGGAGCACATATCTCCCCTGTTCTGCGCCTTCTCCACTGGCTGCCAGTGTATCAGCGTATTAAATTCAAAGCTCTGTATATCGTCCATCGGGCAATACACAATTTTGGGAGCAGAGTTTTTGCAAGCCAAGTTTGTGCGTTATCTCCCTTAAGTAAAGTAAGTAAATCCTAAACTAGCATGCTTGCCTATTGCCTCAGAGGTTTATTATCTGAATCACCCAGCTATCAGTCAGGATTAATCTTAGGACCCCTACTCTTCACTTACTTTGCTGAATCATCTGCTGAAAGTGAGTGTGCAATGTTTTTATCAGCACAGTAAGTGGAAACCCGCAAGTAAATTCCTCACTGGTTTATCCAAGCAAACATTCTTTGACTTACTATTTTCCAACATGTGTCCAGGCTTTGGAAATAGCTAACACTCATTGCATCGACTTTATTTCCCACAAATGTACCAATTCCATTTTTCCAAATGTCATTAATTGCACGAAACTCGCAAAATGTAATGCACAATTTCATGGATTTGCCAAGAGGGAAATCTCTGTATATCGAACATTGTGGATTCCTGGCGGTTACCTCTGATGTGAGAACTTTGAATGCCATTGTGACACCCTCGTAAAACATGTTAAATCTGATTTGGGAGTTCACATAATTATGGACCAGGACATTAATACATGGAAAACTCTGGATAGCTTTATATTAAAAAAAAAAACAATAATCAATCACAATAGAGCCCACAATAACAAAGCACACCAACATAGCTAGGAAGACAAAAACACCCAGGTACTGCGCTACTGGTTTCGTGGCCCACCCATGCAACTGCTTACTCATGTAGAGTAAACGTTTTTTCTATTGTTGATGAAATTTGAAACTTTGGTTTCAGTGCAAAACAGCCAATACACAGCAGGCCATTAAGTGCCGATGCCATAAGACATTATCCCTTACTCACTGCTCTCATCTCATAATTAGTCTGGTTAGGGAAATTGCCATAGGCACACCTGGATTTAATTACAAAATCCAGAGATGGAGAGAGGTCGGGTAGATGTCAGTCACTCATGCTGTTTCAATGTCCACTGCTGGTGGATGTATTCATACTAATATAGCCAACTTGTAACCCCTTAAGTGCCAAGGACGAGTATGCTTGTCCTTTTTTGCATAGACTTGCATAATAGCCTGGCAGTTATTGGTGTTTTTTGTGCAAACTTTGGAGTATGTCTTACGTACCTCAGACCAGGTTCCTGTTTTCCATAAGGCCGGACAGGGAGATCGGTTGCAGGGCCGTCGACTTTCAGGGCGCTCTCCTATACAGTACTTGCTATGAACCGATCGGTTTGTTCCATCGTGGAGTGGCTGAATGCAGCGCACGGTGCGGATCTGATAACCAGAACTTCCACAGGTTTTAGTGCAGTGCTCCCAGTCATCTGCTATCCAGCTAAGAGAAAGAAATGCAAAAGATATTAAACTGACAATGTAATTGTGAACTGAATTAACATGTATCTAAATTAACTTAAATAAGGATCCAATTATTGAATTATTTAGAATTGTTTGCAAAGTTCCATCTGCCACTTTTCAGCCATGCAAAGGAGAGTCAATACAGAGCTCAGTGGTGAGGGAACAATCAGATCTTTGGAGTTCAGCGATAATTCAATCCTAATGTGTGTTTGAAGAGGTTGTTGAGTGATAATTCAATCCTTGATCCAATATGTGTGTGAAGAGGTTGTTGGCGAAGCCTCACATTAAGGCAGAGGCTATGTGGCTGGCCAGATTAGAAGTCGTGTTTGAGCAGATATGAGTGGGGCTGAAGGGTTTAGTGCATGTTCATCCTAAGGCGGCAGGGAATACTTGGATCTTCATGTCTCGGGCAAAGCTCGAGAAGTCTTGTTCAAGTCTTAGGTAGCGGAGAGTCACATTCCAGACAATAGAGCCTAGTCATGTAGGGATCTGTTCATTTTCCTGCGTGCCCTATCTTCTGTTGTGAAAGTAGATATAGGGATGCCAACCTTAGATATCAGACTACAGATTTGACTTGAAAACTGTAATGATACCACATGTTCCAGATTCTATAGATCTCGGTGAGTGACATAATCATAATCCATGTATACATGGGACTGAATTGACACAAGCATGCTGTAACTAACACAAGACCATGGAGATCTTTGTTCCTTTGGGGTGAACACAGTGTTGTTAAAAGTCTCTTGTGGGCAGCCGTGTGTAACCTCGAAGTGTAAAGCATACAGTGCTATCTAGCAGTACTTCCAGATCATGTACCTGATATACAAGTGTGGGGGAGCGGGACAGTGTGTGTGGCCCGTTGAATAATAATAATAAGTATAATATATTGTTTTTATAATGGTTCATGTTCGATTTCTCCTGCTTGCAAGTTCTGTAATAATAGGGGTTATTATTACCCATGTTAAGGGCATGCAATTTATTGACCGTGAAAGATGAGGGGCTAAGTTGGCCCTGCTGGGAATCGAACTTGGGAACTCAGGATTATCCCTTGTAGGTGGTGAGTTCTAAATTCAGTAGCTGTACTGCCATATACGTGATAGAGGACCTGGGGAAGGTGATATGATATGATATGATCGTTTATTTATATAGCACCTATACACAATGTGTTTCGAAGTGCTTCAAGGCAAGGGAGGGACCAAGGGAAAATACAACCACATTCTTACAGGCCATGAACAGTAAGGATGTGAAATTAACTATCATACTCGGCCTGATGACATTTCAGATAGTGCAAGAGCTAAGACATAGATAAGGAAGGGAGGGGGAGAGTGGGAAGGAAATGGAAACAGACAGGCGACTACCGTACTAGGCCTGGCGACATTTCTGGTAGCGCCGGAGAAAAACAAAAGGTGAGGAAGAGGGGCTCAGAAAGGGAGGGGAGGAACAAAACAAGCGACTATCGTACTAGGCCTAACAACATTTCAGATAGTGCTGGAGGGGGGATGGGGAGGAAAAAACCAGTATGGGGAGGGAGGAGGAGACAGACGAGGTTGCTATCATATTAGGTCCAGGGACAATTCTGATAGAGTAAGTGCATAGAAGAAAGTAAGGGTAGGAGATAGGAAAAGGGAGAAGGGAAAGGAGGAGAGAAAAGAGAGTAAGCAGTCAAAAAGAGTGGAGAAGCAAGAGTGGAGAGCGAATACAATTGCAGAAGTCAGTAGTAACACATAATGCTGCAAGCCAGGATACAAGATCAAGATGGGAACACCATGATTCAGGGCCACCATGAGTACAAGATGCAAAGGAAGTACAGCATGAGAGTTGAGAAAGAAAGGTGTACACATTACCAAGATGGCAAGCAGGATGACTCCACTGTGACAAATGCAATTATGTTGTATCCACAGGGGACATTTTTTCAGAGATTTCACCACTTCAAGATTGTCCCCAGAGCACTTGCTCAGAGTCAAGCTAGAATCATCCCCATATATATGGTGGTCAACATTGTAGTAATCTATGATGTGGCCGAGCGGGGCAATGCTGATGTTAAAGGTGATTGGTGGTGGGGAGAGGGATGGCTTGACGCCAAGCGAGATTGTGGCATGACTCTATAGCTCCACTCGTCATGAATGTTTATTGGGTCTTTATATGAATTTTCGGGTTTCAGGTTTCCACTTTTTTTGCAAACGGAACATGCCTGCAACTAAACAAGTGAATGAATACTGGTTAGGAGTAGGCTTGTGGCAGCGAGCGACAACGTGGATGTGTCAAAGCGTTGGTGGGCAACTGCACCTCAGGCAGCTTCCCTCACAAATGGAGACCAGACGTTGGACAGAGTGAAATTCCCAGAGTGGTCTAAAAACACACATTTCGGACAAGAGGTGAATTTTGTGTTTCTGCTTAACCAGTAATTAAAACTATATCCCCCTCATGTGGTGCTTTTAGGATACTACGGCATAATTCCGCACTGCATGAGAATTGCCTTTGGTAAATTGCAGATTTATTTTTATTGTTGGTAACTTTCTAACTTTGGTATACTAAAGGGGTGAATGTGTTTTAAAGAAGCTTCTCCTGCCACTTGTAATACATTTAAGCGTCTAAAGAGTGACTCTCCACCGCCAAAAATAGAACCATTAGAACCATCCATGCAGACTATTCTATAGTAGTTTTGGGCTTTGAAGCCTTTTATGGAAGCCACTAATACTAAAACCGCAGCAGTTAGATGACAAATGGTCTCTATTTGAATCCAGTTTGGTGGATGTTGACCAGAGAGTCATTGACGCAGAAGATATTACTAGTAGGGTGCAAGCATTAGAGACAACAGTCAAATCCTTACAGAAGCAGTCAGAGAATCTCAAAAACAGAAATAGGAGGAATAATCTTGCAAACGGAACATGCCTGCAACTAAACAAGTGAATGAATACTGGTTAGGAGTAGGCTTGTGGCAGCGAGCGACAACGTGGATGTGTCAAAGCGTTGGTGGGCAACTGCACCTCAGGCAGCTTCCCTCACAAATGGAGACCAGACGTTGGACAGAGTGAAAGTACCCAGAGTGGCCTAAAAACACACATTTCGGACAAGAGGTGAATTTTGTGTTTCTGCTTAACCAGTAATTAGAACTATATCCCCCTCATGTGGTGCTTTTAGGATACTACGGCATAATTCCGCACTGCATAAGAATTGCCTTTGGTAAATTGCAGATTTATTTTTATTGTTGGTAACTTTCTAACTTTGGTATACTAAAGGGGTGAATATGTTTTAAAGAAGCTTCTCCTGCCACTTGTAATACATTTAATCGTCTAAAGAGTGACTCTCCACCGCCAAAAGAAGAACCATTAGAACCATCCATGCAGACTATTCTATAGTAGTTTTGGGCTTTGAAGCCTTTTATGGAAGCCACTAATACCAAAACTGCAGCAGTAAGATGACAAAGGGTCTCTATTTGAATCCAGGTCGGTAGATGTTGACCAGAGAGTCATTGACGCAGAAGATATTACTAGTAGGGTGCAAGCATTAGAGACAACAGTCAAATCCTTACAGAAGCAGTCAGAGAATCTCGAAAAACAGAAATAGGAGGATTAATCTTTGCATAGTAGGCTTTCCTGAAGGCATGGAGAAAGACAATTCTATCCTATTCCTCAACACTATGCTTCCTAAATTATTGGACCTCTCAACGTCTCCACACCTCAATATCCAGAGGGCACAGTATGTGGGTCCTGTAAGCTTGTTGCGCCAGGCCGGTAGTGCCTGCTGGACTTTAATATTTGCCTTGCTGGATTATACTCATAATCTCTTCATTATGAATAAAGTAAAACAAATCAAACAACTGATGTGGGAAGATCATAAGATTTACATCTCCCAAGATGTTCCCAAATGCTACTGCTGCGAGAAGAAAAGAGCTTCAGGCTTTTTCGACCGGCGCTCAGGCAACTGAATGTTAGATTTGGCATTATCCATCCAGATATTATGAAAGTCATGCTTAAAGGTCATACCTCCACGTTTCAGAATCTGAGAGACCCAAGACACTTCATTCAAGTCCACAAAGTGGAGGACATGGATACCTCCCTTCTGACCACAGAGGAGTGTGAACAATATTTTCATGGTATGAGCCCAATACCCCTCCACCTGCGCTGTCTCTAATAGTCAACACGATTTGGTGTGGCTGTTTCCAGTTAGCCACATTAGTATTTTCAGTTGAAAGTTGCCATTTACCATGGCCTAATTTTGTGTTGACCTCATTTGTCTTCCCTTATCCCTTTTGTTTCCTCTTTTGTTATATGTTCTCTCCTCAGGATAATTTAAATGCACCTTATGAATGGAACTTTTATTACTGGTTGACATTAAGCTTTAGAGTCACTTACATGCTGATTTTTTCAGCTCTAATTACTTATCAGCATGATTTTTAACTTGACTGGGTTTTTCTCCTATGCCGTTAAATGCATCCTTTTGGAATGTTAAAAAGACACAAAAAGTGCTTTCCTATTTAAACCGAATTAAACCTTCAAGTGCTTGTATTCAGGAGACGTGTCTGTCAGCTGTGGAAGCTGCTAAACTCAAAAGAGTATTGGTGGGCCTAGTATTTACTAGTAATGCATGTGAGAAAAAGAATGGTGTCATCACCCTAATTAACAAAGCCCTTAATTGCAGATGTATCAAATCAGACTCAGGTGACTTTGGAAGGCGGTTGCTTCTAAAAGTCCTGGCAGTTTCTGTGGAATATACCACTCTGAATGTTTATGGCCTTGCTTCACCTGATCCTGCCTTCTGGTCGCAAGTAAAAGATTATTAATTTCATTCCAATTGTCATGATCGTATTGTATGTGGGGACTGTAATGAAATCACTGACCCACTCTTTGATATGCAGTCAAAGGTGCGCTTTAAGGATTCTAAGTCACACAAACAATTTCTGAACTTTATTTCTGAATTAGGCCTGGTTGATGCCTGGCGCATGACTCATCCTTCACATAAGGAGTTTACTTTTCATTCTAGGCCACACGAATCTTTTTCCAGAATTGATTATCTTTTCCTTTCCAAATCCATGTCCACTAGTCTGCTTCACACAAGCATAGATTGCATCTCCTTATCAGATCATGCCCCTGTCCATATGACGCTTGATATCGTACAACATAACCACTAATCAAGCCGATGGAGATTTAATTTGCCGCTTTTAAAAGACGATTTGTTCACGTCTTACCTAAGTAATGCACATCATAATTTGTTCACCCATAATAAAAACAAGGATACCTCTGGTACAAGCAACAGTGACTGCTAATTAAGGGGACACATTATCACCTATGCAGTAGCTAAGAAAAAGAAGAAACTGAAACATGAATATGAAACTATTTTAAAACAATGAAAAAAGCCTTGAAAGGCAATAGACTCAGAATCCTGCAAAGGGTGTCCTTAACAACATCATGAATTTGAGAATTAAAAATAATAAATTAACGTTAGAATACTCATGTGCTTCACTACTTAAATATAAAGCCAACATGTATCATTTCTCTAATAAGACAAGCAAGTCACTAGCCTCTTATCTCAAGATTAAAAAAGAAAGAGTGAGAGTTGTGGTGGTTAAAGACGCTATGGGCAATAGAACGTTTTCAGATAAGGACATTGTTGATATTTATTTCCAAAGACTGCCAAAAATTAGATACTTCAGAATCAAATCCTAGTAATCCTTTCTGTAAAGATTTCCTTTGAAATGTATCTCGCTCCACCTATCCTTCACTTGATCTAAGGACGTTAAATTATCCCATCACTCAAGGTGAAATGCATAAGGTAATACACAATCTTAAAAAAAGATAAAGCTCTAGGGATGGTGTTTCTATTGATTTTTTGACACATTTCAAAGAATTACTAGTCCCTTAACTACATGAGCTCCTTGCTCAGTTTGTTACACTTTGTAAATGTGAAGTTACCTTTTCGGAAGCCATGATAATTTTTTTTTTCCGAAGCCTAATAAAGACCCCGAGTGTCCCCAAAGCTCTAGACATACCTCCCTTATTAATGCTGATTGTACAATTTTTGCTAAGATTTCAGCTAACCGACTTCTCCCATTCTTACGTAGTTCAATTAAAAGTGACCAACTAGGTTACGTATAGGGTTGACTGTGTTCCTCTAATATAAGATTATTTTTAGATATTTTGGATATTGTTGAAAGTTTAAAGACCCCCATGCAGCAATAGCTCTTGATGTGGAAAAAAGCATTCGACAGGGTGGAGAGGGATTCTTAGTTTGAAGCACTCAGGTGGCATGGTCTGGGCAATCCATTTTTATCCACGATTAAAGTTTCGATATTCAAATCTGGACAAATGTCATCATATTTTCCTTTGTCTAGAGGTACCAGGCAAGGATGTCACCTTTCTCTTCTTCTATTTATTTTAGCCCTAAAGCGTTTCCTAGAAACCACTACACTTGACCCAACAAAACAGGGCATTAATTCAGGGGATGGGCAAATTAAATCCCAGTTCTAGCCTACAAAGTCTGTTGGCCACTATTATGCGCTTTTCATTAGCCTCGGGCTACAAGCTTAATATGGACAAATCAGAAATGTTACTTAATGCTTACTGCTCCAAGCACCACATTCATGCCTATGGTATGAGCCCATAGGGGATTAAATATTTGGGCATTCATATTTCTTCCTCATTGAAAGGCATTATGAAGTAAAATACGAACATTGTGTTGTCTAGGATTAGGGCGTTTGCAGATTCGTGGTCCCCATTATTTTTGTCCTGGTGGAGACGTCTAAAGCCTTTCAAGATGATGTTATCTCTAATGGTTTTGTACACCTTTCGTATGCTTATTTTGTCACTTCCCTCCAAATTCTAAATCAGTAGATTCATATTTAGCTAAATTCCTAGAGGGTAAGAAAAAACACAAATATTGCTGGGTAGACTGAAGAGATCCGCTCAAAATGGGGGTGTTGGAATTCCAGACTTTAAGAAATATTATTCTGCATTGGTGTTGAAATAAGCTCAAGTATGGTTTGCACCCAGTGAGTCTCACTTGGCACCGAAATGGTTACACTTAGAAAATAACATGTTCTTTCCTTTGTCATTGACAGATTGTTATTTGTTTACAAAAAATAAAAGATTTATCCATTGCAAAAATATTATCGCTGCCAAACATATTAGATCGTATCTATACATTGCAGATTCACCTCAATTTGTCTCGCAATATCTCAAGTTTAATAACTTGATTTCCGTAAATGGCAAAATAGACTTCTGGAAAGCGTGGTTCTATAAAGGCAACACCTTTGTACACCAATTACTCAATCAGGGGACACAACTTACCTTTAATGAATTTAGAGCAAAACTCTCGACTCCAGTTTCTTTTAGGCACAAATACTCTATTTTGGTAAATGCTGTGATGGATAACTTTGAATCTTTGCTGTTGAGCACATCTTCTCCTTGTGAAGAAAGACTACAACACTTGCAAAATCCTCATTTTACAGCGTCAATGTTTTACAAAATTCTTTCAATGAGGCATATATATGATCCTCTGTGGGGGTTTGCAGTTGGCTTGGCAACAGAACTGTATTTTAACTGATGAAGAGATTCAATGGCCACATGTCTGGAAGAAAATCTCTTTGATCACCACATCTGCCAGTTTGACCCAAACACTATACTTTTTTCATCATTGAGTGTTAATCACTCCTACCAAGCTATTTAAGAGTAAGGTTGCTCAAAACGACAAATGTTGGAATTGTTCTGTTGTTGAAGGCTCAAACATATGTTCATGGATTGTAAATTTGTTAATACAATCTGGGGAAAGGTTTGGAATACTTTAAGACACATTTTTGAAATACAGGACGATTTTAATTTCAAATGTCTTCTATTTGGGAGTGTTCTCTTGCAGCATGTACTAGACATGAATACCTGTCATTTGTTTGATCTGTTCATTTTAGTGGTGATCCAAACTATTACTATCAGTTGGAAACATCTTGATCATATTGACCATAACATTTGCTGGAACTCTGTGTGCAATATCCATAGATTAGAAAGATGTATTGTCTCCACACTGTTTCTATTGTGCAAACATGAATTGAAGTGTAAAATATTTTTGGAATTCCTTTCTATTCATACCACTCTTCATTGAATACTAATGACACTTTTATTACATTATCCTGCTTTCTCCCTCCCTCCCCTTCTTGTTGGCGTCTGTTTTGTTTGTGTTATGTCCTGTCTCCTCATATAGAAATTTGATGCGCTTATAAATGTATACACATATGCCGTCCTTCACCTAATGTTTCTCTCATATTATGCTTTCATGGTTATCCTCTTTCTTACATGCAATTGTTATTAATCGTTGCAGTTGTACGGTTATGTTTCACTACTTTCAATAAAAATTAATTAAAAAAAAAAAATTAAAAAGATGATCAGTGAAAGTGCTAAATCTTCTGTTATGCTGCAAGCGATGCTGGCAGCATCATATAAAAGAAGACCAAGCCTAACTTGTTCTGTGTGGTTTTCCAGGAAGTAGATGAGTCATGGCACAGCTGCACTACTTCTATCATGAGAGATAGTGAGTCGATGGAGGAAGATGTTGTGGTCCTTTGTGTCGATACCTGAAGAGAGGTCTCGTTGCATGAGTGTACAAACAAGTACACCTTCCCACACAGTCTGCAGCTCATATGACATGTTCAGTAGATATTTTTTGCTCCACTGCCTAATCCTAGACTGAATGATGGTCATTCAGTATCCTGTTCATCTCTTGGTATGAGGAGGGGTGTGCAGTGATAACTGATTCCAATGATGTTTCAATGTACAAGAAAGGCCACATATGGGACATTAGTTGAACAGTAACTTAAGTTCAGTCTTTGTTATTTTCATTAGGGATTAGACTGTTGCATGCTTGAGACTTGAAGAGACAGTGCTTGGTAATAAGCAAGCACTGATGAATCTGGTGACACAAAGGAATACAGTTACGGAGGGCCAGTGTTAGAAAAAAAGTTTCATTACGCAGCTTTCCCATACCTTTCAATTGGAACCCCATATTTGCCCACTGCTTTTCTGATCTTTACCTTTTTTTTTGTGAGCGGTATATTTTTAAACCTCACTCACCAACATAACACATTTCATGTTGGTGTAAATGGTTAGACCTTAAGGCTGCCAATTCAGTGGGACCCTTTAACACATTGGTTTCTCACGTGCAGCATTACTGCCTCCAAGGGAAGCAGAGCAGGGAGACCTTGTCTCCTATTACTTTTTTTCCAAAATAACATTTACAAGTATATCCCAGGGGGGCTGCTGGCAGTGTCACCTTATTTTCTCAACACTGTTTGGGTACACTCCTGGGCTCCTACTTGGGGTAGCCATTTGGCAATAATAGTGTACGTCCTTGTAAAGCTGTCTTTTTTGCTTGTTGGCTTTGTTGAGCATCTGCCTCTTGAGTAAGACAAGGAAGGAGCCATATATGGTCATGCTCCTCGCGGGCTTTGGACAGCCCCCAGGAAGAGCCTTTGTGTGCCTGACAACTGGTTTGAAATGGATAGGCAGTCCTGGACACACTAGTGTACATCCAAACCAGAGTTATGTCATTGCTGCTATCCATGAATGGAGAGACATCCATGGTTTGAATGTTGCAAGACCTGTGATAGGTGAGCTTTAGACACATTTAACCCAGATTTCACTTTAACAGGAGGGAATCTGGAGCCATTCTGGGTGTTGGCCCCTGGAACTTGAATCCGAAGCATCTGAGATGGAAGAGGTATGCCTGGAAGTTGCTGCCATGAGAATTGCAACCAAAGTAAGTTCCCAGATGGTGATGCTCTGCCATCTATAGACCGCGAGAGGCCAGCACGTTCTCGCCCTTCCATGAGCTAGTGTCAATAACTGGTACAGACCTGCACTTCACTGCACATGCTATCAAAGTTTATGGCAGCCCCAGACCTGTAGCTGGTGTTTGTCCTCCAGAGTGGAGACTCCTCTCTGCTGGGACTTCTTGCAGCATCACTGAGGTGCTTATTCTTCATGGGTACTGAAGAAGAGATCCATCATCATCAAAAGCTTTACGTCCAGCCTGATGGTCTTCAGAACCATGCATTCATGATTGGAGACCGGAAATGCCAAATCGCCGGACTCAGCTGTCAACCGAAGCCACACCTACACCTGCAACCCCTCGATAGACTATGTTTACCCAATGGCGTGAAAATTGTATCCCCCACTGGCTTAGACTTACCAGAAATCATTGGTCTACTTTGCTGTGGGTTAAAAAGCTGTGCTGAATACCCTTTGTTCCTGTCTTACTTAGTTCTATTTAATCTAATAGGGCATACAGACTACCCTAGGGCTACCCTTTCCTTAACCTTCGAGGTGAAACCTGGAACCCTAGAGTCTTAGGATTAGTGTTTGACTTTTTTTTTCCTTCATGGAAAACCTCTAACTACTATCGTAACAATAGTAACCATGCTTGACTATCCAGATGTTTTAACAGTGGGTTAGATATGTGTCATGGTCACAATGCAGGACCTTCGACGCCATCCCCCATGTGCTGAAGGGAACTTACTGTCCCCTCACACTATCACCATCATGGGGCCCAATGATACGTTGTCACTGCATGCCTGTAGGAAAACCAGCTCTAAACCCTGGCGTAAAGCGGGTGATTATGCATAGCATTGTTTGAATAGTGCATGGGGCAAAGAGCCAACAGGTCATCTGGGCATAGTCAATGTTTGTATGCCTCAAAGGAGTGTTACCAGATAGTCTGCCCCATAGTGACAAGGGCTTGAAGCTCAGTTTGACTAACATTGTATTTCCCAAAAGATCAATGAAATGAGTAATTATAAAATATATCATGTAAAAGGGTCATGGACGTTTGTAATATGTCAATGGGCCATGGAAGCGATTAACAGATCATATTGTGATTTTCTACCCGCATTGAAGGGTCTCCATGCTTTAACCTGCAGGAGATGTATTTAGGAAGAGGTCATTCTGTGATGGAGAATGACATGTGGAAGAGATCCTCCAACAGCAAGACTTTTAGAGATCAATTTATATTCACAGGACCTGTGGTGTGTTGCTGCTTAGGCACGCTTGTGTAGTGTCAGGACTTAATTAGCATAAATCATAGAACTTGGGACACTGGTTATAAATAAGAAGTCATGTAAACAGCCTCAAACCTAATTTATGAAGCACCAGGAAGCATGCATACAAGCAAAGGAGAAAAAAGACAAAGGGTATCTTCACTAAACAAGTACAAAAGACATGGCCATAAGTTTGGCAGATCCGTGTTATTGCTTCAAGCAAAAGCGATTGAAACCATTTGATAAAAAATTGAGGAAAACGAGTAACTCTTTGACTGGTGGATTATCCATAGTCCCCACGGCTCCAAACGGTGATAGTCCTTGCTCTCTGAATGAGCAATGAAACGCCTGGGATAGCTTATTTCACATTCAGCAATGAGCAGAGGCGTCAACAGGGTAGGGCCCGAGTGGTCAAGGCCGACTCCAAAATCTGTAAATGCCCACTCAACAGCACTGTGTGTGCATTTACAGATGTTAATGTCACTGTGCTGGGCCCAACTAAATTAGCTTCAGGCCTCATATGTTAGACAATCCTGGCTACGCCTCTGGCCATCAGCAGTATAGAATCCATTTACAAAGCAACTCAAGAACAACCATGAATATGAATGGAAGGTCGGAGCATGACATGGTAAATCTTGCTTGCTGTGAAGTAGCTAGACCACGTACACTGCCACATTAATTTAAGAAGAGATAGTTGAATGGTGCTGTGCATGATTTTTGTTAATCATAGGCTAGCACTTGAGAATGCAGGATGAGTAATGTGCTTAGAAAGTTTGTGTTTTAATGTCTAGATAGAAGCGAAATACCCACTGGGACAGGTTATTCTAGCATGGGTCTGCAATCTACGGCTCTCCAGATGTTTTGTATGACGACTCCCATGATCACTCACCATTGGCTATGCTGGCTAATGCTGATGGGATTTGTAGTAAAAAAACATCTGGAGAGCCAAAGGTTTCAGATCTAATGGATTGCATTCAAAAGGGAGAAAGCCTAGATTTAAAAAAGCCAGGTTGCCCATCCTAATACAGAAAGACTCTACCTGGTGAACAACATGAGATATAATCTACCAAAAAGCTGGGGCAAGAGGAATAGCAGACATTGACATCATATGATATGATTGGTTATTTATAATGCGCTTAATACCCAGAGGTTTCTAAGCACGGACCAAATTTATGTCGTCTTGCTTCCAAGGTGAGAACGTTGCCCCTGAGCAATCCTCCTGAGACTCTTCATTGACTTTTGAGGTTATGTATGCTTACACACATTATGTGTGTTGGGTGAGTGTTGTTTGGGCTGTTTTGGGCTACTTCAGAAGAGTGCTCCAGAGGCTGCTTTGTTTTTCATGATGTTTGCACCCAATCAACTACTACCACCCACTCACCCCAACCCCACTCTCTCTACCACTACCCACCCCTACCCACCCTAACCCAACCACTCACCCTACCCCCACCCTCTCACCATACTTCCATTGTCTCTACCTTCACCCACCCAATGTCCACATTCTTTACCCCCACCTACCCCTACCCTCACTCTCACGACCCCTACCCACCATACCCCCACTCTCTCTAAACCCGCCGACCCTACCCCAACTCTCTCTAAGCCCACAAACTCATCCTACCCACACTCTCTCCTCCCCATCCACCCACCCATCTACACCCACCCTACCCCACTCTCTACCATCATCCACCTTACTCCCACTCTCACTAGCCCCACCCAGACTACCCCCACTCTCTCTACCTCACCCACCTTACCCCAACTCTCTCTACAAACCACCCATCCGCCCAAACCCCACTCTCTACTCCTCTCATCCTTCCTCTCACACTCTTTCTTTTTCTCTTACCTCCCACTCGCATACATTCTCACTCATATCTCCTCTAGCTCATCATCAATGGCACCCTCTCTCAAGGGCTTCCTCCCTTTCTCTAGTCCCCTTCTCATTCACTTGCAAACCTGCATCCCTTCTCACATCCTCCCTTGAAAATTAACACTCTCCGCCTTGCACCCTGGACCTATGAATGTAAAATGCAAAGAGCAGCAGTAAACACCAAAACTGGTGGCTTTGCCAATGCTTCTTTAATGAATCCAAGGCAGGATATTTCGATATACTATCATGCGTAATTGAGTCCCAAATTAGTTTCTTTGGACAGGGAGAAAAAAAGAAAACATGCAACATTTTTCAAAAGGGACTCAGTATAACAATTTCCTCCGATAAAAGGCAAACAGACAGGTGCTGTGAATGGCTAGGGGGACATGATGTTGCAATGTTACTGGTATGCTTACATGTGATTTGAGGAGTGCTTAGCTGCCATTCGTATGGCCTTTGAGCACTGTGGTTAGTCTGGCCGTTCCAACTTGCATGATACTGGGTTTCCAAGGACCGTAGTTTGAAACTGCATATTAGCGCCTGGGAGGTGACATAATGCCATCTCCTAGCCAATCAGAAGGCTCAGTAGGCAGGCTTCACCTCATGGCATTGCTTGCCTTCCGAGCCTCCTGAGAAGCGGGAGGCTGGCATATTTCCTCCTGCCTGATAAGCATAGCGCTTCCCTCCCTGCCCCCTGATCACTTGCACCTACCCAGTCACTCCCTGTCCCATCCCAAACCAGGGGCCATTTACTAGTAGCTGACACCGGCTCTTGCAACTCCTGCTCTCCCACCCCTTTTCTTCCTGGCAATGGCCACGATGGAACGGGAGAAAGGACTACTTCAATGGTGGCCATTTTGTTTTGCAGTCTTTTAAAGTTGAGAAATAGCAACCGTGCCGTTTCCGAACTTTACAACAAAAAAGGAAAACTTGCTGGGGTGCTAATAACTGTAAGACCTTCACTGGGCTGGAATTACTGGTCAGGTAATGACACTGGGGACCAGATTAACTCGGGCCCCAGGTCATTATGACACTGAAGAATGGGACACCTTTGGGACAGCTATGCTTTGAAAATGGGTATTAACATACCATTGCAAGAATAATACCATAACATATTAGAAGAAACAGTATACTATCCCTTGTTGGTTCCTACCACCATGTTACGATATGCATCGCTACAATGTACTGTGCGGCTGGCTACATGTTGCTGGAGCTGGTGAACTGCTGTCAAGGGAACTAAACTAGTTTCCCTGCCAGCGAACTATGGAGCACATTTCACTCAGGCACTATGCGGCACTCTGTCAGTGTGGGAGCAGCACAGCAGCATTTATGTAGCAGCATATGCAGTGGATGTGCACAGCATATTTTGCACGGGCAATCACATGTTGCCAAAGTGGCATGAAGAAAGCATTCAGATCTGCCACCTTTGCTTTGGAGCACATGCATATGTGCAATGTGAACTATTACCTCTCCTCTATCTCTATCTCTGCCTGCGGTGTTACCCAGGGGTCTAAACTGTCTCTCTGGCTGTTCAACCAATACCTGGAATTTCTTGCCCACCGCATTGCTGCTCTCTGCCCTGACTTTCAGTGCTATGCGGATGACACTCAACTCATTTTCAGGCTCCATTCCTCCACCTCTTCTCCTTCTCTCATCTCTGACAGTCTGTCTGCTATCCAGGAGTGGTGTGCCGCCAATGATCTCTGCCTTAATTCCAGTAATACTGAGATTCTCCTCATCGGCACACCGGTTCCCTCCTTTCCTGTCACTCTCTGGCCGTCCTCTCTTGGCCCTCTTCCTGCTCCCACCTGTGAGGCTAAAAACCTTGGGGTCATCTTCGACCCCACACTCTCCTTCTCTCCTCACATCTCTGACGGCTCTAAGAAGTCAAACTACCAGCTGCACCTCCACAGAAGTATTATTCCTTTTCTCTCCTTCCCCAGAAGCTCACTGTCTCCTGAGCTCTGGTTCTCTCTAGGCTGGACTACTGCAACAGCCTCTTTCTAAATCTGCCTGCCTCTACTCTCTGCCCTCTGCAACTCATCCAAAACAGGACTGCAAGACTTGCCCTTGGCCTCAAGCCTAGGGATACTATCTCTCCAGGACTGAAATCTCTGCACTGGCTCCCAGTGGTGGTAATGATTAAGTTCAAAACCCTCTGCATTGTCCATAAGGCCTTCTGGGGTCTGGGACCTCAATACCTTCAACTCACTCTTCCTAAATATCTTGCTTCTCAAGCTTTTCGCTCATCCGCCTCCAACTCCCTCAGGGTCAGTCACTTCTCCAAGCAACGAGTTGGTGTTAGATCTCTTTCTTCTGCTGGGGCCTCCCTCTGGAACAGCCTCCCTGCCTGTCTGAAACTTGAGGAGAACCATCTCCGGTTCTGGAAGCACCTCAAGACCTTCCTTTTTGCTTCTGCTTTCTCTCCTCCTCTACCCTGCTGATCTCCTGGCTGAAACTGGAACTGCACCAGTTTACCTGGCTACCCTCTGATCTCAGGCCCATGTCCCCCCTGCCAGTTGCACACCTGCACTGTCCCCTGGCAACCCTTTCACTCAGGGACTGTTTCTGTATCCCTACAACCCCTTACCAGCACTTGGCACCTGATGTCTGCACTTACCCTCGCACTTGCTACTAGCAGGCCGCACTTTTTTATTTATTGTCTTTATTTATTTATTTTACTGTTTATCGTACGCACTGCACTGCCCCCTCCCCCTTGCCCCCGGACTTCTCCCCTCCCCCCCCGCATTTGCGCATTCTCAATGTCGCCTGGCCTAGTAAGATTGTTGTTTCTGTCTTCCCTCTGTTCCCCCTCCCTTGCCGCGTCATGCCTTGAAATACTTGGGTATAGGCGCGTTACATATGCCATATCACATCATTACAGGAGAGTATTCATTCATGCGGGAATGAATAATAGAATGCATAATTGTGTAAAGGATTAGCTGAGAAAACGAACATGCAGTTCTCTATTCTGCTAGCAGAGGCCCACTGCCCTGCATTTCATAACACTGATGCCACCCAATCAATTTTCACTCTGAGTTTACTAAAAGAAAATTACTTAGGTTAACTAGATGTTTAGGGGCTGGAGGGAAAACTGCTTGGTTGCATTAAATATGAATTTTAGAAGACGTGGTTTTGTGAGGTGCTGTTACTTTGTGCGGGCTACTGAAAGTGAGTATTAATAATTATACTCGTGCTAAAATGCAAATATTCCTCCCAAACATCAAAATCCTTACACTTAATAATTATACAAAAATTAAAGTGATGAGTAAAATCAAAGATCCACATCCATGGATCGTGGACAAACCATGGCCAAATTACAATTAACACAATCAGTGCTTAAGATGCAATGAGAAGCAACAGCTGTGCTGTCTTGTCCGTCGGTTCCCATTTTATATGGACAGAGACCTTGGACATAATATCTGTGATTCCTGGAGATACAATGGAACCAGAATCAGAGATAGAACAGGGATAAACATGTATATACATGGACAACTCTGTTTATCCAGGATACCAGGCACAACGGAAGATGGTAACTCCCACAGCTCCAGCTTTGCTCTTGTTACCCAGTGGAACTCTGAAACCCTATGTGACATACGTTGCCCCTCATTGATAGTTTCCCATCGACACTTCTATTTGTTTTGTTGCTGTGTATGGATTGCAGTTACATTTTAGTTGGACCCAGTAGAACATTGGCCTCAGTAGATCAATGACACCAAGGATAGAAGGGGCAGGGATTGTGGTGTCTTCTTAGTGGCCCAATAACATGACATACATTGACCACCTGACTTCTTCCTTTGTATGCCCATGGGATGTGTCTGTGACTGTCAATATCCTGATGGCATGCAATAAGGGCCACTCTCTCATCTATAACACCTGAAAAATCGTGCAGCTCCCATCTGACGCTGATGTTGCAGTCTCTGCGGTGGTTGATCGCTCGCTCTAGAGCTGGTCTGACATTATGGGTGTGTTCAGTTCTGCTAACTTCTGAATCTCTATTATCAACAGAGAGCTCTCCTTTCTACATATACAGCTCTATCGGACAAGATATTTATGGTGGAGTAGGACACTATATAGTGCAACTCATTTACCCTCGAACAAGCACTCACAGTGAAGCCACTGCTGACACATAAATTCCGACGGGCTGACAGATGCTCATGAGTTCACCCCACATTCCCCAATCACCAAAAAAGCATCTCATAATAACGGTTATCAATGTCGATGGCCGCATGATGAAAGTACTCACAGCGGCTGCGTGCATTCCTGCAAGTTGCACATTCTGCGGATAGGCTTCGGCTTTTTGTTGGCTTCACAGAAGCTGCGATGGACCATTTTATTATCGCTTTTTCTACGGCACCCATACTTTGTATACTGGAAACCTGGGAATAATTGGATATCAATATATGCTGGTTTATTACATAAATAATGTGTTAAATAAAAAAAATAAAAAAAACATCTGACCTTGTGTTAATTTAAAAAGCAAAATATAGATTTGAAAATGAATGCATATAGAAGAGGATAATAGAGCACTGCACTTTGGCAGCACAACGGCTGGTGTCAAACACTGAACAGTCTCATATCTCCAACATATGGGAGGAAGGGGGGCGAGGTCTCCTGCAGAGGTATAGAGCTGCCCCTCTACCCAGTGCCCAAGCAAAGGAACACAATATTGGGAAAAATCTATGACAACCCCCCCCCCCCCCGGCTGTAATGTATATGTTCCATAATGTATAATATTTATCACAATGGCATGATCTATGATATTTCAATGTATAATTTGTTTTAATAATGCACAGGACGTAGAAGGGTGTTTGAGGGTGCTGTGATGACAGCATTCTGCGTACAGCAATAATTTTGCTATTGCAATATGGCAAGCTATATACATTTGCGAAAACATCAATTTGACTCTGCCCTATAAAAAAAAAAAACGATCTGCCTCTTTCAAAAAGGCTCAAAGAGCAACAGAAAACTATTTAACAGGGGCAACAATGCGAGTCCTGCCAAATGTCTCCTTCACTGTGCCATATAATCAATGAATGTAATTTGTAAATAACTTTATTCTACTACATTTGCTAGTGGAGTGGAAAGAGAACTCCCAACACACATGATCAGTTGCTTTTGCAACAGGTTACCTCCTCCACAGGGTTTAGAACACTGAGACCAACTCTTCAACGCCCATTCAAAAGTATCGATTTCCTCCTGCAGTACGTTGTTACTGTTGATCGTTGGTACAGAGTCTTCATGGATGATATATTTGTATGTCAAACTGGACTTGGTGTCATTTTCCTGAGGAATGACCTGCATAGACAAACGAAAAAGAATTGGTTAAACTCAAATATTGCATCCACAAATTCTAGCATGGCATCTCGTACAATTTTCAAGCCTAGACATACAATAGTGAAGATGGCCATCACCCGCCTGAAGGCTGTCACTCAATGTAAGATCAATCATTCCCAGCCTGGAGCTCCAAACCTCCATTCAGAACATTATAATGTGTACTTTGCAAATAAAAGTAGTTTTACAATGAACATTTGGCCAAACAATTTGCATAGTCTGTATGTTCTCCGATTTCATTCTATTTTATCCTAAGATCTTCCTTGAAATGGATGTTAGAAGCATGCAATTAAACGCAGTATGATCCTCTTCTCATTGCAGTTGGGCTCTGCCTATCAAAGAGCAAATTAATGTTTAAAACACGTCAGAATGAATGCAGGCAGTGACCTCCCACTAGGATTTGTGTGCAGTTGTGTTGTTTTTGTATGGAAATGTGAATAGTGCCCTCAATGGACTAGGCCCTCTGTACTTGTTCTGCATGTGCAAAGTACTGTGTCAGGTACTGTGTTAGGATATACACTGAAGGAGGGTTTGGTTGGTGGATGTTCTCACTCTATTATAAGTAGCAAAGAGGCAACTTGTCCCTCTAAGCCTCACATAAACATCTGCATGTATGTTCCATCCCGATTCTCAGAGCTGCAATGACAATAGATATGAAATACAGTGGTTCCAGGCTCTGGTATTAGCATACTTGGTCAAAAAAATTTGACCTTTAACTTTTGACCGGATTTTTTAGATCGTTGTTTTCGGTCGAAATTCAGTCAAATGTAATTCATTAAATAAATATATATATGTATGGGGTGGGGTAAGGGAATGGGGGGGGGGTTGTGGGGTGTCTCCCCCCGCATTTTCGACCATAAAAAGAACAAGAAAATGTGGTCAAATGTGAGAAGGGCAAATATTTTCGACCAAGTAGACCCAAACCCAAGCTCTGACACAGAGAAAGAAAAGGATTAGTAGCTTGAAGATCTTCTGTAGCAAAACCCCAGCCTAAAGTTACAGCCCTTTCCAGTCTTTGTGCACTTTGTGAACGTTTATATGTAAGTGGCATTCCCATAGGGTCAAGAAACTGGTGGGCCATGTGATCTACTGAAACATGTTAAGCAACATTCTATGACCGATGATCTGGGAGTCTGCTTGAGACAGGACAGGGAAGCGAGGGGAGGTGGCAATGTGTAAAAATGGCAATGTGTAAAATTGCCCAGTGGGGATATGTTGCGTTTGCATTTAGGTGCAATCAGGTCCCCGCACAGCAATTTCTGGCATTTTCACTGCAAAGTGCAAAAAAAAGGTGTGAATGCAGGCGTTACTTATCACCTCTAAGCTTTTGTTTCTGCACTTCGCAGCGTAAAAAGTGAAAACGCTGCCTGCCATTGAGGCATGGCAGGCAGTGTTTAAAATGGATTTTGATTTAATCCACATTCTTTTTCTTGGTGTAAAAAGCATGCAGATTCCTTAGAGAGCCAGACGTTTTGCCAGCAGGAACATGGTATGCGTAAAAACGAATAGTCTTGAGGAGGAGGGGAAAAGGGAGGCGGAAACATAACATCTGTGCCCCGGCCTCCTAAAGACACACAAAAGCCTCAGAGTGCAAATGAAGGCGTTAAGACACGCATAAAAACTGTCTTTAGCACCTTTATGCTAGGGTCTTGGAAAATGTGCTCTACCACAATGTAGTATACTTTGCACACAAAAATCAAACGATTTAGCTTTGGGCATCACTTCCGCGTGACCAGTGTGGAGTGGTAGCACTTTCGATGAATTAACTGAGTCAGGGACATACATGGAGAGAAAATGTGACATAACGTACCAGAACAACAACGGCATCGTGCAGAGGCCCATCGGTGTGAAGCGTCTCGAGGTCATCTTCGATGATGTACTCCCATTCCACTCCAAGGTCTATGAAGGAGCGCGACTTGGCTTCGTCGCCCCGGCCGTTCAGAATGTAGTGCCCCGTGGCCTGGTTCTTGATTGCTGTAGGAGTAAAACCGAGTGAGAACCACACTTTTCTCACATATGCTGTTGAACAAAGACCCTTCTAATCGTTGCATGAAAAAGCATGTGCTGGCCAGGCATGCCAAATATTCGATAGGACTACACTTTAAGAAACACCAATTTCATAGTGTCAATGACGCTGAGTCAATGACGCTGAACGCCATCTTGTGAATATGGGGCTATTCAGCTCTATCAAGACTTCTGCCTCTCTAGCTGGCTCCTACATTAGCCATGAAGGACAACTCATAATGAGTTATAAGAGACAGACATGACTTTGCTCACTCCCATTCCAAACACATATCCCTGGGGCATGTGTACCAAAAGTTTCCATACAGTCAGTTTAACCTGGTATTAGCAGTGGAACGGTTTCATTGGCTGCTGCAATACGAAGACAGTCATTTTTATCAAGGTATTGTGATGACTAAATCTGGTAAAATTAAAACCTGAACTAAAGCTGACAACAATCTGCTTGACGAGGGTGTGTGGCTGAGTGTGGAGGGCTGGTAAACATGCACATTTATTTTGGGCCATCTTTTAGTTATGGATTTCAATTTGAGAATGGCATGCAGACGCATGCCAGAGCATGATGAAATTAGCACATACACATTACAGAATAAACATATGTTCATATATTAGATGGCTAGGACATGCGCACCTATGTGCAGCCTTTTGAAGAGCGGTGGAAGAGTAGTGGCAATGGGAGCTACATGCAAAACGCCAGGTGGGGACCCAACGAAAGTAGGAGCTCTACAAAGTAGATTACGTTTGCGCAAGAAAATACAAGCTCAGGTCACACCAACAACAGCATTGCCAGGAATTGCTCAGAAGGGGAACTCAATCAAAGGGACTTCCTGGTGATTTCCTGCAGCAGGGGTGTTGCTAGGTCTGGAAAAGATCAGGGGCTAAACTAATGTTGGGATAGACGGGATTCGGGGCTAGCTATATCCTTTTGGTTGTAGCCCCTGAGCTTCAATCCGGGGCTACAACCAAAAGACCCGGGACTATAGCCCCTTATCCCCCTCCCTAGCAACGCCTCTGTCCTGCAGTATGCTGACCTTAGTGCAAAAGCAGTAATCCCATCTGAACATTATAACCATCACCAAAATCAACCCGAAGCAGTAGCAGAAAGACACCCAGTATAGCCTCAGGGCTCTGAGGAGTTAGGGTTCCCCAGAGGTTGGTATCCAAAACTCAATCAACAGAGACATGAAAGATGGACATCAGATCTTTGCAGAAAGTGCAGGGTATGCTCTCAGCATCATAAGTGTGCCCTCTCCTACTCGAGGGCATGAGTTAACCCAGTGATTAGGCCCTACCCAGCCCAGAGAAGGTATACAGGAAACACCTGATAGATCGTTGAAAGGTACAAGACTGACTAATACATAAATCAAACAAGGAGTCAACAATAAATAGGAAGGGCACACTGTCATGGTGTGCCAGAAAACTCTGGAGCTCATGTGGGGATAGTCATAATGCCTTTAATCCTCCCTATCCCACCCTACCACAGACATTCTAAGCAACCTTAAAATCATTCATGAGGATATGCGCTTGGATTCTCCCATAATGAGGGCCACCTGTCAGAGACTCAGATGGTTCCAGAGACAAGTTACACACCAAGTTTGACTCATGTGAAGCCGAACCTTAACTCTTGGGAGCAAAGTGAAACCAAAGTAGCACAGATTTAGCAGATGCGCCCTCTGGTGTACACCCTTCAGTAACATGGTTACTTACGGATGAAAAGGCAGCAGCAGGTGTAACAAGATGCCATGTGACCTTTTACTGAAATTGTCAAGCCAACTTGGCGGAAATGGGATGAATCTATAGATTTAGCCAGAGAGATAAAAAACTCACTGAGACCTGGTCAGAAGCAGGGTTTGGTGGGATAGAACGATAACATGTTTAATATATGTGCCAAGCTTCAAAGTGCAACAAAAATGTTCATCTGAGGCTTTATGGCAGGCAGAGGAAAAAACAAGGACTTTTTGAATTTACTTCAATGTATCTATGGACATGAACAGTATGGGACCATTTTTGATCGAGTGAAAATATTGGGCCTACCCCTAAGATCCTTTTTTTCTGGCTTAACGAAGATGATGCATAACAATACAATTTATACTTTTGGATTCCCAGTCCAGGGAAAAGAGTTTGTAGAGCAGATTAAATGGCCAGTGGTTGAACAGTGTAAGGGCTGGAGGGCGGGGCAGGAGCAGCACATAGGGAAATAAGCATAGAATAATATAAAAGCTATCAAGAGGGGAGACAGGGTAAAAAAAAGCTAAAACAGGAAGACTATTGCCAGAAGAATGTGTTTTCTGCATGTCCTTCCCTGCTCTTAAATGGCCCTTATCCTCTGTTGTCCCCTCTCTTTTCTGCTTTGTATCACCACTACATGATTATCCCTCTGCCTTTACCCCAGCCACCGGGCATAAGCACAGTATGGAATTGGGCTAATTGAAGCATCAATACTCAAGAGAGGAGAATATCCTAGTGACGACAATAAGTGTGGAGCTGTGGGGCATATAAGGTGGACACTGTGAGGTAGGCAGGGTATCAAGCAGCAGACAAAGGCACAAGTTTTAAAAACCTTTATTTAAAGTTCAAGTTGGGTTGGTAGAATTCCTAACTAGCCCTAACTCTAAAATGGGAGTAATCTCGACCTTAAACAAATAACACATACGTCCATGTCAGTTCGGTCAAAATAAAAAGGCCTATACTAAGAAAACCTAACCTTGCCCTCCTTCTCAAAATGACAATGTGTTAAAGGGAATACAAAAGGAAAGTAGAGTCTCAAAAAGAAATGTCAGAATGGCTTCAGTACCTACTCCCTTGCCCAGGTTCAACCCCAGGGGGTCTAGATAGACTCTTAAAAAACAATAGATAGGTGGATGGCACAGTTCTATCAGTCTTGCACACTTTGGCTTAATGGCACAATTCAAAAGTTCAATCTTAGGCTTCCGTCTTCTGGAAGTTCAATCACTTCCTTGAGGCTTCACCCGCCTTGCCATCCATATTTAGTTCGCATTCACTTTCTCAATTCCTCACAGTTCCTATTCAGTTTGTATTAACTTTCTCAATTTCTCACAGTTCTGCACAGGCTTCCCAGGCTCGAGCCTGTCTTTCTTTCTTGGGGGTCCCCTTCCTCACATTTTATCTAAGGTATCCTTTCCACTGTCAAAGACTTTCGAAACTTGCAAGGAATTTATATAGACCTCTGCATGACCACTTTGAATTCTCTTTCAACAATTCCTCAATTTACAATCAATACTCGTCTTGTGGCACCAACACTTATCAGTACTTGTGGTTCTCACTCTTTTAGTCTGCCATCTTGGCCTTTTCAAAAGTTCATGTCTAACACAAATACCTCTTGGTATTTATTTTACCCCAATGCCTCTTGGTACTTATAGTTCTTATTCTCTTTAGTCTGCCTTCTTGGCATTTTCAAAGTTCATATGCAACACCAACTACTTCTTGGTATTTCTCTCCCAAAGTTCTTATATTTAGCTTTTTTGGCATATTCACAGTTCACATATTTCACTTTCCGCTTATTCAACTTTTTTTCTTTATCGCAGTTACTTTCTTTCCTTTGATCTCTGCTGTAATATCTTTCAAAACTCATAACATTTCACAGAGACATTCGAATGTGCAAATTCACCTTGTAGGACCACTCTGTTACTTTGTATCCTTTCCTTTCAACAATTGTCCTCTTCATTCACGTTTTTTCGGCACACACTCAACCTTCAACTTTCAAATTACAGTTACTTTCTTTTTAACATCAACCAGACTTGTGTTCCAATCAATAACTCACTGGTTGTGTTATTTGGATTTCTTTAATCTTTTTCCTGCACTCAAGGCTGTTACCAATGCCTCCTCGGATCCTCCCCAACTCTGCCGTTCACCCAGGAGGGTCACGGGCCACTTTCTGGCAACTTGACGGTGTCTTTCCTGCACTAACTTGGCTTTGCTCTTCGAATGCTCACCGCTTCCCGAAAGCATAGAGATCTTGCCTGGATTTCTCTTGATCCTCTCAGCTGACGATTAGCCCGTTGGCCTTCCAACTTCCAGAGCCTGGTTCGCATCAGCCTGGGAAGAGCGGTTCCTTCTCGTACCAAGCTCAGCGTGTGCTTCTGTGGGCCATCTTTTATTTTCACAGGGAGTGTTAATAAGTGGCAGGTGTACCTTGTGAGAGCTACATGCCTGACTCTGCCTGGTCTCATTACAGTGACAGGGCCAATGCAAATCAGGGGAGGTCATTTTTCTGTTCTCATTCCTCATCTTACTCGGTGCAGTACTGTTGTTAAGATAAAGTAGGGAGGAATTATGGGAGTTGTAATTTCCCATAAAATAAGCAGGGATAGGGATTAGAGTGGTTATGCAAAAAGGGGATACCAAAAGCAATGGCCTTTACCTGGCGACCTGAGTACGGGATCTCCGGGGACTAGGTTGTGAAATATGAGAACTGTGGTGAACCAGAAGAAGGACTCAGGCTACGTTGGGTCATAGTTAAAGAGATTTATTAAAAATAAAAGCAAAACAAATGCCTAACAAATTCCACAGCCTGGTTCGCATCAGCCTGGGAGGAGCTGTTCCTTCTCGTACCAAGCTCAGAGTGTGCTTGTGGGCGCTACCTTTTATCTTCACAGGGAGTGTTAATAAGTGACAGTTGTACCTTGTGAGAGCTACGTGCCTGACTCTGCCTAGTCTCATTACTGCGACAGGGCCAATGCAAATCAGGGGAGGTAATCTTTCTGATCTCATTCCTCATCTTACTCGGTGCAGTACTGTTGTTAAGATAAAGTAGGGAGGAATTATGGGAGTTGTCATTTCCCATAATATAAGCAGGGATAGTGGTTAGATTGGTTGTCCGAAAAGAGGGATACCAAAAGCAATGGTATTTCCCTGGCCATCTGAGTACGGGATCCCCGGGGACAAGGTTGTGAAATATGAGAACTGTTGTGAACGAGAAGAAAGACTAAGGTTATGTTGGGTAATAGTTAAAGAGGTTTATAAAAAATAAAAGCAAAACAAACGCCTAACTAGCCCTATCGCTATGAGGGAAGTTCCCTACCTGGCAAAACTAAAACTAAGGGTGCACAACAAGTCCAAAGTAAAGGTCTTCTGTCCAAATCCTAACCACTAAGTGCCCCTAACACTTTAGAAAATACCTAACTAAAGGAAAAAGGGGAGGCTTGTACAATAGCCTCGGTGTGGGCTTCTGCCAGGCCCAACTTGCAGTAGACTTGCTCCCAGTCTCAAAGTTTGTTTAATACACAATGATATAGTTTTCACAATCTTCAGATAGAGTCTCTTAGTAGAAATTATAGTTATCTTCTGTATGCATTTCACTCTCCCCCTTGATAAAGACAAGTGTTTCCTCTTGTACTTTTCTCGGGTTGTATTTCAAATGTCCAAAGCCCTTCATGATTACTTGCCACAACACTTCTCTGCCTCCCACCTTTGTGGTATTGGGACTCCGTAAAGTACTGTGGTCCTCTGATAGGTGTTGTTTCACAATTACAATATGTAACAGCCTGCTCGGCTCTTCCCGTCTGGATATGCAACATTTGTATCCCTTTCCCGCTGTTTTAGTGTGTCATGTGCTCGTTGGTTTCCTTTTCGTTCTTGTACTTTTGGCTGAAATTCCAGCCGAGACATACATTGTGTGTACCTCTTTCACTCTGTATTAGCAGGGCCGTGAACCTGTTACACTCTCTTAAGTTGTCATATATATGACAGATATTCCAGCCGTGAAATACAATGTTCGTAACTCTTTCACTCTGTTTTCCATACCTGAGTCGGTTTCGGTAATCATTGAAACCAACCGTTACAGGACTCACTGGCATCCACAAATCACTAGTGTCTGTGTTCCGGTCGGTACTGCTTTCAGCGGAAAAGGCACTTGTCGAGTGGAGATTTGGGACCTGGACTCCTCTCCAGTCTGCAGTCTCAGCATCAGTTGCTAGGCTCCAAGCCCACCACTGCTGTTCAGTGGTCACGCCGCCAGAGAAGACGGTTGTCTTCCATCGATTCTCATTCCCTGACCGGAGCCTCCCGATTTGTCAAGGTACCCGCTGTCCAGCCTCCAGCTAGAGTGTCTCTCTCCATTCATGCCAGCACTGGCTCTGCATCCTGATGTGGCTCCACCCCTCCAGCATGGCGTTACTACAGAGGCTCGCCTCTATGTAGCAGTTTCTCACCTCCCTCTGTAGGAGTCTCTCCTCCATTCAGTCCCCTCTCTCTTTATACACGTCATTTGAGCAAAAGGAATCATGTCTGTCTTCCTTGATCATGGTCTTCAGGTGAAGTTAAGCATTACTTGAAGCCAATAGAGTTGAAGAAAGATCTTTGTTAATTATGGTTGTAACAGGTAATGCCAAAAACGTTCAAATATCCCTTATGCAGACAGGGTGGTTTGGACTGGGAGTTCCTTATTGGAATGGGAGTCCTTGTCCCCAAGAGGGGAGCCACTCCCAGTGAGGTTCCAATTGTCCAGACCCCTAAGGAGAGTCTTGCATAGTTGGCTCACCTCCTTAGCCTCAAAGGAGGTAGTTCCACTCTGCGGAGAAGGGACACGTTATCCAGATTAGTCACAGAACATGTCTGAGTTCTAAACCCTATCATTTGCAGCACAAAGAAACTTTACAAGATATCACCCAGCTAAGGAGAACGGCAATCACCCTGTGTGAAAATGTGTATCTTGGATTGTCAACAGGCTGAGAAATCTAAAAAAAAGTTCAGAATTAATGCAAAACTCTCATACGACAGGAACAGATCTCTGATTTTTGCTTGAAACCCGTTTAAACCAGACAAGTCAGAAAATGTGCTGACTATAAGGAGGGCTGCATAGCATATTTTTCCCATGCAGATGAGAATAGTGATCAATATATCTAAGAAATATAACATAATTATAGTGGATGTGATGGGTTACAACGAAGCAGATAAGTTGCAGCTGGTGCATGATAAGGAGCATACCTGGTCAAGGTATATTGTTTCTTTGGGTCTCACATCTATGACCTTGGATTGTTAACTAAAGAGGCATTTAATATGGGAGATAGTTGAAGGATGGTTAACGCGTGTGCCTAGACCAATTCATACAGCTCAGGAAAGTGTAAACACTATTTGAGAATTGATCACATTTTGCTTGGCAGACTAATCCAACATCTGATCTCAGCTATTGAAAACAAAATCAGGATTCTGAGAGCAACCTCCAATCAACTGTAATATTTAACTTCCTTTCTCAACTTAAAAGAAAGGCGATAGACGGAAAATCAAAAGTACACTATTCTCTTTCTGCAGAAATTGATAATTTCTCCAATGAATAGTGAGGTCTGGATTTCCCATAGTACAACCTTTCATTGCAAACTGTGTTTGATTTGCACACATAGCTTTGCAAACTATCTATAAGTAGATGTGGCAGTCATGTGACCAGAAGGGGCAACAAGAAGTGTAAGACATAGCAGATACAGCAAGGATGAGGGCTATAAACAGGGATTTGAAACTCTAAAAATGTGAATATGTCTCTCTATTAATGGAGAAGAGTGTGGCTATGACTGAAGAGTGTAAGGCCACACTATTTTAAAATAGGAAAATGTGGCACTGACCAGACAGACAAAAATCATGGTGGCTAGGAATTTCAGTAGGGTGAGACTCCCAGACCACAGGACAATGATCCAGAACCAGGAGGAAATTCAGAAACTTTTTGTTGACTACTTTCTTGGGATCTTCTTGTAGGATAGTTCCACTTACACAAAGTACATGCAGTCCTTTCTGTCCTCCTGTGCGCTGTGTCATATTTGCCAATCAGCTCTAATTACAATAGAACCAGTCATTATTGAAACAGAAGTGAAGGAAGCAGTAAAGATGACATGGATCGGGTATAGGTATATGAAAAATGTGCATAACCACTCTTCACAGTTCTATTTGGCCAAGATTTGTTCCACTCTCCAGATTCAACCTCCTGATGTAATGAAAACCATGGTCTTTTCCCCAAACCTGACAATGGTCGAACTGAGTCCAACTGGAGGACATAGAACAATCTTGCTGCTCAATGCTCACACCAATTTGCATGCCTGCATATGGGCCAATAGGTGACATGCATATATATCAGGAGGTAGTCAAGCAATACAAGCATTTCTTTAGGATTCAGGAGAAAATGTCTGTTGAAACTCATATATTGTTTGTAACCATCAATTCGGGAGTTCATGATAAATTGCAACTTTCAATATACATGGCTGATGGCAAAAAGGTTTTTGAAGTTGTCTACTGGTCCTTTCCATGAGCATGTCTTTGGACAATGGGCATTGACAAAGTATTTATTCGAGGGGCTCATGCACTGTATACAAAAGGGAATGCTGTAATCAATGGTAATCTAACACCACCAATTGATTTTACTAGACATGGCCCTATTACTTAATCTGTACATAGAGCCACTGCTCGCGGTATTAAGGTTATCCAGAAAACATTACTTTGTTCGGTTATCAGGCAGGGGGAAAATGGTCCCTAAATGCAGATGTTCTTGTCAGATGTTATTGGAGACCCTGATAGCTAAAAAGGGAATTCGTTTTACACATTGTTAATTAGGGCAATGGATGTTCCATGACACAATATAATATTTACTAATGTGCACACTTTACCAATAAATAATCTCATATCTCTCAATTTTATGACTAAGCCTGTGTAAAACATTTTCATGTAAACCAAAGCACCTGAATATTGTATATTCTAGTGAAAAAAGTAGTTTCAAACATATCTGTGGTTCTGGAAATTTTATGTGGGTTGTGCAAGCTCTAATATTAAAAAATAAGTTATATACAGTGGTGTAAGCCGCTGTGCCATATCTTAGTGGCCAGGCCAAAACTAGTTATTAGTAGTTGTGAATAAAGTATCTAATAGTAGTGATTGTCAGGAGAAGATTGTATTCAGTGACTGTAAATTCAGAGACTGTGCTTTCTTTCAGTGGCCAGAACAAATACTTTTATCGCGGGCTGCAAAGTTGTGAATGACAAACCTTAGATTGTTTGGGAGGGAACATAGTGCATTTGTGTCTGTAACGGAGTGCATCATCTATTAGTCCTGTAAGGGTGCAGAAGTACGAAGCTGATACAGTGGTGGCATAGGTATTGGCAAATACTTTTATTGAGGAATAAAAGTAAAGAAAAGAAAATCTATTTAGCCCATTTTCTAAGAAGGGTTGCCCTGCCTCAAAATAAATACTGCGGAATCTATCAGGATGTCCCATAAAGTAAAAATGGATCCGTCCTGCATCCAAACCTATTTCTGTCCCTTATACTCTAAAGTAAACTAAGAAAAACTGGGTATCTTCTTGGTCTACAAGGATTTCGTCCACCTTCTGGATGAAAGCTTAATATTCACTTCCGAATAAGGAATAAAAAAAGAGGTCTTATCCTTGTGTTAAAGCAAACGTTCTCCAAGATGGATAATCCGACAAATATGTTGAAGAGAAAGTCTCTGCAATTCTATTTCCAGTTTGCACAGTTTTGGGGGCGAGGGGTATATCCCCCTAACCTTCTCAGGCTTCTCACTACTGGCAAAAAAAGAATCGATGCAGGAATGTCTTCCTCCACCTTGCCTTTCTCAGGTTCACTGATGTTGCAACAAGGCTGATTCACAATCGAGTCAGACTTGTTGATGGAGATCAATTGTTCGATGGGGAAAATGGCTTCCTTACCCTTTCCTTTCTCAGGCTGTCTGATTCACAAAACACAGTTCGCAAATTATATAGGGAATGTCTCCCTTGCCCTGAGCTTTCTCATGTTCACCAACATAGCAACAAGTCTGGTTCACTATCCTGCCAGACTTGTTGAAGGAGATCAATTGCTCTGAATGGCCTTTTTCATTTAACAATGGGTCTTCAACCTTTCTGACTTCTCAACCAAAGTGCATATGTTATGTTACTTTGCATTTATATATCGCCTTATGTACCATTGGTATGGTCTCAAGGCGCTGGTAGGTTGAACACTCTCGGGAACCAAAGTTCAAGTCAGTAGAGAGAGTAGAGAGAGTCAAAGGTGCATGTGAGCACCGGATATGTGTGCAGCTGGTGTGGCATTCGTGTAATAGCTGCTTCATAGCGGTAGGTGTTGTGGTTGAGAGATCAAGAGTATGTGTTCATTCTGGCAGGTTTTATCCAGACCGGTTCTGGCTGCGTTAGGCCTGAGGAGAACACCTGGCTGGAGGGTATGAAACCAGCAGTCAGTATTTAGTTAGAGTGATGTGGAGTATGAGGCAGATGTTGGTATGAGAACAGCTATACCGAATGGTGTCATAGTATCTCTGTGTTCTAGTTGAATGGTGGTGTAAAGAAGAGAGTAAGCATGGTGATGTGATATGATGATTTACATGCTCTTTCAAACGTTCCATGCACTCCAAACCATTCCATGTATGTCACGCACTTCTATGCGCTCCAGTCAGTTCCATGCACTCCAATCAGTTCCATGCACTCCAGTCCACTCCATGCACTCCAGTCTGCTCCATGCACTCCAGTCCGCTCCATGCACTCCAATCCGTTCCATGCACTCCAATCTGTTCCACGCACTCCAATCTGTTCCACGCACTCCAATCCGTTCCACGCATTCCGATCCTTTCCATGCACTCCAGTCCGTTCCATGCACTCCAGTCCGTTTCATGCACTGCAATCCATTCCATGCACTTGAATCCGATAATTTCTGTGAATTCTAAGTTGTTTGATGCACCTCATCCACATATTTCACCTGTACCTTCCACATATTTCACCCGTACCTTTCACATATTACACCAGTACCTTCCACATACTTCATCCGCTCCATCCACATACGTCCCCATTCCATACACATATGTCCCCATTCCATCCACATACGTCCCCCGTTCCATCCACATACTTCACCCACTCTACGCACTCGTCCTCTCCACGCATTCATCCGCTCCATGCACTTGCCCTTTCCACGCCTTTGCCCGCTCTACGCCTTTGCCCGCTCAACGCACTTGCCCGCTCTACGCACTCACCCGCTCTATGCACTCACCCGCTCTAAGCACTCATCCGCTTTTACACACTCATCCGCTTTATACACTCCTCCGCTCTACACACTAGTCCACTCTACACACTAGTCCGTTCTACGCACTAGTCCGCTCTATGCATTCATCCGTTCTACACACTCCTCCGTTCTTACACACTGGTCCGTTCTGCACACTGGTCCGCTCTGCGCACTCCTCCGCTCTGCGCATTCGTCCGTTCTGCGCACTCGTCTGCTCTGCGCACCCATGCGCTCTACGCACCCATCCGCTCTACGCATTCATCCGCTCTTAAGCACTCATCCGCTCTTACACACTTGTCCGCTCTACACACTCATCCGCTCTACACACTCATCCGTTCTACATACTCGTCCGCTCTACACAGTCGTCCGCTCTACACATTCGTCCGCTCTAAGCACCCTTCCACTCTAAGCACTCATCCGCTCTACACACCCATCTGTTCAATGCATCCACCGGCTCAACGCATCCATCCGCTCTACTCACACCTCCACTTTATGCACCCATCCGCTCAACGCACATATCCGCTCCACGCACCCATCCGCTCTACGCACCCATCCGCTCCACGCACTCATCCACTCCACGCACTCAACCGCTCCAGGCACTCATCCGCTCTATGCACTCGTCCTTTCCAAGCACTCACCTGCTTTATGCCCTCATCTGCTCTACACAGTCCTTCGCTCTATACACTCATCCGCTCTATACACTCATCCGTTCTACACTTTCATCTGCTCTGTGCACTCCTGCACTCTAGGCACTCCTCTGCTCTTACGCACTCATCCGCTCTACACGCTCATCCGCTCCATGCATTCATCCGCTCTAAGCACCCTTCCGCTCTACGCATTTGTCCGCTCTACACATTCATCCGCTCTACACACCCATCTGCACCAATGTGTGGGTCCCAGAGCCCTTTTTGTGTGCTTCTCGGGGTTTCCTCGACTTGATATGGGCCCCAGAACCTCGTCTGTGTGATTCTCTGGACCTCCCCAAGTTGATGTGGGTCCTCGACCCTTGTATATGGCTTTTGTGGGGCATCCACGATTTTGTATGGCTCTTGTGGGGCTTCCCCCGCCTTCATATGGGTCCCAGACCTTTGGTTGTGTGCTTCTCAGGACGATATGGGTACCTGACCCTTGTGTATGGCTCTGGCGGGGCTTCCCTAACTTTGTATGGGTCCTAAATTCTTGGCTGTGGTTCTATTCCTCCCATTAGAGCTTTCACAGGACTTCCCCTGTCCATCAAACCTTCCCGGTAACCTGCGTTCCTTGTTTCTCATTCTCTGCAGTTAGCCGACTTCGCTTAGTGCCTTTCGCACCACAACAGGTTCTCTCATTCTCTGTGCGTCAGGTTCCTTGCTGCAGCAGCTCTGCATTTTAAGCCCTTCAAATTCCTGTGCGGTCTCAGTTTTCTACACTGAACAAATGTAGAGATGCCAGGGGCTTGACATTTGGTGTTCTGGCCCTGCTCTACACCAGCCTCCTCCCGTCTCGGCATACCTGTCTCCCGACTTCAGACCTTACTCTCTCTCCTGGCTCCTCCAGGCCAGGTTAGACAATTAATTGGGTAGTCCTTCTTCCATTTTTATATTCACATAGAGTTTGTATTGACTGGACCTTGTACTGTGGTAGGCTCATTCCTCCTTTGAAGTTCTTCTTCGTCCCAGTGTTTCCATGAACTCCATCTGGGTAATCCCCAGTCTCCTTCATCTCAGTATGTCCTATGTGGATGGGGTCTTCTACTCTACACAGATATATCAGAGTATGGGAGAAGATTGAGTAGGGTAGGAGAATAAAGGGGACATAGCATGTTCTCACATGATAGTTGTCACTGGACCCATAGAGGGTTGCCCTACCCACGAGATCCTCCCACTGAGTATCACCCTCAGGGGTACTCTCTGGTAGCGACCTCATCTCCCTGGCTTCATGGGAAGGGGCTCCCCTTTCGGAGCAGTGACAATACCATGGGATTCCTCACAGTCCCCCTACCAAATACTAGTTGCATAGAAAGAAATTGTATAATTGTTGGAAGGCAGGAGCAGGAGAAGAATATATTCAGTGTCTATAAATTGTGTTGTCTTCTGCTGGACATGCCAAATATTAGTTGCATAGAAAAGGTCTTACAATTATTTGTAGGCAGAAAGAGATTAGATACAGTGACTATGTTGCCTTTTCGTGGTCAGATCAAGCATTTTCACAAGTTGCACAATTTTGAGCAAATAACAAATCTTAGAAATCATTTGAGGCAACAGAATGGATTCGGTGTCTGAAACTGAGTAGGCAGTCTTTCAGAGGTCAGCATAACTATACATCGCAGAGAAAACATCTTATATACATTGGTATGGAGACGATTATACTAGGTTTCTCTAACTGGGTGAGTTTCCTTTTAGTGGCCACTCAAATACTAATGTGGAGGCAGGAGATTATATTCAGTGGCAGTAAGGGACTGTGCCATATTTTAGTAGCCAACCCAAATACTTGTTACAAGTTGCAAAGCTGTGAGTGAATGACCCACCTTAGAATTCACTTGAGGCAACACAGTGCATTTTGTGTCTGTAACAGATTGTGGCATCTTTTAGTGGTCATACCATGTACTAGCTAGGTGTTGCAGAGATAAAGTCATAAGTACCTTGGTAGGCAGGATGAAACGATATTTAGTGGCTGTAACTGATTTCATATTGGGACATGTTTTGTCTGGAAAGTTGGGAATAAACCTTCGGTAGTATCCTATTAACCCGGAAAAAGCTCTAAGATCTCTTTTGGTCTTGGGAGTTGGTGTATCTAAGACAGCTTTTACCTTCTCATGTTGTGGCTGTACATTCATGTTCCCTACGAAGAAGTCAAGATATTTTAGGGCTGATTGGGCCAATCTGCACTGAGCCGGATTAGCAGTTAAGCCAGCATTCCTGAGGACTTTCCTGATCATTTTAAGATGGAAGAGATGATGTTCCCAAGTCTTACTATAAATGACGATATCCTCAATATAGGCCCCACAGAAATCAGAATACGTTGTAGGATTTTATCCATAAGGCTCTGGAAAGTGGCTGGTGCACTGTGTAGACCGAAAGGTAGGACTTTAAATTGGAATAATCCTAGCGGCGTTGAAAATGTGGTCTTTCCCTTAGATGGTCCATATACGGGAACTTGCTAGTACTCCTTGGTTAAATCTAGGGTAGATAGAAAGGTGGCTGCTCCGAGTTTATCAATTAGGTTGTTGAAGCGTGGTATGGGATAGGCATTGAAATCCGATATGGCATTAACTTGACAGAAGTCAATACAGAATCTCCAGGAACGGTCAGGTTTGGTGACCAGCACGATAGAATAGGACCATGGACTTCAGGAGAGTGCAATAATGTTAACTTTCAACATTTTGTTGGCTTCCTTGATCACTATCTGCTTACGTGCTTCTGGGAGCTGATATGGTTTAAAGTGTACCACTTTACCTTTAGGTGTTCTAATTTAGTGGTATGTACCTTATACTCTTCCTGGTTTTTCAGAGAATACATCGGGAAATGAAATTACTACATCTTGTAGGTCCTCTTGGTGTTGAGTAGATAACTCCGAACAAATTAAATCAAAGTTATCTATGTCTTCGGGAACCAGACAGGCGAGTGCTTTGGAATTGGTGGCTGACGGGTTCTCTTTCCACTTTTTCAAGAAATGTATGTGATATAATTGGACTTTATGCTTTCTATCTGGTTGGGCTACTCTATAAGTACAGGTTTGCGTTCTTTCTACTACTTCATAGGGTCTGTGCCACTTGGAGACCAGCTTGTTCTCTGAGGTTGGTAAGAGGACCAGTACTTTCTGTCCTACAGAGAATGATCTTAAATTCACTTTCTTGTCATAAGTGGCCTTTTGTTGGCTCTGAGCCTTTTCCATATGGGTACAAACTAAGTCCCAGACGATCTTCATATGTTTTTGCATTCGGGTGGCAGTTTGTGAGATGGGAATAGGGGCTACCTCTCATTCTTCTCAGATTTCCCGGAGCATGTCCAGGACATCTCTCGGTTCTCTTCCATATAGCAATTCAAAGGGAGAGAAACTTGTGGAAGCTTGGGGGGTTTTCCTCACTGCAAATATTGCCCATGGGATCATTCAGTCCCAGTCTTTATTGTCCTTTGTCAACCAGTTTTCAGAGAATTAGTTTTACGGTTTTATTGAATCTTTCTACCAAGCAATCGGTTTGTGGATGGTACACAGAAGTTTGCAAGTTGGTAATATGGAGCAGCTCTTTGACTTCGGCCATAAGCTTACTTGGAAAGACGACCCTGGAGAAATACGGTAGAAGATGTTTAAGGATCTGCTGGGTGGTATTATTTCACATTGGGAACACCTCTGGATATCGGGTTGCATAATCCATGAACACAAGGACATGCTTATTACCTAATCTGGAGGTTTAAAGCGGTCAAATTATGTCCATACCAATTCTTGAAAAGGGGATTTCTACAACTGGTAACGGGTTCAAAGGGGCAGGTGCTGGGATGTGCGTACTGCTCTTTTGACATTTTTCGCATGTCTGGATGAATGTTTTTACATTGGCATGGATACCTGGCCAGTAAAACTTCCCACCAATATGCGCCTGGGTTTTAGATTGTCCTAAATGCCCCCCGGTAAGATGGGAATCCACAATTTCGAGCACAACCTTTCGATAGCTTTTGTGTATAACCAATAGTGTTTTTACAGTGCCTTGTGGGGAGGTTAGTTTTCTGTAAAGCAATCCTTGTTATAGAAAGAAAAAGGGACTACCCTTCTCTAAACCTTCTTCATCCGAAATTGCTTGTAAAAAGGCTTCAGCGAGAACTGGATCATTTCTCTGAGCGAAGGCTAGGTCGGGATAGATAGTGGGATCCTCTCCCATCCTTTCTTTGATGTTAATTGATTCATCAGCTTCTCCTAAGCCTAGGTTACCTCTCTCTGTTTTATCTGTTTTTTTTCTTTAAACTGAGGAAAGAGCTCTTTTCGAAATGCCCTGAACAATTTAATTTCCCCAACATACCTCAAAAGGGATTTTGCCATGGTTTTGTAAGATAACCTTCACATCTCCCCTTATGTCGAGATCAATAACACCTGTTAAGACGTCTATCCTGAGCTTCCATGATAGGCCAGATTTTGGGGCCAATAGAATGTAACACCCCAGAGGGGGCTATCAAAACCAAGTCTGTAGGAATCATTCCTCTTTTCCCAGGGGGAATGGTTGCTTCCTTACTGCTACACATATCAAACCCTATTGATTCATTGGTGGCGATGGAAGGGTTAGAGGCTCTCTGACTAAGTTTTTGAAAGTGTAGGGTTCCCCAATTAGTTTCAACTGAGTCATATCCCACTTCTCACACCATATGTAAGGAACTCATGGTGGCAACTGTAAAGACAGACACATGTGATCACTGTTCAAGGGTGTTTATTGAACAATAAATTCAGGGTGGAAAAAGACCTAACCTACATCAAAGATGGGAGCAAGCATCGACCATCAAATGAAAAATAAGGCAGTCCTAGTGGCGCTGTGTCAAAATAAAAAGGCCTATACTAACAAAAACCTATTGCCAATCCCTTACAACTAATTACAGAAAACGTGTGGGATAGGGTATCAATAAAGAAAAGTAGTGTTCCAAATAATAAGTCAGGATGTGATTGCCAGGGGTCTCCCTTCACCACGTTTTCAGCATGGGAAAAAGGTGGGACCATGGAGCTATCAGGTTCTTTGATGGTAAAGTCTCTTTCCAATAAAAAGTCTCTTGCCTTTGAGGGCCTGATGTACCACAAAATACAATCAAACAAAAAGTTATTTTTCAAAGTTCATGGTGGGTGATGGCTTCACCCCTGGGTCCCCCTTTCCTGGGCGCTGACCCTTCATGTATCGCATTCAACCAATCAGTTGAACAGTTCCTTTCTCCATGAACTTTGGTTGATAACTTTTCACCCCTGGATCTCCCTCGTCCAGGCTCAACCCCCACTTAACAAGGGGGACAATTCAGTTCCCCTCTGTCTTCCAATACCTGTTTCATTCATGAGTCTTAATGTCTTTTTAGACAGCACTTCAGGCTTTGTTCCTCGTTGTCAGCTTCCCTCTTCCGGGTTCACTCTCGACAACTTTTACAACACACTGTTAATGTGCTCATTTCACCAAGCGGGATTCACTTTGTGTTGCTTTTCAATCATCTGTAGGTCAAAGACTTTTGGCGGTACAGAGGATTTTACAAGACCCCTGTATGACCACTTTGATCTCTTTTTGCCTCTTCCCAAGGGCTTCTGGTTCCGGTAGTTTCTGCCATCGGTAATCGCCCATATTTTCCTGCCTTAGAACCCACGTGGTGCCTCTGTTGCTAGTTTTCCCCCTCTTTCCTCAAATGTATCTTGAAGTCTTTCAAAGTTCAAACTAGCCATTGGCTGCTTGTCATTCAACACTTTGGTTTCTTCTCTCGACTCACTGCCTGTGATGAACCGCTTGCCTTCCTTTATCCTCAGAGTCAAGGTTGGTAACACTGAGACCAGCGTCCTTTTCCGGCTTGCTTATCAACAGACGAGCGTCTTGCAAACCGTAGTCATCTGCTGCACCACACGCTTGCTCCTGTTCACGATCTTATGTTTCCATCTGCAGAGTTTTCTCGGGCCTTGATTGGAAAGGGCAAGGTCACACCCTCGGTATGCGCCTTTTTTCGCCTCCTCTTGAACTGCCGTGCTGAGTCAGCTCTCACGTTGTGCGGTCTGCCTTGCTCGTCTTGTGTTCTGGTGCTCCACCTTTTATGCCAGTGGGGAAGGGAAAGGGCCATCAGGTGTGTGTGATTGTGGTCAATTGCCTGACTTTGCCTGACTCTTTTATTGGGATATTTCAGGTAAACAGCTCTGGTGTTAGTCCGTTGTCTTCTCTGTTGTGTGAAAGTGTTTTTTTTTTTCGGAAAAAGGGGGGGCAGTGTTTTGGAATATCCTACATGGTACGATGGGGAAAAGGTGTTGATAGATGGGGAATACTGTGTCTCGCATGTTGGTGTCCCACTCCCACTCCCCAAGGACCCCCCCCATCCAGGGGATCCTCCCTCACTGGTCCACTCCCAGGAATTGGATCCAATAGCGATGGCTGTGTCCTGGCCACCTAGATGACAGATCCCTGGGGACTAGCTAGAGAGACACGTTCAGGTTTCACACATGACCCAGACAAGATTTATGACCTAGTTGAGTTAAGACATCTGCAACACAACTTTGGGAAACCATTGATACAGAGGATGAGACTGAGGAGGATACTATCACAACTACAGAGACAGGAGGGCAGGACAAAGCTCTTCTTCCATCTTAGGACAGTGTGCCTCATCACAAGCTGCGTGGTAGCCCTTAAATGTGGTGGTAACGGGGTTACTGCCGCATTCAAGGGCCGCTCAGAACTGGGGGTAAACACACCCGAAAATTGCAGATTTTCTGCGCAGTGACTGTGCAGTAATACCACCGGCGATAATTGTGCGAAAATTCCCCAGGGCGTCCAAGGAATAATGTTTACTGCCCAACCCGGTAACGCAAATAAAGTTGGGTGGTATCCCAGTAGGGATACTGACCAACTCGTGATGAGGCCCAGTGTCTTTTAAAGACAGCCTAAACCTTATGAAAACCTTATGAAAGTACACTAAGCCAAAATGTGGCAATCAGAAAACGACCTATGTCATTTCCATCAGCACCTTATTTGCCAAAACAGGATCAGAGGGCATGCCTTCCTGCTCCAGCAAAAGTCCAAAGTGTGTATTACAGGCACAGTATGTACGCATCCCAATACCTACACTGTGCAATAAATTGTGATCCAGGGAAATCTCTGTTGTGCTTTCTAATGAGGCACCATTAGCTGAACTGAGGTTAGTACAAAACCCTGTACTACAGCTCTGTCACCACCAACAGCCATCAACCATTCTACAGATGCTGGTCTGCCATAGCTCTGGTAAAGGCCGAAAGTAGGGCTAAATAACTCAAGATTGAATTAGAGGTGTGCTACAATTGTTTAGTTCTTGAGTTCTCGTGCTCTGAAACACTTGTGTATGAGCGCGATACAAATAAAATATCATAGCATATATCATATCATAACTCCCATTACTTTACAAGCACAATAATGTACAGAGAGCCATCTTCCAACAGGGCACACAGCAGCATCTGTGGTAATTATTTCAAGTTCTGCAGGTGAAATGAGAACAGCAACAATTTTACTTTTTGGCCTGCCCAATATCTTGTTATTTATGAGAGAACAAAAACCGGAATCACATGACATGAATTTAAGCAGCAATAAATTGCATTTCCATGTCCTAAAAACAGTATTATCTTTTTATCTTGTGCTATTACAACATTGCAAATATAACAACAAATACTTTCAAAACACACCATCATCCCCAGGCCATCTACGAGAACAAGATGGCAAATTCACAGAACCTAGAAGGATGCTAAACAACTAGCCTGTCTAACTGGTGTGTTGTGCAATATCCCCTCATAACCCCCTTAAAGTCATACATTTAGATCATTTGGCTCAGGAAATATTCACATTAAATTCATTGGTGGCTTGATTTGTATTCCTTGTGTTGTCACCAGGACATAAACACCTTCTCCATTCATTCACCCATGAGAAAAGATTAAAATGCAAGGAGGCACACACAGGGGTTACATGTAAGGGTGAAGGGTAGCAGAGTTTTTGGTTGTTACTGCTTTGTATGCAATGCCAGCTGTCTTGAATGCTGTGCATCCTTGATGGGGTAGCCAGATCAGCTCCATCAGGTTGAGGTTTATGTGGTTGAATTTCTTTTTTTAAATTCCTATATTAAGGTGTGCTGCAGCGTACTGGACAGCTTTTTAGAGACACCAAGGGGCATCTGGGACTCCTGTGAGTGATACATTGCCACTACCCAGGTGGGAGAAGACCAGAACTTGGAAATATGTTCTAAAGCTTGGGCCAGGAATGAAAGGCTTGAATTTATGGAGGAAGTCAACCTGATTTCGTGCTGCTTGAGTCTTGTTGGGGTGGGTTTTCTGAATGAGAGGTCACGGTTGATAGTAAAGCTGAGATATTTTGCACTGGGTGTGAGTTGAAGCAGGAATCTGTTGAGCTTCATGTCAGTCAGCCAATTCACTACTCTAGCATGCTTGGTGGGCTTTCCTAGGAAAATGAATGTTATCTTTGTAAGGCTGAGCTTCGGATAGTTGCTTGACATTCAAGCTTGAATGAGTCACAGGCAATGCTTGAGTCTATGGATGTCATAGATGCATCCGATCTTTAGGTAAAGCTGCATGTTATCAGTGTTCTGGTGTATTTTAATTTCAATGTTGGTGAAGATATTCCATCTCAGTTTTCCTTTCCAGGAACCAAACAAACTATTGGGTCGATGACAAAGAGGGTGTATTATGGGCCTAGGATGTCCACGGTCCTGCCTGACACCTGGCAAGAAATGCGTGTGCCTGCTTTGCCCCATAACAAGAGTGGGAATAGGTATGGATGCCTCAATCTCTTCTTCCTCTTCAGACATGTGCTTGGTGACAAACCAAACACGACTTCAGGTGTTGCTGTTCCATTATCTTCTTCACTACCATCTGCACCATATCTTCATCTGGATCTGGGTAGAACAACACCTTTGCTGCACCCTCTCCCTGTGTTGCCACAGTGTCCTCTCCAACTCCAAACTTGGATAAGGCATTGTTCAGTAACAACTGCGGCAGATCCACTACTCCAATGTTCTTCTCTTGCATTAAGTCAAGTGCTGAATGCCAGTACTTCCAGTCTTATGCAAACACTCTGGAATATGGAATCCCTGCATCGGCCATCCCTCCACCACCTCACACACTGACATCTCCCCCTGTCTCAGTGGTAAAACACATGTTATTGTCAGCCCTGCCCCACCATCATCTCAGCCCCCATGGCAGTGCCAAACTACAGGGCTCAAAACCATGAGAGGCAAACCAATTTCCACCAAGAGCTCCACTTGTCAAACACGACCGTGTCCCCTAATAAATAAAACTCCTCTTTATCCTCTTACTCTCCCTCCTCCAAATCCCTGCCCACTTCATCATTTCATTTTCGTTCTTCTCAGGAAGGACTAACGCACAATAACTACAAAGACATGTGATTCACTATGCCACAAACATGAATGTACACAGGGTACTCAGGTGTGGGAAGGAAAATTACAGGATGGATTCTGTGGTTCACACAAAAATAGGAGTTTTTTTTTAAGTTTCACAAATAAGCACACAAAAAACAAAAGGGGACCGTTTTTAAACTGCTTCTTTACAATTTTGGCTTCAAACGCATGGGAAGGGAAACATATGGGACAAGTCAGAACCGGTTTGCTGGCGCAAACACACAACCAAACCGGATTAGCAATACGAAAGGGAGTGGGCCTTTTCTTTTGCTTTGTAAAACTCTTTTGGATGACATGGTGGGGGAAAGCAAAAGGGGAAGGACAAGGACAGCTTTTAAAAGAGGGAAATTATAGGTACAAATTGAAGATGACGAAAGGAACCTCAAACACACACCAATAGGGGGCAAAAGACCAACAAGTGCTTAAATATAATGCACTATCAAGAAAGATCGCCAAAGTTCTCCACAATCCACCAAATATCATTTAAAACACAAAGTGTGCACTTGGCCTGTAAACCACGGGTCCCATCACCTAACCAAATCCACAAAGATAAAGTAGAATGTGATTTTGTTCTTTTGTACAGCTACTGGACCTCCAAGAGAACACTGAATATTGCTGTGAGATTTGGTGACTGATTGGCACATTGAACAGATCCCTGCCCATGTGAACTCTGAATATCGAGGAGTCTATTTGGATTAAAAGTAAAGCAAGGCATGGTAGAGGTTCACCCGGACACAGTCATTATCAATGTCCTCTTTTGCCTCATTATTTTTTGGTGCATTTCTAGAAGGATCAACTACATATATACGGCACATTCTATCTGCCTTATAGCTGAAGGGCTTGACATTTGTGTGTATGCTTAGTGCCTGAGACAGTAGCACTATTAACAGGTTAAATGTTAATGGAGCCCCTGAACCCTAGATAGGGAAATTCCTTCTGCGTTTGTAGAGCGTGGTCACAGCTGTTTTATTATAATAATGACATTCTGGAACAGCAAGTCTATGAAAATCAGATGGAGAAAGTTGACTATGACTATGGACAAAGTTTGGTTATCTGCACCATAGTTCAAGAAATGTTTGCACAGCCTATTGAAAAATATATTTAAAATAATGATTGATACTATACTAAGTGGGCACCCCTAATATAATACACTCTGACATATAGTCCTGCCCCACAATTCTGGGCAAGAAACAGATAGTTTGATTAAACTTGAATATATTTAAATAAATGTATTAAAGGGGGAATCAAGTGAAAGGTGTTCCGCAGCTTCATGGTTGTGTACACTGTGGTGACTTCCCCTGCATAGACAGAATGTCCACAAAAACGGAAATGACCTACAGGCATTTATCTCACTATTACTAACACACAAACACACATTTCCTTAATCAATTCTGTACACACACCGCGGTCTGAATGACTAAAAACATTACAACTGGCGGCAGATGGGTTATGGTAGTAAGCGGATTCTTAAAAACATTTCAGTTTCTCTAAAATGCTAGCATATTTTAACTGTACATAAAGGTACACTTGCACATAATATATTGGACTAAGCTCAAAGGGAATTGCATCAGACACCTGCTAATATGTGTCATTTACAGTAAGCTCAAAGAGATTTGCATCAGACATCTGCAGGTTTCAGATTAGGGAAGCAGTGTCACCAATTTAAAATGCACACAATTTCAGTTGACCCACCCAAACTTGGAAAATGAGTTTCAGATTGTATTGAACAGGTACAAGTCCCCATGTCCTTTCGCTCCACGTACGAATCTCACTGTGCAATTTCAGAATGAAGGGTTGCATGCACTTTACATTTGCACCAATTATATGGAAGTAGAAATGACACAAGTAAACATGCTTTCCATTGAACTTCTTTTTTAAACAGCTATGCCCCTCACAGAACACGCATTATTAAGAAAACTCTTCACCAGGCTCTGCTATAGACATCCTCATATCAAAGTCCACTGTTAGCTATTTATATGAAAACACATTGGGTACAATTTAATGACCTGATGATTTTTTAAGTGTGGCATGCTGAATGCTCAGAAGTGCTATCTATATCAAACACAAAACTCAGAAATGTATTTTAAGTTGAATTGAATGGACATTTCACTTAATTGGTCATGCAGTAAGAATGTACTGTGCATTTCCTATTCAATCAATGTATTTTGGTATCCAATGAAAATCTTGTGAAGGAAAGAATTTCACCAGGTGGTGGCATTTCCCCAAATTTGCATCCTGACTAAAAATGAAACACTTTCCCCAAGTATTTTAAGATTGGAGTTTAGAATCATAAATTACACCCATCCTAGACTCTTTGGGGAATGTATTTTAAGGTTCAGGAAAACAAAATTGCCTCCCTGATGACATTTTGCTGGCAAGATAATCATATGAAACCTGTATTTTGAATTCACCTTCCCAAACCACCCTCCGCACCCTTTTTGGGACTTAGCAAAAAATAAGAATGGTGGCTAGAGAACAGTTATCGTGTAATTTGGGGAATTGTCAATCTCACTTTGGATTAGTCTTTAATGGAATAGACCAAGTACCAGTTAGGGATTTGGTCGCCCCTGATCTCTGGTCCCGTTTGCGCAAATTTGAAATCTGTTTCCACCTGCTTCAATCTCCTTTCTGAACAAGGATTCTCATCTCCAGATATTCCTAGCTCAGCACCCCTTCCTTTTGGCAGGCAGTTTGTTGTTTAACATAATCAAATGTGTCTGGCTGTCAAGGAGAGTGATCCTTGTCTACTATGTGTTTATCCTCATGCAACCTCTATTCCCATGTGACATCATATTTATCATACTTTTCTGATTGGTATAGTCTTCCCATTAGCGTGTTTAATACGCAGACACCCCCAAAGAATGTGCCCTTCAATTTCATTGAATGTTTACAATTTCTATACTTGTAAGCAGAAAAAAGTGTCAGAATGTTTTTTGTTCTATACTTTTTGGTAACAACGTGGTATATGAATAATGAATGGATTAATAATACATGAAATCTGTCACCACAGACACACATCTGCATATGTGACCTTAATGTCTGTTATAGATTCATTATTTTATTAACATTAATAATTGTATGAATTATAAAAAAAATAGCGAGGAATGTGAATTGGGTGTCAAATCGAAGAGGAGACTCTTAGTTTCGAAACACATCCAGTCCCAAATGTGTACCTGGAATGGTTCCATAGAAACTAGTCAAAATTGTTTCCATACACAATGTTATATCAGTGTTAAAAGGTGCAAGATTTCCAATGGATTCCCAGCCTTTAGTTTGTTTCTGTGGTAATGAAACTCATGATGTCAGCAGGCTTCTCAGCCAATGATTGATTTGGGTCTTATGACAGGTCTCTTTATTCTCATTTCATTGGAGCAAATAGGTCATTTAGCTAATGGAAGGCAGGGTCAAAAGGTGAACACTCCAATGGATGACTTTGCTCATTGGGCTGAGTCAAAAAGCAGACCATCTGGTCACTGCAGATCTTAATTGTCTGAGAGCATAGATTCCTCATTTTCCTGGTATGTTAGTGTGTATATATAAGAAGATTGTGTCCTTAAATGGGCTTGAAGAGGTGGGGGCTGCTCATTAATCAGAAGGCCTGTTGAGAAGGATATTTGTCCTAGGAAATTAGTTATTCATGATTAAAACAACACACAACTCTTTCCACCCTGGAAGGCACAGTCTAGTTTTATGTGTGTCTTAACCTCCCACATATAGGAGGAACCTGTATGTAAGGCTGAAGTGGAGTAAGTTCATCAGTGATTTCACTGGAACACAATTCAGCATTGACCATGCCAACCCATACCGTCCAGTGTTTCTGTATGCCCGAGAGACCTACTCACTTCAATTGGGTAACCTGTGAATTTACCAAAAATATTTCAGAGTGGTACATTTCACTGAAGACCATAATACCGAAAAACACAGAACACATTAAATAAATATATATAGGTTAGTGGGGTAAGGGGTTAAAATGAGTCAGGAGTGGGTTGGGTGGTGTTATAAGAATAGGAAATTGGTGGTCTTGGGTGACCACCCACAAAATAAAAAATAATAAATCTATGTTTTTCAGTATTTTGATTGCAATGACATTTAACACTCTGATTTGCCATTGATAAGATGACATATAACCTTCTATTGTAATGACAAAATTGAAATCATTGCAAAACACCATACTTTTTCATGCACATAACAAGATATTTGTGACTCTGAATGCATCCACAATTGACACCTAAATGAAGGTGATTTTTTGTAAGACATGGTAACATGTGAAAGAAATCACTGGGTGATTTCCTTTTCTTTTTAAATTTGAATTCAATGGCCATTCCTGTAACATAGGCTGTATTACCCACTTGGCTAAATTACATTTCTGAAACATTTGGGTCTTAGTATTTTCGGATGTTTAATTCCATTGTAGCAAGCATCGTTCTTTTCCATGGATACAACAAGTGTTTACCATGAGGTTTACAGGACCATAACACTGGTTCAAGCGACATAGCTGCAGAGTTAACAATTTAACTTCACAACATCATGACTGGCTTGGTACAAATAGTAACATCAGTGTGTTCATTTGCATTGAACACTCTAACCATTTATGAATTTAATAAGGTTTACAGGCCGAAAGTAAGGTAATTAAAGTCATTATAACATTGTGCTGCTCATTCATGTAAAAATAAAAAATAGAAATAGTCAAAAGGGAATAAAGGATGGATGCAAGTAAAGCCATTTTTGTCCTACAAATCAATCCCTACTTTATGGGGTAAGGTGCACTCAATTCTTGGCACTAACATCTGTAACAAGCTTAAGTTGTCACGTAAACTGCTGCGCCCCGCTACCCTCGGGTTTGGTGCGCATTACCAAATAATAAACAAACAAACAAACAAACAAACAAACATCAACATTGTCAGGCAAGTGGTATGTTTTGGACAGTAGTGAGAAATTGACTGTGGGTATGTGGACAGGGCCTATTGTTAGTACAATTCCACCTGGAAAGTCACAGGAAATTGGCTGTATGGGTGCTCTGGGCTGCCGTTAGCCTTGGAATATGGCATTCTGAGCAATATTATGGATCCAACAGTTCTTAGTGCCCACAGATTGTCAAATGTGACTGCCAAATGAACATTGCAAGGATTATAAATAAGCCATAGGTCCTAGGTTAAAGGGCTGAGAAACTAAGGGCATTTAACAAAGGTCAAGGGGGGGGGGGCTAACAACTGGCGATGGCCTGAGAGGGCCATTACTTCTATTTGAACATTCCACTCAATGGCGATAAGATTGTCTTTTTAAAACTACGAGAGACAAAGGGAAACCATTCGAACATTAGGCCACTACTGGTGCATGTTCTGAAATGGAACTCCCAACATTCCAGTGTTCTAATGAAGCAATAACACTGTATTTTACATGCTTCAGCAGCTGGTAACAGCCTGGGGCCCAAGTCATGAGGCCCTTATCTCAGCCCGAGTCCCATTACCAGCCATTGAAACACATTAACCGGGGTGCTGAGGACATTACATCTATGTGGAGAAGCAGGCCATGGTGTGCAAAAAGCCGGTTGTTTCAAACAAAAACATTGGGCCTCATTACGAGGCCGGCGGTAACCAAGCCGGAAGAAACCGGCAGTTTACCGTCGGACTCGTATTACCATTCCGCTTCCGTGATCCGGGCATTACAACCCCGGTGACCCGGGAATTCCGGAGGCGGAATTCTGTAAGTCCCCATTCCCATGGAGTCCTATGGGACTCCATGGGAATGGGGAAGTGGAAACACCGGCACCATGCTGTAATGGTGCTGGTGTTTCCACGTCCGCCTGCAGGCGGGTGGTGTTAAACCCGCCAGGTCAGACCTGGAGGGAGTGACACCTCACGCCTGCAGAACTCGAGATCAGCCGGTCCGGAAAGAACGGTGGTGGCGGATTTACCACCACCGTTCTTTCCAGACTGGCTGACTTGTGATGAGGCCCATTGTCCCCCAACATGATTGCCATGGAAATTGAGGGCAAGGCTTAATTTCAATGGCAGGCAGGGTGCGAGGCGAAGTCAGCTGTGGAGCAACATTAAAGAAAATGAGGCGATGTATTTAAAGCAATTAGTTCCTCCTCATAACTATAAATTAATAAAGGAATAATATTTAGTGAAATAGTGTCCATTTTTCAAAAGGCCCGCTGACATCTGGTAGTTGTTTGGAATTTGGTTACACATCAATTCATTTAAACAATTTCAAATCTAGTGCTGGCCTTGCACAGATTAGTGTTGGGAACCTGTATGGTGATTTCTGCACCATGTAAATGCTGGGAGTGTATTTGATCATGACAGGCCCTTAAAGGACGTCAAATTTTGGAAGGTGTAAAAAGTTATGTAAAAGCATTTCTATGCCTTATTAAGGGTAGTTACGTAAGTTGTGGTTCAGGCTGCTTCTGTTCAACGCTTCAAAAAACGTCCTATTCCATTGAGGCAGAGAGGCATGTGTGTATCCTGCACATTTTAATGTGCATCCCTTTTCTGAATTCCGGCTGCACATTAAAATGTGCAGAAATGCCTCTTTATTTGTGCAAATGTACAAAGCGGGTGAAAGGAGAATCTGAATATGCAAAACTGTGTAAACATGGCACACCCTTTTTGGACTCAGGTGAGGAGATGCACTAACACCTCATGACATTTTGCCATTCTTACTGTACATGTATGATATGTGTATTTCCCCAGGTACAGACCTCTTGACATTGTAAATCTACCCGACTAAAAGGTATTCCTGTAGGGAACATCAAAGTCTACATCATGAATGCTTGACACGTGACTGACTCTGCCTCAGCTCTACTGGCCTTTCTGAGATCACTTAACTGCAACCATGGACACTTTCTATGATTAAATAAATAACCTGAGCTCCCTCCTGGAAGCAAACTCAGAAAGATGAAACTCCATCCACCTCTAATGCACGACTGACTCTTCCAAAGCCCTGTAGGCTTTTCAGAGGTTGATGTCTATTATGAATTCCCTATATTTAATATTATAAACCCAAATCATTCTCAATGTTCCAACGGTATACAGTCTTTATAGCAAAACATTTTTATAGAATGAATATATAACGAACATTATATAACGAAAAAAAGTAAAAATGTATATGGGGTGGGGCAAAGTGTTAAATATTGTGGGAAACGGTTGGGGTGGGAAACAGGGGTTTGGGGGACCCCCCCCCCCCCAAAATAAGAGAAAAAAAGAAAAACAAGTTTTTTTATGTTTTGTTGTTATATAATTTTTGTTATATGTGCATTTGTTATAAAGACATATAATCGTTTCAACCTCAGAATGTTGAAAAGCAGACCCATGTATGTCTGACTTGCACTCTTACAATTCCCCAGTTCAACTTTACTAATTTGATCAATTTCAGAAGTATGAAAGGCTGAGTTCTTCTTTCCTAGTTCAAATCCAGATCAGTAGGTTACACATAGATCTCTGCAGTTGATGCATTCATCTACTAAGAATTCAGATGCACAAGACTCCATGTACGACTGCTGACTCTTAAAGCAAGCCTCACCTGACCCCTCCCGTTCCCCTAACCTTTCCCACCCTTCCTAAAGCCTCTTCATATATGCTGTGTATGTTTTTCCTCCCTCTAAGCCTTAATGTATGGCTCTTAAAAGATTCAAGCAAATTCAGACTGGGAGAAAAATCTTCAAGAACCCATGAACCTACCAGAATCTCAACAGGAGATTTGCGGGAGACTTTCGAGATTGAACATCCAGGTTTACGGGGAAGTCAGCCGCAAGTTTGTGAACTGGCAAGCAGAAACAAGGAACGAACCAGAACCACGTTCTTTGTTGCAAACAATTTGTGGAGCAGCAACAAAAAGCGGATGTTTGGATTATTTCCTAGGCTTAAACTAATTCTCATGAAAATTGAGTACATTATGGATGCACAGATTCAAGTAAATTTAGCATTGGCAACCGGTGGTGCCACAACTGTAGACACGGGAGACACCAGACAGTACATGATTGTAGATTGCAACATTTTGTTGATTCTTTTTTCTTCAAGCACCTTAAGCAACAGATCAGTGAAAAGACCATAACTCGAGCATCATTTTCACCGGACTCAGATCAACCAATCACCAGAAACAAAGGTGGCAATTTTGGCAGATGTGTGGTCTATGGCACAGAGACACAAGCTACTCTGCACCCAGACTCTTTGACCCATCTGACCCGGCGCATGCTTATAACCAATAATAGCAAATAGTTCCAAATTTGATCTCAGAAAACAGCCTCAAAGATTCATAACATTAAATAGCATTTTCTTATGGATTTTTTATATTATATTTGTAAGATATGTTTGTGAAGCAAATATCGCTCCTGTAGCCCCTCGAGCAAACACAAAGGTCAAAGGGCCAGTAACGCTTCCCTTTCAACAAACAGAATGTTTGCATCGGTGTGGGGGCATTTTCTACATTAAAGGAGGTGCAAAAGAAAGGCGTAACGCTTTTGCACCTGCATGTAATGCTGTACCCCATTTCGCAGATCTTTCAAGGGCATGGTAGGGCAGAAAACTGATGGAGTGCGCATCTTTGCTCTCCTCCGCTACCTCGCAGGAGCACTCAGTTTTACGTCTGCGTGAGATATTCATGCAGACATGGATTTCAATGGAATATGCCTCATAATTGTACATGCCAAATAAGTGGATTCCATTGAAATCCAATTTAAAATGTGGCGGCAAATCACAATTTGGAGTACTTTTATCTTCGCTTTGAGAGTGGGAAGAATTGTGTGTAGGGGACCCAAGAAGACACAAGTGCAAGAGTTGGCAGTCCAATGCATGCAATTACTGATTCTTATAATATGACCCTTACATTTTCCTGAAAGTGTTTCCTTATAGGACAAGCCAATGGTTTGCAAGTGCTTTCTTTGTGCTCTTAATTTCAAATGGCTTTATGCTTGTCTTGGCTTACTACTGCGTCTAATGTGCAGTAATGTATCATTCCAGTCTCCCTTTGTGAGGGTCTGCCGTGTGAATCCAGTTTATGCAACAACAAATGTGTGAAACTTGGAATAATCTGTGGAAGCGCATTATAACGCGCTGAGTGACTGACTGCAGACCAACTGAGGCCTTAATCATGAGTTAGGTGATAAGGTTTAAAAAAAGTGAGCTGAACATCTGTAGGGGATCTACAGAAATGGATGAGCTATCCCACAGTCTGACACATTTCAGACATGATGTGCAGAAGTGTCATTACAGAACCCTCCATTTTTTTAAAAAAGTTATACAATAGTGAAGCCAACCACTACTCTACCATACCAGCCTGAAAGCTCCAAATGCCTTTTATAAAAAGTAACAAAAAAGAATAAGGGCCTAAATGTCTGCATGCGGTCTCGTGAGGAAATGGTGAGCTAAAATCAACCAAACTCGTATAAAGAGGCACCTAAAGTCCAGAAACGTGTGTATCCTGGTGCAAGTTCACACTGGGATATTCGTTGCTGTATTAACTCATTAGGTGCTTTGTTAACAGTGGAGCATATTAACTGTTGTTGATGTATATACACATTTTGCAGAAATGTGATCTGCATCCATGCACATACAACTTTCAGTAGTTTGAAAGACTTCTAATTTGAAATCTGATAACTTGAGCTACCAAGAGCTAGTTTGGCATAGAGTATTAAAGCAGTACACGATAGAACGCTTGATGTAGGTGAGAAACCTCTATGATTTAAAAATCCGGATGTAGGGCAGAGTGTTAGCATTTCAGAAAAGTATCTTTCTTAGCTTATCCTAACAACATGTTCTATACTGTGACAAAATAAAAACACTAAGGGCCTGATTCACAGAAGCGTTTTTAATGGCGCAATCCCATTGGAAAATGCTACGTGAAACAGGGCCTAAGGGTTGTACGACATGAATTGTGTGGTTTATAAATTACAATCCATGGTTGGAGAGAACTTTGAAGGTGAGCAGATGAGTCCAAACATCCACACCTCTCTGCAGGTGGGTCTTTGGTCCCCTGCCAATCACATCCCTGGTATGTACTTTCACAGCAGCAGATGACAACTTGCTCTGAAGCAAGGTTCTGCAACCAGCGACTCTCCAAATGTGTTTGACCCATGACTATGCTGGCTAGGGTTGAAGGGAGATGTAGTCCAAAATATCTGCAGCATCAACATGTTGTGAAACCATTTCTAACTGTATGCCAATAAAGTACCAGCCATGGGCTTTCATATGCATTTGGTGGAGTCACTGCAGTAACTGCTGAGGGGTGATCTCGGAAACATGTTGTATCTATTTAGCAAATGAGGCCACTAAGCTGAAAACAAGCAATTTAACTTGACAGCAATGTGATGGCTTGGTCCAAATAGTAATAATAGGGTGTTGTAAAAAAATAAATGGTTATGATTAAAAATCAACAATAAAAAAATAAATAATAATAAATAGGGTGTTATTGTGCATTGAACAATGTCAACATTGTGTCTCTGGAGTTCCTTTAGATTGATCTTTATGTTCTATGATCATTTTGCACAAACAGCAAGGTTATGTCTTCTATCTCATGGTGAGGAACGTAACTGTTGTGCTTGGTTCTCAAAGTCATAGGCTAGAAATGGGACACAAAACCAGACACTGTCCATAGGTACTTTAACATTAATGAGCCAACTGATCCCAAACAATACATTCAATACAAGCAAAACCAAAACATGCACAATGCAGTAAATTATATTGTATTAATTCAAAATTCTAAACATTTTCATGGAGTCCTAGTGCTGGTCGATCTGCAGAGAAGATTTCTAAACTTTACATTCATGCAGGGACACATACATTTGTTTATTTGCTTTTTCAATCCTTTGCACTCGATGTACACACTGTAGGAGAGTCTGCAAGCACAAACCAGAGGCGAGAAACACTTACCAAGAATATGAGGAGAAACCTCGTCTTCTTGGATAAACACATGTCTAGCACCAGGGGGGATGTCAAACATCTTAAGGTACCCTTTGCATGTGAAGTGTTCAGCGGAGAAAGCAAGAAAGACAAGAAAAAGTAACAGCTATGGTTAGTATTGCTCTAAGTTACAACAAACATATCTGCAGAGGCGGGCATCCTTTACCTACAAGCAGCGTCAGACGCTAGACCGGAATAGTTCATAGGATTGTCACAAGAACATTACTGACAACTTCAATGTTTTTCCAATGAACAACAGCATTCAGCCAGCAACAATCCTAATGAAACATCTGTCTTGTTATTTTGAGTCGGAGCCTTGGACACTAGCAATATCAAAAAGAGGTTCATGTTTCTCAAAGGGTTTGACAATGTGTTCTTTCTCGTTGACTTGTTTCATCATCTCACTCCTGTAGTGCACTTTACATTTTAACCATGTACATTTGTAATTGTATTCATTTAAAGTCGATTTGAACAGTGCCAGCTGTTAGCTCAGTCCCTGCATAGTGTCCCAAAAGGAAAGGAAAATGATGGGGAGTAGGACGGTTCCTAAAAGCCTCTGGACATTTAGTACAAGTACAAGTGTGGGAAGGATAAGTGGGAGGGGAAGGAAGAAATTGAGAGTATTGAGTAAGTATGAGGCAAACCAAACAAGTGCTGGAGAACAGAGTCAAAGACAATAAGGCCAAGAGGATTGGTACACCCAAAAGCAGATACAGTCAATGGTAGCTTATTGGTACAGACCATAAATGGCCAGCGGACACCTATTCAGCAAATATTTTCTTGAAGAGAAGCATTTTAAAGATTTTTCTGAACTAAAGATACATTTCCTCTGCTCCGAGTGAAGACGGGAGATGGTTCCAGAGACAGGCCCCAGAAGCACTCAGGGTTCATCGACCAATCTTCTTTTTCCTAGGTGTCAGACAGATAAGAGCATGGAGAAGGAGGATCTAAGGACCATTGCTGGCAGTATCTGTGCTGACGGCAATGTGGGCCCAGGCAGCAGTTAACCCAATGACTGATGCAAAGGGCCTTTTAGAAGATTGAGGGCTGGTTTGGTGTCTGGGCAGCAGCCCTGGCACAAGTCTAGCTACTTTGGTTTGAATGAACAATAACAAGTGAAGCAGAGATCTGAGGAAGCCCTGGTGAAGACTACTAGAGTATCGATTGTCCAGAGCTCTGGTAACATCCACCTTGCGGGTGAAGTTAAGGAAATCAGATTATACCTAAGAACGAATAGCTGGTAGTGAGATTTGCTGTAGATCTCATGTACAAGGGGGCAAAGGAGAGATTGCCATTGAATCCAACACCAAACTTCATAACTGCTGATAAAGGGGAGGGTGACGAGCCCATGATGAGGCCATGTGAAAGGTAGAGCAGGAGGGAGGAAGGAACCTAAGAGATAATTTCTGCTTTTCCACTGTTGGGACATACATCATTTTCAGAGATCCAGATCCGGAAATGGGTAAGACAGGCACTGATAGTAGTGGAGGCAAAACATGGATATCTGTATTCCCAGAAGGTGATATGTTTTTCATCTACATAGGTCTGCAAAGTGGAAGACCATGTGGTGTTGAGCTTGGCCAGGGGCTGATGGTAAGTTTTGAAGAGCCATTTAAAAAGTATGAATCCATTCAGGACCCCACATTTGTAGATCTTTGTCTAAGAGAGAAAAGAACCAGATCTAGCCTGGACCCCTCTGTGTTGGAGGAAGTAGGATATCCAGCCCAATAGACTTTTTGTTGACCCTGAAGGCACTTTGAGGCAGTCTATAAGGCGCTCTATAAGAATGTCATGATTGACAAATGCACAGGTATGTCAATGAGAAAGAGGACAGCCGGACAGTCGTTATCTATGGATCACAAGAATTCATTTCACATGGAGAGGACTCTGATTCAATGTCACTCAAATGACAGAACCCAGATTGGTGGCCATGGAGAAAGTCATTACATTACAGGAGTCCTAGAGTTGCCCACTTGCCTTTGTGTGGAGGATTTTGAATGGTGTATATATATCTCAAAACCTGCTTTTCATATTACTATTTCGATTAAAATGAGCATGCCACCTTCTGTCCACTCTGACCCCTAAGCCAGTTGCTCGGATCTATGTGGATATGTCACACTTAGCCTGCCAGCAGTAAAAGTGGTAGATGCCGCATTACACTGTTTTTATTATAATGTTTATTTTCTTTACTGGGTCTCCATTTGCCCCTCCTGCTCTTATCCATCTATTGCCAATCAATGGATCTCCTATGTGTGGGGTAAACCGGAAGGCGATCGCCCACACTGTTACAACAGCAAACTGAGAAGGAACAGTTTTGCTTTACAAAAACGTTATTAATTGGCAAACGTGTGACTGATTTTTCCATGTTCAGGGTCCAGGAAACAGAGCCATCAAGCATCACATTCTCCAGCAGAAGGCTAATTCAGAGAACGCTGCTTGTGATTGAAGGCAATACTGTTTCTGGTGCAATTAGGCAACTAGCACCTACCGAGGCTATCCCTTGAATTCTTTATCATTGGAAGAGCATTGATAAAGACAGCGAGCCCGGGACAGTGCAGGTTTAGCAAATGCTGAATGCAGTGTTCACATCACAAAGATGTGCTTGAATTGAGCATTCTCTGAAAGAAGTGCACAGATGATATGCCTGGCTACATTGGTGTACGTACTGCCAATCAAAGTGCTTGGCTAATTGTAGAGGCGCTGCTTCTGTTATGCAGAGTCTCTTACTTCGTCAGTTAATTCTCAGCCCATTTAGTGTGCCTATCTTTCACTAAGAACAAAGTGACTGGCCTTTGAAATGAAATATGCTAGGTAACAGGATGATTCATTGAACAACACTGCAGCTAATTTGCATGGGATGGTATCTCAATAACAATGAATGACTTTGCACATCAGTTATCAGCTGTAAAGCAGAGGGATGCAGCAGAGCGGAACCCATCTTTACAGTATGCTTGCAAAGCTGGCCATTGAAAGTGGTTTCATCGTAGCTCACAGTTAAGTGTGACTAATGTGGCCAACACTGACCAAAGGAAAGATAGCCTCCATTTTGAAGCATGCTAATATTTCCGAATTGAATAATTATAAGCAGCTCTTCCAAGCTGTGGATTGTCTTCTATATATATCGATGTATAAAATGGTAGAGCACCAACATGAGGATATTCATCGTGTTCGACAACACTACAGTGTAGTTCTCAATATACTATCAAGTGCACAAGCACATGACAGACCACAGCCTACAAGGGGGTAGCAAATGATACACAGCATTTTGACAAACAAATATTACTCAATAACGTTACTGTCAATATCCAACTTCCTTCTTCTCTGTTACAGATATTTGGAAGCTGCTGAATTCTGATTCTTAGACAAAGACCTTTTCGTATTATGAATTTGATGGCAACATAAAGTGCACTGAGGATTGGAAGACTGATGTGAAAGATGTCAGCCTTTGTGCTGGTTCGGAAGAGGTACAATGTGAGGAGGAGTGTGGGTGTTTTTAGATGATACCAATCCGACGGTTGGAAGGCCTGGCAGTGATCAGAGAATCATTGATGTCAATTATGAAAGAATTGATCAGATAGCAATTTAATACGAGAAACATGAACCTCTACCTGGTGCGTTATTGTAGTGCCGGAAGGTTTCGAGCTGAGGCCATGGATGGTCCCAGAGCACTGATAAACCTACTGTTACTTTGGATGCCCAGCCTGCTGCAGTACTTCACTGACTTACCCATGCCATTTCTAGCCTCCCTTGCTTCAGCAAGGGAGACATTGCGAGCTCCTTTGGGCAACGAGAAGGCTCCTCTTGTCTTCCCTTAAACAGAATGTTTTTCATTAGTGGTCGGCCAACATAGTCTTGCCGTTTCATTGACTACATTTTCAATGGTGTGCATTTTATCATTTTTATGTCAAAATGAAGCTCTCTTACATGTACACATGGGAGATAAAATGCAGCCAAGCATGCCTCAGCAATAGCTATAGCAAATCATTATAGTCAATGAAAGTCAGACTAAGCGTTGAATGAGAATCATGTAGGCGATGTTAAGGAGGATACTTGCAGATTTCATTTTCCAGCAACTTGAATTCTTTATGGCACCTCTTGCTTAAATGCTTTCCTGTTGGAAGAGGTTGATTAGTCTATGGAATGTGTAAATATATAAATATATATGTCAGCAGCACTCTAAAGCAACATATTAAATAAATAATCAAATATCAAGTGTGCTGTGTGAGAATGGTGGGTTTGGGCTGAATACCATACGGAAGGGTGAGGAGGTTATTGCTTATGGGCTAGTTGTGAGGCATATGCTTTTGCTAAGCATTCCTTTCTGTTGTAAAAATAATACTGTGGTGCTATGCGTGCGGCGCAGTAGAGGGGGGTTGTCGATGCTCCACATTGGTAATCAGGATTCAAAAATAAACTATCTTTTATTATGTCTGTGTTGGATATTAAGTCCTTGCAATGTAAGATTAAGAAGGTGTTTCCAAGTTGCTGTTATGTTTGTGTGTCCCATGTTGCTTCTGTGAGAAACCTGAAAGTGTCTCACTGCTAGTCCTGGGGATCTGTCATCCAGGTGGCCAGGACATGGCCATCGCTATTGGATCCAGTTCCTGTGGGTGGGCCAGTGTGGGAGGATCACCTGGACGAGGGGTCTTTGAGGAATGGAAGTGGGATACCGAAGGGTGAGACGCGGTATCCCCTTTCCTGTAACACCTTTTTCACTCCCTGCCATGTAGGATACCTAGAAGTTCAACCCCCTCACCCTTTGCCAACATTAGCACTTTCTCATCAACGGTTCTTCATGAGTGACAATGGATTAACGCCAGAGCTGTATACCTGACATGTCCCAACACCCTGGTCAGGCAGGGTCAGACAATTACTAATCACTGCACGCCTGACTCCCATCACACTGCCCCACACGGATAAAAGGCAGAGCACTAAAGCACACTCGGAGCGATGAAAAGCACACGAGGAAGCAGCAGTTCCAAGATGGCGATTTACCACAAGGAGAAAGGGGGCAAGACCGGAGAGGGTTGCAAGGAGGGAAGTGCTCTTGACCTCTAGAAACCGTTACTTTAACAAGCCTTTGAAAGTGAGAAACCTAAGACTGGGAACTTGCACTGATCTATCCGACGCTGTGCATCAAAGGTATCCGGTTTACTCCTATGTTTATAACCCAGGTCAGGAGGAGCAATTGCTGCTGTGGTACTGTTCTTGGCTCCTGCAAGAAAGCCACGCCAGTGAAAGCAGCACAGCCGGAGAATCGGAGAAACCGATACAAAATCATCTTCTGTTTGAACCAATGTTGCAAGCGGCAACATTGTATGAAGAAATCCACAAAGGAAAGTGTTTGAAGCGCATGTGATGAGAGGCACAAACAAGTGGAAACTAAAGGATTGAATGTACTTTGAAAAAGCCAAATAAGATCTGGGTACAGAGTGGTCAGGTGCAACGCGGGTGCTCAATCGAGTGGGTGCTCAGTCAAAGGTCTCTGTAAGGTATCCAAATGAGTGGCAACTGCATTGTAAACAATTAACTTTGTATCGAAGTGGTTCTGCGACCGGTAAAGCTAAACCCTGTGCACATTCAATAGTCGTCCATAAATATAAAGTGAACTGGAATTGGTCCGAGGCCGGCTGAGGGAGACTAATTGAATGTGAAGAAGGGAGTTGTAACCGTATGAGGGGGATCCAGGGTGAACCGTGAGTCACCCAAGAAGGAATACAGGGATCTGAGCCCAGCAGAGGGAGATCCGGGGTGAACCGTTAGTCACCCAAGAAGGAATAAAGGGATCTTAGCCCAGCTGAGGGGGGCCTGGGGTGAACTGTGAATCACCCAAGAAGGAATACTTTTGAAATCATAAAAAAAATAAAGGGGATCTGAGCTTGGCTGAAGGGGATCCAGGAAGAGACACCCAAATCATATAATGATAAGAAGAAAATAACTTTCTATTTTTGTTTTGTACATCAGGCCCTCAGAATCAAGAGACTTTGATGGAAAATAGACATGAGCACTGAAGGCCCTGATGCTGTAATTGAAACTGTATCTTCGTGTCAAGAAAGCCAGAGTGTGTGCTTGGCTTGAGTAAGCCGCCTTGCCCTGTGTTGAAAACGTGGGGAAGGGAGGCCAACAGCCCGAACATCCTTACATATCATTTTATGAACACTTCTTTCTTTTTCATGAATATTCCCCCACATATTTCTAAATTAGCAGTAAGGATTGGCAATAGGTTTTTTAGTATAGGCCCTTTTATTTTTACAAGACTACACTAGGACTGCATTCTTAATTAGTTGATTGTGTAGCTTGCTCCCATCCTAGATTTAGGCTTAGATAGGTGTTTATCACACCCCTTTGAAAGTTCAATAAACACCCTTGAACTCTGGTCACTTGTGTCTGTCTTACTTCGGTACCATGCCTTCCTTACACTTCCCTTGTTTTTATTATTAACATTATTATAATTATTACAATTATTATTATTATCAGGATATATAATGAGTGTGGACCTAGCTTCGGAAAGCAACAACACGTTTTACGAATCATAGAGGGAAAGACACATTAAGGGGAGCAGAGATACAAGGGGAAAGGGAGTTAACGATGGGGTATATGTGGGGCGGGCAACTTGGAAGCAAGGGATCTACAATTAACTAAGGGAGAGACCAGGTGGTGGGCAGATAACCCATTCTAAGCTTGGGTGGGGAGTGCAGGGCGTGTGCATCTAGATATTAGGGAGGAACCTCTTGTTAATTTGAACCATGTGCCACGACATGTGGCAATTGAATGTTTGCATACATGTGAGTGTTCTAGAACACCCACATTCGGGAAAAGCAATGTCCTTTGGAAATGTTTCGCATATTTGCAAATTACAGGGTTATGTGAAAGTAAATAAAGCAAGAATATGTATCTAACATTACCCACGTAGCGATATGAGCCAACCCAATAGCTGTTTCTAGCGCAAGTCGCGAATTGGCCCCATTAAGATATAGTTTGTCCTGTATGGTGTTGGTGCGTGAAATAAGAAATGACATGTATGTTTTGATCTCTATACTCTGCTTGGGACATCTTCAAACAAGACATATGCTACTGTAGGTGGCAGGTTCATGTGCAGTGTATGTTTTGATCAACAAGAACATGCCTTATTCAACACTGGAAGGAGTTAGCAAACATTCCATTAGAACTCCACCTATATAAAGAAAACACAGGCATATGTTTTTCAAACTATACCATATTACATGTTTCGTATCTGCACTATGTCATAGTCATTATTAAAGAATAAAGATTGCTTAGGTTACTTCACTATGATCCATGTCTGGGACCTACAAAAATACATGAGGTGTGGTGCTTCTTGAAAGCTTTTGGCAGAAAGCACACCTCATTTACATAGCTGACTTCAAATGTGAGACTTGCCATATTTGTAGAGCTCCAACCTCCATTTATCTTGAAGCCTCTAGTACCATGTAATGACAAATGTGTTACATTTGTGATAATTGCCCAGCAGGTAGAATTACAGAGACCTTCATATATTGCTGTTTGAAAATCTCTGAACCCACGGGGCAGAAGTCACCAAATGTTACACTTTGTGCCACAAATCCCAATGTTACTGCTGACATGGCTCACATACTAGCCCATGGATTGATTTACCTATATGCCAGATAGCCTGATCATTGCATGCATGGACACCACACTATCTACCACCATTCCTGTGGTTGAACACACACAACAGAAATGCTTACCAGGCTTCTTAGGGGTCCTAGTAAAAGTTCCCTTCACGGTCCGGCAGTGTGAGTTATCTCCTCCACAAACTCCACATTTATCCTCCACCTTGTTGGAGCCGATCTCTTTGTCACAGCCCACCTTCTGCAGAGATATAGAGGTGTTGCAGTAATGCATGTTGCAATGCCGTGAAGGGACCATTGTAGAAACAAGACAATTGTTCACAAATTGAGAAAGAACTAAACCAATTGTGTTCGATTTTGGCTTTTGGCTCTCACAGAAAAAGAAGGAAAGGAGGGGAATCACGGATGCAGATCTGGGGACTTAACAGTGCAGTTAAGAAGGTCCGATGAGTGGAAATTCACAGAAGTATAGCTATAATGGGAGCAAACCTGAGGAACTACCCAATCCAGATGTCTTACACCTTTCCGTCCCCAAACAGTACCCTTTGCCTGTAAGCCTCTGTATCCCCTCTCTCCAGAACCTTCCATCTATAGCCCATGACTGTATCCCTAATCCACTGCTTCACCACTAGTTCCGAGCTCATAAAACCCAACAAATACATGCATAGGGCCTCATCACGACTTTGGTGGTAACCCTTAAGTCCGGCGGTAGCGCTATTACCGCCGGATTTAATGGTCCGCCAAATCAGGACTTCGCCGGATTTCGCCGCAGCTCTGAGCTGGGGGGAAATCTGCCGAAAATTCGCGCTCATACCGCCGGCGGATTTCACAGTGAAATTTCCCCATTGAGCCCAATGGGGAATGGGGCATTCCCCAATGGGCTGAATGGGGATTAACATTACCGCCGAACTCGTGATCCGGCGCTATTAGCGCTGGGGATTTCGGTGGTAGGGCAGAGAGCGCCGGCGCTATTAGCGCCGGCGTTACCGCCAAAGTCATGATGAGGCCCATAGTGTCCTTAGTAGCTCTTGCTGGCACTATGGTGCGGGTGGTGTTGTCCTTAAAATGCTACCTTACAAATGTCACTCTCGTCAATGCAGTACCTTAAGACAAAGGAGAAACATTATCACCTTCGATGCCCACCAACCAAGGGCCTTAAAACTTAGCAGGTCCAAAACTATTGCAATCACCTTAAATACCAAAATATGTAAATAAAGTGTTGGTTAAATGGGCTTATGAATATCCTGTGTGTCACGTTGATGTTTCCATAGTTATCGGGGGCGGGACATGGGGAAAGGGAATTGACGTTGGGGAATGGGATGTGACGAGGGGCGGGAGGCGGGATCAAGGCAGTGAGTGCATGTATGAAGTTAATAAAGGAAGACGTGTTCATCAGCGCTCCATGTCCGTCTCAGTTTATGTGCGCCACGCGCAGCGACCAAGGCCTACTCACGCCACGACACTGTGTGATATCCAAAGGGTGATTATGTACCAATGCCCGGCTGTTTTGCTTTAAAAGGCATTGAGGAATAACTTTTTTGCGATGTTCTTTTTTATTTACGCGGCAAACATCTGTGAAGGTGTTTGAAGCCACTTGGCTCAAAGAGAAAATCCTAGCTTGGAATCAGACATTAATAAAACATTGCATATTGAAAGGATAGATGCTTGTGAGAAGCACACGTATCCATGGAACATGGAGACAATGCTTACCACGCACTCCCCTCGCACGCAAATGCTGTAGGGGTCTTTGTAGGAGCAGCGGGTGCCGTCGTGGGCCAGCTGTTTCATGTAGGCCACATCTCCAGTCCCCTTTGACTGACAGTATAAGTGGCACCTTTTGTTACCTGCGAGAAGAAGGGCGGAAAACTGTTTTAGAACAAACATCTTGAAAAGCTCAGGAATGCACGCAGAAGGTCCACTATCCAAACGTATTTTATCGCTCGTTTTCTTTTCGCAACAAAAAGTGCACAACAAAGTAAAAGAAAAGTCCCGTGAAATAAGTGGTTCATTTGCCTCAGTATGTGTACTTTAAAGCAGACCTGCTTTAACGTCATAGATTAACAGTGGCTGAGTGGCAATGCTTCACCTATGGTTGGGATTTGCATAATATTGTGAGAGCTAACTCACCCACGCCTGCCTTCAAAGGCAGCCATGGTGCTCGCGCAACAGGCAGACGCTCTTGACAGGCACCCTGATTGGATACGCTAGCGAGACTCTTCAGTCGGCAGTTCTGCGTGGGAATTGTTACGCAGCTGCGTGCTGTTCTCTCAAAAAGCCTGTCGCGTTGACCAGTGCGCTACAGAAGGCTGGTAGGGAGGCCGTTGTTGTTAATATAGATGGGCCCAAATCATCTAGACACAGACAGAAACACAAGGGAATTGTGAGGTGATGGAATTTGCTATTTCCCAGACCTAACTACGTCTTTTAAAGGGCATATGTATTTGGTGGTGGTCAAGGTTAAGCCAAATTCTATTTAAGTTCTGAGAGGCTGCAGTAAGCAGGGAAAGGGGCACACAAATAGGCCTGGAAGTCTTTTGCCATTATTGCTTTCTAGAAATGTGTCAATCATTTATTTGCAGCATTTCCACCCCTCATGCGTTTTTTCCCAATCAGTAAAGGCTTTCTAGTTTCATCCCCTCTTAACTCCTGATTGTCTTTTCAGGGTCTTGTAAACTGTGTTTGGATTAAGAAGGTATGCTATCCCTAATGCTTCTTAAGGCCCATCAGACTTGCCATGTCCCACCTCTAGTCAGCAGCATCTGCCCTGTCGCAACATCCAACCTATCTGAAAGGTTGCGCCTTCAAGCTCTCTGATCCACTTTACGTTTTCTTTGACAATCTGTTTATACAAATGTTCCAGCACAACATACTCTTTTTATATCCCCATTTAGAATTGTCCCTGTGCACTTTACATTGCCCTGTTTCACAGCAAGATAAAAATGCTATATTATTGGCTTGCTGTATGTTTCTCTCAATAGCCAAATTATACTGGACTGTAGAGATGCAAGTATAGTACAGGTAAAACATAATTTATCTGGTACCTTTTGGGAATCACAGCTGTCACATAACAGAATATAACCTTTAATGGAATCTGCCCATTGGAATAAAGTAGCAGCCAATTGAATGCACTGCGTTATAAAGCATCCGGGAATTCCAGCACTTGAACATCCAGAACTCTTTCTTAGCTGGCTCTTTTTCATCTCTTATCCAGCTATCTATACCATCTGAAATGCTTTCATGCCTGGTACTGTTTGCGCTCTTATCATTCCAACATAACCAGATTGCTACTATTTAATGAAATTACACAGGTAGGTTAATGACATGGGTAGACTCTTCATTCCTCTCTTATTTCTCAAATCTATCCCCATCAACTTTATTTATCTTACTTTGCTTATTAATTTTTTGTCTTCTAACTCTTGCTTCCCCTCTCTCTTTAAACATGCAATCATTCTTCCGATCTTGTAGAAGCCATCTCTTGATCCCTCTATTCCTGCTAACTTCCACCCAATGGGCCTCATTACGACCCAGGCGGTCCGGAAATAACGGTGGCGGTAAACCCGCCGCCACCGTTGTTTCCGGACCGCCTGAGTCCGACCCCTGCAGGCGGGAGGTGATGTTCCCGCCAGGTCTGACCTGGCGGGTTTAACACCTCCCGCATGCAGGCGGACGAGGAAACACCGGCAGCATTACGAGATGCTGCCGGTGTTTCCATGATCCCCATTTCCATCGAGTCCCATAGGACTCAATGGGAATGGGGATTTACACCATTCCGCCTCTGTGATTCCCGGAAAACCGGGGTTGTAATGCCCCGGTAAATCCGGGAATCACAGAGGCGGAATGGTAATACGAGTCCGGCGTTAACCAGGCGGTTTTACCGCCTCGGTTAACGCCGGACTCGTAAGGAGGCCTAATGTCTCTTCTTCCTTTCTTATCTAAACCTCTTGAGCATGCTGCTTATGCACAAGTCTCTGCCTCTCTTAATCTTCATTCTTGTTGGCCTCCCCTTCAATCTGGATTTCGACCTTCTCATTCTATGGAGACTGCTCTCTTGCATGTCTCCAATTCTCTTCTCACATCTCGTCATTCAAAATCTTCCACTATTGTCATCCTCTTAGATTCTTCTGCAGGATTTGATAATCTTGACCACTCCTTTCTCATTTCCTTGGTTTACACTCTTGGTCTATCTGGCTCAGTTCTTAAATGGTTCCATTTGTATCTCTCCCCTTGGTTTTGCTCAATAACGTGGGCTCTCATCCTATATGTGGTGTCCCCCAAGGGTCTGTCTTTGGTCCACTGCATTTCTCATTTTACACAGCTCTACTTTCTGCTCTTAATTTGTCTTTCAATCTTTCCTTATCTTTATGCTGATGACACTCAAATCTTGTTTTCCTTCTCTTCTTTTGATGCCACTATACACTCTGTCTCTAACGGTCTTTCCGAAGTCCAGAAATGGATGTCTTCCTACTTTCTACATCTCAATCCTTTGAAGAGCAAGGTTCCATTTTCCCCTGCGACTACCATTCCTCCTACTCTTCCCCCTCCCACCCTTTCTTTTCCCCCTTCTTCCCTACCCTTTTCTCTCTCTGCTCGTACCTTGGGTGTAATCTTTGGCCCCTGTATTTCCTTCTGTTTACATATTGCTTCTAGTGCACAATCCTGTTGCTGTGCTTTTTTCAATATTCTTCGTGCTCAACCCTATCTTTCTTTCCACGCTACTAAGCTTTTTCTTTCTTGTTTGTTTTTCTCCTGTATCAATTATTGTTCAGCTCTCTCCTGTGGTGTTCTTGCTTCTCAACTTCTTTCTCTTTGTTCCATCTATAATTCTTCTGTTTGTCTTCTTTTCTATTTTTCTCCTCAATCTTTGCTCACATCTTCTTTGCTTTCGATATTGCTTCTTCCTTTTCAGTCTTGTCTATTATCATTTTCTCTTGATTGTCTTTAAGTGTATCCATGGTCTCGCCCCTATTTATCTTTCTTCACTTATCTCACTCTATTCCCCTTCCCAGCCCCTCCCTTCACCAGAATCAGTTTCTTCTCTCTGTCCCCAAAGCTCCATGTGCATCTTCTCCCATCCGGTCCTTTGCTCTTCTTGCGTCCGAACACGGGAACTCTCTTCCTATATCTATTTGTGCTTCTTTATCTTTTTGTATTTTTTTAATCTACTCTCAAAGCTCATCTGTTATCTGCTCTTTCTAACAGCTGAACCTTATCTCTCTCCCCACTTATGATTTTTGTACCTGGAATGCATTTCTCATCTTGATTGTACAGCTCTTATTCTTTTTTGAACTAGAGCTTTTGGCGAAAAGCGCTAAATTAATTTAATACAAATACAAATACAAAAATAGAGCTTTCTGGATAATTTGTTCTTTTTTACCTATTTTTCCTAAACCTATCTAGTTAATTCTCTTGCATTCACTCCATGTTACATCTAGGACACCCACTCTCACAAAATGTTAATATCCTATAAGTATTGTTTAAAAAAAAAAATAAGAAAACCACATCTTGCAAAGAAAAACATATGTAGGCCAACTCATTGATTTTCAAGCCTCCAGGTCTGCATAGGTCCCCTCCTACAGTCTGAGTAGCTATGTTCTATGCTCATTCATATTGGCCTTTCTGCAGCTTTCACTACAGCGGACTGTCCCCCTTCTTCTTTACTAGAGGGGTAAACCTGTGTTTCATTGGGTAATTCATGGGACAACATTTGGGTTTAGGTGTCACTCTTCTGAAAACTACCCACCCTTCTTCCATACTTTACAACCTCCCAAAGTGCCATACGTTCTATTTATGAACTCTGCTCCTACCCCAGTGCTGCAGTGCAACATTTCCTTCCACGTGGCAACGCAGTTTACATTTTTTAACCAGTTCTGACACAAAAACCTTTCGCGATAAAGCATCTACTGTTTATATAAAACCATGATTTTTCCATTCTTCTACATAGTGCTTTCAGCAACCAGGGCATCATTGTCCCTAGGGAGCTGCAATTCTCACATGTAAAACAACAAAACTGTCTTCATTTTTTTAAGTTTAATGAACTTATGAAACATCCCTATGTGCAAAAATACGAGAAATCATTTCCTCTAAAAATCAACAATGCTTATTTGCAGAACATTGTCTGCCATCTTTGTTCACTACCAAATACAATCTTCTGCATGTAATCAGAAGTAAACACCTATTTTGAGAATGAACTGTTTTTAACCAATTATTCATGCCCTCATTTCAAATAATTCGATGCACTTCCACTGCCTACGTGATTGTTGGCTTTGTCTGCACAAAATGCACCCAATTGCTATATTTTGTAATGGCTAACCCACACCCTCTTAACAGTCTAAGGCAGTGGATGTTCTTTATAGAGATGTCATGTGATGTAGGACCTAGCACAGTTCCATCATTTTCACAACCTTGTGCTGCTGATCACACACATAAAACAATTGCATATGTCCTTTCTTATGAAGAACAAGTGTATTGAGGTCTGCAATAATTATGCCTGATAGATTATTGTAGAGTCAATTATTGTGAGATAGTTACACATCCTAAAATTATAGCCCAGGACAAAGCATAGAGCCATTATTTAGGGAAGAACAACTATCCCAAGGGATAATGACCCCTCGCCAGGTCTACAAGGCTATTATCATCATCATGAAATAAAGTAACATTTTTCTACAATGCTGGAGTTCTTTCCATATTTTCCCCTTCGAAAGGCATAGTTTAATTTTTCTTGGAACTTTCCAGTTAATTACCTTTTTTCTAACTCCCCTAAACTGTGAAGGGAAAAGCTTCAGGAAAGGAGTTTGCCATTGTTGTGAAGATACCTTGGTATGGAAGATGAGCGCATTTCATATATGCTACTTGTGAGGCTGTTGCTGAGTCAGAATGTTGAGAAGGAGATCAATATTATAGTGTTAATCCCCCGTTGCAAGAGCTGGAACAGGGGTAACAGCCCGGCAGCCCAAGTTATAGGCCTGTGCGTTACCCAGCCATTGCAGCCCTTGGAACTTGAAACCAAAAAGTATTTTCATTCATTCATGGGACACCGCGTGCATCCCGTTGAATGAATAAAAATACTTGACCAAAATGTCCATCATGGTTATAGAAGGCGGGGTTCCATACAGAGTCCCTCTTTTATGACCATGGCAGCCGGGAAAGGGAAGCTACAGCAATCTGGTAGGTGGGCGTGGTGTTGGGGAGGGGCTTTTGGGATTTATTTTGTTTTTTTAACGGATGAGGGAGGGTGGGAGGGAGATGGCGGCCCACGCCAGGGGAGGCAGCCTGCACGTTCCATGGAACGTGGGCCGAGATTACAGGATTCAGCCCACAATCCACAGAACCTGATTGGCTGTGTGCCCTTCCCCGGGAGCTAATAATAGTCATTGACTACATTTTAAGCATCCATATCCCGATAAACAATCAATAATGAAATTGGTGCACACATAAATTGTATCTTTTTTCAAAATAAGGCCACTACTTTATTGATATTCAAAGGATGAATCATGATATAAACTTACCGTAGTTAGAACCTGTTGCACCAGAATGTCTATAGAATGTGCATTAATCAACTGGGGCTTGGACCAGCCATTGGTCTTACCCCCATAGCCGCTATTGTACAATTCTATAACGCACACTGCTGCACTTTGCAAGATAGTCAGAAAAGGGCTAGTGTGTGTGTATTTTGCTGTCATTTATAAAGTGTTTTCACTAAAGCATTGAACAAACATACATAAACAATGGTACAAATAATGGTCAAGTTGGCAATACAATGATTAGCAGAAGAGAGAGCAAAGATGAGGTGTCTGGAAGAAGAGAGGGTAGGTGAGTTCTGAGGTACATATGGAAAACGTGAAGAGAGGAAGAGGAAAGCATGGCATGGGGTAAGGAATTCCAATGTATGAGGCAGCCAATGAAAATGAACACAAGCTTGAGGAGGCCAAGGGGGTTTAGGAACAGAGAGGAGATAGAGTGATTCTGATCAAAGAAGATCGACAGAGAATGACAAGAGAGAACAAAGGAAAGATAAGAGTGTGCAGGGCCTTGCAGACACTTAAGTATGATACAAAGAAAGTGAAAGAGAATACGAGAGTCAAATGGTAAAGATAGAGATAAGAGAGAGGACAACATAAAGGAACAGGCAGGTGATTGAAAGGGTAAGCAGATAGCAGAGATAAAGGCAGAGTGAAGAGGAGTAAGATTAGATGACCAAGAAAGAGAGCAGAACAGCAGTTAAGAGAAGAGAAAACAAGTGGGGAGATAATCATGTTAGTAGCCTGAAACGAAAGAATAGGATGGGTGCAGCAAAGATTGTAAGGGCAGAAGCGGCAGACACAAATTGTGTTAGTGACATGAAGGGAGAAAGAAAGAGAAGGGTCCGAAAAATTCAGAGTTTAGGAGCAGATGAAGAGAAGTAAAGGAAGGAGGAGACAAGGTCAGTATGTGTGGGGGAAGAAGAGGAACAGGGAAAGAATAGAATTTCCGTCTTGAAGGAGGTTATGATGCAGGAAGTGAGCGTGCATCCAAGGTTGGATGGTCGTAAGGCAAGATAAAACGATAGAATGCAGAGTATCAGAGAAGGAAGAGAATGAGAAGGAGATCTAACTATCAGCAAAAAAATGGCAAAAAGGATTGGATCAGAGAGGAGAGAAAGATTGGATCAGAGAGGAGAGAGGGACTGTGTAAAGGAAATAAAAAGTGGGGAGCACCAAAAATTAAGGGGCATGGTGAAGAGGGGTGGCCAGCCCAAGAAACAGAATATGACTAATCATAGAGCTAAAAGTGAAACCATTGAAGGACAGAACCTGGAATAACAAGAGATGCGTGATTATATACACAATATGATTCCTGAGGTTTGTGTGTGGTGACAATGAAAGGTAACCTCATATTCCTGAAGGAGTATGGCAAATGTCAGTGGCACTGTAGTTTATTCCCCTTTTCATTATGTTTTTATAACCTATCTATAACCACCTTTTCCAAAGTTATGATATGATGATATGATATGATAAGTCATTTATAACGTGCGTTTACACAAATGTTTCTCTGTGCGACAAGACAGGAAGGGAAAGACAAAAGGGGACAAAACAACGATCTTAATAGGCCTTGTGTCATTCAGATCGCACAAGTGCGAGGGTGGGCGGGAAGGTGCAAAGGAATTCATAAATGCTGCCAGGGAGTTGGCTCATGAGTGCAGAGAATCAGGGAGTTGGCTCATGTGTGTAGGGTTGCAGATACAGTTCCTAAGTGGTTGGGAGGCCTGGAGGCAGTGCAAGGGCAAGTGCAAAGGCAACTGGTCATGCATGAGTCTGGTCCCATGGGTTCAGTAGGTACCCAGGTAGCCAGTATCTGCAGCAGACAGGGACATCAGCAAGGGAGAGGGAGAGAGAAAGCAGAAGAGAAAATGAAGGTCTTGAGTTGCTTCCTGAACCTTAGGTCGTGCTGCTCAAGTTTGAGAGAGGCGGGAAGGCTGTTCCAGAGGTAGTCCTCATCTGAGGACAGAGATCTAGCCCACACACTCTGCCCGGAGAAGCGTCTGACCCACAGAGAGTTGAGGTGGATAAGCGGAGGGCTCGAGAAGGAAGATGCCTTGGAAGAGAAAGTTAGTGTGGTCCGCTGCTCCAGAAAGCCTTGTGGACGATGCAGAGGGTCTTGAACTTGATCCATGCAGCCACAGGGAGCCAGTGGAGAGATTTTAGGACCGGAGAGATATGATCCCTGGGCCTGTGGTCAAGGGCAAGTCTCGCAATCCTGTTCTGGATTAGTAGTAGAAGGAGGCAGATTTAGAAGAGACTTTTGCATTAGTCCAGCTTAGAGAGGACCAGGGCCCTGGAGACAGTGAGCCTCTGGAGGAAAGTGAGAAAAGGCACAATACCTCTGAGGAGGTGCAGCTGATAGGTGATTTCTTAGAAACGTCAGAGATGTGAGGAGAGAAGGAGAGGGTTTAGTTGAAGATGACACCAAGGTTCTTAACCTCACAGGAAGGTGAAGGAAGAGGGCCAAGGGTGGGCGGTCAGAGTGAGAGATGGAAGGCGTGAGCAGGTGTCCCAATGAGGAGGATCTCAGTCTTATTGGCGTTGAGACAGAGATCATTGGAAGCGCACAATTCATGAATTGCAGAAAGACAGTAAGGTATGAGAGAAGGAGCAGAGGAAGCTGAGGGGAGCCTGAAGGAGAGCTGGGTGTCATCGGCATAACACTGCAAGTTAGAACAGAAGTTCTTACTATGCTATAACTTACTAAATCAGATCACAGGATAAACAGTGACAGCAGCACCTTTTTTATGCCACCATATAATCCATTGTGAACCTTTGAGGAAGCTCAATTTCTACTATAAAATCATATGAACAACTTACTGTCTGGATGTTCATACGGCAGCCACTGATGTTTAGCATTCTGGAACTCAAATTGAGAGTTGCGCTGCTGACACTGCTGAGCTCTAAAGTCTTCAAAATGTTTTGGGCATTCCTCTGTATTGCAGAGCTGATATTCAAAATTAACACCAGGACAATCCTGACCACCATTAACAGGCCTGAATAAAAAAAGCAAAACCATCAATCTCTCTTTTAAAAATAAATAATACCTCGTCAGAAAACCTACAAACACACAAGACTGAAGAAAGAAAACAAGCTAAAATATGAATGTAACAAAAGTTTGGGTCAGCAAATATTGTTGTCTTTCAGCATTTATATTGGTATTTTGAAATACACTATGCTCTGGAAACGCCTAGCAGCACTAGGGATGGAAAGGTGTCAGTGGTGGAGCACTCCATCTTTGTGCACTTGTTCTTCTCTTGGAATTTCAGGAAAGTTAACAACATCTCTAGCACTTCCTCAGTCAGTAGAAGAACGATGGATGGAATCAAGTGGAGCGTTCCTGTGTGACAAGCAGGCCACCAATTAGCAATGACCTGAACTGCCAATCTTTGGTAGTAGACCCTAGAAAAATACATTGTGATGACATATCTACTGCTCTGCAGGAATACACAGATAGGTAGTGTATACACCAGACACACTAGCATTAAACCAGCAGTGATCCCAATCAAAGAGTTAAAACAGGCACATCCCAACAGTTATAACTTCTTTGCCTCTTTTGGTAACACGGGACAAAGGCAGGCATATTTTTCAGGAAGGGAGTGAGCTGGTACTAATGCAACACAAACATTAATACTATGGTGATACCAAAATAAAATGTCCTCCCAAAGTTATAGAAAAATAGGAACTTGAATTAAAAAAATAGCCATGCACACAGATAATTAAAAAAACGACCTCTCCCTTATGAAAGAAACACAGAAAATGCAGACTTTGTAATGAAGGAGCATACTGGGTGAAGACGGGCATGCAAGCAATTGATTTAAGCATTCAATATAAATGTTTAATGAATTTGTCTTCATAAAAGTAGATAAAGGGGCTTGAAAGCCACCAGGTTCTGTGATGGTGGACCAGAGGCAAAGGGGCCTCATCAAACACCTTATGCTCATGTTTTTGGGGCTCAGCTGCAGGTTTTTTGGCATCAGGCCAGCAGTCTGGGCGCTTTCGGCACAAGACGTGGGAAAAGTGGAAGAGTGGAAATGTGCGATTGTGGACAGCAGCCGATGTCAGGTCTGCAGCAATGAATGACTTGTTTTCCTCCAGTGTGGAGAAGCACAAACTGACCTTTGGCAACAAACTGGCTCTGCTGGCTCAAAACAGCATCAGTATACTGCAGTGGCATAGGCTTGGAGCTGGAAAGAATATGGTGACCAGGCGGCGGTGTCGAGTAAGGGATGCTAGAAGACTTGACGGTTCTCAGAGAGGGATACAGTGGAGCTTCAGCATCGTCTTCAAGTGAAAATCAGAGATGGTGAGGCGGTCAAGCGTGGAGTTCAGAGATGACATTGGTGGTTCCTGTGCATCAGCTTGGATGCCATTGTGGGTGCCCAAAGCAGCGTCAATGTGTTTTGGAGATGCAGGGAGAGCCAGAGGTTGCTTTCTTGATGGGAGAACCATTCTAGTTTGGTCAGCATAATGCAGGAAAACTGGTTTTTAGAACATTAGAAAAGGTGAGTTTCAGGGTTATTTGTATGATTTATGTCATTGCCTTATAGGCCTTTAAGTATCATGTCACTTTCTCATTTTTGATAATGAGCCATTGATTTGTAGAGTTTTTTGACTTACATAAATGTATTGATATGGTATCATTTTTCTTAATTTAAGATTGAAAACTAAACTTTTCAATTCACTGGATCTAATTAAAAACGAACCCATAATCGCACATTCAAAGGAGCTCTAGCATATATATGCAATATATAGGTATATTGGTGAAATATTTGAGATTGTCACAGAAGGCCACGTTTGGCTATGTTTGTAAAAGTACCTTTAGCGACCAGGATCAGTCAGCTACAGTTTTGACCTCATAGAAAAGGGCAGTACTGGACCAATAGATGGTAGTGTGGATACTGCTGAGAAGTTTGCTACCAGCCAGTCACATAGCACAGTGAGTAGAGCACTCGCTTTCACATCCATGCAGAACCTGCTGATGCAGGTTCGAATCTTGGCAGGGCCATGGTTATTAAATGAGCACCACACACTGTGGGGAATAATAAGGAGAGAGGCTGGGGCCAATTTTGCATGAGGTGATGCCCCATGCTAGTTTGGCCTGCCAACCCGGCCCCAATAACACTTGCCCCATATGGCACATAAAAAATGCAAATGTGCCCAATTTTAGTCAAGCTCATTGCTTTTGATAATTGTGATGAGAGGCCTTTTTTTGTCAATTAATTCTTATTGAAGCGCAAACATAATAAACACCCATAGATGAACGAACGCATATAGATGTTGGTGAAGGAATACATCATTCTGCATATACCAGGTAGCATCACTAGCTACCTGGTACATGTCATAATAACAATGCAACATATAAAAAATACAACTGACAATATGCAAAGCAAAAGGAAAAAGGAAAAAGGAGGAAAGATTGTGCTACAACCCTCAGAGCATACAATCAAGCAATGCCGATACTATAATAAAGAAGAGCATGACATCTCATGCAGTCTGTGGTAAATACCAGGGTGCTGGTTACGAGGTACAAAAGTAATACAAGGGGGTCATTCTTATAGAAATGTTTACATCTCCAACTTGAGGGCAGCCTCAATCTTGCACATTGCTGCTATAAACCACATCTTTGCCAACCATTCCCTTATATCTGGCGCAGTTGAGGATTTCCTATTTCGGACAACGGTTATCCTAGCTGCTACTAAAAAGTGAGTCGTCAACCTAGAGGACATAGCCAGTAATGTACATTGACCACACACATCTTCATCACCCAACAACACCACTCGAGGTTCGGCTAATAGGTTCACACCATTAGTGTTTTTAATTTGTGCTAATATCTCTTTCCAATACCCCGGTATAAATGTACATGCCCACCACATTTGATAAAATGTTTCTTGGAATCTATTGCATCTCCAAAAAGTGGGAGGGACCATCAGATTCATCGTATTCATCCTCTCAGGGGTGAGTTACCATCTGTACATCAATTTAAAACCATTCTCTTTCACCCGAATACATTTCAACGTTTTCCCAACTCTCTACCAAATATTATACCAGACTAAGTCATCAATTGGTGTTCCTATATCTTCTTCCCATTTGGCCTTGGTACGTGTGGGGAGTCATAAACCTATTAACATTGAATTATTTGTAAAGTGAAAAGACCTTTCCGGCAGAAGAATCCCCTATAAATGAAACCTCAAACTGCATTGTTTCTCGATTAGCTCTCTTGGCCACCCTTACCTCAGCAGACCAATGCCTCAGTTGTATGTACCCATACCTATCCCGATCCCCTACCATAAAATGTTGCTTACGTTGCTCAAAATATAAGAGCAGACCATTCTGAAACAGTTGACCTAAGCGTACCAACCCAGCATTGATCCAATGGGTACATCTCCTAATATCTCTACCCGGGGGGGGGGGGGGGGGAGTCCAAGCCATTCTATGTTCATGTAAGTGGGTTTGGGAAAGTAATAACTGCATATTTATGGGCAACTTTGTCCCAGTAGTCAATTACAGCCCTAGTTTAAGGGAGCAGAAGACAACTCCTTTTCCTCATTGCTGGGGTACTCCAGAACCAGTCATGTAAAGGGACTCCGATCTTGGGATTTGTGTTGCGGCTTGACTGTCTAACAGTAAGGCTATCTGTGCTGTGTATAAGCAACTTTTAATATCCAGAACTGCAAGGCCTCCTTTTTCTATCGCCGCTATGAGGGTATGCCTAACTATTCTAGGGAATTTTTTAACCCATATAAACCTGAAAATCTGGGATTGAAGCCTGGAAAACATATAGCAACCATGGCAGCAGAGTAATTTTGATCGCTATCATACTCCCTAGCTACGAAATTTCCCCATCATGCTGGATCTCTTTTGACAGATGACAGCAACTGATGACAGCAACTCTGGAATATAAGCAGAATAAAAGTGATCATATTGCGCAGTCATATGCACCTCCAGGTATTGGAATGCATAATTGTTCTATAATCTAGCAATTGTCTCAGGTGTCTCTGAAATGTTAACTATAATGGATTTTGCCAAATATATTTTGCAATCCGAAACCTGATGGAATGTTTCCAGAATAGAGACTATGGGCCTCATTCCGAGTATGGCGGTAGGGGGTTAATGGCACCGGTAAGGATGCCGGTGCCGTTAACCCCCTACTGCCATATTCCGAGGTCCCTTAGCGGGTCCCACCAGGAACGGCTGGTCTGACCAGCCGTTCTTAGCGGGACCCGTTAAGGGACCATGGAGCTAATAACAGGCCCACAATTTGCGGGCCCGTTATTAGCTCCTTCCTCATTCCCATTGAGCCCTATGGGGGCTCAAATGGGAATGGGGAATGGTTTTCTGAATGGGGACTTTCCGGGTCCTCCAAGGTTGGAATGACCCGGTAAGTCCCCATTCAGAGACACCGGACCCGGACCCGGGTTTGGAGGCAGCCATGGTGCTAATAGCACCATGGCTGCCTCCAAACTCGTAATGACCCCCTATGTGTGGTTATGTGGTTTGCAAGTTGCACATCTAAAAGAGAAGATTGTCCACGTATAACACATACCTTATGTAGATATTCCGCTATCTCCAGCCCATGGATTGCTGCAGATGAACGAATTTGCAGTGCTAGGGGCTCCATACATAAAGCAAATAACAATGGGGACAATGGACACAATTGACGGTCCCTCTCTGTAGGTTCAGGGATTCTAATAACGATCCATTTAGCTCAATACGTGTAGTAGGATGCATAACATTAGCCAATACTCTTTTTACAAAGACAGGTCCAAACACAAACCTGTTTAGAACAGCCAAAACATACACCCAGTCTATTATATCGAAAGATTTTTCAGCATTTATAGACAGAATGGCCAATTCCCATTTGCTCTGTTTTGCACATTCTATAATGTTGACAGTTTTGCGAATATTATCATGTGTTTGGTATCCCAGGATAAATCCGGTCTGGTCCTTGCCTACTACTCCCGGAAAAACAGCAGCCAAGTGGAGAGTCAACACTTTGGAATAGATATGAGAATCATAGTTGTGAAAAGCAAAAGGTCTATAAGGTGTACTTAGGGTGAGATGCTTATCTGGTTTGCCTGTCTGGGTCAGCACTGATTCTCCCATACTAGGGGTGATTGGCCCGGTTTACATAAATGTATTAAATAACTTGGCCAATTGAGGAGCCAGTAAGGCCGAGAATTTGTTATAAAAGAGGGCTGAGAAACCACCCAGGCAAGGGAACATACTGACAGAAAGAGTCTGTCTCGCCTGGGAAACCTCTTCAGTAGTTATATGATTTTCCAACAGCTGCCTGTGATCATTAGATATTATAGGAAGGTGTGCTTCTTGAATAAAAGCTTCCTGGTGTACTTTATTTAAATAATCTGATTTAAACAGTTGTGTGCAATATTGCGACAGAATTAGAATTTTAGTGGGTTCGTCATCTCGCAAGCAGCCCGATTTAACCTGCAGTCGGGCAATTGTATGACTAGTCCTCTGTGCTCTTAATTTGTATGCTAACACCTGCAAAGCCTTGTTAGATGTACTAAAATATAAATTCTTAGTGCAGAGCATTTTATGTTAAATATCGTCTGCCCAAAGGGCTTTCAGTTCTGACCTTGCTACCTGGAAACGTCTATATGTCTTATGATACCCGTCCCCCTTGTATTTAGTTTCCCAATTCTGAACTCTCTATTCAGCTGCCAACCTTTGTGCCCTCAAGAGACATTTCCTTGCTGAAGCTAAACTTATGAAATCGCCCCACAAGGTGGGTTTAAAAGCATCCCAAATAGTTGTCAGCTGTAGAGTTATCCTGAAAATATTGGGAAATCCTCTCTGAAATGGTTGTGCAGCAAGCTACATCAGCTGATAGAGAATCATTCAGTTTCCTTAAAGTTGCTTCCCTAATTCCCACAGCATACATATCCAACTGCAACGTGATGGGTGAGTGATTCAATACTATCGCTAGTTCTATATTGGCGGAACTGATCGCCAAAAGAAGGGAATGAGAAACCAAGGAATAATGAGTTCTAGAAAAACTACAGTGTACATGGGAGGCATGTGTAAAGTCACAAACACAGGGGAAGTAAATGTCTCCAGGCATCTAATCATTGTAGATCATTAATTGCTTTTTGAAGGGAGATTGGTGTCACAGCCTCGCCTCCCGAGGTAGGGCTTGATCTCTACATCCTCCCATCTAATACTGCATTAAAATCACCCCCAATAATAAGGTCACCTTTTTTAAATTGAGCAATATGTGGGAAGGTCATTACCCCAATCCAAATATGAAGTCCTAAATACCTTCCATGGTCACATGTAAGCATCTTTACTTTCTCAAAACTAAGAGAATTATTAATCAAAATTGCTACTCCTGCCTTCTTTTGGGAAGAAGAAGCAAAAAATGGGTTTGGGAACCACTTAGACCTGAGTCTCGGCCAATCCCTCTTCAACAGGTGCGCCACCTGAAGCAACACCATATTGGCCTTTAATTCTACCAGCTTGGATGGCACACTCTTCTTCTTTCTAGGGAAATGAAGCCCCTGCACAGTGAGTGACAAGATTCTAAGATCGCCCAACACTACCAATTCAGAACAGCATATTTAGCAAGCAACCCCATACATTTCATTGAGCAGAATGCCCCTGGCCTCAAGAAATACCCATGCAATAAAGAATCTCCCAACTCCAACCACAGTAACCAAATGAATCTCCAGTACTGTACGAACAACAAATAGGAAAACAGAACAAAAATATCACCCCATTTGGGGTACATGTCAGGTCAAAACTACCTAAAATGGGGCATGTGCTCCTAAGGCTCTGTCACCTAGCAAAAGATCACAAAATTACAACTCAGTGGAACTTCACAAATAGAGAACAACAACAAAAATCATAAAACTGGCAAGCACAGCACCTGTCTGTGCCTGTCCTGCATTGAAGCTGGCAGATTCACATATAACTGCACCTGCATTCACTGGGTGCTTGCCCTGTGCATCGAGAGAAGACCATCCAAGTGGCCTTTGGAATAAGAATAACGGATCAGAAGCCCCTGTGAAGATGGCCGCCACCGCCGACACTACCACAAATGAAGGCTGATTCGCTGCCGACCTCCCCATTGAAGCAAGACCCTCAATGGCTGACTGCAGGACTTCCTGATGCATGGACAACACCTGTTTATGCCTGTCCGGGCCTGACAAGCGGCCGTGCAAGTACCAATACTCTAAGGTATGAGCCAGTATATACTTCACCATATTCTTGCCCCCAACTACATCTGTGAGCTTCCTGACGCGATCGCCTACATCGTACACCCACCTTGTGCCTACCATGGCCCGGCCTGAGACCCAGTTGTACACCTCCCATCTGCGATCTGATTGCATTGTTAGCCTTTCACTACAGCTGTCTGAAACCTACTGAACTATTCAGTTCCTACCCAGCATGGCTGATGTAGCCCCCCGCCATATGGGGTGAGTATTTAACGGCTAGCGTACCTTCCACATCGGGTTCCTCATTGTCGCTGCTATCTCACCTGCCTCCTGTGCTTAGATGGATCACAACAGATGGTGAATTTAATTGCCTATACCTCTGACTTGACACTTCCTTCCTTATTTTCACTCTCACAATTTAGCCTGTTGGCATACAACCCGCTTTCGTGTATTCTCCCCGGCCTACTCCTAACCCCACCTACTTATAGCCTACCTGTCTCACCACACTCTCTAGCGCTGTGCACATCCTTGCAGCCGAGTTCTAAATGTGTTTCCTAACCTCTTTGCATCTTGCAGCTTAGTGCTGAATAAGTACCCCAACCTGTTTGCAACCTACCTGACCCGACCTGCACACAAATGCTAAATATGTATCTAAGCTATCTATAACCTGCATGATTTTTCCTTGCGTGTCCATTTATCTGATGTAGCCCCTGTACCATGAGCAATGGCGTCGCCAGGAATCGAATTTAGGAGGGGCACAGAGGGGGCCAAAGACAAAAGTAGGGGGGCACAGACAAAAGTAGGGGGAGAACATGGTCACTGCTCGTCTTAGGTAGGGGGGAACAAAGGGGGCGCAGGGTTTCACAGGGGGGGGCGGCCCCCTCAGGTTCCCCCCTAGCAACGCCACTGACCATGAGGCGTGGCTTTGCCAGAGTGTACATTTACCTGATTTTGCCTTGCGTGTTGATTATCCACTAACCTGATTTCGCCTTGCATGTCTATGTATCTGATGTAGTCCCCATACAATGAGGCGTGGCTTTGCCAGACTGCACACTTCCCAGATGTTGCCTTTGTGTGTCTGTATACCTGATGTAGTCCCTGTACCATGAAGCGTGTCTGTGCCAACGTATGATTTTCAAGAACCACCTGTATGCTGTAACGTATATGCATAGTTTTGCACGTGAAGAATTTTTCACTACGCTCTCACTGTAACTAGTGCCCTGATACCTGAGGGTTTGGTGCTGTGCCATAAATGTAAACAATAAATAAATAAAGCTCTTGCTACATAATCCGGAGTACTGGGAACTCATATTTCGATGGCATGTACCCAGCAAACCACTTCAGGTCCTCCGAATCCCTGCTTCTTTCACGTCTATCCATTGAGGATTGTCTATAGTCTCTCTGTCTGTCTTTCCTCGAACGTGCCCTGCTGCAGTCACCCGTAGGAGCACTTGATCAGCTTCATCCGGGATCTGAAGTTCACCTCGCGTAATCTTCAAGACATCTAGTGCTGCTAGGAGGGAGGTAAATTGATGCTGCATGCCATCCAATTTGAAGAGACTGCGAAATGGATACCCCATCTGTATTGGATTCCTTTACTTGCAAACCATTGAGTCAGTGGCTTCATCTGCTGACGCTTTTGGATGGTGCCCTGCACCAGTTCCTGAAATAATACCAAGGTATTACCTCTGAACGTTACGACGTGTTGAGTTCTGAATTTGTGTAAGATTAGTTATTCGCTTTGAAAGAAATGCACCTGCATCAAGACATCCGTTAGGAGGTTTTGGCATTGTTGTGCCGGTCCAACATTAGGTTTGGTGCTGCCTCCCCCAATATTTCCTGAAAGAGTTCTTGGTCTTGGACATAGGATTCCAATTCTTGGTCAGTGACTTCACGAGGAATCCCCCTAATCCGAATTTTGTTCCTTCGTGAACATTCGTGAACATTTTTCTGCAGCTTCCTGTCTATCATCAGAGACAACACAATGCATTTGTAGTACAGGCTCGGTTTAGATTGCGGGAGCGTGTCTTTGATGGAGGATGTCGATCTCACTTTGGTTCTGCAGGCCTTTATATTACATTTCCTGCTCAACTTCCTGTACAGCCACCTGCGTATGATATGGCTTCAACTCCCAAACAAGAACACTGGCTGTATTCTGAGGAGCCGATGGAGATATGAGGTGAGAACTAGAAAGATACTGGCCAGGAACTCCAGCACACTCAGCAGCATGTAATATCAGCTTTGTGCTCTAATATAATTTTAAAGGATGCAAAGCCCACAAACAAAGATAAACTGGCGAGGGCATAAGGGAGCTCAAGATCATAAAATGTACCTTATGCATGCCCTTGGGGTTGTTTGTTCGTCTGCAGGCCCTCCGAGAGCTAAGCATACAAGTGTAATCGTGCAGGGAAAGCACTCCCTCAACTGGCGTACTACAGGCGGATACCCATCAATCCAGTGAACAATACTGCAAATCACACTAGGCCCCTCCACCACCTCCTCACCCAACAGTCCCCGCACACATGCCTACCAAAGATAATCGAGCCCCTATTCAGAAAACCGCAATCAGCCAACCGCTACTTCACCAAAGTGCACCACAGTCCGCCCCAGCAGCTCCATTATCTCACAGCAGCAAACCCCACAGGGGAGCCGACTCCAGCCCACTGCTCCAGAAAACAGTGGAGAGTCTCAATGGGTGACTCCAATCGGCACGCAAATGAACGTGGCGAGCCGCTGCAGGCCCGGAAGCTGCTCTCGGGAGTCAACGTAGATGCAGCAGCATTCTGACCCACTGGTAGGCATTGACTACTCTGGGAAACTTTCCCCACTGTGCATGAACTTGGGTCTACTGTTCTCCTTGTGTCGGGAACGCACAAAACCAGACTGCGACTGATCAGATAAGTATTTGCTACACTCCGAAAAAGTTCCCACCCTGAAAGGGTCAAATCAACGCTGCTTCCGGTGCTCCACCATTCACCCGGTGCATCTTGGCATGCCGTCCTCATCATGGAGGTTTAGCTCACATACGAGTTACAATGAGTTGTCCGGCTCCAAACTTCAGCTGCTCATTCTGAAAGGCTTCCAAAACAGGAGCTTACAGTTACAATAACCACCAAGAGGATCCATAAAAGCGATATTCTTAGGAACAGGGCTGGAGAGCTCATGTGTCTCACAACGCCCTTAGTCTCCTGCCAGGCCACAACCCCGATTAGTGGCCTTTTTGAGCTTGCAGGCCCAATTTACTGCCACTGATGACTTGGCATTGAGACACGTTTATGCTTCAAAAATATTTTATCACGAGGCATGCTCTATGCTTATAGTATTTTTACAATGAAACATAAGATGTCACAGGAATTGTCCTTTTAAGCGCCCAATCAGTTATCTATACACACGATCAGCCACTTCCTTAACCCTCTCACTGAATCACTGTAACCTGATTTTAAATATATAATAATATGTATATCCATGTATCAGTCAGACTACTCTCATTGAGGTATGGGTACACATTAATGATTGTGATTGTGAATAATTCCCATACATACGTCTCTGATAGAATTTACTCAGAATTCACAATGACTTTCTATATAATCAGGGGCACTGCTAAAATGGACATGTACACATGGAATGGAGAGAATGGGTGATATTCAACTGAAAAATTATCAAATGTTAGCGCGATCTGACAACATTAAGGTGAATTAGGCACTGGGAGCAGATGGAGGCCTAATGGGGGATTAAATAAGCTTAGCGATGTGTGGTAGCACACGGTTCTGTCAACAGCTAGATGTAGTAGCATGCAACAACCGCACAGATGTCCTTGACTACAGAATACATATTAAGGTGGAATGATGTTTCAAATTAGATTTAATGGAAGGCGTTGGCACCACATTGCACAAAAAGCAACTGCAAATACATTTTTCAGGACCAAAAACGTGATGGGTTAGTGGATAAGTGAGTAAGGGGCAATACAAGAGCAGAAAGGAAGTCAAGTGGCCTGCTGCAGGGACAGGATGTTAATCCCATGCTCTTCAAAGTGTTCCAAATTATATTGCGATACGTTGCCTGGGGCACATTATTAACCAAGATTTTAATGCTGAACCCGTATTTGTAGCAGAACGGGAGAGGGGTAGTAATATAGGACCTCAACACCAGTTGGATGGCAGCCCCGGCGCTATAAGCGCCGGGACTATTAGCGCTACCGCCAAACCCTCTGACGCTATTAGCTTTAGACCATGGCTTTGGCGGAACGGTTGGTTCCCATTCCCCATTGGGCCCATTTGGGAATTCTTCATTCCCCATAGGGTCCAATGGGGAATTTTCATGCTATTGCCAAAAATCGGCAAATATGCGGCGGATTTGGCCCCAGCTCAGAGCTGGGGCAAATCCGAAAAGGACATGATCTGGCAGACCTTTAAATGCATCAGTAATAGCGCTAATGCTGCATTTAAGGGTTACCACCAGACTCGTGATGAGGCCCATAGTCTACAAGTGGGAAGGTGTAACATGTTAGAAATTAGGCAGCAAGAAAATAACATTGTTTTTTTCTTTCAAAACCGTGTTAAGCAGGTAACGAGATTAATAGAAAAATAGATATATTGATTTGGGTGACTTACATGGGATTGTTGCACTGGCGTGTTCTAAAACGAACCCCAGAACCACACGTTCGGGAGCAGGAACCATACTTCGTCCAGGAGCCCCAGCCACCATCCTGCTTCAGCTGGTTTGCATTTTTCCACATGCAGTGACCCTTGTAGCACCACTGAGTGCCAAAACATGCAAAGAGAAGAGAAGACATCTCCTTAATACACTCCATGTGGATGCCTCATTTATGCGAAAGTATGCTGGGAAAACACAGCAGAAACCTCTATAATAATTAAAGGTTAATAACAGACATGCACAGATTATGTTTTAAACACTGGGACAAAAAGCCAGTGGGACTCATTACGAGTATCTAGGTAGCCATGCCGCTTTTAGCAGCATGGCTACCCCCATACTGGGTACCAGGTCCGGGTACCGCAAAAGGGGACTTACAGGGTCATTCCAACCTCGGAGGGCCCGGTAAATCCCTTTCGAGGGACCCGTACCCGATACATCCCCATTCCCATTTGAGCCCTCATAGGGTTCAATGGGAATGGGGAGGATGCTAACAACGGGCCCGTTAATGAGGGGCCCATTGTTAGCATCCTGGTCTGCTAGCGGGTCCCGCTAAGGACGCCTGGCGTCCAGAGCGGGACCCACTGCAGACCTCGTAATAGGGCAGCCCGGAATGAACGGTGCCGGTCCCTTACCAGCACCGTTCATTCCGCGGCCGCCTAGGTTGTAATGAGGCCCAGTGTGTATTTTTCTATGATTTAATGAAAACTTATTTTATTTTATGCAGTCCCAGCAAAAACTCAAGCAAATCCACAAACTATAGAACATGCCTAACATTTGACAGCTATTTGCTGCACTTCTTTTGACATTGCCCACAGCTTGATCAAAATTTGAATTTGAAAACCAGTTTTCTTTTGGACCTGATTGTGTGCTGGGTAAGGGTGGACAACAAAAGGAAGTGCCTAGTAGGTTTTTGGGTGGTGTCTAGTTATTGTTCAGCTATGCTATTATTTTCTTTTGGTATGACACCTATGCATTGGTGTGCAGATTCTTGGCGTGGTTCGTGCATTACATGGTGTTGAAGTGGCATCCCCATAAGGTAGATTGTTGTGTAGTACTTGTTGATCCATATTTATCTTGGAGAGTTCAATAACTAAGTTTTTAGCCATTTCCGGAAGGTTAAGTGGTCTTCAGTCATACTGATTTCCTTTGGAATTGAGATCCATAGCTTGACTATTAGACCGCAGAAGGCAGTTCCTCCAAGATTAGCTTTCTTGTAGTGGCTTTACTATTTGGAGGTTGGTGCTAGAACATAATGTTCTTCTGTGTATGTATCGGGTGATTTTTGTTTGTTTATTTGTTTTATTTGTATTTATATAGCGCACAACAGCCCGAGGACATCATGGCACTTGTTACAGTACACAGCTTAGTTACTTAGTTACATGGTCATTAGCAATATATATACAGGTTGCAATATAGTTACATAGTCATTAGCAGTATATATACAGGTTACAATATAGTTACATTACATTTGTGTTATATTACAATATACATGGCAGAAGTGGAGGAGGCAGTCCTCCACTTGCTAGTTGAGGAGAGTGGCCTTGACGTTGTTGCGGAAGACAGAGATGGAAGTTTCAGCTCTAAGGGTGACAGGGAGTGAGTTCCACAGTTTTGTGCAATATAGGAGAAGCCTAGACCTCCCGCTGTGGCTCTCTTTATGTGTGGTATGTGTAGCTGGTTGGTGTACTGAGCTCTGGTGGGGCGAGTGGATGTGGTCCTTGATATTGGTTCAGATAGGTATGCTGGAGTGGTTTTGTTGATGCATCTGTGAGTGATGGTGAGGATTTTCAGAGTAATACGGTCTTTGACCTGGAGCCACCGAGCTTCACGTCTTGCGTGGGATATATGGTCTCTTCTAGGGATGCTCATGGAGGCTCTGAGGGCATTGTTTGTGTGGTTTGCAGTCTGTGAATGTTTATGGCGGAGGTGCCAGCTAGGAGAGCGTTGCAATAATTGAGTTTGGCTCCTATAGTTGCTCTCGCTATGGTCAAGCGGTTGGGGGTGGATAAGTAGGGTTTAATGGCATTGATGAGTTTGGTGCTGAATGCTGATGCAGAGGCTATGGCGCTGACTTGTTTGTTCATCGATAGATTTGCATCAATGTGAACACCTAGAGTCTTGACAGAGGATGATACGGAGATGGTTGAGTTGTCTATGTTGAAGTTGTTGTATTGGGGGCTTAGTTTCGATAATGTGTTTGTCTGGCCCAGGATGAGAATTTCAGTCTTCTCCCTGTTAAGACAGAGGCCATTGATTGCCATCCAAGCTTGGATAGTGGCATAGATGTTGTGAAGGGCCGTGGCGTCTTGGTGATAGAGTCCAGATAGGGGTAAAAGTACTTGAGTGTCATCTGCATAGTTTGTGTATGCAACACCCATGGAGTGAAGTAGGTCGAAGAGGGGTTTTATGAAGAGTTTATAGAGGGTGGGGGCTGTACAAGATCCTTGGGGGACACCACAGTTTATAGTGGTAGGATCTGCGTTAGCTGTGTTGGAGTAGACCTTCATGGCTCTTCCTTCAAGGAAGGAAGTGATCCAGGATGCTGCTTGATTAGAGAAATGGGCTGCATGGGTGAGGTGGGTGGTGAGTGTTTGGTGATCTACCAGGTCAAAAGCAGCTGATAGATCGAGAAGGAGGAGCAAGGCAGGTTTGCCTTTGTCCATGATCTGTGAGATTTGATTTTCTAGGTCTAATAAGGTGGATTCTGTTCCATGCCCGACACAGAAGCCAGATTGTCTTTTGCCTTTTATGGAGTTAGCTTCTATGTATGATTGGATCTGGATGTGAGCTGCTTTGTCCAGGATTTTTAGGAGGAACGGGACTGTCATTATCGGTCTCTAGTTGTTGGGTTGCGCTGGTTCAAGTGTGGCCTTTTTTAGAAGTGGCCGCACCCAGGATTCCTTGAGATTGTTTGGGAGATTTCCTGTTTGGAAAGATGCATTAATGAAGGCAGTAATCAGGGGTGCTAGGTCATTGGCGCATGCCTTGATGATTTTGGGAGGGCAAACGCCTGCTTTGCAGAGGGATGGTTTGAGGATTTTGATGAGATAAAGGACCTCAGGTTCAGTGAAGTCTCTGAAGGAGAATTGAGCGTGATTGAGATTACTACGCTTGTCTTGTGTAGGGCGGTTGGTTTTTTGGTTTGGGAGGGCTTTGCAGTGGTTTTGGATTTTGTTCTGGAGGAGTTTTATTTTGTTGACCAGGGCGGACTGAATGCTGGCACACCAGGCTTTGTCTTTAGTTATCTTGTCAGCGGTAGCCGGAGGAGTGACTAATTCATGGAGGAAATTGGCTCCTTAAATGTGTAGTGATCTATGGGCAATACAGAGGGCTTTGAAATGATTTGTTTCTTAACTGGTAGCCAATCTTGACTTCTCAGTGCTGGGGTGATGTGGTCTCTTCTGTTTAGTGGTATGAGTATTCTTGCCACTGTGTTTTGGATGTGTTGTAGGTTTTGCAGCCCTAGGTAGAGACTATTTGCATAGACTATTCTTGATAATACCACTGAAATAATGACGAGGGCTCGGTGTGGGAAGTTGAGACAAGACAGGATCCCTCTTATTAGTCGAAGATGGTAGAAAAAATGTTTCTGCTTTGCATTGACCTGTTTTCCACAGTGAGATCACTGTCCAGGAGTATTCCCAGGTTTTTAATCACTGTTGAGAATTCAGATTGTGTTCTCTTACTTGCGCACCAGGAGAGAGCTGCCTTTGTTAGGTTTTCATTAGTTCCGTTTTTGTCTAGGTATAAGTCAAGATTGTTATTTGCCATCCAGGTGTTTATGTTGGTGAGGCATTTACTGAGGACATTTTTAGGGTTGTTGTTAGTAGTCATCTTGAAAACATGATCAGTGTTGTCTGCATAGTTGTAGGATTTCAGTCCATGAGTTTGTATGAGCTTCACATGGGGGAGGGCATGTAAATATTGAAGAGAAGTGGGAAGAGGCTTGATCCTTGTGGCACACTGCAGGTGATGTTTTCTGTGTTTGATATGAAAGGTGGTGGGTAGGTTCTTTTGGTTCTGAGACTGAAGAAACATTTCAGGCATTGTGGTGAGTTTTGAATACTGGATTCTTCCAATATCTTAATTAATGTTGTTTGTTTGATCATATCAAATGCGACTGATATGTCCAGTAGCATGAGGGCAGATTGGGTGTTGTCCCATTTCATCTTTAGGTTGTTCCGTATGAAGAGAAGTGTTGTTTTGCTTCCTCTCATGGGTGTGAAACCAATCTGGGACTTGTCAAGCAGTTTGTTGGCTTCCACATGGTTGAGCAGTTCTTTGCACATGTGGGTCTCCAAGATTTCTGCCTGGTAGGGTAGGTGTGATATGGGTCTGTAGTTGGCCGGGCCATATGATTTTCCTTTCTCTACTTTTAAGAGCAGTTTGATACAGGATGATTTGTATGATTTTCGTATTATCCCAGAAGTTCTTTATAAGTCATGTGTAAAGGGCTGGTGATTTATGGGTGAGTAGCTGTTTGTAGATATCGAATGGGAATGAGTCACTGGGGGTTCTGGCCATGTTTGTTTCTTTTTGTAGTTTGCTGAATGTTTCCTGACATATTGTTTCAAATTGGTTGAATGTGGTGCTGGTTATTGGGGTTCTGGTTTTTATGGCCTGCTAGATTGAGTGCATCATTTTTGCTCTAAGGTGATCCGCAATGCTGTCACATAGTAGTTGTGAGGGTACAGTGTTGTTGCTGAATGAGCTTGGGTTTTGTACTTCCTTGATGAATCTGATCATTTCTTTTTGTGGCTTTGTTGCCAATTGGATTCCTGCTTCATAGTGTGTTTTCTTTGCTTTCAAAAATTCTTAAAGCTCAATTTTTCATTGCTAGTTAAATCTGTCCATTTGGTTGTAGTTTTCCCTGAATGTCTTTTCTAGTCTACTGCTTGTTTTCGTAGTTCCTCTGTGAGCATGTTTGGGTGTAGGTTTGAACAATTTTAAGGGTGCTAATTGATCTAACTTGTTTGAGTTCATGTGTGAAAATTCTCTTCTGTGGTGTCTGGTGTCATATCATTTAGTTGGGAGGCATCAGGGTTTAGTTGTTTCTACTATTTGCGTTAGTGTATTCAGCTATTTCCAGTTTCTTTAGTATGTTTCCTATAGCTTTCTATTTGCAGGTATAATGAACTTGGGGTTTTGATGGTAAATGGGATTGAATAATGGTTGCTCCAGAAGACTGGTACCAGTAGGGCCACAGTCGTGAGTTTATCACTGCAGAAGTCTGTGTCTAGAGTGTGTCCAGATCTGTGAATGGGTCTGTTCACCATTTATTTTTAGATGGAAAGTTTCCAGAAGGGTGCAGAGGGAGTTAGTTGTGGTTTCATTTTCTCTTTCAAAACAAATCCTGAAGTCTCCTAGAACAATGATGTGGCATCACTGAATTTTGTCATGAAGTTAGGGTTGTAGTTAGGTGGTGTGTAGATAAGGAGGAAGAGTATGTTAATTTGTTTGTTGAGTTTGACTAAGAGTGATTCACAGTCTTCTCTATCTGTTGAAGGGAAAGATGTGAAGCTCATGTGGTTTTTATGTGCCACAGCAAATACTCCTCGTCTTCTGCCTCCTCTGGTATTGTATTAGTTTGTAGTTGCCAGGCACGCTTCGTGAGTGATTACTTTGTAGTTGTCAGATAGCCATGTTTCCACGAGAAAGAGGGTGTCAGTGCCGCCTTCACTGAGGAGGTCGTAGATTTCCATTGTGTGCGTTGCCATTGAGCAGACTGCAGTCTAGAGTGTGTAATTTGGGGGACTCATTTATTATACTTTTTCTGGAGGTCTGGTTAGGGTGGAGCATGCAGGTTGTTTTATTTATCAGTTGGGTGGGGCTGGATGTTAATGGGTGTGTGTGTAGGTCATCTGTCCCTTCGTTGAGAAGTTCCTGTAGGTACCATTGTAGGTATCTTTCTAGTTGGATGTTAGATTGTCTGTGCAGCACATTTTCCAATATCTTATTATGAAAGGAGTGTTGATGGCAGGGAATTTTTGTGTGGCTCCAGTTCTTATTGTTGCCGTTAGATGTGGAATTTCTGCATTGTATGGTTGTGTACGTTGAGTTGGGTGGTTTGTTCTGTGTGCTATCGTAGAGCTTCCACTGACATCACCTGAGTCCGTTTCTGTGGATTGCTTGATTTCAGATCTGGCTGGTTTGTAGGTGGAAAGGTAGTGGGCAGTTTATGGTGTTTTTGGACTCATTTTAGTCAAGATTTTTAGTTTGTATAATTTGGGTTGGTGGTGATTGACAGGTGTTGTGTACTCTGGTAGCTTCTGTTGTTCGGTGGAGGTGTGGTATATCTTTCCCCTTTTTTGCTCTGTTCTAAACTTTTGTTTGTTTGTCCTCCTTGTATAGGGGCATTGCTGTAGTTATGGGTGTCTTGTGACTGTTGTAGGTCTATGAGCTATTTGTGCTGAGGTTGGCCATGCATCAATTATCTGAGTAATAGGCTTACAGTGCAGATGGATTTGCTGTGGTTGACAATTGCTGTCTTCTATCGTCAGGGCAGCTATGTAAAAGGGTTGGGATTACAGCACAAAACCCTGTAATGACAGATGCTGAATTTGATGATTGTGATGAGTGCCATTTTTGAGCTTGCAGAACAAATTTGCTGTCACTGGTGCCTGTAAAGCATTAAGACACGTTGATGCTTCCAGAAATATTTGATCACAAGGAATGTTCTATGCTTATAGTATTTTTACCATGAAACATAAGATACCAAGGGAATTGTAGGCCTCTTGTTTATCTTCCACTGCTGCCAGTGAATTTATCAACCTTTAATTCATCTGTGCATGTATTACAAAAACTATGCACCGGTGGAAGTACAACCTGGCACATTATTAGCACTAAAGAAAAATATTTCCCCAGTGCAAAAAACATTCTTCCTTGGCATTTTTTCATAGGGCAGTGTTTGACCTAGTATAAATAGGGAATGGTGTTTGCAGCAGGGCAAACATTGCCCTTAGTGGTAATAGGGAAGAGAATTAGCAATAGGAAAAACATTGTTCTTATGTAAAAATGCACTGAAAGAATAAACACTGGGCCTCATTACAAGTACTGTGGTGCAGTAAGGAATGGCAGTAACAGGTCGGTAAAGTCATTACCGCCACATTACCGCACAGCCGTACTACAGGTTTGGCGGTGAGGAGGAGGAATTTTCTCCAGCAAAAATCTGGAGGTACATCTGCCACTAGAACTCCCAACATCGTCAGAATCGGTGGAATTATCACTGGAGAAATTACCACCTGCAGAATTACCGCTGGTGGTAATTCTACCAAAATCCCCATGGAGTCATATGAACTGCAGAAAATTGGGATTTACACCACCTACCACCACTTGTAATCCTGAGGTATATCCCTGGGGGCAAGTTGCAGTAACTGTAAATCCGTTTGGCAATATTTCTGGAGATGTACCTCCAAAATACGGCCAAACTTGTAATGAGGCCCACTGTCTTTAATGCAGGCTTATTTGCTCAACCATACAATAGTATGGATGATTAAAGTGGGCTAGGATCCACTGCAAGGCATGAGTCAGTCATTTCATAGGGGTAAGCTTATCAACCATCAAGTTTGTACCTTTTTCAAAATTCATCCCTTTGACTTTAGCCTAACAAAGTTGTGTATTTACATCTTTTTTTGAGAGAATTGTTCAAAATAGAACACGGCAACGTCCATTGATCTGTTTTGTTAATTGCCCTCTATACAGTAGAGGCAGGAAGCAAACACAAGGCTTGTGCATTTGCTTGGTGCAATTGGCAAAAACAGGCTGGGACTATGGTAAACACCTAGATTTTCCAGGTTTCTGGCTCTTTATTCGTAGAACACAATTATAGATCTGTGTCACGTACTTTACCTTGCAAAGGTTTCATGCAAATGCAAGAACTGTAAAAGAAAACCTACTTTTCCTGGCGCGCATTCAGTTCCATCCAAAGGTGGTCCTTTCTTCGTCTTACAAAAGTAAGGATTGTCTGGATGGCTGCACCACAATTGTTTGCAAGGGTCGAAAGTTCGGAACTGAAACAGAATCAGCAACATGTATCAGATGCAAGGTTATGTGCTATGTTTTTGGTTCAGGTCATTTAAAAGAGACTCCCAACAGGTACATGACTGCCACTGCAGGGTCTACTGGTATCACAAGCATTGGGGACTTCACTATTTTGTAAGGCAGGTGAGGTGCTTTCTTTCAGAGCCACCTAACCAGTTCAGGTCATAGCTGGCACATAGCTAGCTATCTGGAAAAGGGTTCCTGGGGCAACTTCTTACCCACCCTCACTGCTAATCCTCTACATAAACTGGCTCCCTTGTGAGGCGAGAATCAGAAATAAGTGGATGGCAACATAAATAACAAATTGGGTTACTTCCAAATAAGGAGTACATTGCACAGGAGACAGCATACCCTATTCCATACAATGTTAATCATTCCCTAGACATACTACTGAATTCCACTCAGTATCCACTCAGTATCAGTGTGTTGACAACAAGGAGTTAAAAGTCATTCTGAACCACAGTATCCTTCTGAGGTGCTGAGGGAATCCAAAATCTAATTCAAATACCATTGTGTATAAGGCAACACAGTATTTTATTGAGACAATGCAAACCAACACGCTCCCCAAGATGACAGATTCAATAATTCAATGCATTCTGGAACAAAAGATACACTGTCATGAAATATCAGAAATTGATACCCAATAGAGACCCTTGTTGTGATGCACTAAACACACTTTAAAAATGTAACCCTATGAAAATAAAAGTAATATAGCAATAGTATATACACATGCAATTTTAAAGATAATGTTATGCTTCCATAGTTCGCAATTTAACACTGTCACATCTAAAGTGCGCATGACATTATGACCATAACTTTCCTCAGGAATATTTGGCCCTTCAATAATGAAGACCATGGTAATGTATTCAAGAAGTCACATTTGAAGAGCCAAATAACACATGACAGTGACACAATGAACTTCGACTTGGACTTCAACCTGTCCATATGAAAAGTTTTGGGCATTTCAAATCAGGGAAAAGTGTGTCCGAATCAGGAAGTTGGAGATGTTGAAAGTGCAGCTGAAGTTCATTATTTGTCAGAAAAGCTCTTCTTATATGTTCCTATTTATTTATTTATTTTAATAGTTTTTTTTAAAAGTGCCTAATACCATACTTCATTTTGATTTCTAAGTGCGGATTGATTGATTGATTGATATTTTATTTCTGTCGCGCTCGTACACAAGTGTTTCAAAGCGCGACAAGGCAAGGGAGGGTAACAGGGGAGAACAAAACAGCGATCTTACTAGGCCCAGTGACATTGAGAACACGCACGTGCATGGGAGAGGGGGAGGGCAAAAGTGCATGGAAGGGGGGAGAGGTGGAAAGTGCAAAGCAGAGGAGAAACAGATAAATAACAATAAATGATAAAGGCAACAAACAGTGGTAATGCAGCCAGGAATTTGCAAGTGCTAGGTTTAAGGCAGCAGACAGGGTAGGTCTGATAAGTGCAGGAAGAAAAAGGGGGGGCTGTATGGGTACAGATGCAGACCCCAGTGCAAGGGGTGGCCCGGAGGCAGTGCGGGAGGGTGGCAGGATGAGCAGGTACCTGGGCACAAAAGACAGAGGGTGGCCAGGTGCACGGTGCCAACAGAGAACAGATCAGCAGGGGAGAGGGGGAGAGAAGGCAGAAGAAAATAGGAAGGTCTTGAGGTGCTTCCGGAACAGAGATGGTTCTCCTCAAGTTTTAAAGTGGCATTGGGATTCGGACCTCTTTGCCCCTGTGCTATCCTATCCTTCCTAGGATGCAATGCTCCTCTTGTAAAGCTTCTTTGGAGCCACATTCGCTCTTGATTGGAGATGAATGTGTAGAGGTACAGTCAGACATCCACACGCCAAGCTCCACCCCTATGCTGCCTATATGTTGGGAACCAGAGATGACGACTTGTGAAGTTCCAGTCAGTGTAACAATACCGCATAGAACATTAGAGACAAGGGGCCTCATTACGATTTTGGAGGCAGCCATGCCGCTATTTGCGGCATGGCTGCCTCCAAACTCGAGTACGGGTCCAGGTTCTTAGAATGAGGAATTATAGGGCCATTCCAACCTTGGATGACCCGCTAATTTCTCATTCAATTTACCAATCCCCATTTGAGCGCCCATAGGGCTCAATGGGAATGGGGAGGGAGCTAACAACGGGCCCGTTGTTAGCTCCCTGGTCCCCTCGCGGGACCCGCAAAGGACGTCTGGTCTGATCAGACGTCCAGAGCGGGTCCCGCGAGGGAACCTCGTAATAGGGCGGAATGGGTTTAACGGCACCAGCACCATTACCGTCGCCATTAAACCCATTCCGCCAGGGTCATAATGAGGCCCAAGATATCCATTGAGGAAACCCTACCTAAATACACGGAGACATAGGGCCTCATTACGCAGTAGACGGTAGCTAATAGCGCCATGGCTACCCCCTTACCGCATTCCGGGTCCGTGTTCCCGGAATAGGGACTTACCGGGTCATTCTGACCTTGGAGGACCCGGTAAGTCCCCAGTCCCCGTAGGGCTCAATGGGAATGGGGATGGAGCTAATAATTATTATTAGCTCTGAAGTCCCTCAACCGGTCCCTTCCATAATGCCTGGGAAAACCAGGCGTTAGGGAAGGGACCCGCTAAGGGACCTCGTAGTAGGGAGGTAAGGGATTACCGGCACCGGTGCCCTTACCGGTGCCGGTAATCCCTTACCGCCTACCGCGTAATGAGGCCCATAGTATTATTTTGGATGAAGTTCCGGAAGAAATTTGCATTTGAACAAAGGAAGGATCCTGATGACATCATATGAAATAGGAGTTGACGCATCTAGAGGCTGGATGGAGAGAAGGAACGTAACAGTATTCTCTAAGAATTGAAGAATAAATGGTACAGATGAGCAACATTTCTGGCTCGAGATGAAGGTGCTCATGCTACAGAAATGCTGGAAAATATGTGAATCCGTTTACACGTGTACAGTGCTGAAACGCAAGTAGGGAAACGTATTAATAAGTCTTGCTACGTAGTGAATTAGATTGCAGTGATGCGCCAATGTACATACATTTGAATGTATATAATCTGGATGTTCCACAGCGCACTTTAGCAGGCCTGAAACTTCCTGAACAAGAAAAAGATTTTCAAATGAGTGGCGCAGTCGGAAATTACTGATGGCAAGGCAAGTTTTAGAGAAGATGGGGCTGGCCCAGAACCAATGAAATAAGACCACAGTGAAACAGATGCCTGTCAAGAAGGCTACAACGAATGTGAGAAAGGGACACACTTCTGTTTGCAGCAGCATGAAAAAACACTAAAGGTTTCTACAGTTCATCATTTAATAGGATTAAATGCTCCAACAGGCTTGAAAAGAGCTGTTTTCAAGCCACATGGGGGAGATTGAAATAGCTTGGGTCAGGCTGTACCGAAACTAACAGACACAGTGAAGCTATACTCCCTTTATTTCCCAGACAAAGTCAACAGTTGCAAGGCCAAGTTCAAAAGCCTAATTGTCTGTCAGACTGAAGGAGTGTTGATGATAGTGGGTTAATTGGAGGGGAGGCATGATCACGCCGAGATTCCATGCACCTGGGATGGTAGCCTGTGTGCTGCTAGCGTGTGTAAGATTCTAGAGGGGTACAAGAGTGCCAAACCTATCATAGTGGGCAGTGTAATGAAGAGCCTTATAGTTTGAAGAACCTATTGATCGTCGTGTATTTAGTGGCAAAAATGATGACCAGTTATTGGGGGTGGGTTTTGATGCCCACCTGACTTAGGTACCCAATCATAACCAGTGGCTATATAGAACGTATACGTAGATGTTCACTGAGAGCCAACCACAGCTACTCATACATTTTGAAGTTTGCTACGTAGTGTGATGTCAGCAGTGATTAATTTCTGTTATAAAAGAGCTGTTTTTTTATGAAATGTTTCGAGATCGAGCTGCGCGGTGTCCGATGATGCCTGCTGTACTCCCTGTTTTAGACAATTGATATTAAAACAGAGCGCCCTCTGCCAAACTTACTGAGTCATTTTTATTATTGATGTTTGAGTAATTTCTGCATCCCCATCCGCCTCTGAGTATTGCTACCTCGTCTTAAAGGGCTCTTGGGTGGAAGAGTTCAAATGTCCTTATCTATATTTACAGATTAGGTGTCAGCTAAGCCGAGGCCCGTTTTACTTCGGTTCCTCTTCAGTTATCCTCTACAGCTCTGGTTGCGTGGATGTCAATGCTCCGCGACCCGTGCAATGTACAATTAGACATTGTTTTACACAGTGGTGTTTATGAAATTATTATGAAATGATTGTTGGCCCATGGCCAATGGTGCAAGCCCCACAATGCCCGATGATGGACTACTGCCCTCTCTTACATTGTTAATGTCATGACATTTCTTTAAACGTAAACACATGTATAGTCTTTCACAATTCTCAAGGTAGCATTAATGGTTCCTGACACAGACATGTGGTGGTGCCAGATGAAATTCATGTATTTTCTATGAGTAATATGAAAATCGTTTAGCAAGGATTCACTTTTGAATGAAGGATGGACATCTTCACACCCAGTAACGGCATACAGATAAATCATTTTGAACCTCCAGTTACCCCAGTCCACTGGATTTGCCGTAAAAATCCAGGTTAGACGTCCCTATTTTTTTCACATTAGCAAGTTTGCATCTCCAGTCCTTTCTCGACTTATGCCAGGGGGCGGACCCAGCCTAAACTCAGACACTCCATACATCAGAGCCCTAGAATGAGACCAGTGTCTGCCTCTTGACTCATCTAACACAATTGCACCACTCAATCCTTTATATAACTGGGCTAAAGAAAGGATGACACGTTGTGTATGTATTGCCTTTTTATTGAACAGAGCAATGAAGGGGAATCACCTACCCTAAGCCTCTGGCACCAGAGAGTGACAGGTACTGCCTACTGTCCCGGGGCATTAGGAACATAGTATGCATAAATGCCCACCATGAGTTTCCCAGTTGCTAGACTCAAAAATACTAACTATTCTTAGCAAACTCTTGATCACACTGCAAATGCTCACAAGTTGCTCTTTGTTGATGTCTGTTGGTTTATTCCTAAATGACATTCATGAAACAGAAAGGAATTCATATTGCCCCCCACACACTGCTCCCATACCTAATGCTGACACTCCCACATTACCCTCACATACCGCCCCTACACACACACTGCCCCCTGCATGCAGCCCCCACTCACACACTGCCCCACACACTTGCCAAACGCTCTAACTGCATACAAACACAGTAACCTACAAGACACCTCAAATCACAAGGCACAGTTATGCAGTTCCCCAATTGCTGGGATTGGAACTCTTTTGTAATCATTTTTTTTTTTAAATGAGCAACACTAGGGATATCCCCCCTTGCCCCCTCCGAGTGAGCAAAGGATTTTGAAAGAAGTGAATACATAAACCTACATATGAGAGATGCCTAGCAATGGAGATTCTATGCAACCACCACAGTGCTGTAACGAGTATAACACATGTGATCATGAAACAAGGCTTAAGACATAACACTGTGTTTCTTTCCCTCCAACTATCATGCAATGATATCCAGAAAAGATCTCCCTCTGACAGAAAGGCGTGATAAGGTCATATGAATGACACATGCTGTGGTGTCAACACTGAAGCAAGGCTAATGAATTCATGACTTAGGGGTTCTTTTATTAAATGTTACTGACCAACTTCATGGGTTCTTTAGTGGTGATCATGATAGACAGAGATAGATTAGATACACAAACAGGGAAGACAGCTCACTCATTTTGTAAGCACATTTCAGCACAATATTAAAGTTAGGCGTAAAAAGACAGCAGTGTGTGTGTTAAAATGACAGCGTCTTTACAAGGCACACAGGGCTAGGTGTTTATTTTACAGTTTTGAGTAGGAATGTCCCCGTCTAAAAAGAACCAAGCCTTCCTTGTGATCTGAAGGAGAAAGCTTAAGCCACATTTACTGCGTGCCTTTCGTTGGGAAACAGATTATATTATAATAAATAACACTTGTGTAAAGGTATGTTACTTCTTAAAGGGATGATTGCTTGACGTACAGCGGTGCACATTTTGTAGCCAACACCAAAATCGAAGCGGCACTGCTCATCCATGGAGTAGTTGATTCCTGGCAATTCAGGCAGCTTGGGCCAGTCGTGCTCAAATGGGTCATCGAGGAGGCAGTCATAGGAACTGTGCAAAAGCAAACAATTGGGGATCAGTATTTTACATCCCTATGAGTGTTATCAACATTTCATGCAAACATTACAATTTACTACGTGGACACCGGAAGAGCAATAGCTCACCGATTCATGTGTCCCACACCTAGATTGCTTGAATGTCATCATTATGAAATCACAATTTCAAGCAAGATGCTATCAATATGAAATTCCATCACTGTACTTTATACAGCTGTATTAAAACGTGTAGCGTGCAATATAGAGCAGAAGTGGCACAGTATCTGGAATTGATGTGCTCTTCATTACAATGAAAGAATCACTGCAAGGTAGCAGAGACTTCTGGAGGGCATCGGGTTGAAAATGCACCACTGATCCGTCCAGCAGAACATAGCGCAAACTCCAATGTGTGACCAGATGTGGCATCTCTTTGGCGATTGACTTGAAATTAGCTGGTGATCTCTTTACAGATATCAAAGGATACAGTGGAATTATTTCACAAAAACCAAAAGCATAGAAGAAGAGCTATCACAACTCCTGACTCCTTAATTAGATGGAAGAAAGCAGCTGCATAAAGCCTTTGACTCAAGCCACTGTCTTTATTTTTGAAAGAATATTTACTGTAAACTGGTAGCTGCAGGATGTCAATATACAATAAGTAATGACCGGTACACATGCACAATTAAAAGGATTTACAGATGCATAAGACTGCAGGATGTCAATATCCAATAAGTAATGACCGGTATATATGCACAATTAAAAGGAATTACAGATGCATAAGGCAGCAGGATGTCAATATCCAATAAGTAATGACCGGTACATATACACAATTAAAAGGAATTACAGATGCATAAGGCTGCATGATGTCAATATGCAATAAGTATTGACCGGTACATATGCCCAATTAAAAGGGTTTACCGATGCATAAGGCTGCAGGATGCCAATATCCAATAAGTAATTACCGGTACATATGCACAATTAAAAGGATTTACAGATGCATAAGGCTGCAGGATGTCAATATCCAATAAGTAATGACCAGTACATATGCACAATTAAAACGAATTACAGATGCATAAGGCTGCAGGATGTCAATATCCAATAAGTAATGACCAGTACATATGCACAATAAAAAGGATTTACAGATAGATGCATAAGACTTAAATGGTTTCAGTGGCAAAGTATTCAGAGAACCACAGTGGTTTCATATTCGCCATAGGGGTATTATTTAGTAGTAAATTGAAGTATACTGGTAGCAATTACTATCTGTATTTTCCAGTTAATCACGTCTAGTCACTGGGCAGATGCAACTAGGTAGGCATGGCTAATGGCATCCCTGGGTGAGAAGTAGGGGATTGATGAGGTTCTGAGCCAAGACATCATCCGTCTCTGAGAGTCTTCGGTGCAGAGGTCCTTATAGGAGCAGCAAAGGTGACTAACATTGATGAGGAGGAACCGAAGAAGCCATTCTCGATTGCCCCACATGGAACCTTTCACAAGATTATAACTCGCAGACGAACCCTCAATCAAAGTGAGCGTTGATAAAGGCATCTCATGGGCTCTGAGCAATGGGAAGGGCTCAAGTCTATTGGTTGCACTAGTTTATGTGGGTACATCAGAGCTTCAGTGGGCACTTAAAAGGTAATGGATGCAACGGCGAACATCAGTCAAGCCGAGCAAACTATTATGGGGTTAAGTAGCGGCAGTCTACCCATACAAGTACTGGCATTTGATATTGTGGAATACAAATCAGAATTATGTTGAAGAAACCAGCTGGCCTATCTATAGGACAGTCTTCAAGGATAGAGCCAGTTTTGTCCAGCAACCTCCAGTCACAGATTCCCTGAGGTGGGAAAGAGCTGCTTACTGTATGAATCTCTTGAGTTCCTGCCCGCTGCAGCGAGACCAGTGGTAGCGGTGAAACGCAGCCTGCACCAATGGAGCCATCACACTGCCCATGGCTGTTTCATCTCCACAGCGGTTGCCCTGGCCGTCATGCTCCATGCCTAGTCTAAAAAGCCAAACAAAAGCATGTAAACAACAGAGTACAATATCAGCGCAAACATTGAAATTGGATAAAAACAATATTGAAAAATATCATTAACGTCATAAGACGGAAACCCTTTGCAATTTTCCCTTTTGGGTTTCTTGATCATGAAAACGATCTGTGTTCCTGAAATATTTGAAGAGGGCGGCCCAGTTGCCCTCATGTAAAGAGTCTGATTATCCTACTTGCTTTTAATTGTCATTGGCTTCCATTTGTTTGCAATATGCTTGTGATTCACATACTCGTGTTTTAAAGCCCACATGCGTATACTACCCTGCTTTTCCATTATGCCTTAATTCGAGCGAGTAGCCCTTGTGTTTTGCCTTGGTCTTGCACGGTATGACGTCCTTTCGTCGCGGGATGTTTTTTCACGGGATTTTTACCGCAAATTGTTTTTCAAAAAATCCATCAAATTTTTTAGAAAATGGGAGGGTTGGGAGGGGGGAACCCCCACCAACCCAAAAAATAAAATAATTCGATGGGTTTTTTCGAAAAGAAATCGCGGTAAAAAAACCCGCGAAAAAACATCCCTCGATGAAATGACATGGAACCGTCTGCACATGGCACTTTCTCCTTCCAGGAGCTACATGTAATTGCTACTCTTTTCATCTTGAAAAACCTAGCCAGGCTCAGTCAGTAGAACCACTGCTGCACTTGTCCCTCCTCTGCAGCTCCTGCTACCAGCTCAGGCTTTCCTAATGGCATGTGTGTGAGATATGCTTACCCAATCCAATTGCCAAACGCTGCATAATACTGAGTCAATAAAATGTTTGTTACTGCATCTCCAATGTACTTCACTTTCAAACCAGCACTGATATGAGGCACCATGTGCCTGTTGCCAATGTAATGAGAAGTTATATTGCCACCACAGCTTCCATTCAGAGTGGGTACACAGTGCCATGCACAAACCTGAAAACAGTGCCAACGTGCTAGCCTGCCTGATTGTTTTATGAAATGATGATGTCTCATGAGGAGAAAATGGTTGAATACAGTATTCTTTTCATGCGGTTCCCAAGACCCAGATGAGGAGTGCCAGCCCAACTTAATCGCTTGTGCAAATCTTGTCTTCACTCTGGGCTGTCAGCGAATGCAGCAAAATTAAAAGACACTACTTACAGTTCCATCCCTCCCTTTGACACTTTTTACAAATGACATGCCTTTTGCATTTAGGTGTCCCACTCCTCAAAGCATGTGACGGGAAATTACTAGAGTGCTTCTTGCAATGTAAATGTCACAACCCTAAATGCACACTTTCTGTTTCTTTCACAGAGTCTAATCAGCAGACCTCCTGTCAAAGTCCTTTGGCACAGTGGTAGAGGAGAGGGACAACTTTTGAAATTGCATTTAAAAGGTCTTAAGAGCAAGTTTCCAGCACTATATTGGTGCGCGAGGTTCACGCCTTTTGGAATTAAAGAACATCCTTATTCAAATGTGATATTGCATGCCAGAGTCAGAGTATAAGGATTACTGCATCCAGCTGAAACATGTTGTTGTCTGTCAGTGGAACACAAACTCATTCTATTAGAATTAGGGAGGTTGACACTTTATTTCAAAAGACAAATAATGAAACTACTATTACTATGCATGCACACAGGACCTGTGAGTGTTATTCTAATGGCTTCTAGCAGGTCTCTATCCAGAATAACATATTCTACTTAGCCTTTTCACATTTAGGTTTATAGTCGTGCTTGCCGGAGGTTTAAAGAGTTAGTTGACAATTCTATTATAGGGCCTCATTACGAGATGGGCGATAGCCATGGTGCTATTAGCACCATGGCTGCCTCCCATACCGTGTCCGAGTCTGGTCTTGTTCGTTTAATGGGGACTTACCGGTGCATTCCGACCCTGGCGGGACCGGTAAGTCCCCATTGGACAAACCATTCCCCATTCCCATTTGAGCCCCTATAGGGCTCAATGGGAATGCGGAGGGCGCTAATAACGGGCTCGCGAATGGCAAGCCCATTATTAGCGCCCTGGTCCCTTAGCAGGACCCGTAAGGGACGTGTGGTCAGGCCACACGTTCCTTACAGTTCCCTCCAAGGGACCTCGGGATCGGGCGGTAAGGGATTACCGGCACTGGTCTCCTTACCGGTGCCCGGTATCCCTTACCGTCCGACTCGTAATGACCCCCCCCATAGTCTAGAATTCTAACCAATTTACACCAGAGAGATTCGAATGTCTCATGTAGCTCATCCTCTTATCGATAGTGTTGATGCAGTTACCATATTTCAAGTTTTCTAATCACTTATCAGAACTCGAACTCTATTTTATCATCTATCGTATTATTGACAGATTGCCAAGCCAGCTTCATGTCCAGAACCAATGTATGCAATCCTACCTATATCTTGCATCATTTCTTGTACCAGTTCTGGATTATTCCTCCAGATAATCTCAAACCAGATCAAGGGGCCCAACTTTCCAAATAAAATGGTGACGTGTAAGGTTGCCCAGAGCAATGCCAGTGGTTCAGAATAATTCAAAATCTTTCACCCATCACTTTTTTGGTTTCAAATAAAATGATACTACACAACTTTCACCATCCTAAAATCAAACGGATAAATTGACCCCTCTGTGCACAAACTATGCTTTACGCCTCACTCTCTAGTGCTTCCCCTGTCATCTGTCATGCATTCTCCACTAATACAGACCCTCCAAACAATATCTATGCTTCATTATAACATTATCAGTGGGAGGGTGGGCATTTCAACCTGGGAATTCACAGTTCACACCATCCTACGCACCAACCATACTGTTTCTGGCTTCTACGAAATAGAGATTTGGCCCTTCCTGCTGCCAGGGTGAACTTAAGAAATGGCAGATGACCATTCTTATCCTGTTGTATTTGTTGCATGTTTGTCATGCTTGGCCACAGTGTATTTCTAGGGTGCCAAAAGGACAGGCAGTGTATGATTCTGGTCTACCACAATGAAACACATTCTTATGAATTATTCTGAACAGTTAAAGACTGTCCCATTGGTCTTTCTCAAGGCACTATCTAGAATGGGCGCCTGAACACCCTCGGGCTTTGGCGTGTTATAAGTACATTAACATACCATAACAATATGAAGTCCCCAGAGATCTATGCAGTCCCATTCACTCATCAACATCTTCATGCAATCACTGGCTGAGGTTATCAAACACATCAAGAACGAATTCCAGCACTACACATGTGACACTCTCTAGACTGAGCAAGGCTCCGTCATTTTGAGCGAGACCCAGTTGGATGGTCTAGGATAGAACTTCACTAAGTTGTCCATATTATGTTGTTTCTCTTAACATTACAATTCTGTTGAAATAATATTTGTCACAATTACTAAATTATGGTGATTTGGTGCTTAAATGTATTGAGAGACCTAGATACATTGAGGACTCTAGACTGTCCCCTCTTCATTGACAAACTATGCCATTTAAATCCCCTAACAACCAAAGGATCAAAGCAATTCCTTATTATATTTCTTTCACAGTCATATCTAGGTAGTGAGGTTAGGATCATCACATTTGTTAGAACCTCAAAGCACATGATTTCTGGGTGATTAAACCAGGAAGAAACTCTTTTTAAGAAGAACAACCTAGTTCACCTACATGACCTTTGAAGTGGCACTAATGTTTGGATCTTGTTTTGAGTCATGACAGAGAGGAAGGAGGTCATGGCTGGAAGCAGGCTTAGGGAATAGGGTATAAAAACTCAAGTGGAGGTGGCGTAGTTTGTTAGGAATAAGGATAGGGAGACCAAGTGAGTGACTGAAGATTCTCAAAGATTTAGGGCAGGTTACATTTTTTTAAATGTATTTATTGATTGGATATTTGTAAGGCGCATATACAACAAATGGTGTTTCAAGGTGCCACAAGACAAAAAAAGGGGGGGGGGCAAGGGAGAAAGATAACAATAGCAGTCGTAACAGGCATTGTGACATTCTGATCGTGCATGTGCAGTAACAAGAAGTGCAGGGAAGAGGGGTGGGGTGCCAGTCTGTGGGAAATGTGAAGTGTTAGGGTGGAAAAAGAGGGGCAGGGTAAAGAGGAGAGCGTGCCAGTGAAAAATGGGGGGGGGGGCAAAGAGGGGGAAAGAGGGGCTAGGCAAGTGCTATGGGGAGGCCAGGAGGGCAAGTGCCTGGGATTGCATCAGGTGTAGGGAGTGAGGGCCCACATGCTAAGTGCGAGAAGGGGGGGTTGACTGGGCGGGGCGAGCCTGGCGCCCTGTAGAACTCAGAGGCAACCAGGCAGCCATTTACTGCAGCAGACAGGGGTGTTAGCCGGGGGAGGGAAGGATGAAGATAAAGTGAGGGTCTTGAGGAGCATCCAGAACTTCAGGAGATCCGGCTCAAGCCTGAGAGGGGCAGGGAGACTATTCCAGATGGAGGCTCCTCCTCTCTGCTTAGAGAAGCTTTGGATCTGCAGAGAGTTGGAGCTAGAAGACCAAAGGGCTGTAGCAGGGAGGACTTTAGGGAGTGAGAGTTGGATTTAGCGGTGTCCCAGGTCACAGAAAGCCTTGTGGATGATGCAGAGGGTCTTGAACTTGATTCGAGCAGCAACCGGGAGCCAGTGGAGCGATTTTAGGCTGGATGGATGCGGTCCTGGGCTTGAGGTCAAGGATAAGTCTCACAGACCTATTCTGGATTAGTTGAAGGGGGAAAAGGAGTATAAACAAAGACTGAGAAAGAGGTTGTTGCAGTAGTCCAGCCTACAGAGGACCAAACCTCTGGAGACATGGAGTTTCTGTAGGAAGGTGAGAATGGGGAGAATGCCTCTGAGGAGGTGCAGCTGATAATGGGCCTTTTGGCAAGGTCCACAATGTGAGGAGAGAAGGAGAGAGAGGAGTCAAAGATGATACCAAGGTTTTTTGCCTCACAAGAGGGTAAGGGGAGGGGGCCCATAGAGGGCGGGCAGAGGGTAGGAGGGAAGGAGGGAGCTGGAGTCCCAATGAGAAGGACCTCTAAGGCAGAGATCATTGGCAGCACACCAAGCCAGTATAGCAGTCAGACAGTCAGGTATGAGTGAGGAGGAAGAGGAGGCAGTGCAGGGAAGCTTGAAGAAGAGCTGAGTGTTGTCTGCATAACACTGGAAGTGAGGAGAGAATGGGGAGAGCAGGTGGGCCAGAAGGGCAAGGTAGATCTTGAAGAGCCTTGAGGGACACCACAGTTAGAGAGTGTAATAGGGGAGAGTAAAGGACCCAGTAGAGCAGATTTGTCAGGGTAGAATGACTGACTGTGTCAAAAGCAGAAGAAAGATCCAGAAGGATAAGAACGGATGGAGAATTGGAATGTAGATATGAGAGCAAGTCTTCACAGGTGTTCTGAAGAGCAGTTTCCGTGCCTCTGCTGCTCTGAAGCCAGACAGGTGGTCATGGAGACAACCAACATATTCAGTGTGTTGGATCAGTTGGGAGATGACCAACTTCTCCTGGAGTTTGCAGAGGACGAGGTAATGGAGATAGTGTGGTAGTTAGCTGAACAGCAGGCTTTTTGAGGAGACGATGCACAAGGGAGTGCTTGAGGCGTTAACTGCAAAGGAGTGATCACAGAAATCAGCTAAGGCTGACGCAAGGGAGGAAATGTTGTCCTTAATAGTTCTGGAGGAGCAGGGGAGCATTTTTGTGGAGGAGACTTTCATAGAGAGGACTTGTCTATAGACCTCACCTGGTGCTATGGGCGAGAAAGAGGAGAGTAGGAGAGAAGGGGAAAGGTTGGACAGTGGAGGGAGGTGAGTAGAGGAGAGTGAGGACAGGATGTCCTGAGATTTGGTTGAGAAGTGAGAGATCCATGAAGTAGAGGATCAAGGATGGCAGGCGAGAAGTGGAGACTGTAGTAGGATTGGTGAATTTCTTGCAGATTTTAAACAGTTTGTCAGTGTTGTTAGTGACCCTAGAGATGCAGGCTTGGATATGGGACCTCTTCTTCGAGCAGACAGAGAGTTTGTATTGCCTTTGGAGCAGGCAGCAGGCCAGTCTGTCAGAAGATGTTCCAGATGCCTGCCACTTCTGATCAGCAACTCTGCATTTCAGAGAGGCTAGGTCGGAGTCATACCAGATGTTGCACTTGGATGCAGGCTTCACAGGGATCCTCATGACAGGGGAAAGGATGTGCAGGGTGTTGGTGATGGAGAGGTGAAGATTAGCAAAGTCAAAGTCGGTGTGGGAGTCTGTGGCAGGAGTGAGAGGAGGAATGAAAGTAGTGGCAAAATCAGCAACTGACACTCGCTTCATTGAATGACGGAGAAGGAGACTGACATTGTTGGCAGATGCTTAGCTGGTGGACCTAAGAGATCCAGGTGAGAGGAAAGGAGAGTCTGGTCAGACCAGGAGGGAGGTGTAGTGAGAGGGCTGGAGATGGGGATGTCTGCTGAGATGAGAGCATCCAAGGTATGTTTGTATGAGTGTGTCAGACCGTAGGGATGAATGGTAAGGGACAGAAAGTCACAGAGGCTGCAGAAGAGTTCAGTTGCTGAATCAGGAGAGTCAAGGTGATTACTGAAGTTTCCAAGGAGGAGCAGCTTGGAGGTGGAGGCAGGAAGAGAAGAAGTGAGGTCAGACCACTCAGAGAGGAAGCGGTAGACCAGACCAGGGGTCTAGTAGATGGTGGAGAGAGTCAAGAAGAGGGATGGATAGACACCAAGCCTGCAGACGAGGCATTTAAAGTAAGAGTAGGTCTGAATGGGAATCATAGTAGCAGGGACCCATTCAGAGAAGATCAAGGGAACGCCACATGCAGACCGGTTAGGCCTTGGCTTAGAGAGGATCTTGTAGCACTCAGGGAGGAGTGTGTCAAAAGCAGTGACAGAGCTGGCAGTGAACCACGTCTCAGTGAGAGTGAGAACATCAGGGTCAAAGTCTTCAAGAAGGAGACAGATATCAGAGGAGTTTTGAATAGAAGAAAAAGAGTTGAGGGTAGCTAGGTGAAGCTCCTTGCCACCTTTGAAGTTCTTCCAAGGAGGGGTACAGGAGGGGCGGATGTGGTACACCCATTGGTGGTGGAGAAGGGGCAAGCGGGATGGCAGACAGAGGAGTGACAGGAGAAGGGGGGAAGTTGATGAGAGATGGAAGACAAGGAGGTTGGGATGAGAGACTTGGGCCATGACAGTGCCATTCAGATAGACATTAATGATGCACCTAGAGGATGAGAAGCGTGCCAAGAGTACATCCCATCTGGTGCCACCATTAATGGGCAACAAAGGGAAAGTGGGAGGACAGAGACCATATGAGGGGTTCAGAGAGGGAGCGACAAAGAAGATGTCTGTGACAGTGTACCTGGAAAAAGCATTGACATAGGTGTCAGCGATGAGCAGGCATGAACTGGAGACCAGGAGATCTTATCTTAACCTTTTCCTTCCAGGCTTCGAGAGAGAGGTAGGATAGGTGATAGAGTTGCAGTTAGAGTAATTAGGAGAGATGCAGAGCACCATGGAGGCAGAGAGCAGAGAGATGGAAAGGGAGAAGAGTGAGAGAGAGACAGAGAAACTGCAATACACACAGAAACTGCACGATGAACTCACCAAGTGGTCTAGGCGCAAGACAGTTACAGAAAAGTCAGGTGATCAAGACATCTCAGGTTGCAGAAAACAGGGTGGGTAGCTTGATGCATGGAGAGTCTCCTCTTATTAGATCTTAGGATGCTTCGCCTGTCAGAGAATCCAGCTGCCGCTCTCTGCTTGTTAATAGCAGCTACCCCAGGAAATACTGTGTTAGAGCCACCTCAAAATCAGTCCTTCCGTGCTCTGTATTATGGCACTATGTTCATCATGTCTCCTCCTTTCTGGTATAGGCCTCCATCACAGTTTCCTCTGCCTTTCCCTTATTTCTCCTCCCAGGCATAAATGACTGCACCAAAGGGCACCACGAAGCAGGTGGGGAGTAGCCTGCTTGCACCACATACTGTGTCAGTGTCAAAAGTAATGGTTTTGGTGTCGGAGCTGCAGCACTTCTATGCAGCACATGCTCCGATACTCAGATTTCTGCATGTTATTCTCTCATCGGTTGTGGAAAGGAGGTGCGCCTCGGCTCTTGTAATGCTTTCCTCCTTGTCCTAATATGATGTCTACACTGCTCCAGTCATTCACCAAATCATGATGTATCTGCAGCATTCAAACTGTTAATGCAGCCCGTGTGTGTAGCACAATTCTCAATGATGCCTCCAGATCCAAATACTTTGTGAAGCCCAAAGCACTCATCGAAGATGGCCACTGCTCTTGCGCATAGGGACTTTACCCATGTGTCAGGCTATGCCACAACTGGCCCTCTTGCATTGAGTGAATGAGAAAAATGTAGATGGCTCATCAATTGTCACAGACTGTAGACCATCTGCCACACAGATGTTTGATGCCTATCTACAGGACATTTTACCCAGGGGAAAGGATGATAACCCAGTACAGATTTGGTATTTCAAGCGGTCCATCTGGCCAGTGGCACCCATGTGATCTGGTGCTGAATAGCTATGCTGAGCCCTGCAAATGTGTAGTCTGAGATACTTCTGACATTCAGGGCCAATTTCTACGAACTTCAGAAGAACCATAGTGCCCCATGTTAAATAATTGACATTTCAAATAATGAACAGTCACTCCACTGTATGAGACTATGTAATGAAAGTTACCCACACCCAACAATCCAGGTCATATGATGGGGATGATTTGGTACTCTTATACATCAGACTCCAGAAAGTGTAGTAGGGTTGTTTTTTTTAGTGTGCAGTTGTAAAACAGAGGGTTGTAATAGTTAACAAAAGGTATTGGACATTTTTGACTTGCACATGTCATTGCCTATTGTGGAAATCATGTTTTTGAATCCTACTATTGTCAGAATCACAAGCACCATTTGTCATATCTTTCCGGCTCCTTCACCGGGCCCAGTTGCCTCTTGAAGGTCTCAGGTTTACTCACAGGGGTTTAGGGGGAGCAGCTGCCGCTTTGATTTTTCTTGCTGTCAGAGGGCACAACAACACTTTAATGTGCTTGGACTTTCTCACATGGTGCAGATCTCCCTTGAACTACTAAGGCTCTCTTACTGGGTGTATCCATCACCTAAAGATGAGGCTCTCCAAAAGAGCACAACAATCCTTAAAGTTATTGAGCTTTCGCACACTGCAGCCACCCACTAAAGTTCTCCAGCAACGTGGCATCCATCCCTTAATTTTGTGGGCTCTCTAACAGGGTATAGCCACCCACTAAGGTTCTTGGGCTCTTTCACAGGGTGTAGCCACCTCTCAAAGTTCTCTGGATCACTAACAGGACTCAGCTACCACTTCATTTCTTGGGTTCTCTCACAGGGCGTAGCCACCTACTAAGATTCTCAAGCTCTCTCAAAGGGTGCAGAACCTCCTTAAGTTTCCCAGGCTCTCTCACAGGGCTGAGCCATCCCTTAAAGTATTGGATTCTCTCACAGGGTATAGTCACCCTATAAGGTTCTGTAGCTCTATCACAAGGTGCAGCCACCCATTCTGTTTGTGCTTTCTCACAGTGCACAGAACCCCTTACAAAGTGTGGGCTATGTCATAGGGAAGTCTGCATGTCCCTTGAGCCTGCCTAAGGGCATCTGCCCAAATGCGAGTGATGCCAATGTCATGTTGCAGTTGTCTGTGGCGCTGGCACTAATTTGGCTAGCTGGATCAGCGAGAGGCAGGTTTTGAGCCTTCAGATGTCCTTGGTGGAGTCGATATTGAGGTATAGCTGTGTGTCGTCAGCGTATTGGTGGATGTTGTGTGTGACTAGGAGGGCTCCCAGCGGCTCCATGTATAGACTGAAGATCACTGGGGAGAGGGTCGAACCCTGCAGGACTCCACAGGTGATGGGTATCATTGGCGATCTAGAGGAGTACATCTGAACAAACTGCTGGCAGTTGACGAGGTGGACATGAACCAGTCTAGGGCAAGGTTGCTGATCTCCAAGCGCCAATGTATGGTGTCCGTAAGCGCCTAGTTGTCTATTGTGTCGAAAGAAGCCAAGAGGTTGAGTAGAACCAGGAGGCAGGGGTGGCCCGTCGTTGAGGATGTTGAGGGCGTCGTTGACCACCTGTATGGGTGCTGTCTCCGTGCTGCCTCAGGGTCTGAACCCGGATTGGTAGGTTTGGAGGAGATTGTTGGTGTTGATGTGTTGCTGCAGTTGTGCGGCTACTGCTTTCTCAATTATCTTACCTAGGAAAGGAAGATGGGTGATGGGGCAATATCTACCTAGGTTGTCAGGATCCAGAGTGGGTTTCTTTGGTAGAGGGATGATTTGTCCAGTTTTTATGGTCAATGGGAAGGTGTCTTGAGTAAGGGAGCTGTTGATGATCTCTGGGTAGGGAAAGAGAGCTTCTGAGGGGAGGATCTTGAAGATGGATGCTGGGAGGATGTTGTCTGTATACGAAGTGGCTTTGAGGCTGACTAGGGTTTCTACCAGGCCTTCTGTCGAGAGTGTCTTGAATGTTGTCCAGGGTGTGGAGATTTGGCACAGAGGGACGTGAGGTGGGTCTCTGGATGCAGAGCTGGTGTCTATGTGCTGGCAGATCTTACTGATCTTGTCGATGAAGAAGGTGTTGATGGTGGTGGATTTTTTGATGGAGTGTGGTATGACAGGGACTTTGCTTTTGTTGTCGGCTTCTGCTATGGTGTTCTGATAGTAGGTGGCCTTGTCTGTGTTGATTAGTTGATTAGTTGTCACCGGGTTGCTCAGAGTTCCTTGAGGAGCGACAGGTCAGATGAAGTCCTGGAGCAGTGCCAGGTTTTCTCTTGCTTCCTGATTACTCTTTTGCAGAGGTTCAGTTCTTACGTGTACCAGGGTTCTGTCGGTTTCAGTTTGCAGGTGCATTGTTTCAGAGGCATGTGTCGGTCAATGAATGCTGACAGGGTGGACTTGAGTGCTTTCAGTAGAGAGTTGCAGTTTGGTTGGGAGTGCTCCCTCCATGTAAGATGGTGCTTGGCGAGGTCTCCCATGAGGGCTTCCACAGGAAGTTCTTGCAGGACGTGAAGGCTTGTCTGATGGGTTTCTGCTGGGAGTGCTTGACTGGGGTGGTGTGCAGGATGTTGATTAGCTGAATGAACCCAAATGAATAAGCACACAGTGTGACCCTAGGTTTGAGGCTCCTGATTTGATGGCAAAGTATTGCTTAAGACCCAGAAATCAGTTGTGAGTCTGACTGACATGCAGTATAGGATGAATCGAGCCAAAAATAAGTGACCAACCAGTGGGTGTTTTAAAAAAAAGTTTGACAAGACATAGACATAGACAAGAGCATAAACACATCAGTGTGCGTTATGCCTTTGTGTCATGGATAGAAATGACTACATTTCAAAATCACTGAATTTATCTGTATTGAAAATGCTTGTTTAATTTTAGAATATTGTTTTTCATAAGTCCACATTTTGTTCTTACTGTGCGAGCAAACACATTGCAGCCATGTGCAAACCACCAGTTATTGGAATCATGAATGACATCTTATGGAAGTGATGATATATTTCTGCAACAAGACCTGCATTCCTATGTTTTTGGGAAGTACAGGTGAGGCGATAAAAATGTTAAAGATGTTAAAAACTGCAGATTTTTCTTGGTGCCATTAACAAAAAAATGATACTCTTTATAGTAACTCTATCGGCAAACAATTCCCATCTTCTTTTCGAAACCAGCTCCATAGAAAATTACAAATCCTGCACACCACACTGGCCACAACATTGTGTGGAAAATTAAGATCATATTCAAACAAAACAAAAGGATATGTCTCACACTGAAGTGTTGCAAGGAGAGAGACTGGAGGTGAGACCATACGTTCTTAAGTGCTTTACAAAGTAACGGGGGATTTTAGCAATTCAAAATATCAAGAGAACATGGTTATCTAATATGCAATAGACAGAAAGTTATCAGGAACATGCTACAAGGAGACATTACATTCTCAACCAATATTTGCAAGCAAACACAAAACTATGATAGGAACCAGGTGCGCACAGTCAGACTTACACGTGGCCTGTTTCATGGGCTACCACAAATGCCGAGGAGAAGCCATCTTCATGGTTCAAAGTGCAGCTTCTGACAGGGTGACACATGCCTGTGACGGGAGCGTATCCTGCAAAAAGTCATAAACAAGCGGTTCTCTTCAATTTATCTTTTTATTATACACTTAACATGAGTGTCCGCAACATCTGTGTCCTAAAAGACAACTGCATAGGGAGAAGCTCCGTTCTGCTGCACGTGTATAGGAGCAGGAATGATCCCGCCCAGGATGGGTTCCTCCTCAGATGCAAAGGATTGCAGAAGAGCTCGCCTCTGGGCTCGTTTCACTAATTAATGCTTCGTTCCCCGGCACGATACTGTCCTTGCGATTTGGACATTTGAAATGCAGGGCCACAGCACAATGCTAAAATGACAGACACAGGAAGCTAAGCTTTGGCATAACCCACTAACAGAGACACAACAAGCCTCAGTGTGTGTGTCACGTGCACATCATATATTATAGTTGTGCTACATGTTGCATTAAAAGGTCATCATAGTGACGATTTGGCAGATGTCTGAGCATTTTTCACTCATCGGATTCGTTTTTTTATTATCTTTAATTACGATGCACAGCTCAAAGCCGTTCGCAATTTTGAATTGTCAGGCCTATAGCATGTATTCTTTTAGTTGACACTTGCCCAGAGGTTTTTTTTTTTATTTATGTGTTATGTCTTATCAAAGATACTTTAAAGGAAAAAGGGCAAATCATTATTTGCATACAGATTGAATAAAGAACCATTGAGCCTCCATTAATATCTATTAATTTGATAGCATGCTATCCTAAAAAAAATGGTTTTTGGATATTAGGCATATAGATGAAATCTCCAACACATATGGATTCCTGGCACCTTGCAACCAATGGGGACAGAGTTAAGACTACTAAAGAAAAACTAAGGGCCTGAATTACAGATGTTTGTGCATGCTGAAAAGTGACTTTGCACCATGTTCAGCACGCAAAACCCCTTTCGTCGATTCATGGACCGATGTTGCATGCCTTTCCGGGAGCTTACAGGGACTCTGTGCAGGTACATCACGTCTTTGTGTGTAGTCGAGCGCTTTGCGTGACACTCCACGCAAAGTGTGGGAAGGGCCTACGCAGAGAAATTAATAGGTCGCGGGACATGCATATTCTCAATCAATTTTCCTGGCAAAATGAGCAGAGCGTGGGCATGTTGAAGGACGGGCCGTACAGTTTAATCGCACGCCCAGTCAAGCGAAAACAAAACCGAGTTCATGGAACCCAACGCGCAACCTCATGTCGGTCAAAATTACACACAAACCATGAGGACTCACCGCCACATGATAGGAGGGACACAGCACTGTGCACATAGGATCCAACGTGCAAAGGTAGGGTTTATGTAACAATTTAGGGGTGACAGCACATAGTTGAGGTGCTGATTGAAGTTAGGGGCATGCGTATGCAGGTTAGCAGGCTGGGGGTTCGCATGCAGATTTACCGGGGACTGAATTGAGTAACGTGACATGTAGCACATTTTTTTGGGGTGCAGTTAGGAGTTACGGGGGACCGTATGCAGTGTCACTGGGGTGCTGCCTTGATTGCGGGGGGATGGCCTGCAGTGTTGACAGGGTGCATGATGACAGGTATGCAGACTGCGCAAAAGTTGGTATATGTGGCTGGATCTGTTTTGCGTGGGGGCATGTTGTGGGCGTTTCTGACCACTACTTGCATCTAGCGTTACTTTGTGATTGAAAGTCAATAAATACACAGAATGCATATAACATGCTTTTGTGTGCAGGTACGCACAAAGGGGTGTTATGCACAGAGTACTTTGTGGGGTCTGTGCGCTTATTCTATGAATTGAGCCTGAAGCCTTATAATCTGCATCACGTGATGACAAACAAGCCCTTGACCTTTTGGATCCTCTTATGTACAGAACAACCCCACATGCAAGCCACTGTCTGTGTCATGATGGTCTAAAGAGACAGGAGTGCAATCAGTATGAACCGTGAAAGTACATCTTTACATCAGAGACTCTCGAGGGATGTCTTTTTGATAAAAAGTGACACTTTCAAAACACACTGATCGCGAGACAAGTAGATACAGGAATGTAAACTTTGAAGCTCTGTCATGAGGTCAGCTACTCCTGTTAACGAGAACAGTCAAGGTCAGGCAGCACCAACCCTAACCACACACCTGCAACACCTTAACCTATTAAATGTGTTTAAAAGGAGCCTACCATCGAAGAGAAGTCAGTTGATCTTGGGAAGACAGGAGGGAGGCTACAAGGCTGAGTCCGGCAGAGGATCCCTACCAAACTCACAATCACTCAGCCAGCAGGACTGGGCACAAGAGAGGACCGCTCTGATGCAAACCGAGCTGAGGAAATTAATTTACCCAGAGACTGAGCAAAAGCTAATGAGAGTCAGAGACAGCCAAGCAAAGGGAATTACATTCCCATCCCGAACTAGGGCGATCCGTGGTCTGAGCCCGATCGACGGACACCACTTGTGAACATTAAGTTAAAGGGGGTCCGAGCCTGAAGGAGGGAGAACCATGGTGAACAGTGGACCTGAGAATTTGTGAATGTGAAAATCCTTATAAGAAAGGAACTTTGGTGTTTGGTTATTACGTCAGGCCCTCTGCAATAAGAGACTATTATTGGGAAAGAGACTTTGGCGCAGAAGGCCCCAATACCAATGCGTTAAACTATATCCTTATGGCAGAGAAGCCAGACTGTGTGAAGCTCGAGCGTGTCGCCTTGTCCTGTGCTGAAAACATGGGGAAGGGAAGCCAACAGCTCAACTATCGTGACATATCAATTCTTGAAAACGTTTCTTTTTGGCATACATGTTGCCCCACACCATTTGCATTTAGAAGTAAGGATTGGCAATAGGTTTATCAGTATAGGCCCTTTTATTTTGACAAAGACTCCTCTAGGACTGCGTTATCATTATTTGATGGTCGTAGCTTGCTCCCATCCTTAGATTTAGGGTTAGATAGGCGTTTAACTAACCTATTGATGTTCAATAAACACCCTTGAACTGTGATCATTTCTGTCTGTCTTCACTATTGCCACAATGAGTTCCTTACACCTACCACCACTTGTAATCCTGTGGTAAACCCAGGGGACCAAGTGGCAGTAACAGTAAGTGATTTGGGCAGGAATTTGGTGGAATTACCACTTTGGTTCGTGGTTTTGATACCATAAAGCCTTTCAGTGCAACGTTCAATCAGTATTTTGATGGCAATTTATGAAAAACTTACCTTGCATGCCAGCGGGACCAAAATCTTGCCTCGTTAGAAAAATGGCATGGTCGTGGTGTTCGGAATGACCAGTATCTGACTTTTGCTGCTGGTACGCCCAGCGACACACATTCTCTAAGCTTCTGGAAGGGTTGCCTCTTTCAATCAAGCTGATGGACTGAAACAAACAATGTGGAACATGAAAGGCATTGTCACCTGCGTTATGTTGACTTTCAGGAGCTAAAGGGCTTGAATTGGCCGAAAAGGAACAAACTTTATATTTTATTATGCAATCTTGCCACATGTGTTAGGACTTTACAGCCTCGAACATTTTATTATGCAATCTTGCCACATGTGTTAGGACTTTACAGCCTCGAACATTCTTAAAAATCCCACTAGATTTTCAGGGCGAGTTTCTTTGTTTACATGCTCAACATAAGAGAAATTCACTTGCCCCATGGTGACAACATATTTACCAGGGCTTTCTGCAAAATGGTGCAAGACACCATAAGCACACTTCATATTTGGTGCAGTGCTGCCACCCAAAGGCCAGCCATGCACAGTGACATGTATATGCCATTTACTTCAAACAATTTTTTCAGTAAACGTCAAATAAAAGTTTCAAACATCCCCAAATTTGCCAGCAAGATTCAGATACAAATGGCACTCGCTCATCATAAAATCAAATCGCCAATGCGAGTGGGCTAGTAGAGTTTGTGAACACTGCTTGAGTGGGAACTGAGAGCTCGATTCACCTGACAGCACAGCACTGCCATAGGACTGCTAGGTGGCCAACATAAAGTTTAGTTCTAATTTGCATTTTCTGACCAATGTTGAACATATTTAATGCTGTTGGAAGGGTTAATTCACACCATCTTCATATTTTATCATGAGTAAATATTAGTCAAACAAAAGCATTAGGTTTAGGGTTATTTAATGCCAATATGGTATTCATAGGTACAACATCGGTTGAAGTAAACTATGCTATTTCAGAATTTGTTGCATATGCAGGTACATTGGCCTGTGTTTGCCCCATTGCTAACTATATTAAAGCAAGCAACAGAGGCTGAATAATATTAAATGCCAAACATACTTTTCTCTCCCATAGAGCAGGCAGTTCCTCCAGGATGAATTAAATACGCCTTTCAAGACATTCTTGATATCTCGCCTTGGCATTTTACTACCCCCACAGATCCACATACATCGTAACAGTAATTTTGAACATTTGACTTGCTCCCTTACCTTCTTTGCTGTTAAATAAAGCAAAATGTGTTTGGGACTTTACGCTCGTAAGTGCAAACATCTTCAAAATACTGGAAATGGGGGGAACACAATTTACTTCATAATTAAAGCAGAGCAATTTTTAGCGTGTAAACTAAAGGCTTACATTATAAAGTACAAATTGTACATGTCCACAGAATAGACTAAATATTTATTTATTGTTGTTAACGCTACTTTAGTACGTGCTGTATGTTATGTATATGGTTTACGTGTGTTAGATGGCTATACTAAACACTTATTGCTTCACAAATGTAAACATGTGTGAAAAGCCTAAAAAAGTATCAGAACCAATTAATGTTCAGTTATCCACATATGCATATAAAACAATAATGTATTCATTATGTTCGGTTTCATCCAACTCAGCAGTCATTAACGTTCAGGTCAAATGTCAGTCGAACAACTAATTAACACAGACCCAGCACATAGTTTGACCTACTATGCTTGTGGGCCACATCGTGCATTAAAAAGACAAACTAACAGGTAAATATACAGGTTCTCCACACACTTTGCTCATTATGCAACAGGAATCGGGGTCACAGTGTTCAATGACTAGAAGGAGGGGAATAGTGTGCACTCACTCCTGGAACTATTATGTTTTCTTATTGGATCTCATACTGGCTATTTGCATGGCTTTCGGGTATATGGAATCTGCATGAACAGCGAGGGGAGTACATTTTTAGGGACATGAAAGATGGCTGTTCAATAGAAGCATACCGATCAGAAGTACCGGGTTCTAAATGCAGGTCTGTTTCCAAGCGATTTGTGTGGAGCACACTTGAGTTCGCTGCATGCAGAGGGTAGTTTCATGTGCCCATATTCTGAGGCTGTCACTGTGTTTGTTGCACACGTTGGTGGGAAAGATGTAGAGTGCTGATATGTTTATAGTGTGCTTGGGGGGTTTGTGCTGATCATTTTAGTGTGCCTAAGGGGAGGGGTTCACCTGCTGTCTGTAAGTAGTTTGATGTGCATTGTATATGTTGGAATGTAGGAATCATAGCGGGTGTGTGTGGGCTACTGACCATCAAGACCCAACGGGCACTCACAGTGTCATAGCCAATATGATCTTTCAAACGACATAAAGCAAGATTGCACTAGGGATATCTAGAAGCAAGATTGCCGTGAAGGATATCTAGAAACAAGATTACAGTGGGGATATCTAGAAACAAGATTGCAGTGAGGGATATCTAGAAGCAAGATTACAGTGGGGATATCTAGAAACAAGATTGCAGTGAGGGATATCTAGAAGCAAGATTGCAATGGGGATATCTAGAAGCAAGATTGCAGTGAGGGATATCTAGAAGCAAGATTACAGTGAGGGATATCTAGAAGCAAGATTGCAGTGGGGATATCTAGAAGCAAGATTGCACCGAGGAACCTTCAAGGAGCAAACTATAGTGTTAACATTAAGGCCCAAAACTCTAGTCAGAACATCTAGGAGTAGAATTACAGTGGATCAATATTAAAGCATAGATCATGAGTGGGGGAGCTTCAGGGAGATGCCCTTTAAACTGTGTTGGCCTGATTGAATAATATAACATAGTTTCATTATCTTCTAGACCTACCAAGTCGATACCTTTTCATATGAAGAACACATTTGACATGAAGTTGTTTTTTTTATAGTTCAAAGCTTCTATTTGCAAGAGTTAAGACAAAAGAGGCAAATAATTAGACTTTCTTTAGAAGCAAAAGCCTCGAGCAGCAGCTGATGGTGCATGCTATTTTGGCCAGGATGAGGGAATCAGTATCTCTAGCGACATTGGTTGGAATGGTAGAACGCGCACCCTTTGGGTGCAACATGATGTCTCCGCTTACCTTTGCATAGCCCAGCATAATCATTCGTACAAGCACAACATTTATGTGGACTCCAAGGGACTCGTCATGATAAATTTCATTCACCTAAGGCAACAAATAAGAAAAGTGCTTACTAAGTATCTCAATGTAACAGACATGCTTTCAACCACTGGAGAAATTATTGGCACAATGCAAATATCTCTGAGCTTGATCTGGAATGCATGCAGCTCTACATGTTCAAAAGGGGCTATAATCAGACAAACAGGGAAAAACACAATGGGCCTCATTACGAGTTTGGTGGTAGCCGTGCCGGTAAAACCAGCACGGTTGCCGCCAAACTCGTGAAATTACCGGCACCCAGCAATGGGGACGTACGGGGACATTCTGACCCCGGTCTGTCCCTATTGCCGGGTGCCGGTATTCATTACTCACTATTCCCATTTGAGCCCCGTAGGGCTCAATGGGGAGGTCGGATACACCAGCCATTCATGAATGGTGCCGGTGCATCCGACCAGTTGTGCTTGCAGGTGCCGCTCTGCCCGAGACCTGGTGGGTAGAAAGGCATCCGCAAGCACAACTCGTAGTTTGCTGGTCCGGTAGTAACAGCGCCGGTAGCTTACCGGCACCGTTACAACCGGACCGGCAAACTTATAATGAGGCCCAATGTCTAGATTTTTTCTCTGCAAATTAATCCAATGAAATTTGATGGTTTGGCTACTTGGCTTGATTACTGAGCACTAGTTTAGCTGACCCAATCTGTACAAGGGTAACATTTACATTCTTACATCAGAGTTTGTAAAATAGCACCTATTGCTCTGATTCATAAAATATAACTGCACTGTGTTGAGCATAACACAGTGTGCATATCTAGCCATTCAGACCCTGTGCTACTTACTGCATGCGTTCACATGCCGCGTATCAAGACATCAATATAAATGCCACAGAATTACACATTTTACAGTAAATTCTTAATTGCCTCCTTATTAACCGGAATGCTCTATTAACTGGCACCTCCATTGTGGTTAATAGTAGCGGTTCAGGAAACAGTGATTAACAAAGTATTGGACCAAACCAAAACAGACCAAAAGGACTGGAGGCTCAGATAGCTGGCCTTTTTGCTTTGTTATGCAGAAGACATTTAGTTAACCAGCATTTTTAGTTGCAATACATAATCAAGCATTAGCAGTACCAACAGTTTTGGCCTTTGTGCAGATATATGAAAGGTATTTGCCAGGCATTGCCATTCTGGTACTAACTGTCCATTAATGGAAGCAGCTTGAAAATGGAGCACATACCTGGGCAAATTATACCAGTGTCTGGCAAATGCCTATCGATTACCTACACAAAATCTGTAACTGCTGACTTTGCTAATACTTGTTTTGAACAGAACCTCAGTCAAGGAGACATATACTGCTTATAAATCAATTTGGCTAAAAGCAGACCTGGTTAAGGCAGTCGTATTACACCAGTACCGCATTTATAACACCAATTAAACCATTAGCTCTCAGAAGACTGCGTTGAAAAAACCCTGACAGGAACTTCAAGTGCAAAGTTTGATGTTAAGGCTTACTAAAGTTAGCTCATAGAGATTGCGGGAGGGTGTGTTTTAGGTGGGGCGGGGCCGGAAGTGTGCGGGAATAGCCATAGTGATTGGCATGGCTATGGGCAGTCAATGGGTGGATAAACAATTGAACAACACCTACAAGCATTGTGTCCATCTTCATATGCTATCTCTCCTTCGATGTACTCCAATGCATTAGTTTCAGCGTATAGGTGGTTCTAAAGTGCCACCTTATAGATACAACTTTTTACAAAAGGGAAGAGTGGAAATGTTGAGCCAATGCTTCTTAGCCACTATTAATTCCTCTGAGGAACAATGCATTTGAAAAGTGTGTTTTTATCTTGCCAATGCCAGAATTTTGAGTGGGTAATAATAATTGGGTAAAACCTTTTTATACATCACATTTTTGCTTTATAAGTGACTATTTCTATTTCGATGGGTAAACAGGCATGTGCCCAGGCTTTATTTAATTTAGGTACTACAAATGCACTTAGTTAATGAGGCACACTAGGGCCAAAGCATGCCTGTGGCTGCTTGTGCTCTTTACAGGGCAAACATGGCCTGGCAGTTCATGCAGGACTGATTTGCAAATGGCTGGTCCAGTTCTGAAATGACACAGATAAACTAAACACATTGGAATATAAGCCCAAGAAATTTAAGTGATTAAGAAACCTTGCTGAAAACATATGTATTCAAAGTCTTATTGTTTTCCAGTGCCACTTAGTCCAATTGTTAACATTTTCTGTCGTGTTTGTGCCAGTCCCACTTCCGCCCAACCCTTTTCATCGTGAAACCATAGAAATGAAGAATGTCCCTCACAAGACAAAGAGGTAAAACAACTCAACCATGCCCAGTATTTATTGCCCATTCCATTCCAGAAAGTGCCAAATGGTCGCGAGTATTTGTTGAGCTTTGGTGGGGAGATACCATATGCAGACACCATCAGGCCAACAATTGGAAAACCAAGCTGACGTTTAAAACTCATCAACATATTTACTAATGAAATTCATAACTGATGTTGTGATCAAACATGTCCTTTTAGATGGAGTTCTCCCATTTGCAAGCCCACAGAGTAATACCACTTTCCGTGTATGTGCCCACCTACACAAAACATCTGCCAGTGTGCACCTTTCAAGCACTGTTTGCACGTACACAGGGCTGGTCTGTCCCCGAAACAACGTTCTTCTGAGAGAAATGTCTGGTGACTTGTCACGAAAATATTTCATACCAATAGGATATGTATTTCCTGAGCCCACTGGCACCAGAACCCATCAATACCCAGCCTAGCTGATTGATGCTTCACCAGCAATTTGCGGTACACCGTCTCATTGGGAGTGAGTAGCTCTCCTGGACCACATCCCACGATCAGATCACGTGACAAAGGAGGCGACTCAGCCTGAGACGGAGAGTTCAGCCCTGAGAAATGTAAACCCACACCAAATGGCAGCTCTTTCCTGTGAACCGGAATACACTCTTCCAACAGCTGTTCTGACTCTTGCTGGACTATACAAAGAAGAGCATAACTAGCTGGCGGAAGGGGGTAATTATTGGGTTTGAGAGTGATACAAACCACGGCCTTTGGCTTCTGACTTCCCCTTCGACTTCCGGATGGATTCTCACGCAGCATGCATACTCTGGAATTATCCGGTTAGAAAAATGCTAACTTTGTATACATAATTTCAAGGCTTGCAATAAGACTATTTATGGTGCATGCGGGAGGTTTGTATAACAGTAAAACAATAATTTAACAGGAACTGCGTGTTAAACAAGAGAGCTCCCGGATTGCAACCCATTTTGTTTTTCAAAATATTTCATGAGGATAATCATGACACGTTTGCATTGCAATCGTGTAAAAACGTGTTTACAATCATAGCCCAAGCATGTATTTGGTTTGTGACGTATGACATGGAAAAGTTACTTCCTTGTAATCGTGGCTCGGTCAAGGTCTTGGTTCACTTTTGACAATAGAGAAAAAAACTCTTTTAAGTGCAAGTCAATAAAACAATCCCTAATTGGCTTTGCTGCTTTTTCATATTATTAACAGAGAGCTGCTTTGAAACTGTTTTGTATTGTATTGTATTGTTTATTTATATAGCTCCAAAACACAGGCAGGGGCTTCAAAGCGCTCAAGGAGGGTGGGAACAAGGAGAAAAAACAACAGTCGCTTAGAGCCCATGAAACTCTGAGATGATAATAGTCTGCACAGGCAGAGTAAGTGCATACAATACATTTAACAGTGTGGGATATAGCAAATAGGCCTGATGGTGATTATGCAAGTTTTTAACAGTACAATTGGGGTGAAGACAGGGGAGAGACAGACAAGGCGATCTTCAGGCGTGGTGCATACGAATCGAGAAGTGCACAGAGGGTGACAGGGAGGGGAGGGTCAAGTGCACCCAGTCGGTTGAGACTGGGGTAAGTGCAGAGAAAGCCACTCTCTTGGGTACATTTCTCAGTGCGTTGAGTGAGATAGGGGTGTAAGGCCCTGAGGCAAGTGCGAGAGGACTGGCGGGGGTGCCGGGGACCAATGAGGGTCTGAGGTACACCAGGCAGCCAGTCAGCATGCTGTAAGGAATAGGAGTGAGAGAGGGAAAAAATAGAGAGCTAGGTTAGCAGGGTAGAGGGAGAGAGAAGGAAGAGGAGAAGAGGAAGGTCTTGAGGGGTTTCCGGAATTTCAGGAAATCTGGTACAAGAAGAGTGAATACACTGTATTCACTGAACAGTGAATACAGTGAAAACGAAAAAGAAAAAGCAAGTGCCCATAGATGCATGCATTCAACAAAAATGACATTATTTCTGCAAAGCTGTTTGTGAATCCTAGAATACACCATACTGTCAGGAAAAAAATATTTGTTAACTCTCCATGGGAACATCTCGCCAAAGACTCATCATTCCACTCAACCCTTTCTTCCCCTCTGGAGTTTTCATGCACCCTCCCCTCGGTTCCCGTACCAATCCCATCTCCTCTGCTACCCAAGCATCCTACTTGCAAATCCAGGGTGCGTCCCCTATATACCGCGCTCCATTGCTTCCGAGCTATGTCTCCGCTACATACATCCCATAAATACATACATGTGAGCTTCATAACAGTAGCCGTTTTTTCAAAAATGTTAAAGTCAGTTTTCATTCAATTTCCTTCTCTGTCCCCCAGCTGCGGACATATTTTTGCATGTATGTGAGAGAAAATACTTCTTCCCTGCAAGAGCGCAAGGATGAGTAGTGGCTACACTGTCTATCTCACAATAATACAGAGCAACAGTGATCCCAATCATAAAGGTAAAACAGGCACAGTTAAGAGTTATACTTCCTTTTCCCTTTGTGGTTGCGTGGGCCGAGGGAAAGATCTACTCTCAAGAAGGATGTGAATGTGGTTTAGTGGCAAAAACAGTTCAAAATGAAGGTTCCATAAATAATATATATACCGTAATCAAATACCAATGTACAAGTACTATGAAAACCTACCCCTGTAAGGGAGAACACAGAATATGAAAAGATAGACAGCTGCAGCAATCTGGTTAATGGCACAGGGGTGAAAGGCAATAAAAAACCACAATGTTCTTTAAAAGGATATGTTCTTGTCGAAAAAGGGATCAAATGTGACCTAACCAGTCTCTAGGGTCCAAAGATGAACCAGTGGGGCATTTAGTAGTAAACACTACCTTTCACTGTTCCTCGCCATTCAACAGTGTCGATTCTCAATGCTGAGAATCTTGTTGTCGAGTGGATACCATGGAGGGTCATACTTGATACACTTATCATCAAGATCTGTTTCTGAGACACATAAGCAGAGATATTCCGTTTTATTGAAAATGAAAGACCAATCCGATGATGGTTAACAGAATATATTGTGCATAACAAGGGAGACGCGCAGCTAGAGTTTGAGGGAATAGGCAAAAGTATAGGTGCTGCCTACCTATATATGTTCTTGTTCCCTTTCATATTTTCAGACCTATTTTATGCCTATTGACATTTTGGGAAACATAATTAACTATTATTGCACAGATCTAATCTCTCACACTCAGAATCTACTATAGGGCATTACCAAGTATTTGGCATAAATGAGTAGTGAACATTGGGCCTCATTATGGCTTTGGCGGTAGCCATGCCACTATTGGTTGCATGGCTGCCACCAAAACCGGGTCCGGGTTCCCTGAATGGGGAATTACCGGGCCATTCTGAGTTTGGGGGGCCCGGTAATTCCTCCCTCAGGGAACCCGGGCCCGGACCTTCCCCATTCCCATTCGAGCCCCCATAGGGCTCAATGGGAATGGGTGCAGGGAGCTAACAACGGGCCAATTACGACCGGCCCGTTGTTAGCTCCCTGGTCAGGCGTCCTTACCTCGTAATCAGGCGAAATGGGTTTAACGGGTCCGCATCCATTTGTGGCACCCGTTAACCCATTCCGCCAAAGTTATAATGAGGCCCATTTATTCTTAACTCGGACTCTGGATTAATTTTGAAATGCCTACATGACTGCCTTCTGCCCCTGTCTAGAAAGCAACTCTGCTTGAGCCCGAAAATCTACTTGCACTGTTCTGCTGTTACAGCGAATGCACATTTCTAAAAACAGAATGGGATTGTTTTCTGTCACAATAGGCAGGCCTGAGTTTAGTAATCAGTTCTTGCATCCCAAGGAGAAGGCAGCAGGAATGGGATGAGAACTGTTAAAGATCCTGCTAATAGATAGGGCGGTGAGAAGTTTTAATGCACCAGCCGAATTCTTCTATGTTCACTCCTTTGCAGCTTTATGAAGTTGCAAAGTTTTGCTCAACTTCGCAGCTACACGTGTTTTATGTCACATATCAACATGTATATAACACATATATGCATATGGTTATATACACATTTACACGCAAACAAATATATTTAAGTAATACATAATATCATAAATAGTCTAAATTATTATATATGTACATATTTATTATATGTTATGTTGCATTACTTATTTTACTTATGTTATTTTGCATATGTATTATAACTAGTTAAATATTGTCTGTTCTTGGTGGGCGAGGGATGCATGCCAATTCCAAGCACTATTCACCTCTGGACCTCAGCGATTTCTCCTCCAGATGTTTTCTTGCCTCGTGCAATCGTCAGGGAGGCAATCTAGGTGTATACAATGAATGCCATTATCATTGGTGCATTGAATTCTGGTCAATGTAGACATCTTGAGCTGCCAGAAACTAACTCCCCCATCAAACTCAGCAGGGGGCATCAAGCAATGCGACACTCCTCATTGGGCCACGAATTAGATTGGTGCAGGGAATTCCAAAGTCATTGGGCCTCATTACGACCCTGGGGGTAGCCATGCCCTTATTAAGGGCACGGCTGCCGCCGGTAATGATTTTTTTCCGGAACCCAGATAATGGCAATAACGGGGTCATGCCGATCTTGGCGGACCCGGTAATTGCCCTTTTCTGGGCTCCGGAAAAAATGATTCCCCATTCCCCAAATGATTCCTCATTCCCATTGAGCCCTACTGGGCTCAATGGGAATGGGAGGATGGTAGCAGCGGTACCGTCCATAACGGTACCATTGCTACCATCTAGCACTGCTCGTGGATGCTGCTCTGCATGCCTGGTCTGACCAGGCATGCAGAGCTGCACCAGCGGCAGAACTCGGAATGTTGCGGCGAGGTAGCACTACCGGCGCCGTTGTTGCCTTACCGCAACACTCCTAATGAGGCCCATTGTTTTGTTTGTCTCTGCGGGTGAAGGGTCCTCCTTGGTTGGTACATGACTCTATTCATCTTGCAGCCAAGTGATGCCCCACTCCAAATGTTTTCTTGTATCATGGAATCATCGGGAGGCATTTGAGGTGAACATTAATAAAACTTCCATAAGTGCTGGAAATTCTGGTCAATGTATGCACATATTATATAATAGATCTAATGAACAAATCAGGTACATACATATATTAAACAAGCATCATGCATACAATAAATAATATAATACAACATATAATATACATATATATCAAGTTATATTGTATCATTGATTTTATTTATGTAATTTATCTTATGCAATAATTGGATGTATTAGTATAAATACAATCTTATGAACAAACCAATAGATAAGTAAATAAAAGAAAAAACAGAAAAAGCTAATATTTGTATGTGGTGTATATATTGCAGGGCTTGCGGTAGCGGCCCTGTAGTTATGGTTAAGTTGCTCAACCCATAGGAAGAGCACTTTTTGGGTGGCTTATCACTTCGCCCCGCACCCTGAACGAATCTTCACAAAACTTTGCAGAAATAGTATATGGGTCCGTCAGATCGATCCTGCAAAGATTGGTAAGGTTTCATCGAGGGGGTGAGTTGAAGTTGAAGGGGGTGCCAAAACGTGTGGTTTTTCCCACAGATGCAAAGGAAAAAAGATTTGGCTCACACCTACAGCCCAAACCGCTGGATGGATTTTCACAAAATTTGCAGCAGGAGCAGTGACTTGGTCCCGTAAGGATGCTTTTGTAAATTTGGTGCAAGTTCGTACAGTAGTTTATTTGAAAAAAAACCCAAAAATTAGATAAAAAACAATTAGTGATATCTGGGTTCGATCCGCAGACTTACTTCGCTGTTCCGTCCCTGGAGAGGCCTCCAATTGGTCCAGAGGCTGACGTGAGGTCCGCGGACATTGGATGTGCTCACTGATTGGATGGTGATAAGCGTGAAGTGCGTCAGATTTTTGGAAACGCCCACCTTGTTTATATTCGCGGACAGGTGCCGGTGTCTGCGAACATCGCGGTAAAAACCTATTTAAAAACACAGCATTGCACTTGTCAAACTTATCAAACAATCTATGTGGAGATGAGAGGTTATGAGGATGGGATGGTATGAGGCCTTAAAAAGCTCCAAAACTGCTGTATTTCTTCTCCAATTTCTGCAGTCTGTGTAACGCTCACCTGATTCCCACGGAGGCGCAGGTCTGGCTGCGAGTGCTGGTGCTTCTTCAATGGTGAAGCGCAGGACTCTGAAGATGGACAAGAAGGGCCCCTCTACTCTGGCTTCTCTGGCTCGCAGGAATATTCCCCTGTGCGTGAAAAGGGAGTATTACCTACTGACTGAGTTACGCTCAAGCCTCCCACTCTCTTCCAACCCTTCACGATACCCTTCCACGATTCCCCGTGAAGTCTCACCTTAGGGTCATGAAGGATGAGCTCTCCATCCTGCTTCTGATGCAGGGGCGCGTTAAAACCCAGTTACTTCACTGGATTGAGGATTGATGGGAGTTCAGGTAAGCTTGACTATTCAGGTAAGGCGCTGTAAAAGTTCTGCTGCAAATTCAAAAGTCCAAGCTTTATAATAATGTTCATAGTCTTGTTGCAGCAAGCGCTAATGCTTATGTCTTTTTCCCCTTAGGGGCCGGGGTTCGGAATGCCGGAGATATGGCGCCGACCCGAAGTGAAACGTGCAGTTCCAGTAAATGACAGGTAAGTTCTGGATGAGCGCTCGGGTAATGTCTTTGCATTCGCTCATTCAATGTCTTTGTCTTTTTTCCCCATAGGGGCTGGGGTCCGGAAAATACCTGGAAGCGGCAAGACCCGAAATGAAATGGGAATGACCCAACAGGTAAGTCTTAGAAGGAAACTGAGCTTTTCCTATTCCTTTCCTTCTCTTACCTTGTTCTTGTCTTTTCTCTCTAGGCTCTGGGAAGTGGCTGTGGATCCGGATGATCGCTGCTGAAGATGGAGGCGTCCAGGATAGGTGAGTGAAATGCAGCGCTGCAGCGATCGTAGCGAAATGCTTTTAAAAATGATGTCTTCCTTTTCAGGATCATCGGTGTGATGTCTCCGTGGTGCTGATTTAGCAGGTAAGGTCTTTTGTCTCCCTTTTCAGGTGACCCAGGATACTGACAGGCGTGGCTGAGGTCCAGATGCAGGAGCTGACACGGTGAGCGTCCAGCTGCGAGGAGCAGAACAACGCGAAGCGTGAGTTGCTGATCGGGTGTGGTTTAAATAGCTTTGGAAGAAGTTCCAAGTGTGTATCCTTCCACTGATCAGGTATGTATCCTTCCCCGACCACGCCCGGGTGGAAAGTAGTCCCACAGGTAAAGTAGTTCCATTCAGGCCTCAAGAGGGCCTGGATGTAGCAGCATGGTCTGCATCAGGTAAGTGCACATTAAAACACTTGAACACATGTCTAGCTTTATGAGCCTGGCGACTAAGGCGCCAGGACAGGGGTCCAACATGAGGCTGGCTCCTAAGGCGCCAGGACTGCGTCCAAAGGGCCCCAGCTTGGGCCCGCTGGCACTCCCCTGGGGGAAATGATGCCTGCCTCTGGGGTTGCTGGGTCGGACCTGGCTCCTTGGAGGTAGGCATCATGACAGTAACCCCCCTCAAGGCCCCTCCCAACGTTCTTTCCTCCGGGGGTTTTGGCTTGTTCAGAAATCTCTGGTGAAACCTTTGTACTAATCGAGGTGCGTGGACATGGTTACTAGGCTCCCACGATCTCTCCTGAGGTTCAATCCCTTCCAGTCAACTAGATAGAAGAGTTTCGACTTTACCACCTTGGAGTCTAAAATGTCTTTAACTTCGAATTCTAATTCCCCTTCAATTTGAACTGGATCTGGAGGTTTGGACAATCGGGTTCCTGGTTGTACTGGCTTCAAAAGTGATGCATGAAAAACTGGATGAATACGCATGTTGGACGGTAGATCCAGTTTAAAGGCCACTGGGTTGATTATAGCCTTGATGGGGTAAGGTCCTATGAATCTGGGATTATAGGTTCGTGGGCCCTTGAGGGGTAAATGTTTAATTGCTAGCCATACCTGGTCTCCTACTTGGTAAGGAGGAGTTTTACTTCGGTGCAAATCAGCGTTTTCTTTATACTTTTTCTTGGCTTGCTGTAAATGACTTGCAGCTTCTTTGAAGGCTCGGGTTATTGTGGAATGCAGATGATTTACTGCGGGCATTTCCAGGGTCAGAGGTGGATCTAGGTCAGAGGTGCGAGGATGGTGACCATACAAAGTATAAAAAGGGGTTTGTCCGGTTCCAGAATGCACTGAGTTGTTGTATGCATATTCTGCGATCCAAAGAATGTCTTTCCAATTCAACTCAGATTGGTGTAACATGCACCGAAGATATTGCTCGAGAGTCTGATTGGTTCTCTCGGTTTGTCCGTCGGTCTGGGGGTGGTGGCTGGTGGATAACCGCACATCTATTTGTGCTAATCGGCAACACTTCTTCCAAAAATGGGAGATAAATTGACTTCCACGATCCGAGACTAATACGGAAGGGAAACCATGTATGCGAACTATATTCTCCAGGAATTCCTTGGCCAAGGTGGAAGCTGAAGGCAAACCTTTTAAAGGGATAAAGTGGGTCATTTTGGAGAATAGGTCCACAATTACAAGGATTGTGTTGTAACCAGCACAAGGAGGCAGGTCGGTTATAAAGTCCATTGACAGGGTGTGCCATGGTGCCGGTGGAATATCCAAGGGTTGAAGTAGGCCGGCTGGCCTTTTCTTTTGAGCTTTGTTTTGGGCGCAAATTCCGCAAGACAGAACAAAAGACTTTATATCTTTTCTCCAAGAAGGCCACCAGAAGTGGCGTTTGATTTTTTCCTCCGTTTTAGCGATACCAGGGTGTCCTTCCATTAAAGATTCATGATGATGGGCAATAACAAGTTCTTGCAATTCTTTACTTGGCAGACACAACCGCTCCTGGAAGTAGGGCAAGTCATCCTTAACGGTGTAATGAGGACCCTTTTGACTCCATTCCAGTAAGGTTGAAGAGTCTAGAAGTTGTTTTACTTGCGTTTGGATGTCCTCAATAGGTTGCAATGAAGTTAAGCCTAAGATTCTTTGCTCAGGTATGATGGGCACAGGTTCTAAGCTCGAATTAAGTTCTTCCATGCCAATCCGGGATAAGGCGTCCGCTTTTCCATTCTTGAAGCCAGGGCGATAGGTAATTACAAAATCAAATTCTGCAAAGAATAGAGCCCAGCGGAGTTGTCGTGAAGATTGAGCCTTGGCCGTCTTCAAATACTGTAAGTTTCTGTGGTCCGTAATTACGGTGATGGTGTGTCTTGCCCCGAGAAGGTAGTGACGCCAAGCCTTGAAAGCAGATTTGGAGGCCAGTAACTCTTTATCGGTAATCGCATAGTTGATTTCAGGAGGAGAAAATTTTCTGGACCAAAAGGCCACTGGGTGTAGTTGGTTAGTTTTTGGGTCTCTTTGCGTCAGGACAGCTCCCATGACCGAACTGGATGCGTCGGTTTTCACAATGTACGGTAGATCTGGGTGCGGGTGCTTCAATACAGGTGCAGAGTGAATTTGGTTTTCAGGTCCTGAAAGGCTTGTTCGGCCTCAAGAGTCCATTTGAAGCGTTTGTTTTTCTTTAGGAGAGCTGTGATGGGTTGGACTGTTCGGGAAAATTCCGGGATGAATCTTCGATAGAAATTGGCAAAGCCGAGCATGCTCTGAACTCCCTTCACCGAGCTAGGAGATGGCCATTTGAGGATGGCATCCACCTTTCGCGAGTCCATTCGGACTCCTTGAGGTGTCAGGATGAATCTGAGAAACTCAACTTCTGTGGTATGAAAAACGCATTTTTCGAGTTTTGCAAATAGTCTGTGCTGGCGCAATTTCTCAAGAACTGCCCTAACATGTTTTCTGTGATCAGATTCTGAAGAAGAGTACACCAGGATGTCGTCAATGTAAACAATGACACAGACATCGATAAGTTCCCGAAGAACATCATTCATAAAGTACTGAAAGGCGGCAGGTGCATTGCACAAACCGAAGGGCATCACCTGATATTCGGAAAGCCCAAACTTGGTGCGGAATGCAGTCTTCCATTCGTCGCCTTCTTTTATACGCACCAGGTGATAAGCTCCTCAGAGATCTAACTTGGTGTACACACAATCGTCTTTCACCTGGTCGATAAGCTCAGGGATCAAGGGCAGAGGATAACGATTCTTAATCGTTATTTGATTTAGGGCGCGATAGTCTATACACGTTCTAAGGTCGCCCTCTTTTTTCGGCACGAAGAACAGAGCTGAAGAGACAGGAGACTTGGACGTGCAAATAAAACCATTGGCTAGGTACTGATCTAAGTACTGACGCAAATGCAGGTTCTCAGGTTCCGTAAGAGCATAAATCCTACTACAAGGTAGTTGAGCATTGGGTATCAGATCGATTTGGCAATCATAAGACCGATGGGGAGGTAACGTGTTAGCCTGTTCTTTCTGAAAAACGTCTTGGAATTCTTGGTATTCTGACGGTAACTGTACAGGGGTGGAAGTTGCTGAGGCTAGACCCATAGCTGGATTTCTTGGATAACAAGTTGGTTCACAATCAGGAAAACTTATATTCTTTGCTCGCCAGTCAATTCTGGGATTATGTGTTTCTAACCAAGGAATTCCAAGAATTACTTGAAATTGTGGGGCCTTGATCACATCAAACACGATTGCTTCCCGATGTCCGTCCTGACCTACCAGTGTCACTTCAACAGTGGGATGCGTTACAGGCCCAGAGGCTATTTCGGTTCCATCTACTGTAGTAATGACATCTTGGGTTACTTTCGGGCGGAGAGGAAGCTTAATCCTGGAAGCCAATTCACGGTCTATGTAATTTCCAATAGCTCCACTGTCAATGTATGCTTTTATAGCATGCAACTGCTGAGGCTGTTTTGGGTCCACGAGCACCATTGGCATGACAAAATGCGAGGTCAAAGAGTTAGTTTTCAAGCTCGGCAAGCGGACTCCTACGCTTGTCGGGCTAGGTCGTTTCCTGAATCAGGTGTCAATAATTCGTTATCAGTAGCTCCAACCACCTTCTTAGGTGGTTTAACTGGACAATTCCGAAGAAAGTGACCGGAAGTCCCGCAATACAGACAAAGTTCCATTTGCCGCCTTCTCTCTCGTTCTTTCTGCGTTAATGGTCCTTTAACACCACCGATTTGCATAGGTTCGGATACGTCGGTACTCTTGGAGTTAGCGTGGGTTTTGATCGGTATTCGTGTTTCGTACTTGAACTGATCTCCTTTTCTGTTTTGAAGTCTGTGATCAAGTTGAACCACCAAGTCTATGTAGTCTGCGCAGACCTGGGGTGGGTTTACTATCTGAGCTAGAACATCCTTAAGCTCTCCGCGCAGGCCTCGATGAAACAATGTGATCCTTTTGTTTTCAGGCCATCCAGTTTCCACAACCAGTCTGTTAAAGGTGGCAATGTAGGGCAGAAGATCCTGATTACCTTGTCGTAAGGATAGCAGTTCGTTATCAAGGGCCTGTCCTTGAGAGTGTCGAGCGAACAATCTTTCCATGCTGGCCTGGAAGCCCTGAAAATTCTGGAGAATGGGATCATCCTGATTTACCAATGGAATAGACCAATCGGCGCACTGCCACTGAGGTAAGATAGTATAAAGGCTACCTTGGTCTGGTCGTTAGGGAAGGCTCTGGGTCTGCATAGAAAGTGTAAACGACATTGGTTCATAAAGACGGCATATTTCTTGGGATCCCCCGCAAAACGTTGAGGCGGGGCCAAAGGCATGTGTCCAGGTAGATTGATTTGTACCGGGTTATTCAAACCCACTGATGTGGAAATGTCTCTGGAATTAGGTAAAGGAGTGTGCCCTGCCTGGGCCTGTAATACCCTTTTGGCTAGGTCATCTGTTCTTTCCTTGGATAGGATCAGTTCTCTTTTGAGAGCGTTAGTCTCCTGGCGGGCTGAGTGCACCTCTGCCCGTAATTCCCCCAAAAGCTGGGCCAGCTGGTCAGTCTCGGAAGTCTCCATAGCGCCCGGGTGGGAAATTGTGGGTAGGCTTCGCGTTCTGTAACGCTCACCTGATTCCCACGGAGGCGCAGGTCTGGCTTCGAGTTCTGGTTCTTCTTCAATGGTGAAGCGCAGGACTCTGAAGATGGACAAGAAGGGCCCCTCTACTCTGGCTTCTCTGGCTTGCAGGAATATTCCCCTGTGCGTGAAAAGGGAGTATTACCTACTGACTGAGTTACGCTCAAGCCTCCCACTCTCTTCCAACCCTTCACGATACCCTTCCACGATTCCCCGTGAAGTCTCACCTTAGGGTCATGAAGGATGAGCTCTCCATCCTGCTTCTGATGCAGGGGCGCGTTGAAACCCAGTTACTTCACTGGATTGAGGATTGATGGGAGTTCAGGTAAGCTTGACTATTCAGGTAAGGCACTGTAAAAGTTCTGCTGCAAGTTCAAAAGTCCAAGCTTTATAATAATGTTCATAGTCTTGTTGCAGCAAGCGCTAATGCTTATGTCTTTTTCCCCTTAGGGGCCGGGGTTCGGAATGCCGGAGATATGGCGCCGACCCGAAGTGAAACGTGCAGTTCCAGTAAATGACAGGTAAGTTCTGGATGAGCGCTCGGGTAATGTCTTTGCATTCGCTCATTCAATGTCTTTGTCTTTTTTCCCCATAGGGGCCGGGGTCCGGAAAATGCCTGGAAGCGGCAAGACCCGAAATGAAATGGGAATGACCCAACAGGTAAGTCTTAGAAGGAAACTGAGCTTTTCCTATTCCTTTCCTTCTCTCACCTTGTTCTTGTCTTTTCTCTCTAGGCTCTGGGAAGTGGCTGTGGATCCGGATGATCGCTGCTGAAGATGGAGGCGTCCAGGATAGGTGAGTGAAATGCAGCGCTGCAGCGATCGTAGCGAAATGCTTTTAAAAATGATGTCTTCCTTTTCAGGATCGTCGGTGTGATGTCTCCGTGGTGCTGATTTAGCAGGTAAGGTCTTTTGTCTCCCTTTGCAGGTGACCCAGGATACTGACAGGCGTGGCTGAGGTCCAGATGCAGGAGCTGACACGGTGAGCGTCCAGCTGCGAGGAGCAGAACAACGCGAAGCGTGAGTTGCTGATCAGGTGTGGTTTAAATAGCTTTGGAAGAAGTTCCAAGTGTGTATCCTTCCACTGATCAGGTATGTATCCTTCCCCGACCACACCCGGGTAGAAAGTAGTCCCACAGGTAAAGTAGTTCCATTCAGGCCTCAAGAGGGCCTGGATGTAGCAGCATGGTCTGCATCAGGTAAGTGCACATTAAAACACTTGAACACATGTCTAGCTTTATGAGCCTGGCGCCTAAGGCGCCAGGACAGGGGTCCAACATGAGCCTGGCGCCTAAGGCGCCAGGACTGCGTCCAAAGGGCCCCAGCTTGGGCCCGCTGGCACTCCCCTGGGGGAAATGATGCCTGCCTCTGGGGTTGCTGGGTCGGACCTGGCTCCTTGGATGTAGGCATCATGACAGTACCCCCCCTCAAGGCCCCTCCCAAAGTTCTTTCCTCCGGGGGTTTTGGCTTGTTCGGAAATCTCCGGTGAAACCTTTGTACTAATCGAGGTGCGTGGACATGGTTACTAGGCTCCCACGATCTCTGCTGAGATCCATATCCCTTCCAGTCAACTAGATAGAAGAGTTTCGACTTTACCACCTTGGAGTCTAAAATGTCTTTAACTTCGAATTCTAATTCCCCTTCAATTTGAACTGGATCTGGAGGCTTGGACAATCGGGTTCCTGGTTGTACTGGCTTCAAAAGTGATGCATGAAAAACTGGATGAATACGCATGTTGGAGGGTAGATCCAGTTTAAAGGCCACTGGGTTGATTATAGCCTTGATGGGGTAAGGTCCTATGAATCTGGGATTGAAGGTTTGCGGGCCCTTGAGGGGTAAATGTTTAGTTGCTAGCCATACCTGGTCTCCTACTTGGTAAGGAGGAGTTTTACTTTGGTGCAAATCAGCGTTTTCTTTATACTTTAAAATTAGAGGGGGGTTCCAAAATATTGTAAAGGCTTATACATTTGGTGCCATTTGACGAATTTGAACAAATGATTGCAAAACAATTTTAGATCTAGATATAAATGTGTTTGCAAAGTTTGGTGGGATTTTGTCAAAGGGGGGCTAAATTAGATGGTGGGTCTCAACATTGTTAGATGGCTTATAACTTTGTGCCGTTTGATGAATGTGGACGAAGATTTTCAGAAAGATTATAGACACAACCTTGAATGTGTGTGCAAAGTATGAATGGATTTTGTCAAGTGGGGGCTAAGTTATATGACTATTGTATGTACGTAAATTTTGACACTTTTGAAAAACATAAAACATGGGCGGATTGCCAGCAAACTCGTGTGAGGAGCATTGGCAGGGACCTGAAAGCATGGTTTTGCAAATGTGTCCGTATTTTATTTTTTGACAAGCGTCAGAAGGTAGGTACAAAAAAAGTGATATACCTTTGGTGACTGAGCTATAGCCTGTGGCCATGGGCAGTGGTCAGATTGTCCGGGTCATGGCATAAGGTCATGACCCGGACAATCTGGCTACTTGCCATGACCACTAGGGACGACCAATGTGGATAAAGTGGCCATGTCCACCAGGGACCAGCTATGTGGTAAAGTGTTTTGAAATTGGGATAGGTTTGAAAGGGAAAAAAATGTGCTTGTGGTAATATGGTCATAGGGTTGTCTCTCTGCCTTCTGCAGGCTGCCATGGAAAGGGAAGAGGGGCGCTGTACGAAGCTCCGCCTTCGCTTTCCAAAGTGTCCATCTTGGAAAAGGATTTTCCTTCCTACAGCGGGAGGCAGTCCGCGTCCCAGTGTTGAAACAAAAGTCCTATTTTTATTAGCACCCCGGGTTTCCGCTTTGGCAACACGGGGTGCTAATGGCCTTCATCCCCCATTGCAGGGGCTGGAATGGGGTATAATGGTCCGGAGCCCTCGTTATCCAGCCTCACTTCGCTTGGGTCGATAATTTGGGCAGCCGGGCTGTTATTCGCCATTCCAGACCCTGGAACTGGGGACGAACGCCACATTATTCCCATAAGATTAACACAAAATGCTAATGGAAATGTTGCAAAATATTATTGAGTCTATGTACTTTACTTAGACATCTGAGATGTTCAGGGGCATCTATGCTTATTTGTGCATTACAGTGTGGTGAAAAGCTGTTTTTGGATGGATTAAAACTCTGGGGCCACTCAATGAAACTGCATGAAATGTTAAAATTTCATTCTAGACCTACTTCTGAATGGTTCTGGAAACTGTGTGCTGTTTTGTCAAAATGGAAAATAATTAGAGGGGGGGTTCGAAAAAATTGTTAAGTCTTATAAATGTGGTGCCCTTTGACGAATCTGCACAAAAGTTTGCAAAACGAATTTAGATCTAGATGTACATGTTTTTGCTTTGGTGGGATTTTGTCAAGGGGAGGCAAAATTAGAGTGGGGTCCCTAAATACTGTAAAGGCTTATAAATGTGGTGCCATTTGACGAAATCTGCACAAACATTTGCAAACAGATTCTATATCTAGATATAAACGTTTTGCAAAGTTTGGTGGGATCTTGTCAAGAGGGGGCTAAATTAAAGGGGGTTTCAAATTTTTAGATGGCTTATGACTTTGTTGCTGTTTGACAAATGTGGACAAAGGTTTTCAGAAAGATTATTGACCCAACCTTGAATAAGTGTGCAAAGTCTGAAAGGATTTTGTTAAGTGGGGGCTAAGTTATCTGTCTATTGTGTGTACGTACATTTTGACAAATTTGAAAAAATAGAACATGGGCGGATTTCCAGCAAAATCATGTGAGGACCATTGGCAAGGACCTGAAAGCATGGTTTTGCACATGTGTCCATGTTTTATTTTTTGACAAGTATCATAATGTAGGTACAAAAAAAAGTAATTTACCTTTGGTCACTGAGGCCATAGGCAGTGGCCAGATTGTCCGGTCTGGCATAGGTCATAACCCGGACAATCTTGCAACTGGCCATGACCACACGGGGTGAGCAATGGGGATAAAGTGGCCATGTCCACCAGAGACCCGCTATGTGGTAAAGTTTTTTGAAATTGGGATAGGTTTGAAAGGGGAAAGAAATTTGCTTGTGGTAATATGGTCATAGGGTTCTCTATTCGCCTTCTGCAGGCTGCCATGGAAAGGGAAAAGGGGCTCCGAATGGAGCCCCGCCTTCCCTTTCCATGGCGACCATCTTGCAAAAGGATTTTCCTTCCTGCAGCATGGACACTGCGCACGTCCCGGTGAAGGAAGAAAAATCCTTTTTTTTAGCTACCCCTCACCCCCCGGGTTACTGTTTTGGCAATTAAGGGTGCTAATGGCCTTCATCCCCCATTGCAGGGGCTGGAACGGGGGATAACAGTCCAGAGCCCTCGTTATTGGTGGACATCGATGATTGCAAAAACAGTGGAAAACGTTGCAAAAAGTTAATAGAAGTGTTAAAAATGATGCTAGAAGGTGGTAAAGGGCAGAGTTTTAATGTGAAACATTGTAAATTGGATAGAAATGTTGCTATATTGGGGTAAGTATGTTATTAGCAAGTTGTAGGAAATTAGCATGCACTGGTAAAACCCCATGAAATTCACTGAACAAAACTTTGTTAAAGGGACTTGGTGGTTAAGTTGCACTAATAAAAACCTATGAAATACAATGAAAAACCTTTTTTAAAGGGACATTATGGTTACAAGAAAAACCTCAGAAATTCACCAGTTATGGTGAGCTAAGCAACCATAACTCTCGCCACCCCGTGCACTGATAGGACTGTTTTAGAGGCCACACAGGCTTGTACGTGTTACTAAAGGATTGAGGATAAAATACCACAAGTGTTCCTCAGCAGGAACATATATGTGGATTTTCTTTCGATGTGCTGAGGTGCGAGGTGAAGAAAACCTGTAAAGGTCAAGCGGTCTACATTGAAATGGACTCAATCTCTCACAGAAAACCAATGAAGACATGTGCAGGTCCCACAGCAACTTTGCCCCTTTTCTTTTTCGCCTCCAACATGGAATAGTGCAGAACTTTAGGTAGAACTTAGAGGGTAGGGCACAGGTATGGTCAACCTGCATAAAAGACGGCCCAGTAAGCTTGTCTCAAATGTTTCAATCCTCCATCCTTATGCAACAGAAAGGGAAGTGTAAGCCTCGCCTTCCACATTTAATGTATAGATATTTCAGGACAGGAGAACATTTTTGTGTCGAAGAAAGAGAGGATCTATTTTTTTTATGCACTGGATAAGAGACACTAGTTACGGTGCATAAGAGTCGACTTGGCACCCATAAGCTACTGAAACTCAAAGCATTCTGATGAATTGTCTCCTGACAGTGCAAATGTCATCAACACATCAGTTTTACGGGGCATTATCTCACACACTGACAAACACCAGTGCAGCACACAGCACTATACCTCCTAAACCCTGCAAAGTTCAAAGCTATAAATCTGACAGGCTTGTGGCTGTCCACTGCTAAAGGCCTAAAACCAAGTGTGGTGATGGATCTTGAATGTGAAGGAAAGGCATCGTTGTAAAAGCAATACTCCCATACTTTCAGTGAGCCATGCCAGGATGCAGGCGGTAAAGAAGCTGAAGGAAGAGTATGAGGCAGGGCATTAACGGGGTAATTGGTAATTTTTAAAGAAAATGCCAATGGCATTCAACAGACCACCAGCATTAACCCTTGTGTGCTGTTGGGTCCTCTGCAGGGTGCTGTAAACATTTGTAATGCAGAGTAGAAATCTGAAGCTTAGAACTAGGTAAAATCTCGTTTACTCTTCAGTTTTCACATGTCTTTCCAGAAACACATGCTGCTTGTAAATTATGCTTTGCAGACGATGTTCACTAATGGATTCATATGGAATCCTCCTGCCAGTAGTAGAACTGTTACCTTGGCGGAGGAGGCGTTAAGCGGGCAAAATGTACTCCAAATCCTGTGTCCCAAGAATGAAAGTCTTAGCTCTGCTGGCCTGACAGAGTTTTACTGATGAATAGTGAGTGATCCTCCATAGACGAAAGGTTCCTCCCTGGGATATACCATGTGATGCTATCTAGAAGGTAGGCACGATCAGCCCCATGGAAGACAGTTGAAAAGGATGCAAATATTTTTAAGCTGAATGGTCTATTCAATGGGAAGTCACACTTGGTTCCAGTGAACAGCTTGGACATGATCGCTTTTCCTACATCCAGAAACCAATCCATTATGAGCCAACTGGACTCTGTTAATAAGGTTAATTGAAGTAACCTCAGTAGTGCATTGGAATAGTCCAAGTGACTAGTCACTAAGACTCCAACTGCAACTTTACACTTGCCAGGGGAAAGAATGCACAAATCCTAAAGTCACCTAATGTTAAAGTAGTCTCCCTTGAGAATGGCATGAAACTTTAGAAACTATATTGTTTTAGCATTTTACCTTAGAACAACTTTACAAGTTTTCAAAAAACCAGGGGAGGTGGGGGTGAGTAGAGATTCATTCATAGTGCTACCAAGACCTTTCACATCTTTCCCTGGCTAAGATGAAGTCAGCAGGAATCGATCCAGGCTGTACCACTTCATAAATGCATGGACCGATTTCAGTTTAGCTGCAATTCCTATCCGATGATAAAGTGAAGAGGGTATGCTTTATCTTGAAAAAGTACAGTTCCGGAATGATGAATATGGATGTGAGAGGTCTTCTAAGACGGAGAGGTATGCGCCACTTCATCCCTATTTCCACCTTGGAAGCAGGCGGAAATGGGCTGGAGTGGGAAATGGAGGCAGTGGGAGGGAAACAATGAGTGAATATCGGGGTGGCGGAATATCTGGGACGAATTTTAAAAGGGTGGTACATCAACATTAGGAAAGATTGGGAGGGTAGAAGAAGACCAGGACAATTTTGGTATTGGGGGATGAGGAAGAGGAGCTTGGTAAGTACCCATTGATTTTGCAAACACTAGATCCACTCCGTTGATTTGTGGTCTAAATAGAGAGCACATAGTTGGAAAAGGCCTGGATTGAGGGGAATACACAACACAGAATAGTAGATGGGCATCTCACAACAACAGGGTGCATTTTGCTTCGATGGTCAGAGTGGCATCATAAAGTTCTCTCTCGGAATCTCTTTTATGTCACTCAGCCATAGACCTTGGAATATATATTTGCTAGTTACCCATCTACAAATCTGTATGTTCTGTTCGAGGTATAGAGAATTGACACAGAGAAATTACCCTCATGTCAGTTTATACCCTCCATCGATTATCGGAATATTGCGTCCTATAAAATCAAAAGCAAATATCCTGCCGATATTCAGGCATAATCTATATATATATGCCCTACCATGAACTTTGACTATGTACAAACTTGCATCAATTTGGATAAGTTCCTGCGTAAAATTAAACTTAAGATGTTTTTTGTTGCCAATCCGACACCGGCGAAACACTCAACACCACGTACTAGGGGCACCGATCTACTCATTGCTGATATACCTTCACTTGTAGATCTCGCTTGCCTCGATGATGATACTTTTCATTCTACCAACTTTGATTTGCTTGACTTTGATATCAATCCGAACTGGGACATACGGACTAAATTAAAGAGCAAATCAAGATTCAACCCACAATTTCCAGTAGGTGGTTGTATTGAGGCATTTTATGATCTCTGTGTTAGTGATCTGAGAAAGTTGCGACAGAAAACCAGTACCAATAAGCAGAATCTTACTTCTGCTCAACGTCTGGCCATTGGTGAACTTCAACAGTTGTCCAGTATTGTTATCAAACCAGCCGACAAAGGCTCGAACATCGTGATACAAGACAGAATCAAATATGTGGCTGAAGCTAATCGGTAATTGAATGATCGTCTGTGTTATACCAAACTCTCCGATGATCCTTTTTTGGAAATAAGAGCTGCACTCATTGCCCTGTGTACTAAGTGGGCCAGTGAAGATCTATTAGAGGATGATTTAATCAAATTCCTCATCCCTGCATGCCATACATTCCCACCATTTACTTTCTTCATAAAACTCACAAATCACTTAGACATCCCCCTGGTAAACCCATTGACACTTTGTGTGGCTCATTATTAGAGCATTTGGCGCAATTCATTGATGAAACTCTTCTACCATTTGTATCAATATTGCCATCCTACCTTAGGGATATTAAGGATTTTTTACAACATGTGACTAATACACCTTGGGAAGAAGGCTTGATTGTGGCTACACTTGATGTTGTCTCCTTATATACCTCTATTGAACACACTTTCGGTATTAACACATGCAAATATTATTTGGACACTCGCTCACTTAATTATTTGGGACACAGCTCTATGATTTTGGAGATGCTTCTTTTCTGCCTACAAAATAATGTCTTTTTGTTTGAGGGGTCTTTCTTTCATCAAGTTAGGGGGACCGCTATGGGCAGTACTTTTGCCCCGTCTTATGCTAATCTCACGATGGGGTGATGTGAGGCCACTTTTCTGTCTGATCTACTCTTGTCTTGTTTTCCGACACAGATCATTTCTTGGTGGTGGTACATCGATGATGTGTTTATTATTTGGAAGGGTACAGAAATGGATTGGCTATCTTTTGTGAAGACCATTAATACCAACAAGGCCAATCTTGCCTTTACTGAATGCCATAGCCATTCTGAGATTATTTATCTCGATGTCATTGTTATGTTGGACAGCTCAGGTATTCATACGGCACTTCATAAAAAACCCTCCAATACTGGTCTGCCCCTACATGCCAACAGCTGTCATCCTCCGGCATATAAAAAATCAATTCCTTACGGTGAATTTATCAGTTTCCGCCGGAACTGCACCAATATTTCCTGGTTTGACCATCATTGTGCACTGGCAGCTGCAGACTTTGTTAAACAAGGATACGACAAGAGAACCATTGAAATGGCCTACACCAAGGTGCGTGGCATGTCCAGAGACAGACTTTTGTATGATAACAATCCTGTCAATCATAGTATTGATGATGATCCCAGACTGATCATCTCTTTCGACACTGCCTCCAATGACATACGAAAAATTGTTGAGAAACATTGGTGTGTCTTAACTCTCGACAATGACCTCAGATTTGTATTGTCCAAGCACCCCACTATGACTTTTAAACATGTGCCATCTCTCAGAGACAAATTGGTGTCCAGTTTTCTGTCTCCAACAGGAACATTTGTGTCTGCTTTGACTTGGCTTCCCGCCTCTCCCATGGGCTTTACTAAATGTATGAAATGTAAAGCTTGTGCACATGCCACTGTGCTTAAATCTTTTGTACACCCGGTCACAAAATTCGATTTCAAGATAAAATATTCCATCAATTGTGACACTAGCTTTGTGGTGTACATGCTCTCATGCCCCTGTATGAGATGGTACATTGGGAGTACAGCATGTAAACTCAATCTACATATCCTTCAACACCTCAGAGCCATCAAGAACTCGGATCCGGCGTACCCCATGGCCAAACACTTTAAACAGGAACATGGGAACAATTCCAATTTGTTAAAATTCTTTGCAGTGGCACATGTGCCCATACATCCTAGAGGGGGCGACCATGTTTTGAAACTCAGACAACTGGAGACAAGATTTATTTTGGATTTTGACACTAAGGGCCTCAATACGACCCAGGCGGAGGACCATGGTGCTATTAGCACCATGGTCCATGCCGGTGTCCGCCATGGCGGAATGGGGGATTACCACCCCATTCCGAGGTTAGTGGGGCAGTAATTCCCCATGCCGCGATGGCCCTTCCCCATTCCCATTTTTGCCCCATACGGCTCAATGGGAATGGGGAAGGCGCTAATAACGGTACCGCAAATTGCGGTACCGTTATTAGCACCAAAGTCCCTTTGCGGGTCCCTACTTTAACGGCTGGAAAAACCAGCCGTTAAGGTCGGGTCCCGCAAAGGGACCTCGTAATCAGGCGTTAAGGGTTTAACGGCGCCGACACCTTTTACGGCGCCGTTAAACCCTTAACGCCAGGGTCGTAATGAGGCCCTAAGTCTCCAAAGGGGCACAATGTAGACGAGGAGTTGTACACCTTTTTGGGGACTTTATTTGTATCCCCAGTCTGTATTTGATTTCATCTTGTCTTTACTCTTTTCTCCCGTTTTTCTTTTTTCTTTGTTTGCTCTTTCTCTGATTAGGCTATTATGATTCTTTACTCTGTGCTCCTGTATGAATCTCTTTGGCCTTGGATATGATTTTTTACTTTTATCTTATCCTTTTAATCTTGGTTATTTTTTGTCCACGATCTGGCTGCTTGCTATCTGTGGGGAATGGTATTTGCCTATGTATTTCCATACATTTTAGATTTCAGGAGGGATTTATTTCTGACTTGTTCTTCTCTTTTTCACCTTCTTTCTCTGTTTACTGGTGGTCGGCATTATATTTTCATCATTTATTGCATTCGACCTTGTGTCGCAGCTTTTGAGCTTTTGGGCTCTTCTCTATTACATGCTTTAGTCTGTTGCTAATGGTGGCTTTTGTTTTTTCGGGATTATCCCAGGGTTATTTTTCCTGCGCTTGCACTAGCACTTTAAATTGGCCCTGTCATTACGCGGCCTTATGAGAGATCTTTTCTCTACCTGTTGCCACTTATGTACTTTAAGCATGGTACATATGTTCTTGCATTTGCACTTTATGTCATATTATCATTGATGCACTTTTTGCGTGGATTGCATTGTATCGCATTTGCATTTTGTTATATTTTCACTCTGCCCTCTTTTTTTGATTTAAATAACGACCATTATGTATAGCAGTAGCCATTGTTGGTACTCTCGGTGGAATGAAACTGTGGTAATTATTTTACATCATGAGGAATGCACTTTTAGACTGTTTTTTCCTTACTAACCCTGCTAGCATTGAACTTGCATTATCGTGATTTTCATATACAGGACCTTGCAACGTTGTCATACTTTATGTCCAAGCACGTTTTGGGTTCTTGTTTTTAACTCCTGCTTGTAGGTATTAGTATTACTTACTTTTACCGGTGGTGATTTTATCCCCACCCCTGCACTAGCACTTTAGTCATTTCTCTCTTTTCTGGTTGCTGTAGCCAGTCCACCCTTCTGCTGCTTGTCTTAGATTAGGGTTTTAACATTTGTCCTATGTGCATGCACGCCTCATGTTGGTCATTTCATTATTACTTATAATCCGGTGGTTTTATATTTTACATTTTTACCATCTATGAATTTGGCCTTCTTACCATCAACTGCTACTATATTATGGACATACATGCCTTGCCATATCATATTTTGCTAAACAATTCATTTTATATATGTCATCAACCTTGAGTATGTATTTTACATAGATGTATGGCATATTTACATCTTTTCTGTAACTTAACATTGGATGGCTCCGTTTGCCTTTTTTCAGCCGTATTGTCATTTATATGTACTGGTACTTGTGCACTATGCACTTAAGCACGTGTTTTTTGCTTTATGTGGTTTTGGCTTCCCATTGTTAAGTATGTGTTTCCACTCCATTCCATCATGGCCACCAGCGCGTTTATTCCATTGTATTGACCTGCACAGAGTCAATCGACAGAGCAGAAGGACTAACTTTGGTTTGATACTTATGTCAGTCATCCCTCCCTCCCCCCTACGTGATCAAGCGCTCAGTGTAGCGCGAAACACGTTGTTTGCAGGTCGTGCACCCGGCGTCCTGCCTCTGTCTGTATTTTTGTGTTGCTGCCTTTTGTGCATTTCAATTTTTTTTGCGCAACCGTTTTCCCTTTTAACCATTAAAACTTTATATCTGTATTTATTACATGGGGTCTGTTTTGTCAATTTGTTTTGGAGTTTGGCATCCGCCATTGGTCCGCGGGAGTGCGGTTCACCCGCTCCTCTTTTTTTCTTGATATAACAGTTGGTGGGCTGAAATGATTGCCCAAGGTCGGCATAACAGTCTGAGGTGTACTGGCGATAGTGAAATTTGACCAACCCCACCCATTCGCCGTGCACAGTGTGGGGTCCCGCCCTGTGCTATCAGTATACGCAATGTCGGAGATTGCCGAGTTTGCGAGTGTTGGTTCCAGCCCCATAACAGTTGGTGGGCTGACATTTTGTCTCAAGGTCGGCATGCCATTCTGGGGTGTACTGGTGACACTGAAATCTGACCAACCCCACCCATTTGCCCTGCACAGGTGTGGAGCGGGGTCCAGCCCTGTGCCATCAGTATAGGCGATTCTGGGAGATTGGTGATTTTTCAAAAATTGGAAGTTAGGACACAATATAACATAAACAAGGCTACAGCAGACCCCCACGTGCATGTCAGCGACAGGCCCGGTCAGCGCCGGATGGTATGACTAGTCCTTAATATATCTAGATATATGGTAATGAGGTGGTCTCAGGAAAGATGGTGTGTATTTGTGTATTTAGTTCACTATTTGTTTAATTAAGTACCTATTCATTATTGTTCTCAGAACTTTGCACAGCACAGATGCATTGCTGTGAGGCAACTTTGCAGCATCTGTGCATGCTGTTACACTTGTTTTCAATGTTTGCGCAACACAGTAGCCTAATCTTGGGGTGCTGTATGGGGCAAATGTACATTGCATTATTATCTTATTGCATTTAACATCCAGTGTCAGAAAAGGCGACTGCCTTTATCTGACAGGTTGCAGCAGCTCGTACAGATCATTATCGTTTCAGCAATTTAATGTATACAGTTTGAGGGCTACGTGTGTGCGTGAATAGAGCAGATTCGCTGTCAAATTGGCAGTACGAGTTGTTCCGCAGCTCTTTATAAAGATGCGTATCTACTTTCCACTAGATGGCAGCATGCGCTTTACCTGCAGGTCAATGTGCTTTAAGAGCCTAATAGCACTTGGTTCAAGTTGTAACTGGGAACAGTATAAGCAAGATCAGTTGCTATTAGGCGTGTCTCCTTGTTTTCTTCGCTTTGGTTATTTGTGTTCTCCGTTTTTGGCTGTTAGGTGGATTGCATTAGAGTACAGTTAAGAGGGAGATGACATATTAGGAGAGACACTTAGCTTGTATGTGCTGGTTGGTTATTTACCCCACCCTTAGCTTGTATGTGCTGGTTGGTTATTTACCCCACCCATTGAATGGGCATGTCCCTGCTAAGCAATATGATCATTTCCACTCACTACCGTCCTCTCAAGCAGTACCATCAAACTGAGGCCTACCAGTGTTATTTCTAAGCAGTCCGTTTGCAGTTAATGGCCTAATTGCAGCTATAAGCATCATTTGGTGTAATGAACATGTCTTACCCAAGTGGGCCTTAAGCAACTTCATTTCTATCTTTTCCTCACACTGAATAATGTCTCTATTATTTTCATTGAACTGTCTCAGTAACATTATCTATGTATCTCTGTAACTCTCTAGGCATGCATGTCTTTCGCTGCCTATGTGTTTCACTTTACCTTTCTACCGGCCTGTGTCTCTCTAGTACTGTCGATATCAATTGTTCAATTTCCTCGTTTCCTCACTGACCTGTCTCTCAATCTCGCTCTGGCACAACTATCATCTATGTGGCTTGTTGTCACTTTCTTTCTGTTTGCTTCTCTCTCTCACGCGTGCTCTCTTGCTCACTCTTTCGCAGGTATGCTGCTACTACAGGCATGTCTGCCAGAATATAATGAACACAGACTTTCTGACAGTAATGTTTGCAGGAATTATGTTCATTTGGGCCCAAAGGGTCTCAGGAAGAAAAATCAGGGTGCCTAACTACAACCACAAAAAAGTGATGGGTGGAAGGTTTTGAATAAATCTGAACAACTGGCACTGCTCTGGGCAACCTTCCACACCACTGTTTTTTAGCCCATCTGCACCATTGCAAAAGGAGTCCAGCCATATGCAAATCAGTCAGGTACTGCCACCTATGCTAGCAGGCCAGTCCAAACTGCCCGGCCATTTCCCCTCTGCACAGAAACACAAACAACCGCAGACATGTTTCGACCTTGTTGGGCCTCCTCAGTGAGATGCAGCTTGGTTCCCTATGGCACCATGACCAAGGGACTCACGTCTGGGCATACCCTCTCTCACATAGGGAGACAAAATGCAACCAGAGAAGTGGCGGGTGGAAGGTTTTGAATAAATCTGAATCACTGGCACTGCTTTGGGCATCCTCCCACACTACTGTTTTTATTCATGGTACCCCCTATATGTGGCGATTGAAAAGTCTTATGTCCTGAATAATTAAACTTGCTCCCATTTGCCTGTGTGTGTGCACTATACACACACCCACAAACATACACATAACACCATGTATATATTGGTACCAGCCAGTTTTTTGTTCCCAGTATGATACATGAACGTGCCATTATATCATTGCCAATTCATTCATAACCCAGTTTCGTTGAGCTTCAGACATGACAGTATACAGTGAGATTTGTACATATCTTATTGAAGCCAAGAAACTGCCAGGCCTAGGATTTTTATAAAGGCATATCTCAATAAGAATCACAGGTGTCACACTTAAAGCAATGCTATGACATCATAATGGGACTTTTACTTGCATCTTTTCATGCTAACAATTAGGGATTTCTTAAAAAATGTGCATGCTGTCAGCAAATTGCAGAGCATTGATTCTGATTCGGGGGGATTACATTTCTTGTTAATATACCACACTTACTACTGTGCTTAGAAGTAACAGGCTATGCCATCGCACATTTTCTCTGAACATGATTCTATTAACGTTATACTTATTTATTGAAAAATAACTGGAGCGGCAAGGGTCAGGAGAAGGCGTTGGGTAGATATAATACATGTTTCTTTTAAACTGCACTGTTAATATAATAGCATACCGTAGAGGAGATGATAGCTGAGCAAGTTAAATGCTCACCTCTGACATGTGCCAGTCCTTACTTCCCAAATACAAATCTCCAAAGGGCTGAAGCAAAGCCTTCATCCTTCTAAGGTCAATTAGTTTAGTACCTTTTCATTTGGTGGTTACAGGTCCTATAACTGAACAAATCAGACATACCTACCAATGAGATGTATACCAACAAGTCCACCTACTTTCTGGCCCTCTGTGCACAAAACACAACCTTCTGGGATCTCTTTGAACAAGCTCTATCATGCAGTAAGATCGAAAATTGTGCTGCATAAGGCCTGCCAGTGTTATTTCTAAGCAGTTTTCTCAGAGTTTGTGGTATCAGCTGTGAAGGAACTCCTTGGACAATAAAAGTGTCTTCACCAAATATGCCATCAGCCACTTGATATATAAGGCCTCATTACAAGTGTGGCAGTCCAGAAACACGGGTGCTTCCTTGTTCCTTGTATCCGGACCGCCACTCTATGGGTCTGCCTGCAGGGGCGGTGGGGCCCAGCAGGTCTCAGCCTGCCGGGTGCACTGGACCCAGTAAACAGAGTCGTCATAGAAGCACCAGCACCGTTAGCAACCGTGCCGGTGCTTCCATCTCCCCACTCCCAGGGAGTCCTATGGGACTCCAGAGGAATGGGAAGTTACTAAATCTGCTGCCTGACTTCCCGCTCTGCCGGGACTTGTAATCTCGCACTGGGAAGTCAGGCAGCAGATTCAGTGTTTCGGGGTCGGCGGCAACCCACTTATAGCACCACCTGTTTACAGCCAACCTCGTAACGAAGCCCATAGAGTTGCTCCCTAACACATAGGTCCACACACACTCCATTCCCCACCCTACCTGAGACTGGGTTGTCTGCTCCCTATTGTTTCCTCCCATGATTGATTGTAGATCTCATTGTACCAAACTGCCCTCCACCACCCTCCCCTGTTTGCTCCACGCTCCCTTATTTCTCTGCTTCCCTCACCATGTTCTTCCACCTATGATTGTAAAATGCTCTGTTGGTTCCCAAAACTAGGTCTGCACTCAATAGATATCCTAAAAATAATAATAATAATAATATGAGCTCTCTTTGCATCTGTTCAGCTGACAGAAATCCCATTAAATCAAGATTTGGCAAAGCCAACAGCTTTGAATTGTGTCTAGGCATTAGAGCAGCATTTCATAGGAACCAACATCATGGGCCCAGGCATTCACACCATTTGCCAGAAGTTGCTATCTTATGGGCAGGTAGTACCATCATGGTAGTGCATGGCAAATGCCTACCACATTCATACACAAAAAACCAAAAATGTTGGCTTAGTCATTGTTTGATTTGAATTGGTGTTAAGGCAGGTGAGAAAGGATTGGTGCTGTGTGGATGATAACAACCAGCAACTCAACATTTTAGAATGAGATAACATGAGGCAGCATTAAAGAAATGTTGCACTCTTGCAAGTGCAATTACCACCACGGCAAAAAGATCTGTACAGCAAAAAACATTAATTTAAAGCCTTGTGGACAGGGTGATGTTTGTTCTAGTCCTGGTCATTTCTGTCTTGGTCTCACATACTTGGGAGAACACTTCACGAATATCTGAGTTATAATTTAGAGATGTATGAGATTGAAGCATTAGTGCTGGCTTGCATCATGGTCAAAGTTTATGTCTGATTACAGATGGATTTTCTTTGATAAGGGTTCATATGTTGTATTTTAAAAGTGGTCATTTTTGCATCTTCCCCTTCCTCTCCTACCCCCACAGACTCACAGTAATCACGACTATCATCCTCCCCCACATAGACTATGCCAATTGCCTTTACCTGGACGTCCCCGCATATCAACTCAGAAATTTCCAAAGGGTACAAAACACTGCAGCTAGGCTCCTCCTAGCCTTGGTCCCAGACAGTACATCACACCCGCCCTCTCTATAGTCCACTGGTTCCCTATCGGACAACGGTCCACCTTCAAAGCCATGTTCATCACCCAAAGTGCACTGTTCAGGACAGGCCCAGAATACCTACACCACAAGCTTACCCTTTACAATCATCCCAATAGAAACTTGCGATCTGGCACTGCACACCTCCTTGTCACCCCTCCCATCAAATCGACCAGAATAGGTCTCTTGACGGTGGGCCGGATACGGATAGCTCCGCCTGTGGGACAGCATCTCCAGCTGCTCGCTTCTCTGCTCTATGCTCCGGCCGGCTTCCCATCTCGAAGTTCCTCCAGGGCTTCTTTCTTCTTCCTGGTTACCCTCTTTTTTAATGGGTTTAGCCCAATCAGGTTTTGGGAGACACTAGACTGTTCATTCAAGTTCTCATGAGGGCTCTTTATGCGTCCACACTTCTTCTTCGTCCCAGTACTGATCTTGAGGTCTTCTAGTGAGTCAATTGGTTTCTCCCTCGTCCCGGTACTTAAGGGATACATGTCCCTTGAGGAGTCCACACTTTTCCTTGTCTCAGTACTTCCTATATTGATAGTATGGCAAAAACATATAGGGACACTAGGGAAAGTGTTGGTGGGGGGGTGGGAAGGTGTGTTAGGGATACTGTATTCTCCCCAGGTCATTACTAATCCCATAGGGGGCTTCCCTCCCCATGAGCACCACCCCTTGGGGGTATCAGGTAATATTATCCCCACCAAAAATATTGAGGTATATATGGTCGTCGGGAACGGCCATAGGCGATATTTATAGTGGGGATAATATTTGGGGTTTTTGGGAGCAGAGGTTGCGGGTGTGTCCCCCTTTCCCTTTGAAATAATATGGGGGTTGCAGGGGTGTCCCTCACAGATTTCATGCCTTAATATTGCCACAAAAATATGGCAATATGTTTATATGGCGATACATTTGAGGGGATATTAACACATGGAACCCTGTTGGGGGACTATTGGGTAGCGGCCTCACCTCCCTGACCTCATGGGAAGGGGCTATCCCTACGGGAGAAGTGATGAAATCTGGGGATTTGTCAGATCATGCCAATAGTGCAACATGAATTTCATTTCGGAAATAATGGACCCCTGAACTGTGCAAAGAGGGGAGTAAGAAACGTTTTTGTTTTAAGCAGTGGAGGAGGTATAAGGACAACGTGAAGCATAGTTTACAAAGAATGAGAGAAAGAGTAATGATCAGGCTGGTGCAGCTTTTTGGTGGGCAAGATGAACCGGATGTCCACAGTATGTATATGATCAGCTGCCATTATTGTATTGTTTATGGCGTCCATGTATGTGCTGTTTTAAGTGTAGCTGCTTGAGTTCCATCCTCACATACAAGGAAAATAGACCTCTGGTGGACCAAATCAGAAAGAGAAATCCATACTCTGGGTGCTAATCTGCAGAAAACTGCTCTGCATGATCACCACGTCTTGCCTTATGAAATGTTCAGTTAAGTCATGGCCTGGCAATGCTTGGACATAGCACAACGCTTCTCTGAGAGGTCATGGGGAAGACTAGTTGTGTGCGTCTTTCCACTGACATTTTCAATTGTAAGAAGGACAGAACTTAAAAGGAGTTCTTTCCATATTTAAGTGTAGCGGGAAAGACAGCTAGACAATGGCAACAAAAGTAGAAATAAGTAAATCATTTTCAATCCCCCACTCTCCCTAGTGCAAGGCTGAAGCCTGCTGTAGGCCGAAGCCAGCTACAAAATGTTGAGGAGTTTGTCAGAAGTCTTCAGTCAATGGTAGTCAAATTTCAGTCATTGAAATGTGTGTTGAGAACGTGTCTGTCGAACGACACGTCTAATATAGATATTAAATTTAAGTTAAAAAAATCTAAAGAAGCGACTACTCTGCATATGACTCCGCATACGAGCAACTAACCACAATGACAGAAAAAAACGGAGGACCTCGACTTGTGAAAGACCATGGGTACAGTACTCGTCACACTAGCTAAGGATAGTATTATAAACACATTCGGTCGACGTCACATTTCAAACTTTGAAAATAAGTCATGCAATACTCTGCACTTACCACTAGATGTCGGCCTATGCAAAGCGTGTGATTCTAAGCAGATCCGCAAGCCTCAGAAACATTATTAACAACACACTTAAAGTCAGCTCCGCATGGCAACTATGTTAATCCTTATTAAAACTTCTTTCATCACTCTTGCAATGACTGTTTAACAATTTCCATGACAATGCATCTCAATTGTAATGATGGATTTGGGATTTTTTCGAAATAATTAGAATAATTTACCACATTATGAGCATGGCAGTATTACTAGTACTAACACTGCCAAACAGAATTGCCGTTATCACCTATGGTAACTTTTAAATCACTGCCTGATTATGAGATTTAGTTTGTTCACATTCTGAAGTCTCACAGGACCTCCTTGGGGAATGGAGATATTATCACCAATGGTAATAACATACATACATAAAAAACTTATGTCGACAAAAAATCCATAAAGGTACACATAAAAATAACGGACACATATGATAAAGTGACCCCTCAACCAGTACAATTCAATCAAAAGAGACATATTGGTTAAACGGCCCAATTTAAAAATACATTGATTTTGGTTGCAAAGTATTCATGTAATACAAAATGGAGGTAAAATCAAGACAGGTTTATGACACAATAATCTAATAAAATCTACTAATGCATTATAAAAACGTAGACCCATTTAAAATCCTCAGGACTACTTCACATAAAAAATGAAGTATGGCAGTGTGCGATGAGGAGAGAAAATCTTGCAGCCTCACCCACGTCAACCTACTTCAATGCTGCTTCCCGTCAAACCCAGACACTTCCTTCTTGATAGCCAAGCCCTGTGTATAAATCGAGCGGATGCAAAAATGATGTGCACATTTTCGCATTGGCTCAAGAATCTTTCAACCACTACTGTTTGGCGAATCCCCACCTCTCTCAGAATGTGCTTTCTGTAGTTCTTTCTTAAATTGATAGATACAACACAAATTGGCAAAAAATGTATGGTCGTCTCATTTGCAGTCCCACACAGGGGGCACACACCTGTGTTGGATACTCGCCATTTTTTTGAAAGACGCGACAGGTAAGATGCTGATTCTGAATCTTAAGTATAAAGATCTTTCAAATGGGGGGGAATAATACCCAAATATGATTTAAAGCCTGGAGACAACCTGTGCTCAAAAGAGTGCAAACCGATCCTTAGGCTGGTAGCATCAAGCACAATCATTTTGCTACTACTTGATTTTAATGTGTGTTTCATATGAGAAGTTGTTGGGGCTATCAGGGTTGGCCATAAAGCAGTCGCATCCAGATCCTTGAGAACAGTCTTAACATTTACATACCAATTTACACCTTTTCCTCCCACCAGTGCAAGAAAGTGCAGTAATGCTGCCCGGTAAGATTCTAGGGCACGTTGTTTCCATAGCCTGGCTCAAAAAAGGCTGATCTTGCCCGAATCGAATGGAGAGCCAGGTAATAACACTGTTGATAATACCAACATCATTCTGGCGGTAATACCGACAGGAATATACTGGAGGTATCACCCCCTTTTGAGTTCAATACTTCAAATTCAGGTGGACTATAAACAGGTAGCAAACATTGCGACCGTCTGTTACCTTCTTAAGTATGACATAACAGGTTAGCAGCTTGCGTCCCAGCTTGTGGCGATTTGCAGTACCTTGATAAGAAGGTGATGGGCACCATATGGAAAAGGCATTAAGTTTTCACTCTGATCCTACCACCTTTGCGTATTATCATTTCATGAAAAAATGTCATACCATACTCTGAGCTATGTCTTCTATATCTGTATACATGACTAAGCACCATGTTCACATTTGGTTGTACCCATCAAGTAGATTTGCAATGTTTCTCCCATTAATTTTGGTCACCTTGCTTGTCTGTCCATTTCGAGGCCTACACACGAGCTATGGCAAAATAAATGTGTGGAATGCAGCATTGAAGACACGATAACTGGAAAGATGCACCGAGTTGCCACAGAACACATTGCCGCACATAAAATGGCTGCTCAAGCTATTATGGGAACAGTGACTGAAGAAGTATGAATAATGTTTCTTCTGCTTCCGGACTAAACCTGAACTACACACAGAGACAAGGATAAAAATAGCTGCATCTCCAGGGCTCCCCTTAAAATGTCAAAACCAGGTGTGCTAGAGCCGAGGGAACAAGGCACAAGGAATGAAGCAATCTGCTAACCATTCGGCTGTAAGACATGTTTTAAGTATCGAATAAGCAGCCAAAGTGGAAAGAAGAAGGCAGAGGAAGTCATACCTGCTGACCACAGACTATTTGACTTGCCGGCAGATGGAGGCGAAGGGACGCCTTGAATTTGTTGAAGTATGAGATGGCATCTGTCCGACTTCCCCTCTCCCTCCGAGATTTTGGCTAGTGGGAGCTCCATCTGTGCAGAATTTTCCAATGCCGGCCATTACCTGACTCATAAGACTTCTGCTGGTGCCGTCACCTGATATTCTCTTCTTTTGGGGTGTTGGATGTTAATTCTTTAAACGTTATGCTTTGACCAAAAAGTCAATAAGCTATTTTAGTTCTAAGGAAGTCAAATTACTTTGGGGTGGGATTCTTGGGAGTCTGGCCAAAATAATGTTTTATTGTACAGGTTGTAGGTTAAGGTATTTCTCACTTTTTATATTGTGTTTTCCTGTGTATACGTGGTAGTACTCGGAAGAGGCTTGTTGACTTCCTAAAGTACTATCTGCAAAATCCGGAAACATCCAAAATGATCAAGTTTAAATGGCCGAATGGGAGATTTGGCCGAAATGTTCCCCCAAAACCCCATTCAGTGGAGCGGGCTGTGGGTGTGTCCCCCAGACCCTTGCTCACTATATTGTGAGTGGAGGTTGTGGGTGGGCCCATGCAGCCGGTCCAGAAAAAAAAAGTGAAAGGGAGCAGGCATCGCAGGGACACAGCAAGTCGGCGGAACACAGCGAAGTGTCCTGCCGCAAGGTAAGTAGGGGACAGGGGTTGGGTGTGTGGGTGTGGGTGGGTTTGGAAGCCCGTGGCTGCAATGTTCAAGGGAGAAAAGACCGGAAATGTTCAGAAAAATAATTTTTGGTATTTCCAAAATCCAACGCCTCGATCTCTGATGTGGAAGATTTGACCAAGTAATGATTTACATGTGATGGTAGTTTGCACAGCGTTGCCTGAGCACTAAAAGCAGCCACCAGAACTAATTAAGCTTTTCTAAATGTAGGGCAATTAAAAAAGAAAGCAAATCTATGCATCTCCGTGTACCCAGAGTAACCTACGCAAGCACACATTTTGAATACTGATAACATAAGCACTTATGCTGAATGTCAAATGTGAATGATGCATGTTCAAACATAATCTGTCCTTGGGAATTTGAGGGAGGTCCAATCTGTAAACACAGCCTCCAGCCCACCTTCCCTCTGTCCTCCCATCTATGCCCTTCCCCCTTATCGATCAGCTTCCCTGTTGGCTCTTGGGAGATCGTGGTTAATTTATGAAACACTGAAAATAAGTAAATTAATAAAGCTAATAAAGAAACTGAGATGTTGCCTCTAAATCCATCAGCAATTTTGTGTCCTTGAGCGATTGAAGCTCATGTGTAAATGGCTGCTGGCTAAAACAAAAGATGCACTCCCTGAAGAGGGGGTGATGGAGCGGGGATCATACACATGCTTGGTGGTGCATACAGTGTCTCTGCGTGTGGATTGGCCTACTTCAGCTCTCAGCACCAATGAAGCACAAATTTGGCCTGAGGCACCAGTCGAGAATCATTAGCTCACAGAAGATCAAAACCTTCCAAGGCTACTTATCACCAATGGTTTCAAGACATTTCTCAATAGGGTGGCATGATCTGAATATTATGCTGCTGTCACCTGCTCCCAAAACCAGGATCCCCTATGTGAAGCAGGGGCTACGAGAACATCTGTGCATGATAAACAGCTATGCACTGAAAAGGAAACATTTGGTGGGATCTTCGGTATGCATCTATTGAAGTGTTGGGGGCATGAAAGAGTTTAGAAACTTAGTTGGCCCAAGTCAACACACTTGTATGTAGGCTTTGTGCTACCTTTTACAACATGAAAAATGGTAAATCAGGAATTTAACAGGAAATCAGTTTATGGGGCTCATTAAGTGGTCACCGATAAAACACGCCGGTAGGCGGCGGGTTACCAGCAACCCCGTAACACCCTTACCAGCGCCTGATATCCCGTTGTCGGACTCCATGGAAATAGGGTCACTGAAGCACTGGCACCATTGCTAACAGTGGCGGTGCTTCAGTTAGAGACATGCCGGTAGGGGGCTGAAAACCCGACCAGTCAGGCCTGCCGGGGGATCCGTGGCCCCTACCGGCATTCTCGTAGTATGGCTGGAAAGGGTCCAGTACATTGCTACCGGCGCCCTTGTTTCCAGACAGTCATACTTGGAATGAGGGCCAATGTCTGTTTTTTGGCATTTTATTGATTGCTGTGTATTTTAGAAAACAGGTTCAACAGTTACAGTAGCAGGCCGACACACACATAGAACATAATAAAAGGAGCATTCACATTTGATTAACTTTAACATAGTAAATTACTATTATTTCATTTGGTCATTCTCCTTAAAGTCTGTAATGTAAAAATAAAAAATCTACAAGAGGCAGTTTCTATAGACTTGATGTGTGTTGCATGTGTGAATGTTATACATGTCATAAATAAATGATATTAATAACTGCAGCCAGTACAAACTGTCATAATGTATTGAACTTTTGAAACCTTAAAGAATGCCCCAACTGCAATATGAACTTACTCTCAACTCACATGCAGCCTTGGTCTCAGAAATACATTGATCCTTAAGTGTAACAGAGAATAGCCAATGCACAAAGAATATGCTGAAGTTGTAACAGGTAGAGAGAGGAAAAGATTACATCAATTTGAAAGTTACAATTGCAAAATGTTTGGACTTTTTAAAAAATTGGCATACATTATTTTAACTTAAATTATTGTGAATTGTGAAAGTGATGATCATTAGCATTGAGTACGGAATATGGATTACAGATTGTGAAAAGTTATTTTTTATTGTAACACAACAAAGAAAGGTAATTTGATTTAACACCTATGTCTAAGAGTTCACAAGAAAAGCACATACGTTAAACATATGCCTAAGATCCAGCCCCCTACATATTATTTTGAGAGCCCCTCTCTATATTCCTTTCCAGTGATTTAGTCCAACTGATGTAAAATGTATCAACTTATTCCCCAAGGATCCCCTTTTCTGGTGTAAGTTCCATCAGAAACCACGATGCACTGAACTGCCGAGTGGTTCCATCTTCAGTTTACACCAAGCGGAAAGCCTGCTGTACATTTTGTCTGATTGACTACAAATCATATGTAGACCTCCAAACCACTGGTGCAATACTATCCCTTGGCAAATTCACATGTGTTGGGAAATATATAACATAAAAAGAGCCAACTTGTTTTTTTTTTTCTCTCACAAAAATGTTTTCCCATACACAGTTGCACTCATTGCATCCAAACTGTATCTGCATACACTAATTTCCTCTTTCACATTGACCAACCCCCACTTACACCACAATATTGGAGATAGGATTCAGCAGCTGGTTCACATGTTCGATATTATCATATAAATTATAACTTTTAACAGTTTCGCTGAAAAAAACCCTGACACTCTCAAAATCAGGGACATATTCCTTGACACAACCATTCCATGTCTGTTACGTCATATATACATTAATAGAAGTTCGACCAATTTCCTGTGACTTAGTTTGACTTCTCGTGTGTTGGTCTCATCAATCATTAAATCTCCTGATGATACACACTGACTATTGCTACACCACATCCGGCAAAATTCTGTGCTGCAGCGGCAGAGTCCAGAACCTCATGCATCTCATATTCTGCCGCTGACATTGAGGTGTGCTTTGATGTGACGGCAGCAGTCCACAGCCCCAAGCTATACCTCGAACCTCATGCATCTCATATCCTGCCGCTGATATTGAGGCGTGCTTTGATGTGACAGCAGCAGTCCACAGCCCCAAGCTATGCCTCGAACCTCATGCATCTCCTATCCTGCCGCTGATATTGAGGCGTGCTTTGATGTGACGGCAGCAGTCCACAGCCCCAAGCTATGCCTCGAACCTCATGCATCTCCTATCCTGCCGCTGATATTGAGGCGTGCTTTGATGTGACAGCAGCAGTCCACAGCCCCAAGCTATGCCTCGAACCTCATGCATCTCCTATCCTGCCGCTGATATTGAGGCGTGCTTTGATGTGACGGCAGCAGTCCAGAGCCCCAAGCTATGCCTCGAACCTCATGCATCTCCTATCCTGCCGCTGATATTGAGGCGTGCTTTGATGTGACGGCAGCAGTCCAGAGCTCCAAGCTATACCTCGAACCTCATGCATCTCCTATCCTGCCGCTGATATTGAGGCGTGCTTTGATGTGACGGCAGCAGTCCAGAGCTCCAAGCTATACCTCGAACCTCATGCATCTCATATCCTGCCGCTGACATTGAGGTATGCTTTGATGTGACGGCAGCAGTCCACATCGCCAAGCTATGCCTCGAACCTCATGCATCTCATATCCTGCCGCTGACATTGAGGCGTGCTTTGATGTGACGGCAGCAGTCCACAGCCCCAAGCTATGCCTCGAACCTCATGCATCTCATATCCTGCCGCTGACATTGAGGCGTGCTTTGATGTGACGGCAGCAGTCCACAGCCCCAAGCTATGCTTTGAACCTCATGCATCTCCTATCCTGCTGCTGATATTGAGGAGTGCTTTGATGTGACGGCAGCAGTCCACAGCCCCAAGCTATGCCTCGAACCTCATGCATCTCCTATCCTGCCGCTGACATTGAGGTGTGCTTTGATGTGACGGCAGCAGTCCACATCCCCAAGCTATGCCTCGAACCTCATGCATCTCCTATCCTGCCGCTGACATTGAGGTGTGCTTTGATGTGACGGCAGCAGTCCACAGCCCCAAGCTATGCCTCGAACCTCATGCATCTCATATCCTGCCGCTGACATTGAGGTGTGCTTTGATGTGACGGCAGCAGTCCACAGCCCCAAGCTATGCCTCGAACCTCATGCATCTCCTATCCTGCCGCTGATATTGAGGCATGCTTTGATGTGACGGCAGCAGTCCACAGCCCCAAGCTATGCCTCGAACCTCATGCATCTCATATCCTGCCGCTGACATTGAGGCGTGCTTTGATGTGACGGCAGCAGTCCACAGCCCCAAGCTATGCTTTGAACCTCATGCATCTCCTATCCTGCTGCTGATATTGAGGAGTGCTTTGATGTGACGGCAGCAGTCCACAGCCCCAAGCTATGCCTCGAACCTCATGCATCTCCTATCCTGCCGCTGATATTGAGGCGTGCTTTGATGTGACGGCAGCAGTCCACAGCCCCAAGCTATGCCTCGAACCTCATGCATCTCCTATCCTGCCGCTGATATTGAGGCGTGCTTTGATGTGACGGCAGCAGTCCAGAGCTCCAAGCTATACCTCGAACCTCATGCATCTCATATCCTGCCGCTGACATTGAGGTATGCTTTGATGTGACGGCAGCAGTCCACATCGCCAAGCTATGCCTCGAACCTCATGCATCTCATATCCTGCCGCTGACATTGAGGCGTGCTTTGATGTGACGGCAGCAGTCCACAGCCCCAAGCTATGCCTCGAACCTCATGCATCTCATATCCTGCCGCTGACATTGAGGCGTGCTTTGATGTGACGGCAGCAGTCCACAGCCCCAAGCTATGCTTTGAACCTCATGCATCTCCTATCTTGCTGCTGATATTGAGGAGTGCTTTGATGTGACGGCAGCAGTCCACAGCCCCAAGCTATGCCTCGAACCTCATGCATCTCCTATCCTGCCGCTGACATTGAGGTGTGCTTTGATGTGACGGCAGCAGTCCACATCCCCAAGCTATGCCTCGAACCTCATGCATCTCCTATCCTGCCGCTGACATTGAGGTGTGCTTTGATGTGACGGCAGCAGTCCACAGCCCCAAGCTATGCCTCGAACCTCATGCATCTCATATCCTGCCGCTGACATTGAGGTGTGCTTTGATGTGACGGCAGCAGTCCACAGCCCCAAGCTATGCCTCGAACCTCATGCATCTCCTATCCTGCCGCTGATATTGAGGTGTGCTTTGATGTGACGGCAGCAGTCCACAGCCCCAAGCTATGCCTCGAACCTCATGCATCTCCTATCCTGCCGCTGATATTGAGGTGTGCTTTGATGTGACGGCAGCAGTCCACAGCCCCAAGCTATGCCTCGAACCTCATGCATCTCCTATCCTGCCGCTGATATTGAGGTGTGCTTTGATGTGACGGCAGCAGTCCACAGCTCCAAGCTATACCTCGAACCTCATGCATCTCATATCCTGACGCTGACATTGAGGCATGCTTTGATGTGACGGCAGCAGTCCACAGCCCCAAGCTATGCTTTGAACCTCATGCATCTCCTATCCTGCCGCTGATATTGAGGCGTGCTTTGATGTGACGGCAGCAGTCCACAGCCCCAAGCTATGCCTCGAACCTCATGCATCTCCTATCCTGCCGCTGATATTGAGGCGTGCTTTGATGTGACGGCAGCAGTCCACAGCTCCAAGCTATACCTCGAACCTCATGCATCTCATATCCTGCCGCTGACATTGAGGTGTGCTTTGATGTGACGGCAGCAGTCCACATGGTTGTGTAAAAGCAATAGTCCTTATTGTATGCCTCCATTTAATGACGAATACGACCCCAAATGTGTAGCTGTAAAGTCGTCAGTGTGAAGTAGAAATACACAATGCTGCAAATGCATTTATGAATGCAGAAATGCACAAAATGTGACTGGCGCAAATTGCACCTGATTCTCAGAAACATGAAATTGGGCTTGAATGGCCTTTGGTGAAAAGAAAAAAGTGGTGCCAAAATGAGTGGAACAGGACTTGGGAGGTGACAATATCCAAGTAAAAGTTCATTAAAGTTGCACATCTTTGAAAAGTGTAGAAAAATAAAACATTATTTTAAGACATTTTTTAGAAACATTAAAACTTATTTAAAGCATAACTATATCAAACATGTATAAGAAAAAGTGATATACACTTCGCATTATTCCTCTTTCTTTAATAGTGTATAGGTTTTAAAAAAAACAAATATATGTTCTGTTATTTATTTCTCTAAAAATAATAATTTTCTATTTCAATGCATCTTGCTTTAATCGTTTCTGATCGTTTTGTTCTAATAAAAGGTTTATATATTTTTTAAGTTGCTTAAACGCTTTTCTAAGGATCTTCAAAAGTATTTTTTCCTAATTTGGATTGTTTATAGTATACACCAAATTTTTGTAATTTGCATAGGATTTTACCTTCATTTCAAGTCACCTATCTCGCTTTATTTTTGAAAAATGTTGCATTTTGGGAAATTTAAACTTTACTCTCCCCTGGTTGTTTTGGCTAATTAATATCATGTATTATGTTTGCAATTTGGTCAAGGACAAATATCTACTGATATATAATTTTAAGGCCTTTCCTTTTATCTGCAGAAGACTTTAAAAACCAGTTCTTCAATACTACATTTTCCTCTTTGACAACTGCAAAATGCAACACCTACTTGAACTGACTTTTGTTTGCACCTACTCTTTGCAAAATGTTCTACACAAACTGGCCTGAATGTAAATCCTACAAACTGCTTTAGAAGTGTGATAAATTCAAACTGGTCCATTTCATTGAAATTTGGTAGATTACATGTTTGTGAAGTGCTATTAATTATGTTCAATTCTCAAACAATTGGACTAATGCAAAAAACAATTAACTGTTCAGAACATACTTGACACCAACGTACACAGTTATCAACTTGGCACTACACACAGGCAGAGTTGTTGGCACCATGCACTCCATGGGCAAACCTAACACACATGCTACGGTCCTTCCAGAAAGTCCCTTTGTTTCAAGGATGAGGTGTCCAAACGTATTGTAATTGGCAAGACGTATTAATGTCAACTCTCCGATGGACATTTATGGTTCAATTTGCATTTCAGGATGATAAAATAAAATGGCCTTTCAAGCACAGTCTTGTGCTGAGAGTGATAAGTGTTAAACGAATCTTCACGGGATCGTGGTTTACCTCTTTTTCCTGTAGACCGTGGAGTTGAGGTTGCCAGTCTGTCGAAGTCTTGATAGCCGATGAAAGAGTAACGCGAGAAATTAGCCCAATCCCCTCCTGACGGTATATGACAGGATGGCACTGAACCAACTCCCAACGCCACGGGTGGCACTTCTCAGGATTAGCGTGACGTCGGGACAGTGTTTCCACTGGCTGAGAAGGCTTGATGAAATCACCGATGAAAACGGGGAGGAACTCAGGAACTTCCAAGGCAGTAAGGCACAGGTACCGGCAGGGCACAAGACAGGCAAAGGAAAGCAAACTGCAAGAAGAAGCAGTACTGACAGGGGTCCCCACTACTACTAGGAACCCAGACAAAACCTCCTCCACCCTGAACCAGGGACTGGCTAGTAACGAAATAAGGGAAGAAAGGGTAGGAGGACCAGTAAGCAAGAAGAAGTAAAGAGAAGAGGCAGGACTGAGCAGGAAAGGTAGACCTGGAAACTGGAGGACTGAAAACCGAGCACCAGGGCTCCAGCAGCGCATACACAGTAACAACCGCGTTGAGACGCGTTGTCCCTGTGTATGCGGTGCCTATTTATGGTCCGGGGTCAAAACGAGGCTTGGAACGCATGTTCCGATGCTGCGCATGCGCGGGACGTCGAATACTGACGATCCGCGCATGCGCAGATCCTCGCAAGATGGTGGCGTCCACGGCGCCCATCCGAACCGCGGGTCGGCGTGAAGAGAGTCGCCACCGCGGGTACAGCCTCCATGAAGGAGGAGACCGCTGTGGCCGTGGACCAGGGACCCAGGTAAGTGGCGCCGACGCCCGCGAGCGAGCGCGCGGCGTGACACCATACCCCCTCCCGGACAACCCCGGAGCACCGGGTTTCCAAGGAAAGCGGAGATAGAAATCCCGAACCAGGCGCGGTGCATGCACGAAGGAGCGCGGTTCCCAAGTGCGGTCACAAGCTGGATAACCCTTCCAGCTGACCAGGAACTGCAGAACACCGCGCCAAATTCGTGAATCACAAATCTCCTGCACCTCAAATTCAGGGACCCCCCGAACCAATATCGGAGCAGGACGGGAACAGGTACGACCCATAACATCGGGCACATAGGGCTTTAAAAGGGAAACATGAAAGACAGGATGGATCCTCCAAGAGCGAGGCAAAGACAAACGAAAGGCAACAGAGGAAATACGCTCAGAGACGCGGAAGGGACCAAAAAAGCGGGGGGCTAGTTTCACAGGTAAGTTGCGTACTGGTAGATTCTTGGAGGATAGCCAAACCATGACCCCAACATGAAGGACAGGCTCCGGGCTCCGTCTCTTGTCAGCCTGCTCCTTCATATGTGCTTGTGCCGCTGCCAAGGTACTGGCCGCCAGACGATGTTGATCGCGGATCAGGGACACCAGGGCATCTGCAGAAGGAACGGTGCTGGAATACGTTGGATGAACAGGCAGCAGGCGAGGATGAAGACCAGTAGAGCAAAAAAAGGGGCTGAGTCCAGTAGCGGAATGAACAGTGTTGTTGTAAGCTGCTTCCGCGGTGTCCAACCATTCCGACCAGTTGTCTTGGGTAGCATTGGCATAACAACGTAGGTATTGCTCAAGGGTCTGATTGGTACGTTCTGTCTGTCCATTAGTCTGCGGATGATAGCCGGAACTCAGGGCTCGCTGAATGTCCAAATGTCGACACAGTTGACCCCAAAAGGAAGAGATGTATTGAGACCCCCGGTCTGACAAGATCTTCTCCGGAAGACCATGAAGGCGATACACCTCATGTAGAAAACATCGTGCCATCTGAGATGCAGTGGGCAGCTTAGGAAAGGGCAAGAAATGAGCCGTCTTGGTGAAACAATCCACCACCACCATTATACAGGTAAATCCACCGGACAAGGGCAGGTCAACGATGAAATCCGTGGCGATGGTATGCCAAGGGTACGGAGGCGTAGGCGTGGGTTTCAGAAGGCCAATTGGCCTTTTGCGAGGAATCTTGGTCTGGGCACATACAGGACAGGAGTCCACATATTGCTTTACCAGTGTAGCCCATCCAGGCCACCAGTACTGTCGTGCAACCAGTTCTTGTGTTGTGCGGACTCCACGGTGACCGCAAACGACGGAATCATGGCAATTCTGTAGAATGATTTTCTGGAGTTCCAATGTGGGAACGTACAGACGATCCTTGAAGAACAACAAGCCGTCACGTTCCTTGATGTCGGCACGTTGTAGTATCTGTGCTCTTGTGGGATCCGTACGTGTGGCCTCAACAAACTGTTGGAGCCGGGGAGTCAGCATCAATAGAAAATGTTTGGATGCTATCAGAGGTTCCGGTTCCTTGACACCTTCAACGTTGTTTTCCAAAGAACGAGACAAGGCATCAGCCTTCGTGTTCTGGGAACAAGGAATGTACGTGACAGTGAAATCAAACTGTGAAAAGAAAAAGGCCCAACGAGCATGACGGGAAGTTCTGCATTGCAAAGAGCGCAGGAACTGTAGATTGCGGTGATCTGTGCGAACCACCACCGAGTACCTCCCACCCAGCAAGTGATGTCTCCATTCCTCGAAGGCAGCTTTTATTGCCAGTAGTTCCTTTTCTATCACTGCATAGTTTCTCTCGCTCACTGACAATTTCCTTGAGTAATATGCCACCGGGTGCTCTGTTCCTGTGACTGCATCTTGCTGTAGTAAGACCGCACCGATTGCGTAGTCTGAAGCGTCTGTCTCAACCACAAATGGTTTTTCATCATCTGGATGTCTAAGAACAGGAGCCGACATGAAAGATTTCTTTAATTCCAGGAATGCCTCCTCGGCCCGCGTGTCCCAGATAAACGGCACCTTGGTACTGGTCAGGCGAGTTAGACTGTTGGCCAGTTGAGAAAAGCGTGGGATGAAACGCCGATAAAAGTTGGCAAAGCCCAAGAACCTTTGAAGCGACTTCACGCCATGTGGTGGTTTCCATTCTTGTATAGCTTGCAGTTTTGCGGGATCCATCTGTACTCCTGTGTTGCTGATCACATAACCCAGAAACTCCATGCTTTCCTTATGAAATTGACATTTTTCGATTTTGGCATACAGGCCGTTGTGTATTAATCTCCGGAGGACTTCCTGAACATGCGCTACGTGTGCAGTACGAGAGTCAGAAAAAACCAATATGTCGTCAAGGTAAACCCAGACAGAAATCCCAATAAGGTCAGAAAAGACATCGTCCATGAACCGTTGAAAGACTGCCGGGGCATTGCAGAGTCCAAACGGCATCACCCTGTATTCGAAGTGACCAATAGGCGTTTTGAAGGCCGTCTTCCACTCATCTCCATTCCTAATCCGCACCAAGTGATAGGCCCCTCTTAGATCCAGTTTGGTGAAGATCTGTGCTGATTTCAGAGATTCGATGATGTCCCGGATGAGTGGTAACGGGTACCTGTCTTTCCTCGTGATTTCGTTTAATTGACGATAGTCGATACAAGGGCGCAAAGTGCCCTCTTTCTTCTTGACGAAGAATAACGGGAATCCCGCAGGGGATTTGGAGGGTATAATGTAGCCTTTGTTCAGGCAATCCGTAATGTACTCCTGTAGGATGCCTTTCTCGAGTTGAGTCAACGAATAAATCTTGCCGTGGGGAATGATCGCACCAGGCAGAATGTCAATGGAACAATCAAAGTACCGATGAGGTGGTAGTGGTATGTCTTCAGGCTTGGAGAACGCCTTGTGGTAGTCAGCATATTCATGAGGTACCGATTGAGTGGCACATAGACGAGTAGATACGTCAGCAGGATTGAGGGACTCCATAACTGCAGGAAAGGTTTCATGGATTACGCAATCACTAGGACAACGTGTCGAAGTAAACATCAAAGAGCGAGCGGTCCAGTCGACCTGGGGATTGTGATACAACAACCATGGTAACCCCAGAACCACCGGAAATGAGGGGGATTTGATGACGTCCAAGGAGATACGTTCGAGATGCCCTTCTACAGAGAGCCACAAGGGATCAGAGTGTTGGCAAACAGGACCCGAAGACAAAGTAGAACCATCGATCACCTCGACCACTGTAGGTCGTTCCTTGTTATGTAAACGGATCCCATTGGCAATCGCGAATGAGGCATCGATGTAGTTGCCGGATGCTCCGCAATCCAAAAGGGCCCAGGTCTGCACACATTTTCCAAGCCAGGCAACACCGATTTTCAGGATCAACAAAGATACTGAGTTCATGGGAGGAAGGACGGAATCAGAAGGGCGGCCCGTTGCTGCCTTCGCCTCAAACAACGGGCCTGTTAGTTTTCCTGTTTCTTCAGCGGGCGCAGCGGACAGGTGCCTAAAAAGTGGTCAGAACCACCGCAATACAGGCACAAATTCTTCTGTCGTCTTCTTTTCTTTTCGGTCTCGGACAACGGACCACGGACGGCACCCAACTGCATGGGTTCTGGACCTACTTCAGTAGAAACAGCTGGTCCGGGGTTCTGTGCAAGAGGAATCGGTTGATACCTGTCAGACCTGCGGCGTTCACTCCGTCGTTCGGTCAACCTGTGGTCAATGCGTAAGACTTGTTCCACCAAAGCAGGCAATGTTTCTGGCTCCGGAATGTGCAGTAGTTCATCCTTGTACTCCTCTCGTAATCCCCGACGAAACAAGGTTTTTTGAGTAATTTCAGGCCATTGTGAATCAGTTGCTAATTGTCGAAACCGACTGATGTAGTGGATTATGTCACCTGACCCTTGCTTGATCTCCATTAATTGATTCTGAGCCATGGCTGCCAAATTGGGTGGTTTAAAGACGTCCAAAAAGGCTTTCTCAAAGGCAGTGAAATCACCCAACAGAGGACTGTTAGTAGAGACTAGAGGTGCGGCCCAGGCGAGTGCATTGCCGGTCAGATTGCCAAGGATGTACCCGATCTTGGCCTTGTCTTGAGCAAAATGAGTCGACCTGAACTGGAAATGGATCCGACAATGAGTACAGAACTCAGCCACTCGACGCGGATCACCATCATACTTCATCGGAGTCGTGTAAGCCATGGAGTTCTCTGGCGGTGTGACAGGTTGTGCGGGACTAGCCAAACACCGATCCAATGCCTGTCTGAGGGTGTTGTTCTCCTGGCGGAGAGTGGTCATTTCAAGACGCATGGTACGCATTTCTTCACGTAGTTCCTGTATGTCGTCCATGTCGGAACTGGGGTTAAGGCGTCTCAATCTGTTAAACGAATCTTCACGGGATCGTGGTTTACCTCTTTTTCCTGTAGACCGTGGAGTTGAGGTTGCCAGTCTGTCGAAGTCTTGATAGCCGATGAAAGAGTAACGCGAGAAATTAGCCCAATCCCCTCCTGACGGTATATGACAGGATGGCACTGAACCAACTCCCAACGCCACGGGTGGCACTTCTCAGGATTAGCGTGACGTCGGGACAGTGTTTCCACTGGCTGAGAAGGCTTGATGAAATCACTGATGAAAACGGGGAGGAACTCAGGAACTTCCAAGGCAGTAAGGCACAGGTACCGGCAGGGCACAAGACAGGCAAAGGAAAGCAAACTGCAAGAAGAAGCAGTACTGACAGGGGTCCCCACTACTACTAGGAACCCAGACAAAACCTCCTCCACCCTGAACCAGGGACTGGCTAGTAACGAAATAAGGGAAGAAAGGGTAGGAGGACCAGTAAGCAAGAAGAAGTAAAGAGAAGAGGCAGGACTGAGCAGGAAAGGTAGACCTGGAAACTGGAGGACTGAAAACCGAGCACCAGGGCTCCAGCAGCGCATACACAGTAACAACCGCGTTGAGACGCGTTGTCCCTGTGTATGCGGTGCCTATTTATGGTCCAGGGTCAAAACGAGGCTTGGAACGCATGTACCGATGCTGCGCATGCGCGGGACGTCGAATACTGACGATCCGCGCATGCGCAGATCCTCGCAAGATGGTGGCGTCCACGGCGCCCATCCGAACCGCGGGTCGGCGTGAAGAGAGTCGCCACCGCGGGTACAGCCTCCATGAAGGAGGAGACCGCTGTGGCCGTGGACCAGGGACCCAGGTAAGTGGCGCCGACGCCCGCGAGCGAGCGCGCGGCGTGACAATAAGGAGACTCCTGAAAACAATAGGAAGACAGTTGTGAAAACATAACTTGCAAATCCTATGAAACTAGCCGCCTTGGACAAATTTCCCGCAATGAAGCAGGGACGCCATTGACAAACATAATCCACTGCATACACAATATTTGGACATTTTTACCGTGAGCTGAAAATAGTTTTATGTATTGTGAGATTGGCTTGGTGGCAAGAGGTAGACACAGGCACAAAGATATGGTTTAAAAACCTTTCTTTTAAAAAAGGGGTTGGAATAATTTCTAACTTGCCCTATGCTACACTCCCCTGTGTGCCGCCGAAAGGTAAGTAAGGGGGTTGGTGGAATTGGGTTGCAAGAAATGTCTGGGAGAGACAAAAACGAAAGCTATAACTTTTGTTTTTTTTCTCCCTCAAACATTTTGTATTCAATTTAATCATGGACAACCAGAATAGCACAGCATTTAAGGTATTGAAGAGCTGAACTGAGTTTCCGAGGTTTAGCATAAACTGCCCGGGGCATCACTCATTCAATGCTGCCAACCTGTCCGAACTATATGCCGTTCCTGGCATTGCGAGGGCGTAGTGAAAGATATGAGAAAGAGGAAAGCACCCAAAGTAAAAGGCATTGGGACAACGTTGAGGGGAAAACATTTGTGCACGTAACAAAGTGGCTGTGTCATCAACATGTGCCTGTTCGGACTCACAGGACTGATTCACTGCCACAAGGCTCTTGGTTAGTTCAACAACATCACAGTGACAAATGCCAGGTGATCAACCACAGGCCTACACAATCCATCTTGCTAGAAATGTGAAAACATAAACAAAATAAAGGTAATTTTACATCTGTGCAGTCGTGTGTGACAATGATACAACCATAAAAAGTAGTGTGTGCTCAATTGCAGAGGTGCACACTTGTAGGCTTTTCAGCCACCTGGAAAACACATTCGACAAAGGTGTGCAGTAAGGCTGTCTGCACACGCACACAGTACTCTTTTGCCACGTGCTAGACGAACAGAAGAAGCAGGTCCTGCACGTGCAGGATGCGCAGGGGTGCTGACATAACTAGTAAAGAGAAGATTTATTTTCTAATAGGTTTAGCGTCGCTAATGATTGTGAATCACCATCTGGTCCATAGCAAATTCACTCTTCAGACAGGCTTAAGGCCGGGATGTTCCTAGATGGCTCGCGTGCCGACTGATGCGGCATCGGTGGCGTGTTGCTATCAAATCCATGCTTACATGGATACTCATTTCTGTGCAGCATAGCAAGAAAATACACGTTCCTGAGATGTAAAGTTCTCTTTAAGACCTAAGCTTCATCAACATCACTGGGGGTATATATGTATCTGGGGCGGTTCTCTAGGTGGGGTTGGTTGCTCTGCTTCTTTTCTGCTTAGGGCCAGCAGCAAACAATACCCAAATTGATGGTACAAAAATATTTGTAATAGCAGCATAAACAGTTCAAGGCGGGGTGAGATATGAGTGCTTCTTTTTTAGGATTTGTGTTGCCACCATAATCTTATTTTAAGTGAAGTTTTTTCACTGACCGTCTTAGAAAAGGAAGCAGCAACTTGCGGCTTCCCAGAGGTTTGGAACCACAAGTCTCACAATCCCTCGCCATCAACAATGAAGCCTAGAACAGATGGGAGTTGTGGTCCAAAACAACTAGCGAGCCATAGGCTGCGGATCTGTGTCTTAAGGTTCTTCCAAGAGAAGGTTAAACATATCATCACTATCCCAAAAGTGTTTTGCGTGGTTTCGAGACGTTTGTGTTTGGCAGAAGATAAACTGTAGCTAACAAAGTGTTTTAGTTAACTTTTTAGTGGTCTAATTTAGCAACATGTATCCATTCCTAGCAGTCACTCTTCTGGGTACCGTACCTTTCCCATGCAATGCACTCTGAAAATGACCTACATCCATGCCCAGAGAAAAGTGTACTCAGGGCATAAACTTCAATCATTCCTCACACACTGCAAAAATACCCACAGTTCCCAATGGTCATGCCAATGTGTGCAAGGCATGGACCCCGGCCTTGCCCCAGCTACAGTGAAATCACCCTCAGTGCCCACTATGTGTGGCCTCTGTTTATCCCTAGTTCACACTGTGTCCGATGCATGGATGCACAGCAAACAGACCTTCGGTGTGCACTGGACATGTCATGTGCCCTTCCGCAATTTACTGGACCCTGTGCCCAGGGCATGAAATTCGACTAGCCCTAGAAACTCCAACACAACAACCACTTGTCATGGCCTGTGGCGATGCCCTGTAGGCATATCACTGGATTTCAGTCCGTTAGTAATAACTTTAATTCGGCACAAAGCCATAAAAGCACATAAAAACGTTTAAAATATCTTTGCCAACAAAGGATATTGTTGTAATTCGTTACAATTGGTTTTTTCATATATGACATTGCATACGTTTCGGCAAAACGGAATGAGTAAACATAAAATCATAGGGGCCTGATTTATGGATGTTTTTGCACGCTGCAAAGTGACTTTGCACTGCCAACTACTTGGCACTACAAAAGTACACTTTGCACTGTTCCATGAATCAGGGTGTTTGTTGGCAGTCCAAAGTCACTTTGCACCAGTGAAAAGTCACTTTGCACCATGCAAAAAAGTCCATGCATCAGGCCCTAGATTGCTTAAAACCCAAATAACTTTGGGACAATTTCATCATAAAATCCTGACATTACAGAACTAGTTATCTCTCTAAAAGTAAGCATGCTTGCCGTTAAAATACATGTAACCCAGCAACAATGGAGGCCCTTGCAGGCTTATGATGTTATGTCACATCAAATTAGCTTTGATCTTATAACCCACACCCTATGCAAACATGCCAACACAGTGCTAGTCACTAGATCGCAGTCAGTGGATTTGCGCAAAGCTAAAGCTTCTCTAGTGTTGCACTTAGCATATCTGCAGAGGTGGTTTAAAAAAACGGCTCCTCACACCCTTATGCATCGGGCAGGTAAAAAGGAAACGTACAATGTCTTCTGTGACAGTCAAAAAGAAAGGGCACATATCTGTACTAGTCTGACCCCAGGCAAACTGACAATCCAACAGGGGTAAAGGTCCTAGCCAGAACTTTATAAATAGTGAGCTGACAAAACTAGGGGAAATTGTAGCTACATATTTTCCTAGACAATTTCCATTTTGTTGATCCAATAATGAGTTGCCATTTTGGAATGATAGCAAGCAAGGCTCACCCTATTCAAGACTATACATGTCTGGTTTAAGATTGATTTGGCATGAGGCGTTATTTGCTCACTTGAACTCCAAGTGATTGAGCATAACCCTTACGCTCTTACACCATTTAAGCTCCCATCCTCCATTTTGGGATAAAAGGTCAGCCATTGCCTCGCTATATATGCCTAGGTAAGAGGAGGTCTATAGTCGAGGCCAATAACAAATAGGGGAAACAGCTATTATATCACAGATCGGTTGCTGATTAAGTTCTAGGCGTAGTATAACATTTGGAGTACAAGGGGTAGCCACAATGCATTTTTAAAGAATGTATTCTCCATTACACCAATCTTTGTGGTGCATAAGTGTCCCCAGATCTCCACCCCATACATGGCTGATGATCTTGCCTGTAGATTGTACAGCTGGAGAGCTGGGGAAAAACACTGTTTCCGTATGTCATTGTGAACTTAAATATAGCATTACTTTGCCTTTCCGGGGTTAACATTGCCTTGTCTACCTGATTTGTCCAGCTACCATTGCTGGTAAATCGGGTTCTGAAATAATCAAAACACTTCACCTGCTCAATTAGATGTTCCTCTATCTTGATGTTTAGCCTTGGTGTGGCCCTGGAACAAGGTGCTTCGAAAACCATAGTTTTAGTCTTTGCATGGTTAATCACCAGCCCGCTGCTCGTACAACCCTAGTGAAAGGATGCCGCTAATTTGCGTAAGTCCCGGGCAATGTTGAGATTAGGACAGCGTCACCTGCAAACATGAGGCGCAGCATTCTTTCACCTCCTAACTTTGGCGCGTCTACTTACAAGCAGGATATGGTCTCAATGATCTTTTTAATGAACACAGAAAACAGGGAAGGTGCAAGCGAACATCCTTGCCTTCCTCTTGTATCAATACTAATCTGGGCTGTAATATCGCTGGCAAGGTTGCAGTGTATATTTGCCAGTGTTGATACTAGGTTAACTGGATCCGATGGAGTAGTGCGGGCAGTATATTGTAGTTACTTAGCATCTCCCACAGCGCTGTCCTAGGCATCCCATCAAGAGCACTCTTCAGGTCCATAAAAATAACAGTCGCATTTATTTTAGCATGACATATTTCTTTGACAACAAATATAGTCTGAACGATTGGTCAATCGTACCGAGGCCTGCTCAAATCCAGCTTGTAAATATCTAATGATGTTTTTCTCCCATTGCCAACTTGCTAAATGAGATAGTAATGCCCTTGCATATACTTTAGATGTGTATCAGACAAATATAAGTAACGCAAACCTTATTACTCAAGAGGTAGTGAGAGTTTGAGTGTCTTCTTATAGATTTATAGGTGCTGGGGAGAAAATGCAGCTCTGGCACAATAAGTCGCTAATATAATCACAAATGAATGAATGAGAACAGGTGGAGGAATTTGTGCAAGACTGTGGCCTTACGTCTTTGAACCTTGGCTAGAGGAGTCGCCAAATCAAAATCTTAAACAGCGAGTTTTGAACTCCGCAAAAATTATTTGCAAGAGGTTTACTTGATTTGGAGGGCTGTTGCAGTTGTTATGTTATGTTATGTTACTTTGCATTTATATAGCGCCTTATGTATCAGTGGTATGATCACAAAGCGCTGGTAGGTTGAACGCCCTCGGGAACCACAGTTCAAGTCAGTAGAGAGAAGGAGAGAGAGTCATAAGGCGTGGGTGTACCGGATATGTGTGCAACTGGTGTGGCACTTGTATGATAGCTACTTCTTAGCGGTAGGTATGGTGGTTGGGAGGTCGGTAATATGTGTTCATTCTGGTGGGTTGATACCCAGACTGATTTCTGGCTGTGTTAGGCCTAAGGAGATGCTTAGGCTAGCTGTGTGTGCTCAGCCAGCTGAGTTTAATTAGGATGATGAGGAGTATGTTGAAAGTGATTTCAATCCAGCACTCCAACTAAGTCAATGCCTAGTATGGGATGCCCAATGGAAACCCTTATTTATATATTTTTATGTCAAAGTTTGTTTAATACTGGATGATGTACCCTTATATAATGCCCCTCTCTTTGAATTCCCCCTGTCTCACTGAACCAAGAAATAGGTTTGTTTTGCAAATGAAAAGATTTATTTGAAGAATTAAACAATATATAGATTAAACTTTTGTGAATATGAATAATATTTTAATATCACACTTATGAATATGAACAATGATCAGCAATGGGTAATATTACAATATCGACAATCTCTTTAATCAATTAGGAGTAGAAATAGGAAGAATAATCTAGAAGAGAATACTTTGTAGGGGTTCAAGGAAATTGCAATGATAGTAAGGAATGCAACACAGAAATAAACTTGATATGAATTTAACCAAAGACAATGTAATCACTCTTTCCCCCTGTTATTTCTCCCCCCAGTATGCAATATCGCGATATGGAATGAGGGCACACAGGTATCAGGAATAACACTCAACAATTGCAGTTTCAATCCATCTCCCCCCCAGCAAGCTTAGAGAGAACAGGAATGCTTTAAAACAGGTCAAAATGCTTTTGAATGTGATTTGCAATGAATGGGAAAATGCTAAAAATGACTTTAATTCACTAAATGGATTCAGAACTAGTGAGAGTGGCTTGGGATAGGTTCAGGTCAACACTAGCAATGATTATAGAATGAATAGCAGATGTAAAACGAAATTCAGAAGTAGAAAGCAAGAAATACCTATTTTTATATGGAATGAAATTTAGCCAAATGAAAAATCGCGCAACTTTTCCACGTGCGGGAAACGCGATTCCGGGACAACTATAGGGAATTGGAATGTTTTGGGTCCGTTTGAAAGATGGGGATGTTAGCTTCAAAATGACAGTTACATTTTGTTTCTAGGACGTACGGTTCAGAAGTTACAGAGGTTTTTGTGATGGTAGTCCAAAACGTGAAAAGATGTGGTTGATAGTCAGGGCAGCTGCTGTTTCTGCCTTGCAGTTTGGGGCCGGAAGACATTCCACCCATTTAGTAAACCAGCATGTCACGGTCAACATGTACTTGTTCCCCCTAGAGGAGCGAATCACGGGCCCGATGAAATCTACTTGCAAATCTGACCATGGCAGTGTCATCCCCCTCTTTTGGAGAGGCGCACAGTGTGTGAGGGATGTTGGCTGAAATTGTGCACACACAAGACACCCCTTCAAGTATTGGTCGAGGTCCTGTCCCATGGGTGGCCAGTATGCAACCTCTCTTAAGATTTCAAGTGTTGTATGAAACCCCCTATGGCCGGCTGTGGCCGCATCATGGGCGTGACTTAACATCAGGCTTTGGAATGAGGTAGGGACCACCCACTGATCATGGCTAGCTAGGGATTTCCTCACCAACAAACCGTCTTGGATTCGGAACATTTTTGGACATTTCATCAACACTCTGCGGTCCTCTTTCCCTATGTAATCGGTATCCGTCAGGGGAAAGTTCTCCGGGTCCTAATGTGTTGATAAAAATTACCAATTATTGGATCCCCTTTTTGAGCCGTAATCAAATCAGCATCTGGGGTCTCCTTACTCCATTGTGCAGTTGAGAGGTCATTGTGAGCATTTGTCTGGCACCTAGTGATAGCAGTGACCTGGATTTCCCCCAACAGGGACTCAATCTCAATTAGATCCCCTAGGATGGCCCCGGTTTTGGCCAGCTGATCAGCTAAGTCATTTCCAGTTTTGACTGGTCCCTCTACCTTGGAATGACCTTTGATCTTTTTCCAGTACATGGTCATCCCATTCGAGGTGACCAGATCATCAATATTTTGAATTATCTTCCCATGTTTCAAGGGTTTGTTTTTAGCACATAGCATGCCTCTGGTTTTCCAATTAATCAGGTGCTCCACTAACCCGTTCCGTACATAATCTGAATCAGTGATTATGACCAGTTTGTGGAGTTGATGTTGGACAGCAGTAAGGATGGCTTGATGCACAGCCATCAACTCTGCCACTTGACTACTTCGGGGACCAATCTTGTACCCAGCGGAGGGTTCTAGGGTCTCATTCACCCATGCATTCCCTATGCCGGCCACAAGTTATTTTTCCCCATTGTTGTCAACATGGTAAGAGCATCCATCCACATAGACAGTGGGCATTCCCTCACACTTGTCTTCTTCAAAGACTTTGTGTGGGGAATTAAGGTATGCCTCCATGTTGTCCTTGATTTTTAGACTTTCGTCCTCGAGACAGTTTTCTCTGGCACAATCATGCAAGTCAGCCAGACCTTACGCAAGGGGACTCTTCTTGTTTTGGCCATATCTGACCTCCACCGGAAAGCCTTGATTGACAGAATCCAAGAAGTAATTTGGGAATTACTCACATTTCCGGCCCGGATTCTGTCACTTTGGAGATATTGCAGAGGCTGGTGTGGAGCCTCCACTATGATGTGTTCCCCCTGGATAAACGGGCGGTAATTCTTCAATGTCCACACCGTTGCCAGGAGTGCCTTCTCACAATCGTTGAATTTTTCCTCCACAGAGGATAAAGTTTTACTTGCATAGGAGATTACTTTATTGACCTTGTCATGCTTTTGGTATAATACTGCAGTCAAGCATGTATTAGAGAACCCTGTCTCCAAGAAGAACTCCTTGTTTGTGACAGGGTAAGCTAGGCGAGGCGCTTGTGAGAGGCTTCTTTTGAGTTGTCTTACTGCCTCGGCTTGTTCTGGACCCCATTCCCACTTGACCCCCCCTTCAACAGATGAATCAGGGGTCTGGTAATCTCTGCGTAGCCCTCACTGAACTTTCTACTATAATTAGTCAGTCCAAGGAGGCTCCTGAGTTCCCGCAGAGTTGTGGGCTCTTTCAATTTCTGGAGTGCTTCCACTTTCGTTTCCTGGAGACAGAGACCCTGCAGAGTAATCTCATGCCCCAAGAAATTGACACGGGTTCTACACCACTGTGCCTTTTGAAAGCAAAGTTTTGCTCCGGCAGCCCTCAACTGTGTCAGAACATAACGGATCTCCGCTATGTGTTCCTCCACAGTTGAGCTTTTGATGAGGACATCATCTACATAAACCAGGTTACCCCTCTCACGCAGGTCGGGCATGGCCTTATGTAGAAACATTTTGAATTCATTGCCGGAGTTGATGTATCCGAAGGGAGTCTGGGTCCATGTGTACTGCTGGCCCCCAAAGGTAAAAGCCAGCTTGTATTGGTCCTCCCTACTGACAGGTACATCCCAGTATCCATTGGTTAGGTCTATTGCAGTGAATACCTGTGACCCCTGGATCTGGGCCAGCCCTTGGTCAATGTAGGGAAGTGGCCATCGGGAAGTATGGATCCGTTTGTTGAGCTCCCTAAGGTCAGAGCAGAGTCTCCACTGGCTGTTTGGCTTCAATATCCCAGCACCAGATTATTGAAGGTGCTGTGGACTGGATGGATTATCCCACGGGACTCAAGGTTCTTAATTATTTCAGTAAGGGAATCCATTGATGCGAGAGGCAAGCGATATTGCTTCACAAACACTGTAGTCATGCCAGGGTCTGTGGGAATTGTTGTTGTGTGGATGACGGTGCGACCACAGTCATATGAGTCCACCGCAAAGAGATATTGAAAATCCACGAAAACTTGTTTCAACTTTTGCTTCTGCTCCAGAGTCTCACAGGCATCAGCTAGGTTGGCTCTCTCTTCAACCATCTGCCTGAAGCCTGGAAAGACTTCTGGATTCGCTATCTCAGCGGCCTCCTCCAGCTCGGTGGAGAAGTCCCTGGTCAGAGTGCTGATTTGGACTGGTAGCTTCAGGTGGGGAAGGCAGTCCTCACGGACCTGGAAAATGACCTCATCCCTCCTGAAGTCACAAGTCACATCTTCCTTACCATAAGGGCAGGAAGTGTACACCAGGAAGTTCCCCACATGCCGGTTAAAGATCCTGTCTGGTGTTGTGTTGTCATCACTGTCACTGTCAAAACAGTCCTTGGGGATTGGTCCTAACAGTTCATTGCCTAAATCAATGGAAAAATGTCGGTCATCAACCGCCATTCCAATAATGGTGCCTGTGGGTAGAGTGATACTCTTTAAGTCGCTGTTATCCACCTCTATTGGAATGGTGTCATGTTCTATGTTGACTAATGGTGTTGGGTTTACCCCCAACCCTTGCTGTTGGAGAGAAGCATTTAGATGAATGTAAGCATCAGGGTTTTTCAATTTCTGTCCTCTTTTAACTTTCACTTCCAGGGAGAATTGTTGGGTCCTTTCTGGGATGGTGACTTCCTCTCCAATCTGAATTTCAACTGCATAAGGCAGCAGTTGAGCTGACCTAAATGCTTTCTCTGGATCATCAAAGCCCATGGGATTATCCACTAATCGGGCCAAGCTTTGAAGTTTATTAGGTCCAAACTAATGGCAAAGCGATTGAGAATATCACTGCCTAAGTAAAAGGCGGCAGTGACGTCTCGCACGACCCAACAATTATGAACTATGTTCTTGTTGCTTATGGAAATTTTGAGCATACACCTGCTTGGCAGGAGATGTTTGGAGTTGGGTGTTTCCAGGTCCATTTCCCATTTGTCTATGAGTCTAAATGTGGGAATAGTTGGATCTTTTGGGAGTTGGCGGAACATGGCTTCACTGATGAAGATCTTACCGTTGTTCACATACACTTGGGCGAGAACAGAGTCCTTCCCTTCATTTAACTGAACAGGGATGAACAACTGCTCTCCTATTTGCTGAATATCAGCCAGGCTCTGAGCTGTTTTCACATCTTTCTGGACTATAGGAGTGGGAATGTCTGATTGTGGATTGGTAAAGAATTTCAGAGTGTTTCCTTCCAGTGTGCAATGCCACCTTAGACTGGAAGGAAGGTTGATTTTCAGAAATAGAGAGGACCCCCCAATACCAGTCTGTTGTCCTACTGCTATTACTGTCACGTCTGTAATTTGGTTGTTCTGGAAGTGAAATTCTACTTGGTCAGATTTTTGTTCAACCATGTGGCATGTGCCGTTTAAACTAACATGGTTGACACTCTGTTTCCATTTTATTGGTCGGCTAGTCTTTGTCCTGAGGACCTTGTTTACGCAGTCTATTAGGGGTGACAACCTTCTCAGTAGGTCATTCCCCAGTAAACAAGGGGTGCCCTCTGGAGTCACAACTATGACCGGGTGTTTCACCTTGTGTCACCCAATTTTAATGTCCAAATCCGCAGTCCCCTCGACGGGAATTTCCTTCCCGTCAAAGTTCTGAAGTTGTCCAGGAAGAGAGGTGAGAGGAATTTGGTATTTCTCCTCCTTTCCTGAATTCAGTTCATCAAAGGCCTTTTTGGACAGAAGGGTAGCTTGGGATCCAGTGTCCACCAGTGCCAAAATTGTACCCTGCCCCTGTACTTGAACCAGGGCATAGTATCTTCCCTCCTTCTGTGCAAGGGGGCACAGATAATGCACATTTTTGACAACTGGTGGGTTAATTTTCTAGTTTTGGACACTGAAAGAGAAGAGATTTGTACAGAATTCTGTGGGGAGCCTAGGGAATCTGAAAGAAAAAGGTGGCAACTAGAGATGGGAGAAATTTTGAGTTCCCCTGGTTCTGGTTCAGGGCTGCTCCCACCTTTTTGGAGGCAGTCCCCAGGATGGGTTTGAACCAGGGGATTTCGATGCTGTTGATTCTGGGATTGGATGATGGGCGGCGCTAGCTCAGTCCCCACATCTACCCAGTCTGGATTTGAATCCTTTGGGACCCATTTCTCTTTGGGAGGAGTTCCCCCATCTCTGAAAGAGAAGATTCTTTTCCCAGGATCCTCTGAGGACCCCTCTCCTTGAAATTGAAAGATCTGTACCTCCTCCACAAAATTGGTCTGTTTGGATCCTTTGTTTCTCCTACCCCCCCTCTGCTCCTTGGGTGGCAGACTTTCAGGGGCAGGTGATTTTCGTTCCAGTTCCTGGGTTTCCAGGGGCTTTTTACAAGTGGGGAAGGAAGCTTCCTCCAAGGCTTTACACCCCCCCTTCCCCTTGTGCCTCCTCCCTGGCAACCGGTGGGTTGTCGGGGTGCTGCCCCCGTCATTGTTCTAGAGCACCAGGTCCAGAGTTCGGGTCATTCTGCGCCGGCATGTCCCTCTGAGGGTTCAGCTGAGCCCTCATCATGCGACCCAGATGCTGTGCCATATTTTGGACCTGGCGCTCTAGCTGTGAAACCCGCTCAGGCTGATACGGGGTTCTGTTTTCTCCCCTGGGCTGATCCCGGGAAGGGTAGCTATCCCTTCTCTGGTAATACCCTAGGTTGGGAAGATTTGGGTACCCCTCCACCCCTGGCCTCCTCTCTCCCAGATTAGGTTGTCTGGTCTCAGGAAATTGGGGAAAGAAGGATGGATGATTTTGGGGTTGAAAGTTTTGTGGATACCTGCGAAAGGAGTTCTGTCCAGGATTTGGGGAGTTTCTGCCCTTCTGGGGGAAGTTAGGAGGGAAGTTCCCTGGGTTAGGTGCATAGTTGGATTCCCCCCCTTGGGCTGGAGGAGTCCACACATAACCCAGGATGGGTCTGTTCCCCTTGTAGCGGGGACTTACATAGTCAGGGGAGTGAGGGATCCCATTTGTGGGACTACCTCCTTGGCTCCCTGTCTGTGACTGGCCCGAGGGCCTTCTGGGCTTGGGATTATTTTTGTTGTGCAGGCAAGTTTTTAGGCCCCCATCTCCAAATCTACAATGGGGGCACCCTTTACCTCTGCCATCTTAGCAGCAGCAGGGGTGCTGGTTGTTTTGGGGCTTTTTTGAGTATTCTTGTTGTCTATGGGCTTTTGCACCTCATAGATCCGGGTGGCCTCTTCAATGACCCAGTCTAGCGACCTTTTCTCATGAAAATCTCTCACTAGCTGGGTCATGATGTACTTTATTAGAGCATGGAAAAACGCATTAACAAATTCTCTGCTGTCCGTGCGCACCCTTATGGTAGTCTGCGCAAAGGCACGCTTTAGTTCCTGCAAAAATTCTTGTGTGGCCTGTTCCTCCCCACATTGCAAGTTGTAGGCTGCCTTGCGAGCCTCTTGGGGATTTCTGTGTACAGAAAATTGCTTCAAGATGGCCGCCCTATAGGTGGACCATATAGAATGGTTTTGGTCCTCCAGCCCTGCAAAGAAACTGGACTATTCTGGTGAGAATGTCCATTTCACATACTGAATGCAGCTCCTACTGTCTTTCAAATGGAAAGTTTCCATCATCTCCTCAAAGAGCTCTAAGTGCTCCCAAACAGAATACTTAGCATTCTTATGATAAGGCATGATGACGCTCCTTATTGCTTTGATTTGTTTTAAGGGGTCCTTCAGCAAGGCCCTTTTTGCCTATTGGCCGTCTTAGTTCAGGTAACCCTGGTCCATTTATCCTCTGACTCAGAGACACTGCTCCCAGAGGTGCCCGTCTGATCTTCTAGGTTCTCCTGGATTCTGCGAGCCTGGCAATGGCTGGCAGAATGTGGGGACCTAGTCTCCTGTGTCCTGGGGCGCTCAGAGGAGTCTTCTGATTCCTCCTTGCTCCCAGGATTTGATGGGTATCCCCCCCACTGTCCTAGCTGGGCAGAGGTTTTTAGGATGCCCTTAGTGGGCCTACTCTCCTGGAGTTCCCCACTAATCTTCACAGTACTTGGGTACCCATACCCAGACACCCGCCCATCCATTCCTGGGAGGTGCTGTTCTATGAGCCCCATACTTCTGACTGGATAGTAATCTGCCATCCCCGTGGCCCTGGGCTCATGTGCGCCAGTGGACATGGGGGTGGCAGAGTCCAGGGACTGGGAGAGATGAAGGCCTCTGGTACTGGAGTTCCTGAGGTTATGCTCAGCTGTTTCCCTTTCCCAGCAAACCTCATCTCTATTGTGTTCCTTTCTGTTCCTCAATCAAGGCCTTACTAGTCACTACCAGTCTCTCTTACATGGCTACCTGCCTGTGGAGCCTATCATTTTTCTCACAGAGAGCCTCATTTTCTCTCTGTGCTTCCTGGTTTGTCTTTGAGCACTGGGCCAGTCTTTGCTGCAGGAGGGTTACCTCCCGAGTCCTGTCCATACTGGCCTGCCCCTTCCTTGCCAGAGCATTGTCCACCCTCCTGGTGTGCTCTAACAATCTATCATGCTCTTTTTGGAGGTCACCCAGTCCCTGGGGGGCCAGGTGATTTTCTTCCAGTTTCCCTTTTAAGTGACAGACTTCCTGGTCTAAGGTGTCCTATTGCTGGCAAGAGCCTGCCTTTGTGCCGCCAGGTCGTCCCTCTGTCTTTGAAGGGCACCAGCTTTCTGGCGCTCTTCATCAAACTCTGCCTGGGTGTCCAGGTCTTTCCCAATTAATTTGTTGCTCTCTGCCTTCTGTCTATCTAGGTGGCTTTGCATAGTGACTACCTGCTCTGCGCATACCCTGTTGAAGTCCAGTTGTCGCTCCAGCTTTTTCTGGCTCTGCAGTAGAGAGTCCACACCTTCTTGGTACTCCTTCTGCAAGGCCAGAATTCTGGTATCCTGGTCTTCCTTTTCCTGTTGCAGGATACCCATATCCTCTTTTATTTTAGCTATATACTGCCTGCTTTCATTTTCTGACTCCTGGCTCCTCTGCAGCCTCTGCTCAGAAGAGTCCAGATCAGATTGGGCCTCTTCTAATGCCATCAGTTGCCTACTTGCCAGATCTTGGCATTCAGCATATTTGTCTTTTATGGCTCCCATAGATAAATACAGATATGCCGCTATCTTGGCAATCTTATTTTGCTCATCCTTGGCCTTGGGGGCCATATATAGTTCACTCAGGGCCACATGTAAAGGACCCTGATCTCTTCAGATATCTAACCCTGTTGCAGTGATCTGTTGTGTGATTGCCTGCAACCACACATTCTGGTCCTGCTCAGTCCACTCACCTCTCACAAATAACTTATATAAAAGGTGTTCTCTAGCTATCTTGATGTCTACCAATGTTGCCATTTTGGAAATATTGATTTCCTTCCTGATGTACAGAAGTTTTTTATTTTATTTTGCAAAACAGACCGTTTCCTTGGAGCGTTCCCTTTTGAGGGGTGCTTTTACAGCGTAACACAGCGTGGTAGCCCACAGGATTTATATATCCTGTCAGTTAGCACACTGTATTAAGCTGCACAAATGGTAGATCTAATCCAGAAGTCCCGCTACAAGCCCCCAATCTGTAAGTGATTTCAATCCAGCACTCCAACTAAGTCAATGCCTAGTATGGGATGCCCAACGGAAACCCTTATTTATATATTTTTATGTCAAAGTTCGTTTAATTCTGGATGATGTACCCTTATAGAACACCCCTCTCTTTGAATTCCCCCGGTCTCACTGAACCAAGAAATAGGTTTGTTTTGGAATATAAAGATTTATTTGAAGAATTAAACAATATATAGATTACACTTTTATGAATATGAATAATATTTGAATATCACACTTATGAATATGAACAATGATCAGCAATGGGTAATATTACAATATCGTCAATCTCTTTAATCAATTAGGAGTAGAAATAGGAAGAATAATCTAGCAGAGAATACTTTGTACGGGTTCAAGGAAATTGCAATGATAGGAAGGAATGCAGCACAGAAATAAACTTGATATGAATTTAACCAAAGACAATGTAATCACTCTTTCCCCCTGTTATTTCTCACTCCCCCCAGTATTCAATATGGCGATATGGAATGAGGGCACACAGGTATCAGGAGGAATAACACTCAACAATTGCAGTTTCAATCCATCCCCCCCCCCCCCAGCAAGCTTAGAGAGAACAGGAATGCTTTAAAACAGGTCAAAATGCTTTAGAATGTGAATGGCAAATGCTAAAAATGACTTTAATTCACTAAATGGATTAAAAACTAGTGAGAGTGGCTTGGGATAGGTTCAGGGCAACACTAGCAATGATTATAGAATGATTAGCAGATGTAAAACAAAATTCAGAAGTAGAAAGCAAGAAAAACCTATTTTTATATGGAATGAAATTTAGCCAAATGCGAAATTGCGGCAACTTTTCTGCGTGCGGGAAACACGATTACGGGAAAACCATAAGGAAATTGAAAACTGACGATGTTAGCTTCAAAATGACAGTAACATTTAGCTTCTAGGACATACGGTTCAGAAGTTACAGAGGTTTTGTGATGGTAGATTTTTCAGAAACAGAGTCAAGATTTCAAAAATGAAAGATGCGCTTTAAAGATTTAGGAATCAAGATGGACTTATACTAAGGAGCTAGGAAAGTACAAGATACCCACTGGAACAACCACCAGAACAGGGTGCCTTCCACTCTGATTGTTGTGCGCCAGGACACTTGACTTTCTTCAGAAAATATCAGCGCACAGATGATTATCACTACAATTATCACAGACTATATAAAGAGAAGAGTTCAGGATGGACACAAGATTCTATAATGCAGTTCTGGATAGGTTGAAATGGATTGAACAGGATTACTGAAAACTAAGAGATGACTATGGACAGTTATATACTAAATACTCACTCCTATGGCTTTGGAATGGAATGGGCCCGTCAAAGATCTGGTCAAGGGTTTGGCTAGGATTCTCTTATCACCGGACAGGTCACAGGCACTGGGCTCTGCTCTCAGCAAGGCCCTCTGGTCTGCACGGCCTCTTGGACTGGGTCTGACGGGTTCTGGGTTACAGCTCTGCTCTGCGGGTCTATCTTGGTTCTAGCATGGGGTTCTTAGCTAGAACAGCAAAGCAGCTCAGCCAGGCTGTTGGATTTTGTGGTGCCCCTTGGAAGTTTAGCGGTTAAAATCAGGTTGCTTAAGATTCTGAAGGCCAGCTGAGAAGAGTTCAGCTTTTGGATTGGGCCTTCCTGCTTCCAAGTTCTAAAGTCTGGATTCTGGGTCTGGTTCTAAAGTCTGGAGACTGGATCTTCCTGCAGGGTGCTTCGCCAAGAAATCAGTTGATGAGTGGAAAGTGTGCGTCTTGTCTGCCCTCAGCAGTCCCTTTTAATCCATTTCCAAAATGGGTGGGGAGGCTGATTATCTATGCCCAAGCCTCTAAGGATATGATAGGTCAGAGAATTCCCTGTCCCCTGATTTGAGAAGGAAACAGTGTGTCATAATGTGCCAGAGTGATGCTGCCATTTACAACCTAGGGAAGAACCTCCCCTTTACTTTTACTTAGAAAATCTAATTTTCCCAAAAAACATATTTCCCCTATGCACAACTTGTTAATATTACATATACACATCACAGATCAATTAAGGCACGTCTCTGTTCAAGTCCCATGTTCCTACGAGTTACGGTTCACAAATTTTTCTGCTTTTGGTTGGTTACACATTTTCGGATCTGTACAATTTTTTACATATACATGCACATACCATCTGGTCATACTTCTATAATTTTTCATGTTCCTAGCACAACCACAGTAGCCATAATATTAAAAACTTTCGTGGTTCAGTCTCAGAACATCGCACAGATTCCAGATTAGTCTTAAAATGTGAGTGAATTTTTCATTTTAATAATCTCTAAATTTCATATTTTTGTCAGTTTGGTACAACATTTTAGAAGCATTTTCCTTAAACATATATTTAATCCAATTTCAAATCCACATTTTCAGTCTGGCCTGCCTCCAAAGCTGGGCTAAGTCAGAGGGTCACATGGCTTGCCTTCCTGCCAGAGCAGTTGTTGCCAGTCACACCCAAATTAGCATTCCTATTCAGATCAAGGAACCCATTGTGTCTTTCTCAGGGCAGCAGAGGAAATCTCCTCCCCTTCTGATTAACATGCCAATGCAAAATCCTCTCCTTTTGGTGGGAATGGACAAGGTGTGAGATCCTCAGGGAAAGAAAGCCTTTTGGAAGTATTAGCTAAATCAGGGTACCTTGTGGTCAATTGTAACATAGTTCCTTGTGAAAACATTACATTTATACATTTAAAATAAACAAACATATCTTTACTTCCAGTCTTTTTAGAATATAGTTTTGAATTGTATCCACCTCTTAGGCTTCTGATAGCAAGTCTTTCTTTGGCATAGTTTGAGTCAATGTACAACTTTACACATGATGAGTTTTAAATCGCCGGCTTCTGACAGAGGTGAGTAACGGTACTACACCCATTTTTGAGAAAGATTTCTTCCAGCTCAACCATCCTCAAAAGTGGACTTTGTTCAGATAATATATACTTCTGTGGACATTGTATTTATGTGGATTCTCAAAGTAGAATGATGTTCAGCACCCAACAAGGAGGTTGGATCTTTTTGGGTGGTTTGTGAGCCATGATTTTTGCAAATTTGACAGTCAGGAAAAACTGATTTTTAAAACAGCTCTGTGTTTCTTTTGCAATGATTTAGCTCTGTAGGCAGCCAAATGATGGGTTTTGGCAGTGGTCTCCTGTGTCCCCACTGACATAAGCAAAAGTGGATGGCGGCCTATTTTTCAGATTTTTACTGCGCACTTTCTGGTGATTTATTTGCGAGCAGCATACTTTCCAGTGGCCATTTCTGAGGTTTCTGCTGCCAGCAATGCACGGTAATGTTGCAGGGCCTGGACCAGTGGGTTGAAACATCCCACAATGTGGCGGGTGTTAGTATGAGAACAGCTATACCAAATGTGTCATAATATCACTGTGTTCTAGTTGAGTGGTGGTATATAGGAGAGAGTAAGCGGGGTGGTGTGATATGATGGTATCCATCCGTTCCATGCACTCCATCCATTCCATGCACTCCATCCGTTCTATCCGTTCGGTCCACTCTATCCATTCCATGCGCTCCATCCGTTCCATGCGCTCCATCCATTCCATGCACTCCCTCTATTCCATGCACTCCAACTGTTCCATGCACTCCAACCATTCCATGCACTCCAAATGTTGTAAGCATGTCAAGGGAACCTTTGAGCACATGATTTGGGAATGCTACGAATTAAGAAGCTTCTGCAGGGAGGTATCTTCAAGAATGAATAAGGTTCTTATGTTAAATGAAGACTTTGATTGTTTGAGTATAATTCTGGGTGAGGAAGACTTGGTAGAAGATCTATCTTTCCCACAAGGTTGTTGGTTTTTCAGGGCTGCAAACTCAGCAAAAGAAATTATTCTGAGGAATTGGAAGAGTGACGAAACACTGAATGTGTCAGAATGGATGATAGACCTACAACAAGTGTCGAGAATTATCCTTCACAGAGATATGAAAATGAACTTATTTGAGCAAATCTGGGGAATATCGTTTTGAACTGTAAGATTTTTTTTTTTACGTGAATCTGTCTCTAATGCTTGATTGTTTTCTGAAAATAACTGACGTGACATGTGTTTTGCACTCAAAATGTGATTAACTTTGATATATGTTTTGTTATCTTGTGCCTGTTGATGTTTGCTTTCTTTGCTTTGGTTTTATTTTGTAAATAATGTAATAAACATGTAAATGAATTAGTGGACACTCCCTTCCCCTGCACACCTCATAAACTGGTAATACAACAAGTGAAAATGTATCCAAAGGGTTATAGATTTATATTCAAATTTCAGTCATATCGACAGTGGAGTCTACAATAGTTGAATTCATACATCCATTCAGTAAATTCTGTGTAATATATACATTTATTCTAAGTATGAACACAAAATATAATTTCAGCAAAAAGCAATTCAACAAGAAGTGCGATCGCACACATCCGAAAAGAGCTCGATGCATTTCGGGAATAACTATCCCTTCATCACAAGTACAAATATTATAGTTCAATGGTTTGTTCAGTCTTCACGCTTCAATTTCATCTTCAAAGCAAATTAAATACTAATGTCAATTTAGGGTCAGTCAATATGTACAAATTCTGATCAAACATGTGTATGAGAATATACAATAAACCATCTAGGCAATAGAGAATGATGTCACCTTGCTTGGATATCTGGAGCAATACATCTGTATGTTGGAGATCACAATGATCCTCTCACTATATTCCCTGAGTATAGCTGTGGCTTCTCATCTCGAGTTCTCCAAAATGTATTGCACGTGACTGTGCAACTGATTCTAGCTAACATGGATTTGTGCAGTAATACATATATACAATAAAAGTTAGGGTAAAAAAGTCGATGGGCCTACCCCAGGGGTCCTCTAAATGCACTAATTTGATGTGCAGGTGATGTTTCGAGCAGTTGGGGAATCCGCAATTGGCAGGTTCTTGTGGTGAGAAACTTCCATGAACCTATTAAACATAGATAGATGTAGGTGAATCTACCGGATATATAGCGCAGAGGCCTGTAAGTGTATAGATGGTAAAAGTGCCATCTTACCTCAGACTTGCTAAGGATGCGCCTGATACAAGAGTTAAATGCAGAATTCCAGATGTGCGTGCTACAACAGTTTGGAACAGGGTACCAGACACAAAATCTGTTAAAGGAAAATTATATATTTACCCATAAAAATTGGCTCATCCATATAACTTACTCTAGTGGTTTATTAGTTGTGTAATGACTTACCCAAAGAGAACGTAAAATAGCATCTGTTTGCGTTTTCAAGTTGGCTGCTTAGCTATTCCCGAAACGCGTGGAGCTCTTTTAGAATATGTTTATTTGCACTTCTTGTTGAATTGCTTTTTTGCTGAAATTGTATTTTGTGTTCATACTTACGAGTAAATGTATACATCACACAGAATGTACTGAATGGATATTTGAATTCAACTACCGCAGAGATGTATTTAACTACTGTAGAGACTCCACTGTCAATATGACTGAAATTTTAATATAAATCTATAACCCTTTGGATAAATTATGACTGCTTGTATTACCAGTTTATGAGGTGTGAAGGGGACGGGAGTGTCCACTAATTTAGGACACTTTATTCTTTCTTGCGTATACTTTTTTCAGTGGCATCTAGTAGTGAAATAGGCCTGTACGTCCCAGGGTCATCCTGCCCCCTTTTTTGTACAATGGTATGATGGTCGCTTTTTGACAGGAACTAGGTATCAAGCCAGAAGCAGATATTTCATTAAACAAGCGATAAAAGACTGGAACCCAAATTTCTGGAGTGCACTTAAATAGGTCAATAGGTAAACAATCCGGACCAGGTGCCATCCGTAACTTGATGTTCTAAGGCCCTCCCTAATGTTTTCCATTGTAAAATTAAGGGCCGGAAAATCCATTCCAGATTCGAAACAGGGCACGTCATTATCTTTTGACCAGATTTCTTTGTGTTTTCAATAGTTGGTTAAAAAATATAATGATCCATACCTCCTTCGGAATGCACCATTCTAATTGTTTGTTTTCAACGTTCTGGGCTAATGACACTTGTGTCCAAAAACCTGCACTATCCTCCTTAATGGCTGCTTCCAATAACCCTGCCCATTGTTTTTCCCCCCGATTTTATGCTGCCTACCCTCACTCACTCACCACTGTGTTTTCTTTTTTAGTTATTTGAACTATTTGTTATATGTTCCGAACAATTATGGGACTGGCTCCCTTTCAGATATCAAAGGCTTGTGCCCTGTGAAAAACCAACCCAAGAACCTCAATGGGCTGTTGAGCCCTGCAAAAGAAACTTTGATCATTAAGTGGTGTTTGTGCCCAGTGAAAAACTCAATCACCTTAACAGGTGACTGTGCCCTTTTGGAGAACATACACACGTTTGATAAGTGTGTGATCAGGATTCAATAACATTTCTTGCATTATAGTCAATACAATGGAAATGTGCAAGAGAGCAACTTACAAGGTCTCTCACTCACAGACACTACTACTATCAGTTTCCCAACCCCATAGACGACAAAACAACCCTCTCCAATTTTCAGTGTCTGACATGTAATGGGTAAAAAGATCCTCATCATGCGAGCTGGTGTCTTGGCTACGGGTACATGTGAATCCCTAGACTTTCACAATTAAAAGTTTGTTCATTTTTGTAAATTATTTTCCTTAGTTTAGAGACAATAGCACCATCCACACAGAAATACCTCTTGCGGCCTGCACTCTTGTGATTGTCAGCGTAGTAATTCTACGGCAAATCCCACAACTGCTGCTGGCTATTCAGACAACTTGCTGTTCCAGTACTCTAACGGGTTATCATCCATTTGCACAAGTGAAATGTCCAATAGGTAGGCATCCAGAATCTTTGCATCTGATGGTATGCTATATGTTGCTGATGATGCATCTGTTTTCAAGGGGCTTGAGTCACTGAGCAGGTGGCCCCGCAGATTCTCTTCTCTGCAGCCTCTAATCCTACATTTCACACAGATTTCAACAGGTGTCTGCACGTTGATACCACCACATTCATCACTTGAGATGCCTTGTGTAGTTGGTACCATTTTTGCTGGTTGGTGTTCTCCCTGTTCCCTGTGTTAACGCACCCATTGATGATGGAAGCACTTCAGCAATGCATCCTTACCAATTTCAAGAGATTATCCTCCTTGTAATGCTTGCTGCAATACTTCCTCCCCTCAAACATATGGATGAAAAGCCACCATGTTTACTTTGAAACATGCATTCACAAGTGAAGCCAGCAGATACTCAAGGTTACCTTTAAATCCAACTACCCATAGATCACCATGGATGTTGAAAACAAGTCCCTCACAAGGTGTGCCACATTTCCACCACCTGCCATGGCACAGGCCCTTTCAATGTAGGCCAGGTTACGCTCAAATAGGTAGACCTGAGGAAGGACCTCAGGCAGTGTTGCATTGTGATGGCTAACATTGTTTGGTGGTCTCCTCAAAAGGTCATAGCTCAGAGTAAACATTAGACAGCAGCTGACACTGACAGTGTTAAACATGTCAAATCTAGAGATCTGATGTGAGTGTTGCAGTAATCTGTGATGGCATTGCACTGCTCACATAGCCAATCTAGCATGTGCAAAGTAAAGATCTAACAGATGTCCATTAAGGTATTCAGCTTGTGCATTTGGGGCCCTTGCATTTGGGGAATTTGATTGTGGTATGGTAAGCCCAGCTGCAATGGGTGCTCATCTTCTTAGCCACAGCAACTATTGGATCTGATTGGCATCCCACCGTAGCATAACCTGTGAAAAGCTGGTGGTGTTAGGGTACAAGAAGCTGGAGGATGTCATGAGGCCAACTCGTTAAAGATAATAGAGGGATGTGGCGACCATTGAGGAGAATGTGAAATTTGAGTTGTCCGTTCCAGAAGCATGGAACGCAGGCTGAATCTGATTATAATCCTGTGGTGTTGGTGGGAATAGTGGGTGAGAGAGCTAACTTTTACGGTCTAATGGATTTATACTACTCAAATCAAAAGCAGATGAATTACAGAGAGAACCACTCTAATGGTCTTCTTGTGTTCAATAGCAAACACATATGGAGGTCAGCCTGTGACTGAGTAATCAGGTATGCTTTTGTCATGCATCTGTCATCGATTTGTGTTTCTGTAGGTCAAAAGTATCCCACTTACAATAAAGTAATTTCTCTCCACTTAGACATATAATCATTTTCATAAGTGGAAATAAAAACAGGTCATGAGACTTTATAGCTGTGCTCAGCCCTTCAACAAAGGTTCCTCTGCACCTGGTGCAACCTTTTAAACAAGGTTTTATTGTTATTGCAAACACAGTATTGCCAGACTGGGTGCTAAGAGCAGATATGCTGTGCACAATAATGGGCCATATGCAGTTGAGGCCAGGGCTCATTGGAGAGCCCCTCTTCATGTCCATGGCAGGCCAGGGCAGGGAAGGGTGGTGAGACCCGGCAATGTGGAAAAGGACAAAATGTGTCCTCGTTCAGGACCGATAAGTGGGGGGCTTTGGAGTGGGAATTTGTAGAGGGGAAGCCTGCTGGGCCCAGCAGAGAAAGGCTGAGTCAGGGTGCAAGCAGCATGCAGCTTGTTCAGATCCAAGGTTTGGATGGTTAGATTTAGCCTACATTCTGAGCAATCTGATTAGCAGTGCACCTGCCCAGGGCACTAATAACATATTTTGAGTTTACATTGTTGGCCGGGGTAAAGTAAGCTCACAGCATTCTCGATGCACAAACCAAACAATGTTATGAAATAAACCCACTTCTTGCTCCCTCACAGCGCATCACACCCCAGGAAAGACCTGTCTGGTGTCAACCCACACTGAACCACACACTCACAAACATGGGGGGATTGTTTTTGGATGAGAGGCAGATTTAGGAGCTCTGGCCAGGGAAGCAGTACCTTGATTGTGATTACTTTGAGTGAGCAACAGGAGTGCACCATTTAGCATTAAACTATTGCAGCAAACCAACATATGTTTGTCACGTGACGGTTATAGGGCGGAATTGTGCACCCATGACAAAGCCTGAACAGGTTAGGGTTTTCTCCAGATATTCCAGGCGGTTCTTATGTATTATTGCAAGCGGCGACGCTTTGCTATTTCAGTGAAACACCTCTCCCTTAGGTGTCTAAAGTGTCTAAATGTACAGCGCTCTTTGAGCAGAATCAGGTGTATGAAACCATGAAATGATCTCACAATATCAGAATGGTGCTATTGGAGTAGAGTAACCTCTGGCTCAGGTACACGAGAGCCATTGCATTGCCCATCTGTTACACATTGAGAAGAAGGGAGACTTACTATGAATATTATGGATGAGATACTTACAATATTCATTAAGGTGAGGAGGTAGTTTTGAACGTGCTCTTTGCCATGGAACCGGACGACCGAGTCATCTACACCGAGAAGGACCTCAATGTTGTAATCATTGTCGCCTGCGTGCCGGCGCCGCCTTAATGTTTCGTTGACTTGCTGCTGGATTTTACTGTACATGTTGTCTAAATCCCTGAGACCATCCAGAGCAGACTCTGCAAAGAAAAAGAAAAAGTGGACTCGTTCCAATTAACAGGATCTTCTAATATAGGGTTCATTTAAAATACATGAAGTCCATGCAGTGTAGGTTCTTTGCTTTTGGAACCTCAGACAAAAAGGGACTAAGAACATTACATTCTCAACATGTGCATTCGCAGTAACTTTGTGTAAAAAGAAAATGCTTTTACCTAAATAAATGTATGTGTGTAATTAACACATGGAAATGTATTGTGCTTCAGTATTCATTGCAAAACTATCCATGAAAACGCCCTGTCATATGTGAGCTTGCATTGTGCAACACAGTGCCTAATAACCCAGCATCCCTGAGTGCAGAGCATCGTAACTATGCAATGTCTCTTTGCTTAACACTTCCCCTTTCACCAAAGTCAAAAAGCTCATGGCACATTGCCCCTAATCATTGGCATCACCCCCGCAGTGGCAGCAATATCGTGAATGGCATATATACCTTGTTATGGCAAATAGAAAAGCTTTTTTTCAGCCACAGTCTTAAAGCTGGTGTTTAAGAACTGTACAAAGTGTGCCCATCTCCCCTTTAGATAACATTAATCATTTCCCTGCCCCCAGCTTCCCCCACTCCCTGTATTCCTTTGCACCCACAACCTGACCCTTTTCCTAAAATCTAACCTCAGACACTCTCTCCTGTCCTGGGGCTGTATTTTCCTGCTGCCTGTCTTGGAGAAGGTAGCATGTTCATGTATTTCTCTGCACTTTGCAATGAGTTGGGTGCAGAGGAATGAATGGGCTGTGGTGAGAGGCATATCTCTATGTGGTGCCACTGAAATATGCATGCTTTACCGAGTTGCCTATTTTATTTGACTATATATGTATATATAACAAACCCCAGCAGAATGATGGTGGCTTTAAAAAGGCTTGGAAAAAAAACCTTTCAATTGAAATGTGAAGTGCAATATTCTATTTGAGCCAAATCGCACATGTCACAACACCACCAAGTAACCATCACTGGAAATTCACCTCCAGTTCTGAATCATATCAGCAAGCCATTTTCAGTATGAAAAAGAGCTCAAATGCAAGCCTTTTCCTCCAGAAAATGCCCATTGTTTTACAGATCAGTACTACTTTATATATAGTTTAATCATTCAAAAAAAGATACTTCTCAAGATTACATTCTAATATCACAATGGCTAACCCCACGAAGGGGGATTCACAGCCTTCCTACCTCGTGGGCACTCAACAATACCTATACAAAAGGAAGGATATGAGGTACGTGACTCATATTTTGTTACAGTAAAAAAGACCTCTGCACAATGGACCCTTAACCATAAACCGATATTAAAAAAAAATAATTCCATTTTATTGTGCACATATAATACTGTCTTAAAACACTAAAAATAATGCATAAAACCTTGATGTAGTACAAGCATGTATAAACAATCTATGCAGTGTGGAGTAAAACTCTATCTAAATCGACACTGAATTATAGCCACTTGAATGTGTCAATCATGATTGACACATTCAAGTGGCTATAATGTTTGACACATTCAAGTGTCTATAATTTAGTGTTGATTTAGATACAGAATTTTACTCCACACTGTATGAATTGTTTATACATGCTTCTACTACATCGAGGTATTATGCATTATTTTTAGAGTTTTAAGACATTATTATATGTGTACAATAAAATTGAATTGTATTTATTAATAGCGGTTTTGGGTAAGGGTCCATTGCTGCTGAGGTCTTTTTTCTGTAACAAGAATTTGAGGCACACACTTCATATCCCTCCTTTTGCATAACTATTATTCAAGACTACATACTACATACCTAGTTTTACCATTATTATGAATCAACAGTGCAGTATAGTCTGACGTCTTGAGGTGGGAGCATGAGGGCATGTTCAACAAACAGCAGCACAATTATGGTGTATTTAAAAAGGGGTGAAAAAAAACCTTTAACCTAAAACGTGAAAGTACAATATTTAATTTCTGCCAGATCACACATGCCACAACGCCACCGAGTAACCAGTGCTGGAAGCTCACCTCCAATTCACAGGCACATCAGCAAGGCATTGTGGGTATGCAAATAATAATGTATATGCAAATATACATATATATTCCAACACCTGCTGAATTTCAAGGGATTTGTATCAATAAATCAGATCACCTTAACTCTCGCTTGACTAAAGTTTTTTCACAGAATCCCAACGGTGTTGTTATAATATTGTTTCTACAGGGCCAACTAGTCATGGCCTACTGAGGGTGCCACTGTCCATGTTGCACCAATGTTTTTAAAAGGTGGAAGACCAACGACCATTCGCCCTCCCTATAACATATGCAGATCCCACTAGCCATAGCTAAGTCCATGGCCACTATCCTCAGGGTTCACTGCCCTTCAGCCTTTGCCAGTAGCCCACTAGCCATAACCTTCACCTGTTCTTACAGTCCATATTGCTAGAAATATAATAAAATACAGAAGAACTTAGCCAGTGGCCTCAGGGTCCAATGGTCAGAGCCTTCGGCCACTATACATGTGGCACCTATTATTTGAAAATACTCATATCCCCTTGCCTAGCAGTTCTGATTCCACATCTATGTAAGTTTGAAAGACTATCACCAGGTCCCAGTGGTCCATGGGCTGTTGATTATTCCCCATGTATGCCCTATTTTAGTCCTGCAATAATTTAATACAGCAACAATAACTCTTTACTTTTGTTCTCTATTCACATGGACGTCATTCACCATCATGATTCTGGGGGTAATACAGAGTATGCCCATTACCACGCTAACGTAACATTTGCCAATTCCTACAGTAGAGGAAAACCCTTGCAAATTAACAAGACTTCACTGTCGGCCCTTACACGTGCCATGTGTCCCCCTCCTCTTCTCTTGGTCCCTCTGTCTTCCCCCCTGTGTTTTATCATTCTGACTCTCTCCTATTCCCCCTTTCCCTCATCAGTTCATGTGATGCATTTTCTTTTCCAAGCATGCCTTGCGAAGTTACTGCAGGTATCTCGCAACGCAAGCTTCCCACTGGATTCCCCCAATAAGCCAAAAATATTCTCCACCAAATGGGCACCCCAGCCCACTCCAAACTCCCCCACTGCACCTGTGGTCCCCTTTCCCACCCCACATGTAGTGTGATAGATATGCATCCCTTTTCCTCCTTCAAATATAATGTTCTCTCTCTCTCTCTCTCTCTCTCGCTCTCTTTCTCTTTCTCTTTCTCTCTCTCTCTCTCTCTCTCTCGCTCTCTTTCTCTCTCTCTCATGCACAGGAATCTAGATGGACCTTGGTTCTTGTGTCTGTTTACTCTGAATAGTGGATAGCTGTCTGGATCTCTGCTGTGAGTATATACGCACAAAGCAGAGAGTGGTAGTGGCAGGGCCGGCATTAGGGGCAGCAGCGCTCTGGGTGAATTGGCTTCCCCCTTCCCGCCCCTGGTCAACAAGGGGTGGGGCAGGTGAGGTGGTGCATCAGCACCCTATTGTCATTAAGTGAGCCCGCCGCCGCGGGTGCATTTAATGACAACGAGGCGCTTGCCTCACCTTCTCCCGCCCTTGAAATACTCCCAGAGCTGGCGTGGCGGGGGCTAATGGCGCCCTGGGGTGCGTGGCACCCCAGGCGGTTGCATGGCTCGCTCCTCCCCTAAGGCTGGCTCTGGGTAGTGGCATAGAGAAAACTTAACTGCCCCTGTTGCACTGATCCCTATAACCTCCCGCTGCTTTTAGCAGATGCAGAAAGGCAGGATGTGTGTATGGGCACTGCTGGCTCTCTACCAGCATCAGGATATCAATGCGGTCAGTGATGCATGCCTGTGCACGCAGTCATGAAATGCAGAGAGAGGAGTTTCAGACATGGATGTCAGTCTGCGTGGGAGCCTGTACCAGAAGGGTGAAGATGTAACCACGCCTGCACACACATTGTTTCTACAGGTTTTCACGCATCCACAACACCGTGCACTGATGAAAATCAGAGTGTTAAAGTCCCGTTGACATGGGCAGCTTGTGGCCAAAAGCCCTGAACTAAGTGCAGATGCAAATAAAACGTGCTTTGTGCTCACATGTGACTGGCGGCAATAACTAGCTGCAGGGGAGATTAGCGACTTGGAGAGAGACAAAACAAGCAATTAGAAGCGGTTAGGAGACAGAGAGAGATACAGAGTTGGAGAGAGCGGGAGAAAGACAGTAAGAGAAAGAAAGGGAGGGAAGAGACAGCAGGGAAATGAGGGGAGGAGAGCGCGAAACAGACACACATGGAAAAGGAGTGGAGTGCTGCTGGTAAGGTAGCTCAGGTAGCTCAGTGAATGAAATGCTTACTTTGCTCACCTGCGAGATCTCTGTGCAATCTCTGGCATTGGGGTTACTTCCCGCCATGGCAAACGCAGACCTTTATCCATGCGGGCGTACTCAATTATTTAATTTATTTCATTTTTTACATTTGTATAGCGCACAAACAGCCCTTGGGCATCGTGGCGCTGTTACTTGAGGGGAACTTAGTTACAGGGAAGGTACAAGTGGGTTATGCATTTGCATATTGTAAATTAATACATTTGAGCACAAGTTATAAACACATTTTGCAGGTTAACAGGAGATGCCGTAAGCAGTCACATGAGGTGGGTGTGGTGTAAACCAAATGATGACTCCTATCATTACAGTGAATAACATCATGACCAGTGTTTAGTGGGGTGACACGTGCACAGAGCACGACGTAAACATGGGATATTATCACCTTGGATGGGACACTCTCAGTTCAGGAAATACTGACACATAATAAACACCTGCAGTCCTTACAAGAGGAGTCTGACTTCTGAGAGATCACGCGCTGTCCCCATTTCTGATGTACGTGTTTCATTGTGTAATATGTGTTATCCTTCACAGTATTATTTGGGCTTGCAATGCACCAGATGTTTTACAGAATACATCCGAAATGGTGTGGTCAATGCTGGTCTCACGAATGCGTACTACTAATTCCCAAGGGTGGGCAAATCATTACGAATCTGCTTGCAGATCACAAGGGCAGTTTGGGCACACAATCTACCCTCTTCCACATTACGCCCACAGTGCAGAACTCCGGTTAGGGACCCCACAATGAGACAGGCCAAGATTTAGGAATCCCACTCCATCGTTCCAGCCAATTAGTGAGAGGAGGTGTTCAGACATCTCAGCCAATAGTGAGCCTTGTGCAACCCATATGCTCTGGTTGGCTAGATTGTATCTGCAGCCTGGCCAAACAGTTGACTAGAACTCTTTAAGCACCCGTCACCCATTCTTTGACGACACTAACCACCCATTTCCAGCAAAAATAAATAAATAACATAGTTCCCGCTGACTGTATCTGATGAGAATTTCAGGGGCAGAATCCAGCATTGCATCGTGGAAGCATACAGCCTGATTTAGCCTTGCTGATATTGAAACCTCTGACCATGAGGTCCCATACAGAACCCTGCCTCATTAGGTTGACTTGTACAAGTGGCCCCCACCTCCCAACCTCCGTGTGAAATGATCATCTGATGAAACAAGTTACCTCCGGGTCTGGTGCACACTATAAATAAATAAACAAATGGGACGGCCAGGTTCATAATGGTGAGGTGTCACGACATAGGTTGGTGGGATCAGCGGATGTGCGTAATGAAGGTGGTGAGGAAGAACATATTCACTACTCGCAACTCACTTTGTAATTATTAACAAACAGGGCATGCATGAATCATGAATTAACTGTTTTCAACCTGGTGCTGATTTTTTTAAATATACGCCCACATCGGAGACAAACCAGCCACTGGTGATTTCACATTTGAACCTGAAAATGATTGGTCATAATTGGTTAAATGCAATCAGCACGCAATTGCTTGGGCAAATAACAAACTTGTGACAACACATGGTAAAGAAGTACCTCCTGGATCCCTGCTTCTACAGAGCAGCCAGGTTGTCCTGTGTCAGAAGTAAAAACAATCCTGGTTGTATTCTTTGTGTTCTAGTGTTTATAGGTTTGTGTTTGAAATTGTAAATGTAGGGTTGAATATTGTAGAATGTAAAGCTAGAACAGCGCAAAAGAGATTGGCCAACTTGTGACGTTCTCTTCGTGTGATTTGCAAATGAAATTGGCACGTGTGCCACCCTGGCAATGCCTGCAAAATCCATCAAAACTGGAAATCTTGCAAAATTAAGTCTCCCTCACGCATGCACCACGCCTCCGGAATATATTTTCGTCCTCATCTTGTCTACGAATTGTCATAGGGTACACTGTTCCCTGTTCCCAACAGGAAGACGCTTGTTCTGAGGCCTCCCTTTGGCCTCCCTTAAGCAGTTCCCCAGGCAACGCATGCTGATGGGCATGCACAGCTGGCAGTCCTACCTGGCACATCACGCCATCTCAACAACACGTGAATAGATCTCACCTCGCCCTCCAGCCCACACGTGCAGAGTTCTTTGAGCTACACGCTACAGACTCCGTTGCAAGCGAGAGATGCCAGGCTGGCAAGCAGACTCTGCAATTCTGCCTCAAGTCCTTTGATGCAGGAATGCAGGCAGGCGATAGCACACAAGTGGGAAACTCGTATATAATCTCCAGTTCTAAAAATGGCCTTCGCTGCCAGAGCTGCGCGGCATGACATCGGGTGGAAATACACTGGTAGAAAAGGATATCAATCCAGAGGAGCGCCACACATCCACATGCTTTTGTGGATAAAAGATACTCCCAGATTTGGCCACCACCTGCCTGAAGAGGGCAGGAGGAAGAAAATAAATGGGAAAGAGGGACAGATCGAAAAAGATGAGAGAGGAGGAAGGAGATGTAGAAAGTGAATGCAGAAAACAGAAAGAAGGTGGAAGAGAGATCAAAGCAGAGCCACCCTTTGGGCGGGCCACCCCGGATGACCTCCAGGAGCGTCCTGCCATTAGCCCCCCCACAACTCCAGCTCGGAAGAGTCTTTCAGGGGCAACCCCAAGCTGGTGCGGTGGGAGAAGGTATGGCAGGCGCCCTATTGAAATTAAATGCCCTCCCTAGGAAACAATATGTTTAAAAAATAGAGAATGTCACAGAGGTGGACCGTGAAAATAATCGAGGGAAATGAAACAAAGAAAGAGGAATGAAGATTGAAAAATAGAGCGTGAACGTGGGAGTCAGCAAAAAAGAAATAGAAACAGATAAAGGGAAAGAAGAGCAAAAAAGGGAACGACACAGAGGGAGAAAGATCAAGAGGAGACACTGAGAGCAAGACAAGTGGGAGAGAGGCACAAAGAGAAAAACAGAGGGAATAGCACTGGAGTGAGGGTGAGAGAGAGCAACTGGGAGAGTACAATACATTGAGGTAAAAGAATGAAGATAGAATGAGAGAATTCAGGTTGAAAGAGAGAAGAAAAAAGACAGACGAGAATCAGGCAAACTCCCAAACAACCACACTGAAGTGTAAAACAAACCAAATTCACACCAAAATCCCTGAAGCTTACCACCAACTGGAGCAGGAGCAATGTATAAAAGCACTGTGCAAGCATAGTGAAACCAAGCGAGAATGGGCGGCCACAAATTGTTCCCACTTGTGCTTGCACAAAACGCAATGAGGTGGTGAAGGAGTCCAGAATATTCCACATCCACATCATTTTTGGGGTGCCTGCTGAGGTGGTCTCTGCCACAAAATTAAGTCTGCCCACCTGTCATCCTGGACATGCTTGGAGAGCGGGATGATCTGGCATCATGCACCATGTGCTCAGATACAGTACCTCTGCATGTGAAGTCTTATATGCCTTTCAATTTTTGACCACTGGTTGATTCCAGTGGAACACAGCCTTTGTAGGTGCAATATCAAAGCACACATGCCTGCACCAGGTCTTGCAGTCCATCAATTAACAGCTGCATAACCACATAGACATATCCCGCACTATTCACTTGACTACTGTGCTGTTACACATATTACATGCTTTGTGCTACAAATTTTAATAGTTTACAAGATCACATTTATTTTAAAGGCTTTTATACTTGATGCTAGTGCATATGCGTTTAAACAAAATATATATTTGAAATGGATTTTACTATTTAGTAAATTTGGTACTATTTTAACTACAATTCAGAACTTTAGTGAAGCTACTGTTTGAATTTCTTTTTAGAGTAAATAAACCTAATGAAGGCGTTCTTCCGCACTACAGTTTACAAGCGTTCTGTAGTCTGTGTGGGTATTTAATTCCCAGCGGGTGCGACAGCGCTGGCGCAACATAATTTAGCCGGTCTGTTGCAGGATATAAGCACCCGGCATCTGTGGATCAGTTGATTCACTTGACTACCGTGCTGTTACACATCCTACGTGCTTTGTGCTAAAAAATGTAATAGTTTACAGAATCAAATTTATTTTAAAGGCTTTTATACTTGATGTTAGTGCATATGCATTCAAAAAAATATATATTTGAAATTGATTTTACTATTTAGTAAATTCGGTAATATTGTAACTACAAATGAGATCCTTAGTGGAGCTACTGTTTGAATTGCTTTTTAGAGTAAATAAACCTATTGTGGTGTGTACTAGAACACCATACTCATAGGGGACTGAAGGCATTCTTCCGCACTACAGTTATCAAGCGTTCTGTAGTCTTCATGGGTATTTAATTCCCAGAGGTCGTGACAGCGCTGGCGTGACATCATTTAGCCGGTCTGTGGTGGTCCGTGGCTGTACGTGGATACACCTGTAATGCTGCTTCTTTATGGTCTGATAAGTAGTTACGATCACGATTACTACTCTCTGGGGCTTCTCTTGTGGTGGTCGCTTTCTGGTCTTGTGTAGTAGGACTCATATTTATTCACGAGAGCTTCTGCTCTCATTCAGAAACACGGACCAGGGCTTCCTATCACTCTGTGCTTTGGACAAGAAAAGAAAGGATAATTTCCTTTCTAAATCCGTAGATATGGCTACCTCTACCTGGGCTTACGGTATCAAAGGTGTTAACATATAGAGTAGCACTGATCAACGCAAGATCAGCTATAAAAAATGTGTCTGCAATCAATGATTACATCACTGCCTGCGATATTGATATTTTGATGCCCCCAAGCATTACTGACTCGTGCCAGAGTTTACTGACTCGTGCCAATCTCATTTTCTTAGTTTGGTGCCTGACAATTATCAAATAAAATGGTGTAAAATAGAGAATAGAAGGGGGGTGGCATTGCTATGATTTATAGGGTAGGTATTGTGTTTCAAAACACATGTACCCTGGATTTGGACAATTTTTCACAAATACAGATTTATACATATCAACTCTCATCAAATTCATCTTTTTGGATTATTGTGTGTTATGGACCTCCTCCCCACCCCTCTGGGGCAGCTTCAGCCTTTTTAAATATGCTGGATACATATCTAGGGGTTGAGGCTAGTAATTATACAAATACTCTAATTCTGGGAGACCTGAATATATGGTGCAATAGGCCAGAAAATACTGACTGTGAACATTTGATGGACATTATAGACTTGCATGACCTTGGGTGCTTTCCAATCTTCCAACTCATACTAATGGACATTGTATGGACCCAATAGAGTTTACAGGGTTTGAACTTAAGGAGGCATAAATTCAACAGGTTAGTTCGTCTGACCATTATATGGCCCAGTTTAACTGAAGTTTGACAGCCAATACAATCATTAGTAAATGATCGGATAATATAGAATCCCAAAGTAGGAAAAAAGATTTGGATCACATTTCCAATGAGGATTTGATTCTTAATATGCCCAGGGTTGAGGATATAACAGGTGTGGCAGAGGATTATATTAGTCTAATACAACAATTACGGATTCACTGTGACCTCATGGCACCTATGAAAAAGATTGTAGGTACGATACATAGGGGATCAGTGGTTCACTAAAGAATTGAAACAATGCCAAAGTCATTACAGAAAAACTGAAAGGAAATGGCGCTTAACTCAAACAGCTGAAGATTGTTTGACGGTCAAGACAGTCCTAAAACACTATAAAGCCTAGATCATGCAGGCTAAAGCACAAACTGTACAGAATGATATAAATGTGCCAGCAAACAGACCCAGATAACTGTTTAAATGCATCAGGAATTTCAGAAATCTGGATTGTACAAATACATGTTTGTATCCCAGCCAATTATTGGCTAATGAATGTCTTTGCCACTAAGACAGATCAGATTAGAGCAAATATTGATGCCCAGTCCACTACGATGCTTTGCTCAATTAATGCTGACCTGGTGCCCGAAGAGAAGGCTCTGGACTCTGAGTTTAATTTCACTCCAGTGGCTAGGGAGACTATTGAGAAACTTCTTGGTGCACTTAAACCAACAAATCTCATATATGATCCCATTCCAGCTTATTTAGCCAAACAACATGCAGAGATTTTGAGCGAACCCATTCAAAGGCTTTTAAACGCTTCCCTGAACTATGGTCATGTGCTAGAAGTATTAAAAAAAGTCCTACCTTACACCACTGTTAAAAAAGAACACCTTGGACCATAGGATTTTTGCAAATTATCGCCCGATTGCTGGGCTAGTATGGCCAACATAAGATACTTGAGAAGGTTGTTACTATGCAGCTTGAAGACCATCTAGAAGCTAATAGTATCTTAGATATACATCAATCTGGCTTTAGGCCCGGCCATGGGACCGAGACTGCATTGCTTAGAGTCTGGCACGATATTCACAAAAATGCTGACAATGGGGACATTAGCATGTTCATCATGCTAGATTTGTCAGCAACGTTTGATACAGTGGATTTTACCATTCTAAAGGCTAGATTAAGATCACTGGCACGGGTGTCAGAAAAGGCTCAGAATGGTGTAACTCCTTTATGACCGATAGAAAGCAGAAGGTGAAACTAGGCTATTTTTTGTCAGAAATGTTGAAAATATCATGTGGAGTTCCACAGGGTTCATCTCTGACCCCTATCCTATTTAATCTGTATATTCGCCCCCTTTTAGAGATCTTCTCCCGATTTCATCTGCAATTCCACTCATATGCGGACGACACACAGATTTATGTTAGCCTGAGACAACCAGTGGAGGCAGTTGAACGCATCAGGAAGTACGCAGAAGAGATCCAAATTTGGATGCTCGAAAATAAGTTACAACTAAACCCTAATAAAACTGAAATTATTGTGTTTGGTTCATAACAAAAATTGAAAACTGTTTTCCCAATGACCCCATGTCCCTCTCTCTTTGGAATTGCATCTAAGTATTCGGACTTAGTACTTAGTAAAAAAACTTGGGTTGCATTTGGCAATCGAATATAGGTTTAAATCTACTTGTAAACCAGATATTAAAATCAGTGTATTTTCAACTAAAAACATTAAAACCTCTTCTCCCCCTTATTTCACAGGGGGGATCGATCAACTGTGATTGGTACTATGGTTAATGCTAGGCTGGATTATTGCAATAGGCTCCTGGTGGGTTGCCCAAAATACCAGCTACAACACCTTGCAATGGCTCAAATGTCTGCAACTTGATTGATGTTCTCACTACCATGGAAAGGATCGATTTCAGAATTTCGTAGGATGCTTCACTTGTTGCCGATTCACCAACGTTCAGGTTTAAGCTACTATGCCTCGTCTTCAAGTGCTTACGGGTCTTGGCACCAGTATATTTATCAGAAAAGATAAAAATCTAAAATCCTCCAAGACCATTAAGGTCACTAAGCCAAGACGACAGAAAGTTTTCAACGGCTGGGCCCCGGAACGGGCTGCCGCTCTATCTGAGGAAAATAGTATCACTGGCTCTGTTTAGAAAACAGCTTAAAACACACCTATTTGAATAATTTGTAACATGAATTGCTGCCTTGTACAACATGTTATTTCTGATATAATCTGCACCTTGATGTGGCTTGCCACTTGGTTCCCTCGGGATTTGCACTATACAAATTCACAGAGTAGCCCAAGAGCTATGTGCTGCTGCACAGTTCCCCGGGATCCTCAGAGACATTGACTGCATCCATGCAGCACCTCAACTCTCAGGAAAAACAGAGTACATATACTGGAATGGAAAACAGTGTCATTCCATCAATGTGCAAGTCATCTGCGTTGCAAATGTCTGTATAATACACGTGAATTCATACTTCCTTGGATGCACTCATGATAGCTACATCCTTCTCCATTTGCGTATCCGTCAAGCTCTGACATTTGGAATCTTTGGCAACGTTTCTCCTTGGTGAGAATCACCCATGACACACATCTAACTACACACACAAACAACCACATCCAAAATATAAACCTACCACAGGACCCAAGCTAAACAAAATGCACTATTCACCCATTTGCAGAGGACAGTACCTACCCACTCTTACCATTCCTCCCGACACCGATCAGGAATCCTACAAACCCAGGTGAGCACAGCTATAATGCATTGTGTATTGCCACTAGCTGCATAGTGGAGTGCACATTCAGAGAGCTCAAGTCACCAGTGGTATATAAAATTATACTGACATTTTGTTTTGTGCATAAAATCACAGCTCTCCATGACATACCTGTGGAGATGCAGGGGTATTTGCACCCCCATTCCACAGGCCCCTGGCATACCCCTAGTGGAGTAACGGGACCAGGGACATGCCACCCACAAACATGTGGTGCAAACGTTATATGCATAAACCACACCCTATGTTGTGGACACACTACAAGCTCCCATCCCTACACCTTTCAATAATAAAAGAGAGAAAGTACTGTCTGCCCAAACATAGCTTCCAGTCACAGTGGCAATGAGTCTGTGAACTATCATAGAAATAACAAACTCTAAGCCCATCCTCCGCTATGTTACGCAAACACACAGACACCCATAGCACATGCCTCACAACATCGTCAGAAGCAGGAATAACAAATGTTAGACTGAGGATGTGTGAACAGCAATCACTGGTAGACCTTTTCCCAATGTGATTGCATAGACATCTAAAATGGCAGGTATGTCTTTGGGGCTGTGGTTGCATGCACAGTTCATCATATGTTACACTGCAAAATGAATGGAGCAAGTGTGCTACACATCCACAGGTTTAACAGCATACCTACATATATTTGTATGCCCGTCACAACAATGGTTCTGGCAGTATCAGACTTCAATGTTGTGCCATATGATCTTATGGGTTCTACCACTTTACTATGAGTGAGAGTCAGCCATCCAGGGTTAAAACCAATACATGCCTGATAGGACATATGCAACTTACATCCTCATCACCACCTTCTCCTTCATACGTTACATAAGTACACTGGTGTCCTTGCCCATGCTCCGATGTAGCTGCAACATGTCTGCCATGAGTCAAAGGCGGACATTGCCACAATGGATACCAGTACGGAGTCTATGCTTTTCCACGGACAGCCTGGCTAGGGCATAATGACTGACATTACATCATTGCTACCAAGGGATTTTGGGTGAGCATGTGAACCATTCATTGTACTGCCTACTCTCAAAATGGCTGCTAGTGGCACCCAAGACATGATTCCTACATGGACAGCAGTAAAGTGTAACCTAGGACAAGGCAACTGTTGTAGGGCCACGTGCCCATCCCCTGACGCGATACTGGGATTGTCTGCTGTAACGTGTGTTGCATAAAAAATGCACATTATCACATACTCTTCTTCTCCTGAGTGAAGGACAGTGTCATGAGTGAAAGGAGGGCTATGTTACACTTTATCAGGCTTGCAACTCCCCATAACATCGGAGAGGGTGAATTCACATGACATGACATGAGGCATGAGCCATGAGGGGAGGAAGACAAGGACCCAGTATATTGTCCCATTTACATATGGTCACATTTAATGTACAGACAATAAATACATCATGCACACATGTGGCTCACCTGATGTGTCCATGCTTGAAACGCCCATGACCTGCTCTCTAGCTATGAGGCCACGGACGACCTCTTTGATTTTGGTCAGCTCCTTCATCTGGCGGGATCCTTCACCTGTTGCCATGTCATTGTTTGCCTACTCAGATCTCCCATGCACTTACAGGCATGCAGACAGCTCTGTGTATGTGCTGGTTTCGATTGCACCCAGAATAGCAATCCACGCATGTGCCCCCGTTTCTTATCATTACATGATTACAATGCATCTGGGTAGTGCATCTGGGTAGCCATGCAGAACTTACGCGCTGAGTGCCTTTCCTTCACATTTCTCTGTCTGCTCCCTCATGCTGTTCCTGCTGGCACCTATACCTTGCTTGTCCTTCTGCCTTGCCTGATCTGTTAAGACGTTCTGCCTTATTTGCCTTCTCTGCATGACAAATGTTGCTGCCTGGTAGTCAGTCATTGGTGGCTGGCCACTTGCACTGTCCTTGAGTGACTGTTTAACCACCACAGCCTGTCACCACCTACAGGTGCACGGTGCACCATTTCACCACCTGCTCTGAGGGTGACCTGTGTTTAATGTGTGATCCAGTGCTGTCTGATAAGGGCTGTTTAGCTGTGTTAGATTTAGCAGTCATTTTATAGTGATGGTGCAACTTTCAGGACTCCTTTCTGATATTTAAGAGTGGATCTATAAGGCATTCAGGGGGGGGGGGGCATGGAGGGTATGAATTTGTGAGAAGGGGTTTGTATGGCAATCATGATATATTTTGCTGAGATGAGGGCATTATGGTTTCATTATGTGTGCATATTGCTAGTGATATATTTCTTGCTGTATTGCTATGTTCCCCTCGAAGAGTGGTGTCTGTCGTTATGGGAAACAAGTGCTATTGCACAGGAGGACAGCTGGTTGAAGATGTTGTAGGTGATGTGAACTGTGCCACACCCACCTGTGCTGCCGTGCCCCATTGCTTTCCTTTTTTCACTGTTAGGTCACTGGCCATCCCTCTGCCAGCCATCCTATGGATAGTAGTGACATACTGCAGTGTAGATTCCTGTGTGTACCACTTTGGACTATGATGTAGAACAATAAGATGCCCTGCTCCGCACACATCAGATTTGCCCCCTGTTATGATTTCAATGCCCCTCTCTCTCCCTGCAGGCCAGACACACCATCTGCACTATTTGTTGACGCTGCTGTTCACAGACACCGTCATGGACATGCCATTGCGGCTACCTCACATATGTCCCGCAAGGTCAAATATGCAATACAACTGCCTCCAATACATGAGTGATATTTCCCTAAGTGCACTCAACTATATGACACATATCACACTTGGACAAGAAGCACACAGGCCAGAGGTCCTCATTCGCATGTGCTACTAATTGCCATTTTGAATCAGCCCATGGAGGATTGTGAGAGGCGTGCACCTCAATTAATATGGCTCATGCGCATACACATTACTGTACCTCTGTAACACAGACGTGTTAATAATCTTTGGTGCCTTCTCGCTTTCAACTACCGAGACAGTCAGCTTGAACTTCATGTCACTCCCAGCCAAGGACAGTCAATGTTCAATTAGAGACTTCACAGACTCGCTCACCACTATGTCTCTCATTCACACCAGCATATTCTTCCTCACCATCTTCCATGTTTATGGCAATCCTGTAACAATTGCATCAAGAAAGGTGTCCAGTGCATTCTCCAAGCTCTGGTCCAATCACAGTACACAATCGAGTCAATTTTCATTAAAGCTTCCATCCCCTTTCACCTCATTATCACCGTAAACACCCACTTGCAAGGATGTCCAAAGACACTGTGGTTGTTAGTGAATGTGGCAACTGACTTTCAAATGAGTCACACCATCCCAGTCATCCACATCCTTGAGTGAGGCAGTAAACGGGCATGGAGATCATTTAGTCAGTTCCCGGTGTTGGCTGTCAGGGTAGTCCTCAAAAACATCCCCCTCTCTTCTGCCATGTTTGTGAAAGTACCATGACTTCACTTTGCAGATCCAATCAATTTTCAACAGAGTTGTTGACGACATGGACCAGTATGCCAAAACACCATGTAGCCTGGCACTTCTGCAGCTTCGTTCATTGAATGCCTCATCCTCTACAATGGAGGGATCAGTAGAGAAGGAGTAACCATCCATGTTCACCTCAGATAGGTATGTGCTAAACACAGTTAAGTGATGTCTGGTGGAATTGGAAAAGGATGCATTAATGCCATATTGATTGATTGATTGATTGATCGATTTGTTATTTACTATGCGCCTATACACAAATGTTTCATGGCGCAACAAGACAATGGAGGGAGAACAAAGGGAGGACAAGCCAACAATCTTATTAGGCCTCGTGTCATCAAGATTGTCTAAGTGGGCAACAAGAAGTGGAAGAAGGAGGGTACAGGCAGCAGAAGTTCACCAAGAGCGAGCAGCAGGGCCCTGGGTTAAGTGCGAGGAAGGCTGGGACTAAAGGGGCAATCCCAGCCCGTTAGTGCAAGGTTAGCCAAGAGGAAGTGCAAGTTGGGCCAGACAGCAAGTTCAGGTCTTATCAGGGGTGGGGGGGCTGGTATCAGACGTGATGAACACTGGCTCCCAGTGCGTGACAGAATCTCCTTGCGTGCTCTAGTCATCACACACAAATGCCTGTCAAATACAGCTCCGAAATACCTGTCTGATAAATTCACTAGGAACTCATCCTCTAAACCCATAAGACCCGACTATGCAAACAGCCTCCCAAAGTACAAACTAAAAACTGCAGGTGGGACTAGTCTCCCGGTGCTTGCCGCTAAGCATTGGAATTCCTGCAGCCATCATTGCTGAACCTTCTTTCTGGACCTTCAGACCCAAAGTTTAAGATTGGCTTTTTAACCAGTAACTCTAAGCATAGTATTTACTGTATCCACTGTGCTCAGCTCACCTTGTTAAAATCGTTGTTGACCTTTGTAACTTGTTTCCTGTGCCAACTGTATGTACTGCTTACCTGTATTTATTATGACGCTGGCACGATTGACCAACCTGTAACCCTTGTCAATAATCTATTCATCTACTGTTTTTTTTCTGGTTCCTCTAACAATCAACTATGTTCAAGCGCTCAGATACCCAAGGGTTTGGTGCGCTCTACAAATATCAAACTAAACTAAACTTAACTATGCTGGAGAGCTTGTTCCAGTATGGTATAGGGGGTTGTGCAGTGCCTGTTCTCAGAATCAGACTAGGTCATCCTTAGCCACCCACCTCATATCTTTCAGGTTATTTAGTAGCAAGCAGGATTTGCTTGGGCGACATGTTGAGATTTGTGGATTGGATCTGAATCTGGGCACTTTGGCACCGGGTTCTGTACACCTTATTGGCTGCTTCTTCAGCCCCCCTGAGATGCGGCTCTAAGGACTCCAATTTGGTGGGCTAGATTACTTGTTGGTTATTTTTGAGGCCCTAGCTCCTTCATTCAGTGAGTTAGCATAGGATTGCTTTTACTCTGGTCTTTGCCTGGGACTTTTGTGATTCTCTGGGGTCACTGGGTTAGGACTGTCCAAGGCTAGGATCTTCAGCCTGCCTGACAAAGGCTTGTTGAATGGTCTGGATGTCTATGCATTGAATGTGGCTTTTTGCCTCTCTCCTGTTGGTCTCTGTGAGGGATGTTTTCCACACTTACCTCTCTCTCTTTGAGGGCAAGCTTGTGACTGCTTGTGACTCTTCATAGTATGGTCACTGCTCTCCTTGTGTCGCAGGGAGGTAATTCCTTTGTGGTTCAAGTATGCTGCTTTCTGATCTTTGGATCTTTGGTGTATTCCATAAAGTAAGTAATGTGCTGAGGAAAGGAGGACATGGAGGTAATGCTTGGATTACTTACTGGTAATCGTCCTTGCTCCTAGTCCTTATTTTCCTTGGTACAGTACTGACACCCTCTTTTGCATAACTTAATGAGGCTTGATATATATTCTGCCTCATTACTCCTAGTCCTGCTCTTCCTCGTCACAGTACTGGCACCCTCATCTTCCTCTCTGGTGGTAAAATTGTCCCGGTTCCTTTAGTATTCATTGGTGGATTATATAATGTGTCAGGTGCTTTATACCCTAGGCTGTGAGGGACAAACAAATAATGAAAATTACATTTTTGGGGAAAGGGCTATGTCGGAAGGCAGAAAGCCTTCGTAAACTATGTACTACAACAAGAAAGAGTAAGAGTAGGAGTAATGAAGATAACCAGTAAGTAATCTAAGCATTCTGTACACACATTTGCTGCAAATTCCTGTTTAGTGCTCCTGTCACAGCACAATGTGGGCCCATGTCACAAACTGGTTCTGCGCTGGTGACGTATTGTGGGTGTGTATTGTGCTACAATGTTTACTTTGAGCCCTTGGGTGTTGTGCAGACTTTATTATGTGAATCAGCTCGCTGCACAATCGTTTTTTGTGGGACGCAATCTTTGAAATGGTGCTAGGGATTTGCACTAGTGTTGTGCTTTTTTTGTAAATAATGCCCCATGTGTCTTTTGTCTCTTTGTGAAATTTTCCCTGAGAAACTTTGCTGGAGAGAAAAGGGGCTAATGTACTCTTTCTTCCTGGTTTGAGCATTGACATCATAGCATTCAATTGACCAGGTTTTGTGTACTCTGGTGACACATGGCAGCAAGCAGTGCTGTGCTGGGCAGCCATCCAATCTGGGTGGACCAACCTCTAAGTGATAGTTGGGATGGACAATTACAATTGTTCATTTGACAGGATTTTAACTTTTGGGACTGTGCTGGATGCCCCTTAGGGAGTTATAGTGATTTGAGCATTTGGTGATCAGTTGGTTCTGATAATGGGAGAAACATCATGTCCTAGGACTAGCGGTATTCCTTACACTGGGGCCCCTCTCCTCCCAGTTATGAAACGAGCCTCCAACATAAAAGTCTGTAAATGAATTGCTGTCTGGCGTATCTAGAGGGGTGGGGGGTGTGCATCAGGGTTCTCTCAGGTATGAAGCCTAGATAGATTAGGCATCTGTCAACAGAGGGTAAGACTGAAAAACATGCTAAGAGAGGGCTGTTCAGTTACATTGGCAAAGAGGTAATGGCCAACTTGGAGTTATTCATACAGTTTGATTTCAGAGGGTGTAGGTTTCAGCAGATCCCCTATGTATCCTCTTGATTTTATCTATTGTACACCTACATTCTAGGTTTCAGCAACATCATTTCTTTGATGTTTGAATTTAATTGATTAAGGGTGTGACTCTACCAGCTGTGTGTAATTTATTTTCTCACATGCATTGGACACTATTTCTGTGCCTACACCACAGTATCCTAGAGGTGATTCTGATGATTTTATATGTGGTCATGTGCACAATTAATGTTTACCAAAACTGGTATGCCGCCGCAAGTGCTCCTGGGGATCCGTTAGGTGGCAATATAAGAACTATACGTGATGGTACTTCTTTATTCTGGCCCCAGTTCAAGAAAGAGGATAAAACAGCAGGGGTGGATCTACATACCACCTTCTTAGCCAAGAGCCACTTGCACACAGATTGTGTTCTGTCTCCAGGGGTGGTTCCTCCATAATAGACAAGGGGGAATCACCTTGTCAGCTCACTCATTAAGGAGGAGCCGTGGCTTAAACTGTCTAAGTTTAAATGCGGCTTCCCTTTGACAGTTTCTGTTCCCAGTGCGCATGTCCAATGGACCAGATTGATAAATCAAGCATGAGAAGTGTTAATATGCGGCTAGAATGGCATTTTGGTGCAGCAAGTCTAGCCATTTCTTACTGTAGCATGTCATGTTTTACTGCACATCTACGATAAAGCAAGCATGATAAGAGTTACTAGGTGGCTACACTGCCATTTAGCTGCAGCCGGTCTAGATATAATATCTTACTGTGGCAAGGCACTTTTTACTGGGCATCGATGATAAAGCAAACATTAGTGTTATTCGGGGTCTAGACTGGCCTACATTGACAGAAGCCTGTTTTGACATGTTTTCATATTGTGGCATGGCATTTTTAATATCAAAGCCAAAAGGAGTATGCTCTTATGTGGGGCACTGGAACATATTGGCAGGACCAGCTCTGACATGTTTTCTTATATTATCATTTCTGGCGTTATGTCCAAAGCAAACATGAGTATGTTCTACAGGGAATATGGGCATGTATAGGTGCAGTCAGCATGGAAATGTATGGGCACAGTCAGCGTGAAAATGTTTTTTAAACTGGCATATATTGTGTGGAAAGAAATCATGAGAATACATAGGGAAATGCTTCTGTGCACTGTTGGTGACTTGCACCTATTGGATTCTTTTCATGAGTTTGTAAACTGTCTAGCTGTTTACCCAATTGTTCACAGAAAGTGTTCTGTTTGATGCCCCATTTTAACATGTTATTCAAAACATGTTCTCGGGGAGGGGGAGACCTGCAAGTATCCCCCTTGGTTGGTTCCGGTTCCCTAGCTATGCTTGGTCACTCTTGCATATTTTTGGCAAATCATTATATTCCTCAACTTAAACAATTCAACAGCCACCACTTTAAGTCTCCATCACTGGTTGTATTTCAATATATTGACAACAGGTCTGCATTGAGGAGATTTTGGGGCAACAAAGAATTCCAGGTAGGCAAAAGTACATTCTGGAGATAGAAGGCATCTAATCACAATCTCATTGCCCAGCTGTAGATCATGCTATGCGTGTTTCAACAGGTCTTGATCCCATGTGACATTGTGTGCCATTCTCGTGACATCAGTAGATTAATGGCCTGAAGCCCTTGATCTTATAGTTGTGCATCATGTCTTCATCTGCAATGTTTCCACATAAAGGGGTTACAGAAGCAAAGAGTGAGAGAGAAAAACAGACACAAAGTGAATAAGGAAAGCAAAGAGACTGTGGAATGCAGACAAAGGGAATCAAAGAGACAAAGAGAGTGAAAGGGGTATATGGTGAGACAAAGGGAAAGCCAGTGAGAAATAGGAGAAGATAGAACGATTGTGACATAGAAAGAAAATGGAAAGGAAACACAGATGAAGGGACGTGAAAATAAAGAGAGAGCGAGGAGGATAAAGTGAGGTAGAGCGAGGTAGAGAGAAGGAAAGCCAGAGACAAAATAGAAAGTAACATGGAGAAGGAGGGGAAAAATTAGAGACAAAATGAGAAACTGAGAGGAATCAAGAGTAAGAAACTCAAACGGAGACAATGAGTGCAACATGTTGTTGGCAAAATAGAAAGAAAATGAGGGAGAAATCAAGCAAGGAAGTGATAGAAATAGAAACAGAGAGGATGGGAGACATGGAGAGTTTATACAGAATAAGATACGTTAGAGAGGTATGGAAATAGAGAGCAAGTGAAAGATTGAGTGAGAGGGAAAGATCAAGATGGTGAGAGAAAGGAAGAATGAGACAGACTGAGATAGAGAGTAAGGCACAAAGAAAGGTAGAGAGAGGGGGTGAGACAGGGACAGTGCGAGGATGGGAGAGAGAAATATAGAGGGACAGGCACAGAGAGAGAGCTTTCTATTAGCAGTAGAGTTTATCTGGAAGATGCCGATATTGTGGTTGGCTCGGTTATAGAGCCTATTGAGTTTAGGCATCTGTCAGCAGAGGGTAAGACTAACAAACTTACAGAGTGAGGTCTGAATGGGTGAGGAGTTATGCCTTGTACAGCACTTTTAGATGAAATATCTGTAATGTTCTAGTTTGTTTAGGACTCACTTGCAAGCCAGACGACCTCATTATGTTGGAGGTGAACTACGGCCAGCTTTGTTTGAAGGAAGTGACGTGAGGAAAAGGGAGATTGCAGTATAAATAAGGGAGTTGAGAAATAAAGACCTGTCTAATCATCCTCCTGTGTCTGTGACTTCTTTGAGTGACTGGCGTCATGCAGAATATACTCAAGGTAAATCCTTGGGAAAGCACTGCAAATTGCACACCTAACAAAAAGACCACTGTAGCAACTTTTGCATCAACTCCTGAGAGACTATTACAACACTCCTCACCGAACCATGGGGAAGTGCTCATTATAGGTCATGTTTCGTCGGACCATCAGGACAAGATTAGCCCACATGAGAACAAAGGAAGATCAATATAAGGAGGATCAAGCAGTGAGAGAAAGAGATGCACAAGCTAAGAGTAAAATGAAGTCTTATGCAGACAAGAGAGGTGGTAGGCCGAGGAGTCCACGCTCTACATAAGTGATCAGAGTCCTATGAGACAACCAAGAGCACACAAACCCACCACCGCATTTCATTCAGAGATTTTAATGTTGACAATGAAGAAAGAATCATTAATTACTGCCCGCAATGAGAGTCGTGAGGTCACATGAAATTCTTCACATTTTAAGAGGATCGTCTCTGGCGGAAAGGATATGAAACCAGGGAAGGATCACTATTGGGAAAAGCAGGGGTCTGTCACCTCGTATCTTGGTGTCAGTGTGGAATTGGGAAGTGAAGAGGTTAAATGGGGAGGAAAATGTAATGATGTTGTTTGTTTTGGATTCATTTGCAAGCCAGACCACCTCATTATGTTGGAGGTGGAACTAGGGCCGGCTTTGTGTGAAGGAAGTGACATCAGGGAAAGTGAAGGAGGCACAATGAAGAAGGGAGTTGAGAAATAAAGACTTGTCTAACCGTCCTCCTGTGGCCGCGCCTTCTGTAAGTGACTGGCACAGTGCGGAATACATGCAAGGAAAGACTTCACAGCATCCAATAATGATATATTAGCTGTTTTTACTCCAAATTGACATGCTGCACAACTATACATGTTCTAGATTAGTTAATTCAGATTTTAAGAACAAAGTCTACCATTACTTTGCTGGAATCAGTAACTGATAATTTGATGAATTTCAGGGGCGGGGGAGAGAAAGACAACCTTGGCATCTAGGTTGTGGCTAGACAATGAAACAAGAAAGTTGTCTAACTTTTTGGAGGCCTTATCAGAGGAGTAACTTTGCTGAAAATGTTGGGGGGGACATCTGATGAAAAGGTGCCCCAGCCAAATCAATGGGGACAAAATGGTGTGCCATGAAAGTTGGGGGGGGACAAACACCCCTGTCCCCCCCTAAAATTACACCCATGGGCCTTATGCTACAGATTCCCACTTGTTTGCCTAACTTTAGGGATTAAGAAAGTGTGCAGGGGAAGTAAGTTCCCACATTGGGAACTTTCTTCTTACATATTAGCTGTTTTTGCCAGGAAAGCTGAAGGGGCAACGTTTTGTTTGTGCTGTGCAAAGGGTCGCGAGAAGAAAAGTTCAAGCAAGGCTATTCCTTAGAAGGCCTTGGTGTGGGCTACTTTCTACACCCAGTGTCTGGCTTGTCTTCCCCGCCTTCTCTTTTAGTTACGGGATAATTACACCCTTTAAGGCGAAATAAAGTAATCCTGGTGTGAATGGCTGTAGCTAGATTAGGCAGCATTAGGCCTCGGAATAATCAGGTTTGGCCCCACAGCAGCTAATCTCTCTTTCTGCTTATGTGGATTACTGAAGGTGTGCAATTGTGATATTCAAAAGGCCCCTGGTAGGTTGTATCATGAATCCCACGGCCAAATGTGGGGAGGTGGGCCAACATTACGAAATCCGCACAATCCAGTATCCGGCCCTGGCTGGATTAAAATGCAGAGGAGCAAATTAAACACAGTCACGACTAGCGCTGCACTAGATCAGTTCCTCCAAGCAGTTGTGCCTGCTTACTCAGTACACTTTTATGGACAGACACCCTAGTAATCCATAGTATGGGGGAGGCAAATGTCCATTGCCAGTCCCATGTGATCCCTCTAAAATGCACGAGAGAAGGCATGAGCCGTCTTTGATTTGCTATTTATTTTGTCTGGAAGCAGCTAGGCCGTCTTCTTCCTGTAACTGCAGTAGGGTGCATAGCAAGTGCTGTGTGTTGGCATCCCTGCTCGAGATCCTAGGCTTTCTGTGGCTGGGGTGCAATTTATGGCTGGCTCTAGGCACCCACAAAAGTACCAGTGACCTTATACTTAACAGCACTAACAGATGGGCGCAGAGTCTGTTCAGCGAATTTATGCACTCCACTGCGCATTGCGCAAGGACCAAACAAACACCAGCAAATGACGGCTCCCGAAGTGCCAGTCCATATAACCCCGGCATCCGTCCATTTTTGGACCCAACACATAGCAATAGCTCATTTCCTTTCTCCCCCCAGAAAAGTGTAGAATGAGTCTTGCTTTGTTTTTTGGCATAAAAGGCTGCAGATTTATTTTCCACAATATCATAAAACCACACTGCACACATTAGTCTAAAACACTCAGAAGATGCGGTGACTGCTCTGTGTCCAAATAACCTGCTTCCCCTTTTCCTTCCCCAAGAGTCCAGAATAGGCGCAACTCTCCCAACCTTTGCGTCCAAGCCTCTCTGGCCCCTGCAGGCGCTCCTGGGCGAGGAGAGTGCCGTGTCCTTGGGGCAAGCTGAGCCCTTGTTGTTCCCCCAGACGCCCCTGTGCTTAGGCTCCCAAGGGGCGCTGGTCTGAGAAGAGCAAAGACCCTTCCGACTTTCTCCTGGGTCATCCGGAGTCTGTCTATTTTGTTTGTTCGGCCAAACACCGCCACACCGCCTTGTCATCCTGCGACATCGACAACCAGGCTTCTCTGCTTGTTCTGTTTGGAGGGTGGGTGGGTAACAAAATCCTCTTCTCCCGTGTAGCGGGCAGGCGTCCTTCTGCTGCGGCTGGATGCTGCCTGCAATAAGGAGCCCGCCCGTTATAAAGGGGTAGCCCCTCCCCTTTCTTTTGTTGCCCTTCGCAGGCTTTCCCCATGTTTCGCTGTGCTTTTGCCTTTTGCAGCCTTTCCCCATCTTTCACCGTGCTTTTTGGCCGGCACCTCCCCTTCTTCCTAGGAGGGGGAGGACAGGAGGAGGACACTGCTCGGGTTCCCGGGGTGCCTCCTCCATTTTGCTTTGCTCTGTTCGTCATCACTGGCATAACCCCGGCATCCGTTCATTTTTGGACCCAACACATAGCAATAGCTCATTCCCTTTCTCCCCCCAGAAAAGTGTAGAATGAGTCTTGCTTTGTTTTTTGGCATAAAAGGCCGCAGATTTATTTTCCACAATATCATAAAACCACACTGCACACATTAGTGGAAAATACTCAGAAGATTCGGCGACTGCTCCGTGTCCAAATAACCTGCTTCCCCCTTTCCTTCCCCAAGAGTCCAGAGTAGGCCCAACTCTCCCAACCTTTGCGTCCGAGCCCCTCCTGCCCCTGCAGCACTCCTGGGCGGGGAGAGTGTCGTGTCCTTAGGGGAAGCTGAGCCCTTGTTGTTCCCCCCAGACGCCCCTGCCACTTAGGCTCCTAAGGGGCGCTGGTCTGAGAAGAGCAAAGACCCTTCCGGCTTTCTCCTGGCTCATCCGGAGTCTGTCTCTTGTGTTTGTTTGGCCAAACACCGCCACGCCACAGGTGGGTTACTGCCCACTTGGCTCCCCCCTTTGCTCCTCTCCTTACATTTCCAGGATTTTTGTGCAGAGATTCCAGTAAAACAAATCCATTCCCATTTGTGATAAATGCACTCCATGCTTGAGAAAATATTCCGGAGATTTCAAGTTGATCAGGCCATGCCTGATCTGCCCAAAGCCTCTGCCCCTGCAGAACTTCGCCATTGCACAATTTAGCTTCCGCCTGGACTTCTCCACTGCTGCGTGATTATCCGCGCCTCTCCATTCTGGCCTCGGGATTATCTCCGACCATACAATTTCTGTTTCACCCAGTTGACCCGCTAGTTCTTGTAATGAGAACATCATTTCCCGCATCAATGCCCCCCTCCCCAGACTTGTCAGATCGTCGTCCCCCCCAAGTGAATACCCAATACGTCCGGCATTTGCTGTTTGCCCAGCAGTCTGCGCACTGGCCCCTGCAACTGCGCCCATTTCATTCCTGGCACCAGGTGCCACCCAATCCTGCACTCGCCGGCCATCAGTTTCTCCTGCTCCGCCGTCCAGCTTGCCCCCGCCCTAGACACAAATGAGTGTCCTATTACCCAGACTGATCTCCTCCTCCTTCAGGCTGGTGCTAGTGGGGAGAGAAGGAGGCATGTCAACCTTACAGTTTTTCCGGCCTGATATACCTCTTGAAACACCCTGATTTCCATCTCCCAATCTGCTTGATTGCTAACTCCCCCATGCCCATGGCTGCGACCGATGTGGCAGCCCCAATCCGGAATGAGTGTGTCCCGAAGATTCCCCTCGTCTCTCCAATTCTTTCTAGTGCCAGCTCCATCACCCTCCTGAATTGAAAGTGGCTCAGTGCTGACCCGTCCCGGTGGATGAGTAGTGGAGCCCCCCCGCCACTGATGTAGGTCTTAACCTGAGGAAGCCTGACACTGCGTTGACTGGGCATACTATGCTTCCTGAGATGGGATGGAGGGAAACTGTGCCCCCCTTGCCTTCTTGATCCGTCTTTCATCTTTTTAACCATAATGTCACCTGTTCTTCTGAACAGTGTACATCCTGTAACTGCAGAAATCCCATACCTTTTGCTCCCTTGCTCTCCGGTACCAGTTCACTCACCCTGAATGCCCCAAAGAATTCTAACGTAAAAGCTGCTTTGAACAATGCCACTTCGAAACCCCCGTGGCAGACCTCCCCCAGGCATGCCACTACCCTCTGCAATTTGACTATGTCTATGGGCCTCCTTTCGTCACTTTTTGGCATTCCTTGCTCGGCCCAACCTTTCATGGCCATAACAATGTAGTGCTCCTTTGTAGGGTCACCTTTGGCTTCCATCTTAGAATAATAGGTGATGGCTGCCAGGTGGTATGCCATCCATGACCTGGTTTTCCCCTCATGTCAGCCCTAACCCACAAAGGCCCTCACCGACATCTCATGCTGGCCTTCCCCCAATACCTCCTGTTTGAACTCCAGGTAGTGTTCCCAGCATGCCTTATATCTCCTTGCCGTGCCTGGTGCTAGTGCCGTCTGAATCAAGGAGCTCAGATTGCCCCAATCATGTCCCACCACTGTGTTTCGAACGGGGACATCACCTTGTCTGCTCCCGGACAACTCCCTCGGAATTTTTCCCACTGCAAACGAGAGAGAGCATCAGCTGCCGTGTTTTGAACCCCTGGTATGTGTCTTGCCTGTACTTCAATATTACGCTCCAGCATGCATTTATTGAGCTCCCTTAGCAACCGCAAAACCCTTGTGTTGCTAGCAGAACCTTGGTTTATGATCTGAACTACCACTAGGTTGTCTGACCAGAGCATGACTTTGCTGTCTTTCAGCTGTCCCCCCCACAGTTTAAATGCTACCACAATGGGGAAGAGTTCCAACAGCGTGATATCCCTGGTGACCCCTTGCTGATGCCATTCCTCAGGCCTTGCCATGCCACACCACTAGGTGTCCAGAATTGCCCCAAACCCCAGGGCCCCAGATGAGTCTGTAAACAACTTGCACCTGTCATTGGTGCTCCTTTCGCTTCTCCACATTAGTACCCCATTGAAATTGTCCAAGAATGTGTCCCACATGGCCGAGGCCTCCCGTACTTCCGACCCCAGTCTGACATGTTGGGATGCATGTTGCAGCCCCACTGTTTTCAGCTCGACACTCTTTGCGGATGCCTTACCCACCGGGATGACTTTTCCTGCAAAATTGAGGTTACCTGCCAGAGCCTGGAGTTCCCTTAAGGTTGCCTTATACCTACCCCTTAACCCTTTGATGGTCTCCTTCAGTTTTTTTACCTTGTCCTGGGGGAGCCTGCATTCTCCTTTCACTGTGTCAATTTCAATCCCCAGGAAGGTCAGACAAGTCACTGGTCCTACTGTTTTCTCCCCGGCTAGCGGGACCCCCATTACCTTCATCAACCTCTGAAATGTACCCATGAGGACCTCACACTCTTTAGACCCCTCTTTACTGATGAACAGAAAATCATCCAGATAATGTACCACTGCCCCCTCCTGGCACTCTTGTTTTACCGCAAACTCTAAAAAGGTGCTAAACGCCTCAAAATAGGCACAGGAGATGGTGCACCCCATCGGTAAACATTTATCATAATAGTACAGATCCTGCACCTTGAACCCAAACAAATGTTGACTTTCTTCATGAATGGGCAACAACCGGAATGTAGACTCAATGTCTGCCTTCCCCATCAGGGCTCCCCTGCCGGCAGCCCTCACCACTACCACTGCATCCTCAAAGGATGAATAATGCACTCTGCACAGTTCCTCACTAATCCCATCATTAACTGACTCCCCCTTGGGAAAGGAGAGGTGGTGGATCAACCGGTATTGCCCTTCCTCCTTCTTAGGGACCAGCCCTAGCGGGGATACTACCAGATTTGACACTGGTGGTTGTTTGAATGGGCCTGCTACCCTGCCCAAGTTCACCTCTTTGGCTACCTTCCGTGCCACCACCTCCGGCATCCCTAGCGCTGACCGCAGGTTGAGCACCTCTGCGCCCTTTTTCACCTCTGCACATGGGATCTTGAACGGCCCACCTGAAACCCTCCCACAACAATCTAGCATCCCCACAGTTGTGATAAGTGTTCAACCACAGAGTCATTGCTTGCAGGTTGACCGGGGTTGGCGGCCCAATTTTAATCACACCATTACACATTCGTTGTTGGGCTGACCTTAGCATGCTGTTCTTAACCTCATTCCTTTTTGACCTTATCCTTTCCTTTGGGGCTGCTCCTGCATTTCCCTTCACCTGTAGAAGAGCTGCGGTCCTTGTAGCTTCCTCCCCGCGGATGCTTAAATCGGCATGCTTTGCCAAAGGGGCAACCTCCTTCCGCATTGACCCTCCAGCAGTCAGCTTGCACCTCCTGGTAGCTGGCTCTGCTGTTCCAGATGTAGTACCCGCGAAAGGACGCTCTCCCCGCCGGGTGTACCCCCCAGCCCCTCAGACCTGGGGCTTCTACCCTGGGGATTCCCCCCCCCCTTCTCCTGTAGGCATTAGTTTATCCAAAAACCCACCCACATCCATTTTATCCCAGGACAATGCTGGCCATACTTGCATTTTTAAACGGAAAACCCAGTCATACTGTAGCCATCCCTCTCCCCCGCATTTCAAATACAGATCATGGATGTACTGTTCATAGGCAAGCATCGAGAAAGCATCCTGCGGGTACTTTTCTATCATTATTGACGTATACACCTTGAACGCCTTTAGCCAATTATGAATGGATGCTTCTGTCTTGGGTGTCTCCCTGTCCCTCTTCTCCTTCTCTTTTTCAGACAATTCCTTTATCCCATTTCCCAGAGGCTCCATTGCCACAAAGTCCAGGATTTCTATAAACTCTTTCCTCCACACCCTCTCTTTGACCGCCAGTGGTATGTGCCATGATAAGGAGTTCACTGCCACCCTGACTGGGCCAAACCCCGGCATTGCTCTCCCATACCGAGTCATTGTTCCCCACACCACTTCCTGCCCGGCATTGGTGTTGGAAACTGGAGGCAACTCCGGTCCTGTTACCCCTTGTCCCCACCATGTGGGCGCCTGCGCTGCCCCTGCTATTGGTAGCCCTACTTGAGTCACCGGACTGGCCCCGCTTATGGGGTTTGCATTAGGCACTGCAGTGGCCTGTTGCCCCTGAGAAAACTGTACTGGGGCGACCTAGCCCATGATGTTAACACTGGCCAATGTGTTGGCCCCTTGGCCCTGTGCCTGCTGATCTGCCCCTCCTGGGAGTGGCATGATGGGCCAATCCCCCGGCCACTGGCTCACCCCTACTGGCACGCCATTGCTGGAAAGTTTCCCTGACTGCTGGTAACCCCTTGGACCCACGGCCCCTGGCCCCAGAGTTACCCCTCTCTGCTGTAGTACAGCTGCCCCACTACCCATTTGGTTAAAAGCATTTACATTCCCACTCAGCAATTGACCGTTGCCCCCACTACCCCATGTTTGCATACATTGCATTATCATACCTTTTACTGCCTCCAAGGATGCAGGCCCGTCTTCCCTCGCAGCCACCGTTCTGGTTGCAGGCGTGCTGGGTGGACCCTGGTTCCTTGGCACCTCCACAGGTGCAGGCGCCGGCACGGCTACAACCTCCTGTGCCCTTCCCTTATTTCTTGCCCCAGTTGCCCTGTGTTTCTTGCCATTCGTGGCTTGTTCCTTGTTAGGTTTGGCCTTTTGTGTCATGGTCCTCTTCCTTTTCCCGGTTGGTTCTTCTTCCTCCTCTAACTGTTCCTCCCCTACTGGCCTTGTGGGTCCTCATTGTCCGGGAACATTAGAGGTGAGTCAGGCCTTTGGCTTGTCCCTGCTTGCTCCTCCTCTGGTTGGGGTATCATTGCATCCATCCAGTTGGGGCCGTGTTTGGATGCTGGTTATATGGCTATAGCCATGAATGCCCCCTGGTCCATAGTTCTGCAGTACTCTGTTTGCCTTGATTGAGTATTTGCCTTCTCTGCTGGGCTTTCCTTCTTCTGCCGTGAGCTTCACGTGTCCTTTCCTTGCTTTGTTTCTTGGACGTTCCTTCGCGCTTCAGCGTTTGCTGGCTGGAGGGGAAGGAGGAGATCTAGAATGTTTTTTTCACGCTCCGGCGCTTGCTGGCTGACGACTGGGGGGGAGGAAAGTTATTTTTGTGCTCCGATGTTTGCTGACTGGATGGTGGAGATATGAAAGTTCTTATAGCGCGGGCCGCGCTCTGAATCCTTATTTCAGCTCCAGCTGATCGCCCCGCGTCCGGCAGAACCTGCGTGCCTACTTTCTCGTAGCGGTTTAGACTGCCGTCTCCCCCTTTGCTGCTCCTCTGTGCCCCTGTTGTGGCCAAAGCTTTTTATAATCCGTTAGGCCACAGTGTTGTGGCACGTGTGGCAATGCTCTGCCGCGTGGGCGGGGAGCGCTCAGTGTTGCTGGCCGCTCCCTCACGGCTTCCGTGTGTTTCCTTACTCCGGCCCCTTGTCCACAGCCCGCCTCTTGCCTGCTCACCAGGATTCTCGGCGGCGGCAGGTCTTCCCAATGCGAACTCTTCCTCGCCGCACAGCTCCAGACCCTCTGCGTCGGCAGGTCTCCCTTCGCTGGTGTCCTCTCTCACCCCGCTGTGTTCCATCCCGTCCGCGGCTGGTCCTGCAGCTGGGCACCACCTTCCTGCTGCTCCGGTCCCATGATCGGCGTCCGCGCCTTCTTAGTCTGCCGTGCACCTTCTCTGCAACATCTCAGCTGTTCGCTGTCCAGCTGTTCGCACGGCTTGCGACCGTTCCACCTCACACGATCTCCAAACTGGAGTCTCTCCCGCCTTCAGTACTTCTTCTCCTCACGAAAACGAAACAAAATCCTCTTCTTCCGTGTAGTGGGCGGGCGTCCTTCTGCTGCGGCTGGATGCTGCCTGCAATAAGGAGCCCGCCCGTTATAAAGGGGTAGCCCCTCCCCTTTCTTTTGTTGCCCTACGTGGGCTGTCCCCATGTTTCGCTGCGCTTTTGCCTTTCGAGGGCTTTCCCCATCTTTCACCGCGCTTTTTGGCCGGCGCCTCCCCTTCTTCCCAGGAGGGGGAGGACAGGAGGAGACACTGTCCGGGTTATCAGGGTGCCTCCTCCATTTTGCTTTGCTCTGTTCGTCGTCACTGGCATGAATGCTGGTTCTGGAAGGTTCTCTGTTACCAGTGTGGCGCTATCCGCGCAGTTCCCAGGGTTTGGCAAACCAATGCCTGTGCGTAGAATATCACTGAGCATTACCTTGCATAACTTAACTATTGCGCGAAATGGAAAGCGCTGCCATGTTAGCCTCCCTAAAACTGGTGAAATGTGGCTTTACAACATGAAACGAATCGCGAGACGTACAACGCGAAAGGAATGTGGTGCACTTAGCGATTCTATCGAAATGCTTATCACAAATAGACCTGATACCTTTAATACCCTCTGCGGTTCTTGAATGTTCAGGTTACGCGGTGCACAAATAGGCAATGTCATGGCTCTGTGGGTGTTAAGTAATCAGTGTGGAGGGTGCTCATGAACACCTGCTTTGCACATGTGCATATTGTAGGTTTCAAGGAAGATTTCAAAGTAGGCACAAGTGTTGATGCAAGGGCGGGGTGTATAAGCTTTCATATTTGGATGTCATGTACACTCTAACAGAGAGTCCACTCTGACAGCTATAACCCCCGGCCGCACAACAGCACCTCCATTCAAGAGCATACACTTTGATCGCACCCTGTCAGGCGAAGCTACTCTATACCTACCTGTGCCAATATTTAAGCAATATTCCCCGAGCCGCGGGGGCATTACCAAGTCAGGTAATGCCCCGGGCCCATAGTCACGTGGGCCTGACCGAAGGCCTCAGGGCATTACCTGCCTTAGTAATGTCCCCGCAGCGAGGGGCATATTGCTATTAGTACCCCGGCCTGCAAGACTGGGTTACTAGTAGCATTCTTTTCTGTTCCGAAACGCTGCTGCATTTCCAAACAGAAAAGAAAAAAAAATGTGAAAGGAAATGGCCGCCGGGAAAGGGAAAACAGAGTCTGTTTTCCCGATCCATGGTGGCCATCAGGAGTGGACCTGCTGGGAAAATAAGTGTTCTCAGAGCGTCTGCTCCCGAAAAGGAGAAATACAAAGGTAAGTGGGGTTGGGTGGGCGGGGAGGGGATTGTTTGCAGGGGTGGGGGGAGGAAATAAAAACAAAAAGAAAACCTAACCTTAATCCCCAGCGGGGGACGATGGCAGCCTCCAGACATTTGGTGGCTCAGAGGGGGGATTGCCACGCTTCAAGCCTCCTCATTGGCTGAGGGCTGCCACACCCCCCAGCCGGGAACAAAGGAGTGGAATCCCAGCCAAGGGATTCCCGGCCTGGTAAAGCCCTGGCTAGGGCCAATCAGAATGTTTGTTTCATTCTGGTTGACCCTCGCGGGGTACTAATGAAGCAAAGAGCATAATATGACTGGCATGGTCAGCAGGGGCAGACTAAACAACTATTAAAAGCTTCCAATGGAGGTAGAACAGTCAATCAACAAAATGTCTATGCCTGCTGCCTCACTTAGGCGTGAATGCCTTCTACAGCAACCTCCTACAGCCCTAGCCTTTAATTGAATGCACAGTTTCGTTTCAGTTACAAGCAGACACAACCAGGAGAGGATGGTGGAAGCTAAATCTCCCTTTAGAAAAATCCCAGCCCTTTCTCTGTCTATTCTTTTTGAGACTCCCCACCTGTTGGGAGAAAAGAGGAAGGAGCGGCGGTCTCGTCAGAGGAAAGAACATATGAATGTTCAAGCATATGATATGTGTCATTCATAACGCGCCTGTACACAAGTGTTTCTAGGCGCGACAAGACAAGGCAACGGAGACAGAGGGAGGACAAGACAAACGATCTTACTAGGCCTTGTGTCATTCAGATCATGCAAGTGTGACACCTTAAAGTGCAGGGGGAAGGGAGGAGGGGCAGTGCCAGGGAGAGGGAGGGGGAAGTGCAATCAGGGCAGCAATTTCTGAGTAAGTGCAGCCAGGGCAGCGCAGCTCTGGGTAAGTGCAAGGAGGAAGGGGACTGTAGAGGTACAGCCCCAGCATCATCAGACTTTTTACCAGTGACTTTTGGCAATGATTCCGGTATCGAACAGTTGGCATTCTAATGAGGCATTTATGGCTGTGGCAGAGGGATTTTTCCAGAAATTAATGGCCCAAAGCGATAGGCCAGATTGATGTACGGGCATTGAACAAAGGTTTAGGGGCATACTGGCTGGGAAAGCTGAGCGGCTGAGTGAGAGGCAACAGTACAGAAAACTAATGGCGAGGAGGCAAGTGGCGACAACTGGGAAGAAAGGAGGTGCGTGGGTGCCTCAAAAGTGGGAGGCAACACCAAGGAAAATAGTAGAACTGAAGGGGTGAAAGGTAGTTGTGAGAAGACCCACAGAACCAATGTGCAGTAGAACTTTTTAGTCGTGTCTATGCGCAGAATGGAATTGCAGAAGACTATTGGTTGCAGTGCTTTGTCTACATAAATTGCCAGTGGGTTAAAGATGCTGTCCGTGCCAGCCACTATGGGCCTCAAGGGTGGTGTTTGTAGGTCTTTATGAATCTTCGGTAACCCGTAAAAGACGGGTGCGATTGGGTATTCATTGGTGAGAAATGTTCTTGTTTTTTCAGAGATCCAATTGTTATCTACAGCATCATCCAATACCTTTTTTAACATTTCAGTAATATCCTTGATTGGGTCTTGATCAATTTTAATATAGGTGTTTCCATCTTCAAACAATTGATCAAGCAATTGCAACAATGTGATGAAAGGGAGTTATGTGAGGCCAGACCATCAGAAAGGCAAAGGAAAGATGGAATGAGCATAAGAGCAGTATTCGTGCTAACAATATCAAATCACCGGTAGCAAGACATTTTGCACAAAACAAACACAATATAGCACAACTGAAAGTGATTATCTTAGAAGAAGTTAAAAAATCACAAAGAGGAGGTGACCATGTCAGACGTATGAGTCAGAGGGATCTTTACTGGATTGAAAAACTGAAAAGCCTGTCCCCAAATGGAATGAATGAGGAGTATAATCTGGGCGCCTTTTTGTAACAAAACTAGGAGACACATAGTCTCGCTGTGGGTCACAAGGTTATTCAATAAAGAAGTATATACATGTCATACATAATTACTACAGTGTAAAGTAAATTATGTTTTAGACTAAATGGTTATACATCCCCAATTGTCTCTATCTATATACATGTCAGATTGTGAGCATACTGGTGACTACAGTAATCAGGGTATGATGTCAAGAGCATATGAACCTCAGGACGGAATTGAGCACTATAACCAGTGAATTAGAAACAGGCAAGAAACCATTGAACATAACTGCCACACGTTTCTGAAGTAAGGTTATTCAGTCACACCTAACTAGTGTTTGTTAAAAAAACATATAGAAATGGAGATCTAACCATATTAAAATCAATGGTGATTTTTGTGCGTTTTTGCATATTTACAATATAAATGCACTCTATACATTTGACTAAGGACATAGTGAGGCACAGATATGGAGACTATATCTATTATAACCATGAGAGGTCCCCATTAAAGTCCATCAGGCCATTTATAAATACTATTTGAAGACATGATCAGTGTAGACACTCATATGACTTAACAGCATTATCTATTTTAAGTACACAGAAATTGATATTTAACCATTTTTGATGGACATTTTTGGAATAGAGCCAATACAGTTGTATTTTATTCATTGGGCTAAAGATAGGTGATACGCACAATGACAACACAATTACTGCATAACGGCAAAATGTAAACAGAGTGACGTCACCACGCATACGCGTGATGACATCTTCACGTTACGTGCATAAAATAACGGCCATTTTGTAGGTGGCGTTTTTTCGATCAACATTCAACGGAGCTCGTGAGAGATTGTTCCCCCACAAAGTAAGACGAGATTGAAGATTATTCCTCCTATGAGCCCCGTAGGATAGTTACACACATAGCCTAATAACATTACTCTACGGCTAATGTAGAAAATTAAATCCATAAATCTCAATACTGTTGCAGGTGACAGTGCAGGCTATAGAGGCATTGAAGATTGACATCAGATTACTTGAGACAGCGGCCATTTTGGGTGATATTAAGAGCCAATTCCAAAGTGTCCCCAAACAGGTAAGCTAGCTAATATGAAAACGCTATAGATTTGAGCATGTGATAAATATTGTCCTTCTCAACAAGAGAAAACTAGGCCCTTGGGGATGTCTAGCAACTACCTCTGACATTTGATTAATCTTCATTTTTAGGAAGTAAATGAAGATACACATATAGACTAGATCGCGTGGATGTTGACAAGAACAGCGCATCACACCATGTGACCATGGTAAGATTAATTGACAGTCTAAACAAAAAACGGAATGTACTTATTACTTGAATTGCTTTAGAAATCTTCATATGGGTACAAGATAAGCTATATTGAACTAGCACAGGGAGATGAATTCTGGTGGAAATACCAAATGTTTACCTTCACAATAGGAGTCGTGAACGGATCATCTAGATACAGTTAGTAGAGGAAATCCCATACAGGTAACTATAGGTACCTTTTTTAACCCTTGATGCATATTTGTTACCCTTCACAAATGGACCAATATTGATTGGTACTCTTTTTATATTTTTAGGAGAGACACTATCTAGAATTAAGAAGATTAAAGTGATATACGCTGAGAATAGTGATTGACACATACAGGTGATTATTTAGTAAAAGTCATCCAGCTATGACAGAGTAAGACGACCATTTATTAAAAGTACTAAAACATTTCTTTATTTACTGTATTTTGTAGATACATTATATGATGAAAAGACTGGTAGACATCTTCTGAAGAAGGAGTCACAATCTCCCCGAAACGCGTAAAGAGTTTTTGCATTCAAGAACAATCGGTAGACATATATAATCATGTAACATGGACAATTATCGGTTATATATGAACTTAGACTATGCAAATGTTTACTAGTGATAAAAGAAATTAAGTTGAAAAACTGTTTATGCAACTAACCTATGAGGAAATAGGTACGGTTTCTGTTCACAATAATATCTAAATATTGTTTGAAAATTGTGTTCTAATAAGTTGAATTGTGAGTTTTGAACTACCTTTTGTTATAACCCTTTTTTGATGCTTAGGTCATCATTACATAAAAATATATTTTTTAATGCACATAATTACATGAGTATTTGGTGGTTATTACAACATTAGGGTGTGCAGCGGACGGGAGTGTCCACAAAACTGTGGACATCTGCTGTTCTTACATTATGCGAAGCGGGAAGCCACCAATTACATAAATGTAGCCTTTTAAAAAGTGCACTGTGCGAAACACCACTAAACCTTTAAACAGGGCAGAAATGTGATTCAGGAATGACAGTGCAACAGACGAAAATGAATAGATGTCTGTTTATTTTAAGGTAACGTTGAAGGACATTTTGATCCCTTTGTGATCCACACCACTGTTAGCTGTAAAGAGGTATGGGGCAGCTGGAGAGGCAATGGATATCACTGATGAAGCCTACCTGAATATCTTTCAAAGAACACCTGTGTGAATTCTCCAGTGAACCTCTGGTGAAAGCAAGCCTATCGAATTTGTATCCTAGCTCCCACAGCTAAATGTATATTTCCAGATGTATTGCACCCATGATCAGGTGAGAAAACTACCAGAGTTGCATTTTGCTCAGGTAGATGTTTATTTGCCTATTTTAATTTACATGCTTTGATTGTGTAACTCTTTATTTGGGGACCAGATAAATACAAGTCAACGTTGAAACTCTAGGGATTCGTAGATCATGCAGCTTGACGCATCTTTGGCCTGGCATGCTCTGCAGCATCACACAAGCGATGAAGGCCACACATTGGCTCTCGATTAGGGAAAGAGTCCACTTATCCATCTTATGCCTGACAACTAATCCTTTCATAGAGGCTCACCAGGTTATCTCTCCCTGATGTTTTAACCATACCAACAATCAAGACGACTGAGATCAGCCAACCGAGGGCTACTCCCCAAATGTTTAGTTTAACAAGACATTTGGGGCCAATAGGCCTCTTTGCATCCAAGGCACCTCATTTTTGGTTTAAGGCAAACTGTAATAAATACAGTGGACAACCTAAAATCCACCCTTTGTGCTTATCTGCTGCATCTCTGAGAGTGTCACCCCCGGGACCAAAGTGGCACTTACCCAGCCATCGAGCACATCGACATTCAACTCTGTTCCCACCTCCGTTTTATGCCATTCACACATAAAAGACCAACAGTACCACCCATCTTCTTGGCAAATGTTGGAACCCGACGGGATTCCATTCCCTCCCTCTGAAGGTATTCACCAACATGTTGCTAACTCTTTAGCTGAGCGAATACTTCTAGCATTTCGGTGCTGGACTGCCCCAAGGCAGGACAAAGACTGATATGTTTTGGATATTTCTCCTCTGTGAAAGATAGTGAGCTAAAGACTCTGGGTAAGTCTCTCGTAACCAGGACTAATGTCTGGCAGAGAGACTCCCAGGACCCCCCACCCCCTTGTTAAGTTGCATAATTCAAGTAGCTTTGGGTCATCCTAAGTTACTAGGGGAATCCAGACGTGGTCCCCCTGGTCACTATTCTTAGAGAGGCATAGCTCTGCCTTACTGATGAGGTCCAACCAGATCGAAACACGTGTCTGGGGATGCTGTTGGTACCCTTGTTCAGAGAAGAATTGCCTAACATTTTGGTGCTGGACTGCCCCAAGGCAGGACAAAGACTGATATGTTTTGGATATTTCTCCTCTGTGAAAGACAGTGAGCTAAAGACTCTGGGTAAGTCTCTCGTAACCAGGGCTAATGTCTGGCAGAGAGACTCCCAGGACCCCTCCTTGTTAATTTGCATAATTCAAGTACCTTTGGGTCATCCTAAATTACTAGAGGAATCCAGACGTGGACCCCTTGCTCACTATTCTTAGAGAGGCGCAGCTCTGCCCTACTGATGAGGTCCAACCAGACCGAAACACGTGTCTGGGGATTCTGTTGGTACTCTTATTCAGAGGAGAATTGCCAAGCATTTCGGTGCTGGACTGCCCCAGGGCAGGACAAAGACTGATATGTTTTGGATATTTCTCCTCTGTGAAAGATAGCGAGCTAAAGACTCTGGGTAAGTCTCTCGTAACCAGGACTAATGTCTGGCAGACAGACTCCCAGGACCCCCCCCCTTGTCCTTTTGTCTTTGCCATGTTCAATAAAAAAAAATGTTTGCTTTTAGCAATCATTAAACGTGCAGATAAACACCACGAAGGGAGCCGGACCTGCTTTAATACTAAGATAAACAACTTGATTGTTTGCCCTGTCTGAAAGTGGTAACCATCAAAAAGGCATAATTATGCATTACTAGAGACTATAGCTCGTGAGTTAAGTACTCGAAGAAGAGATCCATGCTCAGCATGCAAGTCACAGGTTTCAATACTGTGAGGGCTAATTCAGCCTATCATTTTCTGGTATTGATAAATGCAGTACCCTGTATTTGTATAGAGGGTATGCCTCCTGTGTACAATACTATCAAAGGGCAAATGCTATAGTAGCAAGTACTTCATAAAACAAGCAGTGGCAAAGCCATCAGGTATAGCTTTGTATATTTTGATATTCCTTTCCCTGAATTGCAGGCCAGGCTTTAGAATGAAAACAAGAAAACACAACCAATAAGAATATAGGCCCTCATTACGAGCATGGCTGTCTGGGAAGTACAGTACCAGTAAGCATGGCAGTACCGTACTTCCCAGACCGCCATACTACAGGCTCTGCTCGCGGGAACCGTTTCACCTGCCAGGTTTTTCCGGGTGGGTGTAGCGGGACCCGCGATCAGAGTACGTCGGATGCATGGGCACATGCAGAGTTGTGCCGGTGCATCCGACGTCCCCTCCCCCATCCCCATACAGCCCTACGGGGCAGAATGGGGATGAGGAGGCCCTTGATTCCGGCACCCGAAAATGGGCAAGTACTGGGTCCGCCTAACTCGGCATGACCCGGTCCATGCCCATTCACGGATGCTGGAAAAAATGCAACTCCGACGGCAGCCGTGCCGTTTTTAACGACACGGTCTACCGCCAGAGTTGTAATGAGGGCCATAATGTTGCACAAAAGTGAAAAGCACATCAATGTACCAAACAGCAGGAAATCAAAACACGTTTTTCAAAGAATAATGTGTTTGAGTGCACCATATGCTATTCTACAGACATCGACAAGTCCTTCAAACTAATCTGGTGGTGATGTGGTGCAGTACAAAAGCATAGTAACATGAAATACTCCTTAACTTAGAGAGCTTTGCTCCCTTCTACTAAATGACTGCTGCTCTTTGAGACCTTTCACTATAATACACCTTATGCATCATGAAGCAGTTGACTGATAGCAGTGCCCCTCTATAACACATACCATCACCAGCTCTGCCAGAAAGCTAAAGCTATATCTAGCCGCACCAAAACAGGTACATTCGAATTACAACAGGCCCAATATTCTGCATTTGCATTTGTAATTTGGTTTATATAGAACGAACCTATCTAGTAAGGAAAGGATTACTGTCCAAGTCATCTGGTGTAAAAAATAAAAAAAACGGTATTTACATTAAAACCATGTTGGACAATCATAAAGTCTGCAATTCTAGCTTAGCCAAGTTATGTGATACACATGAGGCTGCATGGCCTTATGCACTATGGCCGTGGATAGCTCCATGATCGTTCCTCTGTGGTGGAATGCAGCTCGTGGGCTTAATGGAAGACATGCTCACCCAGCTTCTCCCATCAAACTCCACACTCAGCCTGCACCCACCCATGCAAAATGTCAGTTGTGCTGACAAGGCATTCTTTTATCTCTTTTCTTCAAGATTAGTTGTCATCCTAGTTGAACCCTTTGCATTCCCTGCAAAACGTTTTAGAAAGGTTTTAAGCAGCGGCACGAGTGGCTGCGACAAATAAACTCAAAATAACATGAACGTTTTGTTAGTGCTCTCAAATGCACACAAACATAGCACCGCAGATTACTAGGTTGACTGCCCCTGGAAAATACTATATTTGGGAATGGAGACTATGAAGAAAGAACGCTGCAAATGGTGTCTACTCTTTGGAGGAAACGGAGGAAAAGGCCTACTGAAAGTGCCGCTTGCACCATATAGGTGAAGAGGACTTTGGTGGGTCATATGAAAAAGGGCCCTGCAAGAGCAAAGAAAGGGGGTGAGAAGCAAGGGGTCTGGCTGGTAGAATCTTCTTTGTGGTTGGGCAGTTGGAAGACACAGGGATCTGGTGGAGTGGATTCTGGGGGTTCACAGAATATAAGATGTTACACTCAGGTGGGGGATTGTGCACTGCCGGTTCGAGTCAGCACAGCACCGCCATCAGTTGGTGTGAAGAACAAGGGATTGCACAAAGAAGGCCTATCTCTGGCATCAGCAAAGAAGTTGGGAGGTGGGGTGTGGCCTCTTAGTTATGCCAGGAGTGGGGGAAGGCCAAGGCACTGGCCTCATGGACAAAATAATTGGAATTGGTGGCTGGCACCTGATAGCTTTTCGGATGACCAGGGTGGCCATTGGGATGGAGAAGGGGACAGGCAAAGCTTGTGTGGGGAAAGACCTTCACATGATAAGGATCTAGAGGACTGTTATGTGCGGGTTCCTCAAGTGAGGAGGACACTGGAACTGGAGAACTGAAACAGAGACTAGTGAGGTCAGGATATGAGCATGATTGGGGAGAGGACCAGGAGAAATGGGGAGCTGCAGGAGTGGAATCAGAATCGCCTCTGCTGTGGAAACACTCCAGGGACCAAAGCTCCAGAGTGTGGTGGTGATGGGAAACAGCCAGGCAAGGAAAGGGCAGCAGGCACATTGACAGCAGGTGTATGGTCTGGTCTGGAGGTGGAGGACAGTGGGGGTAATGCAGCCTTTCAATGATTGATGGGTGCGATGGTGCAGGCAGGAGAGGACATACTGGAGAGTTCTATGTGAGAAAGGTAAGGAATGGGAATGGGAATGTTTCCTTGATTGGGATGGACATGATTGGGGTTTAGAGCATGAGGCGAGGTCCCATGGGTGAAAGGCAAAAGAGATAAGGGAATGAAAGAGCGGGAAGAACAAAAAGCTAGTTGGAGATTGTGGGAAAGATACACAAAGCTGAGGTAAGGGTGCAAGGGAACATGGTTGATGGTTAAGGGGCAGTGCACGCTTCGTATTGGGCTTGGAAACCCTTTTGAGGGTGGAATAAACTGCAGGGTTGGGATAAGCATGGGTGATGATGGTGGGAAGAGAATGCAGGTCACAACTCCAACTGGGGGTTAAGGAAGAGGCACCAAAGGCAGAAGGGTCAGGTGTGCCAGATAAGGATAATGTTATCAGATGTAAGATGACTGAAGAGCTAGCAGACAAAAAGGAGGCGCACTCATCCTACATGTGTGTGCCGATGCTTCTTTGGTGTCATTTGGCCATGGGAATGGAAGAAAAGATTAGGCATGGGGAATTGGTGGAGGTGTTCAAGTTGTTGAATAGGAATCTGCAAGGAATGCTCCAACGGAGGAAAGGAAGTTGGTTAAGCAGTCATGGGTTCTGACAATACATGAGAATTGGAAGTCAGGATTTTTGCATCTATGTCAGTATCTATTGCGAGTGGTTCCGGAGTGGAGGGGGTTGTGAGTCTGCAGTTCAATGATTTAATCTATAGGGATATTTCTAATCCCACGTGGTTTTCAGTGACGTGTGCAGTGTTTGGATGTTTTAGTACCTTCCTGGGAACGGTCATGCACAGAATGGGCAGAAGCAGATCGAGTTCTGCACTATCCTGACAATTTTCGGTTGAGTAAAGAGAGATATCTGGTGAATGGGCAGGACTATTTTTTCAAGACGTGGCACTGGAGTTTGGTGTTCCTTTGCTGTGGAAGGCCCGGTGGTCATGCTAACCTTTCTGAGCATTGAACTGGTCTCGGTGCCCAGTGAATCTACGGTGCATCTATACAAGCTTGTGAGGCTGAGGAAATTGTGGACAAGGTAGTTGGTCCCAAGTAGTGCGAAGTGTGACAGATACAGCAGCTATTGTGACACCTGAATCTCACTTGCAAAGTGATCATGTTGGGGAGACTGTTTAGCAGGCAGATAACATTGGCACATTGGTACAAAACATCCCCTTGACGGACTATGGGACACAGCTAAAACATGACCAGGCCTGACAGGGTAGCAGTGTTTTTTTCAAATTTCCTAATTTCTCTGTGCTTCTTGGGGGAGATTTTCACGACAAAACAATGATATTTGTTGTGGACCATGAATGAATGTGTAGTAGCAATAAATCAATGTTTAGTAGCAGTAATGAAGAGATTATCTGCTGAGGCAGTGTGGGTTGCATGGCTGCTGAGAAAGATGGCTTTGTCTGAGATGTAACATTGACTCAAGGTCAGGGACATAGGAGGGGTGGACAACAGTGGCACTGGCAATCCATCTCATTCACAGTAATAGTTCTGTGGCCTGGCACCGAAGGCAGACGAACAAGGGATACTGGTTTCCCGCATATTGTGGGACATAGGCACCTGAAGGTTACAGAGTCGGTTGAAGCCGTGTGGCTGTATCTCTACCAGAGATGTATACCACCAAGCATGGGAGGAAGTTTAGGAAAGTAGTGCATTGCCGGTGTTATCGGGCAGGGAAGTCAGAGATGACAAAAGGGGTGGTGTGGTTAAATCTGTGCTTGACCTCAACACAAACGTTTGCTTGTCAGTCACGATTTTGGCCAAATTGGCTTGGATCATATTCTATGAAAAGCTATTCTGGGCCTACTAATCTGCAGGTGTTGGGGTGTCCAGTAGGATCATGGAGGGCTGATATTGATATTGATATTTTATTTATATCGCGCTCGTACACAAGTGTTTCAGAGCGCAACAAGGTAAGGGAAGGGAACAGGGGAGAACAAAACAGCAATCTTACTAGACCCAGTGACATTGAGAACGCGCAAGTGCATGGGAGAGCGGAGGGGAAAAGTGCATGGAAGGGAGGAGAAGTGGAAAGTGTGAAGCATAGGAGAAACAGATAAATAATAAATAAATAAATAAATAAATAAATAAATAAATAAATAAATAATAAAGGTAAAAAACTGTGGTAGTACAGCCAGCAATTTGCAAGTGCTAGGTTTAAGGCAGCAGACAGGGTAGGTCTGATAAGTGCAGGAATGAAAAGGGGGGGATGTATGGGTACAGATACAGACCCCAGTGCAAGGGGGGCCCAGAGGCAGTGCGGGAGGGTCACAGGGTGAGCAGGTACCTGGGCCCGGAGGACAGAGGGTGGCCAGGTGCACAGTGCCAAGATAGAACAGATCAGCAGGAGAGAGGGGGAGCGAAGGCAGAAGAAAAGAGGAAGGTCTTGATGTGCTTCCGGAACCAGAGATGGTTCTCCTCAAGTTTTAGAGTGGCAGGGCGGCTGTTCCAGGGGGAGGCCCTAGCCGAAGACAGAGAAGTACCCCCAGCTTGTTTCTTTGAAAAACGACTGACCCTGAGGGAGTTGGAGGTAGAGGAGCGAAGAGCTCGAAAGGGGAGGTATTTGCAGAGGGATAGCTGAAGGTATTTTGGACCCAGGCCCCAGAAAGCCTTGTGGAGAATGCAGAGGGTTTTGAATTTAAACCTTGCATCCACTGGGAGCCAATTAAGAGATTTCAGAGCTGGAGAGATACGATCCCAGGGCTTGAGGCCAAGGACAAGTCTCGCAGTCCTGTTCTGGATTAGTTGCAGAGGGCGGAGAGTAGGGGGAGGTAGATTTAGAAAGAGGCTGTTACAATAGTCCAACCTAGAGAGAACCAGAGTTTGGGATACCATGAGCTTCTGGGGGAAGGCGAGGAAAGGCAGAGCACCTCTGAGGAGGTGCAGTAGGAAGTTTGACTTTTTAGAGAACTCTGGATGAGGAACAGTGGCAGGGCCAAGTGAGGTGTATGCCCATTACATGGGAATGGTTACATGGTTTGATACGTGATTTGCCTGATGTTTGCATAGCAGAATGGGACTGACTCTATGGCTTTGGTTGGGGGGAATTTGGGGCCTCTAAATGGTGGGGGCAAACGCTTTGCCAGGTTTTGTTTAGGCCCAGGAATGTTGGGTGTGATTGCAGGGTGCTTGCTCTATTGCCAAAATTGCAAAGCGGGCAGATAGCAAGGGAACAAAAGAGTCCATGTCATGATCAGTAATGAAGTATGGTTGCCCAGTAGAGCAGGAATTTGTCCATAGGTCCTTAAGCAGGGCATGTGGGCAATGGTTTTCCTGCCATAAGGATGGAGCACAAGCTCTGGTTAGGTTGGTATTGGGGGACATTGAGGAATACCTTGATTAAAATGGCAGGTTTGGAGCATATTACATTTATGAAACAAGATGTTAGCACAATCAAGGCTGCATGGCCTAAAGTGAAAGTGATCTAGACATAGCTGCTTCCTTTTAGTTTTTGGATGGAGGCCAAAAAGCTTTTTGCGATGATCAGAACCTGAAGGGACATTAAAAGAAGGATGAAGGGTTTCTGCAGAGTGGAGGGTGAAGCATGAGGAGGTCCGATTTGACAAGCAAGCCTGTTTTACACACGACTAGCAAAAGTACCCGTTCTCTGAATGGGTTCTGTAGACAGACATGATAACACTCTCATTAATGGTTGAAAATGAATGATCCTGTACGTGGCTGTTCCGCTTTACCCTGGCATGGTGCAGTTCGTCTGAGTGCATTGTGGTGCCGATAATGCATAAATTGTGCATTATAGGGCCTTTAAACATGGTTTTCGAGTTCCCATAAGGATCTCGAGTTTTGTTCCTCGTGTCGGGGCCGGTTGAGAAACATTTTTTGTTTCCCTTCCTAGTGAACATTGTTTACGACTTGGTCGGTAGGCACCATCGCACAAACATACTGTAGAAAAGTAATTTCTCCTGATGTGGCAACAATTTGCAAACTTCTGGAATGCTACCTGCCTTCAACTTCGCATCTCAGGTACATTCGCCTCTCGTACATTTTTTGTTTCCCTTCCCGGTGTACATGGTTTACTGTTTCGTCGGCAGACTACAAAGCCACAAAAGGTTTTGACATTTATTGAAATCCAGGGACAGGTGTGGGGTGTCCAAATGTCATGTAGCCTGTAATGTCCGGAGGGTCCTAACAGCTACGTATGCAACATTTGGTGCATACTGGTAAAGCGGTGTGGCATTGTATAAGGAACAATGCTTCCGTAAGCCACAAAGCCACAAAACAAATTTTACTTTTGCCAGAATCCGGGGAAAAGAGTGGGGTTTCCAAATCTCATGTAGCCAGTAATGTCTGGAGTGTCCTAACAGGTAACTATGCACAATTTGGTGCAGATTGATGAAACGCAGTGAAATTGAATAAGGAATGACGGCAAAAATCCACACACAACCTTTGACTTTTGTATATATTGATGGCGTGCACCTATTGTTCCTTGGAACAGAATTGCACCGATTAATGCTGATGGATGTGGTTGAAGGTTTGTAATTGGGAGAAATAAGGAATAGGGTTGGGGGGACGAAGAAACACCAATTGGGGAGAGTTTATCTGGGTGCCGTTATGGTGAATGGAAAAGGGGGGGTTACCGTTACAGTTAACATGTTCTGAAAGTTCTTGACATTTTTTTTACCAAGGTCATTATAGGGAAAGGACTTGTACAAAAATATTTTTGTATTGATTTTCACTGAGAGAGGATAAAACGAAAAAGGGGCATATAGTTAACTTGCTTTGAAAGTTGTTAAAGTTTAATAATTTAAGGGTGGGATGAAGGGGCAACCAAGTCCAGTGGGCAGGTGGGCAAAGATAAGGTGGAAACAAAATAGTCTCAAGGACATTTTCTGGTGTAAAGCAGGCCTGGGGTTAAGGACAGTGTTTAAGGGTTGGGGGACAGGGGAGGAATTGGGTAGGAGCAAAGTGATGCTGCCAAAGCGTTGTTCTGTGTATCCCCAACTGTCTTGCCAGAGTGCTGCTCTGTGCAGACATTACACATTTCATTTGAAAGTCATCCTTCGGTCACCAGGACAGACCAAACTCAAACAAAGAAACAGTGCAAAGCTATATATATGTCTCGGGCTTTGCAGACATTTGACTCACATGGTCCGGATGACACAAGGCCTAGTAGGATCATTTGTCTTGTCCTCCCTATGTATTCCCTACCTTGTCTCGTGGCACCTAGAAACACTTCTATACAGACGCGTTATAAATCCTCATCATATCATATCATATATCATGGTGACTATTCTGACAGATGAAGTGAGCGCCATATCCAGTGAGCATTTTATGCTCGTGCACATTTTAATTACTAACACAGACATGTTTGATAAATTGGTGGTCTTTCTTATGCTCCCAAAATGCACTTTGTTTTTATGCAAAGCAGCGAGCATCCTATTCAGGGCACCCACAATGTTCGACACCTGGCTGCGCCCCTCAGTCCCACCCACACAAGTGACAATCCAGCTACCCTCCACCTCCCGTTCCTCCCTCTGTGTGCGGTTCCATGCCCCGCGAGTGACCGGGGCTATTCCCCCCTACATTTCAAGCACTGGCAGAGGGTTAGGGGGTCGGGCAATGGCACTGATCTATGAGCAAAATGAAATGAACTTTTTTGCACGCAAGACAATGGGGCGAAGCAGGAATTAACCTGTGAAAACATAACCTGTCTCGATAAAGCGACCTTTTAATAAATAACTGGCTTTGTGTAGATAATTTACTCGTCCGCTCCAAGGAAACCGGAGAAGTCTCTTTCAGGCATGGCCTCCCTTCCACTTGGTTGGAAAAATTCAGAATGCGAGGGGTTGAAAAGCCCTTCTGTACATTTTATAGCGAGCACTTAAAGTAGAAACAGCTGTGGGCTCTCCGCTTGCACCAGAATGCTGCGAATCTTTGCCTGCTGCTTTAGCTGGACGAGCTTCTTGTCAGGGAAGGACTGATTTCATTTACTTTAAACCCTGACAAACTGCATTGTATATAACACAGAAGCCAGACCAGAATCTTACGGTGTAATTAATGGCAGTCTGCAGAAGGGGAAACCAGCATTGCGCGCTGGCGTGCACGCCATCATCTCTAATCCAAAACCCACGCACTAGATCGTTCCGTTCTCCCTCAGCTTCGCCAGACCAGTAAAACTCACACTTTTTTCAGACGTATTCACCGCAAGGGAGAGGGGGCGCTGAGCAAAAGAACAGAGAGACAAATCATTGGGCTTTCTCACCTGACAGGTTCACCTCATGAGGTCAGCGCCTCTGCAACAACTATGCGTTCCCAGCACAGTGGCTGGGGCCCAGGCCATCTCCAGTCCATACCCAAGTAGAGATTTCCATGGCGTTATGGAAGGATTTCACTTAGAAACCTTGGAATGGCTTTCTTCACAGCGTGCCCTGAAAGGTGCCCAAAATCTGCTTACCTGGAAAGGTGACCTAACTGCAATAGAGGTTGCTGCCCACCAGCTTGTGTCAGGTCACTACCAGTGCTGGCGATTGGGCCGGCTCTCGCCGGATCCGAGAAACAACACCAGATGTGTAGCCGGATGTCCGGATCCAGCCAGAGTCAGCGCTGGGGGAAAAGAAATAATAATTTTAAAAAGAAAGCGTCTGGGAGCAAACTTGTAACTTCCTCTAGAGACCCCCTTGCAAGGTGTCACCAGAGGAAGTTGCAGTCCTCAGTGAAGACCCGGTTTATTTATTTATTTATGCAATGTTTGTCAGATACATGGACCCGGATTATTTATTTATTGATGCATTGTTTGTCGGGTACCTGTATCGGACAAACATTTCATAAATAAATAAAGATACAGGTAGCCGAAAAACATTGCATGAACAAAAAAATACTCCTATTCTCATTGAAACTATCACACACGATGCAGCCACCCAACTGTTTTCAGAGGGGAGCTGCAGGAGCTCTGCCGGGTGTGGTTCAAGTACAAGAAAACGTTGCTTATGGAGAATAGAAATCACCCTGTTTGAATAGTACCTAAGGGGGATTTTTTTTTTTTTTATGGGATGCACATTTTGCAATTTATAGAATATTTACTCAGCAACAGTGCTCAAAACTATTATCTGCATAGTGAAGTAACTCATCACCAGTGCCATGGAAGTGGTTTAAAGCAGAATTGATACATAGTTTGGAAAAGAAGCGGCATGAAAAAAATAGCACCGTTTAAAACTATTATTTTTTACATTTCCTTTGATCAGAGGTCAACTGCCAGCTCTGCCCCCCTAAACCCTGCGGATTCCCCCCTAAACCCCACAGGCACCTCACCCCCATATTGCACCCCCTGCCCAGCCCTTGTGTGTCCCCCCCCCAATTTTTGTGCCATTTCCACCACTGGTCACTACACAAATGGACAGTTTGCTCATAAAAGCCACCACAATTTGCACTGACAGGGTCACCAAGTTAATTTCAATACCTCCAGAGTGGCCAATAACTATCGTCTAAAAAAGTCTGTGCAGCGTGGCCGATAACTAGAGTCTAAACGTTGCACTCAGCTTCCAGAGGAGATTTGGTGCATGCTGGTAGGCAGAGGTAGGCCAACTCCAGTCACTGCCCCGGGCTGCATCTGGCATGTCCATGAGTTGTCCCTTTACCATATCTCTCAACACATCTCTGCTTCCATGCACTACATTTCACACAATAGGGTCCAGCTAATCACTCACATGTATTTGCATCATAATATAGCCTGCAACACACGAGTCTGCTCAACCTGGAGAGTGCACTGCAGGGTCACTAACATTTCATACACCATAATTATCATTTTCCGGATATTGGGAGGATTGGTTATTTTCAACATGATCTGCGCCCCATGATGGACGATTGCTTATAACACGCCCCTGGAACACCAATGGTCCTGGTTTGGGCACAGGGGCAACATGCTGGTCTTGGAAACAAAGATCAGATCACACAGAGCAACAGAGGTTCGAAACCTGGATCCGCTCTTAGAAACCGAGCTCAGGTATGGTATTAGGCGTGTTATAAAAAAACAATTCAATAAATAAATATGAGAGAATACACCGTATGTTGTGCTTCACCGTACCCCTTGCTTACACTGGGTATTGGGCATTTCCTGGGCTGTGGGGTTCCTGAGGGGTCGTCACTGTCCTAGTCAAAATCCCCTCTACTCTTCAGTTTCAATCTGTGCTTTGTAAAAAAGAAAACTTTTAACAATGGATTCCAATGGAACCCGCCTGCGCATTAGCAAGTGCTTTTACTGGGTGGTTTGCGTAGGAATACATTCCTTTTATGCCTACATAAGAATCTCGTGCAGGCGCAAAAAATGGTGCTCTTTCAAGATGGAGGAGAAAAGCACAGTGAATACAGAAACTCTGCTTTGTGGCCTTCCAGCGTTTTGGGAGCGTTCGAAATGGAGCTTGAGTGCAAAACAAAGGTATCAAACCATTACGCCTCGCTTGTACGCTTCCATTTTGCACAAAAGGAACATGAAGGAATGATCGTTGTGCAGGGAGGTTAAATGAGGAGAGTAGTGAATGATACTCTGCAGGCAAGCCTTGGTGGGCGCACGACACAGGGGATTATTGTTCGGTTAAAATATTTTAGTGGCTCAAATCGCTTTCTCTTTCCGCCTGTGCTGTACTCGACACCACATTTCCCCAGAACATTCCCCATCTGGAATATTAGTGTCTCCTTTATAAATCATAATGGGAACTGGTAAAAGAAACACAGGAAACGTCTGCGCCCCTAAGTATTTTTTTGAATGAAATGTGGTTAAATGCAGTTCCTTTTCTAATCCATAAACCGTTGCCTCCAGCTCGTGTTCGTGCGCACGCGCAGACCCAGGATCCGATCTAGTGACTGCAAGTGAGAGAGGTGCGAAGACTTGGGAGACACTGGGGAAGGAGCGGATGGCCCGAAGGATGTGCAGACACCAGACATGGTTACAGAATTAGGCACGATTGTGATAGTGTAAAACATAGTGGTATAGAAATAAAAGCATGCATAAAGCAGCATTCATGAGAGTACACCCAGCTGGCTCCAAGAGTTGGTGGGGATAACCCTGAGTAAACTAATTAGGGGATAACAACGTTTTTTTTTTTTTTAAATATAAGGTGGCTCGAGGTACTGCACATTTTTCAAACTTTTAAACAAGTTAATCGGGAAAGGTTTGAGGGTCACCCAAAGTCAACAGTTTGGTCCCTCAAATACAGAGCAAGCTGCTGTCATCCCCAGGGGTGGACTAGGAACCAAAAGAGTCCCTGGAAATAATGTTCACAGTGGCCCCATATTACACATTTTGAGCAAGCCCAATCATTTTCCTATGAGGAAATAAAATAGGTTACCACATAAAAGAGGCCCAGGATGCAGAGGCCTACCAGGAAATCTCCAGAGTTTCCTATAGGCCAGTCCACCCCTGGTCGTCCCCAAAAGTCCCCTCCACCGCCCCCCACAGTCTTGTGGCCATGTTAACCTTTTTTTCTAGTTCCGGTGCTGCTGTGTCGAAAATAGAAGAAGAAAAAACATGTTCCATTACTTTGGGTGCTGATGGTGGATCTGCAGTGCCCTGAAGGGCATTGGCCTAGGGGGAGGATGGAGTTGTTTTGAGGGATCACATTGACTGGTACCTCCTCCAGTAACGACCCATGAGTTTTTGGATCACTGACTGCAATATTCACAACTGCCTTCTTGACATAAACGAGGAAGGCTGGGAAGTCCTATGAATTGATGGTTGATAGGCATGGATTGTACGCAATAATTAGTCAGTTCAAGCAAAGAGGAACAGCATTGCAGTCAGCCTGGTGGTACTAATGAGCCTATTGGGTGGTTAGAGAGTGGGGTAAAGTGGACGGTGAAACAGATACGGTGGTGCACGATGCAGGTATAATGAACAGGGGAGAAGACAGTCATTGTGAGTGTGGAGACAGGCCATGTTCCAAGGCTGGGTGGATCGAGCCTCGCTGTCACTGGCTATCATATATTTAAGGACACCCGCAGTGCAGCAAAGAACAATTATTTGATCTCTTCTTTGACTGATAAATCATTTTCTGTCCCAATGGTTTTAAAATGGCCTTTTGAGATCCCAGTCAAGTCGTGCAGAGTATGGCCCCCGCGTGGGTGCATCAGGGTGCGGTGGTGTGGCAGTAGATGGGTGCTTAATGTGTGGCAGCCTTGCCTTCATTTCGGTAGAAAGGCAGGCGTTTGGTTGGGCGTCTCCGGTAACGGTGGGTCAATTATGTTTTAAGTAAGCGTGCATCCTCTGAAGTCGGAGGAGATTTTTGTGGTATTCAATGCTTGTGGTGGCTTTTAGGAGGAGGCACGCATCGAAATGAGCCCGTGTCTGAACGTCATACAATCAAGGGCAGCGCAAGGACATGCACACATTACAAATAGTGGGCATAATTGGGATGTCACATGGAGCACTTCAAAAACATGGTGGTTTACTTGAAGAAAAGGACAGACTTTCACTATTTCCAAAATATCAATATAGTCCTGAAACCATGCCAGGAGGGAAGCTTCCAGCATGCCAATCTAGTCCAGGCTCCCACATAGTATCCTGTCATCTACAGTGTCGAAGACGGCTACGTAGGCCATCCCATACTTCAGCCATGATGTTTGCAACACTGTGCTGTGCTGAAAGCCCAACTGAGCAGAGGCTACGCTCTGATTTCCTAAAAAGGAATCACCATTTCACCACATATGTTTCCATTCATGTAAATTTCATAATTTTGATTGGTTGAACATTGTCTTTAGAGGGATCTACATTGTCTTTCTTAATAACAGTGAAACCAGACCCTGTTATAGAAGGGGTGGCTTTTCCATAATAGCAACTCTTTATGAAGTGACTGCGAGGAAAAAGCAGAGGCCTTCCCTGATCCAGTCTCAGAGCTCATCCTCTCTGAGGCGGGCTCAGCGGGAATACTCTGCAGTGCCGACACGATCTTACGACTGTTGGCACAGGAGGCATACGTGGGTCTCTTGCATGATAGGATGTAAATCTCGCTGAGCCTTACATGGGAGCATGGAACAGGGTGCAGATATGTAAGAATTCAAAAAAGAATTGCATGTGTTTGTGTGCGTGTGTGTGCTTGTTTGTGTGCTTTGTGTGCGTGTATGTATGAGTGAGTGTGTGTGTGTTTTGGTGGGCAGAACAACCTTGACATGGGGCAGTGAAGGGTCATGGAAGTGAAATAGATCGATCCTTGGCCAATGAGAGTGACATGGGGCAAGGGTCTGGGATATTATGGCAGTTCCGAGGCCAACAGGAGAGGCAGGGCAATAGGAACAACATTTGGCAAAACTGGGGCAATTAGGGCAGTTTTGGGGCAATGATAGGGATGGGGAAGATCTTAGAGTAGTGGTGATAGTGTTATTTGAGCAAATCACTGGGCAATGTAGCAGTTCTGATGTACCCTTATACCTGTGTTACCCTCAGCGCTGTCGGAACTGCTACTTTGCCCAGTGATCTGTTGGAAAGTCACAAGGGTAATGAGAGTGAGGTGGGGCACAGCTGAGGGCATGGGGGAAAGGACCAATTTACAGAGCAGTGGGGGGATATGGGGCAAATCTGGAGGCAAAAAGAATGATATTAGAATGACAAGGGGCAAACACTGGGCAATGATAGGGACATGTGACAACTGGGAAAATAGGGCACATTGTACGGTCAGTAAGTGACAAGGGGTAAACTGGGGGTAATAAATGTGATACTGGCCCAAACAGTGGACAGTGGACAGTAATGAGAGTGGCATGAATCACAACTGCAGGCGAGAGAGTCGTTGTTTTGGTGTTGAACGTGGTATGAGGCAAAACCTTAGACCAATAAAACAGTTATGAGAGCAATGGGGGTTACTGAGGAAATGGGTCTGTTGCTTCTAAATCGAGTGGCTGAAGGTAGACCTGATTGTGGCCTTTTTATTATACAAGTAGCACGCCTGCTGGGCCCATGCACATAGCTAACTTAACCAAATCACCTTCCTGACTCCTATACTTGACTTTACTACACGTATAGGTTATGACCAGCACAGTCGCCCCACAGCCGCATTAAGCCATTAACTGGTAACTTTGAATCTGCCTGCCTGTGCCCTATGAAAGGTTATATAAATCATACTTTGTAAGCCAACTCTCAGGTCTGACTGTAACTAAGCAGACTATGTGGACATGTTACCTCATTCCATATATATGTCACGCCATTGCATTACACTCAATGTCCTGTGCTCTAGCACCTTGAAGCATTTGTTGTGCTAAAAGAAATTACCAAGAAAGTACTTCAGACCCAATAATCGGGCAGACTCAAAGGAAATGGTAAAATACTGCTTTAATCTCAAGAAGTAAAGCAGGGCGAATAAACACTCATCAGTTCGACTCATGCAAGATCTTTTCATTTATTTCTAACTTTTATAATACTAGATGAGTCATCTATGACATCATCCTACGTGGCAAGCTACAAAAACCTATCGAGTGGTGAGATTGGGTCAGGGGATCATCTCTACATATAGAAAATGTGCATGTTTGTCCCTCATTGGTGGTCATTCTCTCTGAGCTACTTCAAATCACATGGTATAAGGTAATGGCCACAGCAGAAAATGTGGCAGCGGACTAATATTTTGCAACATTGTATGAAAAAGTGCAAGGCATGCTATTCTAATCAGTTGGCAACCAAAATCCAACCTTGGACATTGAGCTTGCTAGCAGCATGTACATGGAAACGAAACCCAGGTGTTTGGAGAAACGTCAGCTCTACCTTTGTTTCGCAATTAGGCCACAGTCTCTCATCGGTAGGCCTCATGGCAGTGTCTTCTGTTTGAAGGTTGACCTTGCCAGCCTGCACTGTCTCGGGACATCCGAGGGAGTGTAGGTACACTGATATCTGAGCTCCAGGCCTAATGAATAGGCCTTGTTTGGGAGCTCTTCATCACGAGTTGCAAGTCCATGAATTTGTCCCTATCAACAGTGCTTTTAACCTTATTTGATTCAGCGTTTGCTGTGTGCAGTTCTCCTTTTGGCCTTTAGAGACTTGCTCACTCTATCCCATCTTGTTGTTATGCCTTTTAATCATCCAATATTTGGCATCCGTGAAGGTTTGAGTTCCTCCTAATCTTTGGAAAATAGGCCCTTGCGCATGGTCTGCTCATAGACTCCCTTCGTGATTTTTCTTCATCGCTCGAAATAGCATCCTTGGTTCAAAGCCAATGTACTCTCCTATTTCGCAAGGAAAACAGCTTCTTCATCGTCTTTCCCTATTAAAACTCTGGGCTCACACTTTGAGGTAACTGGATTGAATGACATGAGCCGTCATCCATCTTGTTCTGATGATAGTCCTAAACCTTGAATATATACATCTCATAAGCAAGCTTCTATGTATTCTTTCGATCTTGCGTTTAAGCATATTTACAGTTATTGACCAAGCGGTTACTTCATTCTTCTTTGTAGTTGTAAATACTGCATCATGATTTTCTTACTGCTTCAGTTACATCATCATTCTTAAGTATTTTCATATTGTTTCAGCATAGGGTCATATTTCTTCTTTTGGACATTATTTTGCTGTTATAAGACTTTGGTTAATGTGCATCCATGTTGTGCACCATTTTATTCATGGCTACTTTTCCACAACTCTGCAAGGGACATCCTTCTTGGTAGGTTTCCTCCACTGTTTCAACGTGAGGGTATCTTCTCAATGGCTGCCTGAGTGCATATCAGTTTTCATACAATCGACGTGGTTTGGAATTGTCGCATGAACTTGTACATGGGTTCCCAATTGTAGCTCCTCATCTGTTACTCCAAAAGGGTGGTGGTGGGTTGAGGGGACGTTGAGTAGGGAGAATGCGTCAACTTGCTCCTCTATAGTCCTGTTTTGTTTACCCCAGGCACATTGATGGCACATCTAGGAGTTATATTTAAAAGCCAACATCATCCCCAGTGGCCTAATAATTCGGAACACACCGTGCTTATTCCTGGACGACAAGGAGTACACGACAAATTTCAGCTACATCGCAACTAAATGCAGTCGGGACCTGACGGTCCTCACCATCAACACAGCACAACGGATTAGTAGCGCCATACAGTAAGATTTAGATTTGGAAGAAACCACCTTCTTAACTAATACTGCCATTACCAATGCCAAAAATCAAATTTCAGATCTGAACAAACTATTTGACGATTTCAAGTCTACCACACTTACCAGAAAAACAAGGAAGCTCCAAAAAGACATTAAAGAATTTCAGTTAGAAGTAGTGTATCCATACATTTCTGATAACTACATTTCAGACCTTAACCAGGGGACAACACCTGGTAACCCTAACACAAGACCTCAAAGAAATCGACATGGGGGCGTCCATTTTTCAGGTTCGAGCAGTGGGTCCTCCTCAGAGGACCAATCCAGGCCACAACAGGGCCGACAACAGGGTCGACCACAGGCAAATTTTGCGTATCCACCTCAACAACCCCCCCGGCTTTCTTTCCTTTTTTAGGTGGAGGTTTTGGCAACCCCCAATGGGCACAACCACAATGGGGTTTCCCCGTCAGCCGAGGCAGAACAAATCAACGCTGACGCCGACCGAGGTATTGACCCCCTCTGGTACCTCTCCTACAACCCCTGTTTTCAATTTAGCCGGACTTGAACTTTCAAAATCTGAGCTATCAGTCTTATCGAAAGGACTTTCCTTCGTACCAACAGCCACCACTGATTGGTACGATACAGAAATGGAGGTGCGCACCTTTCTCCGCAAGGTGAGACTGCGCACCTTCTTCCAACAACACAACCTGGATGAGGAAGCTGATAAATATGAGACCGGTCTGCACCAACCTTCCACCTTTACTCCAACCGACGGCCAGATTCCACACGATCTCCTCACATTTGAGAGATGCATACTGGAGGACCTAGATCGTCTTAAAACTGGTACTTTGAGAACAAAACATAATCTTGGTACAGCAGAGAGACAGGCTTTGATATCACTACAGAGCAACAAAAAGATTGTTATCAAACCCTCTGACAAAGGAGGAGGCCTGGTGATAATGAGCAACACACAATATCAAGATATGGTTTTGCAACTTCTCAATGATAGAGACAGTTATAGGATCCTTCGCAAAGACCCTACGAAGGACCTTTGTCAGGAAATAAGCAATGCAGTTGCCTTTGCACAAGAACGCGACTGGATCTCTGATAAGGAGGCAGCTTTCCTGACCAAACCTGCGGGGAGAACACCATGCTTTTATGCCCTACCAAAGATACATAAGGATCCCCTTAATCCACCTGGCCGCCCGATTGTATCTGGCTGTGGCTCAATTCTGGAGCCCCTGTGCAAGTTTGTAGATCATTTTCTTCAACCCATCAGTACACAAACACATACGTATTTGAAAGACACTACCCATACCATCTCCGTATTTGAGGGCCTCCCATTTGACCCGCAGGGTCAATTTCTGGTCACAATGGACATCAAGTCTTTGTACACAAATATCCCCCAAGCTGATGCAATCGAGTGTGCCCGGGAGTGGATGTCTGCCGACCCCACTACCCACAAGACCCCGATCAATTTTGTCCTAGAATTAATGGAGATCGCCCTTTGCAAAAACTTTTTCACTTTTGATGGCACAATATATCTCCAGACCAAAGGCACGGCCATGGGTGCGGCATTCGCACCAAGCCTGGCGATATTGTATATGGCCAAATTTGAAAATGACCACATTTTCTCAAACCAGAACCAATGGCAGGCGCAAATCACCAACTGGCATCGCTACATAGACGATGTGATATTTATTTGGACTGGCACTGCGGATGAACTGATGGCTTTTTGGACATGGCTGAATACCCACAATAGGGACATTCAATTTACCGTTGATAATAACAACTCAGAGATTAATTTCCTGGACCTTACGATCAGACACAAGGAGGGTACATTACAATGTGACCTTTTCCGGAAACCTACGGACAGGAACACTCTCCTCCACTGCACCAGCAACCATCCAGCACACACAAGAGACAACTTACCTTATGGGCAATTCTTCCATATCCGGAGGAACTGTACCTCGATTGTAGACTACAAACGTCACTCGGAAGACCTTGCTGCTCGTTTGTGAACTAGAGGCTACCCCAAGAAACAACTGGCACAGGTCATGAAACGAGCCCGATATACGAATCGGGATACTCTTATCCATCCAATACGGGAAGACCAGTCTATCGAGACACGCATGACTTGCGTGGTCACGTTTGGTGCACACACGGCACAATTGAAACAAATCATTAAGAAACATTGGCATATAGCACGCTTGAACCTGCCGGATGAACAACTCCCGAGGTTCGCCTTTAAACGTGCTAAAAATATTAAAGAGCACTTGGTGCATTCCCTCTACCAACCAGATACCAAATGCGGTAGTTCCCGCACACTTCGACCCCTACAAGGCCATCACCCATGCGGCAGCTGTGTCGCGTGTAAATTTACAAAGAAAATAAAGTCCTTTTCCATTGGTACACGACAATGGACCCTAAAAGATTTGTCCAATTGCAAAAGTTCAAATGTGATCTATTGCGTTGAGTGCCCATGCAGCCTTAGATACATCGGCCAAACAACCAGGGCTGTCAACATGCGGATCTCAGAACACCGCTCCAAAATTAGATGTAAGAACTTGACAGCCCCCCTAGTGGAGCACTACCTGATGATGAACCACACCCCCAACGACATCTTGTGGTGGGTGGTGGAAAAAGTGACAGGCGGGGCGGACACACAACATAGCCTGCTCAAAAAAGAATCCAGATGGATCCACCGCCTGGACACATACCACCATGGCCTGAATGAGATTTTTCAGCCATGTATCTAAACACAAAACTCCATGATCAGCCTGCTGTATGCCACCTGACTATGTTTTCTGCCAGGCATTTCAACACATAACCACCACCTATATCTGGTGGTCCTGCAGCAATATATGCGCACCCGTGACCCTCCTTGGGCTCCCCAGCACTTATGGATATGCATGTGAGTAATTTTCTCACAACTCTTTCCCACAGGGCGGGGACACATGATCACGCCACCCTGTCCTCCCCGTGCCTTTCCCCTCCCGTTCCCCCCCCCTTCTTTACCCTCCCCCATCCCAACCCCCCGGAGCTCTCCACCAGAGTCTCACCTACACACACTTTGTGGGATGAGTCCCGACTGCGTTATGAGCAGTCCTGCAGCAGCAAACTCTGTATGCCGTTGCCAGTTTCCATGGCTACAAGCGGACACACATCCGGGAATGCGCGTGTCCACCCGCGCCTGCAGGGGATTGGCCAGAGCGACGGAGCATCAGGCCATGCGCACGCACCGTTGCTATAGACGCCGTATTTCTCTATAACGGCATCTAGCACCCGCGCCTTCACTTACACTGTGCACTCGCGGCCGCTTTCTCTCCAGCTAGACGGGGAGTTTAACTGCACGCGACTGGACGTTTGTGAGCCGCTACGCGAGGTAAGCTTTCTGGGTGTGAGCAAGTCATCACTTCCGTTGTGCACTCACGGCCACGAGGGTTGCCTCCATTAGCATACTCGGGGCACAGGAGGGAGGCCCTACTCCCTCCTTCTCCTAGCTGTGCACGGTGTCACCGACGGCTCCAACCTTCATAGTTAGCCACCACCCAAATGCGTACCAGTAGACACTACCCTGTATTCCGCTCTAAGGTTCCACATATGGATCACGCATGTAGCCCACACGCCTTACCTCCAATGACCGGGTGTTTTGGCACCCTACCTCACCTTGGGCTGCTTTTTTCTTTTCCATTGTCCAGGGTTCCCCCTAGGACCACTCACAGTCACCACGCCTGTTGCTGATGAAGAATCTCTGAACCACCATTCCTACCCATCAACTACCAAGTGAACTTTCACTTGTCCACCTGAAGGTACCGCTGCTTGCATTTTTTCTTTCCCGTGTGTTGACACTTGACCACAAGCCACTGCAGCTAGTAGTGAGGTCCATACAACACCCATAGTAATTATATATTCCCCTTCTTTTGTCCCCTGTGCAGCACAACGCTTTACCCAACGACTACTGCCCTGGGCCAGCTCTGTGTTCAACAGCGCCTATTTGAGTATCCTCCCTTGCCCAGCCCCATGTCTGCCCTCAGGTGATTTGGATACCGAGTTTTTGGGATCTCAGCACCGGCAGGTAAGCCACCGCCTTGCTGTATGAAAGACCAGATTCTCTGTAATATATGCCAAATGACCATTGGCATCTTTGTAAAATTACTCACTCAAGCTATCTTCACCCACTGCAGGGTCGCCCCTACGGAGCCCTGATGAAGGCGGACGCTACATTAATGCACTTCCGCCGAAACATGCCCACCCGGGAACTGCTACATTCATCTGTTCCCGTCTGAATCAGACCCTGTTTATTCAGTCTCTGTCACGTTGGCCACTAAGATATCTTATTCTCCATAGGACCCTGGAAATATACTATGCTGGAAAGTAATATCCGACCAAGCAACTTTCCACTAGGTTATTCATAAAGGATTTTATAACCTTGAATTTCTTCACAAAGGACCTGTGTGTCCACTTCAATTGGTTCACCAGTATGCAAGGAAATAGAAAAGAAACCTTTGCTTAAGATTGACCTGTATATTGATAATACAGTACTCTTTGTTTACTTTGCTGTTAATACTATACTTTTGTTTTTTGTTATGAATTTTTATTGATGGTATTATATGTTGTCTTAACTTTTCATTTACGTATGTTGTACTTTTTTTCAACATTTGTTCTCAACTTTTATGTATTGAATATTTATCTATATAACTAGCAAATAAAACCTCTGTTTGCTACTCTTTGGTTTGTTTTAGCTCAGTGAGAAGGCAATACATCTTTGACCTTAGGTTTGGATCCATCACTTAATAGACCAACCTACATATCAATATGTGGGCAGGACCACCCTCCTGTACCTGTGAAGTACTTTAGCCTTGAGCTTGTCCACTAGAAAGGGGACCCCCCCTCTTTTTTACACATCTAGGAGTTAGCGCATTATACAAATCAGAACAAAATGAATGGATGTAATATTTAATAAATACAACTGGTTGAATTTCTACTAGCAGTTATTTACAATTGCCCTTAAGCACAGTGTGGTTGTGGCTAGGTGCATAGAGAGTGTTTCAGTGATGTGGCACAAACATATAGTTGTCTTCTGTGCATCCAGTACTTCTCTCAACACACTATTTAAAGGTAAGTGCTTGACAGGCCACTCTAGAAAAACAGCTTTACTGGTTCCCAAATGTAGTCACTCTACCATCCACCCCATGTATGAACACTCATAAAATTGCCTTTGCCATAATGCTAATAAAACATTGCATGACACTGTAAGAATACATCCATACTGTTTGCACCAATTGAGTTCCGTCCACTCCACCCCTACAGTAGAACACTCATAAAGTTGATTTTGACCATAAAGCCAATATAACTTGCCATGGAACTGTATGACAAGGTCCATACTGGCTGCACCAACGTAGGCCAGCATTGCAAGTAAAAATATTAATCTTGTCAGCTTTGACCAACATGACAGTAAAACATGTCATTCCACTGTACGAAAATGTCCATGCTAGCTGCCCCAATATAGTCATCCAACCCTCCCTACAGAAAACTCAATTAAAAAGAGAAGTGTCAAGCACTTTTGTAGGCCATACTATACTCCAATACCAGCACCACTGCCCTTCCTTTCCCCTAGGATGGCCCTGTTTCTTTGGTTGGTAATATTACAAAACTAACTTCTAACCTTGAGATTGGTAGGTCCATACTGCACAGTGTCTCAGGTCAGCTCCTTCCTGTTGGTCATGACTCAAGTCACTGGCCAACTCTACCCTGTCTCCTCAGGATGCTCCACGTCCACCTCATGCTGGGGTGTTCACAGACCCGCCCACCAGTAACATATCAGATTTCACTGGCTGTAAACAAGCAAATTATTTTCGAGTATGTCCGTATATTTGAAACTGCACTGCTAGGCATACGATTGCACTGTCCAAACCACAACTATGGCATTTCACCAGCCTTCTAAACCAGTCCTTGTATAAACACTTACACTATTTGTGGTCCGTATATGAACAAAAAAAGTGCATGGCATGGGAAAATACTCCTGTGCCTGCACGCCATGCAACAACACTCAGGGGGATGGGGGAGCAGGTTCAGATTGATTTATTTGTCTCCTTTTCCTTCACAGTGCATGTGACTGCTGATGCCTGCCTGCGCTGTAGTCCACTGCAAACTGCTTCGGACCTTCAGCATTCTGGAGGGCACCTCCCAGACCTAAGCAACCAGCTGTCACTGCTGGAGAGTCTTACTATGATGTCTGCTGTCAGTAGTGAGATCACTCCATTTTTAAACTGCACTTTGTTTGCACTCAGCTGCATTTCCAAAATACCTTTGTATATGAGTTGTATAATACAAATAATATATGATTTAGCGTGCATCACATAGTGAATTATCTCCAAACTCTTACAGATGTGTGGTTTTTATCCAGCTCAATGGCATCCCTTTTATCGGTAGTAGACAAAGATAGGACTATAACAGTCATGTTGGAATTATAAACTGTGACCATCAGGTATCTCTTTGATTACTCAGCCAGCAAAGCAAGCTTACTATTTGAGGCATAGTCTATGTGCATTAATAGTGGCACCAGAGCTTCCACAAGTGGCTGCTCAGAGACCAAAATCCTGTTCTAGAGGAAGAATCCTGATCAAACCTGAACATACACTCGAGGTTGTGGATGTTAGGGAGAATTCTCATTTTTGTCCTAATTCCCTTCAAACATAGAGGCCCCAGCTCTTGTGCTGGACTGTAGGACTTTTTCATGTTCACCCTATAGTGAGTGGGACTTTTTCCTCACTTTCCCATGTGTTTTGACCTGATTTGGATTATGTGTTTCCACTGTTTCCATAGGCATCTACTCTTTGTATGGTGACACAGAGCACTTTTAGTGCAGTGTCACAGAGAAATCCTTTAGAATTCTCATAAGGTTTAAATACCTTTTCTTGTGTGAACTACGGTTCCCAAGAATAGTAAAGTGAAATTGACTTTACTTACCTTTTCTCTTTGTAGGTCCAGCACACCCCATCTTATGTGGAGTGCTGGGGGTTACTTAGTAGCCCCTTATCCTACTTACTCATGCAACATTGTTTATGTTACCCTCACTACTTTAAATGGCTGGTGGCATTCTTTTTATTTTCCTACCATTGTGCTTTTCTACCGCAGGTTGAATCCTCAGCTGCAGTATAGCACCCATCGGTGGCCATTTTGTCAAAATGGCCCCAGTCTCCTTTTTTTGCTATTTTCTGTTTGAGGTCTTTCTTGCATTTTACTCTACGTGCCAAGCCAGGTGTGAGCCCTTTGTTCATTTTGACTTTGATAGGCTTCAGTCCTGAAACCTGCCTCTGGCTCCAGTGTGTCTGGAAGAGTAGGAAGTGAGGGAGGGTCCCGAAACTCCCCTGTCCTTTGTCTATAGGAGTGCATGAATGCAACCAGTCCTGATTGGCTGGCTGGCTGTCCTTTGAGGACAGCCACCCTGCTGTTTGAGTGACAGCCTAGGCTGTGCCTGAATGGGAGAAACCTGCTTAGAAGGCAAGGGTTTTGGGACTAGAGGCAGAGTCGACCACTGGGAAGAACACCCGGCGAAGAAAACGTGAACAAAGCTTGCTGCATCCTCCTGGGCTTTTGAATTGCCCGGTGAAGCTCTGCTGCGGTTCTGAAACTCCTTTTTCTGATCGATAAGAGAAGCTCCAGAAGGGACGACTTCTTACCTTGGGTTAGTGGGACCAACTAACCCTGAGACGAACTCCACTAGACCATTTAAGCCTAATGTCTGTACTTCTTTGCTGCTGCAGAAACCGAGTGCCAGGGGTCGAGAAATCCGTAGTCGAGTGTAACATCTGCAATCCGGCCAGAAGATGCAGGAGTCTCCTAAGGACCCTCCAGAAGCAGGATGACCAGAGCTCGAGTCCCCTCACCAGAGTGCAGGACTCATGGAGTGAAGGAAGCCCAACCGGCATCCAAGATCTGTGGTGGTGCTGTTTACCACGCACTAAATCCTCGAAGTCCCGCCGATCCGAAAAGAGCCCATAGCTGCTGATGACGTCCAAATTGATGCTTCAGGAGTCCTCCAGATGGCCTCCCTCTTGTCCCCACGACTGAGGATCAGGAACCCAGGATCTGCATTGCTGCAAAAGGACAGAATCCAGCTGGACCCCCTCTTCTTCAAACCAAAGGTACTCTTCAGACTTGGGGTACTTCCCGCAGTGTCTTTAGCTTTGCTCTTCTCGGTTCAGACTTGCAGTGGCTACTTTTGTTAGAGTTGTTTTCAGCTCTACTCTCCACAAGTGTAACAGCTTGTGACCCTACAGTGATTTTCTACAAAACTCTCTAACTTTGTGCACGACTTTTATTAACTACGAAGTTCCTCAGGTCCATTAACTCTGCTCCAATGGACTTTGGCTGTCCTGACTCCCTGCAGACTCCTTTAGTCCATTGACTTTGATATTTTCTGTCCCTCAGAGGAGATAACTTGTGTTTAGACTGTTATTGCTGGGAAAGGTTTTGTCTATACTTCATTTGAAGATTTAAGTATACTCACATGCCCTGAGAACCTGTTTAACCTTTTTTCCTTCCTTTAACCTTCCCTTTCTGCAACCTCAGAATCTGCAAAGTGTACTAGTGATATATAAATGCATTTACTGTTCTTGTGAATCAAGTCACCTCTGAGTATACAAAGTCTGTAAAAAGCATCTCTAAAGAGTATCTACTAAGCTTATGCTGATTCTGGAAAAGTATTTTAAAGTATATTTGATTGTTACATATCTTACCCTTTTTAAAGAATGCTTATTTAAATATTGATGTTAAATAAATAACTATTCATAACTGAAACCTTGAGTATAAGTATTACTTGGCTACTTGTATTTGCAAATTACATTGCAACAGCTCAACGGCTCACATTTACCCCTCTTCAGAGGGGCTCAGTCACACTACCAAATTGTGCAGTACAGACCTATACCAAAAGGTGGGTTACCTAATATCAAGTAGACAAGTGTTGTGTAGTCTCACACAGTGTTACGACTTTAATTCTTGCCTAACAGTGGAAACCTACAGCAGAGGAAGTGTGGACTCTCTCCATCCTCATAAATAGTGCCTCCATCACTCATCACCCAGAGGAAGCAGAACCTTTTGAAGTTGCTGACTTTCAAAGGCAGCATATAGTAAAAAGGGTTGACGTTAAATCCTCCAACAGCAACTGAGTCAAACTCTAGCTGAATGAGCTAAAAAAGCAAAACAAATATTCTGCAATGATCATTGGTAAGCAATGCTTAGCTTCTCTAATATAATGTTAGCACCAGTTCCCTGGCACATCATTCGTTGCCTTGGATGCACTCTGGGCCCAGCATATTTATGAATCCCACCTTCCTTCCATGTGTTTGTTAATGTTTGATTTTAGTTGTGGCTATAAAGCACCACCTATAAGCCAAAACTATTGTTTTATAGTGCAGCTAATGAGCAACGGCCTATGAGGAGGGACCCAAAGCTTGTAGGTGTTGATTGGTTATTTACCCACCGAATGACTGCCCATGGGCTAATCCCTATGGCCATTCACACCCACTTCCTGCCCCTACCTGCTCAAAACACATCCTGCTGGGATGTCTTTGAGCTAGCTTTATCAAGCCTTACCATCAAACGATCTTTTGGACATGCTGCCAGTGTTTTTTCAAAGCAGACTTCTGAGAGTTTATCCCTTAATTAGAGCTGCACAAGGACTACGTGTATAATAAAAATGCCTTAATCTGGTCTGCCTTCAGCCACTGGCTTTACAAGCACTATGCATGTACTTCACGGAAATCCTGGTAAAAACAAGCATTAGCAAAGGAAATGGTTTTGGGTTGTGTACAAGTATTAGTCATTTGACAGGTACTGCTATTATATGCCCAGGTTCTAGCACCATTTTGCAGCTGCTGTCATCGATGGCCAGTTAAATGCCATTTTGGCAGTACCTGCCAAATGCTTTTGCCATACCTACACAAATGCCAACACTGTTGGCAATGCCATGCGTGTGTGTTGATGTCTTTTCAATGTCCTAGATGTTTGCTCTCATAGAGGATTCTTGCATTCATTTACTATGGTCCTGCCAAACACCTGTTTTATCTATCCCATTTTGCACAAGTAGTAACATTAGAGCGATCTGGTTCCCGGAAGACAGGAAATAGGTAAACAAGTCGTTCACAACGTCGTAGTGTTAACTGTGCGCGTGCGCCGTGCTTCGCCTTGGCAGCACTTCACACTACACCCAATGATTGCTTGAATTACAGAAATTGGAAGAGTGGCGCAAACGAATCATCTTATTGAGTTGTAAAGTTACTCTCTCCTGTTATATGTATGTATTCATTAAATGTTAGGGTTTTATGCTAAAGGCTGCACGTAACTAAAAAAAGAAATGTTAAAAATGTACGTTTTCGAGTTATTGATGACCATTGGTAATTGGGTGTCCATGGCACATGGTTAATTCAGCAAGCACGACACTTAGTACAGTTTGTGGATATCGTATGTTTGTGGACATTCTGGAAGCTCTAGCTGCGATATCACATTAACAGGATTGCCCCGGGCAACTGGTGCTTACTGCGTAGCCACTGGGTCATACCTCTGCCTGGAAGCAGCTAACTGTCATCAGCAATTGCTAATCGGCTCGTTACCGGCTCTTCGTCTGCGCGAGCAAGTAAATGGCACCACACTGGCTAGCTATAATTCCAGCTCACGTAGGTGGATCGAAAATACGGGCTATGTTTTTCAATGACTTTGTCAGCACCAAAGAGGCAAGATGGTTCGCGTTGTTTTGCCGACCGGAGTTTGTTGGAATTTTTGCATAAAGAAATTCCATCGAAAAAACTCAGCGAAATTTATAGGAGGTACCCGAGGTAGCCTGGCCCTGCTAACAGTCATGCGCAAATCAAATACTAATTATTTTCTCGAAGGCCTGCTCGAAGCCCTTTGCAATCGCATCTTCAAGCTGTTATCTGTTTGCCACCACTTATACAGGCCTAAATTGCACAGTTATGTAATTAAGCAACAATAACGGGGACACAAAAGAGCCTAGCATTGACAGCTCCCCATTCCTGGAAAGTGTAGCGGCAGATGAATTATGCGAAAGGAAATCCATCTTTCATTTCATCATTTTTGGGGGAGCAGTGCATTTTAATGGTTTTGTTGTTGTCCTCTTTTGGCGTGACATTTGCCACACATATGTAAGCAGGTGTTGCTTGAAGCTATCAGGGCGTGCAGCACAGCCACAGAGATTGCTTTAAGGCCAAAGGGTCCACTTTGCATTCTGGGACTTGTAGTCTGAGTTTTATAATGGGAAAAGTGGAACTACAAATCCCAGAATGCAAAGGAAAAAAAAACAATAGGTGTGTGGGGGGGCTACAAGGTGTGATTGGGGATAACACAAAAATCTGCAAACCACAGGCTTTGGGCTGAGTGTGTGGCCTCGTCAGTGTTACCGAGGGGAGGGAAGAGGTTTGCAGTGGGCACGTCAGTTCCTGTTAGAATTCCAATAAAGAAGTTCAGTTTCTATGTCTCTCCGGCTCCGTCCTTTATTGAATTCGTGCCAGCCCCAGCCGGGCTACAGTCACCATGCAACACAGTGGCTGCAGGACTCACATGATGGACGGGGATACCAGAGTTTGCGAGATGTGCTTAACCCTGTCGCTGCCATCCTCCACGTAAAACAGGACTGCCATGTTTGCTGATGTCCTTGGGACTTGGGGATGTTCCCAGATGACCCCTAACACAGGTCCAGAACGTTTATATAGATACACAGGCCAACATTGAACCATTTATGTGGACGTATCTTTACGTCCTATGGAGGGTCAGCGTGAACCTTTTGGTCTTTCCAAAAGGTATGTGATATTTAATCTCTGGGTAAATAAGATAAACATAAACTACAAAAAAAGAGAGCACAGGCCTCAAAGAAGAGGTAAACATTGCAAAAGGTGTCCCTCATTGTGAGCCTCACGGTGCCAGCAAAAGCAGGTGGTGTGTGGCTATACCTCCCGCTTGTACCTACTGCCTGCTTACGGGCCTGGCCCTGTTTTCTGCCCCAATTGCTACCTCCTCAGAAGAGACAGTCTCGTTGCTGCTTGCCGCTTGATTCACTGTCTGTGGCAAGGATGTGCTTCTCTTTGCAGGAGAATAGGTTCTGCTCGCCTGCATACAGTGTGAAATAAACAACCGCAGCGAGTCCAGCGATTGGCACACTTCTTAAGTCACCTTCTACTATTTTCTCAGTGACTGAGTTGCTAGGTAAGAAAAACTCTGTCCTGGAAACAGGTGTATACTCTGCACAGCAGTGGATGCGTGGCCCCTATATACTATGATACAATCTCCATATAGGTCTTTGCTCCAAGGCCCAAGCGTGCCAGAGCGACTCCAGCGTTTTGGCCTCAGGTTGGGATACACCCATTTCTGTTGAGGATGTGATCAGGGAGGGCTTCTAGGGTAGGTCCATGTTTTAGTGAGAGGCTCAACACAGGCCTGTCTTTTGTATGCTGTGATTTTCAGTCGTCCAACTTTCCTCTCCGTTGTGTTTTTTTTATGTAGAAGTTCGGATTGCCACTTAAAAGTACAGTACACTGGTCGCCTCTAATTTTAGGGGTTGGCAGTTCTCACATTCAAACCATGCCCAGGCTGACATTAAGTTGGCAGTCTTGGCATTCCATAGGGGAGGTTCCTGCAGTGAGGCAATATCTGATTGGGTATTGGGAAGCACGGAGTACCTTTGCTCTCTTGGTTGCACTGGTAATACCGTGTTTGTTCCAGGAATCCACTTTAGAGATGTAGCCATTACATAATTGCTATAAGCAGCTTTATAAACAATTTAAGTATAATATGTTATTGTCGGTGGTCGAAGAGTACTAAAAGAAGTAGTGGAACTATGTTCCCTACTGGCCTGTCTGGGCGCCTCACAAACCCAGCGCCACGGCCCCTCCCACACACAATACAAACCCCCAAACACATGCGCCTGCTGTTTAAGGGCACGTCCAGTGCAGTGCACCCAAAGTGACAGTTTCAACTTCTTCCTTCACTTTTATTTCAGAACGAAACCATTCTGGAACTGTTTCTTTTTAAAATAAAAGTATAGGAACAGTACCATTTAAAAAAAATAAAATAGAGGAGCACCACTCCCACCCGCTGCCGCCCACTTGGACCGCTGCTTATTGTGCAGTAGCATAAATAAATCTAACTTTTCTTTTAGAAAAGGTGGACACAGGGGGATATTGCAGCTGGGGAGGTCATTTCCTCAAAATGTCAGGGATGGTGGAAGTGACATCACATGACTGATGGAGCCACATGAAGTGAAATCACACCATTTATGAGTGGGATGGCATTAAAGTAAGTGACATCCCACAAGGAATAGAAAACTGCAATTTCGGTCAGAATAATAACATGCACAATGTTGCATTAGCAGGTATAAGGGGGATTTTAGTAACCCACGATATCTTAAATACAGTACTGCCTTAATATGCTGTGGATGCACCATAGCACTCAACTAGCAGAGCCATCAGAGGCTCGAGATGCTGCCATCATATGCCAGTGCACTCCTCGAGGGTCTATTACTGCCATGTTTTGCTTTTCATACCCTTATATGTCAGGCGCCCACATCATACACTAAATACCGACTCCCAAAGGCAGGTGCAATCATAACATGTCAAGTGCAGAATAGAATGCCCAGGTACTCCCATCCAACGTCAGTATAATCTCACACGCTGCAATCATCCTATCATGCCCACGTGCAGCCATAGTGTGCCTTCTAATGCACGGAGAAGTCATATTAGTTAGCTTGAGACGTGATATATAAGGTGCATTCTCGCTTGTCTAAGTGCTGCTATCACATGCGAGGTACAGCCTCAAATTCCCAAGAACTGTTATTTTAGGTAAAACCTCATTAGATGCATTATGAGGTTACACTGCGTGCATTTGATTTGTTTTGAATTAATTAGTTGGGTACATTTAAGCACACTAATTCTGAAACTGCAGGGTGTTTGAATTATTTCTTACACATTGACTAACAGGCATATATTTCACATGTACATCTTTCTTTGTGGCACACTGGCCTCATTACGAGTCTGGCGGTAACCCACTGGTGTGACTGGCGGGTAGCCACCGGACTTGTAACCCTTTTCCGGCACCTGATATCTCGGTACGACAGGGACAGGTCCCGGCAGCCTGGGATGTCAGGTGCTGGAAAATGTTGTTCCCCATTCCCGTGGAGTCCCACAGGACATCATGGGAGTGGGGAGATGGAAGCTCTGGCACCGTTGCTAACAGTGCCGGCGCTTCTGTGAAAACTGAGCGGGCAGGTGCAGTTGCGCCCGGCAGGTCAGACCTGTCGGACGCAACGGCCCCCGGCGCAGAGCTGTAGTGTGGCAGTCCGGAAAGGGGGCTGGTACGGTGTGACCAGCACCCTTATTTCTGGTCCGCCACACTTGTAATAAGAATCACTGTTTTCATTGGAAGGCATGAGAAGTAAATACAACCATGAAACATCTTGCAGAAAGAGACTATCCACATGGAATATAGTCTACGCTGCCATTTTGAATAAACTCACCCTTAAGGTATGGTAAAACTGTCCGCTTGATAAAACATATCTAGCTGTTTCCAATATCAGCATGGCCCACCAGGCGGTGTCCAGTGATAACATCGCCTGGGAAATGGCAGCCTTGTCCCAAAAAATGCACCCTCAGTAAAATCAAACGCTTTCCCCAAATATTCTCCGATTGGAGTTTATAATATAAAATGATACCCTCCTAGAATATTTGGGGAAAGTATTTTAGGGGTCAGGAAAAAAGAGTTACCTACCTGGTGACTTTTTCCAGGCGACATTATCACATGGAACCCGGCAGGCATGCATACTATACTTACGTATGAGTTTTGGTAGCTACAATAAACCCTGAAGAACCACCTAAGCACATCATGTATGCCTTAGGTGTGTACATGGTATGTATTTACACTTTCAAAAAACTCAAAAAGAACAGTAGATTGAACATGGATTTCTTTTGTCACCAACACATGGTGACATCAAAAGGGCCCACACACACATAATATTAAACATGTGAATGGTATCCCCCCACAGGTTTACACCTAGAGTTAGACGTGTAAGGAAAAGTAGCAATTATAAACATATTTGTATTTTATGGCATACTCCTTACAGGACACATAAAACAATGGTACTTTGACATGCAAAACAACACTACATTCCCATAGCCCCCAGCACCATGCATGCTACAAATGAAATAACACATAAAACAACTCACAATTTAGAATACAAGAGCTACTTAATGGTTTTGGGGCCTTGAGGGCCATTCAAGGGATAAAAAGGCTTGCAATTCTTCCACAATGCCCATACCAGGAACAGCTTCAGATGAGAACAGTGATGCAGACCCACTGGCTGAATATTGCAGTTTGACCGTTTTTTGCCCTCTCCTCTGCTTCTCTACTCTTTTCACTGTTTTTATTCTCTTCTCTTCTCCTCTCCCTTCCCCTTCTCTCTCCTCTCCCCTCCCCTCCCCTCCCCTCCCCTACTTTTTTCTGTGCACTTACTCTATCATAATTGTACCTGGACCTAGTATGATAGTAAAAAATGTTTGTCCCCCCGTTCTTACTTGTTGTCCCCCTCCCCCTCCAACACTATCTGAAATGTCGTCATGCCTAGTGCGATAGTCGCTTGTTTTGTTCCCCTCCCTCTTCTCTCCTCCTCACTCCCTCAGCTCGTGTAATTTTCCGGCTCTACCAGGAATGCCGTCAGGCCTAGTACGGTAGTCGTCTGTCTGTTCCCAATTCCTACCTATCTGTGTCTTAGCAGTTGCACTATCTGAAATGTCACTAGGGTGAGTACGATAATTAAATTCACATTCTTGTTGTTCCTGGCCTGTAAGAATGTTTTGTATTTTCCCTTGTTCCCTCCCTTGTCGTTAAGCGCTTTGAAACACATTGGGCCTCATTATAAAGGTTGGAAAACCGGCATGAAAATCCGACACCCGCAAATGGGCAATTACTGGGTCTGGCGGGGCCGTAATACCCCGGTAATTGCCCATTCGCTGGTGCCGGTATATCCTCATTCCCATTTGAGCCCCTTAGGGCTCAATGGGAATGGGATGCCTGTAGCACCGGGACCGTTCATAACGGTGCCAGTGCTACGGTCTTGCTGTGCTCGCTGGTGCCTTTCATTACGCCAGGGCAGACCTGGCGGAATGAAAGGCCACCGTGGCACAACTCAGAGTTTGCTGCAACGGTACCGGAAAGCTTACCGGTACCGCTGTATCCGGACCAGCAACCTTGAAATGAGGTCCATTGTGTATAGGTGCTATATAAATAATCTATCATATCATATCATATGTACCAGAAATCATCCCAGTACAGTGGTGCATGCTCTCTGTACCGTATGCCTGTTGCAGTATAGCATTTGATGTGAATACATCAGCAGTGCACACATTCCACATTCTGAACCATTCTATCCCCTGCACACATTCATGTCTTCACCTATTCACTCTACTGCTACTCCTTTTTCATGCAGACACCTTTACACCTGCATCGCTCTCTATGACACATATTTTGTGCTTTATCTGGGTCTACCACATGCTTCTTTCTGCATCCCTCCATTTCTGTGCACACTTGTATTTGTATTTGGAATTTCGTTCAGCGCAAACCTAACTAGGAAGCGATGGAGCACTGTTCATATCATTGGGGATATTATAGGAGGTACGGAGGCTAGGATATGTGGCATGGCATTTTTCCAACAATGGAGGTGGAATGTGATGCCAGACCACAAGGAACCTAGGCAGTGCCACGTATTGGCTATAGCGTAAGGCCGTCCTTTCCTTTCTGAATTACAAAGCATTGGGCACAGGGATGGAGGTCATTAGAGAAGTGCCTAGCAGGGGAATTCCTGTTTCCTGGGGTTCTCCTTGTGTGCCAGTTTCCTCTCAGCCTTAGAATGTCCTAGCTCCTGGAGGAGCAGGACCTACCTGAGCGCCAGAGGTTGCAGCTAGGTATCACAGTTGCGTTTGCCTTAAAAGTAATGCAGGCTGTCTAAAAGAGTGCTCTCAAGTCAGTGAAGCTCCCACAGTATAGGAAAACTGTTGAATTTCTGAAGGTGACCTAGAGAACACATACCATCACTAATCTGTAACAATCGTGATGAAAAGGGGTTCTGCTTAGGGTATTGCTACCAACATATGAAGGGTGATAGGTAGGCCTCTCATGAACTAATCCGTGCATCACAAAATGCAGTGATTCGAACAGAAACTGTCTCCTGAAATTGGGTTGATAATAAAGCAATATAGAAATACATTAACATAGGCAATATGTGCAGCATGAACTACAAAAGTAGAGTATTGTTATTCTAGTTGATTTGGCCAGTAGAATGAATCCTAGCCTTTCAGAATCGTCAGTAATGTAAGGGCCAAATATACAAGAATTATTAGACATGTGAGTGGATCTACAGCATATACTTAGAGTATACTTAGAGCATCAACACATACAACTCTGATGCATGCACTATAGTAAGGGGGGAACAAATACTATGACTAGAGAATAAAACTAAGATCAGATTCCGTCATCATGCATAGAAAGTACACACATTGTATTACCTGTCTAGGGCCTCTTTATTGCTCCATGTATGTGCACCATGAGCTTAGGCGAAACTCTAAGGAAAGTAAGTTAAGAACACTGCACAAGGTTAAATTATACATTTTGTGAGAAACCTGAGGGTATTCTCACTCCTAAACCCCCTGGATCCTCTTCTCAGGTGGCCAGGGAAAGGCCACTCCTCTCGGATCCTGACCCTGGGGGTGGAGAAGCTAGGGCGGATCAATTGGGTGGAGGGTCCTGGGAGTTTGAGAGTGGTGTACCCTCAGGCAAGACATGGTATCCCCCTTTCCTGGTATCCCCCTTTCCCTAATAATGACCAACCCAACCCTCCCCTGACCTTTATGGGTTATTGTAAGACCTCTCCCCTCATTTACCCATATTTGATATTTAAATGTATTGGGACGAGGAAGAGGAGACAGAGTAGTAAAGGCTATGGGCCTCATTCCAAGATTGGTGGTAGTCATGGCCCTATTTGCGCCATGACTGCCACCAATAACGGGTCCGGCACCGGTGTAGTTCAATGGGGACTTACTGGTGTAGTCCGACCCTGGCGGAACCGGTAAATCCCCATTGAACATGCCATTCCTTATTCCCATTTGATCCCTGATAGGGCTCAATGGGAATGGGGAAGGCGCTATTTACGGGCCTGCTAATGGCAGGCCCGTAATTAGCGGCCTGGTCCCCGAACGGGACCCGTAAAGGACGTGTGGTCCGACTAAACTTACCTTACGGGTCCCGTTAGGGGACCTCGGAATTGGGCGGTAGGGGATTACCGGCACCGGTCTCCTTACCGGTGCCCGGTATCCCCTACCGCCCGACTCAGAATGAACCCCTATATCTTAATTTTACCACTCTGGTACTGGGACGAAAAAGATGCCTGCAGAGAGTCAGGCATTTCCCTTTAACCATGGTCAGGCAAACCTAAGTAAGGTCAAACACCTGCAACCTGTAACTTGTTGGAGGTGTATAAAATGAGGTTCAGAGAACAAGAGAAGGGGAGCAACAGGAAACAACAGGGAGGCTGCGTGCGAGAGACCAGCAGAGGGCCCCTTTATGTGTGGAGGCAGCTGTGGTGGGACCAGAGCTGTAGACAGATCGCCGGCAGAGACCCCAAGAATTTCTGGGGCCCAAGACAAGTGGGCCGTATCATTGAGACAGGTGTGGGAGCCTCCAGCACAGAGTGCGAGCAGCAGGAGCTGCGGGCGGATCCAGAGGATAAAGGACGCCGTCTGCATCGGAGAGAAACCTCTCCAATTGCCGGCGTGAAAATAAGGCTACCCGGCAGGTGAGCAGGGCTTGCCTCCGAAAGCCTGGCGGCCTTGCAAGCAGAAAGGAGGCTGTTGTGGCTGTCGGAGGCAGCAGCAATCAACCGGTGAGTGTCAGGGAGAACACTAGGGCACTGGGGCGCCCCTAACAGACTGGGAATAAGTAACCGTCTTTGAAAACAAGTGCAACAAATGTTTATAGAATACCAAACCAAACAGAAACTTGAAAGTACATATAACGAATGCATTATAAATACTGAATTGCCTGAAAATGTACAGTTCAGCATTATGAGTGCATCGTAATTACCAAACTGAATGAAACTTAAAACTAAGCCTCATGAATGCATTTTAAAGATTGAACTGAATGAAAAGGTAAAATTAAAAATAACAGGAGTATTTTGAATACCAAACTCAATGAAACCTTGAAGTTACATATATTGAACACTGATTACACAAAAAACTTTATGGGCAAAGCAAATCTCGAAGGACAAATAAAGTGCCCATATGAAAATAAACTATGGAAAAGGGCATACATGTGAAAAAGTGCCACAAAAAGGGGGATATGAACAAAACCCCACAAATGTGAACTTTTATGGATGTGATGGCAGAATCAAGAGGTTGATCAGGAGAAGCCAAAGAAGTGTACACTAGCACATGCAGCCAATAGGTCAACAAAGTAGAATTAAGTGAAAGTGACTTGATCCACAGGAGCAGAAGCTGAAGAACCTGTGTGACCACAGAACCTAGGGATCCTGGTTGCGCGCCCTGTTATGGGTGGACCGTGTGGTCTGACATCTGCGCCTAGACCAGTGAGCCCTGAATGAGGAGAAATCAAAGACCTTGTAAAACAAACAAAGAAGAATCATTGTGACTGAAATGGCAAGGAAAACCAGAAGAAGGGTCAGGTTGCCCTTGAGTTATGTTATACTTTTTAAAAGACTGAAATCAACTTGGCAGAGTTAAAGTCTTGAGGAAGGGATCCCTGAGACTTGAGGAACTGCACGTGTTGTCTTGAGGGTGAAGCCTCAAGACAGCTTTGCTTTTTGAATTGTGATGTTTGGATCTTGGGGAAGGGAACCCCGAGGGCTTTTTGGAAACACTGTTGTCTTGAACATGAGCAAGGTGATCTTGAGACTTTTTATGGAACTTTCTTGCACTTTGGGAAGAAGAGTTGAAAGGAAGGTGAGAGCTGGAATAAGCTCAGACTCTGAGGTAAGTAACATCCCTACACATTGGTTAGCTTTAGTTGTGAGAGGAAGAGTAGGTTTTGGACACAGATAGATTTTTAAGTTGAACTCTTTGACTCAGACTTTCCTAAGTTTGTTCAGGTAGGGAAATCCCACATTAGCATAGGCCAAGTCAGGCCTTCTATGATCCTGACATTTAAGCTAATAAACATCTTTTGTTTGATAATTCTGTTGTCGTGAGTCTTGCTTCCTGATGCCTTCACAATATATAGCACATTTAGAGTATGTATTTCATGTTCTCAATGCAGTATTTTCCAGATTATATCCTCTACTTCAACTGCTTACTGTAACTTAACAAAAATAACTTCACAGGAAATGCAATGTCATCAGTGATGTCATCAGTGGTGCATTTCCTGATGCCATCTTTGATGTCCTGGGTGTTAGCCTGAGCAGTGCATGGCGGGGACATAAGTTACGGTTGCATAGCTTACCCAAAATAACACCTTTCTGTGTTTTTTAGATTTTCTCTGGAACCATAACATCCTTTTAGCAAAATTTCTTTTTTATTATATTCACTTAACCATAGCATCCCATCAAGCTTTTTCTAGGAGTTGTAAATGTTTTTATGAGAGCAACTGAAGCATAACATCCTTTCAACAAAGTTTTTTCATTTAAAAAAAAAAAAATATATATATATATATATATTCAATGAAAAACGTAGTTAAGGGGACGTTATGGTTAAGTTACACTAATAAAAATCTATGAAATTCAATGTAAAAACATTGTTACAGGGACGTTGTGGTTACAGGTAAAACCGCTGCCACACCAAAACCAATGAACACAATTCTCTCAGAAGGGTTGTTCCTTTCTCAGCAAGTAGTAAGCTGTCTTTCTCCACTTCATCTTCCTTAACACATACTGTAACCACACAGCCTGATGTCTGCGGGCATCAGTGCGTTATAAATAAATAACTAAATAAATAAGGAGGGCTACGGACCATTATCGTCCATTGCAGCCCCTCAAATGGGGGAAAAAAGCCATTATCACCCCTGGTTCCCAAAGCGGGAACCCAGGGTGCTTAAACATAGATTTTTCTTCCTATAGCAGGACACCTGAAAGAAGGAAGGAAGGAAGAAGGAAGGAAAATTATTTTCCAAGACAGCCAACATGGAAAGAGAAGGCAGGGCTCCGTACACAGCCCCTCTTCCCTTTCCATGACAGCTTGCAAAACCCTATGAACCCTTGTTCGCGTCATGACCTTATGCCATGACCTAGACAATCTGGCTACTGCCCACGGCAACAGGCTATACCTTAGTCACCAAAGGTATACAACTATTTTTGTACCTACATTATTACACTTGTCAAAAAATAAAACACGGGCACATTTGCAAAACCATGCTTTAATGTCCTTGCCAATGCTCCTCACGAGTTTGCTCGAAATCCACCCATGTTTTATTTTTTAAATAGTGTCAAAATGTATGTACATACAATAGTCATATAACTGAGCCCTCACATACATTCAGTCTTTACACAAAGTTTGAAGGTTGGGTCTATAATCTTTCTCAAAACTTTTGTCCACATTCGTCAAATAGCAACAAAGTTATAAGCCATCTAAAAATGTTGAGACCCCCCTCTCATTTCGTCCCCTCTTGAGAAAATTCCACCAAACTTTAGAAAACCATTTATATTTAGATCCAAAATCGTTTTGCCAAATGTTGTGCAGATTTGTCAAATGACACCACATTTGTATACCTTTACAATATTTTGGGACCCCCTCTCTAATTTTGCCCCCTCTTGACAGAATCCCACAAAACTTTGCAAAACCATTCAAGATTAGTTCTAGAATAAAATTGCAAAATTACATGCAGTTTCATTGTGTAGCGTAAAAGTTATAAGCCATCCAAAAACAGCTTTTCCCCAACCCTGTAATGCAGCAATAGCTACAGATGTCCTAGGACTTTCAGGGGGTTGGAGGTGGGGTGAAACAACACGTTTTTTGGCTTCTTATGGCCATATCCAATCCAATCCAATCCTCATCCACCCAAATCCCCAGAGATTGTTTGATGAGTTTGACATGGGCAATGCTGCTTTTTAAAAAATGTTTTCACTGTGCTGTCCGTGGACCCTAAAAAAGTCTGCGAATCCAAGATGGCGGGTGTTTCAGGAAAACCGACGCATTTCACCTTTTCTCACCACCCAATCAGCGGCCACGTCCCAATGTCTGCAGACCATGCAAAAGTCTGCACATTTTTCTGGCCAATGAGAGGCCAGGCCACGGATCGAACAGCCAATCAGAGCCCAGTTCGCGGACCGAACAGGGAAGTGAGTCTGCAGAGCGGACATAGATATCACATTTTTTTGCCTTACGTTTTGGTCCTTTAAAAAAAAAACGACTGGACGGATTTACACCAAATTAACAAAAGCACGGTTTCGGGACCAAGCCGCCACTCCTGCTGCAAATTTGGTGAAAATCCATCCAGCGGTTTGGGCTGTAGGCGTGACAGAAATGTTTTCCCATTATGTCTATGGGAAATAAATACATTTTGGGACCCCCCTTTTACTTTGCCCCCCCTTGACCAAAGCTCACCAAACTTTGCAGAAAAACGTAATCATAACTACCTGGCCGCTACCGCAATATATATATATATTACATGGCCTGCGGTAGCGGCCATGTAGTTATGATTACGTTTTTCTGCAAAGTTTGGTATATATATATATATATATAGTACATTGCTATGAACAGGTCATAATGTGTGGCACTGTTGGTGTACGTGTGTCCCCTTTGATTAATAACCTTCTTAGAGATAACGTGTCAGAGCCTCTTTTCTTATGTCACATGTATGAGGAGATGGGAGGACGGAGTGCTTACAGGTAGAGAGAAAAAAGCTGGGAGAGTGAGAGTGATTGATTTAGGGAGAGTTGCTGGAAAAGAGAATTCTAGGTTCAGCCGAAATCGAAGAACTGTTCTTTCAACTGAAGGTTACCAAATCGAAGAACTGTTCTTTCAACCGAAAGTTAACTTCCATCTGTCCCTATGAATGACAACCTTGCCCATCCTACATTGCAGGTGCTCACCCTCCAGTTGTTTTCTTGCATCCCCTGTAGACCTATGAGTTAATAACGAATGTAACTTTTGATTCATGTATTCCACCAAATGTGGGTTATAGATGCTAACTTTGGGGGACACAACTGGAATGGATATTAAGTTAAAAAAAAAACTGCTGGCTATTCATTTTAAACAAATAACTCTGAATATAGAGCCTCTTAGTCGTGCTGTTGTTAGTCTTTAATGTATAAACATGTTTTTGTTTAAAAAGAAATTCAGTACATTGAAAAACGAGTGTAAGCTTGGGTGACAGCTGAGGGAGAGAATGAATGGTTGTGGGTGGTGTTATGGGGGGGTGGGAAGGGCAGGGAAAGGTGTGGGGGTGGTAGGAGAGGGAGGCTAGGGGGCGATTTCAGTAATTAAAATTATGAGGAGCAGAGATGCAAGTGCTGTTTATAACTTCATCGTGGAGAGCACATTCTAACTTAAGATGTGCTGTATTGTGGTTTTGAAACCTTTGAAACTTTAATAAAGAGGGTTGAACACAAGAAAGTGCAGTCAGCAGGGGCTCCCATGACACTTTATACACTCTAGTTTTCCTAAGATTGACACATGCACTTCCTAAAACATTCAAACTTGATATTAATTTAGAGCAGAGAAAGGGACTGCAGGATAGTTCTAGTCACAAAGCTTAATGCAGAGTTAATGAAAACTTGGGGGATTATCTGACATTGAGCCTACTTTGGCCAAGTTAATACAAATGCACTTGTTTGTTAAGAAACAGTCAGCACTTTGGGGGATTAATCAAAAAGGTCATTGAGTACATAATCATTGCCAGCTTTATGACTGAAGCAATGCAAGGCCCAGACTAAAACCATGCTCATGTTCATGTTCTGACAAAATAGCTTCCGATAACCTCATTTTTCAGAATGTTATCTTTGTACACCTTCGCTTAGTTGTTCATTGTTTGTTAGTGTTGTGGTTCTGCCATCGTTTGTTTGCTTTATTTTGTGTTTTCAGTCTTTTTCTGCCATTCCCTTTTTCCCATTGACAACTCTGTAACTTGAAATATTATCTATTATGCAGTAATACATTATGCAACAAAATATAATCATGTTTGAATGTTAATTATCCTATTTGTGTGACACCCCAAATAGACTCTATGGTGTCAATACATTGTATCTTCCTTTTGATATCTCTAGCAATGTGTGTGCAAGGCACCTTGCCATAGTTGCTAGACCTGGCCTGAGGCAGTGGCCCAACAAGGGGCCGAGGCAGAGAGGGTGCCCATGCCCAGGACCATAGAGGACGACTGGGGCGTACGATAGAGATGGGGCATGGGCCATGGGGGAGAAATGGATAGCTGATCAGGCGATGGAATGCAGTGTGTGTGACTTCTGCCCATCAGAGTGGGGTTCTGAGGGGGATGTGGAGAGGGTCCAAAACACTTTAATCTTTGATGCTATCGGTAACTGAGCCACCCAGAAGCTGTACTGGGAATCCAGCCCCAGGATGGACGTGGGCTTCAGGCGGTCATGCAGCAGTCTCCACATATGAAGGCATTGGTGCATGCAAAATCAGATAGTGAAGACGAACGCTCACTCACCTCTCCCTCTCTAACCCCAGTGCTCGCCCTCTAACTCCATGCTCCCTCGTATCCTCCCTATTCACTCTGTAACTCCCCTTGTCTAACACTTTCTGTCTAATACCATAGCTTTTCATTTTAAATCATTAATCTTGATGGGATTTAGTAACTAACCTTAGGGAGGTGTTCTTAATTGTTGCTGCACTTTTCTTGCCTTTCTGGAACCTATGTCTGATGCCCTTTCTTTCACCTCTGTAGTCTCTGCACCCCTTGTAACCAGAATCATAATGTGCCTTTACTCTGAGCATTGTATGTTTACTGTTGCATTTTAGTGTTTTGGAAAGTTGAAACTATGTGCCTTCAAACCTGCACAGTGCATGCTTTCTGCTGCATTTTAGTGATTTGTAAAGTTGAATCTAAGTGTGCCTTTATGCCTGTGCTGTGTATGTTTTCTGATGCATTTTAGTGCCTTGCTGTAAAGTTACATTTATATGTGCCTTTGAACCAGCACATTGATTGTTTTTTTGCTGCATTTTAGCACTCCCCTAGTCTGGTTGCTCAAAAATCTCTGCTACCCTGTGCATATCTTGTTTAAAGCACCTCCTTCATCTGGGCCTGCTTGACTGCTAGGCCACCTGGTGAGTTTATTTGTGCACTGTGCAGCCCCTATGTCTGTCTCTGTCCCTCCACCCCACTACATTTCTCTCTCTGTCTCCCCTGACTATTTTAACTACTACTCTATCACCTATCCTACGTCTCTCACAAAGTCTGGAAGAGAAAATCTTAAAAAAGCTCTCCTGGACTCTAATCCAGGCCTGCCTATTGCTGATACCTATGTCAATGCTACGTCCAGGCATACTATTACCGGCATCCTCGTTTCTGTCCCTTCCCCGGATCAATGAAATCCCCACCTGGTCTCCTCTCTCTCCCCTTTCTCTCCTTTCTCCTCTCCACCCATTAATGGCAGCACTAGATGGGAAGTACTCTTGGTACACTTCTCTTCCTCTAGGTACATCATTAATGTCTACCACAATGACACTATCATGGCCCAGGGTTCTCAACCTACTCTTCTCCTCCTTGACCAGCGCCTGACCTCTCTCATTAACTTCCTCCCTTCTCCTGCTACCCCTCATTCCTCCTCTTCTCTAACCTCTCCACCACCACTGACTGAAGTACCAGACCGTTGTACCCCCCTCAGAAAACTATCAAAGGTGGAAATCTGCTTCGCTTAGCTACTCCTAATGCTCGTTCTGCTGTGAAACACTCCTCTGACATCTGTCTCCTTCTTGAAGACTTGGACCTTGACGTCCTTGCCCTTACCGAGACGTGGTTCAATTCCAGATCTTACACTGCTCTTCACACTCTCCTTCCTGAGGGATACAAAATCCTCTCCAAACCCAGCCCCAACAGGCCCGGAGGTGGAGTGGCCCTGATTTTCCCTGAGTGGGCTCCAGCTTCTATCATACCTACTCAATCCTACTTCTCTTTTGAATGCCTCGTCTCTAGGCTCGGGCTCTTGCTTACTCTCTCTCTCACCCTCGCTACCATCTACAGGTCCACAGGCCCCATTTCTATCTTCCTCTCTGAAATGGCCAACATTGCCTCCTTCCTCTCGACCTCTTCTTCCAAACTGCTCCTCCTTGGTGACTTCAATATCCACCACGACTCCCTTGAATCAGCCACCCCACAGATCTGTGTCCCCTGACTCCCTCTCTCTCACTATTCTTCCTTCCGGTCTGACCCACTCAGCCGGACACACTTTGGATGCCCTCATCTCTGGCGACACCCCTATCTGTAACCCGGCCACCACCCCTGTCATGGTCTGAGCACTCTCTCCTCTCCTCCCACTTGGGGCCCCTTGGCACTTTATCTGAGCCACCCCCAGCACTGTGAGCCTCCTTCACGTCATTTGACTGATGAAGCGAGTGTCAGTCGCTGCTTTTGCTTCCTCCCTCCCACCACTGCCTCTGACCCTCCCTCTGAACCTGTCCTTGCTTATCTGCACCTCTTCATCTCTAACGCCCTCAACATCCTTGCCCCTGTCATGAGGATCCACCTAAAACCTTCCTCCAAGTGCAATGGCTGATGTGGCTCCGAACAAGCTTCTCTGAAACATAAGTGCAGAGTTGCTGAATGGAAGTGGCAGACCTCGGGTTCATCCTCTGACAAACTTGAATGTCGCCTGCTCCAATATTGTTTCTTTATCCGCTCTAAGAAGAGGGCCCACATCTAAGCCCGCATCTCTGGAGCCACTAACAACATGGCTGAACTTTTCATAATCTGCAAGGAACTCACCAATCTAACTGCATCTCTCTCCATCCCTCCCAGTCTCTCTGCACTGCTTTGGCCTTCCATTTCACATCTAAAACTCAGGACAACCTGCCTCCCTTGGCTCCCCTCCTTACACCCCCCCACACTCTCCTCCCTTCTGCAAACAGCACTGGATGAAGCCTCTAAATGTGTCCAATCTATGATGGTCTCTTCCAAACAGGTGCTCCCCTGCTCTTCTAGAACCATTAAGGACCACATCTCCTCTCTTGCTCTGGCTCTTGCCGACTTCTGTAACCACTGCTTCGCCATTGGCTCTTTCCCTCTATCCCTCAAGCACTCCCTTGTGCGCCCTCTCTTAAAAAAAAGTTTGCTGACCCGTGACCTGTGTGCCTAACTATGACCCTATCTCCACTAGCTTCTTCCTGGGTAAACCCTAGGAGAAGCTGGTCCTTCCCAACTGACCCTCCACACTGAACTTGTTGGTTGCCTCCATGACCAACAATCTGGATTCCAGACTTTCAGAGGCACAGAAACTGCTCTCCTGAACACCCGTGAAGACATGCTCACAAAACTTGACTCCTCAATCTCTCCTCTGCCTTTGACATGATCAACCATTCTATTCTGATAAAATGACTCTGTGATATACTCGGCACCACGGACTGGGCACTGGAATGGCTGACCACTTTCCTCACTGTCTTTCCCAGTTGCAATTGGGCCCTTTTTACTCCACCACCACACTCTCTACCTGCGGCACCCCCCAGGGCTCTATCCTATTGTTGTGGATCTTCAATATCTATCTTGCTCACCTGATCTCCTCCTTCTCTCCTCAGTTCCAGTGTTCTGCTGATGACACACAGCTTTCCTTCAAAACCTCCCTTTACTACCTCCTCTTCCTCCTCTCTCATCCACTACTCTGTGACCATCTTCCAGGCAAGGTGTGTGGCTAACGATCTCTGTCTTAATACCAGTAAGACAGAGATCCCTCTCACCGGGACCCAGTGCCCTGTTTTTCCCTACCCTCTGGTCACCCTGCTTGTGCCCTCTACCCTCGCGATCCTCTGAGGCCAGAAACCTTGGGGTCAACTTTGACTCTGCTCTCTCCTTAACCCCTCACATCTTGGACCTTTCCAAGAAGGCCCACTTCCAGATTCACCTCCTTAGAGGCATTCTCCCTTTCCTCACCTTCCCCCAGAAGCCCAGTGTCTCCAGAGGTCTGGGCCTCTCTAGGCTGGACTACTGCAACAGCCTCTTCCTCATTCTCCATCTTTCCTCCCTAGGCCCCCTTCAGCTAAACCAGAATAGGGCTGCAAGATTTATCCTTGGCCTCAAGACCAGGAACCATATCTCTCCAGCTGTAAAATCTCTCTACTGGCTGCCGGTGGCCGTGAGGATCAAATTCAATACTCTCTGCATCATCCACAAGGCTTTCAGGGACCTGGGACCACACCATCTCCAACTTTCCCTCCCTAAATACTCCTCTGCTAGAGCCCTCTGCTCTTCTAGCTCCAACTCTCTGCTTGTCAAACACTTCTCCAAGCACAGATTGGGGGAAGGTCTCTCTCTTTGGCTGGTGCCTGCCTTTGGAACAGCCTCCCTGCACCTCTCAGACTTGAGCTGGATCTTCTTAAGTTCTGGAAATGCCTAAAAACTCTGCTTTTCTTTCCCTCTTTCCCCTCCTTGCTAATCAGCCCACTACCACTGATACTGGTAGCCTGGTCCTCATGAATCTCACAGGATACCAGGCACTCTACCCAGTCGAGACCAGCACCCCCCCTCACCACGGCCCACTGCATGCCCCATGCCTGGCGGCTGTGCATCCCACCCCTAAGATTCATCTGCTATAGCACTTAGCCTGAGGCCCTCCCTTGGCTCCCCTTGGCACTTCTGTCCTGGGCCCCCCAAGGCAACAATTCCATATTTACTGTTTCTGTCAATGTTATGTACTCCCATTGTTCCCTCCCCACTGTGCCTAGTGGCGCCTGGAAACACCATTTTGCTGTATAGGCGCCTAACAAATGCTTAATACATAAATAAATACATTGGTGGTGCCTGGCCCCAAAAGGAACATGAGTGTTGAATACCTTAGTTGAATGAAACAAACAATAAAAGGTCACATGAAGTTCAAAGCATGAATCGGGAGACTCAGGCCAAGAAGTATCACCCAAGACTAGAATTGGACCTCCTGATCATTGACAGCAGCTGAAACTAAGCAAACAATATCACTACGGATCCCTCACCTTGATGTATCCTGTAAGAGAAAGCCTCTGATCAGCAGTCCTGAGCAGAACTCAGACAGAGCATGGCAATAGGTGCCTATCTCCCACCTTCCCATTCCACTCTGGAAATATGGCTGGACAACTGAAATGGTTGTAACCCTTATATAAGTGGATGAGGGACCACTGGAAACGCGCAGTGAGGTGTGTCACCATCAACACATGTCACCAGGCACTCTAAAATGTAGAAGAACCTGGGGCAAATTCAGGGGCTACTCCCCACAGTAGTGCAGACCCCGAGCCAACCGGAGAGGACAACATGATGTCCAAATATATAGATGGACAAATACACCCAATCAGTAAGCACTAGACCTGCAAAAGTGAATCATGTGACCCTGCCGTAATAGGTAAGCATGTCTTGGATGTATGTTGGACAATCAGATATGCCACGTTTCCTGCAGGCTATCAAAGCATTTAGGAATCACATGGAAAAGAAAGTTGAGATGTGGAGCTGTGTAAAATGGCATATGGTGTCAGGCACAGTTACAGAAAACTGGAACTTGGTTGTGACACTATACATGTCAGTGGAAGAGCTTCAGACACATACGTGAGACAGAACTAAGAACCTCCTAACACCAAGAGGCATTCACAGTTGCTTCTCGAAAGAAGAAACACAGAGGCTTCCTTCTGGGGTGCCAACAAGTGTTATGATTGAAAGAAACATCTAGAAGAGATATGCCATCAAACAGGAGGGCAGATGGAAAGGCCCAACAAATTGCAATGGCAGCAGGACTCTCCTGTTTTCGAACTTCATGAAGTGAGTCCAGAAAGATGATATTTCAAATGAAATCCTTCAAAGGGGATAAATATAGGTTGCAGAGCATACATTTCAAATAATGTACAACTATACACAAGGAAATTGAAAGTGATGGCTGGTAAGAAGGCTTTGTCTTTCATGGACCATATGCAGCCTGGGACTGGGTTGGAAGGATGAAGAGCAATCGGATGTTGGAGAAATCAGGGAGTTGGGAGCAAATGGAAGTGAGAGCTGAGCCTGGAAACTGATGGCGGATGATGATACAGAAAAGGGGACATGTTACGATGAAGAGGACCACCAGTGAATCAGGTTGACCGTGTGGGGTTTCCGTACCTTAGTGCAAGTCACTTGAACATGCTCCTCTATGAAGAAGATAGATACCGATTACTAACTTAAGGAGACCCTGACCAGGGAGGAACATGAAAAGTTGAAGAACAGTTGGCCATGGCAGGGATTCCATTCTAGTTACTGAATATACTCATGGGGGCTGGTCATTTGGAGAGTGTGTGGGGGTTTCATTCAGGCCCACTGAAATGAGAGATGATGAGGGTTGGTGCACCACTTCAACAGTTTATTCTGGTTGAAGGCAGATATGCTTGGTCAGCATATATACACTGAATATTGATATTGCAACTAGCTTCCGCTCAATGGTCATAAATATATGGTATACTTCAGGGTGAAGCTCATAATATGGGGCGCCGATTTTAATTGTACACCTAATCCTGCTGTCAACAGATCAGTTCCCTTCTTGCAGCTAAGACCTAATGCCACCAAGACACCAAAGAAAGTACTTCATCAACTCAGTTTAGTGGGCATATGGTTGGGACGTATTGCAAGGGTTTCAGAGTTCCCATATCATTTGGCAGTGCAAAAGACCCTGTATAGATTAGCCATATCTAGAAAGGGTCTGAGAAAGTCCTCATGGTAGGGATGCCTAGATACATAGACCGTACCCTATCCAATCAGTCCCCTCTTGCATTATGTTTTCTGAAGCAATACCCCCGAAGCCGTACATAAATTTGAAACGTAAATCCCAGATATGTCCTTCAAACAAATACTAAAGGAAGAGATTGCATGTTTTCACATGAACTATGGGAATCGTGAGAACATGTCTCTTGTTTCAGAAATAGGGTGTGAAATGGAGGAAATGTATCTTAACACTTGGGATGAAGTAATTTGTACTGACACATCCAATGGAATTTAGCACAGTACTTTAATCCAATATTGGGATTTGAAAGACAGCAAGAAGAATGAGTGGGAATGAGTGCCACTACAGGCCAAACATCTGAAGGTACTGCATGTGCTGAGATGAGTAGAATGTGAAAACGAATCTTCAGAAAAAAACATGCAGAAGGGGCGAAGACGGGTATACAAAATAGTGACCCCTCCAGCTGATATTACCAAGATGTTGAATTAGAGGTGGGGGAAAGTCAGAACCTGAAGAACATCTATGATGGGATTTATAGCTACTAGAGGGTTATAACCTTTGCTACTGTGCCCTAGGAGGGAAAACATTTGTGAAATACTATAAGAGTCATATTTCTTAAGCGGAAGCAACTTGTACAATAACTCATTCGAACTAAGCATCATAGTGCCAGAAATTAAAATGGTTACAACTGACTCTCCAGATGCAAATCTCTGGCCACCAACAAGCTATCGGATGCATTTTACAAAATGTTTGAGTACTTGCTGGCTCCACAGCTCCTGGAGCACAATCTTGTTGCCTGTGGTAAGTAATATACCAGCGCTATGCGAAAGGCCAGCATTATCATCCGGCCCAAGCCCAGCAAAGTCCCATTAGACTACAGACCATATAGATATTATCCATGATGTGGTTTGGCGATAGAGTAAGGTTCAATCCTATACGACACAAGAGTTTATAGCTGAGCTGAATGACATGCAGCTGGAAGAGCACTGAGAAACCCCCCAGGCAATGTGCTGGGGATTTTGTATGAAATAGATGGGCAGGAACACTCACAGTAGGCAATAGCATTGGCATTTTCTGGATGCTAAAAAATCCTTTAATACCATTAACTGCAAGCAAATGTATCTGGTCCTATGTAATATAAACATTGGTAAGATACTAATCTATCTGATCAAACATCTCTATACTCAGCAGAAGCTAGAGTTAGGATTGGCCACCATGGACCCAACCAATGTATTATAGCTCCTTTGGCAAATGAGACTCTCTTTTGGTCAGACATGTCTCTATGCGCCAGGCACAGCATTCTTAGAACTTGACACATACACAGCATTTGGGCAGTCTCGAACTGCATACATCAACACAACAGCAAAACAATTGTGCATTTTTTATTTTTACCTACTAGCTCCCCCACACTTTCATTCAGATCTGCTGGAGCAACTGGAGACAATGCGCATGGAAGAGCAATATGGTATTAATCCAAATTATATAACATAAGATACCATCATTGTGGAAGGGTGGGAGGTTGAGACAGGGACTTTTAGGTGATAATCCTGACATCCCCAAACTATGCTTATTAGCTATAAAGAAAAATAACTGTAGTAAAGGTGACAGCAGACCCCACACTACTGTTTGGTTCAAAGGGGGGTTGATGTCAAGACTGAGAATTGGTCAAGAATTACATCTGTAGGCTAAACTTCTAAATCTGTGTATTTTTTCAAAGAAACTGCATGGAAGAGAAGGCCAGACATATATGGTATATGATCTCCAGTCCTTCACTTCCTATGTGTACCTGTAGGAAACCAGTGTGAACAAATAAGAAGTTCTATGATCACCTAGAGGGCCAGAAAACAAAGCCGCCAAGAGAAAGAGAGATCTTGATGGAAGTATCATTGGTGGGGAGGAACTTTGATTTTTCAACAAGGAAGACAGTAACCTTCAAAGCGACCACTTGCTCATTATCCTTAGCAGCCATGCCCAATGCCTAATGCAGGGGGGATTGCGTAGGTCAATGAACGTCTCAATAACGGTCTGCACTTCTCAAAAAATCTTTTTGGATAATTAGTAACTCGGACAGGGTGTTTTCTGCAATGAATTGAATGGGGGAGAGGTATCCATTTAAATATGAAGGAAGTACTAAACAGGATGAAACTCTTGTTCAGTACAGGAGATAAAGCTGCAACAAAGATATATTTGGCTAAAGGGACATTGAAACTTTGGGTTATTAAACCTCATTTGGGCTTATGATTGTATCGCAAAATATAAAGATCAGGTGTATCTCGTTTATCTGACCACAGCAGAATTGCTAGTTGTCTGTAAAATGATGACACTTTTCCCAAAAAATACATGTGTGCATTGTAACCTTGCTTGTGAATAGAACAAGCTCCCCATGCTTCTCCTGGTTTGGTTTGTGCAAGTTGATGTCTCTTTTGGCACTGGGTCAACTGGCAACACCTCAAAGGCATCGACCAGGAGAGCGGTTAAAGGGGGGGTTATGCTAACTTGCAGCTGGTTCTGAGAAGATGGAATTAAAATTCCTGTAGCATTAAGAGGAATGATGGTAGATCTGCGTCTTAGTAGAGTAGTAACTCGAATGCTGTGTTGCAATGCATAGTTCCATCATATCATCTTTATATGATGTTAATTTGATCTAGCTGAATGTTAGCTATTGTTGATGAATTGAACAAATGTGTGTAAAGTTTAGTTTTTAACTAAGTCCCACAATAAATAAATAAATAAATGGTTCTGTCATATGACTTGCACCATTATCGACACCAAGCGTTGTGCGCTAAGTGCATTATCAGCACCCTGCTTGGTGCGCAATGTGGGGACCAAGCAGCTGAATAGCCGCTGAGGAAGTAGAGACAAGCAGATGTAGACGAAGGCAGTCAGGTGTTTGGACAAGACAAGTCAAATAGTCAATTGTGCAGAACTGAAAAATGTAAGAAGATTTTCATGCAGCTAAAACTACCAAAACAAGGGAGACTTCAAACGCTCTGCTGATGAAGCTGTGACTCAGGGCTTGCCCTTGTGCTCTCAGTGACTCATTCCCCTCCAATGTGAGAACATTGAGTAAATCAATGATGGACTTGAAAGCATAATTGTCCTTAATTGTTCGGCTGTCACTAAGTGGATTCCCACTTTGCGGCATTCCAAAGCTCAACAGATGCGCTCTCGGACATTGGCCTTTGGATGCGCCCAGGCACCTGCAAAGACACTGCCCGCCCTACTCGCAGAGGGGCACTCATTCCAACAACCCACTGCCAGTCAGCATCAGAGGCGGCACCAAGATGAAAGCCTGCACGCATAACAGGCCAATGAAGGCCACAAAGCCACTCTGTCTTCAATGGGCATCACTACAGCTGGGAAAGTTCAAAGTTCCCAGTTTTGCTGATCATCCACAAAACAGAACCACTGGTGCAAACCCAGAAATTCCCTATCACACATGCAACGCAATTGCAACCATCCTAGGATATTCGCTTTTGCTGTAATTAGGGTTGTGTTCAAATCTTGTTGTTGAGTTGTTTTTCATCCTTGAAGCAATATGGCTGTCGTTGCGGTATATAAACCATTGGTAGCATAACATAACATCTAAACTCTGTTGCTATGCATCATGAGGTGACTATGTGCTACAGTCAGTCAAGTCGGTGCAAGACCGTTTTGCAGCAATGTGTTTGCACTGATGACTCGTGAATTTAAAATGGAATGTTTGAATCTAGCCCCCCGAGTGAGGATCTTCAGTGTGTGTCCTGGGTCACACTTATCTCATTGTCCCAGCTGTTGCTCTGAAACCACACAGCGGATTGGAAAATAGGAAATAATTGTAAGAGGAATATTATCTTACGGTATCCCCCAGTAACCCGAAGCAATTGATTTAGCATGCTGATGAAGCAAAACCAGAAGTAAGACTGGGGCAGTATATAGGGTTTCTAACGGCAGGTGCCCTGTGGAGAAGATGACTCTTTCCTAACTCACTTTGGTAGGTCTGCGACATTGGCTTTCCAAGGGACCGGCACAGTAACTACAGCTGCCTCAAACTAAGAGGCCAGAGTGGACTTTTCTGCACTTCTCTTGTATACCGCCACGGCGATTAGATGCCCCTTTCTATGTTGATGTTAAAGGACATGCTCTACAGTGACTATTGGTGTGCAGTGAGCCCTTACTACCTATAAGCCCATACGCCAGTATTTTATGATGATGTAGCCATCTGTTGTTCATCCTATTCCATTATCCGCTGCTGGTGCCTGCGGCTGCCTACCCTCGCTCCTTTGCCCAATGTCCTCTCTATAGACTCCATGGCAATGGTATACAGTGTTTATATCGAATCCTTTATATTGAATACCTATATATTGAATCTTTTATCTTGAAAACCTTATAGTGAATGTATTTAGGGTGGGGTAAAGAGTTTAATATTTTGGGGAAACGGTCGGGATGTTTTTTTTTCAGTGGTGGAAGACAGTGGTTTGCAGGGGGAACCCCCCAAAAATGCATTCAATATAAACATTTTCAAGATAAAAGATTCGATATATGGGTATTCCTTATAAATTACTTCGATGTAAAGACATGTAACCCATGGCAACGTTCTTTTCAGCAATCTCTTTTTTATCAGTGGAGAGTTCTTTGACTTTTCAGCATAATTTAATTCTGGGACTAAACATTAGGAGAAAGTCAGTTATTGAAGTGGATGGATATCAAGCATCAATTTGTATGTTTACAACTGCTAATAAGCATGAGCCCATCAACAGGAAACACCACCCAGGCTATGTCATACAACTGGTACCCTTCAAGCATCAACCATATGCAATCCTTAATGTTCCCCTTCTATCACATACATGTCAGGACTTTGGTTTCATCAGGGGGTGCCATCTCAGGTGCTACACCACAGAACAAGTGCAACCACCTTCCAGGGTAATTGAGCTCAAAGGCCGCCATCATGTACTGTGACACACATCTTGACACCCTTCGGGATATTCATCACATAAACTCTCAGATTACAAAGTGCCAGACAACTGCTACAAGTTGAGGAGTCTGTGACTGTGTATCAAACACTCTTCGCCCCCTGGGCATTTGGTGCATCAGACATAAATATGCGAACAAAATAGCAGCAAGCAGCAATGTGTGCTTAAAATTGCCTGAAAGAAATCAGAGAACAAATGGTAAGACTAAATATACCGAACAAATGTTCTGTAAAGTCAGTCATCTAACAAATACAACAAAACACGGATGGAAAGGATACAACTGAAATTCCCAGAAACATGGTCAACTATAATGGGATCAGTTCGATTTTTGGTAATAAATGTCTGTGTCTGGCAGAAGCAGAAGCATCCAAAATAATCTTGAGAATCAAGACTTTCTTTCTCAGGTTCTTTGTTCCTATCAAGGTACGCTGGGAAATGACCATCACCGCAGCCAAAGCCAATGCAATCCCATCATGCCTTCCATTCAGGGGTGTGAATTCTCTTAAGGCTTTTCAGGTCACTGAAAGCAAGAGCTTCCGGAGCCACTTTATATTTCAGCCACACTAAAGTCTTATTTCAAAGAGCCTCCCTTGGCTGGTCTTTGTTATTCTGGGTACAAACGAGATCCTAATGCTTGTCCTTTCCTTTAGTAGGGTTAGGTTTTTGTATCCCCAATTTCTGACACTTCCCCTTTACATCTGATGATTTTGCCAATGGCCAGTGCCGGGCGTGGGAGAAATGTTGGGGCAATAGTCTTTCGGGGGCCTCTTGTCCACTGCAGAATTTTCAATTTTAAGAAGTTCTGGCTTCTTGACGACGGCATTTGTCCCCACTCATCTTGTGTAACATATTGGAAACGATGGATTTTGTATGGGACATTGTTGGGTTAAGGTGATATGGATGAGCAGTTTGTTTGAATTATTTGAGCTTTCCTTATGGGGTGAATGCTTTGTGTGCTGGACATCTTGCCCAATGCACCCCGAACTCCTAATTTCCCTTTATTCCTCTTCCACTAGAGCATCCAGTGCCGAGTACGTTGGACGCTATGGTCCCATACGGTATTTTGACCTGATGAACAGTTTTGGCTTTCTGAGCTACTGGCTATAGGCAATCAGTTCAAGGGAAAGACATGGCCACAACAGTGGCAGTCTCCAAAGTAGTAATTGCTCATACTGTGTGCCAAAAGCCAGCCGACATCATATATCGCCTCACTCCAAGCAACAGAGAAACTCTAGGTGCAAAAAGCGACTCCATTGTTCTCCTAGGAAATTGAGTTACTCTAACTAGGCTTCAAAACATGTAAAGAGTATCCCAATGCTGATTGGAAATGTTCATCCTTGGACAGCGAGTATAGTGCTGTCTGCACCATTGAAGGAGCATTGCAAAGTATTAAAATGCAACGTTTCCAAAAATGAGCCATTCTAAATTAGACCTTGGGTCATTGTTTAGGAGATCAAAGCATTCCATGGCGGGGATAAATTGCGTATCATATGGGCGTTGCTAGGGGGGCTGAGGGGGCTATAGCCCTGCATATTCTGGTTGTAGCACCGGACAGAAGCTTAGCCTAGAGTCCCGCCAGTCCCGACATTAGCTTAGCCCCTGATCTTTTCCAGACCTAGCAACACCCCAGGAGCCTCAGACCCTTCAGGTTTCCTGATTGCACAAATTCAACCATTTTTCATCAGGCCATGTGCATTGCTAAGCCCGAAAAGGCATAACCTCTGTGAGTTGGTCTGCACCTCTATTTACAGGTCAACTAGTATATGATCTTTGTCTTCTTGAGCTTTCTACTGAGGGATGCGGGTGCTTTTTGGTATCAAGGCTTTGTGCGTACTAAATAGAAACATTCGGAAGGTGTTAAAGTGACAAAACAAGATCTTCAGCTCAGATGTTTTGTGGTTCGTGTGCACGAGCACCTGTTTGTGTTCTTATGGGCATGTTTGCGTGTTTGCGTTTAGCGATGTGCATTCATGGGAATCATTTTGGTGGTGGTGGATAATCCGGCATGAAGTGTCCAACTGTGCCAACCTCATTGGACGGGACTCTCTCTGTCCAATGCTCCAGATTAAATGGATGCAGTGTTAATGATAACCGAAATCCTGGTGAACCTGGGGATCAACACACCTGTAACCACTTCATTCTTGGAATCCCAATGGATCTCTGTTAGGCCCTGAGTTCAGCAGGAACGGTCTTCAGCAATAGGTGGCCTGCACGACACGTGATCCTTTTGGACGGCCCTGCTTTTTCACAGGGGCCAAGCATGCCCGTTCTCTACTGACGGATCCCGCGTATCCATGGGCAGCAGAACACTGGCTTCACAGAGAGGTTTGAGGATTTCCTGCATGGTGCAGAAAACTGTGCAGGGAAACCCAGATTTATAGTTTCCTCTCACAGGGTCCCACAATATGTGTGAATCCTATCGAGCATGAGGTGTATGCCAAAACAAAGACAGAACGCCTTTTGTCAGTGGTTATTTTTTTTTTCTGTATCCTCCCATAATGAAATGAACAGGCCAGATCCGTCTTTTGTGTCATCTAGCTATAGGTTTTTCTGCCTTTGCCATTGAATGTACAATATAACCCGCACCTCAGAGAAGGGTAGAATACACTTTGATCACATTCTCCTCCACATTAATCGCACCTACATCAGGCAACTCTGCAATACAGGAGTTTGCCAACAAGCTGCACTACTGTATTTTTTGCCCACTTAATTACACTCTAAACACGCTGGATTCAGGTACCAGTAATGCAAGTGAGTGCATTTACACATGATTAATTAGGTATCTTACGTCATTTCTGTAACAGAAACCAATATTCCCAGTAGAGGCTTCGGCTGCACACCAGGCGGAGGAGTGCGGATGTGGGTGAGGGGTCTCAGAATGGCGCTCTACCCATAGTGGGTCATCACAGGGAGGAGCACAGGTGCAAGATGAAAAGTACGGGCGCCCACCTGGGACTTCTTCCCACTGATCACCACTACTCACAAAGGAAGTGTTCCCGATGACTGTCCCTCTCAAGGCACATCGGCAGCCAACAGGAGGCTGGAGGAACATTGGGGCGTGAAAGGGAGTAACTGGAACTACGGCATCCACAGCATATGCAGCCCCAGCCCTACCTAGATGCCTTATGTACCCACCTCTGCATTGGCCATTCTCCAATTAGCCCTATGGACACTCTGACAGAAAACAGGTGTTGTCCCAGGTAGAAGGGGAGAACAAACAGGGTGCACACCACTACACACTTGTTAATGGAAGTTTCGCGCCCAGAAGCCGAATGTGATTATAGTGCGCATTCGGCTCGGTAAGAGAAAAGTAGCCCATAATGCCGAACAAGGGGAGCGGGAGTTGTGGGGTGTCCCCTGCCCTCCTAGCTCACCATTATGGGCTGAAGTGGTTGCAGGGGTGTCATCAAATACATCAAATAGAAAGTGGGGGTCAAAAAGGAACATTCGGAAAAGCTTGAGTTACAAAATGCGAGCAAGTCGGCTCCGCTATTTTGTAACTCGAACATGTCCAATACGTTCTTTCAACGTAGATCCTATGTACTGCACCAATACTGAAGGCCCTTAACCACCAATGGCAAGTGTAGCACTAGCCTACAGCATCTGTGGTGCATAAATGATTATGGTTTTAAATGTGGTGTACACATAGATGCAAATAAGGACAGAAGCCCACTATCACATCAGCAGCACTGCCTAGTAAATTGCTCTCACTGATTCAGGCAGACTAGCTGGACTGCTAGTCATCTCTGACTCCTAACGTGAAGCACAAATGGGAGGAATATTGATATTGATATTTTATTTATATCGTGCTCGTACACAAGTGTTTCAGAGGCAAGGGAGGGGAACAGGGGAGAACAAAACAACGATCTTACTAGGCCCAGTGACACTGAGAATGCGCAAGTGCATGGGAGAGGGGGGAGGGGAAAAGTGCATGGAAGGGGGAGAAGTGGAAAGTAAGTGCGAAGCAAAGGAGAAACAGATAAATAAATAATAAAGGCAACAAAAAGTGTGCAGCCAACAGTTGGCAAGTGCTACGTTTAAGGCAGAAGACAGCGTAGGTCAGATAAATACAGGAAGAAAAAGGAGGTGGGGGGGCTGTATGGCTAATAGCTTATGCAACGGTGCTCTTTAAGCCCATTGTTGACTTGGTACCCTTTGAGGTATATTCTCATGACAGACCAAACATAAGTTGAAGAAATACACTGTACCCGTTCACATCAATGGGACAAATCTCATGCAGGTTTAGATTTCAGAAACTTAAAGACGTCAATCACCGTGTGCCCTTACTTTATTTGTATAACAGATTTTATTACATGTTTAAATAGCAAGAGGCAATATACAGAAATAAAAACATGACAAAAGTATTCTCCCCAGTGTCCACTGCAACAGAAAAGCTGGCTCAAATAAACCATATAGATGTCCACCGTTCCGTGCGTGCCCTACTTATCCAACCCAAAACCATTCATACATACCTGAGCCGTCCCCCATCTGCACCACACCAACAACGCCTCGCCTTTCAATAAATCAGTCAATGTCCAACCACTTGCCACACATAGTTTGATGTTATCTGTGGCACCCTCTAGCCGAGAATGCACTCACTTCCAGGAAACTGCAGTTGTCCACCTCCTTATTCCGCAAGATGAATCGTGCACTAGACTTGTAGACTATATTTCTACAGGCGGCTACTATTGCAGGCGATACGAGTATCTTCCCATATTTACAACGGTCATTCCTTTCCCAGATGCTGTGGAGCGTCAGTGGGACCCCTTGCCAGCAGCAGACAGTGTGTATGTGAACGATGCACATTTTCTCTCTCAGTGACGTTGAATTTTGTGACAGCTCCACAGTAAATGAAAAAAGGGAGCTGTTGTCCCTGTTGCTGCCAAGAAAGGTCAGGCCCAGGCCTGAACCAATCTTATTCAGAACATCTCCAGAGTAGTAAATCCTTTGACAAATGTTGCACTGCACCAGCCTGCTACAGATGCCCGCCTCCCGAAGAGCCAGTAGGCTTCCCACCCATTCTTCCTCTTCTGCCTCGCCCACATCAGATTCCCAACTAGTCCACAGTTCCATCAAAGGTAGCCAAGTAAAACCCAGTATTATTTGATACATCATAGAGATAGGCTTCTTTACACATTTTTGCATCAATAAATTCGCTTTCAGACAAAATGTCAAAAGTGCACTGATCTCTAAAGACTTGTTATGGCTTTTTCGTACATTACAACACTGTACAAACGCGGTGATTCCTGTGGGTCTGGCATTACACAAGGTTAAAATAAAATATATAAATAAAATAAATACAATCAATATACCAGGTTGTTGCACTATTACCATTCAATGCCTAGGTACTCACGCCATTGTAGAGGCTATGCACAATTAGCCTAGCAATGGCAGTTTCCATGATGCCCAATTATAAACCAGTGCCAGATTCCTTTATGTCCAGCTAGCAAAGAAGTGCTAGGATATATTTTTCCAGGTTAGTATAGCAGTGCACGTTTTTATAACATCAATTAGAACATCAATGGTAGGTTCCATTATGCTCACTTAGGACAAGAAGACCAGTTGCCGATGTGCCAAGTTATCATAAGCAATGGCAGATTCAAAAAAGTGCATCTAGCACGTTACGATCACACACCGTTATTTCTAGTGATCATAGTACAGGATGATACCATTATGGCCACCAGCCATCATTATACCCAGTTAGCACTGCACAAACATATTATGTAGGGGGATGTATACATGTGCTGCAGTTGGATGTGTATGTGTGGTACTGGAGGCAGTGAGAATGTGAAGTGCTGGGGCATTGTGTGCACAGTGTTGTGGTGTGTGGATATTGCTGCGCTGGGGGTCATGTGAAATGGGAGTGCTGGAATTGTGCTTACGTGCAGTTCAGTTCTGAGGTTGGTGTATGTGTGTTGTGTGGGGGTGGTGAGTCTGCAGTGCTGCGTATGGTGTCTGTGTACTGCAGCATCGGGGCAATCTGTGAGTGTGTGTGTGCAGTGCTAAGGCTATATGTAAGCCATGCTGGACTGGTGTGTGCGCAGATCTGGGTAGTGTGTTCATGCAGTGCAGTGTTGGGGCATGCGTGTGTGCAGTACTGGGACAGTATATGTGTGTAGTGCTGGTTTAGTGTGTGTTTGCAGTGCTGGGGCAGTATGTGCATGGCACAGGGTTAGTGTGTGTGTATGTGTGTGTCTGTGCACTGTAACACAGTGCTGGGGACAATGTGTGTGGCGCTAAGGGTGATTTGTGTGTGCAGTTAGTATTGGGGCAGTGTGAATGCATTTTGAAAGTGCAGGAGGCTATGTGTGCGTCTGTGTGTGTATGTGTACAGTGCTGAGTGTTGTGTGTGTGCGCACGGTTGTGGTTGCTTGCCTGCATGTAGTTTGGATAGTGTGAGCAAACTAAAGGGCGGGAGGCACTGTGTGCAGAGCAGAGTTGTCACATTGTGCATGAAAACAGTGTGAGGATGGTGTGTGCTCAGGGCTAGAGGCAGTGTGTACCAAGGCTGTGTACGTTTTTGCAGTGTGATGATGGTGCGAGCGCAGAGCAAGGTTGGAGCTGGTTTTATGCATGCAGTGTGGGGATGGTGTGAGTGCAGAACATGTCTACACTGCCGTGTGATGGTGTGAGCATAGAACAATAGTGTGGGTGTGCATTGCAGTGGAGTGCGATGTATGTGCAATGCTGTGTGATGCAGGAGGTCACTTAATGTTGAACAAATCTCAGTACAACATTCTTTTCAATGTATCTAATCAATGAAAAAGACATGTAAGTGCCTATCCTACACCTGTTAAAGAAGTTTCACTTTGCCAACTTTCATTCAAGATTAAAAATAAAAGTATGTCGGTTCAGAAATGTATTGCTTTTAGAGCTTCATGCCACAATCCTGCAAATTCGTGTTGCTGTTATAATCAACACATGTATGTATAAGACCCACCTAATGGGACACATTTTGTTTTTTTCATGAGGATCAAATTCTGAGTTAGCCCTGTTTGGATGCAGCTCGTGCATCAACCCACTCAGCTATTTTAGTACCAGCATTATTTCAGTGTAATGAAATTTTAGCACAATTGCACACGCATACACACAGTTGAATGTATTTACAGCAAAACCGGGTACTGTAGAATGGTTCAGTCTGGCAGGTAACTCTAAGGTGGGTGTCAGCTGCTCCTTCGGGTGAAAGGCAGGTTTAGCAGCTCAGCTCAGGTAAGACTGCTCTTCTTCAGGTGGTGAATGAGAAGTTCTGCATCAAGCATCTGTCTTGTACCTTTTCTTTCATTCTATACCCGTGCTGCGATATGCAGAGGAAACATACCTAGCCCTCCCACCCTGAATGGTCTGCAAAAGTCAGCCTTCTTAACTGTAAGTCTACCAGTGACAATTGTCAGTGACAATTGTCACATTGTCTCAATATGACAAACTGTAAAACACCAGTTTTGCAAAAGATTTCTGGCTCTCCTCGCGACCTGTTTATTGAGCACCCCTCTGGTTAACGTTCGATATTAATATACTGTTGATACAAAAGAGAAGGTCTCTCCAACCCATCAAAATGTGTTTGCTTCTAGGTCTGGAAAAGATCCGGGGCTAGGCTAATGTCGGGACTGTCAGGAGTCAGGGCTAGCTGGCCTTTTGGTTGTAGTTCCTGAGATTCTATCCAGGGCTCCAACCAAAAGACCCAGGGCTACAGCCCCCTAAGCCACCCCCTAGGAACGCCTCTAACTGGAGAGCAATACTCACCTTGAAAGGTTAAACTACACCAATGTAAAGGTAAATGGGGACAGCTCAATCTGAGTTGCAGCCTGGGGTTGGGGCGTTGCTAAAAAGCAAACTATAATTCCCAATTGAAAGTTAATATATTATTACAAAGGCTTTAATATGCTTTACATAAATTATAAAATCCAATACTTTTTAAATCTGAATCATACACATAAAATATGACTTTGTGGGCTTAAAGCTCAATCTTTGTGTCCAAATTATCTTTGAGTTCTTGGATTTGACCGCCACCATCTGGCAGGAATGTGGAAGGGGGCTGTGGCAGCATCCAGCTATGCACCCACGCAGCCCCTATTCTGCCAGTACACCCACCTTAATGAGCATCTCAAGGGAAGAAAGTAGTGCCTGTTTATATTTCGAGCACCTGGAAAAAGAAAGGGACATTTCCAAAAAAATTAAAGACTGCTCTGTTTCACAATCAGTAAAATAAACAGCCATTCTTTCCCCTTGCTCCGAATTGAGGGGGCCATACATCATTTTGTAGCCCCCTTATTAAAATTGTGAGGGTGATTTACCCCCGGTCCCTCCCATTCCCTACGCCCATGGTGGCAAAGGTAGGAGTATTGTTTCATTTCCCAAACGCCCCTGGAATTGTTCTATATTCCCAGTACCAAGATAGTAACGGTGCAGCCTGACAACCATGAGAAGAGTGCAAATGGGTCTATGGATGGGCTGAAAACAGTGATTGCTAAGTAATAAAATATCATAAAAACCAAAATGAAGACATTCTGTGCTTTGTGGGATTGTTGTCAGTGAATGCACATAAACTTGGGCCAAGCATAGGAATACATGATCTTTGCAGTATTTAACGAAGGGACAGATGGGTTCAGGCAGGAATACCAGTTAGAAAGGACACCTTCATAGGTCGCTACATGGTTCTTGCCATTATTGGCCATTGAATTATTGGGCATGTGCAGAGTGAATGGATAGAAAGCAAGAATCATTTCCAAATAAAAAGTTGATCCCAAAACCATTCTAAAATGAGCCGACCATCGTGCATGGGTTATTTTCAGAAGCATCTCTATCAGATTAGCACCGCAGTATAGGAGGCAATTGGCAGATAATCCTTCAAACTGTGAACAACCAAGTTGACACACAGAAGGTATAGCCAAAGCCTAAACACTTTTCTTGGTTAGGCCAAAGTCCTTCCTGTCTTGGAGGTGCTGCATTTACTCCTCTAGAGCCACTAGAACAAGATGCCACCGAAAAGCTGGGGAAATGCTGACAGCTTGGTGTGGAATGAAAACCACCTCTAAAGTAATGAGGTAGGAACCATGGATGAAACGCAGGACTTACTAGGCTCTAGAATCCATGATGACCACAGAAACACGCTCTTGCCTGGCCAAAAAAAGATGCCATAGTTATTAGAAAAGATGTGAGGATGAAGTCGGCAGTCATTACAGTGAATTCCATCAAATGCAGTAAGCAGCGCCTCAGAGAATGTGTCCCTATCCCAGTACAGAGTTGACAATGCATTGCAATCAGAGGCCAATGGTGCAGTAGGCAGCGCCTCAGAGAATGGGTCCCTATCCCAGTACATAGTTGACAATGCATTGCAATCAGAGGCCAATGGTGCCGTAAGCAATGGCTCAGAGAATGTGTCCCTATCCCAGTACAGAGTTGACAATGCATTGCAATCAGTGGCCAATGGTGCAGTAGGCAGCGCCTCAAAGAATGTGTCCCTATCCCAGTAGAGAGTTGACAATGCATTGCAATCAGAGGCCAATGGTGCAGTAGGCAGCGCCTCAGAGAATGTGTCCCTATCCCAGTACAGAGTTGACAATGCATTGCAATCAGAGGCCAATGGTGCAGTAGGCAGCGCCTCAGAGAATGTGTCCCTATCCCAGTACAGAGTTGACAATGCATTGCAATCGGAGGCCAATGGTGCCGTAAGCAATGCCTCAGAGAATGTGTCCCTATCCCAGTACAGAGTTGACAATGCATTGCAATCAGAGGCCAATGGTGCAGTAGGCAGCGCCTCAGAGAATGTGTCCATATCCCAGTACAGAGTTGACAATGCATTGCAATCAGAGGCCAATGGTGCCGTAAGCAATGCCTCAGAGAATGTGTCCCTATCCCAGTACAGAGTTGACAATGCATTGCAATCAGAGGCCAATGGTGCCGTAAGCAATGCCTCAGAGAATGTGTCCCTATCCCAGTACAGAGTTGACAATGCATTGCAATCAGAGGCCAATGGTGCAGTAGGCAGCGCCTCAGAGAATGTGTCCCTATCCCAGTACAGAGTTGACAATGCATTGCAATCAGAGGCCAATGGTGCCGTAAGCAATGCCTCAGAGAATGTGTCCCTATCCCAGTACAGACTTGAAAATGCATTGCAATCAGAGGCCAATGGTGCCGTAAGCAATGCCTCAGAGAATGTGTCCCTATCCCAGTACAGAGTTGACAATGCATTGCAATCAGAGGCCAATGGTGCCGTACGCAATGCCTCAGAGAATGTGTCCCTATCCCAGTACAGAGTTGACAATGCATTGCAATCAGAGGCCAATGGTGCAGTAGGCAGCGCCTCAGAGAATGTGTCCCTTTCCCAGTACAGAGTTGACAATGCATTGCAATCAGAGGCTAATGGTGCCGTAAGCAAGGCCTCAGAGAATGTGTCCCTATCCCACTACAGAGTTGACAATGCATTGCAATCAGAGGCCAATGGTGCCGTAGGCAGCGCCTCAGAGAATGTGTCCCTACCCCAGTACAGAGTTGACAATGCATTGCAATCAGAGGCCAATGGTGCAGTAGGCAGCGCCTCAGAGAATGTGTCCCTATCCCACTACAGAGTTGACAATGCATTGCAATCAGAGGCCAATGGTGCAGTAGGCAGCGCCTCAGAGAATGTGTCCCTATCCCAGTACAGAGTTGACAATGCATTGCAATCAGAGGCCAATGGTGCAGTAGGCAGCGCCTCAGAGAATGTGTCCCTACCCCAGTACAGTACAGAGTTGACAATGCATTGCAATCAGAGGCCAATGGTGCAGTAGGCAGCGCCTCAGAGAATGTGTCCCTATCCCAGTACAGAGTTGACAATGCATTGCAATCAGAGGCCAATGGTGCAGTAGGCAGCGCCTCAGAGAATGTGTCCCTATCCCAGTACAGAGTTGACAATGCATTGCAATCAGAGGCCAATGGTGCAGTAGGCAGCGCCTCAGATAATGTGTCCCTATCCCACTACAGAGTTGACAATGCATTGCAATCAGAGGCCAATGGTGAAGTAGGCAGCGCCTCAGAGAATGTGTCCCTATCCCACTACAGAGTTGACAATGCATTGCAATCAGAGGCTAATGGTGCAGTAGGCAGCGCCTCAGAGAATGTGTCCCTATCCCACTACAGAGTTGACAATGCATTGCAATCAGAGGCCAATGGTGCAGTAGGCAGCGCCTCAGAGAATGTGTCCCTATCCCAGTACATCAGAGGCCAATGGTGCCGTAAGCAATGCCTCAGAGAATGTGTCCCTATCCCAGTACAGAGTTGACAATGCATTGCAATCAGAGGCCAATGGTGCCGTAAGCAATGCCTCAGAGAATGTGTCCCTATCCCAGTACAGAGTTGACAATGCATTGCAACCAGAGGCCAATGGTGCAGTAGGCAGCGCCTCAGAGAATGTGTCCCTATCCCAGTACAGAGTTCACAATGCATTGCAATCAGAGGCCAATGGTGCAGTAGGCAGCGCCTCAGAGAATGTGTCCCTATCCCAGTACAGAGTTCACAATGCATTGCAATCAGAGGCCAATGGTGCCGTAAGCAATGCCTCAGAGAATGTGTCCCTATCCCAGTACAGAGTTGACAATGCATTGCAATCAGAGGCCAATGGTGCCGTAAGCAATGCCTCAGAGAATGTGTCCCTATCCCAGTACAGAGTTGACAATGCATTGCAATCAGAGGCCAATGGTGCAGTAGGCAGCGCCTCAGAGAATGTGTCCCTATCCCAGTACAGAGTTGACAATGCATTGCAATCAGAGGCCAATGGTGCAGTAGGCAGCGCCTCAGAGAATGTGTCCCTATCCCAGTACAGAGTTGACAATGCATTGCAATCAGAGGCCAATGGTGCAGTAGGCAGCGCCTCAGAGAATGTGTCCCTATCCCAGTACAGAGTTGACAATGCATTGCAACCAGAGGCCAATGGTGCAGTAGGCAGCGCCTCAGAGAATGTGTCCCTATCCCAGTACAGAGTTGACAATGCATTGCAACCAGAGGCCAATGGTGTAGTAGGCAGCGCCTCAGAGAATGTGTCCCTATCCCAGTACAGAGTTGACAATGCATTGCAACCAGAGACCAATGGTGCAGTAGGCAGCGCCTCAGAGAATGTGTCCCTATCCCAGTACAGAGTTGACAATGCATTGCAACCAGAGGCCAATGGTGCCGTAAGCAATGCCTCAGAGAATGTGTGCCTATCCCAGTACAGAGTTGACAATGCATTGCAATCAGAGGCCAATGGTGCCGTAAGCAATGCCTCAGAGAATGTGTCCCTATCCCAGTACAGAGTTGACAATGCATTGCAACCAGAGGCCAATGGTGCAGTAGGCAGCGCCTCAGAGAATGTGTCCCTATCCCAGTACAGAGTTGACAATGCATTGCAATCAGAGGCCAATGGTGCCGTAAGCAATGCCTCAGAGAATGTGTCCCTATCCCAGTACAGAGTTGACAATGCATTGCAACCAGAGGCCAATGGTGCCGTAAGCAATGCCTCAGAGAATGTGTCCCTATCCCAGTACAGAGTTGACAATGCATTGCAATCAGTGGCCAATGGTGCAGTAGGCAGCGCCTCAGAGAATGTGTCCCTATCCCAGTACAGAGTTGACAATGCATTGCAATCAGAGGCCAATGGTCTCAACGAGTCAGCTGCAGAAATATGTCTGCACAAAACCAAGCAAAGAAATATGCACACAAATTTTAAAGCCATTTCTGAAAGTTGTTAATGTAATTAAAAGTAATTATTCAGGAAGAATAAGTGCAGCAAAGCCTGAAATCTTTCGTCCTTGCCACGAGGATGCAGTGTTACGGTGTGTTTTGCAATTATTTTCCTAAACAAACTTTTTCATTTGGTTTCTGACATTTATAATTTAACAATTTACAGTTACAACCTAAAGTTTCCAGGTTTGGTTCAACTCTCCTTTAAGATTTGCCTTCCTTTCATAACAATCCCCTTTCATGAAGAAGAGAGAACAAAATATATTGTTGCACACATTATGCTGGAAAAACAACAGCATATCCAAAATTGCAGTTGATACAAAAATACAACAACATGCTTAATGCCTGTAACAGTCCCAAGAGTATCTCCAACTCCCATATCCGCATTTCTCTATTAAATTGTTTTCTTCTCAGAGCTTTGGTGTGAGCACCATTCGGTGGACCCAGGGAATTCTGGGTAGGCAAACTTGCAGAGCGCTTCAGAGAAGAGAGTAAGTGGCGGGAATGTTCCTTCACTGATGTAAAACTGGAAAACGTGATCCTATTCTGAAGTAGTTGTTTAATCAAAGCTGCAATGCAGTGGTATTCCCAAATTGTGTATAGCCTTGGAGAGATCAAGTTTATTGCAAATGCTTTCTCACGTGCACCTCACTCGCCTTGTGATGTGCACCGAAAACACATTAGGAAAAGGCAAGGGGAATGGTAGAGCTCACTGGAACTTGGCACTAGCCAAAATAACCTTTCACCTCCATGTCATTTCTTCAAATGCGGCTCATGTGGCACGTGAAACCAGCCAGTCTCCAGTGGTTGCTGACAGATTAATCAAACGCTATGCTAATTGGTACAGGACGTTGGAATAAAAGGAGAACGACAAGAAACAGGACCATGAAATGGACATTTCCCGCTGTGCTGGTGCCTCAGTCAACCAATGGATTGAGACATAAGGGTGGCGTCCTACCACAACAACATTTTATATACCTCTGCATTAATTTTTAATGCAAACATTGTACCATTTAACAAGCCAAGTATCAATGGAACTGTATATTCATGCTTAATGGAAATGGGAGCACGAAAACACATATACAGTGACTGTTAACATATTTATTTAGTTAATGTCCAGTCAACTTGGGTATAACTTCACCAATCCTACTTCCTCTCTACCTCCCCTTTTCCACAGTTAACTGCTTTTTGCACTGTTTTACTGTCGAATGATTCATCATGTAATTTTGCTCACATTGTTTGTTTACTGTTTATTGTTGTTCACTGTATGAGTTGTTCCATTGTACAGCGCCTTGGCATAAAGCGCTCTATAAATAAACAAATCAATCAATCAATCAACTTCCCATAGTATTTTTTAGTTTTTTGAAAAACACCTGCCTAATAATTGGCAGACCTATTTTAAAAACAAGAGAACAGAAAAAACAAACATAACGGTTGGTTCAAATTCCTCATAGATGAACACAGGTGTGCTCATACACAAACATGAATGCAAGGCACTTATTCAGCAATACATCCTGGTGGGTTACCCTCTATAGATGTCACATTTAGATCATGTTCCTTATAGAGTAACCCTCATATAATCACAAAACACTTAGGAGGTGAATTGGTAACCAATGAACTAGAGTTAGTCTTCACAGGTGCATCCTGGTTGTTATTTCCGAGATGTACTGGATATTGGGAGGTAACCAAGTCTTCAGTCAACCAATGGAGCAAGGCCTGTGAATCCGAAAAGTGAGGAGGATTAGATTACTGGGTGATGGGGCTGCATTGCCCTAGAAGGCAACATATAAAATGGCTGAACTCTTAAAATGGCAGCTACCTGAAAAAAGATTAGGCGTTGGAAAAGGAAAATATAGACCAACGAAGGATTGGTGGGGTGTGGACCGGGCCTGTTTTTTTTAGTAAAAGTACAGTTAGGTGACACAAACCCACGAGTGCAGTAAAATGGGAAGACATAGAAGCCGAAACGAACAGTAACCTGAATTAAAAATCTGTTGTAAGCAACATGATGGGTTTGAAGGGAACATTGCTATATTTCTAACTGGATTTGTATCACACGTAATTCACGCAATGCTGCTTTAAACCGTGTGTACCAAACACGTTAATATCACGCAAGAGGATATAGAATTCAAAAGTACAGGCATTTCTGCAAAACATGGGTCCTACAGACCAACGATAATCAGAAATTATGACAAGCCTTATGCTGAAGATCAAAAGACACGTCACTCCATAAAGCAGGGCCTCTGGCAGCAAAGGTTTTTCCCTAAACCTCTGAAGGTTGTACATGGGTGACACCAACTATGAACCCATGGCTTGACTCACCATTCTAGCAGCATCAAATATGGATAAAAGGGATAAGATGTATCTGTCATCTTTGTTTTGAAGAATGTGTGTGATCATAAATATGAAAATTCACTCCATAAACAGCCAGCCCATGTGAATACATTAGGAAAGGGGAAATGCAACGCAAGGTTTCATGGTGGGAGATAATCCTGATGGCTCCCTCATTAATTAGCCACTGTTGTCTTATACGTTTTATTGGTAGGGATATATATACATTGCATTCTCAAAGTCTATCTGAGACACAATAATCACACGCACTAGAGTGCTGTGTGTTCTGTTTCGAATTAAAGTACAGAATTTTGCAGCAGCTGCAAACAGAGTCGAGAGACTTTAAATATCTGCTGCACACGAGAGGAAGCAAAGAAAGCAATGCCCACCATCCGGCTAATATACCTGACTTAACTCCACAGGCCTTGGCTTGATTCCTTTGAACAAGGGTCATCCAAACAGAACAATATGTGGCCTGGCAACAGTGAACAGGCCTAGCACCACAACTTCAGCACCATCAACAAGCAATCAAGAACTACTTGTGAAGTGGAGCGAAGGTTGTCTTTGAGTCCCCTCACTCCCCGCAAAGTGCACTACCATCTGAGTGAAATAAGAATACATTGGTAAGTTGACCAGAAACTGGTTGATGACCAAGAATGCATGTAAATATGAGCTAGGAGGTGTGAGAGGGAAGCGCTCAGCACCAAAGCAAAAAAGGCCCATCTGCAGGCCGGCCATGGGACTTCTTCACTTGTTAGACGTGGTTGCTTAGAAAGTAAATCACTAATTCTAGTACCTTGTCCTTTTCTCCTGGCCATCCAGGAGGCTTTGAGCCAGCAACTGTCTGTTCACCATATCAGATATCTCCAAGTGGCTGCTCACCTCTCATTGGCCATTAATTTAAACCTGTATGAACTTTTGTTGTTTGTTTTGAGCACTATAGTAAGCTCAATGAAATTCAAGAAGAGGGAATGAGGCACAGTAATTGGGGAGATGCACAACTGCTTTAATCCCACTTGAAAGTGAAGACAATAGAATTCTCTCTTGAGAAACTCCTTCCTTAGCCGCCACTTCAGGGTTTAGGGCCTCATTAAGGCTCTTATTCACAGATCGTTTTCTAATGGGGTTTTGCCATTAGAAAATGCTTCTGTAAATTCGGCCCTAAGTACCTGATTCATGGAATTGTTTGTGGAGAAAATAGGGAACATGCTCGCCAAACTGCGTGCTAAATCATGTTAATTGATTCATGCAATCGAATGCGCTGGACTTTTCCTAGACTTGCCTGGAGTTCGCACAGGCTCTGCACATCTCTGTGAGCCGTCAAGCACCTTGCACGAGACACCATGCAGAGCATGAGGGGGTGGAACACAGAAAATAGGGAAGAACATGCGAAAAAGTGGGCGTTTCCGAGGGACTGCCCATAGGCAGCCCCTCGCACACCCACAATTGTGCCAAATGACACCTATTAATGGAACCACCCATGCAGCCTCACAGCATGAAGTGGCCAGGCAAATCCTTCAATCTCTATGCCACCCAAAGGCAGGCGTAAAGACACTTGCACGTAGGAATCGCAGTGCAGAGGTTGGTTTTCATGTCGGATTCAGGGGGCGTGTATGCAACTGGGGTTCAATTTAACTTATGGGTGCATGTACGCAGTGTAGCAGAGCGCAGGAATGGTTTCTGGTAGTTTGCTTGCAAATTTTCTTAGTTTTAACTGAGTTACGTATTTCCATACAAATGTTGTCAGGTGCCGGCAACAGATATGGGAGGCCCTGCGCAGGGTCCCTAAGATGCAGCCCTGCTTGCGGGGCACCCCACACACTCTTTGAAGGGTGCCTATATTCTCGTCCGAGTGAGCACGCAAAGATCGCTGTTCAGGCCCTTTTGTGCTTTGTGTGGGGGCACTCCGGGCGCACCTTGCGAATACGGTTACTTTGCACGTATACTTCCATGAATACCCAGGGCACACATTTTTTATTCTGCGCACAGGCTCGTGCAGTGTCGTTCTCAGCACGCGGCAATTGCGGGAGAAATGCGCACTTTATCATGAATCGTTGCCTCAAGAGTTTTGTGCTATTATATCTGGTACCACAAAATGGAAATACCATTGCCTCATGCGGTGAGCATGCAGTCACTTGAAGTGTTCACGAGATTCAGAATCTTGTAGATCCTTCAGTTACTCCCCATTTTCGGGTCCCTTGCACATCATTAGCAAAATGTAACATTACTGATATAACTCTGAATAAGAGCCAAATGAAAAGTGTATCTTCTTGCCCTAAGGCTTGGGTTGTATAATATTCTTGAAACGATCTGCTGCATTGGCTTTTAAAAGGAGTTAGATAAGAACAGCATCCAATCGACAGGCGGGAATTATTAGTTCCAGCCATTCTTGGCAAGAGCAAGCTGATCAAGTGGAACCATCGGAGACACACTGTGAACTTGTCATTGGGGCGGACATGCATGTAAGAGGAACCAAGAAGAATGTCTGTGGCCTGAGCAGACCCAAAGACGGCTATGCTAACTCTCTGTTCACCATAACTAGGCTAAATGCAGTATGCAAGATAGGATGGCTAAGCTAATTCTGCCTCGCGAGCACTAATAATAATACTTTTATCAGAAATCAGTGTTTTTTCTGTCTAAAGGGCAGAGCCCGGGACTGGTGATTAAAGATGTTTATGTTTATTGAATTTATATAGCGCTTTAAGCCAAAGCGCTTTACAATATAACAACAGGTACAAAAGTGAGAGAAACCTATATACAAGCATGAACAGGCAATTAGAACAATAAGTAGAACTATTTACAAGGGGGGTGAAGGGGGATCGAGTAGAGGAGGGGGTAGGAGAAGGGAGTAACGGAGTAGGATTTTAGGTAGGGGGTGGGGGGGAGGGGAAGGGGAAGCATATATTCAAGCCTGACAGGTCATTAGAACAATAAGTAGAACTATTTACAAAGATGTTCATCATACACATAAATGTGTGTGTGGTGAAGGGTGATTGACTTACAAAGCAATCATTGCTGATTCTGACATATTAACTCAACTCAGGGCCCCCCTTAAAGGAAGCCAGAGTCACATGATGGGAACATGAGGACATCCTCTAAAGGGCTGCCTTGAGGATGAAGTTGCCACACGAAGGCTCTCACATTATTGTTTGCATATTTGTGTACAGAAACAAAGGAGGGGCGCAATACACAGCAGGATCTGAGAAACACTTTGGAGGGAAGGAGGATTTAAACATTTGTGTGGTGTCCTGACAAATTGAGGGCGAGACATGAGTGAAAAGTTCTTGCATTCACTCAGGTAGAGGGGGCTACTGATTTTCTTGATAGAATTGTGAAAGACACACGATGGTTTATGGGGTAGACGCATTTGGGCAATCGTTCTTATTTGTATGCTGCGGCCCATTTTGTGGTGGGAACATAGATGGCCAGCGTTATTCTTCCATAGCAGTCCGTATTGCATGGCAGAACCAAGTGGTACGTTATTATACACAGGTCTTTGAGCCAAGAGGACCAGTGCACTCTATGGGTTGCGTGCAACAGACTTGTATTTCCACCATGAGACAGGTATAAATGTTCAATATTGATGTAATATGATCTTGCCTATTCGGTGCCAGCACTAGTCAAGCCTTCGGATTTTGTAAATATTTTAAGGATTTTCGGAGAAGCAAACATTTGTTCTGTGTCACATGGCATGCCCATTCTGCACATGCCAGTAGTACCAGGCAAGGATGGCTTCATTATAGGTGGGTGGCTTTTTTTGTGGCCCACATGTATGCTTGTAGTCACAGAAAATCCTCATCGAGCCTGAGTATAGCCTCTGAGGCATGGGGGCAGCCTGTGCAGAGGCCTCAATAGTGTTTTTCTGGTTCCAGAAACTGCAATTTGAATATAAGTTACACCGTCTCTCTACAGCTCCCCTGCTAACCTCCTTTCTTTTCTCTCCACCCTCCTTCTACTCCCTAATAGTGTTCACATTTTTCTGACTGGTTGCCTGGTTCACCTCCAGAGCCTACAGGTCCCAGACTCCCCCGCCAGTCCTTTGCATTTGCTTTCTGGTCGCTGCACCTTATTCAACATTACTGTGCTTTCAGTTTAGGCTGCTTGATCAGGGCTACCTCTCTGCACTTAACCCAGGGCAATGCTGCACCGGACTCTTTGTTCCCCTGACCCCCCTGTCTCTGCACCTCCGTCTGTACGCATGCATGACCACAATATACTAGTACCAGTTAGTTTGTCTGTCCTGCCCCCCCCCCACCATTTTCCACGCTCCCTCCCGAGCTTGGTCTCAACTGTACCACTTCATGCACTTGCACTAGGAGTAATGTCATCAGGCCTAGTATGCTAGTTTTTCTGTTTAGATCATTCGGAATCTTCAAGGCCTAAGAATCATTACTGTATTCCCTTGTTACCTTCCCGCCTTGAAGTGCTTTGAAACACTTCACCTGTGTATAAGCGCTATATAAATAATCAATAAATAAACAATAAATAAAATACTAGGTAATGATAGGAAGTTGTGATGAGACTCATAACAGCCTCTACCGAAACCCCAAAGGCTGTGTGACAGCTAGTGGTAAAATGCATTGTACACTGTGTTTTGGAAATATGTTCAAATGGACTATGCAAATGGAAGAATATGTGCCTCTGTTATATGCTATTTTACTATAATAATGAGAAAACAAGATTTCTGGATTTAATCGTTGAATATGGAATGGATTAGGCCATATAGAAATGGTACATTCCTCAATGCTGCGTGGTGCACAGCTCAAGCCAAAGCTCCCAGCCCCAACGTTGTGGAAAGGGGAACATTCAAAACCAACCGACAGAAATGGTTTCTGAGGAGAAAGGGGAGTTGACCATTGCCTAGTCCTGCTTCACTCTTTCTTTCCTTGCCCCTAAACTCATGAATATGGTACCTTTTACTACGTGCTTGGTTTCTACTCCTGCTACTTTTTGCTCTACTCTTAAATCTGAGCCCCTTACCACAATCCCAATGTTATGATTGATCTTCCAAGATGGAGGCATCTTCTTTCATCCATGCATTCTTACACTGATGTTGTTCATTTGTGTACAGCACTTGGGCAGAGGGGGGGGGGGGTGTGTGTGTGCGTGCGTGCGTGCGTGCGTGTGTGTGTGTGTGTGTGTTCTTTAAAATGCACAATTTGCATCACATTTTATCAAAAACCTCTCTCCTTGGTAGTAAGCAAACAGTCTGTCACAGAAAGAATGAATTGCCATTTGCAACGGTGGACCAAATTTTCTTTGGTGCCCGAAACAATTCTATGCCCCAGTCCGACCCTGGTCGGGATGAGAGCGTTGAAACGTATTCAAAGTCTGTGAATGAAATCTTTGCTGAGTACAGCAGCTGAGAAACACCTGTGAAACACAGGGGAAAAAAGAAGAGAAGACCCACGGAGAGCCATCTGGGAACCAGGCTCTCAAAGTAGAGCATCAGGAAAGCAAAAGGACACGTCCTATAAAAATAGTTGCATGAAATATTATGTCTACTATACACATTTATAGGGAAGTACAAGCTTGTTAATTCCCTAGAATTCGGAGAATGATAAAATATTATAAAATGGTTCAATACGTAGAACAGTAGCAAAAGCAGTAATTCAGGCAATATGGCTATTATATATCTCTATATTTTAAAAAAAATATGTGTGCATATTATGCTCACCAGAGACCAGGCAGTCAATTTCCAGACACAATACATGTCTGCTCCTACACTGGAGATAAATAACTTGAAATGTGGTGCCTATTACATGGCTAGACAGGCATTTAAATAAATAAATGTGTGTGTGTGTGTGTGCGCGCGCGTGGGCACGGGCCAATCATTAAATCATGATCAGATTGATTTCCATGCAGTATAAGGAACTGGAAGACAAGAAGCACAATTATTGTAATTACACAAAAGGCCTCATTAAGTGTTGTATGGGGGGGGTGTAAAGGACCAGAGGGGGGTGTCTGTACTCCTGCTCTCTATACGGCAGAGGAGAGGCACAGAGGACCCAAGCCAAGATTCTTTATTGTGGGCAGCAATGGACAAGCAATCAAGATCTAGCTTCTCAGGAGGTGATGCGGGATGGTTCTGAAGTACAGTGTAGCCCCCAAGCACCCACAAAGGAATGTCCACACACTATGTTAGTTAACACACAGTTCTTTATATAAATAAGGTTGAATGTTATATTCACTATCACGATAATACACTTTGCGCTCCGACAATTCTAAAATGGTAAATATATACAGTTCTAGGTGGTACCACGATTACTCTGATTCCATTAAATTGCATCAACTGTACTCACTTCAAATAGCATACGAATCAGCACAGTAAAACGATATCAACCACAGATTTAGGAGGAAGATACTCAGAAGGGCATTCAGGCAGTCAGGCAGCCATTCAGGCACACTGTGCATTCAGGCCATTCTTCTCTATCCAGTTACTCACAACACAGAATGTGGATTCGGACAAGTACCCAGCCAATCAGCACTACACACTGCATTCATACCAGTTTCAGGCAGGGCTGTCTCAGTCATTGTGTCAAACACCAGATACTAGACACCCACAACACAGAATGCATATTCATCATACACTCCATTCACCCAGGTACCACCCCACGGGCGTACCCACAACATACAGTTATTGGTAAGGCTCCAGCCAGTTTGGCCTGGACTTCCCAATAACACCATATATGGAACTTTCACCCAACAGCCAGTCATGGGGAAGGGACAGAGTCAGGGCTTCCCAGGACTTTGGGAAAAGTAAGGTAACATGCAATACAAAGCAAGAGCCACAGGGCCGTCTTGTTTCCTATCAGGAATCAACTGATTCCAATGGCAGGGCCTGGGTATCCCAAAATGGAGTATACTCAGAGCATCTGTGAAATTCAGCATCGAGCTGCCACCAGCCTGAACCCTGCTCTGTGGGCCACACACAGGTGCCCAAAACCATACACTAGGAGTACGGGTCGTACTCCCACCCATGGGTGCCATAAGGGTATCCCAAGGGTCTGTTCACCAAACCAAATACAGGAAGAGCCGCAACGCCAGGAGTCCCACATGAACTCCTGCGTGGAAAACAAGCCAGAACACATGATAAAAAGCAATAAAGGAAAAGGATTCGGAGGCCTTGTCCCTCCGATGCATTTCCAGCATCAGAAGGTGGTAAAGCAGGCTACCTTTGAAAATACTGTGCTCAAGAACCTTGAAGCGTCTCTTGTGCTAGATGGAATTACCAATAAAAGATCTCATACCAAATAACTGGACAGAATGAAAGAATATGGCAAAGTACTACTTTATTCTTATTTTAACAAAGCAGGGTACACTGACAAACATTGGCTGACGTTTGCACACACACAAACCAACTTGATTGCACAGGGGTCTTATACTCCAATAGGCGTCATCTATGACATCATCCTACGTGGCAACCATAAAACCTACTAGCGTGAGGGATTGGTTAGGGGAACATATCTACTTATAGAAAGTACACGGGTTAGTACTTCCTTGGCCGTCTCTTGTCTGTAAGACACACCTTGAACTACCTCTAAATTATTATATGATAGCAGACACAATGACAGTGGATTGGTCTATGCGATACTGTATAGCAGGTTGCCCCATAGACCCACCGGTTGGTTGGCATCCACCCAACCTTGGACTTTCAGCTCACGTACAGCACATACGGAAATCGAAACCCAGGTGCTTGAGTCACGTCAGATTACTTCCCACTTTTCCATTTAGGCATCATCTCTTATAAGTTTGACCATAAGCCAAAGTTTCCTGTCTGTAGTTGACATTGCCATTGCTCTCTGTTCTATGAGATTCAGGGGACTGTGAGCACATCATTTATCTTCAACAACATCCTAATGAATAGCCCTTGTTTTAGTCTTCTGCATCACGTGTGAGGAGACCACAAATGTGTTAATTCTGACCACCTATTCACTGCTATTTGATTCGATTCAGCTGGGTTTTATTGCTCTGTTGGCCTCTAGGGACTTGCTCTCTCCATTTTGTATGAGCCTTATTCACTGTTAATTCTACAATACTTGGTTCTTGCATATGTTTTCTTCTTCGTTAATCTAGAGAAATGTGTCTCATGCTCATAGCGATATCTGTCTGCCTCCCTTTGTACTCTGCAGTTACTTTTGAAATAGCACCCTTGATCCTAGGCCAATATAGAGTCCTCTTCGTTTGCGCGCAAATCCACTTTCCAGCAACTCCTTACTCTTCATCCCTGATCTGTTTCTGAGGTAGTTAGAATAGATCTTCATACAAGCCGACTTCTATTTTCCAATCATGTCCGTCCTTGCCATGTTATATATTCCTCTATAGCAAGCTTCTATTTGTCTTGTGTACCTTGCATTGCTGCGTATTTACACTTATTGATCCACAAGTTACTTCATCTTATTTCCACATACGTAATTACTTTATCATTTCGTAGATGTTTCTCTTGTCGTTTCAGTTACATCGTCATTCTTAAGTATTATCATATTGTTTCAACTTATTCTCATATATCTTCTTCATGTCATCTATCTGCCCTTGTCAGGTACCACTCAGCATTCCATAATATCCATTGGTACATGCAGACATCCATCCACCCTCTCAACATGTGGCTACATTTGGTATGACTGTTGAGTGCATAACGTCTCTCATACACTCCATGCGGTATAGGGACAACACAGGGGGTCCCACATGCAGCTCTTCTCCTGCTGTTCCAGGATGACGGCGGTGCGGGGGCAGGAGTCAAGGTATATGCGTCTACCTGCTCATCTACAATACCACCTGTTTTACTGCTACATCTGATTAAGGGATTGGGAATTCAACCCCCAGTAAATCGCTTGCTTGCAAGCGGAGGTAAAACGGGCAGTAATTGTGGCTCTAATGGTGGTAACAATGAGTGTTGGCACTATCTCACCTATCCCTAATGGAGTCCGAAGTGACACTAAAAATGAGGAGTAACGCTAACTCAAAATCAAGTGCTAACCAGAATCACCCTGCACCCTCAAGAATTGCATTGTCTCCCTCTAGTCACCTGCATCATCTTTGAGACAGCTAGCATCACTTACAAGGTGAAGACAACCAAGGCACCTGCATACCTAGCCAGAGGAATCCCATCTCAGGGAGTGAGTCCACCACAAGAAATAACAATATAATTAGGCTGGAATCCAAGAAAGCACCGAGATTGAGGAAACCACTCCCACATTAATTAAACTGGCCTTCCCTCTCTTGCACTTCAGTAAGGAATTAAAAACGTGGTTATTCAAAGAACATTGTTTTGGAAAGTAAATGTGAATTAATCAGACCTTCCAGGATTTTGTGGCATTAAATGGCAAATTTTGCAGCACAAACCTTTATTTATTGCGGCATTTTTGTGGGACATTTTGTATTAACTGGAGGGTGTAAGATTGTCATATTGCAGGAAATAGGCAGAGTGCAAGGCTACAAGAGAGCCAGAGTATCATTATTATGTATCTTTTGTATTAATTTAATAGGAAGAGTCCCAGATGTCTCTGGCTTGGCAGAACAGTGTTTGATTCGGCTACATTTCTGGTTTAATGTTCATGCCTATTTAATAGTATTAAGTAAATTGATCATTATCAATTGTAATGCTGAAAATATTCACCTTCTATGTTCTCCAATCCCCCAAACACCCACACACCTCTCTCACCAACACACATCTCACCAACTCTCCATCACAACTTACATTCCTTAACCTCTCACTCTGTCATACAAATACTCACGTGCTATGCCACACTGTCAAGTCACAATTTGCACTGCCAAGCCCCTGCCACACTCCAAATCATACTCCCAACTCACACCTTAAATGCTACAATTCCTCCCGCAATATACAGTCCTTCATTCTTTTGTGCTGCTTCTGCATCTTGCATCCTTTCTCCCATTCTATCGCACTCTTCCCTCATCCTTTTTCCCCAGTCTGCAGCTCACTGTCTCTTTCTGGCCAACTGCTTCCGCTCTGCTTTCTGGCTCACTAACCACACGCTCCCTCTACTTTCTGTACCTCCGCTCGCTCTCAGATTTCTGGCCCACCGCCTCACTGCTTCCTCTGCTCTCTTGTGCAGCACTTCCTCTTCTGACCCACTGCTCTCCCTCTGCTTTCTTGCCTATCACTTCACATCTCACCCATCACTCTCCCTCTCTCTCATAGTGTAACCATTTTTTGAATTTTTTTTAAATGTAGATTTTGACCCAGTTCCTCAAATAATGGGGCATTTAAAAAAAGAACGGAGGATATGCTATTTTTAGACAACCCATTTTTGGAAATGAGCAGGTCACCTTATTCTCAAAAGGTGACCGGCGCATTTCCACAGGCTTGAGCTGTAGCGCAAATTGTGTGCTGGCCAGCTGCCTTGAATGGTGTTCTGGGTTGTTTGACCGAAGTGTAATTATTTGCGGCGGAATTGACCGTAGTCAATTTTGCTGCGAATTGATTTGCACTTCAGCCAAACAACCCAAAATGTACCTTTCACCACCACCCTAACCCCTCCCCTACTTAACTGCTTGGTCGCTGCCGCTTCCCCTGCAACCCTGCGGTGCCAGATCCGTCCCTCTAACGCGGGTCGGATCCGACTCAGCAGGGTCCCCTTTTCGTTATTTTCTTTTTTTCTGTCCCCACCTCTAATTTTGAGGAAAAAGGGCAAAACACTTCTGCAACCACCCTAGACCAAAAATACTGAACATAGGGAGCGGGTGCCACCCTCGCAACACATGTTCAGTATTTATAAAAATTGATTGAATAGTACTGGCCGAAATAGGTCAAATTGTAACATTCAATAGATTTTTGTCATCAAAATGGGCAGTACTTTGAATAGAATCGCTCTCCCGACAGTGTTCTGCAAGCTCCCAGCGCCTTTCACAGGGACAGGCCCTCCAGGTGCCTGCCGCTGTAAAATGCGACCCAAAAAATGCATTTTTATCCTGTTTGAGGAACAGAAATGTAAGCGACACAGCAGCAGTTCATACCTTAAAAGAAATGCATGACAGGGTCACATCCCGTGCGTGTAGGGTTGACAAAAAATCTGCCCATTTAAAAGTGCATCTTGCTTGGAAATGAGGGATGCGATTTTAAATTGACAGAAACGCCACTTTTAGATCAGGGAGGTGAAAAAGGTCATCTGAATGGGCACGCATATAAAATGTGCCCATTCATGTGTCCCTTGTGGATTGGGCTGCACTTTTTTGGGGCGCAAGTGATGAGATGTGTTAGCGCATTTCATTTCATGTTTTAAAAAAAGTTGAGAACCTGGCACCCTGAGTATTATTTTTTGTAAAACAGTAATTTTTGCAGATTACTTAAAAAAAAAAAATGTCAAAAAAAAACTTTTTTTAAAATGCTGTTTTTGCACAAAACGGCCGTTTTTGCACAAAACGGCCGTTTTTGCGGCATTTTGCGCAAAACGGCCGTTTTCGCGGCATTTTGCAGGATCGCAAAATCGCTATAAGCTGGAGGGTCTGATTAATGCCTTACCCCTACTCCCCCACTCTCTTACTGTATCCACATCCTGTAGTCTGCTGCACCTTTCATGTAGAGCGTTTTATTCATTTGCTAGCCAGTTTATTGTGTGCTATAGAATATTGCTTGCATTCACAGGTATTTAAGAGCAATCCCTGGAATAACATGAGTACCCGTGGGTGTGATGGCAATCACTTGCAATCCTGAGAGTACCTTAGATAGTGGCATGTGATGGAAATCTTTGCAATGGTGTGACAAACTGGGCATTTGGTGGAAATCCATGGTAATATGGAAAGTACCTAAACATCTGATCGCAATCGCTGTCATTAGTGAGCACGCCTTGCCCCGTTATGGCAATTGCTGGCAATGTTGTGAGCAACTGGACACTGTATTACAATCCTTGGCAAATATTTGAATACCTGGACATTTCATATCAATTTGTGGCAATGGTGAGAGTGGGTGGACATTTGATGGCAATGCCAGGCAATGATGTGAGTACCTGGGAATTTGACGGCATCACCTGGTAAATTATGTCAGAAACGGGCGACTCTCAGTCTATGCGAAAGTGTGTCTCAAACAATATTGCAAACTATCCTTTTCATACATTTCGTGTGCTGTGTGAAGTCATTCTTTCTGGGTAGGGAGGTATCGCCTCTTCCAATGAATTGTGATACACACCCTCGCCGACAACAATGCATTTCTAGCCATGTGGGACAGATAGGAGTAATGAACCTTGAACCATTGAGACTGAATACAATCAGTAATGGTGTCTGGGGCCTTTCATTACGTCACCCTCTTTCATCCAAGCAAGGATCTCTTTCCAAAAGGCACGTATTAGCGGGCATTCCCACCAAATATGTCAGTGTATGGGTCCATTTCTGCACACCCCCTCCAACTTAAAGGGCTTACATCTCTACGTATCTCAGTTCATGGCAATATGATGGAATTATAGTATCCTGAAATAAGAGCAACTGCTAATTTGATGGAAATAGCTTGAATATGATGTTGCCACCTGTCTATTTGATGCCACTACCTGGCAACTTCTTCAGCACCAGCCTGTTTCATGGTGATGTGTGTCTTCTAGGAAAATAGGAAAAACCCGGTGTGCAGGAGGTTCTACTGACATTATCAAAAAAATCTATCTGTTCTGACTTTAAAACTTATATTTAGCTCTGACACTCATTCCCTAACCAACTCATGACACCCGCTTTCTTCCACAGTACTATCCTGCAGAGGTCTTCTATCTCTACCATTTACCCTCAGCATCATGCCACACTACGCTTGATGTAGAGCAAGTATGCACTCATGTTCAACACTGTCGCCCACTCCTTGACCTCACACCCTGAAAAACAAGTCAGTAGCCTGGCCACGATTGTTTTCACAAAGTGCATATAAGCAGCCTCTGAACGCCACCCAGCATGCAGAAATGTGGCCACTCTTCAGTCTGAACCTGCAACATAAAGATATTACATGATATGATAGGTTATTTATAACGCACTTATGGTTCCATGTGTTATTATCCCCGCAGAAATATTGCCATAGAAAAATAGCACCATATTTTTGTGGCAATATTAAGGCATGGAACCTTGGGGGGAACACCCCTGCAACCCCTGTATTATTTTAAAAGGAGCGGTATTTTTGGTGGGGATAATATTACCTGATAATGCGCTTAATACCCAGAGGTTTATATGCGCGCACCCGAGAATCGAACCTGTGTTGCTCTGTGTGTCGTCTTGCTTCCCAGGCGAGCACGTTGCCCCTGAGCTATCCTCCACACGTTTGAGTACATACTGTGGTGAGGTGCTTTCTGTAACATTGAGCACAACTCCGAATCTTGAGCCTACCTCCAAAGGCAATAAACATGTGGCTCAGCTTGTAGCAAAGCAGCACAAAGGGCAGACAACCTGTGAGAGGGACAGTTCCTCAGGCAGAAAAAGGGCAGGTGCACGTGGAACACCTATAAAGAGTACACAAAGACAATGCTAGGAATAGGGAGTATGCAGATGGCAGAACCCTGGAGAAGCAGCAAGTAAGGATCATCAGACGTAAACAGCAGCAGAAAGGGACACTGCTGAGAGGGACCATGAGCGAGAGACTGGAGAGGAAAACCAAATGGTGAGACCAGAGGGGAGCACCTTAGGCCTTCCTGAGTAGGAGGAGATTGTGACAGACCGCACCAGAAGGCAGAGAGGAAATACAAGCATGACTGGAAAGAGGTCTTTGAACAGCATTGATCCATCTGAGGTAAACCTGGTGGACCCAACTGAGAAATCAACAGAGCGAGGGAGAGATTTAAAGAATAAACACTGCATGCTGGGAGCCACAGTTCCTAGAGCACACTAGACTTTTCTTGAACGGAGAACCTCTGCATGCCAGAACTACTTGGATGCATAATCGCTGCTGTGCATAGGAAAATTGGTTTAAAGGAGAAAAGGTGCATGGTGGAATCGGTATGGAATGTGTGTAGAGCTCATTTGTGAAATCATTCAAAGGAGAAATGTGGCATGCAGACATTTGGAGCAAAGACTCCAAACCAAACTTGAGAATGAGACGGAAAGGAGCGGCAGTTAATCCTGGAAATTGCAGTCAATGTTCCATGCTACACGAGATAGAGACAGGGGAAGTATTAAATTCTGGGAACTGAAGGCAGCGTTCCAAGTTGCATCTGATACAAAGACTGAGAGAAGACATGTTGATTATTGGAACTTGCTGCCAAAATTGCAAACCATAGTGGATAAGAAGACTGAAGGAAGGTACAGTGCATTATGGAACATGAAGCTGAGTGACAAATTTCATTTGGTAAAGACTTGTGGCTAACCAAGAGAACACTTTTAGAGGTCGGGACCACGTGGTAAAACATGTCAATAACAAAACTATTGAACTATATCATCTAACGTTCGCCTTTAAAAATACAATTGCCACAGTATACACTTAACTACAGCCCAGCATGGTTTCTTCGATCCACCTTGCACCAATGTTCTAGCAATAGCAGTCTTGTTACCCTTCATCTACCCTACTCTGTTTTATTGTATGGCACAACACACCAAAATGCCACTGAAGTAGCTGAAACCCTACAGCGTAATAAAATGACAATGTGCATGCACTATTAAAGAGGCCTGCTAAGAACGGTGCTTCACAATATTTATTTGAGCAAGGAGTTCAGAACAGAAAATTAACAATCATTCACCCTACAGTAGAATATTCCTAATAACACTTTCCACACAATACCCACAATATGGATTTTTCATTTTTTTTCTTCAGGATTTGTATTCTGTATTTTTCTTATGTTTGAATGTTTTATTTTAAAATACGCAAAATACATGAAAATGTCCGCTTTGTGATGCACCAAGTGTACATCATATCATGTGACAACAGCTATTAGTTCAAGGCATTTTACTTAAACACAGCGAATGACAGAACAACAATGTGGATTGGATTCCTTGGATAATTTAACAGTGGGATATCATTTCAGAAAATACAATGGTCCTGACATTTGTAGAAAATGAACAATCTTCCGAAATTGCTATCATGCACAACATCGCACAGCGACAAAGATACTCCACCAGAACCAAGCACCACACATGCATAGACAAAGTCCCACAGAGGTCCTCCCCAAATGATATTAAGAAACAAAATATCCAGCAGGAAACTCTAGATGGTCTATTTCTGTGCTTCATGGATTCTTAGCGACTTTGACCACAAAGTGGTTCAATGACTACCTTGGGCTTAAAGAAACATATAGACAAATAACAAAGCAGAGTGTGATTTAATGAAATATACCTTAGATTATACAAGTTAACTGAGTCAGCTGGAGCCCAAGATCAGATGCAACTTTTCTCAATGCTAAATCATTGTTTTAAACTTGGAAATCAATGAAAGGTGAACACGGTATGAAGTTGCTGACTGCAGCCTTGAGAAGCTTGGGTTGAAGAAGCTATGTATAAAAACCCACTGCTGGAGCTAAAGGCTTGCATTAAGACTAATTTGCATACCCACAATACTTTTCTCATGCGGTTCTTAAGAGTAAGTGACACTTCTAGTGATGGTCACAGAGTAGCGTTGTGGCATGTGTGACTTGGGTCAAATGGCGTATTCACCTTTCATATTTCAGGTTAATTAGTTTGTGCAGGCCTTTTTAAACTGACCATAACTGTGCTGTGTTTGCAACACATGGACCAATGCTCTAACAAGTAGGTGGTGAGGCGATACAGCACCGATGGCACCTAATTAGAAAGAATCTGGGCAAGTGCAGTCTTCACAGTTGCTGTTTTGGGTTAACATTGCCATGTGTAAATTTCACTGCTGTGTGAAACAGACCATTTTACTAGAGCTCAAGACTGACATTTGGGCTAGTGTGAATATCTGCAATGCTTTATGCATGTGGCTCTAAACTGGAGATAAACTTTCAAGTATGGCTACAAGGTGGAGTCATAGTCCAAAACATGTGGAGAGACGCAGCTTGCAGACTCCTGCCACAGTGAGTCCTGATTTTCCATATGTGGGGAGTGCAGGCTCCCAGACTTGATGACCGTCTGCGACTCTGGGGAAATGACTACCTCACACTAACAACTATCCTCTTGATCCTGTGCGTGCCTGCTGGGACCCTTTATTGCATTGCTCCTGCACATTACTGCTGTTGTTGATACCTTGACATATGTAACATCAACTGTAACTCTGTCACAATTGTTATGACTACTGCGATTATATGTCATTGCTGTAACGTTCTGTTAAGATATGCGCCCGGTTGCCCTTGGGGCTGGTTTGCACTATACAAATAAAAATACAATACAATACAATGACTACCTTCCAGTGCCTCAGGTCATACTATCCAAAATGAAGAAGGCTTAGACATGGGCTCAATGCCCATAAGAGCTCCAGCTTAGAATTGAGTATGGACATCTTATTTCTGTTCCAACACAACTTTAACATACTTATTTGCAACCTCAATTTATAAAAGTAAAATTACCTCTTTGTGTAATTAATGGTAAACAATTGTCACACGTTAATATTAACAGAACAAATATAAATAGTTCTTACCAAAATTAAATAATAGTTTAAGCCAGTAGTGACAGGGTTCGAAATTGCTGGGAGCTATTTGGCTCCTGCTTCAAGCCTAGGAGAGCCTGGTTAGCTCGAAACCAACATCCACTGGGTGCTACTTTTCCCTCCCCAGGTCAGCTGGTACCTTACAAACATACATATGTGACATTAAGTTTCAGTGTTTTAGAATGTTGACAAAGGCAAATTGGAGACAGCTAGTACACATTTAAGCATAATTCATCACATATAATGGTCAAAAACTTAAATGTGCATTTCATGTGGAAGTTAATTTTGCGGTGCTCTGGGTCCTCGCTTTTAGTTCCCCACAGGTAGCTTCCTTCCTGCCTTCTGGGCAATGCCTGCCACACAGTAGCTGGTTTTAGCTCCTGCTCATCAATTCCTAATTTTGGGACCTCAGTAGGTTAATTTAACACTATAATTGTCATGGAGGGATTGCTGTCAGTGCAACATGTCCATAAACCATGCCACACACCTTAATACAAACCGGTCAGTAATGTGAGATGCCCTGGCCTATGTTTCACCAGAAAATAACTCACTGAGTCAACTACAGCATAATTTGGAAAATGACCAGCCATTTAACTATCTCCGTAACCTGGTACATTGATATAGGACTTTTTCCACGCATAAACCTTTGAAATCATGCTAAGGCGGAGTGTGGCAGGAGTGTGTTGCCTGTGAGGAGTCCCGGAGCTGTGAGGATCGAGTTGCAGTATTTTTTTCCATTTTTACCAAAGGTGGAGCCACTACCATAAAACACATGGCTCTACGTGGAGCGTTGTGGAGTGTAGCAGGAGTGTGTTGCCTCTGAGGAGTCCCGGAGCTGTGAGGATCGAGTTGCAGTATTTTTTCAATGTTTCCATTTTTACCAAAGGTGGAGCCACTACCATAAAACACCCGGCTCTACGTGGAGCGTCGCGGAGTGTGGCAGGAGTGTGTTGCCTGTGAGGAGTCCCAGAGCTGTGAGGATCGAGTTGCAGTATTTTTTCCATTTTTACCAAAGGTGGAGCCACTACCATAAAACACCTGGCTCTACGCGGAGCGTCGTGGAGTGTGGCAGGAGTGTGTTGCCTATGTTCCCTGGGGGTTCGCTGGGCTCCGTGAGGATTTAGAGAAGTCAACATGAGTCTAAGGACAGGAATCCCTGTGACACGCGCCCAGGCAAAATGTGCCTTAAACACAATCACGCCCCTCCAGAAACACGGCTCGATGCAGGGAACGCAGGGCGATGAACTGGCCGCTGAGAAAATACTTCTAAAGACAGTGGCGAGCGCCGTGGCTAAGCCCGTACCCATCGACCCACAAGTAAGTGACAATGGGTCGAGGTGGAAGGGTGGAGGAGGAGGAGGAGCGGGTGTGTTACTTATCGATATTTCCCAAGACACTGATATTACCCAAGGCATAATTACTCAAGACATTATGCAAAACACTGTATATCCTAACGGAGAGTTCTTACTGCGATCTCCAGAAGCATTGCACGCCAGGCACACCGACCTGGCCTCAGCCCTCAGGCCCAGTTCCGCCTCCCCTCTGGGTTGCTGGGATGATGGTGGCGCTGGCTGTCCCGTGCAGGAGAAAGCGATGCCGCTGGTGGGACGTGCACAGCCTTTTGCACATAGCGTCGAGAGCTCTTACCCCGCAGCGGGTGGAGAAGAGGTTTATGGAACTCACTTGAAGGCGTTACTGCTGGATGAAAGTGAAAGCGAACGTCATGCGCAAGCTTTCACCACATCCAGCTTCAGTAGTAACTGCAGGGAACCCTCGGTGGAGTACGCCAACAAGGATAAGAGGTGGTTGGGTAAAAGGAAGTCTGATGATTATACTATATTGTATAAGGAGGATGCATCGGGAGAAAATACCCATGCAACGTCCCGATTACAATCCCTAATGAGAGACGGAAACACTGTAACTATTCCCCCATTAAAACTAATGACATGGAGGATAGTTGCAAATATAAATAAGCCACACCCCTCAAAAAAGACTGTTGCTAATGAAATACCCAGCCTGCTTACACCTAGCAGTGGGTTGAGTTTGCTACAAGCCCAGATACACGCAATGCCTACGGTATCCTCAAACAATTTGCCCGAGGAAGAAGGATTAGAAGAAGTATGGGAACCTCTAGGCAATCAGAGGGTCCAAGAAGAGAATGTAAATCTAAGCCAACATACTACCCGATGCAATTCACTAGTAATTGCAGACCAGGTTCGCAGAGATTTAGCAGCCATGATCACTAAGCTGGCCGTACAATGAGATCAAATTAAAAAATTCCAAGCGTAATGCCGACAATACCGGCAGCTAACATGCTTTATCAGGACAATGACATGAGATTTCTAGTCAGTCTTGAATCGAATACCCCTTCATTTGACACAAGAAACAATGAAATTGCGGTATCACAAAAAAGGACCAGACATGATTTGAGTCCTGAAAGCTATGCTTGCGATTCGCAAAAATGCTTTAAGGGCCAGGGGAGAAAGTCGACTTCTAACAATCTTATTGCGCCCAGAGTTGCGCCTGTTTCAATACAGAATCAAAGCGAATTGGACGTTGCACCTTCCCCTTCGTCCTCGGAGGATGAAAATAGTTCACCAAATGAAAGACAACAGATCCATCACGATCCTAAGTGCCAATTAGCAAAAGTTCAAGTTGGTCAACCGTTAATTGTAGTGATCGTGGAAAAAGTATTCAGTGAACTACGACCAATACTGATGTCAGCAAGCACAATAGCAGTGGCTCCTTTAACAAAGTTATTTGAAAACCTGAATGAGAATTATCGTGATCAGACGACGTTAATAGCCCTGCTAAATTCAAAAATGTTAAAACTGGAAGCGGATTTGGTCGACATGATCACTCAAATTACGGTTACAAGGCGAGGCAATGATATCTCGCTAGCAGTACTGAAGGACTCCCTGAAAAATAATTCGGAAGACAAAAGACTTTTGGCAGAAGTTACCAGACAGGCCCTAAACTTATTACAGAAAGAACAAGACGGAAGGGCTCGTTCAGAATTAAAGCCATCACTGAATGAGAGACAATCATCGCTGGGCCTTGTTATGCAATCTGTCGATACTGGACCAGTTCTAGGCCTCCCAATGACGGTCAACTGGTTACAAAATGGGGATGACAATGAGAATTAGAAAACACAACCGAATATAGATAAAGAGAAGGAATTGTCAAAAAGGCTGCCTTTAGAGGAGAAAGGCATGGATGATAGGTCAAAAGAAGAGGTTGATCACCAAGTAAAGGAATTGGCGGGTGCTGGGAAGTCGTGTGCACCTGTTACCATAGACCTCACGAAGGTTTCCTCGGTGACAGTGCCTGTGGTGACACAAAGACCGGAACCAGTCGCTTCTGCAAGCCTAGCTACGGAGGACACCCAAATGGTACAACCAAAGATTAAGACGACAGTAGCCCCTTCTGAACAGAAAGAAGCAGAATGGTTCGACATATTTGAAAAACCGCAAACATCAACCAAAGTACAAAAATTGACGAAAGGAATTGAAACTGACCTGAAACAAGGCAAATGTAAGAAAAAAACAAAAAACATGGCAATGCAAAAAAATAGAAATCCTCGTAATTCAGCCAACTTTTTCAGAAATATAAAAGCACTGAATGTTATCTTTAACAATTCTGAGACATCAAACGAAGAGGCTGGAAAGGAGACAGTTGAACCAAAAAGAAAAGGTCTGTCCCCGAGCAGGAATGGAGAAAGCGGAAAGGTGAATGGAAATAAAGCTATTGATGAGAGCAGTGATGAGGGCAATGAGGATGTGGAGCTGATGAGTATGTCGACATACAGTATATTGGAGGAGGATGGCGAAGAAGAGACTCCAAGTAGGACTATAGTGAAGAAAATTGAAAGAAACATTCACCTTGAGCTGGAAGCAAGATAAGACGGACTGAGTGTGATGCCCCCAATGAGCATTGCAAGTGGCAAAGGGCGGTCGCAAACCAAGAAACCAGTGATAACATGGTCTCCGACACCTGAAAAAATTCAACAGGATAAAAATAGGAGATTTGGGGATTGAGGAAAATAAAAAAGTCTTCCAGACCATCGAAGAGAAACATATGCAATGCATTCAAAATTGTACTATGACGCACCCTGCGACTAATGTTGAGCAGCCGCTGTTAAGAGAAGCGGCTGCAAGACAGTGCAAAAATGATGACACTCGTAAGGAGTGGATGATCGACAATGAGAAAGAGTGGAAAGCACGTGAACAAAATAAGGTGAACTTGGCTGAAGCACAGAGCGATAAGCGAAATCCTTGGACTAAAGCTCCTACGTGCGCGTCCCCCTCGTATAGAATTCTGATTGAACGAATGGTGTATAAAAAGGGGGACCCGCCGATAAATAGACATCTAATATTACAGCTCTTTCACTGCATTCCTGTTTTAAGATCAATAAAAAGTGCAGGAATTGAACGTGTTGAAATTCTGGATGACTCAAATCGTAAATGCGCCTTGTTACACATTAGAGATCGGACACTCGCTCAATACGTGATGATGTGCGAGAGACATTTGATAGATGCTGTCTTCCAAGTGTATGAGGTGGATAATGCTTTAGCGAATAATGAATCAACTGAGTCTGCAGAAGTAAGTGGTCAAAGCAAAAGTGCAAGGTCGATAATGAGGCGCAACTTATTCCCAAAGACATCAATACATTAACAAAATAAGGTAATTGATGGGAAATCTGAAGAATTGGTGCAGCAATCTGTTGCACTACAAGAAGAACTGAGAACAAGGAAAATCAAAATACAGTGGAAAACCTTAAGGTCACCAATGCAGGGAAGTCTGAAGCTAATACAACTGATCATCCAGGCGAGGAAAAAAATTGCTGGGCTTGGGTAGCTAAAGCCTTAAATGAAACATCAGAAAGCTAATGCCAAGAACAAACAAATAGCATTGTGCTGGCCACTTGGAACACGAGGGGATTTTTACATTTAGTTAAGTCTTTTCCAAAAGTTCTGAAGACGGCTGACATAATATGTCTTCAGGAGACGCGGTTGGATAAGATTCCATGTACTGACGGATTCGAAGTGGCTATAAATCCACCAATTGTCCAACGCAAGGGTAGACCAATGTCTGGCCAGCTAATTTTAGTAAAGCGAAAAAGTGGTTTCAGCATAAAAACAGTGCAGACTATTTTGCCCTATATACAATATGCCAGGTTAGAAGCAACAGAATGCTCAAGAGGTATAACAAATATAGTAAACCTGATAAATATCTACTGGAATACTAACACAGCTGATCACGTAAAGTTTGAAGAGGAACTTCTGGATACCATCGACAGTATAATGACAGGAAATGTTAACCCACAAATCGTTGTGTGGTGATTTCAATATGAAGCTGTCAGAAATATCTACTTCCAAAAATAGTTCAAAATATAAAGAGAATAGAAAAAGAGAAACCTGGCTTGAAGAAATGGTGAGCCGAAATCTGCGCATGATGAATGGAGCCTCAACGGGCGATAATCCCCCAAGGCGACATGGGAAAGAGGCTCCCAAAAATCAATTCTAGATTATTTCTTTATATCGGAAATAATGTCACAAGAAATGATGTCCTTACATGTAACAACGTCTCCATAAAGTGACCACAATGTGGTAACAATTGAATGGAAACAAAGACATATGCAAACACTAGAGCAATGGAAACAGCAAATATCGTTAGAACCAGGCCATAACCATTTACGCTTGAGAACCTGCGACATATCCTTCTTAGCTGAACATATAAGACTAAATGTTGGAGAAAATAAGGTTCATCCTATAGAATACCAACTTTTGTAGGAACTCTACAGAAAAAAAAAAGTGCTCGTAACAAACCAACTTATCAGAGTCATAATTTTGATCCACAAGTTGCCCAATAAGAAGGACATGAGGAAGGACTTTAGAGGAATTGTTAGTGCAGCTAAGCTTGATCAAAGTTGCGAAATAAGAAAAGTGAAGAACAAGTATAATAATTGGATTAAAGCACATCACTGGCTGGTTGAACAAAGAGACTCTGAAGTAATTCTGGAGGCTATGAACCAAAAAAATCCAAGAAGCTTCTGGTCGCTAGTTAATGAACTAGAGAATCCTCAAAAAGCTGCACTAACAAATATGGTGAATGCAAATCAATCGATAAGTCATTATAGACACTTATTAAAAAAAAAAAAATCATCTTGTCCAAACCTGAGTGTAAGCCATCTGTGGGATTTAGCCTTTGAGCGAGATGAGATCCAGAATTGTATACAAAAGAGTAGTTCCTCAAGGGCTGCTGGCCCAGGTGGGCTTTCGAATGCCATGCTCAAAAACAACATTGAAGAATGGACAGATTTTTGTGATATACTTTTTCAGAATATAATAAAAGAAGGCCATGTCCCAAGAACATGGAAATTAGGAATCATTGTGCCTATCTTCAAAAAGGGCATCCACACAAATCCAGCAAATTATCGGCCCACAGACCTCTTGGATGTGGTAGGGAAAGTTTTCACAAGTCTACTCTTAACCCAATTAACGAGATGGATAAGAACAAAAAAGATCTTCGATGTACGACAGACAGGCTTCATGAAAGGTGTAGGATGCATCTTGAATTTGTTAAAAATAGACGCCATCAAATCAGGCCATAAAGTCTAAATGGCATTTATAGATCTAGCCAATGCCTTTGACAGAGTCGACCGAGCAACACTATGGTCGATGTTCAAATCGAGAGGCTGCCCTCATAGTCTTATCCAGGCCATAAAGAAATGTACTCGGAGCCACTGAAACAGATTTGCTTAGACAGCGATGGTCATCTAACTAAACCCATCGAAACAGAACGAGGGGTAAAGCAAGGGTGTCCCTTGGGAGCGACACTCTTTAATTTTTAGTGTAATTTCCACCAAAGTTGAACGGGAGACACATCACTTGGATCCTTTACGGTGATGATATGGTCCTCTTGGACGTGACACCTATTGGACTCCAAAGAAAGCTTAACACTTTAAAGACCTATACTGAGGACCTAGGGCTAGAGATCAACGTAGCCAAATCTGAAATACTAGTCCTCGAAAATAAAAGGGGAGGTCGACCGAAGACAAATAAGACAAGATGGACATTGGAAGCTGAAGCCCTGAGTAAAGTTTCATATACTCGATATTTGGGAACGCTAATAAACTCGAGTATAAATAATGACCCAATGATGAAAAAGATTGCAAGTAACTGCAAACAACAACACAAGGCATGAGTTTGCAAAAAACAATATGGAAAATTCTCATATATACCGATAATAAAGTTTTACAAGAGTAAGGTTTGTTTGTTTTGTTTGTTTTATTTAGCATAGCGCTCCAGACCCAGGGGTAAATGGGCACTTACTCCAATGTTGGTCTTTGGAGCGGAAAGTATGTTTGGATGTTCATCACAGATTTGGGCCAGGTGCGAAAGCCTGTTCTGGAAGCGAATCCTGCAGTTGCCACAAAGTTACCCCACTGCATGTGTATTGTATGAAGTGGGACTATCCACATTAAATGTCAGAATAATGTGGAATAAAATAACCCTATACAGGAAGTCCCTGGATGAAGCTGACTTACCACCATTTGAAGTACTAACTGATCCAAAAAAAATAAACAAGAGAGTAAGACCGCAATAATAATGTGAAGACAACAATGTAAGGACATTTTGCATCAACTGGCCACGGACGAAAAAAACATCATGGTCCAATCCAAATGCAGTAAAGAAAAAGCTGCTTCAACTAGATTGGATCAAAAATTCAGAAAAATATCAAACCATAAATGTATGAAAAATGTGCCTGCTGAAGCTAAAACTTTTAATACCATCCTCAAATACATGGTCATTTAGCCATGTAAACGTATGCGAAAGTTGTATTTGAAATCGAGACAAAATTTATATGAAACTAAGGAAATCTTGAAACAAAGACGAATGATTCAATCAGGAAATTTAAACTGCAGATTCTGTAACTACAAAGAGGAAGATCTAAAACACCTGGTCCTCTTTTGTCTGGGTTTAAGAAATTTATGAACATTTTACTTAGGGAAAGAGATGGACAAAAGTTTGACATACAGTGCTGAGGACTGGTGGCGGCAAATGCACAACAGCAAATGTAAAAATCTGATAGTAGCACTCACAAGGTTTTTAGAACAGCTACAAAAGACAATGGAGAGACATGTACATGCAATGATGTGTAAATACTCATCTAGACTAGTAGAGTCCTGTACTCTAACAAAACTATTAGTTTTTAAGTCTTTTCGTAGTTATTATCTGAGGTATATATTTCAAAAGTTTATATAAACTGTCTGAAATTAAATTTAAAAAAATGTTTAAAAAAAGAAACCATGCTAAGATCATCGTCTGCAGTGCACAAATGCTGCAGAGTGGACAGGAACAGTGTCTGGCCGTGTGATTCAAGTTGATGGAGTGAAGCAATCTGTGTGTTCTTGAGTCTGTGGGTCCTAACTCACTTACAGAGTTGACCAGCAATGCTCCGGAGCACATGTCCATCCATCAAGAGATCTCGGTTCATTGGTGAGCTCAGCATGGAAATATTGTTCTGAATCTATAAGGGACTGGTGCGGATCCGATTAATGATCCAGCTGGAAATGTAGGCCCAATGTATTAGCCCGCAGCCTCATCTGGTAGTCATCCCAGGCGAAGGACCATCATTCAGTTCGAAGAGTCTAAAAAGCATAAACCATAAAATGTGTGCCAGATTCTTTGCCAGACACACATAAGCACACACTCACACATCCATCAATCCAACACCACATTGATCTGCACAAGCAAACACAGAAACTCTCCAGTCCAAAACCCCTTAATAAACGTTTATTACAAACAAATAAATGGTGTGTTGACTTGTTTTTCTTCACCTGGCAGGTGAATCCTAGGAAGATGAGAAATAAATGCAAATGAAATGATATGTGACTCAAAGATGGTGCTGCTAAATGGCTCCGTGTAATGGTTGAGGACTCCAGTCAATATGGAAATGGAAAGCCTGCAGCATTTGCATTCTATTTATCTATTTATTGAATATTCATAAGGGGCACTATACAGCTAAAGGTGTTTGCAGGCGCCATTCTGGGACTTGGAGTTGTAGTTGCCTTAGTTTGAAATGCTTGCCTTTTCACGCCAACTGCACAAAAACTTCATGTTAGAAATACGTGACTTTCTGAAAATATTGCACATAACATCGGCCCTAAGGCAACAGTTGAAGTAATACTTGAACTTATTTAAGGAAACAAGGGTTATTGTAGCAAAAAGCGTGTGCAGCTAGAAAAGCACGAAAACACGGGCTTTGTTTTCCCTGACGGCTGACGACCTTAAGATTGGCGGCTAGATTGCTTTCAATGTTCTTGCACAGTTAGGAACGCTGTGCATTGCAGCGAGATAGATGTGGGGTTAAGTTTACGATGTAACGCGCACATACCTGAACTCGGCGACCCATTTCATCTGATTTTCCCACAGGAAAGAGCACAAGAAGGCGGGGGTCCTGGGGCTGACCCCGGTTTATGTCAGAAGCTTTCAGGGAACCATGCTGTAAGGGGATGTGAACGCACAAGAAAAGCCCAGGCAGGCCCTTCAATGGGGCAGTCCATTCACAAGCCCCCATTGACTGGCCAAGCCTCTTCCCGGGAATTCAATATCAGGCATTGTCTGCCCTGCCACCGGAGGCAAAGCACTGATCATGCCACCTCGCATTTTGTTTAATTTCTAAACACGGGGCAAATAGGTTAATCTTCTACAAGGTCGGCCATACATTCTCCCGAATAGGAAATGGTGGCGTGGTGGGGGTGTGCAGGTGGGTGGGGGCAGGGGAGGCGTGGTGCCAGAGGGAGCTTCAAACCTAGCCATAACTCACTGGGGAGATGCGTGGCGTGCCTGACAGCACAGTTGTCTCGGACCTCCTCGAGCCTTCTGCCTCTTTTCCTGAAGCTTGAAGTAGGCATGGAGTGGTGATGTCACGATAGTTAAGAGTCTTGTTTTGTGCGATAATGAGGGCTAATGATAAACACTGGCCTAAAGCCTGCAGGCTTTAACGTTTAACGCAACCTAATAAAAGGGATGCTACTTTTATTGGGAAATCTTGGCTTGCATCACACATTTTATGGAATGTGCTGAACTGGCATGGTTTTAAAACTAATGTTTCAATACATTCAAACCGGGTTGTTGCCGGGTCTGGAAAAGATCTGTGGCTATGCTAATGCTGGGGCTGTTGGGATTCGGGACTAGCTAGCCTTTTGGTTGTAGACCCTGAGCTTCTATTCAGGGCTACAACCAAGAGACACAGGGCTGTAGCCCTCCCCCCCCCGCACGTCCCCCCGCGAGTAAAGCCTCTGCATTGGAACTACTTATAGTTCGATCAAAACTCTCAGGAGGATAGCTCAGGGGCAACGTGCTCGCCTTGGAAGCAAGACGTCACAGAGCACCACAGGTTCAATCCCCGCGTCCGTGCTTAGAAACGTCTGGGTATTAAGCGCGTTATAAATAACCTATCATATCCCTTAACACTTCATGTGATAAAACGGCATCTACAGAGCAAGATCAAACACACATTCTCGGCTACAAAGTAAACATGCTGTATTAACAGGACACTCATTATAAACAGTAGCAGGGTATGTTCTGATTACTTACAAGTAATCACATTACCTGAGTACTTCTCTTTCTCTTCCCAGTCTTTACGATATGAGGCTTCCGCCTTGTGAGACAGGAATCTCCCAGATGGAACCTCCTTTGATCTGTACCCTGAACAGGTGGATCCTGGCCCCTCCCGTCAGGCGGGGAGGGGATAAAATTCGACCCCACCATTTTGAAAGGGATCTTCCTTATGTGCTTCTTCACCCTCCTAAGGTCTATTACAGTCCTCCACTCTCCGAGTGTTTCAACAGCAGAAACAGGATGGAGTAGGCCCAAAGCTCCCGTTGCCTACAGGGTAGATATTTAATACATCCCTTCAATGACAGCTGCTGAACCCATCTGCAGTGCAATCCTTTTCACAGGGTCCCTGGGCCACAGAGTTACCAGTACCCCTGAGTCTAGAGGCAAGGAGATGAACTCGGTGGTGTAACCCCTTTGAACTGCGCCACGGATCCGAGCTTCTCGGACATCTCTTCCCACACTAAGTTGAACAACTGGAGACAACCCCCTTCTGGAGATGATAATGGGTGTTGCTAGGTCTTGAAAAGGTCTGGGGGCAATGCTAGTGTCAGGACTGTTGGGACTCGGGGCTAGCTAGCCTTTTGGTTGCAGCCCCTTACCTCCGGGGCTACAATCAAATGACCTGGGGCTATAGCCCCCTCAGCTCCCTCCTAGCAACGCCTCTGAGTGGGGTCCCGAATACTCTGAGTAAGGACGCACCAGCAGCCACTGCTGGAGTAACCTTGAGCTTGACGGGCTTTAATCCTCCTCTGCCATGCAACCTGGTCCGCATAGAGCTTCTAAGGGCCAGAAAGGAAGCTCTAGACTGGTGCCCATAAGGTGCTTTATGTTGGGAATGCTTTGGTTTGGGTTCTGACAGAGCATTGTCCTTTTTGGCCCATTTTCCGAATTCATTGATTTCCTACCTAGGAAAGGCAGTCAGATTGATATGGCCTTCTGCGAGGCTTCCCTGTTCCATTGTCTAAACCAATATTGCAAACTAGCTGAGTTGAATGAGATGTCACCTATGGCTATAACTCTTATTATATCAGAGGACATGTCGGAGGTAGGCATTATCATCTTTTTCATGATTTCCAGCAAGTCCACTGCTCGCAGTCCTGAGCCTCTTCCAGAGCAGGAATAAGTGTGTGACAATCCTTACATTGAGACTGGGTGACGTATCTGGAGTAAACCCAAACTCTAAGAGCAATGTTTGCAGCTCTATGAGACCTCTTCTGTGCAGTATCTACCCTCCAATCCACTGGGTCTGAAGGTGCGTCATCTTTGGTAGCCGTAGAAATATACCCAGCCAAGGGGGTGTAGGGGGCAGAATTTAATCTACCTTAAGAACATCAGTGGATTCCTGGCCAAACCTCTCCAGGGGGTACAGCTTGGACCACCCCCTTGGGATAGACAACTTCTCAGGCTCCTTCCAGTCCCTAGTGATGACGTCCCAGATAATCTGTAATGCAATAGACCAGACATAGGTATGGAACATAACGGCTGTAGGCACCTGGCACACCCTTAGGGATCGGCGGCCTCTTAACATCCTGAAAGTTGAGGTTAGGCAGCAACTGCCTGGATAGCTCATCCAGTATCTCGATTCTCAAGAATATTCCTGCCATCTCTACCTTATCCAAGGGGAATGGTTGTTCCAAAGGGGTATACAGTGGCGGAAGATCCTGCGGGCTATAGACGATAGGATCGACAGCCCAGCCACCATGCTGACACTAGGCAGACCTGCATCAATATTTATTTATTTGTTTGCATAGCGCTGCAGCCCGCGGGCATCGAGCGCATTACATATAGACAGAGACAGATTTAATCAGGACAACACAAATATATTTGGTGGCAACCAAATGTCGGATATCAGTGTTTGGTTGGTGCATGCAAGTGGCTTGAGTGCATAGTAGAGTCATATTTGAACAGTAGTGTTTTAAGTTATTTTCTGAAGCAGAGATATTTTGGTTCTAACCTCAGTGTTGGAGGCAATTAATTCCATTTTAAAACTGCTTTAGTCGTGAATGCTCTACCTAATCCCTTTGCTTTTTTTGCTGGTGTAGCTTGGCGAAGGCTTTTGTTGGTCGATCTGAGATTGCGGCTTGAATCATACCATTTGAATTGTTTCTTCAGGTATGTGGGGGCATACAGAATAGACAGCGATGGACATGGGTAAGTGATTTAAAAGTGATACGGTCCTCTATGGCAAGCTAATGTAGGTCTCTTCTGTCACTTGTGATATGCTGTCTTTTTGATTTGCCGGTAATAGTTCTTAGGGCGTTATTTTGGATCACTTTGCCTTGTTTTAAGCATTTACTGTTTGCGCCCAGGAGTAGAGAGTTACCATCATCTAGCCTAGAAAGGATTCTGGCCCTGGCTATAGTTGTACTATTGTGCTGGTTTAGCAGAGGTCACATTTTTTTCAGTACTTTCGGTGATATTGGCAGTTTCTTTTGTGGTAGGCTGTATGAGCTTCTGCTCCTAATGTTGCCTGTAATTAAATGCCCAGTGTCTTGACTTTTTCTGATATTGTGATTGGTATCTCTTTGATGATAAACGAGGGGTATGCTGGGCTCAGTTTTTTTCTAGCGCAGGATGATCCGAAGATCATTAGCTCAGTTTTGATACCATTAATGCACATCCAATTTGCCATCATCCAGGATTCGATGGTGTTATATATTGATGTAAGTTTGTCGCTGTCTTGCTTGTAGTCCCCACTTAGTTCGAACACCAATTGGGTGTCATCGGCACAGTTGGTAAAAAATATGCTGAGTTGGGTCAACAGTGTGCATAGGCAGCGCATATATAGGTTGAACAATAATGGGGAGAAACTAGCTCCGTGTGGGACTCCGCAGTCAACTGGTTTGAACGACGAGACGTGCTCGCTCCTGATGATATTAGATCATCTATCCTGCAGGAAAGATGACACCCAATCTATGGCCTCTTGGGAGCAGTTTCCGGATAGATCTAGAGCCTCACAGAGCCTTTGGTGATCAAGCAGATCGAAGGCTGATGAGAGGTCTAAAAGGATCAGCAAACCTGCTTTGCCTTTATCAAGGATGCCCAGCACTTCTGTATACAAGTCGAGTAGCGCAGATTCTGTGCTGTGGGCTATCCTAAAACCTGATTGCTGTGGGTGAAGGAGATTGTTTTTATCCACATAGTCTTGGAGCTGTTCTGTGGCGATCTGATCTAGTATTTTTTGTAGAAAATTACAGTTGCTAACGGGTCTAAGGTTTGCTGGATCTTCTTGGTTAAGTTCTGTTTTTTTTGGCAGTGGTGTTACCGTTACTGTTTTAATTATAGCAGGGACAATGCGCTCCCTTGAAGGAGGCATTTACCATTCTTCTGAGGAATGGAATAAAAACTTCAGCGTTGTCTAGTATTAATTTAGGTGGCAGCACATTTTCCATGCAGGAAGTGCATCTAATGTTGGAGATTGTGTAAATTGAAATTTGGGGCTTTGTGGTTTAGAGATTACCTGGTGTGGTTGATCTGAGGAGGGGAAATTGGCAGTCTTACAGTTTATGATTGTTTCTCTAGCTTTGATAATTTTGTTGTGGAAGGCTATTTGGACTTTTTCACAGTCTTTCTCTGTCGGTTGAAATGGGGGAGATAGAGCTTTTGGTTTTTCTGTGGCTTTTAGTATCTGAAAGAGTTTTCCAGTAGAGTTAAATGCGATGGCAATTTGTTCATTGTAGTGTTTTTTTTTTAGTTCTGTAAGTGTTGTCCTATACCTAATTTCTGCATTTTTCCAATTCGTTTTATTATTTTCAGTGTGGTCAGTTGACCATTTTCTTTCTAGTTTTCGTTTCTCTATTTTGAGTTCAGTGGATTCAGCATTGAACCATTTTTGGTGGTTTACATTGGGCTTGACATGTTTATTTTTCAAGGGAGCGTGAAGATCAAGTAGTTCTTTTATGTGGTTGTTGTATCTTGATACAATTTTCTCACATGAATCCTTGTCTTTGGTGTTAAGCATGATATGGTTAATTCCTTGGGATAGTATGGTAGTCCTGATTTCTTTTAGGTTTCTGTCTAGAACCATTTTTGGAAAATTGTTTAATTTCACTGTTTTTAGCTTTAGTACTAGCCTGGATTCGATTTTATAATGATCTGACCAGATGCATGGATAGGTTTCCAGGACTGTCATATCAACATATTTTGATTATCCAGTCAAGCTGATTACAAGAGACAGCAGTGGGGTCCTTATTTATTATTGTATAGGTGCAATTTTGTAATTTCTCTTCTAGGTTGATAGCTTCGGGGTCTTTGACATTGCCCCTTCACCTGTTAATGTCACTGAGGAGTATTGTTCCTGTGTTTGGTGCTTTAGGTTGTTCAATATTTGAGTCAATTCATCATTGAATTAGCTGTGTTGACAGCCTCTTTAATCAAGGCCATTAGCTCTTCTGCTGAGATAATAGTCGGGGGAGGCTGAGCAGAAGGAAGAAAGGATGAAGAATGCCCCTGTCAGGAGCCTCCAGAGCCCTATGAGGGCTCTTTCTGTATATCAGAGTACCTGAGCGAGGACACTTGCCCCTCTACCCCTGAGAGGGAACGGGAATGGGGCAGAGGTTTATGTTCCCTGCTAAAGGAGGCGGTACATTGCCTCTGCTTGATTACAGCAGGTTTATTACATGAAAGGCACTGCAGACTTGAGCAGAGAAATACGCAAGAATAAACCGGCTCACATTATCTTACTTGTCCATGCGTTGTTCCTCAAGTGCCCACTGTCTCGATTTGACTCTGGTCCATGACAGGAGTCCGCCGAGTGCTGAAAGTGCTTCTGAAAACAATGCTGATGTGGGCACAATGTGCATGGGTACATTACTGTACTCGACTAAGCAATGCCTCTTACTGGCCCTTTGCAGGGTTTGGCATCCTGCCCGCTGCACCTAGGGCAGGCAAAAAGCAGGCTGTGGCCTAGTACTATTGCCACACTCATGGGACATGGGAGGAAACACAGGACATGTGTTTGTGAGGGGGGGGTGGCCTTTATCCTCTCCCCACCTCAGAGGAGGGGCCAAGAACGCCCATTTTAGGCTGCGGAGAAAGTCTCATATCGTACGGATGTGGACGAGGAAAAGGGACGAAGAGGTAATGTTTTAATGTCTAAATGTTTACGTATAAATGAATTTGAGTTTGTTAATTGTAAACTTCTTGATAGAACTCCATTCAATGAATAAATATAATATCAGGGTACCATTGCACCTACTGCATGCTACCCCTGGCAATGGCCATCCGGCCACCCCGTTTCCACACCCATTTTCCCCCAGCAAAATCAAACTGCATGTAACATTGAGCTTCAGCTTTCTAGCAGGCAGTTGCTGGAACTCATATATATATTACACAGCCACGGTAGAGGTTGTGTAGTTATGGGTAAGCTGCTGTTTTCCATTGGGCGGCTTATAACTCCGCTCTCCCTGGACAAATCCTCACCAAACTTTACAAAAAAAGTATATAGCCCACTCTGAATTTTTTGCAAAGTTTGGTGAGGTTTGGTCCAGGGGGGGCAAAGAAATAGGGGGGGTCCCAAAATGTCTTTTTTTCCCATAGACTGAATGGGGAAAAAACTTTGCTCACGCCTAAAGCCCAAACCGCTGGACGGATTTTCACCAAATTTGGACCAGGAGCAGCGGCCTGGTCCAGAAAGCATGCTTTTGCAAATTTGGTGAAAATGTGTGATGTCATCTTTGATGTCCTGGGTGTTAGTCTTAGCAGTGCACCGTGGTGGCGCGAGTTATGGTTGCTTAGCTTACCATAACTGGCGAATTTCAGGGGTATTTCGGTTTTACTTGGAACCATAACGTCCCTTTAACAAAGTTTTTTGATTGAATATATATATATATATATATATATATATATATATATATATATATATATATATATTCTGTAATCCTTCCACCAACCTACTGGCACCATTCACCTGTCAAAGGTACAGGGACATGGTTGCAATGCTACCATAAGTCAAGGTTGCACCCAGCAGCAGGCACTGACAAAATAGAGACCTACTGCCAAGCAGTGCTCTCTGACACTGAGGCCACCAAATGATGGTTTCTCTGACAGGCCAATAATTCCAGCTCAGTCACATAACAGTGTTGTGTTTTTCAGGAGAGGCATAGCCAGGATTGTCTAACAAGTGCAGCCTGAATCTAATGTAGATGAGCCCACCGCAGTGACATCAACGTCTGAAAATGCCCACACAGGGCATTTACAGATTTTGAGTGGGCCTCTGCCACTCAGCCCTACCATGTCTACGCCTCTGCTTTGCAGGTGCCTCTAAGGGGCTGAGGCATGCTGTGAGTGTGGCAGACACAGAGCTATAAGTGGGCTGGCTCCAAAAACCATCCTTAAGCAAGAACTGCCTAAGTCCACAGAGGCCCTTCCTGCAAATATGTGTATATATGACATGTGGATTGCAGTCACTTTACTGGTAGGGTATTATTAAATAAGCAGAAAGATCAATGTGTGCTATGTGCTGCAAGGGGTTGTAGGCTTAAACCACTGTCAAAGATATGTCATATATAAAAAAGTGCTCACATGTATGATCCCAAAATTCACTTCGATTTTATGCCAAGTACCTAGTAGTTTCAATTGGTGCTATTTGTCCTGTCCTTTCTCCTGGGTGCTTACATGGGTGATTTCAGGGTTGGTTGAAGATGCCAGGGATAATGTACCACCTTGAGGTCTTTATCTGCCCAGCATGAGTACATTTGTAGTGACACAGCCATTAGTTTGAGAAAACGGGTGCCTCCCCCGGGACTATGTGCATACTATTAGCCCGTTCTTGCAGGTTGTTAAAAACTGCAGATTCCCACGGGACCACCCAACAGTCGGGGAGTTGAACCCCAAAATGAATACATAAATGTTATTAAGCACAGTGTAATTGGGTCAATTACTTACAGAATGAGGATGATTTACTTATTGATTCAATTGCTTATATCCCGAGTTAGAAAAGGAATTGTTTACTCACAGCAGTTTATTTGGAAAATTATCCAGAGGGAGGTTTACCTACAATATGCAGACTGGATGCAAAGACCGCCTGAGTCTGTACAGGGTGGCCCAAAGTACATGTTTGCACAGACTCGTGATTTATTGTTTGTTTGGGGCGGGTGGCACTTGATTAGTTCACCTGCCCCTCCTTTAGGATACGCTCAGGGCATGTTGGCCACGCCCCCCTTTCCCGAGGGCCCTCCTGCCCAAAATGTTGCATCCCTCTTAAAACACTGGGCAAAGGCTTCTCTTACAGTGTAACAAGAATCCCCTGCTCCCCTCAGTCCGGGGAGTCTAGGGGAGGTAGAGCACATGTTGTATCCCTCTTCTCCGATGTTGCACCAGTGGACTGTGCATTTCATATTCCATTGGTACAATTGCAGAGTAGAAATATCTACCATTTAAAGGTTGTTTCACTTGCCAGTGGCTTCATATGGAAGCCATACACAGAAGGTTGTATTCCACTGGGAACTCTTTCTTTGCAGGAAAGGAATGTCCTAGACATTCGTTTTTTAAATGAAGAAATTATTTGTATTGTTGGCAACATGACTTGGGCTGCTTTACTGCAAATCGTAGTGCAAGGAGTTTTATTTGGGTGTTATCTAATTTGGGGGAATTTTCCACCTACACCAAACATGGGGTGCACACAATCGTCATGTATTTAATAAAGTTCTTCTTATGAACCTGTGACCCCCAATTTAACAATGTTGATTCACTACAGCCTTCCTCCCCTTTTGGGACAAGAAACACGCAGAGTCACACCGAGGGTCTAGTTATCAATAAAAATAGAAAAAAGTGAAACACATTTGAATACAAAGAAATGATTAATCTATGAATTTCCAACTCCACTACACTACTCACATCAATGTCCACTGCAATATTTACAGTAATAGATGCTTTTGAAACAAAAACATTCCCATATGCAAATTTAATTTACCCTGAGCACATATCCACCATGCGTTGGACAGTGTTTGAGTGCTAAATTGTCATTTTATTGGCAACCAAATCAAAGTAAATCAGAACATCCCTGCCTATCTCTCTACTTCCCCTTTATTGACAATAGATACCTCCCCCCACCTCAATGGGCATGTCAGAATTTCAAACTGTGCTCTAGAAATCTCAATTGAAATACTGGATACTAGACATTCCTGAAGGTAAATTGTGGGTTAAGAGAAAAATGTCTGTTTAACATGTCTCTTTACTAGATTCCCCTGCAATATTTCTTCTGTTGCATTACTTTGTAAAGGTGTACATTTCACATTTTCAATGGGCAACTTAAAGATGGGAAATGGATAACAGTTAATAACCCTTTCTTTCTGTCTTTAATGGAACAACACACGTAACAGGGCTCTACGTGGTGATGTAACCAGGAAATACATTTCCTAGATATGAGATGCCATATGTTCCTTTGATTCCTGGAATACTTCTTCTGTGCTTGATAATTACACAGAAAAGGAGTCAGGGTTCATCCAGCATTCATACCATAGGACCTATTCTATCAAATATATAGTCCAAGAAGCACATACACTGCTCTTATATTCCCTAATATTATCTAACTTCTCAGGATGTACAGTCAATGTATGTATCTCAACCACTCAGCACTAAACAGGGCCGGGATTTACTCTACTTGCTCTATTGCCCGTTGGAGTATTTTTCCCCCTGATGTTTTTCCATGTACTATTATTCTTGCATATGAATTTCTTTTGGCTGCCTCACAAACAGATGGGCACCCTCTTAAGGACAGGTATAATTGTCCCCCTTAGGATAGCTGTGCATCAGTTAGCAAGATGGTGCCAATTTCTCTCCACGGTCTGGAGCCCTTCTTTCTGTATTTGGGCCTTTCGGCTGTCTTTCCCACTGAGAAGGGCCTGGGACTTCAACTGCAAGTAGACCTCTCTGGCATTCTATTGCTTGTTATCCAAAATTGGCCCCAAAGGAAATCATTCTATTCCATTCTTCTTTCTGTTGTTCCCATTTCTTCCTTCTCTTCCTTCTTTCAGTCTGTCAGTCAGTGCATCCCAGGTAGTGAATGAGCAAGTGAGTATGTGTGAGTCTCCCAGAATCTATGTGTTTGAACCTTTATAGATCTGAAATCCCTACCTTTAGAGGCGTGTATCATTTCTCTAATAAAATTGGTCAATGAATGTTATTGCACAAGTTATGTTTCAAAAGTCACACTAAACCTTCCCCTCATTGCTCATTTGGGCATATTAATTAAGATGGTAGTAGAATGTAGAGACTTATAAAAACCAGTTTCCCTCCAATTTAATTTGATGTCATCATAGAGATTTCTAATTGAAAGAACTAACTTTTTAAAACATCATAATCCTAACATGTGATCATGTTACTAATCAGTTCATCAGATTGTTCTTACTCAGACAAATCAAATAAAGCAATGTTCATCTTGATGTGACATATGGTGTGTGTGTGTGTGTGTGTCTTATAGATTTTCTTGTTTTGCCTTCTGATACTTTTATACACAAATAATATTTCCAGCTCAGAGAAATTGGCTCGCCGGTATGGATGCTGGGTTGTTTGAATTACTAACGCATGCCATTCCTGTGCATAAATATCCACATTCACCTAACTTTCATAATGAAAATAATGTCAAAAAAATACCCCTGAATATTGGTATTTTAAAATGACAATTTTGTGCAAAGGTTACAAGCAATAACGTCATTCCAAATGTAAAATTCACATAGGCCTTTTTTTCTTATTTGAAAAATATGACATGCCATTTCCAGTTTCTCTGCCCAATAACAGGCCATATGGTATCAGTTCATTTTGGAGGTCAGCGCTGGGGCATTTATTTCTTATGCAAGGCTGACCCCTGAGAACCAACTCCAGGCAAAGTCATAAAGTTTATGGTTAAGCATCAAAGGTCGAGTTTAATTTCCTTGGAGCAAACCAGTGCTTAATTTGTAAAAAAATAAGTGCCAGTACCCAAAAAATATTGGCCCCCATAATGCTGGGTGCAACGCCACCCTCAGCGCGGGCGTGCCGGCCGCGCCATTTCAGTGGTAGACCTACGTAGATCGGCCCACCACCAGCCCATAACACTGCTGCTGCTCCATGTCACATGTTTGGCGCTGCAGCAACTGCTGGCACAGGCTAGTAGTAAATACGCAACTAAGACATGCTCCTCCTGTAACTGTGCCTCGATGCGCCTGGACTGTGCGAGTGCTTTAAAAATGCAAATAAATAAAGCATTCTGTTTCAGTCACTGTTGCACTGTATTTGTCTCTACCCCTTCTGCCCCATCTGACAATCTGTTAAAGTACACCAAGTATTGTTAATCGGTTACCTCCAGGAAGAGCACCCTCCCCTCAGCCCGTTCTTCAGTCACCTCATACAGGTGTTTTGTGTAATCAATTTACTCTCAAGCCCTTATCAGTCATCACATCTCATAAATGCATCCCCCTTCACCCTTCCTTCAGGCATGAGCATGGTGTTGTATAACTTGGAAAAAGTCATTTCTGCAAGACATTGTTGTGAAATCAACGGCCTGTGCTACCTCTGCTTTAGGGCCTCTTTCCACCTTAACACATATTAAAAAACTAAATATGTTTTGTCACCCAATATTCAGGAGCCAGAGGAGAATGCATATTCGGATATCTCCTTCCCACTGACATGTTCTTGACACACTTCCCTAAACTGCAGGGTGTAACAGACACCCACCTCCCTATCTGAGGATTTCATGCGCTCTCATTCGGAGCACATGCTCTGAGCGTATTGTACCCAGGTCAAGGGGTCACATCTGGTGTATAAACCACACATCAGGATAGAAACCATGCACTGGAATTATGTAAAATAAATGACAGCAAAAGACGGTTGATAATTATACATGAATACTCAACTAGTGCTTTTATTTATGACGACAGATTAGTGGGCACGTGCACAATGTTTATCCCCGTCTAGTTTCAATGTGTGTATCTTTAAGCCTGAAATGGCATTTCAGAAGTTCGTCTTTGCATGGGCTTTTCTCGCGAAGTGCATCCGGTTCGGTTTCGGCAGAATACGTGCACCGTTCCGGGTCCCCTCGCTGAAGCTCGTTTGTGAACTAATGAGGCCGATAACATTAAAAGGAAGAACGGAAACACTCAGGCAAAAATTCAAAGTTCATGTTTCGCTTAGATGAATGCTATCCAGGGTCGGACTGGGGCATACAATTGTCTCGAGTGAGGCTCGGCACCAATGAAAAAGTGGCCAAAGTTGCAAACGACAATTCATTCCTTTTGTGACAGACAATAGTGGGACCACGCTGCCGCCCGTGCCCCGCCCGATCCCGGGCTTTGCCCTGCCTTGCCTCAATCACTTAGGCTACCTTCCGTGGGGCCACGGCCATGCTGAGCCTGATGATGACAAAAATAGGTGCGTGGTGCAGCGGCCCCACGGAAGGTAAGATTTTAAAAGAAAAAACATATTTGGGTGGCTGGGGCCCATCACTTTCAATGTGATGGGCCACAGCCGCCACTCAAAATAAGTTATTTCTTTTAAAACCTACCTTCCGTGGGGCGGGGCCCCGGCCACCAGCCCCACGGAAGGTCAGGTTTACAAAGAAAAAAGTAAAAAACATACTTTTGGGCACAATCCATGGGCCCGGCCGCCCGCGGCAGAGTCATCCGACTCAGTCTGCGGCAGCCGGCATCCCCTGGTCACAGAAATTGGCCTGGGCCTGGCACTGACTGCAGTCAACAGCACACTGCACATAGGTCACAGAGACAGAAGCCTGGGCGCGGATGGGCCCCTGGTGGGGTCCTGACTCCTGGGCAGTCAGGACACCACCAGGGGACTGTGCCGCCACCCGGGCCCCGACCTGGGCCTTCCTTGCCTGATCACCTGACTGTGACAGGCTCAGGCTGCACCGCACGCAACAACAAGTGACTTACCTGCTTTGCCAGCTGGGACTTGGTCTCCTGTCGGGGCCTCAGGGTGGGGGGGTGCGGGTGTGCACACTGGCACCCGCACAAATGAAAAAGCAGGCAGAGGGGGCCGCAGGAAGCAACTAGGCCGCACCACGCAGTGCAGCAGGGCAGGCTCTCTCTCTCACAAGGCAGGAAAGACGACGTCACGCCCCGACACCTTCACTTCAAAAGAACTTGTGAAATGAAGGTGGCGCTGCGCTGCCTCCTGTGGCAACAACAACACGTCACCATGTAATTTCACTGGCTCAGAAGAACAGCCAATGAAAACTGCACATTCTGTGTTACTATACAGAATGCATCAAATACTGCATAGTAACAACAGAATGGTAGTTTTCATTGGCTGTTTGTAACAGTTTGTTGTTCATTGCTATTGCTGGCCCCTCCCAGGCCCAGCCAGCCATGGCCTACAGCCTGCAAGCACGAGACGATCAAGATCAGAATGACAAATTCCAATGATTTATAATTGAAGCAAAGCGAAGTGGAAGAACAAACAAAGCAATTGCACGTGCGCTGGCCCCGCATGAGTTCCGGTGCCCAAAAAAGAGTGCCGGTGTTGGGCACCGGCAACCACCCCCACAAATTAAGCATTGGAGCAAACCATCTCCCCATGTCCTGTAGCTGGTTCAGGCAGGTTTGCAATATTTGCTTCTAGGCCCAAAGCTGCTGTTTGATTCAGAAATGCTGCCTTTATTTGTTTTCTCCATGCTTTTACATGTCCACAAAATAGGGCAATCTTTATTACATTTTATTTTCAATCAAATTCCTGCCAAAAGCCTTATTTTTTTTAATCTATGTAGGTTTTATAATGCTGATTCTTAATTGTGTAAGGAAATAAAAACAAACACCAGGAGGCCTCAATTGAATGTTTCACTTTCGCATGAAATGTTGTGCTTTTCATCCCAGGTGGGACTGTTTTTCCCTTTCAAAAGGAGCTGGATAATTTCTGGTAACTGACAATATTAATTGTGGGCCTTGTCAGCTATTTAGGACTGATTTTCTGGTTGTAGATGGGCTGCTGACATTGCACATTTCCTTTAATGTATCTTTTTCAGATGTTGTGTGCAGGTTGCAGCTCCCATGTTATTTTAAAATGTAACTTTTTTGTGTTGCATACTTTTTCTTTTGCATAGATCTCCCTAAAGTAAGAAGGGTTCAATCGCCAGTAGCAGAGACTTGGCAGGAGACAGTATTCGTATATACACACCATACACAAAATCAAGTGTATACCTTTATTTTCTCATATCATAAATAAATAGCCAGTGCCATCAATCTCACCCTTGGTAAAGCACTTTGGAAAAAGGAAAGGTCTTTGTACCTGTAGCACCTCCTCACCTCCCTCCACAAACTGTAGAACCTACCCTTGCTTTTCCTAGAACGGGATGTAGAATAATGTACCTGTCAGTGTACCTGTCCGTATGGGTCTAATTCAAATAACCAGAGCGTTTGGCTATGCAGCCACTGCCCTGTGTCAGTGCCCATTGGATGTTAGTGCAATTGTCCAGCATTGCCTGGCCTCAGAGCTTGGAGTCGACAGAGCTGAGACCAACAAGGCATTGGGCATAGTAGGCTATAACCTTGGTCCTCTTTCTATGCAACGTATCAGAATTGACTTACTGCAGCCCATTTTCTAAGGCACACGGCACCTCGGTGAGAGAGACAGGGGCAGAGCAGAACCAAGCAGTTATGTGTTAAAAACATTTTTGGGATGGAGATATAAAAACAGCAGTACAGATAGTTGAGATGGTAAGCTTCACAGTTGATAGATTGAATTATTCCACATTTCAGAACTCACTTGTGGCCAAAGGTAATGTAGCGTTGACATACACCAACCATTTCTCCCTGGCCGTCTGGGACCATTTGTCAAATATAAAAAAAAATCTACTGGCACCCCAGAGAGCACGTCAGAGTGCTAATAGATATAGCCTCTACAACGGGGCATCACCACTTGGTAATGGCACTGTGGCTTGTGCTAATGTTTTTAACTTGGGCCTGGTCCATAACCAGTCGGTAATGACCCGAACTGAGGGGTCATTTCCTAATTAGCTCCTTTATGCATGTAATCCCTTTACAAAAGGATTGGGCACAGACAGTGACATCACTTTCAAAGGAATACACTAAGTTAACCTCAAGAATATCAGGGTTGACAGAGTTATTTACTTATTAGAATAAAGATCCAGGGAGTGGCAAAGCCTTGACACCTTATGCTGTACACCAGAGAGAGGGAAGGGAAGTGGTGTAGAGAGAGTAAGGGTGAAATGGGTTGGGGGGTTAAAAAAGGCAAGAGATCAAAAGTACTGAAGCCATGACCCAGTGGAGAAAGCTATGTATTAGGGCAGAAGGGCAGCAATCATCAACAAATATGTAGTACGAGGATTGCAGAGTGATAGACAACAGAAGTGAAACTTGAGTTATTTATGACGCCTATTACTACCCCAATGTGGAATATAGTCACGTTGCTGATATGCACCCAACTACAATATTATGACATATATGGGTCCAATTTATATTCATTGTAGCAAACACAAGATTCAAAGCTCTTTATTGTCATGTTTTCTAAGATTTTTTTTTATTTAAAACGTGAAGATAATGTTTGTTATAATAACATGTTTTCAATTTAACTTTAATCCAAGCTTTTTTCTTTGTTTTGTAATGTAGAGGCAAGCTTACCCCGTTTAGTGGAGGTGCCCCTTTCTGTATTTGGGACTCGCATGTTATGAGGTTGGTTGTCGAGTGATGAGTCACTCTAGATGAGTGAGTAAATGCTTGTGGCCCACTGCGAGACATTTCGGAGGCTGTGTTGGGAGGTGGCTCTGGGCACCGGTGGTGAATGTGCAGGCTTCATGGCCCTCAGGGACAATTGAGTGGAGGTGGTAAATGCTGGCACTCAGCACCCGTAGTGAGGCTGCGAGCAGGGCAGTCCACTTTTGAACTTCCTGGGACAGTGTCAGTCGCCCAGTGGTTGAAGTTAGCAGGAGTGGTCAGGAGCAGTGCTCCTCTACCTTTTTTAATTAGGTTTTACTGTTCCTATACTTTTATTTTACAAAGAAACCGTTCCGAAATGGTTTCTTTAAAAAAAAAAAAAGTGTAGGAAGCAGTTGAAACTTGCACTTCAGTGCACTACACCGAACGTTCCTTTAAACAGCAGGAGCATTTGTTTGCGGGTTTGTATTGTGCGTGGGAGGGGGCGTGGCTATGCAGTTCGTGGGGAGCGAGACAGGCCAGCCGGGAACATAGGTCCACTACTTATTTTCATACACTTCGACCACTGCAGTTGCCTGATTTTAAGGAAGTGCCATTGAAAGTATATGGACATTCAACACAAATTGCTTTTCCGGGGTGGTTTCCAGGCCCCAGAGCAACTGCATCCCCAAAGCCACTGCTTGCGAGCCCTGCGATCTGCAGGGACGCTTAGCACTGATTGATAAGGTGTGGGTGTAGTTGCCTTTCCAACGTTGTTCAGCCACAGAGCTGGTTTGCAGAAGTAGTGAGAGCTCACTTTCAAATCGGTTTCCTCTGAAACGGCACACTGAAATCACAGCAGGGGAAAGCGATTTTCGTTTTCCATTGCAGTGACGTAATTGTGAGTAAGCAGGGCATTCTCAAACAAGTATCCACTATAATGGGTGTCAATCAGGGACGTCATTTCACCAAAATGCCTGGGGTAGTGGAAGTGACATCACATGACCTTTGACCTCTGTTGACAGCACAGGAAGTGATGTCATTTGACCCTCCCCACCTCTAAGTAACATCACGGGAAGCGATGGAACACAACCTTTCACCCCTGACAAAACAGGAAGGGACATCACATATTGTTCCTAAGTACACTACAAAAATATGGTTGCATATCACTATAATGTTTTATACATTTCATACAAGAATGGATCACCATATGTATCATTAATATCATTGTGTATACAACCATATTGTCAAATTACTGTGAATGCAAGCAGACGTCCAAGGCCAAATGATAATGATATGTTATTATATAGCACTTACGCTTAAGTGCTTTATATAGAGGAAATATGCATACAATTTCACCCAACCTGTGTTGGTACTCATTTATCAACCTCAGAAGGGTGAAAGGCGGAGTCGAAGGGTTTAAGAACAGGCTAAATCTGGGACTCATCACCTGAAGTGTGCCTGGAAATAAGCCTTTATAAGTCTAGAAATTATTGGATAGAATTCCAGAAAGACAAAATCATGAGTTATTCCTATTCTTTCTTATTTATCTTCACTGCTCAAAGCAATACACCTGTGGAACCCCGTTTTGTTTTTAAGAGGCCTCAACAAGAAAGTCAGCCACTCCAAAAATAAAGAGCCACATAACACTGGCCAATAATTTAAAAAAAAATCTTTTTTTCTAGGGGTAGCAGGGGAGATCACAGGGGTGGCAAGGGAGACCTTAGGGGTCGCAACTGTGGCCCCTGGCGACCCCCAAATGACGTCCCGGGTGTCAATGGAACCCATAGAGAGGAAACCCTTAATTTCTAGCTTGCACATCAGAAATAGGTGACTATAGAAAGAAAGAGGTGTAATAATGTTCCCCGATTTCTGGTCGGTTACGGTTGGAAGACGGGGTGCACTCGCTGCTAATGAACAGACAAGGCCCTCCTGGTTCAGTCGTCGAGGACGAGTGGCAGTTCATGTCTCCCAAATAGTCCAAGAAGGGAAAGTCTGGGGACATCAGTTGAAAGATTCTATTTGGGTGTTGCTAGGTTTGTAAAAGATCTGGGGCTACACTAATGTTGGGACTGTCGGGGCTCGGGCTAGCTCACCTTTTGGTGGTAACCCCTGAGCTTCTATTCGCAGCTACCACTAAAAGACCCCGGGCTATAGCCCCCCTGAGCCCTTCAAACAACGCCTCGGTGGGCAGGTTTAATTACCATATGCTCTTGCAATTCTATATAAAACAAAAAACGAGTTGACCCTTCTTTTTTCTGGGGTATTGTGACTGCAGATTCTCTAACGTGAAAGGAAGGGCCCCTACATTTGTTTCACAATAACAGGAGTCGGTTTCTCTGGCGAGCATGCAATATGCGCCGTGTCTGGAGAAATGCAGAATGCTCGCCTTTAACGCCCCTTCCTTCTCATTTAACACTTCCTGTCAGAAATCAAAGTACGTCTGAGAAGTCCCAAGGGCCCCATGAGTGGGCAACAAGCTTCTCATAACTCGAACTTCTGTTCCAATCTTCTGCAAAACCCCAGCAACCAGGAGCAGCCCCCAAATAATGTCGCGCTCCTGCATACCTCCCACCTGCGACAGAGACACACTCTCCCCCAGCGCCATGACAACGGCAGCAGCCACAAAAGCACTTTGGTTCTTTGGGGGAAATGAACGGCGTGAAAGGAAACCGGCAGATAAAGACTCACTAGTCCTCGCTTCCAACTGTTAGGAAGCAATTACTATATTTCGTTAACACAAAGCTGTTTTTTGGAGGGGCGGGGCGTGGCGGGGCTAACAGTGCTGGCGCGTAGATTTCAAAGAGTTAACGCATCACGATGAAATATTTTTTTTTAAATATAGCTGTCAGCCTGTATTGTTTTTTTCATGAATGCCAATAGTAATTATCACGGAAGACGTCTAAAAGGTTCTGCATATCTCTTCGCATATCATATTTTGCTGACTCATGCACACGGCTTGAGGCTGCAGTTTTCCCAGGGAATGCGATCACCTTGTCAATGCTTCTGGGATTTGCCATTTCTTAATTGGAGAGAGCCCACTAAACCACATGTCCGGCTGCAAGGTTTAGTATGTGTATCCTCTCGGATTACTGACACAAAACGCTCAGAGTCTCGATCAACTAAAGTAAAACTCGAACATATTTAAACGTGTATTCTTAGTTTCAACTTCTCATCCACGTCTGGACTGTAAGAAAATCTAGACCAAGGTGTGAACAAACCAAACTTCTTTTGAATTGGCTGCCTGCACCTAAACATTTGACACATTCAAAGCCAGGGTTAGTGATAAAGTGACGCAGCAAATATTATGAAAAGCAAATGCCCATAACGATATCTCCATGCGAAAACGTGTTTTGAAGGGGGTGAAACATGCATGTTGACGCCAATGGATGTAGCTTTGGGTTTTTACAGCAAGGTACGCCATTCCTGTCCTCGAGATCCCCTAGTCATTTTGGGGTTTCTGCAGGGCACAGCACCACCCGCACACGCACCCAATGTATTTAGCCCAAGCACATTGTTTGGAAATTGTCATGCATGATACTATGTGTTAGATAAAGGTATTCATTCTTGCAGATTCTAGAATACCTTCAGGAAATGATTATACTCGATTGTTTTAGCAAAACCGAGGGTTGAGCATGCATTTATTTATTTATTTATTTATTTATTTATTTATGTATTGCATAATTGTTAGGGGCCTTTACAACGAGTGGTGTTTCAAGGTGCCACAAGGCAAAGTGCAGAGTAAATTATAATGGCAACAGTAAATATACAATCGTGATCCTATTAAGCCTTGTAACATTCAGACGTGCAAGTGCAGTGAAGAGGAGTGAAGGGGGAGAAGGTAAGGACAAGTGCTGGTGGGAGCACAGGAGGGAAGTGCCAAGGGCTGCCAAGGGGGAGATCACTGGCTAAGTTCTTGGGTGGAGTAATCCCAAGAATGGGATGCACAGCCACCAGGCAGGGGGCCTGCAAAGGGCAGTGCTGATTGGGGGAGGGTGCTGGTGTCGACTTGGTAGAGGGCCTGGTAATCTTTGAGATTCATAGGACAAGGCCGCCAGTCTCAGCGGAAGAGGGGTGATTAGCAGGGGCTGGAAAAAAGCTGGGTTTTGAGATGTTTCTGGAAGTTAAGGAGGTCTGGCTCAAGCCTAAGAGGGGCAGGGAGGCTGTTCCAAAGAGAGGCACCAGCAGAGGAGAGAGACCTGTCCCCCACTCTCTGCTTTGAGAAGCGTTTGACAAGCAGAGAGTTGGAGCTAGGGGAGCGCAGGGCTTTGGCAGGGAAGTATTTAGGGAGAGAGAGTTGGAGATAGCGTGTTCCCAGCCCCCAGAAAGCCTTGTGGATGATGAAGAAGGTCCTGAATTTGATCCTCGCAGTCATGTGGAGCCAGTGGAGAGATCTTAAAACTGCAGAGATGGGGTCCCTGGGCTTGAGGCCAAGGATGTCTTACAGCCCTATCATGGATTAGCTGAAGGGGGCATAGTATAGGGAGGAAAGGGGGAGGTCGAGGAAGAGGCTGTTGCAGTAGTCCAGCCTAGAGAGGACAAGAGCTCTGGTGACATTGAGTTTCTGTGGAAAGGTGAGGAAAGTCAAAATAACAATTACTATCGTCACCAAAATGTATCCGTATTTGATTAGATCACATTACTGCTGTCATTCAAATTAAAGGCTCAAGTGCTCTTATTTAGTCTTAGTAGAGCTGCACACATATTCTTGGTACAGGTGAACATTAAGCCCTATAGTGCAGCATAAACAAAGGGCTGCCCTTTTTGAATGCACACATATTTGGATTTGGGGTTGGGTTAAGAGGTAAAATTAAGAGAGAGAACTAGTGTAACCGTTCTCCAGGAGGTCTTAATTTTGAAATGGTACCCATCATGGGCATGACTGATTTTTCTGGGACTCTCTGTGTTCAGCTGGTCAAGTGGCACAGCGAGTAGAGCGCTCGCTTTGACATCCGTGCAGAGCTTGCTAACGCAGGTTCGAATCCCAGCAGGGCCAAACTCAGCCTTTCATCCTTCCGAGGTCGATAAATGAGCACCACACACCGTGGGTAATAATAAGCAGCGCTCAGATACCTGAGGGTTCGTAGCGCTATATAAATGCGAAATTATTATTATTATTATAAATTATTATAATTGTCACACATGAAAAGTAGAGAGCAATAAGAGAGAATATATTATATGGAGCCAAGCACTCCGTAGACAAGCAGTAGAAAGTTCCACTGGCTTGTTGAGAACGATCATATATCAGGAACCCTGGGGAAAAAGCTGCACATATCATCTTTGTGCTACAGAATTCTGTCTTTCAAATTGTTTTCCTCCTCATCAACATTTGAGGGTTTTGTGAGTGTCCATTTTCTGCAAACAACAGTGTATATCATGCACAGGTTTGAGTTTTCACTCAAATCAAGTTGTGGCGTCTCTGGGAGAACATTTGGAGAAAAATTCCTCTTCAGCCCAAAAGGACAAAGCTGAGTGAAATGTTTTCCTGTGTTAACTCTTGGCACTGTGCCTAATCCAAAATCAATGGTCAGAAGTAGGCCTGGATGGTAACAGATGAAACTTTCAGTGAAGATTCCTACCAATGGCGAGAACGGGATAGTTTTTGGCGCTGTCAAATCCAGGACGAACTTGTGGTTGGTGCCCGGATTTTGCATAATGATTCACTGTCCAATGAGAAGCGTCAGGCCTCATGATGAATAACATGTTTAATCATCAGGTCATCTGCCAATCAGGCCCCAATTGGGTGATTCATCCTGTTAGTTTTACTTTGCTTAGCAAATCAGAGACCACAAATCACCTAAATCTAAATAAAGTGTATCCCCTTATATAAGGTCCAGCTCATTTCCTGTTTAACACTTGGAAGGTGTTTGGTGGGATATTGGATCTTTGCAGCAGTGTTTTGAAGAGTTTGCGCAGGTTTTTCTCTGTTTGCTGTTGGAGAAGGCTCCTGCTGTTAAGTGTGTTTTAAAGACACATGTTATGTCCTTTTTTATTACTTTTTGTTCAGAGTGTGATATTGTGTTTGTGAGAAATGTTATCATTCGCACATTGAGAGTGCGCTTGCCTGGGCATTTTGATTTTTGTTTACTTAAAATGAATGAATCATGGGAGATCAACCTCCGGAAAATATGTGGGGCCATTCCTGTACATATTTTCCACGCTCACTGCACAGCAGAAAAAAAGTCATGTACTCTGGGAGGACACAGCTTTCCAGCGCCGCCCTCCCCTGTCATGTGTAGCTGACACCTAACAGCTGTGGGTACATCAAAAGCATCTGGCCGGGGGCAGCCTGATTAGAATTTCAAGGCCCAATGGACTTGCATTTCCATTGTTACACCTTGCTGGTGGCAGTGAATACTGAAGAATGTTAATTAGCAGGCCTCTTGGAAGGCCTGGGTGCAGAGAGTGACAATGGAGACCAGAGACCAACACCTCTTTGTAAAGCAATGTGTCAACCTGGTACTAACACCCCTTCTTGGTATGAAAAGGCAGTGAATGTCCTGTCTTGAACCACTACTTGCAGAGCAGAGAAGTATGTGAATTGTAGGAGATGAAAGTCTGCCTGCAACCCCTGACTGCAAAGGAGGCCCATGTTGTGACCAAGCACCACATAGGGCTCAGTTAACTATGGAGACACTTTGATGTACAGCAGACAGGAAAATGGGTAGGACTTAGAAGTATATGGTGTCATCCTTCCCCTGTCTGTTGCCAAGCGCTCTGATTCTGACCTGAAGCATCACTGAAGATTGTTGGTGGGGACCCAGGATTGTTACATTAAGATGGACTTAGCCTTCACCAATCACTGGGGGCTTTTTGGCTTTAAAAGATGGCTGAGCCCCTCACTGAGCAGATCATCTGAAGACTTTACAAGTAGTAAGAAGAGGGATTCATTTGGACCCGAGCTGAAGGTACAGTCTACCTTACAACTTCCACCAGTGAAGGAAGGCCAGTAGTTACAAGAGGGAAGCAAGATCCTTCCCCTAAACATCTCCCAGGGAACAGAGGGAAATACCGGACTCAGAGGACCCGTCCAGCAGCTGCAGAACAGGTACCCAACCAGCACACAGCGTGCCCTATTAAGTTCTGACAGCAAGCTTCCTAGGTGGGACATGGCAGAGAGTCTCTTGACAATGGACAAGGCCGTTGCCTGCTAACACCCTCTTGAGCTTTGGGCCGTCCACCTTGAAAGGACACGAGCACTGTGAAGAAGCTAGGAGGAGTGCCACACAAGCATCATCCAGCATCCATCTTTTTAAGGAAAATTTTGAGAATGTCAAGTCCTCGAACCGCTTCCGGATGCACTCCGGACTGTTGTCACGCAGCAGTCACCAGAGCCTTCCGAGACACCTCGACCAGCATTGCAGATCCACCAACCAGTACAGAGTCAATGAGCCTTGCTTGCCGAACTGCCTGCCGCCTGGTACCCGCAGCTGTCTCCCTCCACTAACTCTGTCTCACAGGCTGCGAAGTGCCCTGGAACCGCCTCGACGCTGTCGAGCACCAAGAACTTCTTCAGCACCAGGTACATTGTGGTTCTTCCCCCTGGTCCTTCTATGAAGGCCTCTATAGACAGTTACGACTGTTTGCCCCTTTGGTGCTGAAACCAAATAATTTTGAACTATAAGACTGATTGCTTTACCAACTACCCTCCTGTTAATATCCAGAGTGCATCTCTTTCTTTGTGAAACTGTCTGTCCTCTGTGTTCCTTTACAATGTGGGTTGTAACTGTAGTGTGCTAGAACTGTCTTTGGTAGCAATAATAAAGTAGGTATTGTTATATAACCTTGACTGGACAGTCCCTTTTATCATTGGGTAATAACTTTATTTTCGCTGTGTTGCAACTAAGCACCGATCCATGACCTTGCATAAATAAGCCTGCCATTCCATCCACTTTACCAAAATTGGACAAGGAGGTCTTATATGTTACTTGTATTCCAATCTGTTCGGATCCTTTCTGGTGTACTAGAGGTGTGGGGTTGATTGATGGTTTAGAAACCGATATTCATCCCTGGACCACTGGTGCCCCGGAAGTTGATTCGTCCCAGTGTTGTTTTAGTTCCTCCATATAAATAAAAAAATAATACAAATGTGGCCTTTTCCTATTGTACCTTTCTCTATGTGACCCCTTATAAATACCTTTCTTACACTGATTTGTAATACATGTCCCTCTCTGTGTGCCTAACATGTACTGTACTATGTCGTATTTTTAGTAGTGCTAAATTAGTATGGTATCATATTATAGTAATGCTTTAGTTATAGTTGTAGTTTTAGGAGCGATATTGTTTGTTCTCTTGTTTCTTCATTTCTTGGTTCAGTTGGGGGTGTGCTCTGTTCAGTCTTGTTCTCCTGGGACAACACACTTTTGGGTTGTCAGGTTTTGCATATGCACATGGTTCTCAGCATTGGCATTGTGGCAGTTGCCATGGTGCACTTGAGACACTGGGAGGGAAGGGGAATGAGACGGCAGGAGATGGAGAAGGAGCTACATCTCTCCCCTGAGGAGGAGGATTCCAAAATGATTGACGCAGAGAGGGGCCTCATGCCCATTGAGGATGTTGGTTCAGAACCAGGGCCACACACCAATCCTCTGACTTCATGGGGAGGCTGAGGCATTGGGGGATAACTCAGAAGTGGGAGAGGAGGCAGAGACATCAGAGGAGGTCCTAGCAATGACATAAAACACATATGCAGGAGAGATAGGACCTCATGAGGACACCCTCATGGAGGTAGGAGAAGCAGTGCCTCATGTTGTTACCATTACAACAACATTGGAGAAGAATGAGGACATGACTCCTATGTGGTAGTAGGGGGTGGCCAAAGAAAGAAGCCTAGAGGAGGAATTTGGGGAGGCACTTGTCTGTATGGTGGCATAGATGGGGGAGGTATTCTCCAACTAGCAGGTAGAAGATGCTGCTGCAAATGAGGGGGACATCGACCATGAGGAGACTCAGGGGTGGGCGACCTGCCCCGCCTTCTGCATAGGTGGGGAGGTTCCACAGCAGATGGTGGACCTACCTGATGGGGGAGGGAAAGGAGTAGGTGAGGAAAATGTGATGCTGGAGGAGCCTCTCCCTGCTCCTGATGTGGAGGAGGGAGAATGCCATGCAGAGGAGTCGTCTCTGGGAGCAGCAACCCCAACACAGCCCACAGTGTCCTGGTTGGAACTATTTTTCCCTGCAACCAGGGAAGACTGTCAGAAGTGAGCAGCCTGAAGTGTTCTGCATGGTAGGGCTGTGGGAAGGGGGTCGGCAGGTAGGAGCAGAAGGGAAGGGACAAGGGCTGCACCCTTGGAATAATAGCAATGAGGAACCACATGCATTGGTCACACAGAAATGTGAACCATGAACATGAGCTCACATTTTCCATGTAGGCCACCAGTGACCATGCAATAATGACCACCTCTACAGTCCCAGCGAGGAAGAGGGAGAGTGTCCTCTAATGTTACACGGCCAGAGTGCAGAACGGTGGCGACATCTGGCATCTCATGACAAAAACACTACATATGTCCAGCATGCCCAATCTGTGCCAGTGCACCTGGAACTGTGGCCATCAGAAGGCCCTTCTTGCCAGCACCACTCCAGCAATATTTGGGGGCGGGGGAGGTGCACTAGTGGCATCAGCCATCTTTGGCCTGTAAACCCTTGAGTAAAACATGAGGTATGAAGGGAGCAGCTGTCTCTGTTGCAGGGACTCTATTAGCTGGCGGGAGCTGGACTATGCAGTGGTTGTGAAAAACCTGTGGAGGCATAAGGAGGTCCACCTTTCCCTTCCACAGGGGGTATTGAAGGCTGAAGGATTTTGGCTGGCATGGGTGTGGGACTGGCCTCACAGGGGGACTCCCCTACACTGCTTGCGTTCTTTTGCCAAATGATTTTACAAGCAGCAAAGCATCCTTCTATATTTGCACAGTTTCTCCTCCCTTTGATGCTTGCTGAAAGCCCTTCACCCCTGAGACATGCAATGAGCAGCAGCAAGCACATTCTGTATCCGTCTCCAAGGCACAGGCCCTTGCCATGCTCATCGAGTTGTGCTGAAGCAGGTACAACAGAGGAAGTATATCCCTCAGGGAAGCAGTGCCATGGCTAACCTTTTCTGTGACCTTCCCATACGGTCATAGTGTAGAAACAGTGTTAAAATGTACCTTATAGAGCTCTGCTGTGAGTGTTGCAGTTATCTCTGATGGTATTGTACTGCTTGTGTACTCTGTCTAACATGTGCAAAGTAGAGTTCCAACAGGTTGGCACTAAGGGTTTTCACGTTATGTAGTGGCATCTTGTGCTACAAATTCAGTTGGCACAGTGAACCTTTGTCATGAAATTCCAGGGTGAAATGGGAGCTTATCGTTTGGGGCACTGAAACCATTTCTTTCACAGGCTCACAATCACTAACAAAGAGTGTGAGTCCGATATGAAAGGCCATGCACAATGCAGGGGGCTTGTAATGTCTTGCCAATTAGGAAGGAGCAAAGCAATTTGATCCATTGTCTGATGAAACTAAGCACAGATGCAAACTATGCGGCCTTAACCATTGAGCTTCCACAGGTCTGTGTGCTGCTGAATTGCATACACCTGCTTCCGCCTTGAAATACTCCAGGATCTCTCTTGATAGTAGAAGGGAGGAAAGGCTGTGATGGCTATGCAGCCAATGCTCTGACTAATAGTCTGCATGTTCATTGCCTCACTGACTGCAGTACTCACAGGCCCAGCGTAGGCAAAACCTCATGATACAATCCTTGTACTAAATTGAGATAGGAAAAAAACTTGGCTGGGAACTTCCACGCGGTGATAGACTTTCCCAAAAGTAACCCAAATTGAGCTTGTGATATTTATGGCAATGCTCATTTCTTCCATATCACTGCCCTGATGCAATGGGTTATCACCGCTATTCACCACTGAGGCACAGGGGATAGAGCTTGTTTTTTAAATCCTGTTCCCAAGCACTAATATGTAATTATCTGGATTTTCGGAGGAATGCTGCTTCCATGATGGTATCTGGAGGGATGTACCTTAGATCCTTTGACTCCTTCCAATGCACGCGCATGCTGTCACTGCATAGAGGACCAGCAGATGCAGCACCCAAGGTAGTCGTTGCTTTCCCTCAGCGCACTGTTTTTGGCACAGTGTATATGTCGCCAGATTTAGTTGCTGTTCATTCTCTGTGACGTACTGCAACACAGTTTGAATGTTGTAGTGGACTAGCAAACAGGCCTGGTTCATGTGGGTGCGAAGGTGCTGTCATCATCATCGTTATTATAGTTTGACTGAGTGGATCGGATGGTGGAGATAGAGACCCCAGATTTTCAGTCTCCTTCTGCTGTTCTAGTACTCCATCGGTTGATCTTTCCCCAATCTCTGGTTGATAGTACAATGTCCTCTGTCAGTCTAGGTGGATGGTGATTGTGGTGGTGAAATAACTGTGCATTAATGTGCTAATGCATGTACCCCAGATTGCCTTATGACAGAGGTGTGGGACATGAGTTAGATTATACATTGAATTAAGCACATGCCTTTCTCTTCATACGGCATACATACATCCAGCAGGTGCTACTGCTGGAGTAGAAAGTCTGTGAGCAGCACTTCTCCCATGCCTCTTGGAGGTTTAGGTGCAGACAGGTTGTCCCAAATTTGCCTAAAGGTGTGCCACCCACCTCCCAAAATCTCTGATGCTTCCATGTAGCAAAGTCTGGTGGGTATTCCACTCCCACATTAGTCGCCAGAGGGATCCCCGGCTCGGTGTACTCCTCCTCCCAGGTGTCATTCAGTGACATGTGTCATGTTCTCTCACTTCAAAAGATGGACACTACATTGTGTACTGTCCACTGACTCCCCAAATCTATTCTGCTCCCTCCAAGCACAAGCAGGAAAGCATATCTCTCCCACAAGCTGCCTTCAGTGATTTCTGGTTTCTCCTGCTATGCCGCCACACATATCACCTTCTGGCATGTGTCTCATCCACTCAATTCAAAAGACAGGCACTGATTGGTGTGCCATCTCCAACCCCCTAACCTTTGCTGCTCCCTCCCAGCAAAATCAGGTGAATGTGCCTCTCCCACAAGCAACCCTCAGGGATTGCCTGCGCTGCCCACTCTTCAGAGTTATCTTATGATGACACCTATCTTGTCAATTCACTTCAAGTGATGAGCACTAAATTGATCATCACCCACATCCGCCCACAAATCTCTTTTCCTCCCACCCAGCAAAATGATGTCAGCATGTCTCACCCATAAACTGCCCTCAGGGATTCCACAGTCTTCCCGTTCCTCCTCCTAGCGGTCACAGCAAGGCATAAGTCTTGTCCACTCGCTTCCAGGGATGGACACTAACCAGTGTGCACCAGCCACCTCCCTGAATCTTTAAGGCTCTATACCAGCAATATTACATGAGTGTCCCTCTGCCACAAGCTACCCTTAGTGTTTCAAGGCTCATGTGTGTCACCCGCTAAGCCAAATCTCTGGTGACGACAAATGTGTTGTTCACCAACTCCACATCACTGTATATGTCACAGAGATGTGTATGCAAAACCAACCCTAAATCTCACTCTCTGATAGACTCCATGCCCCTCCCTACCCCTCATTTTAGAACTGCTCGAAATGTTCTCTGGTTTATTAAGCCTTCCCTCAACATCATAAGCCTATCTCCAGCAAAGCACTCTTCCTGCCTTGAGCTGGATGGGAGCTTCATTCAGGTGTCCGCCTTTAAGCCATGTGGTTGAACTTCAGAAAAACATTTTCATTTGTCTGATATGCTTTGCATAACAGACCACCCAACATTCAGTTGATTGTCGAGTTTGTTGTGGGAAAATTCACCCAGGTCTGGTCAGAAGTAATGATTGTGACCTACTTTACAAAGTATGGCTTGCGGAACTACCAATTCAAAAGACATGCCGTACCAGGGCCCTTGAAAATCACCATATTAAAACAATGATGTGGTTATTTATAGAATATAATGCCTATCTGATGGGTTGACTACTGTCTTTAAGAGGACATCCTATGCCCTGGTTGGTGAGAGCCCAGGGCATGGTGTTCATGGGTTGGATTCAAGAAAGACCTTCTGTACTTGAGGGTGAATGTCAAGTTGTTTAATGGGCCCCAAACGGTGCAAAGGTAACTAACTGGTAGCATTAGCTTACATCAGCCAGTCAGTCAGACAGACACAAATGCCTACAATGGTAGTACAGAGTCTTACTGCATCAAGATGGCCCTGTTGAAGATTCTCAGAGTTGCACTCATCTCAATGGTACAGTGACAGTTACTGGAGAATCTGAGCTCAGAGCAGCCTGGGTGGTGGGTACCAGTATTTCCTGGCACGGGTACTATCCTTGGTCATGTCCTAGTCTGTACCTGAGGAGTAAGAACATGAAGAATGACAACCTAGACTGGAACAGAGTGGCCTCCTTTCTTAACTCCTGTCTTCATTCCATGAGAAGTACACCAAGGTACAGCCCTGGGGCAAGACGTAACACAGGGTTAGCTCATTCTTAAATTTAGCAATGTTCTTGAGAAGAGCTTCTTCTAAGTGCACAAGCTGTTTGAGGAATAAGAGGTAAATGCTGGGTAAAGCTAAACCGGTTGCCTTTGACAGAGTGACATATTCAAATCCTCTGGGAAGATTACTCTGACAGAAATACTTTGATTTTGACTAGAGTTTCCGAACCTCCAGAGGAGGATACCGATTTTTTGTAGCATCGAAGAGGAGAATCTGGGCATATAAGAAACCAAAAACCAGAAACATTGCCCAAATCTGTTAAAACAAAACACATTTTAAAAGGTTTTTGTAACCCCGCGTACACAATCTAAAGGGCCAATCTAGTGGAAAGGAGCATGTTACACTTATTCCCGAGACATCTGACAAACAAGAGCAGTCTGCTGAATTATAATCAAAAGTAAGAAAGGCTTGTTACGCCTACAGCTGCAAGGGTGGCAGTGTAGGAAGGCAGTGTCTGAGCACTGGCTGTGATGGCACCCGTTAAACACCCATTCCCAAATTCTAACGAGTGTTGCTTTTATGTATAAAGTCAAGGGTGTTTAACTGTTCATCTTGGCCACAAGCAGATTATTTTGTGACGAGTCTGAGAATGGTTTCCATGTTTCCCCCCTTTCACAATGGTACATGTTGACTAAAACATTGCAACCGGAGGCTGCCAGAGCAACCACCAGTATTTATCGCCCACGAAACCTTGCCATCCACCATCTTTTGAATGTTTCATCGTTTCTAAGTACCAATGCAGATCTCAGCGAGGACATCGAGTTTTGCCAACACATATCTGAAGTTGCGTGTGTTCCCTGCAGAAGGGATGTGACCTGGCAGTTCAACTGAAATGCACTGGAAACAATATTGACTGGCATATGTTTTTGCCTTTTAGCAATTGTAGAGACAGACTCAAAACAATGAATGAAAGTCTATGCAGAGTAATCACCAGTGGTCATGATTCAGTCACAGACGTCCATCCATCCCTTTGTCATCACAGCAGGGAGGTACACCAGGAAGCAGAAATGCGCTGCACTTCTTGATATTATAGATGAACCCTTGAATTAGCATGGAAGAGCATCAGCATGTGACCATACATGTGCCACAATGTGCTCTGCTATATTATGCTTTTTAAGACTCACTTGCATGGCATTCCATTGGCAAAGTGGAACCCCATGAGAACAGAGTTCGAACACTACCACTGACAGTGTCTCTTTGGAATTGGCCCCGTATTTAATTTTTTATTTTTTGTTCAGGGCTGTACCATTACAATATACAGAGTATAAACAGGCTTCATTACTAAAATGTGCAACCAAAGGTGTTGTTTTAAGTACAAAGGAGGAAAGTCTAATGCTAACAGTTCCTGTTCTATGTTGTTCGCCACGTTTCACACCCCTTTGCCATTCCATTTTATTTTACATGTTTACATATTATCTCTTGTGTAAAGCTTAATCCACAAAGAGTAGAAACGGGACCCAACACAGAACACTTCTTGCTATTATAATTGTGTCGCAGGCAATACAGTACACTGGTGGTCTTTTGGAGGCAAGCACTCTCACCACTTCACAACCAATGCTGTGAAGATATGTTGGGGCTTTTTTTGATGTCCTAAAGCAATTATAATATTTAAAATAAAAAATAATCTTTATATTAAAATGAACAAAGCAGGAGGAAAATGTAAAAAGGGAAGTCCATCTACAATACATACTCAATAAATACCACAGGTGTAACATCTGTGAATTAATAAGCACATTAAATGCAGAATGGGGTTGGGGGGGACAGGTTGAATCCTAGGGGCCCACTTATCTGGGGAGTTATGCAAATGATGAAGCGCTCACGCCTCTTTCGGAACCTGTCCTCGTTCTATCATTGGTACATCTGGCAGGCTTTCGACCTCACAAACTTCACACTTTTCTCCCACTCCCAGTGCGCCTGTGTCCAAGGCCAGTGCATGAAGGAGCGGGTGATGCCACTCCTCTAGAATGACTAGTTGTAGTCTAGAAGTGAAATGATAAACAGTATTCTCCATTAACTCTTGCCCACCCATAGACAAACCTTGTACCGCGCCACCTACCGTTACTCGCAATAAGAAGGATATTACCACTGAGAAACTACTCCCACTCATCCTCCCATTACTAAATTCGGTTTCTGCCATCTGTGATGACCCTACTGTCCTTGTGGACACCTATAACAGAGCTATGCTAAAAGCCCTTGACTCCATAGCCCCTATCAAACAGCGCAAAGAAAAACAATGCAACCACCTTAACTCCTGGTTTACCCCACACCTACGTGAACTCTGCAAAGATAAACGAAAAATGGAGTTACTCTGGAGAAGCTCACCCACGCCTGTAAATAAAATTAACCTCTTATCCATCACCCTTTCGTACAAGGAAGCCATACTTGCAGCCAAAAAAGAAGTCTACAACAACAGGATCATACAAGCACAATCCAACACTAAGGAACCCTTTAAAATCCTCAAGGAATTAGAGTCCCCAGTCGCCCCCCTTGACACATGTACCCCTGACTCCGACTGGTGTGCCAACATACAAAAAGCATTACTAAACAAAATCACCACACTAAAAGCTAAAATCAACAACAAAAAATATCTCCTGGACTCAGCAGGTAATACCCAATCCTACAACATACCATCCCCTAAACATTCCTTCAAACACTTCAGCTTCTCACCACTCACCATTAAGGAAGTGGAAAATATCATCATGAAGTTAAATCCATCCAATTGTCAAGGTGACGCCTGCCCAGCAACAGTTGTAAAGGAAGCAGTGCCTGCCCTCGCTCCTTTCATCACCTCCTTTATCAATTCCTCCTTTAAATCAGGCATAGTACCAAACAACCTCAAGGATGCTTGGGTAATCCCCTTAATCAAAAAACCTAACTTAGACCCCAGCAACCCCACCAACTACAGGCCTATCACCACGGTGCCTTACCTCCTTACAATCCTGGACCGTGCTGCATATCTCCAAATTCAAGATTATCTCGACACCAACAACTTATTAGGACTCAGGCAATCTGGCTTCCGTCCGAGACACGGCACAGAGACAGCCCTGATAGACAAGGGCAAACAAGCACTCCTACTTTTACTAGATGTTTCCACAGCTTTTGATTTGGTTGACCACCGAATCCTTTGCCAGCACCTCAAAATTGCAGCCCACTTTTCTGAGCAGCTACCTCCTGGATCGGCTCATTCCTTGCAAACAGATTCATGAGAGTCTTTTCACCGCTTGCCGCCGCTGACCCAGCTCACGTCCCCTGCGTAGTCGCACAAGGCTTGTGTGTATCACCAAGGCTATATAACGTGTTTACTAAACCACTCTTTGATATTCTTGACCATCTGGGTGTCACCTACACAAATTATTCGGACGAAACCCAGATACTCATCCCTATCACAGGTGATTATGTAACTGACGTCAAAGCACTCAATGCAGTGTACTCCGTCATCCAAGCGTGGATGGCCCACCACGGGCTCTACCTAAACAATGAGAAAACTGAGCTACTCATCCTAGGCTCTCAGTCCAAACTTTCAAAACTTGACAAAACATATGAGGCCTTCAACATTGATGGCAACATCATCAAGGTCACCAATGTCACTAAAACCCTCGGAATCTACCTAGACTCAACCCTCTCTCTCAACAGACAAACCAGTTCAGTAGTCTCAGCTTCCGCGTGTACATGCAAACTAATCACAACTTGCCGTCCCTTCTTAACAACGGACAACTGCCTGATCCTCGCCAGAACCCTCATCTTATCAAAAATTGACTATTGCAACGCCCTTTACCTCAGAACGAGCCAAAGAAACATTGTCAAACTTTAGGTAACACAGAATAACGCCATCAGGACCGCTCTTAACATACCCAGGCTCGCCCACATCTCATCCGCCAGACGCAACATACACTGGCTTCCCATCTCACGGCGTATCGCTCTTAAAACACTTGTTCTAAGCCACAAAGCACAGAACAATGCGGCACCGGCCTACCTGTCAGTGCGCTTCACTCGACACACAGCATCCAGACCTATAAGATCTGCACAAACGCACACACTCATCATTCCCAGCTTCAAGCTTCAAACTGCTAGAGGTTCGAGCTTCCCAGTCCTAGCGGCGAAGCTTTGGAACTCCCTACCTAATGATTTTAGGAATGTCCCATCCCTCCAATCCTACAAAAACAGAACTAAACATTGGCTCTATGTTCAAGACAATGTCCCGGACACCCCTCTGTAACTCTTGCTGCTTTCTGTGCCTTCGATTACCTTGTATATACTGTATCTGACCGACACCCCCTGTAAATTGTATGTATATATTTGATGTACTTTGTATATATAATTTGCAATCTGTAACTGCCTTCTGTAATACTTTTGTATGTATATATTTGATGTACTTTGAATATACAATCTGAAATCTGTAACTGCCATCTTTAACACTTTCCTGTAACTACCTTTCCAAACATGCGCCCTGATGCCCATGGGCAGGCTGCGCAATATGAATAAACAAAATACAAATACAAATACAAATACAAATAAGTAGTCGGTCCGATAACACAGCGAGTAGAGTGCTCGCTTTGACATCCGTGCAGAACCTGCTGACGTAGGTTTGAATCCCGGCAGGGCCAAACTCAGCCTTTCATCCTTCCGAGGTCGATAAATGAGCACCACACACCATGGGTAATAATAAACAGCGCTCAGATACCTCAGGGTTCGTAGCGCTATATAAATGCTAAACTATGCTAATTATTATTAGTATATCGGAAGTCTGTGCCCAATAAATCGCATCGATAGTTTATGGAGAAATCAGCACAGAGATCTGTGGTTGATACAGCCAATTTGGCCAATAATGAAAGTGTTACGTTCAGAACGTCTCACAGGTACTAACAGACACCCAAGGGTAAACACATGCAATGGAGCCAAGACGACACAAAAGTCATGAAATGCATGAACAGTATAAAAGAAAATATGTGATGTATAGAACATAACCGTCGGCATTATCTAAACAAAAGAGATTTTGTGAGACCCATTGTTTACCCACAAAATTGGCATGCACAAATTAAGTGGCCACCTCCCCCAGCCCCCTACAATAATAAAGGTTAGGACCTATAACACTGTCCAATAGAACATTCAAAAGGTTGACACGAGAAGCCGATGCTATTTTATGCATTTATGTTACTTTAATCTCAACCCGATGTGATGTATGTGAATATGCTTCTCATTTTTGGACTCAAAATTAAATTCCCTGTAAGCACACAGCTTGTCTGCCACTTTTAAAGGCAGTTCTTTAAAATAAAATGCAGCCTGCACATTCATTATGCAATTTTCACACTACATCACATCTTCTAGGTACTCCCTATTACTATATTCCTCTGATAGCGAGGCCTACCTTTGGACCTCTATCATGTTAATGTATAGAGTTGTTTGTGCTGTGAATATTAGGATGTGTCATCGGCTTTTAATGCAATGTTTAAACTGCACTGAATCCCATTTTTAAGTTGTCTTTCCTCATCAATATACTATGCTGATAGTGGGGACGGGGCTATCTTATAGAGTTTCATGTGCTGTTTCTTTTGTTGCATTACTCATATTTTAATGCAAGTTTTGAACTTCACCGGATCACACTTTTAAAGTGTATTTTCTTATCAGTATTCCCTGCTGATAGTGAAGGGAACTCTACAATGTCATCTTACATTGCTGTTTATATTATGCTTTATTACACAACTCAGCTTTTAATGTGAATTGTAAACTCACCCAAATCACACTTTTAAGTTGTCATTGCATACGAGTTCACTTCACTGATGGCAAGCTGTTACATATTTGGTCGCTGAAATGTCATAGCATAGGGTTTCATGAGCTATTTATTCATGTTATCATATGTTATTGTTTTTATACCTCTCAACATTTATGAGATTCATAATAATCTTATTTCTGCACCTTGCCTCTGGCTGCTGTACCAACCAGACGGGGCACTTCTACCACCAGCCCCTACTGACAGCTCCCAGTTCACATTCTCAATGTGCAACAGTGCCTCTCTCTCTCTCCCTCTCTCTCTCTCCATCTCTGTCCGTCTGTATCTGTCTCAATCTCTCCTTTTACCTTTCTCTCTCTCTCTCTCTGTCTCTCTCACTCGTTCTCCCACTAGCTTTCTTTCTCCCGCTCTCCCTTTCTGTCTCTGTGTCTCTCTTTGATAGATACATTGAACACCTTGTGAAAACACAAGGATCTGCTTTTTAATGCCTCTGACTTTACCATCGCTATTATGTTGGTTGGCAGGTTGGGAGCCATCGCTGACCCCACTCTAACTTGCTGCACTAAGTGGGTCTCCTGGGAATTGTGCCTATCAGAGCAATGTACATTAGGGTAACAAATGGCAATTTTCAGGAATTCATTAATTGGTTGAAGGGGCCAGTATGTTCTGTCATTTCTCCCCAAGTATACCATAGCGTCTCCAGAAAGTCTCAAACCCCTCTCCCCCTCCAACAGCCACAGGCCCATTATGAATTTATTTATTTAAATATTAGCATTTATAGAGCGTGCAGCAGCCCTTAGGCATTGTGGCGCTGTTACAGTGATACTTGCTGGTTGCATAGAATACAGTAAACTTAGTTGTTACATAAGATGCAGAACAACTTAGTTACAAGAAACAGCTGAGCGGTGAAAGGGGGAGTGTGCAGGAACAGGCTAGGGTAGAGGGGCGAGAGGCTGAAAGGAATTATCTGAATAGTGTGGTTTTGAGGGTTTTGCGAAAGGTGGACAGGGATGGTTCTGCCCTGAGTGCATTAGGTAGGGCATTCCATAGTTTGGGTGCTATATGAGGGAAGCCTAAGCCTCCAGGGTTAGTTCTTTTTATTGTGGGGAATTCGGAGTTGATTGGCATAGTGGTTTCTTTTGGGGTGTGTAGAGGTGTCTTTAGTAATGGTTTCTGATAGGTAGAATGGGGCAGAATGATTGATGCATTTATGCGTGAGGGTGAGATTTTTTAAGTTAACTATTTCCTTAACTGGGAGCCAGTGGGCGGCCCGCCTAGCCTGAGTGATGTGGTCTTTCTTGCATTGTTCTGAACTATTTGGAGCTTGTTGAGATTCTTTTCCGATGTGCCTGCTAGGAGGGCATTACAATAGTCCAGTTTTGCTCCTATCATGGCACAGGCAATGGAAAGGCAGTTTTGGGTGGTTAGAAACGTTTTTATGGCGGTTAGGAGTTTGGCGGTGTGGCAGAGGCAATGGCACTGACTTGACGAGTACTAGATAGGGCCGAGTCAAGATAGACTCCAAGGGTCTTTATGGCGGTGGAGACCAGTAAGATGGAGTTGTCAATGGTAAAGGTGTCAAATTTTTGGTCAAGTTTGGGCAGTATTTCCTTGGGACCTAGGAGGATAATCTCTGTTTTGTCTCCATTTAGACAGAGACCATTGGCTGCCATCCAGGTTTGGATGATAGTGTAGATTTGAAGGAGGGCTGCTGCGTCCTGGTCGTATGAGCCGGTGAGAGGGAGAAGTACTTGTGTATCGTCGGCATAATTCGTGTAAGCTATGCCGAGCGAGTCCAGCTTATCGAAGAGTGGCTTCGTAAACAGGTTGTAAAGGGTAGGCGCAGTGCATGAGCCCTGGGGCACTCCACAGTGAATGGTGGTGGGAACTGCGTTAGCCTGGTCTGAATAGACTTTCATGGCTCTGCCCTCTAGAAATGAGGTTATCCAATCGGTGGCACTTTTAGAGAACTGGGCTGCGTTGGAGAGGTGGGAGGTCAGGATATTGTGGTCAACCAGATCAAATTCAACGGAGAGATCTAGGAGCAGCAGGAGGGCTGGCTTGCCCATGTCCATTATATTTATGATTTGATTTTTCAGGGAGGGCGGTTTCTGTGCCATGGCCTTTGTGGAAGCCTGATTATCTTTTGCCTAAGATGGAATTAGTTTCAAGGGGGTGTTGGATTTGAGAGTGGGCGGCTTTGTCAAGGATTTTGAGGAGGACGGGGACAGTAGTGATGGGTCGGTAGTTATTCGGGCAGGCAGGATCTAGGGAGGGTTTCTTGAACAGGGGACAGACCAATGCTTCTTTTAGACTTTGTGGCACTATTCCTGTGGAAAAGGAAGCATTGATGAATGCTGTAATGATTGTGGTTAGTCTGTCGGCGCATTCTTTGATGATGGCTGGTGGGCAAATGTCCCCTTTGCAGGTGGACGGTTTGATGTGTTTGAGGTGATCTGTGACTTCTGTTTCTGAGACATCTCTAAAGGAGAAAAGAGGAGAGCTGGCATAAGGGGTGGTGGTGATGGCGGAGCAGACTGTCCTGTTAGGGTAGAGGGAGGAGGTTGGCTTTAGTTCGTTTTTTGGAACTTCTGACTTTAACTGGGGGGCGTAGGATAGCAGTTTGGCTTGGGGCTTAGAGGGAATAGTGAAATGGATGCAGTGATGGTCTGTCCATGGGTGTGCTGAGATATCTGTGATAGCAGATGAGCAGTTGTGGTCAGCAATCCAGTCAATGGAGGGACCTCTGCAGTGAGGTGGTTGTGTGACTCTATGTCTGTATGTCTGTATGTCTATAAAGGAGTCATAAAGGGTACAGCTAGACCTGTGATGCCAAGGACTTGATTGGAAGGATCCACATTGGAAAATTGCATGGAGCTCCCCCTCCATAATTAATGACAGTCCCATTAAGACACAAACAACTGCCAAAGGAACTGCAAGGATGAAAGAGAGTAGCCTGCTCATCTTAAAAAATGTGACAACGGCACAACTTCAACAATAAACATGCAGCTTTGCAAATAGCACGGGATAAGGTTCAGCTTAGGGAAAGGTTGTTCTATACCCGCTGATGCTCTACCTTGTCCTCTATTTCTTAGCTGTCAGCCCCATACAGACAGCCAGACGACCAATGTCTGACTAATATGCCTGACTTCTCGCCTTTGTCTGGTGCCAACCATGGCTCCACCTGGCGTGAAGGTACCGTGTTCATCCTTCTATCGCAAATCATTTGAATATTTCCCCATTTTCATGGACATGGACGACCAATGTGAGTGTTACCAGCATTCTAGTTATGACTGACTGGTTTATTCTGTAAATGTAACATGTTTCTAGAATTTAAAACCATGAGCTATAGCCTCAGTGGTGAGCATGCCTCGCATTGCTAAGGGAGGACACTAGTATCACAGTGCTCCCTTTCCTATCCTGAAGAATGCCACAATATTTCAAATTATGACCGAAACATGAACCTGCTCGGGCAGTAAAATGAATGGGGCAACAACTGAAATCCCCAGCCCCAACAACTTCCCACAAAACCATTCCACAAAGCAGTCATGCCTTGCTTCTAGGGGGCAACTCCGACCTGCTCATCCTGCCCGAGACTTGGCTTTCAGATAACTTGCTTTTGAAAGTACTCAACGGGGTTTGAAAGTGTTGAGCCCTGGAAGTTCTTTAGCTCCTGCCCCTACCCTAGGAGAGCCTGGCTGGCTTCAAACTAACAGTAACCTGGCTCCCCGGGCCAACTGGTACCTTACAAACATGCATATTTTACATTAACTGGGAGCAATTGAGAATATTAATCAAGAAGAATTAGGACATATCTCGTACACATTGAAACCTAATGGATCATACATTAGGGCAAACAGTTCAAGTGGGCATCTGATGTGGAAGTTAGATTTGGGATGCGCTGGGTTCTCTCTGCTGGCTCCCCAGAAGTTGGGCCTGCCTACTCAGTGATGCCAGACACTGAGAAGCTGGCTTTAGCTTCTGCTCATTGAATCTTAATTTCGAACCCTACAGAAAGCTAGTAAGCTTCTAGCAAAAATCATTCCGACCCATCACCAGGCCCACATTTGCAAAACATGCAGGATATTGCAATGGAGCCAGTTCCCCATTGAATACAAGCCATTTACACATCTTCAGGACAATTTTCTCTCGGCAAGCACTGGCAAATCTGTTTCTGACACTGATCAATTCCTCGTTGGACCCAGAAATGGCATGTTAAATATTCAAAAAATCTTCAGTCAATTTCCTCGGAAAGAGCATGACAGCAAATTCAAAGGACCTGTCAAACTAATACCATATATCTAACGTGCAACACCCTGCCAGACTGCTTGCGAGCTTTGCCAACTACCAACTCCTTGACAACTTGAAAACTACATTTTTAGGTCACTAATAGGAGCAGAAATATTTCTACTGTCAATCTACAATGACCGAAAAATCTGCACTGAGAATTCAAGCAGCTCTGATATTACTCCATGTATGTGAAACTTTTGACACAATCAGCAACAGCATCTTCATCAAAAGGCTAAAGGAAGCTGATCTGATGTAAGCAGCACCATCTGAATGACGTCCTTTCTCGCTGAATTGTCCAAGACCCCTCTTCCGACACTATTTCAATGGAACACTAGTAGCATTGATTATGGAGTTCCTCAGGAATGTGACCACCCATGAGACTCAGAGAGCACTGCCTCACATGATTCCATGATGTCAACAATAAGCAAATTGGCTTGAAACTCTAAACAAATTTCCACAAAGGTCAATCTGATCATATCATGTATGTCATCGAAGTGAATTCCTTAACGGCCAAGGACAGACTGAAACTCAAACCAAGCTACATGGACACATTTTTCTTCCTCTTCAAAGCAAGAAGCACTGCACGAATCCCCTGGTGTGAAGTGATAGAACCCCCCCCCCTCCCTGCAGAGGAGCCAAGAAGTAATGAGCTTCATGATACTTTTTAGATGGCCTCTTAAACTAGGTCTACATATGAAATGATTGCCCAGGAAATGTTTTTCCACCTGCAATTCACCAGGCACATCATGCCTTTCCTCACTTTCTCACACACTAGTCTCAAGGGCATCTTGCTGCTTCTTTCAAGGTTGGAACCACAATGACTGCATCCATACTTGCCTTTCTGGATATCTCCTTAGGATGCTGCAGAGACTACAAACTGCTTCCTGGACTATTGCTGTGACTGGACAAGTGGGAGCACATCATGCCTGCACTGAAAACGCTTCCCTGGCTGTCAACTTGGCTGCCAGTCAATCACAGGCTTTAATAGAAGGCACTTTGCAACAACACCAGGGCTTCTGTGGAAGGGTACAGAGACTTTTCCAAAGAGAAATCATGTTGTAGGAACCTAAAAGTGCGTGATGACCCGAAAACAGCTCCACCCTGAAAAGTCACATTGCGACAAAAATATCATGGATGCACCTTATTTGCAGACGTTAACACCAAAGTGTGGACCGCAATTCCTAAATGAATCTGCATGTTGCAAGACCACTTTGTGTTCTAGAAATTGCTCAAGACTAGGCTCCTCACAAGACCGTAGTAAATGTGATGCTGCCACCGTGGCACGCTGGCATGGAGCTAGCCTGCAGCTCAGCTCAAGTGACCACAGCCACAGCAGAGCCAGAGTCGCTGCAAATGGACGAAGCGATATATCTCAAAAGTGCCCTATGTCTCCCCTATCTGGGCACACAGCCAGATCATAAAGAGTTACAATGCGAACATGACACTCAATGAAGAAAGCAGCAACCCTGACTAGCCAACATCACCTGACCTCAATGAACAAACAGCTGGCAAAGGGAATCCAAATGCAGACCGAAATCAGTCAGCCAGGCCCAAGCAGCCATCAAAGAACCATAGGATCTGTCAAGGCAACCCCTCGGACAGGTCTCAAATACATGCCTGCAGCCCAAATGCGGATGCAATGAAGACGCTCAAGAGGGCACTGTTTTAGTTCGGGTGTGTCACTTAGCTCAACACTATGAATACGAACTGAGATTCGAATTCTAACCACACCTGCATTGCGTTACTTGAGATCCCAGCAAAGATACTCACCTATAGCACTCATCACTCACCTCCTAAGATTCTTCCCTGTTCTTCCATTAGAGCATGGCATGGGTCAACACGCCCTTCACCCACACCACCTGCTTCACATTCACCTGCCACGCTGACCAACGCAACATGTTCTTCCCCACCACACACACATGTCTTAATAAGTAGGGCCTTAGCTGCAGCACAGTGTGATTTCTCTGAACTGCCACACAGCGCCATTTCGGAAACAGTAACCTCATTCTACTCATAACCCAGTCCCCCCCCAATCCATTACAGGATACAACACCTTAGGAGACCATGGGAATGGAAGAGGCCTGTTGTATAAATAGCAATAAAATAACATTTCAGAGATGCACATTTGTCAATACCCAAGAAAATAATTGCTGAACGCATATTAATTATCCATCCAGCTTGTCCTTTCTCATGGGAGACGCGTTATCCTATGCCGACTGCACGATTATCTCGCGAAGCCAACCCACTGTCTACAATTGTGAGAGGTAATATGAGCATACATTATACTGGTACCAGTGAACACGCGTCTACTGGCACCTACCTCACACCGAAATGGAAAACAGGCGGGCACCACAAAGAATATTCTTCTTGTCAAATAAATCTCAATTGATAATGCTATTCCAAAACGTATTTGTTTTTAAATGGAGCTTTCTGGGTCAAAAAAAGGTCCAATGACACCCGGGCCTTGAAAAACGGAGTGGAAACCACCCCGTAGCACCCAATGCTCACTGCTTGCCTCCTACCTGGAGGCTAAATTCAGTACTTAAAGCTGTACTCAATTGTTAGATTGGTTGGTTAGTTCTTGAAAATAGGCATTATCATTTAACTTGATTCTTTCAGAAATGCGATTTCAACCTCTTCATTTATCATCGGCTTTTACTCAGGTAATTGTGTTCAAGTCACACAATACATTAGGCGTTTTCCCAATTCCTCTACAAAAGATCACAGCTCTTGCCAATGCATTTCGGTGCCTAGCACCATCTTCAGGGCGAAATTTCAACATCCATCAACATATGTGCATACATTATAAATTATAAATGGTAAATGTACATACCAGAAAGAAGATTAGTTCCATCACATAAAGGAAATACAAAAGAAAAAGGTGCAACGTGAACGTTAGTGCCATTATGCGTGCAGTAGTCGTTACCATTTTTCTCTAGTAAACGTTTACATTCAGCCATGTGTATGCATCGTTACCTTAGCTGTCTCGTATATGCGTGAACGCCTCATAAATGTGGATACATCAATGCAGTGTCTCTGTTAAGAGAGGGAGAGAGACTCACGTCTTTCAAGGTTGGAACCACAATGACTGCATTGTCACTGACTCACGTCTCTATCCCTCTCTTAACAGAGACACTGCATTGATGTATCCACATTTATGAGGCGTTCACGCATATACGAGACAGCTAAGGTAACGATGCATACACATGGCTGAATGTAAACATTTACTAGAGAAAAATGGTAACGACTACTGCACGCATAATGGCACTAACGTTCACGTTGCACCTTTTTTTTTTGTATTTCCTTTATGTGATGGAACTAATCTTCTTTCTGGTATGTACATTTACCATTTATAATTTATAATGTATGCACATATGTTGATGGATGTTGAAATTTCGCCCTGAAGATGGTGCTAGGCACCGAAATGCATCGGCAAGAGCTGTGATCTTTTGTAGAGGAATTGGGAAAACGCCTAATGTATTGTGTGACTTGAACACAATTACCTGAGTAAAAGCTTTGATAAATGAAGAGGCTGAAATCGCATTTCTGAAAGAATCAAGTTAAATGATTATGCCTATTTTCAAGAACTAACCAACCAATCTAACAATTGAATACAGCTTTAAGTACTGAATTTAGCCTCCAGATAGGAGTCAAGCAGTGAGCACTGGGACCTACCTCACACCGACCACTTCCACTCCTACTCAATCCACCCCCATCACAGCCCATTTTAGGGGAACACGCGTGACTGAATAGGCGCCATTTAACAAACTACTTTACAACTAATATCTTTTTGCGTATCATTTTTAATAATTTACTGAAGGACGTATTGTTCGCAGGCCAGAGGGCCCATAACATTTGGCCCCACCGAAATAAGAAGTTGTGCTCTCATGCGGTCGGCCACTGTGTCTAATCAGGTTTTCTAATTTAAGCCAATAACAAGGGCTCTCACAGAATGCAAAAGTGCAGCCCTGTTGCCGACGCAGCTGACTTCCATCACTAATTGTTCACGTGAAGGGGTGACATGGAAACCCCTGCAGCAGCTGCACGACTGGGCACCCCCACGATTCAGGTGACCCAAATAGTTCTAATGGCGGTGCATTTGTCTGGGTGTCAGGAATATCCGTGGCCTTTCTTCGCTTTTGAAGCATCATCCCTGTTTTGGATTGTTTCAATCTTCATCGGCCCTTGTTTTGGTCCTGTCCACTCAATGCACACGTCTCCAGGAAGATTGATGCAGCAAAGCAGCGGGCAAGAAAGCCCTTTATGCAAAATATAGCTTCCATTTTTGATGCAAAATGTGCAGCATATAGAATTGTGCCACGCAAACTAATCTATATGGCTTTCCCTACACAAGTAGCATGAGCAGAGCTGAACAAGCATCGCTAGAGCCTATGCCAACCACATATTCTTCTTCTCAACATCCCTTCCCTTTTGGGCTTCCCTGTAGCATTTTTCTTGGTCGCAGAATGATGCTAAAATGATACCGCATACGTCAAATCTAAGCATGTGCAATGTCCAGGACCCTTCCCCTAGTGCAAGAGGCCTACAACCTGTGGCATGCCAGATGTTTTAGACTAAAACTCCCGTAAGTCCCAGTCTCCGGCTAGGGTTCATGGGAGATGTAGTCCAGAACCTCTGGAGATCCAAAGGTTGACCCCTGCCCTAGTGTCCTATACTATGCACATTCTCAAACATAGAAGCTCGAACCCCGCTCACCTCTGTGTGACGTTGTAACCATGTCAACAACGGCGCCTACAATATTCGAATGACAAGGGGACCATCTGTGAGCCCTAGCCGTTCATACACCCTTACTTACGAGCATTCAAATGGCACTAAAATATTTTCGAGCATTATGACTCCGACGAGTGACGATATATCCAATATTATGCACTTTTGCAGCTAGGCCTTGGCGTGAAGAGCCACCGTGCAAGCAGCCATTTTGTGGTTGCTCTGGGATATACGTCTCTCATTAACATACCTCCAGACACGGCTGCACAGAAGGGAGGAGAAAAAAAAAACCTCTTCTTTCTAAATCTGCCAAAACTCGCTTTCACTTTTTTTTCCAGTCAAAGTTTGAATAAGTAGCCATTTGTTCCACAGTCCCTCGGCTGCTCCTGCTTTCACACATTTAAAGCAAGCCTTGGTCTGCCCACACTGCAGCCATAATTCTTTTCAGATGGGCCAATCGTGCAGGGCTTGAAAAACAGGGGGCAATTCGAGGCTACGACGAAAGACACATCGTTGCCCCTTCACCTCCCATCGCAAACATAAAATAACGTCAAGGCAGCCTCGTAGTTGCCGCGCAATAAAGGACGGGCGTGAGTGTGCTGCAAAGGCGCCAAATAGTAGCAGGCGCGTTATTCTCATTGAGCATCCAGTCGCCTGTGGGAGAGCTCAAACCCTCAAAATAAATCTCATTCAGCTAACTGAAGATCTTCCTTGGATGTAGCCTGCAAACACTGGCAATCCTAGCCATGAGCCGGTCACAGGACCTTAGCAGAGCATCATTTGGGCTCTTAGTGCTGTCTGGTATCTGCCTTTGGGCTCTTACTGTGAATAGACCTGTAAATTAAGCGTTAACGTGGGAATTAATGCTTTTGGGAACAGGCTGACCTTTTGTGAATTGTATCCTATGTTTCTACTATGGTAGCTCCCAACCCATCGGAAAGCATAGGACTACCCTGGATCAAGTCACTGCTTGAAACACCATAGTGGGCGGCTCTGACCACTGTGGCATACAGAGCCGCACTGCGAAGACATGGCACAGCCTAGATTCACATCACAGCAGAACAAAACAACATTTCATGGTACCCCCGGGAACCTACCAGATTAGAGCAGGAGCTGGGAGACGATAAATTGGCAAGACAATAGGCTTGCCCCCTACGATATTTTGGGTTAAGAAGTGATTTAATCCATGTGTAGCACCCCTCTTTATAGGCTTCTGAAGGTGGTGGTGAGGGTGGATAAAGCGCCCCAAGGCGCATGGATAGTATGTATAAGATGATCTCTGTATTTGGCCGCGTGTCGAAGTTGCGGGACAACCCTTGATACATTAGAATAATGGAGCTCCTGGCACAATGCTTGTAGGTTAATCTGGAAAGCCATGCAAGGAGCAAGTGCAGGAAAAAGCTCACAAGCAATCATCTACTTTGAGTTCAAGGCTCCTGAGAATAACGATCCCTCATTTATTTCCAGCCTGGGAGCTCTGAGGGAACTCCACATAAGGTTTTGTCTGGACAAACTGAGACTGGCTGCACTTGCAGGTCGATGACACGGTCAAGATTTGGCATCCTATAGCTGTGCATAAGGAATGGTAGTAGACCTTCTGCTGTTGTGCTTCTATTTTTCATCATGATCTCCAGGCTAAATAAAATACTAGTTAAAAGCATTTCCAGACTATCGAATTATAAGAACAGCGGCAGAGGCCAGGGACATAATAACATAAACTGAAGACCAGTTGTGGATTTTGCTTTGCTATGCCACAGTATTTGAGTCAGCCAGGTTGGTAGGGCGGTCACTGAGAAGACTAAACAGGGCCTTCTGATTTGGCCATGAGCATGCCATTGGAATTTCAGTTTCCTCAGCCTTTCGTATTCATGTCCAAAGGACTATGCACGGCGGGTCAATCTGCCCTGTACTTTTTCTTGTGGTGTTTGAAACAAGAACTAGTCAAATGAAGGGGCTTAGTAATGAAATAGTTGTTAGTGTTTTAAAATACATTGTTATTCTTTTTTTATATGTCTTATCGTTTATGCAAGTTAACATGCCATGCATTAGTATATTTTGACATGGAAGCAAACTCAAGGTATCATTAGAGCAGTGGGACTATTCAGCGATGTCTTGAAAATAATCGATTTCAATCAGTAATAGTTTTGAGTGGAAAAAACATTGACATAAATAAATTAAATGGTAATAATTTCAACCATGGATTTCGAAGTTGATTCAAAACAAAAACATGACTTTGGGTCCAGCATGTTCCCCAACATAGCATAAGAATAGAGTTAAACTTCTCATTAAGCCACTGCTGGAAACATTTTCAGGGCCTATACAACTGCATAGAAAAAGAAATCTCTATCATATGCAATATATATTGGGACATACATCCAAAATATGAATGCCAAAATGTATAATGCAAACTTATTACAAGTCGAACTTTTTCATGGAGAAATTATGACAAAAATGTGGGCTGCCCACTCCCGGTATGTCCGCAAAAGTGGTCAATGTTCTTGTTCCACAAAACACCCACCCAGCAGATACATGCACTGGCACAACACTGTAGCCAACCAAATACTAAGAGAAAAGCAAGCTGACAACCCAAGATGCTGAATAGGAGAGCCTGTCATTGGCCTGTGGTAAAAAAAAACAAGACACAATCCAAACACATTTTCAGGAGAAAACATGCGGGTTTGTGCAATCCAGGTGGTCAATGAATGCCAACTGTGCCCTGAAAACACATTGGCACTTTAAGCACAGACACTCATGTTTATTCTATCAATTGACTACTTTACATACTTGTAAAAGGTGTGATAGGGTGAAGTCGCCAAAGGCATGGAAACCTTTGGTGCTAATCAAATGTGTTTACCCCTCTTAATTTAGCGATCATAGTTCTCTCATTCTTGTTTTGAAGGTGAAATAATTGGCATCAAGAGTGAACCGCATTTCGGAATGGAATTAATACAGCCACACATTTGTAATATTTCACATAATTAATGCACATAACCATATCCATGGGGCTTAATTCCTAATGACTGTAGGGTCGCCTACCTCTGTTCGTGTGGAAGTCCGCAGGAATGTTTTGGGTGCCTTGTTTGAGGGCAGACCTCTTGTAGACCTTGTGCTGCCTTCCTGTTTCTTCTTGCAGGTGTCCACCTCTTTCCAAAGGCTCGATGAAGTATTCATCCTCGCTAGTTCTTATCATGCCAGCCTACATAGGGAACAGCATAAAGCACCTTAAAAAAAACCCAGCTCATTCAACTAATGCATACATCTATTTTATGCAAAGAACATCCCCACAGATTTTAGGTTGCTATGCCAATACAAAACAATGGATGTCCGCCATTTCAGTTGGATACATGTCGCGGCCTAAGGCCCATAACCATCACTAACATATTCTGATTCTGGACATCAGGTCTGCAGAATTATAGGTACTGTATTGTTTCAGTACAGAGATTGCACGTTAGCTCACCCTTGACTAGCATGAATTGTTTATTCATGCTGTATGGCCATCAATACCCCTCTTTGCTTAGGTTTATTACGCATGAGGAAATCTCTACTCAGAGGGTTTATGCATCCGCCATGTTATGTTATGATAGAAAATGAGGAAACAAAAAATGATGGATGCAAAGATTTGATTGAATTAGAATCAATGGGAATTTGTCTGGGCCAGGTTTCACTGCATCATGTCCGCCTGGATGTGTTCCATTGCAAAAGGAGTACTGCAGCCTCAATGCTAGTCCACACTCCTTCTGCAGGTCCAAAAGCAACCCTAGATATGTGTTGATCCGACTGGGCCCATTCAGTGGCGTTTACCTTTAAGCTCTGTAAGGTTGGGACTCACGACTAAGCACGGCCGCCACTTTCAGGGCAACTTTGAAGCCACCAGACAAAACCAATTATAATGAATGGGAATTTCTCTGAGAAGCCTTCAAACCGATTGTTATTAGCTTGTATGTGCCACTGCAGAAGGTGAAAAAAGCATACTCTTATCTGTGTATATCCCACCATGATTTCAAAGACTAGATTTTAAAAGTCTTTAATTTGTTCAACTCAATTTGATCAAGTCCACCAAATATATATATATATATATATATATATATATATATATATATATATATATATATATATATATATATATATATACACACATATGGGTTAGGGAAGTGATAGGAAAAAACGAGGTTTTCAATAGGTCGATCAATATAACTCACCCGAGTGGATGACTTTTAAAAAAGAGTGTGTGTAATCACGTAGAACGGACGGCCCATCAATACAATCTGGTGGCCTGTAGCATAGTGTCACTAACTGAGGTTTTAAATGAAAATGTGTTTGAGAAAGAGAAGGTTCTATCTCAAATTATATTTAAAATTAATGCATGAGAAAAGAAGGAACAAACAGAAAAGGATAACATTACAACAGATTAAGGCCTTAATTTCTAAGGAGTCCTCAATAGACAGATGTCCTACATTCAGTGATAGGTGTGGCTACCTGACTTAATTCTCTTACAGGATTTCTTGACTGACTGTTGACATGCTACAGACATGCCACAGACACATCATTGTTGCTATCCCATATGATTTGCATTGCCATCTCTGCAAACATTACATCATTGTATCTGAATTAAATACATCTATGGTCAATGCTAGAACCACACTAAGCATGCATTTCACGTTACAATAAATATATAGACACTAAATGAAGTGAAAATATAGGCTTAGTTCCCAAGATGGATTGCTTAGAGTTACATATGTTCTGCAAATCTAAAAAATAGCATGTTTCTGCTTTGAGACCCTTGCATGTTCCTGTAAAGCAACAAATTAGGGTTCTCTATCACAAGCAGAGATATGCCTGTCACTGGTCAATCAACGTAACACCATTGAGAGGACTAGACTGGGGGGAAGCGATCTATGGCCAAACGCCATCTGTAAAATAGCGATGTTGCCGTGGGCCTCCCACCAAAGACTGCCTCCTGCAAGGTCACTCTCTCCCTTTACCCACTGCCCTCACCATTTTCAGAGAGTTCCCTCCATTTGCCTGCAACCACTGCACAGCCCCAGCACCCGCCCTTCCTCTCCCAACCTGTCCTCTGGCCTCCAAGGGGAAATGCAACAAACTATTTTGCATCGGCCCAGGCACACCGCTCTGTTGTGCACCTCACTTCTCCATGGCATCCTCCAGACCACCATCAGGGGAATATTCCCTCTAAGAAATGTGACTTTTAACAGCCAAGATGGAGCTGACTGAAGTTTTATGGGAATACTACCAAATGCAAAACTCCATTTTAAAGTGGCAACAATGGCTCAATCTGTTCACCTGTTAAGTAATCAAGAAAAGTGATCACCAAGGCACATTTATTTAAGTCTAATTCAAGGATAAATAAGAAAAAGTGAAGCTTAAACCCCAGTTTTCAAGAAAGTACCATGTACACGTTTAGTGTGAATTTCAATTAAATTAAATTGGAATGTCTCTATAACAGAAAAATACCACAGAGCACTGACAGGATATTGAAGATATCTCTTGAACCAAATCAGGCCAGGTCACAGACAGGGAGGATGCAACAGCATGACCTATTACACTCTGGATTGCCTTTGTAAGGCATAAACTGGAGTGCCATATTGATTGATGTAATGATGGACTGATTTTCAACATTTATATGGAGAATCCTTACCCTAAGGGGTTTCTGAACACTATTCATCTAGTCATCTTGATGCCATAGGGAGAAACATTCAGGGACACCAATAGCACCACTATAGCACTTAAACCTCATAACATCCCCCTGCGCTTAATGTATTGTCTACTTTACTTCATTTTAAATTGTCTGATAAGGTAACGCCATCAGAGGCCCAACTAAGTTTGGTCATAAACACAAATGCTCACCCCTTTGATTGTTGTGGTCATGTTTCACTCACTCCTGTTTGTGGGAAAATATTGCTCCAACAGAATACACCATTTTGACTATTTCGGTATGAACTTGAAGAATGGAACAATCATGTTCATAGCGCCTATGTCAACATTCTTTGAGGTTATCAGTATATGATTGGGTTTAAAGTACACCTTACACAGCATAAAATGTAAATAAAATTCATACAAACCATTTATTATTTGACGTCAAATCTCAAAATGTATTAATTACGCTTTCCTTAATATTTGTTCCATTTCATTATAATACAAAGCATACTAATTAGCACTACTATTCACTTGAACAATATTCCAACGTGATAATGCGGCCAATGTCAGAAAAAACTCTTCAGAATTCACAATTCTCTACCAGTAAATATAACTGCCAAAACATTTCTTAACAGTTGTCCTTTATAACTATCCGGAAAGCGATGATTTGCTGTTTCCACAAATTGTATGCTCTTGCACAAATTCTTTTTTCTTTAGGGAGATTGCCATGTTCCCCCAAAAAATCCAACGTATTGAAGTTTATTTAGGCATTGCCTAAAATAATCATACTGGTGAGTCTTACCAGAGAATTATTTTATATATTTTGGTTGTTCAATATACTTAGATACTGCGTTCTCATATTCTTTTAAAGTGCCTTTAGCAGGCTACACATTTTGCATAGTAAACCTGTTCCATTGGAACACTTGTCATTTTCAGCTCTTTGACTACAGGTTAAACTCCCACCAAGGGCCTGAAGAAACCTATTTCATGCAAGAAATCCATGTAATCTGTATCTAAGGAGATCATATATTTAATCATTTCCCTTCAATATGACTCCTCTTAAAAGGCTTAAAACAGTAGATTAATTTGTATTTAAATATATTATTGCTCTTCTTAAGTGAATCAATGTCTCAGGAGAGATTAAGTTAAATTATATACAAACCGTGTGTATTGGAAGTTGACAATGGTAGATTTAAAATAGTTTTCCAGATTTGATATTCAACTTTGCTATTCATTTTTTTATATGACTTGGCAAATCCCATACAATATAATATCACTAGTACAATTTGTTTTTTCTATGCCATTAACATGGACAACAAAAAAGCATGTTATGCCTCAAAGTGTCTTAACCTCATTATGAAATGCCAAATCAGAGATATTTTCTTACCATGGGGTATAGATTTGAATCAGTGTTACTTATCGTAAATCCCAGGTAAGGGTACTCTTTAACTACATCCAGGTGTTTCCCATCATTGATCAATTTAAAGGACACTTAGATTTTCTTATTTTTAACAGATTATCTTCTTTTCCTTTTTTTACTATTCAATTCCAATTTGTTTTTCATAAGGTAGGTTCTTAAGTAGTGCATGTTGTGTTGTAGTCTCGATATGTGTATGATCAAAGATGACAATGTCATCAGCGTCTGACACATAATGGACATTATGAATTCCTATTTTCGAAGGTAAATACTTTATAGTCTTAAAGGCCTATTCCATATCTGCGTGTAGATTAATAAGACATGGCACCAGGACACAACTTTCTTTGAGTCCTTTGTTTGCTGAAATGTCATCACAAAATGTTCCATCTGCGCTTGATCTTACTTTCACTTTTGTTTCTGAATAAAGCATAACTATTAAAGTCAATAGACCTGGATCAATACCTCACAGTGTTTGTTTTTTCCATAGCTTGAATTGGTTTATCCAGTTGAATGTGGCTGTGATGTCTACAAAGGCAAAATCTAATGGGTAGTTGTCAGGGATATTTCATTTAACTAGGATAAGGAACAAGTTACTTACCTGTAACTGTTGTTCTCCAGCATGGGTCTGGCATGGATTCACATGCTCATGAATATTCCCCGTCGTCAGGCTGGGAATCCTCGGTAAAGAAAAAATCAGTATCAGTTTCGTTTCTGATCTGTCTTTCGTAGTAGTAACCAATCACTGATCTCTGCGTCATACTGACCACAGCCAATGACTGCCCTCTACCTAAGCCCCGCCTCTGGCAGCCATCTTCAGATTTGGTAGCACGTGAAGTGGCAGTATGACCAAGTGAAGAGCTGCAGAGGGGTAGGCGGGAGGGTTCGCATGTGAATCCATGCCAGACCCATGCTGGAGAACAACAGTTACAGGTAAGTAACTTGTTCCTTCTCCAGCATGGGGTCTGGCATGGATTCACATGCTCATGAATATAAGAATAAATAGCAGTACACACATGCACAACCACGGGGGGGTGGCAAAAGGCTCAACATTAAGCAATACAAAAAACTCAACATTAAGCATCTCTTACCTCCTCACCAGGCTCACCTTAAGCGAACAGGTTGCGCAGCACTGCTTGGCCGACCCTGGACTCCTCCCTGGAATCCCGATCGACGCAGTAGAATCTCGTGAAGGTGTGCGTCGACCTCCACGTAGCAGCCCTGCAGATGTCCAGCAGGGGCACACCAGATAAGAACGCCGTAGTAGCAGAGATTGCTCTGGTCGAATGGGCTCTCGGACGGCCTGGCAGCGGTTGGTTTTCCAACCGGTGACAGTGCATGATGCAGCCGGAGAGCCACCTGGAAATAGAAGACTTCGAGAGAGCCTTCCCTTGATTCACAGGTCCAAAGTTCACGAACAGCTGTGATGTCCTCCGGAAACTCTTTGTGCGGTCCACGTAGAACTTCAGCACTCTAGCCACATCGAGTGAGTGCAAAGTCCTCTCGGCCGGCGACGAAGGAGACGGGAAGAAAACAGGTAAAACCAAGCGCTCGTTAAGATGGAAGTCCGACGGCACCTTGGGCATAAAGGAGGGGTGCGTCCTAAGCACCACCCTCGAGGCATGGAAAGTCAAGTACGGTGCTTTGCAGGATAGGGCCTGGATCTCTCCCACTCGTCGTGCGGAGGTAATGGCCACCAGGAACGCAGTCTTCCACGACACAAACTTCATCAGTGCGGAGTGCATCGGCTCGAATGGGGGCCCCATGAGCCTGGTCAGCACCACGTTAAGTTCCCACACCGGGGCCGGGGCCTTCACCAGCGGGAACGACCGGAACAGTCCTTTCATAAACTCTTTTACCAGTCGATGGGACCACAGGGACATCCGTCCTGTGGATCTGGTATATCTGGAGATCGCCGCCAGATGAATCTTAATGGAGGCATGGGCTAGCCCAGCCTTTTCCAGCGATAGCAGGTACGGCAGCACTTGAGAGGCCGTAATCCGTAGGGGGTTGATCTTCTGTGCTCGGCACCAGATAGAGAACCTCTTCCACTTATGACCGTAGCATTTAAGAGTCGAGGACGCCCTGGCCTTTGCAAGAACCTCTCTGCAATCGGCCGGTATATCGTAGCCTCCAAACTCTAGCGCTGCAGGAGCCAAGCCTGCAGGTTCAGCGACGCTGGGTCGTGGTGGAAGATGGCGCCTCCTTCTCTGGAGAGAAGGTCCGCGTCCGCCGACAGCTTGATGGGAGGGGACGTTGACAAGTCCAGAAGGTCCGGGAACCAGATCTGCCTCGGCCACGCTGGTGCGACCAGGATCATCCTGCACCGGGACCTCTTGAGCTGGCTGATGAGTCGAAGCAGCAACGGCAACGGAGGGAACGCATACAGGTATAGGCCGTCCCAGGGGAACGAGAACGCATCGCCCATGCTTCTCGGCTGGGGAAACCTGCTGGCGAACCTCTTGCACTTCGAGTTTGTCGCTGTTGCGAACAGGTCGATTTGGGGTTTGCCCCATCGTCGGAAGAGTTGATCCATCTGATCCTGGCGCAGTTCCCACTCGTGACACGCGCGCAGCTCCCTGCTGAGCGAGTCGGCGATGGTGTTTCTTTCTCCTGCCAGGGGGAAGGGAACCAGGAACATCCCCTGGGCGACCACCCAGTGCCACAGATCCTGTGCCTCCTTGGATAGGGCTGGGGATCTGGTGCCTCCCTGCTTCCGTATGTAAAACATTATCGTGGTGTTGTCCGTGAAGATCCGCACCACCTTGCCCTTGAGCGACGGGAGGAACGATTTGAGAGCCCAGAACACGGCTCGGAGTTTCAGGACGTTGATGTGCAGGAGCCTCTCCTCCGGGAGCCAGAGGCCTCTTGCGTGGAGATCTCCGGTGTGGGCACCCCAACCTTCCAGGGAGGCGTCCGTCATCACCGTCTCCTGGTATGCCGGCGTCTGAAAGTCCTTGCCCGCCGTGAGGTGCGCTCGAACGCCCCACCACTAGATTGCCTGCCGGAACACCTCGTTGAGGGGGACCCTGTCTTCGAAGGTGCCCGTCGCCTGCATCCAACGGGCGTCGAGAAATTCTTGAAGAGGGCGCATCCGTAGTCTGCAGAGGCGCACCAGGTAGATGCAAGAGGACATCATCCCCAGGAGGGACTTGATGGACCTCACCCTGGCCACTTCCGTGGCTAGCAGGCGCTGCACTTTGCCTAGAATGGTCTTCGTCCGTTCTTCCGACAGGGCCGCCAGGCGCCTCACTGTATCGAGCTTCGCTCCCAGAAACAGGGCCACCTGTGACGGCACCAGGTGGGACTTTGGGTAGTTTATGGCGAATCCCAGGTCTGTGAGTAGCTGGACGGTCCTCGCAGTGTGTTCGACGGCGAGTTCCCTCGTCCTCGAGCGGATGAGCCAGTCGTCCAGGTAGGGGTAGACGTGAATCCCCTGCAGGCGCAGCCGCCCCCCGCCACTGGTGCTAGGCACTTGGTAAAGACCCTGGGGGCCGACTTCAATCCGAACGGCAGTGCTCTGAATTGGTAGTGGCGTCCCTGGACGACGAACCTGAGGAACTTTCGGTGACTTTTGAGGATGGGAACGTGGAAGTATGCATCCTCCAGGTCCAACGACGATAGAAAGTCGCCTTCCTCCAGCTGTCCCAGTACGTGCTGGAGGGTGACCATCCTGAACTTTTGTAATCTGATGTATTTGTTCAAACGACAAAGGTCCAGGATGGGGCGCCAGCCGCCCGTCTTCTTCCTGACGAGGAAGTACCTTGAGTACACCCTGGAGCCCCGGAGCCTCTTCGGGACAAGCTCGATGGCGCCTTTCCTGAGCATCGCCCGTACTTCCAACAGCAGTTGCGGGACGTGATTTTCCTTCCTGGCCACAGGTGGAACGTGAGGGCACTTCTTCAGGAATTCGATAGAGTGTCCCCTTGCCAGGGTATCCAGCACCCAACGGTCGGTGGAGATGGACTTCCACACGCCGACGAAATTCGCCAGCCGGCCTCCCACCGAGGTGCTTCGGTGGGGGCCCGAGACCACGGCCGGTTCAGTCCTGCTTGGAGGTGGTGGCCTTGCCTCCCTGGCCACCTTGCCGACGGCGGCGAGGCACTCCCTGCTTGCCGCGACCCCTGTAGGCCTCCTGAGACGAGGAGCGTGCCGCCTGGCGGTAGGACGACGAGCCACCGCTGGATCCCTTGGAGGCACCCTGTCTGCCTCCGGATCTCCGAAAGGGCCGTCGTTGCTGAAGGGCTCTTGGGGCGCGGGCCGTCTCCGTGTCCGTTTTTATGGCTTGGAGCGATTCGTTCACCGCCTTCCCGAACAAGTTGCTGCCGTCGAACGGCATGTCCAACACCCTGGTCTGGACGTCCTGACGGAAGTCGGTCGCCCGAAGCCAACCCCTTCGTCGTAGGCAAACATCGTTGCCCAGCTGGCGGAACCCGGTATCGGCAATATCGGTTGCCACCGTTATGGCGTGGTCCGACGCCACCTCGCCCTCTTGCAGTATTTCCAGGGCCTCGGACCTCTTGTCGTCCGGCAGGAAGTCCAATATGGGGGCCAGCTTAAACCAGAGCTCCCTGTCGTAACAGGACACGATCGCCAGGGCGTTGGCTGCTTTGATCATCGTCGCCGCAGACAAAATGACCCGCCGCCCCATGGCGTCCAACTTCTTTCCCTCGCCATCTGGCGGGGAATTCGACGTCGAGGCTCCTGACCCCGCCGCTTTCTTCTTAGCCGCCGCCGAGACGACCGAGTCTGGCATTGGCTGGGCCCTGAGGCACAGCGGAGCGGTGTCGGGGACCCGGTACTTCTTCTCGTACCGGTCCCGTTTGGCTGGTGCCGTGGAGGGGTTCTTGAGAACCGACAGGCCCTCCTCCCAGATGTCATCGATTAGGGGCACCGCGATGACCGTCTTCCTCTTGGCCTCCCGGCGCTGATAGAGGAAACCTTCCTTTTTCTGCTCCTCCGGGCAGAGCTGGAACAATTCGGACGCCCTGGCGATCATGGCGTGGAATGAGCCAATCTCGTCGGGCGGCGAGGCCCGTGCGACGGGAGACGGCAGACCCGTTCCATCGTCGTCGCCGTCGCCCTCAGAAACCGTTGTCGTGCCCAACGCACCTTCATCTCCCGATTCGTGGGAGGATGAGGAGGGAACTGTAGGCCTCACGGGGCCGAGCGGAGGAGAGGGTTGGGTCCTCTGTCGTTTGTTCTGAGGACTTCCCGACGGGCCAGGTTGCGGGTCCTCCGGCCTGGGCCGTGGGAATCTCATCCTTATCTCAGAGCATAAGGACTGGATGGCAGACAAAATGGCCGCCGAGCCATCCTGAGGCCTAGGATCCGGCCGCGCCGGAAGGGAAGGCCGCTCTTCCTCACCATCGTCGTCTTCCTCGGTTATCTCCCGAGGATCTTCCTGACGGGATCGAACCTTCTCGAATTGGACTTCGAGGTTCCTCACGGCCTCGGTCAGTTCCTCCTCCGAGGCTGACTCCGAGCTCGAGGAGGGCACCGTGCCCCCCCTCGCTTCTTCCATCATGGCGGCCACGACGATGGGCTGAAAAGAGGATTCCCTCCTTGGCGGCAGGGAAACTCTAGTCCCAGAGGCAGTCTCCGCTGGCGGTGTCTCTACCGGCTTGGCCAGAGTCGCCGCGATAGCCTCAATAGAGGCCTTTGCCTGCTGGGTAGGGGCCTTCACCACCTTAGGTGCGTCCCGGGCCTTCTCCTTCGGGGGAGGGGCGACGCCTCGCTCCCCCGCTTCCGAGATCGGACGGGGCTTCTCCCGAAGCTTACCCGGGGTCTCGGACTTTCTCTTCCCCGAACCGGAGCGTTGGCTCGTGCTTGACGGTGCCTGGGAAGGTGTGCCCTGACTGGCGATCGAAGAGCCCGACCTTTCGGCGCTCCCGGAGCCAGCGGACTCGCGGCGCTTGGCCTGGTGTTGGGCCCCCGTCGCCGGGGCTCCCGCACAGGACTTAGAAGCCCGCTCGGACCCTTTCTTCTTCTTCTTACCCGTCGAGCCCTTCTCCAACCAGCTTGTGAGACGGGATCGACGGTCCCTCATGTTCCGCTCCGACAAGTTCTTGCAGAACTGGCAGTCCTTCTCTACATGAGTCTTGTCCCCATGAAGACAGTAGAGGCATCGCGAATGTTCGTCTTCCTTAAACACATTCTGCAGCCCGCATCCAGGGCAGCTGCGAAACAGCTTGGGTCCGGGTGACGAACTCGCATCCTGGGCCATCTCGAAGTAGGCCGCGAATCTTCTGGAATCCTCCAAGAAGTTGATTCGACGAAATCTTCACCCTTGAGGGGTGTAGGAAAATCCTGCAACGGGTAGCCGTTAACGGGAGTAGAAACGGTGGAGCTTGAGGCTCGATTAACTGAAAAAATGTGAAAAATCACCAGAAAAAGCGTGAAACACGCAGTAAAAGCTCAAGAGCTAAGCACGAGGACTCCCAACACTTGAACGTGCGGTAAAAATCTGAAGATGGCTGCCAGAGGCGGGGCTTAGGTAGAGGGCAGTCATTGGCTGTGGTCAGTATGACGCAGAGATCAGTGATTGGTTACTACTACGAAAGACAGATCAGAAACGAAACTGATACTGATTTTTTCTTTACCGAGTATTCCCAGCCTGACAACGGGGAATATTCATGAGCATGTGAATCCATGCCAGACCCCATGCTGGAGAACAATATTCTCTTATACAGGATACTCTGTCCTTTTTGAAAGCCTCATTGGAATGTAGTTAGAATATTTTGGGCATCTAGCTTTAGAAGAGGATACTCGTGTTGTCAAACAGGAACAATCCCCAGGAAGCCCAAAGATAATTTGTCCTTTGTAAGAAAATCCATTGGAGCCCTAAGAATGGGTTATGACTGGATTCCCTCCTTCCAAATCTATGTGAAGCATTGCGATGTCTGTGTTTGTCACATGTGCTACTCCTGCATAGGTGTGGGAGGAGGAGGTGTGTACAGCCCCAGAAAGGGTAAGCCCTGGGGAGAGCTTAGTGTCTCTGTTGACCCTTGTAAGTCATTTTTTGTACCATCCTCTGTTCTGGGATGCACAAAAACTAACTTCCCTTAAAGTGGGGCAATGTACCAAACCCTGAAAGGGAAGCCAAACCTCCCTTAAGAAAGGTAATGCGGCCAAACAACCAGGCCTAAATCCAGGGAGGGGAAGTAGTCTGACACAAATGTACAGTTATTTTACATACTTATCCAAAGAAAACACCCCACACTGAAATACTGACATGTATACACCTGAATTGATATAAATATGTAAAATATATACTATTTTACATTATATAAAATAGTTCATAGCCTTCATCGGTGACTTCCAAGAGTCAGAAAAAAGGGTCCGCTCCTTCGCGCCGAAACTGGGACACTACAAAGTGTCTAGACTGTGGTACGCCGATGACCTGATCCTCATGGATCACACGGCTATAGGTCTGCAAAGACAAATGACCAATTTAACCACATACATGGGTAGTAACAATCTTCAAATCAACAAAAAGAAAACCAAAATTCTGATATTTGCCAAATCGACCAAAGAAACCCAGAATATGCCATCTTGTTTTCTTGAAAAAACAAAAATTGAAGTAGTAAAGGACGTCAAATACCTGGGTGTCCTGCTCGATAACTCCCCAAACGACAATTCCCTTCAGGACTCACTATGGGGAAAAATCAGAAATTTGGCGGCTCAAACCTGCGCTGTGGATCAAAAATTTGGCAAGTTCTCTTGGACACCAGCACTTGAGTTTTACAAGGCTAAAGTAGTGCCAGCAATAACCTACGGTATGGCGTCCAATCTAAATCTGCCCTCAGAGATCTGGCCAAAGTTAGAGGGATTTCTGTGGAAATCAGTACTGGGTTGCCCTAATCCGCCCCCATGCCGGCAATTCGGTGCGATTTGGGCCTTTCCTCTTAAGCCTCGGTGGTGGTTCAAAGCGCAGTCCAGCTGTATGGGAAAATCTTGTCTCCAAGCTCGCTCCCAATTTTTCAGGTTGTGGCATCAGAAATCAAGAAAGGTACTTGTAAACCTTTAGCTGCATGGGTGAAAAAAGTTCTGGAAATGCTCGAAGAAGTCGCCTGCTCAGAAGAAACTCTACTTACGAACCCAGGACGAGTAAAAGCGAACTTGAGTACCAGGATTGGATAAATACCAATGAAAAAATTCTGCTATTCAAATCTCTAAAACATCTGCCCCCGGTGCACAATCAGTTGAAGGTCCCATTGAACTACTGTGAAAAATTCCCAGAGAAAGAACATAGGAAAACTTTCATGCGTGCACGACTGAACCTTTTTCACACGAGGGAAATTCTGGCTATCCAAGCCGGTTCGACTAGACCAAACTGTCGGCTATGTGGATCTACAGACCAGGCAGAAACTATCCGACATCTTCTTATGTCTTGTCCAGCACTAACAGTTGAAAGACAATCGTATTTGGCACCACTTACTTCAGACCCTTCTGTTTTGGAAGAAGAAACTGGCTGGTTTCGATTAATGGCAGGCGATTCTGCGAAATGGTCTCAGATGGCAGCCAAATTTCTAGTAGTGGCACTCAAAAGAGCCAACTCCTCAGATACCACCTTGACCCCGTGTCTGTAGGAGTCGGTCCTTAGCCTAACGGCCCCTTCTCGACCGAAAGTGGTGTCCCAAGTATCGAACTAGTATCTCTAATGGAAGCGTTGAACTTCTTTTGTAAAAACCGCTTTGGTTAAACACAAATTTAAAAAAAAAAAAATATATATGTATATATAGTTTCAGTGAAATAACTTTTGTTGAAGCACTGTTAAGATGAAACAATCTGATGAAATGTGAGCCTTGAAATTAACTAACAAAAAACCTTAATTGAAGTGACATTAAGGTGCCAACTCAATGTATCAAACCCCCTGAAATTCCACAGTTGCTGGAAGCTATGGCACCTTAACTATGAGCTTCCATCGTAGCCCCTACGCACACTGATGAGACGCCCCATCTGGTCTCTGAGCTGCATTTTTCTGCTGCCTGCTTTTAAGAAGATAAGATTTCATGTATTTCTCTGCACAAGTTAATGTGATTGTGAGTTGGTTGCGAATCATGAAAGACTGTGGTTAGATGCATACCTCTGCCAGGTGGCACAGAGAACACCATGTACAAATACACATATTAAAGGGTGACGATAGCCGCCCTATAGTTATGGTGAGTCAGAATCCCAAAGGAACCCCTAAAAATTCAATAATTAATAACTTTTGATTTGAGTAGCGGATGTGACTGAAATTTCGAAAGTGTTTAAGGATTCACACCCCTTCTCCCCCCAAGACTGAAAAGTTTTGTAAAGATTCAATACAGAATAAAAACGTTATTACGAAGACAAAAAAATATTGTGATATCACAGCCCAGTGGGTGCTGAGGCAAGTGCTGGGAGCGGGCATAGGCAGAAGGCGATTGGGGGTCCTCATGCAGGGCCCAGGTGGACACATAAGGGCCCCGGTCACCAATCTCAGCGACTGTGAGGTTTTACCAAAGGAGGCAGGGTGGGAAGCAGGAGGTGAAAAGAAAAGTTGTGAGTAGCTTCCAGAATTTGAGGAGATCCAGCTCAAGAGGAAGAGGGAGGGGGAGGCGGTCCCATATGAGGGAGCCAGCCAAAGAAAGAGACCGGCCACCAGCTCGCTGTTTAGCGAAGGCTTGACATGCAGAGAGTTGGTGCAGGAGGAACATAAATATCTAGGGGGAGTGTATTTAGTGAGAGCCAGTTGTAGATAGGGTGGTCTCTGGCCCCAGAAAGCGTTATGGATGATGCAGAGAGATTTGAATTTGATCCTTGCAGCAACCAGGAGCCAGTGGACAGTTTTTAGGGCTGGAGAGATGCAGTCTCTGGGGTTGAGGCCAAGGATAAATCGTGCAGTCCTATTCTGGGTCCTATTCTGGATTAGCTGGAGGGGACGTCGAGAGAAGAGGGTAGATTAAGGAAAAAATATTGCTGTAATCAAACCTAGAGAGTACCAGAGCTCAAGAGACATTGAGCCTATGGGGAAAGTTGAGAAAAGGAAGGATTCCTTTTTTTATGGAGGTGAAGTCAAAAGTGGGCCTTCCTGGCAAGGTCCTGGATGTGAGGGAGAAAGGAAAGAGGAGCCGGAGAGGACTCCAAGGTTTTTGGCTTCAGATGAAGGAGAACAGAGAGAACCCGTAGAGGGTGGCCAGAGTCAGGAGAATAAAGAGGGAGCAGGAGTCCCAATGGGAAGGATCTGAGTATTGCTGGCATTGAGGCAGATATCATTGGAGGCACACCATGAATGGATGGCAGATAGTCAGTCAGGAAAGATGGAGGAAGTAAGGAGAGGATCAGAGGGAAGTTTGAAGAACAGTTGTGTATCATCTGCATACCACTGGAGGTAAGGGGAGTAGGTGTACATTAGGTCTGCCAGCAGAGTAAGATAGATGATAAAGAGCTAGGGAGAATGGTTGGAACCCTGGGGGATGCCACAGGTGGAGATAGAGGTGGGATAAGAGAAAGAGCCCAGGATAACCTGAGAAGGGGACCGACATTATGACACATAGAAGTAATTGTTATCACAGTACCCAAACATAGCAAAATCACTGTGATCCTAAATCTCTAGGACATAATATTTGGAAAATACAAATGCACACCTCACAGTCAATGTACAGTAAAGAAGTGGGGAACTAATTATAAAACACAGCCAGGGTCCACCAGAAAACAAGATATATTTCGATTGTAAGCACCAAGTCTTTACACTTCAGATAAAAATAGATGTGTTGTCACTCAAAATAGTTACATTTTAATCAGACATACACTTTAGCAGAAGTGTAATATCAGACTTTAAAAATACATTAAAAATTGCAGGTGCAAACTAAATCCTACCCTAAACTTCCCTGGACCCAGGAGGAATGCACTAAAATGTTCAGTGGTTGGTAAGTACCCACAAAGTCCCTTTTCCAGGCATATCTTTGTGTTTGGGGTCTACCACACAGGTGTGGATATAGTGGCAAATTGCCAGGAAGAACTCCTGAAGCAGATTTGAGAACCAGCAGCCCCTGTAAGGAGATGCTGTACAGCAGGATTCAGCCCCCATGGAAGGTATAGGTAAAAGCTGGTTAAAGCCCACCTATATGAAATCTTCGACCATAGGGACCACCTGGGGTTAAGTATCAAGAAACACCCACCAACCATGGCCTAGACATGTCAATTTAGGAAGCCTAAAATAACCCATTGAGTATAAGAGTTATTTTCAGGTCTCACTTAGAAGGTCTGAACAGCCACGGAATTGAACTCTAAAACAATGCTGACCAAGATAACAGAAACAAAGACCAATCACCCTTCCAATGAGTGGGACGCTCAAGCTATTGTGAATAACCCCAGAAATAAGGTAGAAACCAGAAAAGCAGGTTCAGGTGGCTCAATGAGAAAAGAAGGGCAGCCCTTCCAGAGCAAATAGCCCCACAAAATAGTAGAAACAACCAAGGATACTCTAGAACAACAGATGAGATGGGATATGGTATCTTCTCAATATCCTTCCTTGTGATGGTAGATTGGGAAGTCAGAGGTAAAATGGACCAAAAATTTAGCTCACAATTAAGGTAATAGATTGGTGTCAATGTTGATAAGGGACAGGGCACTGACATTAGCATGAAGCAGAGGCACAGTTATGTTGTTGGATGGATGCAGACTGATATCTGCTAATTGTTCCATGCTGACTGCGATTATCATGACTGCGATTATCAGCTTTATGTCATGGACTGTGTTACTGTGTACTGTGTCGCTGTGGTCATTGTGTGCAATTATTTCAGAAGTGAACAACATCAGTTGGTCTGGGCGCTAAAGCATCCATACCAAGGGGGAATTTCTGGAATGTGCAAGGGTGGTGCTCAAATGGCTGGAAGTATGGGTGGGAAAGGTCAGTGTCCCTCCACGTTCCACCATCCACCTAGTCCCCCTCCCCAAGTGCAGACATCTTCTCATTTGTGCTTTGGTGTCGCAGCCCGCAGTCCCTCCAACAGAAGCCCCACCCTAACCACTTTGGCTGCTACATCATCCCCAACATCTACTACTACTTACCTGCAGGCCCAGCTTGACCCAGTTGACGTCTCCTTCTGCACTGTGCTGGTCTGCTGTAAAAGAAATAGAAAGTGGACTCGGTCCTTTTCCTATTTACTATGGTTTGCACCCATCCTGTTTTTCATGTTTACGACATGAGATTGGACAAGCACAAGACCAGCATTGCCTATCCCCTGTCATTAAAAAAAATAAAAAAATATTGTAAACTAGTTCCATCCTGGTTGAAGCTCGGGGTGCGAATAGCAATCAACTAGGACCTACAGTGCTGGTAACAGCCCCGGGCTCTCGCTAAGGCCCCCGTTACTCTCAGCTCTACCTAGGCTCAGGATGGCAGCCATTACCAGCCTTGTACGCCCCTGATGTGAGTGTGATTGGTATATTAATTCAGGATTACACTGCATTTCAAGGTCCTAATAAAGGGGAATTCCACCAGCTTTCTGTCTCCCAAAGGTCTGCAAAGTTGGCCATGAAATAAATATTTAATTCTAGCTCAGAACCTCTAAGACAGCTCAGCTGCCCAGCCCTACTGTGTACCTAACTGCCTTTCCCCCACAGACAACGATCTGAACAGAATCTCAGCCTCTGCGGTCAGTGGTTTTAGTGAACGGGACTCTGACTAAGGCATGCACCTCGATGGGGCTTGTCTCATCTATATATCACACTCCAACTCCCCTGTCTGCTTGTTCACGGCTCGCCATTGCCATCCTCTAAAAGCTCACAGAGAGTGATTTATTTATCTTTATTTATTTCAATTTCCAGTGTAAGAGCGCTGAACATGTCCTATTACCTTGAAGGGGCCTGCCAGATCTCAGTACAGCAGTCTGGCAAGTTATAGGGTCCTATATGGCAGTGTGGCTGCCTGGCTTGCCTTGCATAGGGTTCTGTATGGGAGTGTGGCTGCCTGGCTTGCCTTGCATAGGGTCCTGTGTGGGAGTGTGGCTGCCTTGCTTGCCTTGCATAGGGTCCTGTATGGGAGTGTGGCTGCCTGGCTTGCCTTGCATAGGGTCCTGTGTGGGAGTGTGGCTGCCTGGCTTGCCTTGCATAGGGGCCTGTGTGGGAGTGTGGCTGCCTGGCTTGCCTTGCATAGGGCCCTGTGTGGGAGTGTGGCTGCCGAGCTTGCCTTGCATAGGGTCCTGTGTGGGAGTGTGGCTGCCTGGCTTACCTTGCATAGGGTCCTGTGTGGGAGTGGGGCTGCCTGGCTTGCCTTGCATAGGGCCCTGTGTGGGAGTGGGGCTGCCTGGCTTGCCTTGCATAGGGTCCTGTGTGGCAGTGTGGATGCCTGGCTTGCCTTGAATAGGGTCTGACTCCTGCGTGTGAGTGTGGCAGCCTGGCTTGCCTTGCATAGGGTCCTGTGTGGGAGTGTGGCTGCCTGGCTTGCCTTGCATAGGGCCCTGTGTGGCAGTGTGGCTGCCTGGCTTGCCTTTCATAGGGTCCTGTGTGGGAGTGTGGCTGCCTGGCTTGCCTTGCATAGGGTCCTGTGTGGGAGTGTGGCTGCCTGGCTTTCCTTGCATAGGGTCCTGTATGGGAGTGTGGCTGCCTGGCTTGCCTTGCATAGGGTCCTGTGTGGGAGTGTAGCAGCCTGGTTTTCCTTGCATAGGGTCCTGTATGGGAGTGTGGCTGCCTGGCTTGCCTTGCATAGGGTCCTGCGTGTGAGTGTGGCAGCCTGGCTTGCCTTGCATAGGGTCCTGTGTGGGAGTGCGGCTGCCTGGCTTGCCTTGCATAGGGCCCTGTGTGGGAGTGTGGCTGCCTGGCTTGCCTTGCATAGGGTACTGCGTGTGAGTGCGGCTGCCTGGCTTGCCTTGCATGGGGTCCTGTGTGGGAGTGTGGCTGCCTGGCTTGCCTTGCATAGGGTCCTGTGTGGGAGTGTGGCTGCCTGGCTTGCCCTGCATAGGGTCCTGTGTGGGAGTGTGGCTGCCTGGATTGCCTTGCATAGGGCCCTGTGTGGGAGTGTGGCTGCCTGGCTTGCCTTGCATAGGGTCCTGTGTGGGAGTGGGGCTGCATGGCTTGCCTTGCATAGGGTCCTGTGTGGGAGTGTGGCTGCCTAGCTTGCCTTGCATAGGGTCCTGTGTGGAAGTAGGGCTGCCTGGCTTGCCTTGCATAGAGTCCTGTGTCGGAGTGTGGCTGCCTGGCTTGCCTTGCATAGGGTCCTGTGTGGGAGTGTGACTGCCTGGCTTGCCTTGCATAGGGTCCTGTGTGGGAGTCAGGCTGCCTGGCTTGCCTTGCATAGGGTCCTGTGTGGGAGTATGGCTTCCTGGCTTGCCTTGCATAGGGTCCTGTATGGGAGTGTGGCTGCCTGGCACAGGGTCATGTATGGGAGTATGGCTGCCTGGCCTGCCTTGTACAGGGTCCTGTATGGGAGTGTGGCTGCCTGGCTTGTCTTGTATAGGGTCCTGTATGGGAGTGTGGTTGCCTGGCTTGCCTTGCATAGGGTCCTGCATGTGAGTGTGGCAGCCTGGCTTGCCTTGCATAGGGTCCTGTGTGGGAGTTTGGCAGCCTGGCTTGCCTTGCATAGGACCCTGCATGGGAGTGTGGCTGCCTGGTTTGCCTTGCATGACCCCAACTTTCACTGCTAGATGACCTCGAAATTTCCCAGAAAAACTCAAGAAGAATTCTAAAAGATTGCAGTAACAAAAAGCTCTGAAAATGTGGGCAATTTGAACATGTTTGCCAATCACTACAGAATACTAGTAATATAACAGTTAACCATAAACCTATAACAAGGGCTACTTTTTTCATGATTACATATCCCTATTAATGCAATGCTAGTTGGAAGAGGCAGAAGACAAACGTACACATTAAGAAGAGAAAATCCAAACAATTACACACATGCAAACACAAATTAGAAGGCGATTTCAGTCCATAATGAACGGGAAAAAAACAGGGGTCAGAGATGGTTGGTTGCTGATGATCCCAGCCACGGGTTAAGCGAGGCAACAATGATGTCAGTACCTGTAGGTTCTCACCCAGAAGGTCACCTGGATATATTGGAGAGTGCCTTTTGGAGCCAGTCAGAGCTGATTAAAGGATTAGGAAGGTCGCTCAGAGAGAAGCACTGGCAACCGTAAAGTACTTGGCAGGGTAGATCAGAGAAAATCTCTTTCAATAAACACATTTCTAGCAGTTACCCTTCTGTTTGCATTTCCTCCATCAGTAGAATCCATGCTGTGTCCTCCTGAGAAGTCAGCACCGGGCGTATTGCTGGTGCATGTTCAGCTGAGTGCAGGTGTTCCCACACCGGCTGCGTGGAGTCAAGGTTGCGTCTCGGCAAAGTCCAACGATCCGATTGGGTTAGGATCCAAACAATTGTTGAAAGGATTGATTCCGGGTTTAGGAGTTCATCAGGCATTGTACTGCGTTCATGTCATGTTTATCTATTGGGAACTTCAGTTAAGAACTTTCCACGTAAGAGTATCGTTTATTTTTTGTCTAAATATTATATTAGTAGATGGTTAACAATTAACAATCAGCCCAGAAATCGTATCATTCGTCTTTATAAACAGAAAACAAATTTCCCTATATGTATTCAGTGGTAAAATGACTAGTAACTTCCTTCGGTCGGTGCTCGCAAGATCCCTGTTGCTATGGATTTATGCCGATTAATAATAATGTACCTTCTAATAGAGCCCTTCATGCCAAACTCCTCCCCGTTTTGAGTGCTGTAATGACAGGTATTATCATGACACTATTTATCAGTACTCGTTTCATTGACCTCAGAAGTCTGTTGCCTGGTGGGACTTGAATTTGAGAAGCGCAGGTTGCCCCATAGTGGCCGCAAGACTGTTACTCGTGGGATAGCCCCGTGGACAAGGTGTTTTGGTGTATGTATTTCTGCCATTTCACAAGCAGAAAACCATGCCGCCATTCCGTTTTGAAAACAAACTCTCAGCATAGTAATGATGTGGCGCTGCCCCGTGTCGGGACGCGCACGCGGCGGCGTGACGTTGCACACCGTCCTGTGCAGTAATAAAGGGGGCGTTCCCGGACGCAGCAGAGCAACCAGGAAGCCCGAACCATAAGGACATGTGTTGTGTGGTCCTTATGAGTGGCGCGGCTTACGAGCATCGCACGGGGATCGGGCCAAACCCCCAACATTGGCGACGAGTGAGGGATGATGCCTGGGCCCGGCGGTGATGAAATTTGCAGTCTTTCTCCCTGGAACGGAATCGAACGGCATTTCGTTTCGTGCCATAGGCTGTGCATCACACACGCGGCTGGCGGCCATTTTGTACATGAGGCCGTGGAACTTCACTGAGCTCCGGTTTGGGTGGTGAGTGGCATCCAGGCCTAATTATTGGACACATTGCTAGCAGGCAGTTATACCTGCATCCCTATGCCCGATTTTTTATTTTTTTTTCAAATCTTGGTTCTCCTACGTCGAGTGTAAGCAAGGAGAGGGGCTACAATGGCTGGGCTTGCATAGCCTAGATCTCTTTTCTTGGCTCAATTTTTGGAACTTCTGTACCCACGAGGTGCTGCTGCAGCTGGGGTTCTGGTTACTTCTTCATCCCCTTCATCATCAGGCTGGAGAGTTCATTCGCTTCATCCCCTTCATCATCAGTGGAGACTGCTGCAGCGGTGGATGCTCCATTTTCTTCTTCTTCTGGTTCTTCATGTCCTGTTGCTGTGTGTGCACATGAGGCAGTCTGGAGAGAGAGACATTGATCCATCATCATCTTCCCCCAGGTTGGACTTTTCATTTGCCTGGGTGGGGTATCAGAACTGTGCAGTGGTGGTGGGTGATTGAGTTGCGGCCCCCAAGGTCCAAGGTGGGGGTGCATGTGCGCTCAAACCCATGAGTGGGGCTGGAGATCAAGACAGTGGGCTCCCAGCAGTCCAACAGCTTCCCCAGGACGGCGGACAAGCAGCAGCTCAACAACAGGTCCCTCTAGCTCCAGCAGGGGGTCAAACTCCGGTGCCTCCAGTGCCACCACAGGTGGCTGTTCCACAGCAACTCCCTCAAGCCCAAGTAGGTGGTCAAGCTCTTTTGCCTCAGGCGCTGCGGGTGGTACAGTCGATTGCTCAGCAAGGACTTCCCATCATGGCCCAAGCACGAGCCCATGCGGCCCTGCAGCCCATCCCTGAGCTCGACGTATCGGGCCCACCATCCAGCATTGGGCCCAGATGGAAGAGGTGGGTTGACCGCCTTGATATGTACTTTAGGACCGCACAGGTGACGGATGATGACAGCAGGGTGGCAACTATGCTGTATTCGGCGGGGCCTTCGGTCCAGGAGATTTTTGAGTAGCTTCCACCAGGAGATGGCTCCTATGATGCAGCAAAGACTGCCCTCCAGGCTCACTTTCTGCCTCTTGCCAACTTGGACTATGAAAGATTTGTAATGCTGTCGGCCAAACAGAAGGAAGATGAAACGCTGGACACTTTTTATGGACGCCTGCATCCTCTCTCGCTAGCATGTGCGTGGGGAGACGCAGAGGACATGATACGAACCATGCTGATCCAGGCGTGCTCCTCGGGCAAACTCAGAAGGCAAGTCCTGAGAGAGCCAGGAATCACCCTGCCCTGCATCCTCGAGCTGGGCCGGTGCCATGAGGTGGCGGAGGCTCGGGCAGCCAGGATGGAGGTGGGGTCCCGCTCAGTCAAGTCTGAGGAGGTGTGTGCCAGGTGGCGAGGTGGTAGAGGAGTGAGATGACCTGGGGAAGGACCCCGTGACAGAGCAGGAAGAGTGGGTGAATCTTGAAAGAAGTGTGGATACGACCTTCCTCACCCGACTGAGTGTCCGGTGGCGGGAAGGACATGTGGTAGGTGCGGACTGCCTGACCATTTCTCGAGGGTGTGCAAGGCAGCCCTGCCCGTGATGGTGCCGAGAGGCCCAGCTCGGTCCGGGTTCCAGCGCCAAAACCGCCCGCCATATGTGGCCCATGTGGACCAAGGCGAGGAAGATGCCCAGGTGGAGGAGGCAGATGAGGAAGAGGAAGAGAACATTTTCTTTTGTCTCCAGTGTGGGAATCCTGAGGGGGAAGAACAGGAGACAACCGAGGTGTGTGGTGGAGATCAATCACTCACCAGTCCTGGTCCTTTTAGACTCTGGAGCATCGGTCAATGTGATGGCCCGGAGGCATTATGATGCTATGGACTCGCCCCCCAAGCTACTTACACCGAAAGCTCGCATATTTGCGTTTGGGAGACTGGAACCGATCCCACTGGATGGTGCATTTGTGGCGAAGGTGGAGCATGAGGGCTCGCAGATCAAGGCCCAATTCTACGTAACGCCAGTAAGCAATAATGCTCTGTTGAGCTGTGCTGCCGCTGAGGCTCTCGGAATTGTCAGCTTCGCCTACTCGGTGTACCTCAAGGACATTAACAATCTGCTCGATAAGTATGCCGCTCTCTTCAATGGAATTGGACGGATGACTGGTGACCCAATGAGGATGCATATTGATGATTCTGTGCAGTCCATTTCCCTGAAACACTGCAGGGTGCCGTTCCACCTTTGGGAGCAGATGGACAAGGAACTTAATAACCTTGTGAACCTCGACGTTATTGAGAAGGTGGAGGGCCCGACTCCCTGTGTGTCCCCGATTGTCGTGGCTAGGAAGCCCAAGCAACATGACTCTGTCCGTATCTGTGCAGATATGAGGCTGCCCAACAAGGCCATTAAGAGGGAGAGGCATCTTACCCCTACTATCGATAACATTATTGTGGAGGTGCAGGGGGCTTGTTTCTTTTCCAAGCTGGACATCCGGGCGGGCTATCATCAGGTAGTCCTCCATCCTGAATCAAGGTACATCACCACATTCACCACTCACCGGGGACTATACCGTTACAAAAGACTGAGCTTCGGGATGTCCTCGGCAGTGGAAGTCTTTCAGAATATCATTCGAGGCACCCTCGCAGATCTGGAGGGCGTGCTGAACATGGCGTTTGCGAGGACTGATGTGGACCATCTGAGAAAACTGGCAAAGACATTCGAGAGACTGCAGTCACTGGGCGTAACCCTTCAAAGGGACAAATGTGAGTTCCTGCGCCCCTCCATCGAATTCTTTGGATTCTTCTTCAAGGAAGGAGGTGTATTGCCGGACCCTAAGAAGGCCTAGGACATCCAGAAGGCGCAGCCACCCGAGTCAATGTGTCCGATGTGAGGAGCTTCCTCGGCATGGTCACTTACTGTGGGCGGTTTATTCAAAACCTCGCCTCCAGGTCTGAACCCCTCAGGGCTCTAACAAAGAAAGAATCCGCCTGGCACTGGGGCCCACTTGAGCAGGTGGCGTTCGAGGACATTAAGGGCGCGCTGACAGCTGAGGACACAATGGCGTTTTTTGACCCGGCATTACCATCGGAGATCATCGCGGATGCCAGCCCGTTAGGCCTGGGCGCCGTGCTAACTCAGATAGATCGTGACGGGGGTGTCTGGCCAGTGGCCTACACCAGCAAAGCGCTTTCTGAGACCAAGCAAAGGTATTCACAGATTGAGCGCGAGGCACTGGCGGTTCTCTGGGGCTGCAGGCACTTCCGGCTCTATGTCCTGGGACGCCCGGTGACGGTCGTGACTGACCATAAGCCCCTGCTTCCCATTCTGGCAGGGTCATCGTCAAAGCCACCGGCGAGGATCGAGCGGTGGATGCTCACTCTTCTGGAGTATGGAGTCACTTTGGTGTATCGGCCGGGGGACAACAACGCCGCAGACTATCTCTCCCGGCATCCGGGAGTGCGTGGGGGAGTAGAATATGACACCTGTGCTGAGGAGGCTGATGATCATATCCGAATGGTGGTGGAGGTGGCCACGCCTTACGCAATGCCCCTGTCGGAGCTTGAGGCGGCAGCTGCCGAAGATGAGTGTTTTCAAATCCTAAAGCACTCCATGCAGCAGGGCTCCTGGAAGTCAGTGCTGGAATCCTTAGCAGGGCGGACTCAGGAGGCCAAGACGGGACTAGAGCAGCTGTGAAAGGTCAAGGAAGAACTGTCCTTCTCGGCGTCGGGCCTGCTGCTCAGAGGTGACCGGATAGTAATCCCTCAGTCCAAGGTGAAGGACGTGATCACCCTAGCCCACCACAGACACCAGGGCGCTGCAAAGACCAAGGCCAGGTTGCGGCTGAACAGCGAGAACGTGCCATTGAGGCAATGCCCCGAGGCACGCAACCCTGGGAAGTGGTCCATGCAGACTTTGGATCGACGACCATGGGCACCCACTTCCTGGTGATCGTCGATGAATACTCACGGTATCCGGAGGTGGAGTTCGTGGAATCTGTGGCCTTCGAACACGTGGTGGTGGCAGTGGAAAAGGTGTTCGCGGCCTATGGGTTCCCCCACACACTCTGCTCGGATAACGGGTCGCCTTTCCAGAGTGAACGGTTCTCTGAACTGATGGAGAGCTGCAGGGTACAGCACCGGAAGGTATCTCCTTTGTGGCCCAGGGCAAATGGAGATGCCGAAAGGCTAATGCGGACACTCAATAAGACCTTCAGGATCGCCCAAGGGCAGGGACAGTCACTCCAGAGAGCTCTGTATCAGTTCCTGCGGGTGTACCGCACCACCCCGCATGCATCCACGGGGATGGCTCCGGCGGAGGCTCTGTTCAGGCGCTGCCCGCGGGGTCTACTGCCCGAGGTTGGGGAGAAAGAGCCGGGGGTTATTGACAACCAACAGGTCTACAGGAAACTGTTGCACGGATTTCAAGACATATTTTGCAATTGTTATTCAAAAGATATTTTTTACATCATGTTATGTGGATAAAGCAAGTGCACAGTACACTGGAAAGGGACTGCAATATCTAGATTCACCAACCATCAGAGCAGGGCGAGGTGTCTCTCAAACACATAGTCACCTGGTCAACTTTTGCCACTGATGTCTTTAGTAGATCTATGTACAGATCGGTGGATCATGATCCACGTCTGGCGTGGCTGTGTACCTCAGAATCCAGTCCCGACATTTGTGCTGGAGTGAGTGTGGACAGGGAGGAACACTAACTCACATCATGGGTAGCTGTCCAAAATTAGAGATTTTGTGGAAAAATATAGAGGAAGTGATATATGAAGTCGCAGGCATTCAATGTGAACTTAGACCAGTCTCTATTCTCCTAGGATTTACAGAGGGCGGGGAATGGGATGGATTAGAGATGCAGGTACAATTTATCAGGAGTCTGAATATGGCGGCTAAACTATCAATCACCTCCATGTGAGGTAAGAAGGAGGCATCAATCAGTGGGCCAATGGCCGAATAAGGTGTGGGATATAGCTGCGATGAAGAAGCTCATGGCCCAGATAAGGCGTAGTCAAGGGAAATTCGAGACAAGAAGGAATCCGCTAATCCAACACCTCAGCTCCATGTAATTGAACTGCTTTAAGCCTGGAAGGTTGAGATCTATAGTTGAAACATTCAGACCATTGGATTGTTACATTGCTATCCTGTTGAGGTTGAAATTATTATGATTATGGTAATATAAGGGATTGCTTTTGCTTCTGCAGGGTGTCAAGGTGGAGGGGGCGTTATGTTGTAAAACCTAATAGAAATATATATATGTTTTAATTCACATTGAATGCAAATTCCACATTTGCAAGAAGACCCAAACAGCATGGTACCAGCTTTCACTTCTACGCTTAACCAAGCCTTACATCCCTGCCCTGTGTTTCAGAACAGTTGCCCAACCCCTGGTATTTTACACCTGGGTGGTGGCAATGCTAAACTCAAAGTAATCCTGGTGCCACCATGGCCACCCTTAAAGTCATCGAGTTGTCTGCAACTATCCTCAAATTTCGACAGCATTACTCCCCTCACCAATGGATACTCTGACTACCCTTTCGAGCATGTATCATATTTAAGACAGGCTGCATCATCTACAAAGCACCCACAACAAAAACACCACTAGACTTGGCTAAGCAACTCACCATCTCCGAACAACAACATCGCCAGGCTGTGAATAAAGAACTACAAGAGGGAAAAAACAGGAAGCAGGCCTTCCTGCTACGCACTCTCTCTCTACAACATGATACCATTGCAGACAACACTGACCTCCCCGCGATCCTACTTTTCAGAAAGAACTTGAAAGTTGCTGCTCTTCAAAGAACATGTTGCCAATCACTGATCATGACACTCAATATTACTTCTCCCCCTCTGGAGCAGTGGCGGCTGGTGACTTTGAAAGGTGGTGGGGCGTATATTTTTCCAGGCGAATTCTGGAACGAGCGAGCGCACCGGGTGAGCCCAACCCACATCCATGAAGGTGCGGGTGGGATCTCCCCAAGTGAAAATTTGGGAAAAATGGCTTCCAAAATGTGCAATTTACCGTCCAAACCCACAGAAATATGACATAAAAAGCATTAGGTTTTACATACTAATGGCGGTAACATTATTCTTAAGTGTGCGTTTGATTGTGTATTTTACAGCAGCTTGTATTGAGAATAGCTTGTACTATGTTACATGCATAAAGAAATTCATTATATAGATATCCAGTAATGATGGAAAAATATAATTTTGTCATGCTGTCGTTGGCCTTCATATGCGTTCATCCTCTTACTAAGGTGGGATTTTAGACATTATCTGAAAGGGGAGAAACTAAGCTAAAATATTACTTGTTTACCACATATTGAGAACACATAGTGTTCAGTTAGTTCTCACAGCAGTCCTCAAGTGTCTGGTTTCTGACCTGAAGGAGAGAGTTAACTGCTTGAAATATTGAAGCTGCACCCTAATGGTCTCATTAGAATGTGTAAATAAGTTAGAAGCCCCCACACACAGACAGGCACACGCATATATATGAACAATGAGAACAGGAGATGACAGCTCAGATGTGAGGAGACTCATCTCGGCTGCACAGTGCACATGTCAGCAGGGGCAGGTTTTAAGACATCAAAACGGTATTGCGCATGAGTAAATATTCTATGATTTCCTGCGAAAGAGGCTATAAAGAATACTTGGGTGGTGAGACCCGAACGAACCCCACTGCATCATAACAAGGTACATGAAACGGCCTTCCAGAATCAGCATTGACACCCAAGATGACTACACAAAGTATGAAACCGCAGTACAAACTACACAAGCCACACAAACTGTGTAACACCAGAAGGACTGCATTCACACGTGTGCAAACAAACAGTATGGCAGTGGCAATACCAACTGTACAAGTTGGAAACAGCAGCAGATTCACAAAAACAGTATCTCAGCAGGTGCAGCTGAATGAGGTTTCGAGGCGCTGTGGGAGGGCAGCTGTTCTACCAGAACCAGTGGTAGATTAACAGTTCGACAGTAGGAGCCCTATAAACTAGACACCTCATTTTCATTAGCAGCTGTACTTGCTCCTTAAAAAATAAGAAATACCCTTGTTATAGTCCATTTGTGTTGTGTACAGTAAATGTACATTGTTTTCATTGAAATCATCTTCTGCATTTAAAAGGAATAAGAGTTATTAAACTTTTAATCCACTGCAAAACACCAACATTAATTTCTATATTTTGTTTGCCAAATGATGATAATGATAATGATGTGTTTATTTATATAGCGCCTTTATCCAAAGCGCTTTACAGAGCACATTTTTACATACAATATCACCCAACTGAAATTGGGACCAAAGACCAAAGACCAGGGAGACTCCCGCTCGGGGAGGCAGAGAAAACGAACATCGCACCATTTCAGCTATCCCATTCCCCAATACCAATAACAACAAAATTATATTGAGAGCCGAGCGTTGCTGCAGGCTGCATCAACGCTCGGCTCTCAAGTGCTAAATACATTAAATCCCGGAAACCCTATGGGTGCATGTCCTCCTCTTAGAGGACATGCAGCGCCCACTACACCCTCCCTGGCCTGGCTGCATTCCCCAGGGCAGGCCTCCATACGGTCTGGAGAGCACTGCGCTGGGAAATGAAGACCGGGCCGGCACAAAGTCTTCCTTCATAACTTAACTTACCAGAGTAAAGTTGGCAACTAGGCTGTGCACGTCAAGCAGGCCCTCTGCTGTTGACTGGCGTGGGCAGCTCCTGCAGTCAGCCACTCAAGTCAGCACGATTCACAATGTGAGAGAAGGTGCCGAGGTCACCCACACGCGTGCGCCGATCTCCCTACCACACCCACACTGAATGTTATTGGCTGTCAAACAGCCAATGACATTCAATAAATAACTCTTTGTATGACACAATTAAGGCTGGTGCGCTGTTTGCGCACAGATTAATACTGGCGGGGCCACCCCTCTAGCGCCCCGCCAGTGTCCTACATTGTGATAGCCAACGTAGAGTGTGTGGAGCTACGAGCTCCACGCATTTAAAGCAGAAAAAAGTTGCGTAAAAGTGGACGCGCCCCTGTGTGTTAATGGGCAGGCCCAATCAACATTGCAGTCTGCAGAGTAGAGCAGCAGATTAATTATTTATATTTTTTAAACCCTTCATTACGGTTGTCGCCATGCCCCACTGCTATATAAAAAATAAAAGAAAACAACAAAGAACGTGATCTCTGCAGAGAACCTGTTCTCTGCAATGTCTGGACTCTACCTGCGTGGTGTGGGGCCGTGATTGGGGGGGCGGCGCCCCCCGCCCTATGTAAGCGGCCGCCACTGCTCTGGAGTAACCCCTTGCTCTCTCTAGCCATTCCACCCTCCTCTGCTACCCTCATATCCTTCCTTGAAAACCCCTGTGTTCGCCCCCCCCCCCTGTGCTCAATTGCTTTCCAGGTTTGCACTTTATAAATCCCACACATACATAAATGCATACATAAAAGGAGCAATTATGCCTAACTAGCCTACATAAAGGCAGTAACTCATTAGGTCTATGTAGAATGTTGAACAATGTGTTCAATCTCCTAAGCATGCAGTGCTAAATCCCAGTGTTGGATAATGTAGCTAATATGCAAACTTTCTTTTATATATATATATATATATATATATATATATATATATATATATATATATATATATATATATATATATATTTAAAACAAACGCAGAAACTAAATTTGAACGAATATAGAAAGGTTGCTCGCTTGCGGCTTCCTCTTCTATCCCGAGATACACTGAACACCCTAAAATTGAGGTCTACAAGTAGGTAAATGTTCTTAAGCTCTCACAAATAAAATCCTCCTAGAGTACATCCTAATTCCAATCTTCACCCAGATATTGTGACTAAAAGGATTAAGGTCTCAATGGGGCTTGCCATGAACACCATTATGGAGGCACCTTCTAGGAAGTTTTTGCCTAGCCAAAGCTCAAACATACAGCGGTGTCCCCCATTGTAAAGGACTTCTACTTATTTCAAAAGTACCCTTTGTTGGCAGGTTTTGATCTGTATTCCCCTCTGATTATTCCAAAATCATATGTAGGTAAAGAACCTCTTCCAGGCAAATCTATGTGGCTGTTTTAAATTGACAGAAACAGTCCTTGTTGATATGAGGGGGGAGAGTCTATTGACACTAAATGTTGGACAGCTGGCAGTCCACATTCTGTTTACATGCTGGACTGCTTTCACTCCAAAACCAGCTCCTAATTGAATGAATAGACAGCAGCTTTGGTGTGGAGGATTCGACTAGACAATGGTTGGAAACTTTTATGAAGAATAGAACCCAATAAGCCTAGCTGCATCACATGCTGGTCCTCTTGCGAGCAGAGTGCAGCGTGCAAACATTATCTCTGCCCTCGCATTGTTCTTATGGGCTCTGTTGTGTTTGTCTGGATTTCCTTTCCAGGTGTACGTAGATGACATACAGCTGGTGGTCCAAGTAAATGTACAAGAGAATGAAAGAATTCATGAATTCAATATCTGATGGGAGAGTCAAACCTGCATGAGGCAAAGGAAGCTGAGCCTAAGCAGGTCCAACACTGAGGTCCTGCATATCTGTTATGCTAAACTAGCCCGCGCGCCCTCCAAATGTCCAGAAGACATCAGCCCACCACCCATAACTCCCTTGATGCAAGAAATGCCTTGGTGTGCGGCTTGAGCATCACATGCCCTTGGAAAATGTTTTTTTGAAAGTGGTGCAGGTGTGCACTGATTATTTGTCCATCATTCGTTTACAGGGATCCCAAATTTGTGGGCAGAGGCCAACATCTATCTGGAAAAGCCCGTGTTGCCAGAAGGATAATGGTGGAGCTCTGCTTGGATTATTGAGCATTGTGCAAAAATGACGCAGCCTCAATGGTGGAATGTCCAGACCCTCAACAGTTAACATTTCCCCGCAGATCAACAGAGAGCGCAGTTTACGTCAAATCTATTTTTTAACATAGCAATAGACAGCATTGAAAAAAGGAATGAAAAAAGGATTCATTGCATTCTTTTATTAAAGCCGCGTGGTTAGAAAAGATGTGTTGTGCTTGGAGTCAACGTGCAGCACAACGTCCTGGATGGTTCGCGCCAAATCGAAACCTCTAAATACTCTTCTTCATGTCATTGTGTTCAGAATTACAGGTATAGCTTCCAGGTCACGTTGACATGACCCTGATATTGTGGCCCAAATGTCATTGCCCCAACTTTCATTTCTTCCCTGCTATCTTTCGTCCCTCCCGAGAAGGTTATTTTCTGGCCACTTGTTAATGGAATTTGTGTTAATTTGTTCAATAGTTCAAACATCATACAAACTATGTTCGTTTCTAATTAAAATCTACATGTTTCTGGTCCATTTGAACCTCATGGTGGGTTAGGGTCGGCTTCACAGACTTCAACATGATGACGGTTGGTAGTATTGATACATATATAAACCAATGACAGCAGGACAGAACCCCATGTGTGGCAAGTGGGGGCCGGAGAACTGTGAGCCAGATAAAGCAAGCACAGGTGCAGGACTAAGCGCCTCGAATCAGAGGCTCAAAGAATAAGCCAAGGGGGTTGCAACGAAGAAGGAAAGCATATGTTTCAGAAAGACATCTGACATCCAGAGAAATCCTAGATATTTGCAATTCAAAGACGAAAAATAAATAGAGCTGAGGAAGCCGCACAATTACAGAGATCGATGTTAATCGCAGCTGGCCTGACCGACCCAGAACTGGCAAATTGTCTTAAAAGGAAGACACAACCATTCACTATGAAAAAACAGGTATATTGGGGATATGATATGGCATTTATAATGCGCCTATACACAAGTGTTTCAAGCAATGATAGCTATTATAAAAAAAAAAGAAAACGACACTGGTACAGGGACAAAGTAGCGAGCTACCAAACAATGGGAATACAGGCATGGAACATTCGATGGTGATATTAATCAAGATATGTGGGGTTTGCAATCCAGGGGAGCACACAACGTCCTCCAATACAAGAGTTTAAAGCACCATTTCCTGGCTTCAGGGCTTTTATAGCACTGTTATTGACATGTCCTACTTGCTGTGTGTGGATGTACAACAATGACCTGCCTTTACGGATAGGGTGTGGTGGAGCCGCGCCTTATTCATGCATGCATTTATTTACTTTAATTTACAGTTGATTTTTAAGGCACTATCTGTGAAATGCTGTCTATTAGTGGTGCCACATTTAGGGAGGGATGAAGGGAGAGCTGGCCTTCATGGCCTTGTAGCTCTCATGTTAGATAATTAGATAAGGGCCATGGGAGAGGGAACAGGGATACATTTAAGAAAGGTATACACAGGTACCCACAAAACATGACAATGACTGGGCCTCACTGTGTGAATGTACAGAGAGTATGCATTACAGAGAACTATTAGAGATAGGTCTCACATCATAAGGTACATAGCAACAGGCATAGGACTAGTCCAGACTCCAAAGAGAGCCACGGTCAGGGTGTAATTGACCAGAGAATGCAAAAGAGCGGCTAGTCAAGGAGTAAGAGAAATAGAGAATCCAACCTATGAGCCAAAGAATTACTTGAAGAGAAGAGTGTTAAGCCCTGTCCAAAAGTGTTGCTGTATTTATTCTTCCCCGTGACATGGTCGCAGGTTCGACCAACAGGCCCAGCAACGCAAAGGGTCCTGCCACCAAGCATTCGCCTTTTAGATCACAAGACATCAAGGGACTTGCAACTTAAGAGCCTGGTCAGGCATTACTTAATCACCTTACATTGGAAGTATCCAGGCCCATCCTCCAAGCACTGACTGATAATTCAAACATCTGGAAAGGAGACCCATTACTCAACCGGAAGCCAGTGCAAGGACTTCAAGGTTTGAGCAGTGTGGCCACTGGGTGTAAGGATGAGTCTGACCGCATTCCTTTGTATGACCTGCAGGGGGTGGAGTATGGACTTAGATAAAGGCTATTACAATGGTATAACTTTGAGAGGACCAGAGCTCTGGTCCCTTACTTGTGAGGGAAATTAAGAAAAGGGAGAACGCGTTGAAGAAGGTGCAGCTGAACTAGATTTTTTATTTAGCTAATGGCCCCAACAGTCGAAAGTGCAAGTAGAGGAATACCTGGGAAAAGGCAAGTTAAGAATGGTATAGCCAAATTAAATGATTTCAGTCTCTGTTGGATTAAGATACAAATTATTATCCAAGATCCAAGCATTGCCAATCAATCACCTGGAGAAAGACACCAGAACAGAACAAGCCATTCTACAGGGCAGCCAAGGAGGGCACTAGGGTGCCAATATTGTCTTTTATTATGCTGGGTGGGTAGGGGGAAATGCCTTCATTGTATGTACTGTACTCCTAATTAATATATGCTGGAGAGACCAGATGAAACAAGGAGTAGGGGGATGTAGAACCAACTGAGATGTCTGTGGGAAAATGGTGGACTTACCATGGTAGGCAATGGCGGTCTGGTTTGATTGCCACTTTTCCGTCAAGAAGGGAGACAGGTCAGAGATTGGGAGGTGGTAGGCAAGGCAGAGCAGACATCGGGCACCCTCATCTGCCTACACATCATGAAAGCTTCTGTTGAGAACTGGGTCACCAGCTCATTGTGCTTGTGCAAAACGTCCGTTTTCTTGTGTGGCATTGGCAAGCCAGTAGTCCTCCTTACCGGGGTGAGAGGCAGGAGGGGGAGCAGCGTGTTGTTGGATTTTGTGAGGCAGACGGGGCGGTGGGAGGAGTTATGAGATTGTGAGGGCAATGTGTATGAATGGTGGGGGTAGGTGCACATCATCCTATTGGATGGGGAAGCGCCTGCGTGGGTCCGCCCACGCATTCAGTAATTTAGAAGAAGAAGAAGAAGTCCTCCTTACGGTTAGATTTCTGCCAGCAGTGTTCCAATACTTTGTTACTTCTCTTCAGGATTAGCCAGACCCAAAAGAACAATTACATTTCTGGAGGGCGTTTCTTCATCCTGGATATGAGAGCAAGAATATCCATTGTGTTGGAAAGTGTCCTGTTGAGGCTAGCTAGCAAGGTGTCAGAGAGGGAGAAGCCAGGAAGGAGGCCAAGGCCTGGACAAGGAGGCAGAAAGTTGGATGCAAAGACACCAGTGGAGACCTTTTGATTTGCCTAAGCAGAGGAACCTCCACATCAGCTCAGAATACAAGGGGAGGGGGCAGCCCTGCCCTGAGGCCTTTCAGAAGAGAACCGTCCACAGAACACATGGTTTTGATAATGATGGAGAGTTGCAGTTGGGCCAAGAAAAAGGCATTGATTGCATGTGTCATTAGATTGTGTTCGTGATATCCATTCAGTCTTTATTCATACACAGGTATTCCGACCCTTGCTATGACCTGTGTCTTCCTCTTTACATTGAAGCTTTTAGAATCAAAAGCGCATAATTGCTGCCACCAAAGTGCCTAGGGTTGATATGACTTAAAATGAGAATATTTTTTTCAGTTAGCCATAATGACCCTTTTCGTAACATCTTTTATCTAATGTTTTCTTTTTCCAATTTCAAATGGAGGGTTGCACTCCCATTCCCCACACACTATCCCTTTCTGTCCCTTCCCTTTTCCACGTGTTATAGCGCTCTGCTTTTTTTGTATTTCTTGTTCATGTTCTTAGTCACCTCCCCTGAAACCGTATCTATTACCATTGTCAACATCCCTTTCCTCGAGGATGCGACAGCAACCAGAATGTCCCACTTTGCTGTGTTTTAGTGACTGAAACAGAGCTTTGGTGTCATGCTGCTGCTGGGGGTTTGGTTGCCACCCTTGCAGGTAGGTCCATCTGCGCCAGTCTGTGCCACTAGCCGCCCCAAGAGACTCCATGATGGAGGGGACCTGTGGCACTGTCTTTCCCTGTGTGTGTGTGTGTCTGCCTGTCTAAATGTCACACTTTCGACCTCTCTCCCTCTCTCTCTCTCTACTCCCAGTAGTCCGGTAGGAGCATACATACGCCAGATCCCTGCAACCCCTCGACTCCTGACATGTTCCCCTGTGGCAGTTGCCAGTGCCACTGTGGCCAGTTCTCTCCTTTGCACTAGAGTTTGGGAGCTGGTCTTGCTAACAGCCCTGTTGGGATGGTTCAATCTTTGGTTGTGCACCAGGTCACCTTTGTGAGGGACAGTAGCCCATTTCTCAGCTGTTCAAAGAACCAGGAGATGAACCTGCAAGATCCACGGGTTCCTGATTGCCTCTTGCAAATTATCTCATTTGGGATGGGAAGGGGGCAAAAGGGGGAATGCAAAGCTTTTCCCCCGGGGTAGTTTTGGTCGCTGCACAGGCCAGGGAGCCAACCTGCGCATAGAGTGTTCCCAAGGGGTATTTAAGGGGATGGGGAAGGTTCGAGAGCAGGCGACAGTTGAGGACGTGCGTTTGTCCAGGTCGCCTGCTGCCGAGCATTCCCTGCATGAGGCCTATCTGGCTGAGTGCTTCGGTAGGAGCCAGCTAGTTTAGCTCATATTGTGAGGTAGGACTAGGGAGTGTATGTTTAGGTAGGAGATGTAGTATGTGGGAATTGTTAGTGCATTTTAAATTATTTGGGTGATAGCCGGGGGCACTGTAGATAAAGTGCCCCCCCTTCCGCCTTACCTTGTCGGGTTTTCCCCTTCTTGGGTTTTTTCTCTCCGGGTGGGCTGTGGTATCTGGCGTTTCAGTGGCATTTGGGGATAGGTCTCTGTGGCGGTAGGGGTCTGTGGTTTGGCCCGGGTGGCTGCGGGTGCACCGTGCGCCCCCATTTGGGAGGAAACAGAATGTTTTGGACCCTGTGGACAGGCGCAGGAGCAGTTGCTTTGGGGCTGGAGCTCCTGGTTATTTGTAGGGGGTGCAGCTCTGCATTTCGAATGTGGTGACCGTGCAATGCCGCCAGGGGGCGGTGTCCTCCTTAAAGGGCCAGGGTGTAAGTCTAGTTTCGTGGGCGATCAAGTATACGTACCGATTTGTCTGCGCAGCAGCTAAAGCAGGCAACTCCTCACTGTACGTTTGAGCAGGCCACTGCAGGGACCAGGCACCAGTGCAGGCCTGAGTTTATATCGACAGGGGGCAGTGGAGAGGCCCCTACTGGCAGCACATTGTACTTTGGGGGGGGGCTGTAAAAAATAAATAAAAAAAGGAACATAAACAGCAGGTTGCAGTGATTAAATGAAATAAACAAAAAATAAATAAATAAGAAAGAATGAGAGTATAATTACAGGGGGGTTTTGATTATTTTGGCTATAGGTGGGTTTGTGCATTTTAGCCAGGACTATTTTAGGTGTGTTTTGGGGAGTTAATTGGGGTGTCTATTCCGACTTCGACCCCTCCCTACCCTGCGTGCGGTAGGAAACTTCCACAGGTAGGTTTTCGGCTTGGGGGCTAGTTTATTTAGGGGCGGAGCAGCTAGGGGCATTTCTTTGCACCCAGTTAGTGTATTACTGGTGCACCATGGTGGGGCAAGGGTCTAAGAAGAAGGGACTGGTGGACGCCAAGGCGCTGAGGGAAGCTTTGAAGATTATTAGCAGGGCATCCAAAGCCCAGCTTGAGGGGGCCATGGGGGAGGTTACAAGTGTAAGGGAGGACAGGGGAGAAAGACTGCAGTGGAGATCGTCAGCAGATGGGGCTCTTGCTGCTGTGGTGGCATGTAGTCCTGCAGCAGGTAGAGGGGAAGTCTGGGAGACAGGGGGCAGGAGGAGCAGGAGGGAGATTATCAGGAGAGCGTCCAAATGGGTAGGTGAGGTAGGAGAGGGGTCAGGTAGAGGTTTGGGGGACAAAGACCCAGTGGAAGAAGTGGAGGATAGGAGGTTGTAAAAAGGTGCAGGGCTGGTAGGGGGGAGGAGGGGAATGCTGGGGTGCAGAGAGGGGTGGCAGTGCAGAGAGGCAAGGGAGGAGAATACCTGCAGAAGAGTGCACGTGGGAGGGAGGAGGAGAAAGCGGTCCCTTTCAATTAGTGAGGAAAGGGAGACGCGTGGAATGGCCTCCTAGGCTAGGAGGATTTCGAGTGTGGGGCATAGTACTGCCCCCGCTGTGCCAGAGGATGAGTCGGGAGAGGGTTTAAGAATGGCCCCTCTGCAGGAGGCACAAGGACAGACTAGAGGGTTTAGCACGGCCCCTAGCTCAGAAGAAAGAAGGGTGGAGGAGAGGACCCCTCGCCCAAGAAGAGAGGACCAGGAAGGGGTCTCTACGGCCCCGCCGAGAAGCCGCTGAAGGAGTGGCAGGGCGAACCCCTGGGCTCACAGGAGGATGATCGTCCCGGCCCGAGCATGGGCTCGCAACAGCCATGGTATTACATGGGGGATGATGAAGGGGTTGGAACAATACATGGGGCAGTGGGAGGATGAGGGGTACAATGTTGTAGGCAGTTTGGATAGGGTGAGAGGGGGTTTAAGGTGGGAAGGGGAAAGCCAGGAGCAAGCGGGCTGGGGTGCAAGTGGTCGGGGGGAGACTGGTTGGATGAGACCTTTGACATGTTTTTTCCCTGCAGCAGGAGCCCAGTAAGGAAGGAGATGAGGAGCGTTGGAGTGGGGGCCAGACTTCAGACCGGTGACGGCAGGGCAGAAAGAGGTGAGAAGGAAGGGGACTTGTCAGCAGCATGGCATAGAGGGGACATGAGGTTGGGGGCAAGAAGGGAAGGGGTGGGGGTGCAAGGGGTGAGGAGAGAGTTTGGCTTGCAGGCTATGGGGGCCTTGGAGGTGGAGAAAAAGGTTTCTTCGGTGGAGGTGCAGACAGACAGGGTGATTGAGCCCGTGGCACCCGAGTTACAGGTTACAAAGGAGAAGGATGCAGAGGGTAAAGGAAAGGAGAAGAAGTTGCCATACATGGGCATTACAAAACCGTTGGGAGCACATTTGATGACATCAACAAAGGATAAGATATGGGCAGGGGAATTTGTGGATGTGTTCAAGCTTCCACATAGGGAGGTGAGAGCCTGGGAGGGTTCTAAGGAGGAGGAGAGGGAGTTGGCCTTGTGTCCAAAGGTGCCGGTGACAATCAAAAATTGGACTTCAGCTTTTATCATCTATGCGAGTGTCTATTGTGAGAAATTCCCAGAGAGGTGTGTGCCACTGTTGAAGTGTATGGACGTAATTAGGAAGGCATTCACGAGTTTTGGGGGTTTCGCATGGGTGCGTTATGCTGAAGAATTCAGGGAGAGGATGGCAGAGGACAGCCAGGCAGTTTAAGGTGAGATCGACATGGATCTCTGGCTGCAGTGGATGGGGCCGACGAGGCCAGCTCCAACGTTACACACAGCGAGTGGTTTGCCATTGCCTTCCCGGCACTTTCTTGGTCGCCCCACCCATGAGTGGGTGAGGGGAGGAGGCAGAGGTCAGCCCTCAGCGGCATGCTGAACATTTAACAAGGATGGCTGCACAAGGACAGTATGTAGGTTCAGACACGAATGCAGCAGGTGTGCAGGGAGGCACCCAATCACACAGTGCTTCCAGCAGAGGAACAGGAGGAGAGGGTGAGAAGCAGGTCGGGGTTTGTGGGGAAATGCTTTTACTCCAGTTAAGGTGGAGGTGCTGGAGAAGTGGCTTGAATTTTACCAAGAAAGGGAGGGGGCAGAGATCTTGGGAGATGGTTTTCGTTAAGGTTTTAGGTTGGGTTATCAGGGTCCAAGGGTGCGTCGTTGGGTAGGAGAATTTGAAGTCAGCCAGGGAAAATGTCAAAGTGGTAAGAGAGAAATTGGGCAAGGAGATAGCAGCTGGTAGGGTAGTAGGGCCATTTGCTGATTTGCCGGGGGATTTAGTAGTATCTCCATTGGGGGTCGTGCCCAAGAAGGTTCTGTGGGAATTCAGGTTAATACATCATTTGTCATGGCCAGTGGGCATGTCAGTTAACAATTTTATTGCCCCGGAGGAGGGTGGGGTTGCATACGTGAGTGTGGATCAGGTGGTGGGATTGGTGAGAAAGGCAGGGCGTGGGGCCTTCATGGCCAAGTGTGACATTGAGGCGGCTTTCAGGTTGCTGCCGGTGCAATCAGAGTATTTCTGGCGGTTGGGACTGCAATTCGTGGACCTCATTTACATAGACAAGGCCTTGCCGATGGGTTGCACAATTTCTTGTGCCTTGTTTGAGCGCTTTAGTTCTTTGTTGTAATTGGTCTTCACATATAGCTCGGGTTTCGAAGGGGTATTGCATTATTTGGATGATTTTCTGTTCATCAGTGGGGCGGGCAAAGAACGCGAGTGAAAAGAGATGCTAGGGATCTTTCAGGCTCTGATGCAGGAGTTGGAAGTGCCGTTGGCGGACGACAAAATGGAAGGTCCGGCAGTTGTGTTATCCTTTTTGAGGATCGAATTGGACTTGGTGGCATGACCTCACACTTGCCGCACAACAAGGTGAGAAGATTGGTAGTTTTGCTTGAAAAGGCGGCCGGTGCCCAGAAGATGACATTAGTGGAAATGCAGAGGCTAGCAGGGCATTTGAATTTTGCATGCAAGGTAGTGGCCCCTGGACATACTTTTTGTACGAACATGTTGCAGTCAATGGCGGGAGCAAAGTGCCCACATTATCAGATAAGGGTGTCAGGAGCCGTTCGGGAAGACTGTAGGATCTGGCTGCATTTTCTGGAGGGTTTTAACGGGGTGTCCATGTGGCTACAAGGGGATCCTGTGTCATGGGAAGTGCAGTTGTTTTCAGAAGCGGCAGGTGCAGGAGGTTTTGGTGTCTTCTGGGAGGGCATATGGTGCGCAGAGAAGTGGCCGGCGAGATGGCAGCAGGAAGGAAGAAGCATAGCTTTTCTGGAATTTTTTCCTTTAATAGTGGCTATGGAATTGTGGGGAAGGGATTTTAAGAACAGGAAAGTGAATTTTAATATCGACAATGAATGCATGGTCAATGTGGTGAAAAGGCAGTCGGCTAGGGACCAGAATGTGGAGAGGTTAATAAGGGAGTTTGTGTTGCGATGCATGGAATGGAACGTGGTGTTTAGGGCAACGCACATGCCGGGGAAGGATAATGGCATCGCTGATGCATTATCTCATTTTCAATGGCAGAGATTCCGTGGACTGGCACCAGGAGCAGAGCAGAGGGGGGCAGCGTATTCCGGAGGAGCTGCGGAAGATAGGAGATTGAGAGTATTATCTCTAGTGGAGGGTTTGCTGGCCCCGGCATCGAGAGCGGCAAACAGGAGGGCATGGGTGGAATTCATAGACGGGGGTGCACAGAGTTGTTCGGGTTGGGAGGATGCTGAGGAACAGAGAAGGGATGATGTGGTAACATTTCTTTTGGGGTGCATGGATAAGGGTTGGTCGAAGGCAACGATGGCCAGTAAACTGGCAGGCATTGCTTTTTATGGGAAGTGGTTTTGGGGTTTTCAGCCGAGCGGGGGGGAAATGGCAAGCAGGATGTTAGAGGGCTGGGCGAGGGAGAATAGGAGGAAAGAGGATAGCAGGATGCCAGTCTCTGCAGCTTTGCTGGTTAGATTATGCCAGGCTTTGAAGGGGGTTTGCTGGTCAGCTTGGGAGGGGGTCAGCATGTTTCATGTGGTTGTTTTTTGGGGCTTTTAGGGTATCTGAACTGGTAGGGGGGAGAGGAGGGGCAAGTGGTTTGCAGTGGGAGGATATTTATTTCTCGGATTTGGGTGTGGATATTAAGATCAGATGGTCTAAAACAGATTAAAAGGGAAAAGGCTGCTGGGTGTTGTTGGGGTGGGGCAGTAAGGAGCTGTGCCCGGTTCGAACAGGTTTGGCATGGAAGGAATTGTGTGGGGGAAATTTAGGTAGGTTTTCAAGCATTAGGAAGGGGAGTCAGTGTCAGCGGCCCAAGCGTTGGGTGTATTGAGGAAGGTGTTGGTGGCAGTAGGGGAAAAAGCAGAGGAGTTTGGAACGCATTAGTTCAGGATGAGGGCGACATCTGAAGGTAGCCGGTTGGGGTTACCGGAGGATAAGGTTACAAGTTTGGGTCAGTGGAGGTCGGGGAAGTATAAAGGATATATTAGGGACCTGGGAAAAGGGGCTACCTGATTGAGGGGACCTCGAGCAAAGGGGAGGGATGGGGGTTGAGGAGGATGTGGGATGGAAAGTGACAATGTAATTTTCTTCTGCAGATCCAGCATGAAGGTCGGTTAAGATGCCACAGATTTCAATTGTGAAGTGGGCTGGGAAAGAGGCAGAGAAAAGGGTTTTTGGTACTCAATTGGGGTGCAGTTACAAGGTGGCACTTGTGAGGTGGCGGGTTTAGGCGGGCTTTGTTGGGATCAGCTGTTGCCTATGTTGACAGGGCTGAAGGAGCGCTATGGTGTCCCAGATGGGTTGATAATACACGCAGGAGAGAACGATTTAGTGCGAGACACAGGGTGGCTCTGCTGAGGAAGATGAAGAGAGATTTGGTATGGCTTCGGGAGATATGGCCCAAAGCAAGTGTAGTATGGACAAAGTTGTTGCCAAGGAGAGTTTAGAGGGGAACGGTAAGTGAGGGAGCAGTAAAGCGCACTAGGAAGAAAATAAACAGAGATGGTAAAAATTTTGCGGTTTGGCGTCGGTGAGGTTTCTGGATCACAGAGAAATATTGTACAAGGATTTTGCGGTTTTCCGGGAGGATGGTGTTCACTTGTCAATTTTTGGGAACAGTTATTACCTGGCGGATATGACTTTGCAAGTGGAGGAGATAGTAAAGAGTTGGAGGTAGAAGGAAGCATGGTAGGGGTGGGGCAGAAGGAACACCTGAGTGCAGGGTTTTTCTGTTGCCGGGTGCATGGCCCACTTTGGATGAGGGGGGAGTGCAGAACAATGGGGGAATAGCGCGGGAAAGGATGGGGGTGGTGCTGTTTGCACAAACGGGCTACCATGGGGGTACAAAGAGGGGGAACAGGTATTGAAGATGGAGGGGTATGGCCTCGGGGAGAAAGCGGTAAGGAAGGCTTGAGAAGATGGTAAGGAGACAGTAGGGAGCAGGGGATAGGTAGGGCGGAAGTTGAACTGATTTAATTATTTAATTGTTGGGGGAATTGAAAGTGTTAATCATTAAATTTATTTGGCAATTTGCTAATACAGTTTTGTTAGTCTGTAAGGCCAGGGATCCAGGTTAGCGTTTATTTTTTTGAGCTGTGGCCTGTCACATTAAAGCAACGTTTCCCACTACAAGCGAGTCTGGGTGTTTTATGCAGTAAACCCAAAAGGAGGATTCCACACCACTCCCACGGTGATGCCAGCTATGCCATCCTGTGAGAGCTGCTTCAATTGGCTCATGTTTTGCAATGGGGCATGTGCTGAGGGAATCAGCATCATCTCTGTTTGCAAGGGTAATGCCTGGGCACGCCGGTGGGGGTTACCCGCTGGCGACTTCGACATTACAGAAGAGGACTCAGTGCCTCTTCCTTAGTATCAACCAGTGGAAAATCTGGTCACATAAAGCGTGGCCAAATTGTGTGTGCCACATGTATGTAATCTAGCCCTTCATGTTTGTTTTTTCATAGCATGTCTGTCTGAATGCTGCAGATAACACCTGTTTGTCTTTAAGCGCCTACCCATTCCAGTATGTCTAAGGGATGACTTGTTCCCCAGCAAATCAATGGACATCTGGCCAGAAAACCCAGTAAAGAGTTGCCGGCCCCGTTGCCTTAGCCACAATACAGTAAAATAAAGGGCATAATAACAGTCCTGCAGAAGATGGAACTCATCCTAGATGATCTTAAGGTACTGAATAGAAAACAGATGTAGCATTAGCCCTAGAGAAACATTTATCTAAGGATACTGCAAGTCCTTTTCACATCTTTTTTTAGCGATTACCATCCAAAAAGGATTATTGGAACTCCAGTTCCATCAACTTCACCCATCCTCAGTACTTCTATGCACAACTCACACAAAGCATAACTATTGTATGATATGATAAGATAGGCTATTTATAACGTGCTTAATACCCAGAGGTTTCTAAGCGCGGATCCGGGGATCAAACCTGTGGAGCTCTGTGTCGTTTTGTTGCCAAGGTGAGCACGTTGCCCCTGAGCTATCCTCCCGAGACAAGTACTGGGATGCAAACAATGTTGCCTCCTAGTAAACCAGAGTGCATTTTCCCAATTCCTCAGACTGGTGGGGAACCTTCCTTTCTCACACAAACCGCACAGCCCACAGTCCGCCCCCATTTACTGTATCACCCCGTTTGCTGGGTTTCTTTTGTTTGATGTGTCTATCATTTTGCATCAATCACACTTCTTTAACTAAGAGCAAATTATAATGCTGGACCCACACTCCCTTCTTGCCACACCACATTTTAAAAATGCAAACCCTTTGAAACAGGCATCACAAATAAGAGGGAAAGGCCTGTTCAGGCCATTCTCAATAGGTCATGCCACGCCTTGTCTCCCACATCTCTGATGAGGAGTGGGGGGGCAATGGAGAGATGTGTGCTGTCCAGTTGTATTTTCGCACCACATCATCGCTTGTTTGCGACCTGTGCAGCCCTGGTTCTCTGTCTGCTTGGAGCTATTTTACACTTTGAGTAGAGGTACAGTCAGAGACGCCACAAGGGGCGATCAAGTGCTTCAGTGGCAGAGGGGCGCTGCAGACAAAAGGGCACCACCAGCTCACACAATGTAAAGGGACATGTACATTACATGACACTTATGCATTGGAGTAACTTTGCTGAAAATGTTGGAGGGAACATGACATCTGAAGAAAAGGTGCCCCAACCAAATGAATGGGGACAAAATGGTGTGCCATGAAAGTTGGGGGGACAAACACCCCTGTGCCCCCCTAAAATTACGCCCATGCACTTATGTTGGGTGAGCTGGTGTTGCCCTTCCTCTGCAGGACCCCGAAGTAAAGTGTCAGTCAATGGCTATGACAGTGAGTGACAAAGGTGCGGCACCAGCGCATATACAAGCATCACGCAGCGCCTTTGCGTTCTGGTATTTGTTTGTAGTCTAGAGGCAGTGCCCCCAAAAATCGGGCACAGGGCGCCGGTAGACCTGGGGCTGGCACTGGGTATAGTATTGGCTTCAAAATAAATGTAAGCTGCACCCATCTCGTCTATCTCACCAGTTTCTTACAGACGTCAGTAAACTGTCTGAACACTAAACAGTTGAAGGTTAGCTGTCAAGTTGTGGAGACCATTTCAGCACCATAACTGCCTTTAATCAGCAAATTCATGTGATCATCCGACACACACACCGGTCAGCCACCACGACAGAAAACCTCAGTGGCAACACTTTTGTTTCACTGTGGTTCTTCACGCAATACCCATGGAATAATGGGGGTTCACCCCTTTCTCACAGTCCAATACAATGGTGGATAACTTATTACACGCCTGATACCCTGCTATGAAAAGATGTCAGCAAATCTCCTGTTTCAGAGAGGATATTGGGCAAGACTGGTCATTTCAGGAGGTCTCCCGGTCATGTAGACTAGTACGTTGTGCTTCCCTAGACTGAGAGTGAAGAGTTTGAGGATTAGGAAGTTGCAAAGTGTATTGTACATTAAGGGATGCCAATACTTCATTTGTTCTAAGAGCGGCAAACAGATGAGACTTACCCCTTCTTGTCAATTGGAGCCTAGAAGATAAGCCTATCCCATCCCATGAGCTATGTGACCACAGACGTACAACAGTCTGGGCCAAGGACACAGGTTGAAGGGAGACAAATGCTCCTCGAAGAATTAAGGACAAAGGTAAAAACATCAATACATATGGACGAAGCAGCACTCAGGAACTAGCGGTGCGTGAAGAGCTGGCAGTGACTGGGTGCAGGCAGGACTCTAGAAAGCCCAGGCAAAGGAACTCAAAGAATGCATGAAACCTGGAGAGGAAGAGGAGGTAGAGGACAATGTGAGGACAAATGAGTGAAGAAAAAGAAAAAAGGCCAAGACAATGAGCAGGCATCCAGGGAGATAATCAATGAAGCTACTGAGGGTCCAGTCAGCAGTGTTCAGCTTTATGGTGCATTAAGTTGTACTCGAACCACCTTTCTTACACCAGCAAAGCCCACAGACAGAATCAATCCTTTTCCATTTTGGACTGGTTGCTGCACAGTTTTCTTCAGAAGAAAAATAGGGAATGAGGTTCTGCTAAATGATATACAGTATAGCATGGTGCATGACCATGCAAGCACCAGGACAAGCCAGAGTTGACACCCATTCACAAGGTCAAACAGGTGGTAAGTAATGATAATCACACTGCACGGAGCACCATCAATAGGGCAGGCAACTGCTGGTAAAGGGACATGGAGACAGTAGCACTTGCTCAATCTTTTTGTCCAGCAGCAGAGAACAATGTTTATGCTTGAGAATGATGTTTACATACCCACACTTGCAGTCACCAAAAGATAGTGTGAGGTGGGGGGCCGTGTAGAAATGGCTGCGTGACCAAGAGCCCTGGCGCTGGCAAATATCCTACGCGAGCCTCATAACGGAGAAGCAGTTTTGGCGGACTGGAGGGGACATTGTACATAAGATTGTGTCCGCTCCCTGGACGTATTGGAGCTGTCTGGAACCTTCATGCGGCCCAGTTGCTTTCGGCAGTGCAGACAGAGGCACTAGCCCATCCGCAGCTCCGATCCTGGTCGGGTGCCAACATCACTTCATGCCGTGGCTCAAGGCAGCCTGGGGGGACGCAAGTGGTGCACTTGCCTCCTGAGGTGAGGGTTATGAGGTTGCTCCCAGCATTACGATCACACCTGTCACAGCACTCCTAACTACCACATTTACTCTGCTTGGACTGTGGAGCTGAAATTCCCCCTGCTTTGTGGCAGGCTGCCTGGCAGGTTCTGGCACCTTAACGGGCCACATCTCCCGTGTCGGTTGTAAGGTCTCCCGCTGCTGCTGAAGCTTTGCAGGTGTAAATAATATTGGCTGCCCTCATATAATGGTCCATGAGCTCCCTGGGCTCCGACTAGGAGAGGGTCCCCTGATGGGTCTGGAGACTGAATGTGCCTATGGTGCTGGTGGGGAGCAGGGGACCGTCTACCTCCATTCTATGAACTGGTGGCGAAGAGGCTCTTTTATACCGTGTTAATGCCGATGGAAAGACCTGGGCAAGCCTGATATTGGCCAATAGAGATGCTATGTAATCAGGGGCGGGGGGTTCATCATTCCAGTTTTGCTGCCCTCCAATATTACATATTCTGTTTCAAGCTCCTGTAGTCACTCTGCCATGTAAATACCTGAGCTCACAGCTCCTTGGAAATGCTCACACGTCCTGTTTTAGTTGGAGAAGCCACATTCACGTTCAGGGCGATGACCCAAGAGGCCGAGAAGAAATTGGGACCAATGGATTTCTACATGAGTACACCTGCCAAGGACAAATAGATGGAGGTGGATACTTACGGTATTGACTCCGCTGTTGAAATATCGGCAAACACTAATTCACTGATGGCTGTGATGCAGACAGGCTTTACTTCTCTCAACTTAAAACTAGATGACATTGTGGCCAATATCAGTTCACTGCAAGCAAAACTGGATAAAGAGAGTGGACACTTCATTATGGCCGAAACACATATTGGTGATCTAGATGACAAGGCTGAAAGGAAAGGCATGATCGGGAGATGACTGGAATGAAGAAGGATTTTGTGGCGATACGTATGAAGTGTGAATACCTTGAGTCATGGTCCCGCCAGAATAATAGTCGCATGGTGAGAGTCCCTGGCCACACAGTCCAAGGCCCCATGGAACAACTTGTGAAAGGACTCTTAAAGGCTCTGATGGGCGATTCACAGATTTCAACGCATTTCCTTGTTAAGAGAGCACATAGTGCACTTGCTCCTTTTCTGAAACCCGGTGCTCCCCCTCCTACCATCATTCTGAGGTTGTTGAATTACAGGGACCAAGGTCAAGTATTGAAGTTATCAAGAGAGCAAGGTCTTTTGCAATAGTAGGAGAGCAGAATCGATCTCAACGACGCTGCAGTCTGCTAGAATATCCTATGACCCTATCAAGCACCTGTTACGAGAACAGCATGTCCCCTACATGATCCTTTTTCCATTGAAGCTTTGTATTGATCCTGGAATAACTGATCATTCATCTTTAAGTTTACTTTTTTTCATGATGTTGCTATTCCGCTGGTGGCGCAATGTTTCTTTACTTATGCCATGTACTTGAAGTCTACATGAAAATAGTTGCTGTTCACACAGTACGCCATGATTTATCAATGGACTTTGGATTGGGTTATCGCTGTCATCTTGGGGTGGACAGTGATGGTGGAGATGGGTTGGGGGTTGGGTTTGGTTGAATAGTTTGGGCAGATGCTATAGTGCACTAAATTAATGTCCTGACTACATGGTTGTGTATTTCAGCAGATTTTATCAATGGCAGCATTCGGAGGGAATGAGTGAGGGGTGGCCAGGGCATTGATGTTTGTTTCCTGGAATGTGCAGGGTCTTAACAACCCTGCTAAGGGCAGGAAGCTACTGGCTTATCTTGAGAGGCATGCCAATAAGGTCCTCGTGTTGCAGGAGACTCTGCATTGGCATCTGTTCATGAATATTTTGCTTCTAAATCGGGTCAACAGAGATTCTATACAACATACTCCTCACAGGCCCATAGGGTGCTGAAGCTAATACATTCCACTGTTGCATTCATTGTGGACAAAAGCCATGTTGACCCCCTGGAGAGATATGTGATGTTGAAGGGTACATTGGATGGAGACGAGATAGTGCTGGCTAACACGGTCCGAATATTGACAATCCAGGATTCTACTGGCACCTCGCTGAAGTATTTGTCAACAATATGGGTGTACCAGTGATTTCGTGGGGGAATTTGCAATACAATTTTAGATGTTACTATAGACCATTTCTCTGATGCTCCCAGGTCATTATCACTTGCAGCGCAAACCATATTGCAAATAAAAACTCAACTTCACTTTACTGATGTGTGGCAGGGTTTAAATCCTGTAGTTACGGAGTAGACATATTATTCTACAGTTCATGATTCATTGGCTTGGATAGATTATTGCCATTAATCTGCTGACCTAATGGGGAGGGTGCGGCAGTGTATGATTCTTCTGAGCATGTTTTCAGATCACTCTCCGATAATATCATCCCTGATCTTTGACCAGTGTCACAAGCCTCGCTCTGTGTGGCAGATGTCTCCCTCGATGCTGCTCTATTCCACTCATACCGAATCACTGTGTGTCAAAATTGAAGAGTTCTTTTGCAATAATGTGGGATCTGTTGCACCTCATTCTACGGTGTTGGAAACATTCAAATTCTTTGATGCATGGGGAACTGTTGCCATTGACTGCTGGGACTCATAGGGCACTTTGATTGGAACTACATGAGGTAGAAGAGCACATTAGGATCCTTGAAGATGAATATGGTATAGTAGAATATAATAATCAAATTGAGGTGGGGAGCAGTTGACAGTACAAGAGGACAACACCAACAATTTATAAAAATAGTTAATGAAAGTTAAAAAAGTAGGTTGAAAGTACATTACTGTATGTAGTACAAAATATCACAATTGATAAGAATCAACACTTACAATGATGATTGTGACTTTATTTGAAACCTTTTTGGTTATCTTATTTTCTTAAAGTTCTTGTCCTATACATTTAGTGACAATCTCGACCTCTGGGTATAACTATGCCCTACAGTGATCTAACACCTATGTAGATTTACAAAGGGTTACACTCTCAAAATGTTTCTGTTCCTCATCTGTGAATAGGGAACATTTGTCAGGAGATTCCAACTTTTGTGTCACTCTTATGTTTCCCGGGTTTTTCTAGGTGTCCCCGTGTTTTCAAAGGATTTTCCTGTGCTTCTTGAGCTGTCAATTAAAACAAACAGTATAAGCTGTAGTTGCTAAATAACTGTTACAGTCCTTATTAAGAGCTAAACCTTTCAAGTAGGTGTTATTACCAGTGTTGGTCTGTGGGGCGGTCAATATATTATTTAGTTGTTGAGTAGGCTCCTTAGTAGTCTTCCCTTCCAGTGCAATCTGTAGAAAGCAGAATTTTATGCTTAACAAATTGCCAAATTAACCTGTGTGCTACTTAATTCTCTCCAATTCTCACTGTATTCCATCTATTATATTTTTTGCTATGTACCCACCTGTGTTATGGGGGCGTTATTGTCGGGCCGTTGATATTGGTGAATGTTAGAAACGTAATCCTGTGGGTTCTGTATGTGAAAACATATAGAGAGTCTGTGCAGGATTTTCTACTCTCTATCTACGTAAGGATGCATTTCAATAGGTGGGTGGCTGTCTAGTATAACAGTCACCTTGCCGTTACTTTAACTCTGCCTCTGAATGTTGTTATGAATGCTTTTTTATGTCTTTACTTTCATTGATTAGTAAGTAGAATAATAATAATAATGCTAAATATGCGTTTCATTCTGTCCTGCCAGCATCTTATAATTTCTTTTTTTTAAGTTTGTTTTGTTCCAAGCTTAACAGTGATACATATCCGCTTACCTGAATTTAGCCGCTCTATGAGCTTTTAAATATCTCATTCTTTTGCATATGCCCACGAGTATATCTCTCAACGTGGCAAGTTATGCATCCTAGTTGCGATGTGTTTGGCGTTCTCTTGTTGATTTAATTCACGTGTGGTATTGATGCCCTTTTTTTAATCTATTAGATCTCTGTTACCATTCCTTGCATAGTCGCTCTTTAGTGTTTAGCAATTTTAGCACAGTTGTTCATGGCGCCATCTGGTACTGACTACTTAGGAATTTTAGGTGTGAGGCAAGTTTATGTTGCATGGTCAGGTTACGTTGTTTTCCCTGTGTTCCCGGTTCCATGTGTTAAAATCGCAGCAAAAATGGCTGTTACCCTAAACACCCACTACCTATCCACAACGTCTCCCTAACCCTCTTGCCCCTTTTGGCTGCCTCGAGGTGCCTGTTTATATCTAAATTCAGGAGCCCGTGCCAACCAAGGTGAGAGGGGTCAACTCCATTTGGCTTCCGTGGCTAGGAAGGAGTTGTGTGATACTCTAGGGGTGTGAAAGCTCCAGTGGCAAAGGAGTGATTGCAGAAATAGCCAACACTGGAGCAAGGGTGTCAAGGTGGTCCTTGATGCTTCTGGATGAGCAGGGGAGAACCTGCTTTGATGAGATTTTCTTAGATCAGACTTGTCTAGAAACATTGTCATGGGTGAACGGGGGAAAGGAGGAGAAAGGAGGAGGAGAGATGGCCTCAGACGGGCCATGAATGGTAGAGGAGGAGGAAAGCAAGGTAGAGGAAGAAAGGGTGGGCAGGATGGCCTGAGTTTCAGTAGTGAAATGAGAGGCCAAGGCCGTGCAGAGGGCCTGGGAGGGAACAGGAGAGGTAGAGAATGCAGCAGGATTGACCAGATTCTTGTAGATTTTGAAAAGTTTGGCTGAGTTGTTAGATGCCACAGAGATGCGGGCTTGGATGTAGGCTCTCCTCTTAGAGAAGACAGAGAATCTGTATTGCCTTTGGAGCAGGCGGCACCCAGTTTGGCACCCAGTTTGGCAGGGGGTGCGCCTGATGCCCTCCATTTCTTCTCCGCCGCCCTACACTTGCGTTTAAGCGCATGAGATAAGAATCGTATCAAGAGTTGCACTTGGATTTGGGCTTCAAGCAGATCCTCATGACAGGGGCAAGGACATCCAACATGTTAGAGATAGAGCGATGAAGGTTAGAGAGAGCTGTGTCAGGGTGTAGGTCAGCCAAAGGTGTAGGAGGAGAAGAGAAAGTAGTGGTGAAAGTCTCAACTGACACACGCTTCATGGGTCAGATGAGGAGAAGGTAGGTGGCAGTGCTGGAGTCGACTTGACCTGCGGGGAAGAGAGAGAGAGGTGGGAAGAAAGGAGAAAGGGATCACTCCAAGAGAGAGGAGTGGGGAGAGGGTTAGAGAAGGGGAGGTCTGAGGAGATCAGAACATCCCGGGTGTGCCTTGCAGAGTGAGTCGGGCCAAAGTGAATGAACTGATAAAGCCAGCACTTAATTTCCATATTAGGGACCATGGTCGTACAGGTGTAACCTTCACTGCAACGGAAATCGTTGACAAGTCACACTGAAGGCAGACCACTTCATCTACTCTAACAACACTTTACAAGGGACATACAATGTATGGATATCCAGGGATCTTTCTGTAGCATCATATCATAATGTGTTAGCCATCATAGTGCTTCACCCAATGTCAGTTCCAAAAACTACCCTTTCAGACTGAGGAGACAGAATCTCATCCCACAGTGTGAGCTATTACATCAGAAATAAAGGCGCTTGTGAGTCATTGGTCAGCCATGATTAACCCTCTGCTGCGGGGGTATTACTAGTGGTGTCTCAGTGCGGGCAGTATGGCAGAACTTCCAGCTGTAAATGAGCCCCAGACTGCTTAAAAATGTATCCATTTATTCCTCCCAAGTCATCCTTGGCCCCTCCTCTCCTAATTCCATATCCATCTGTGGTGTTATCCAGGGCTCTATACTCTCCCCCTGGTTCTTTAACATCTACCTTGCTCTCCTTGCACACCTCATCTCCTCCTTATCCTTCAACTTCCAGTGTTACGCATATGACACACAGCTCTTCTTCAGACTCCCTTCTGACCCTCTTGCACCCTCCATCATTTCTGACTGCCTATCTGCCATCCAGTCCTGGTGCGCCTCCAATGATCTCTGCCTCAACGCCTGTAAAACTGAGATCCTTCCCATTGGGACCCTGCTCCCTCCTTCTTCCCCTGATTCTGGCCTTTTTCCTTGGGCTCTCCCCCTTCTTCTTCAACTGATGCTAGAAACCTTGGAGTCATCTTTGACTCATCTCTCTTCTTCCTCCCTCACACTCAGGACATTGCCAAGAAATCCAACTATCAGCTCTTCCTTCTCAAATGAATGTTACCTTTTTCTCACTTTCAATCAGAGGCTCAATGTGAGTCAAGCCCTGGTTCTCTTTAGACTTGACTACTGTAACAGCATCCTCCTGAACATTTCCTCCTCAACTCTGCGATCCCTCCAGCTTATCCAGAATTGGGCAGTGAGACTTATCCCAGGCCTTAAGCCCATGGATGGCATCTCTCCTGCACTAAAAAGTCTTCACATGCTCCTGGTTGCTGCATGGATTAAATTCAAATCTCTCTGCATCATCCACAAGGATATCTGGGCCCGGGGACCACACTATCTTCAACTTTATCCCACTAAATATTCTCCCTCTAGACCATTTTGTTCCTCTGGCACCAACTCTCTGTGTGTAAAGCATTTTGCTAAACAGAGGGCAGGAAGTCGCTCTCTTTCCTCTGCAGGCTCCATCCTCTGGAATAGCCTCCCCCTACCCCTGCACCGTCAGCAGGATCTTCTCAAATTACGGAGGCTCCTTAAGACCTTCATCTTTTCCTCCACTTTCCATCCTTCTCTCCTCTGCTAATCCCACAGTTGCTGAATCGGTGTACTTGGCCCTTATGCATCCTCGGGCCTTGACCTCCCACATCAATTCTTCCCAGCTCCTGTCTATCCACAGCACTTAGCATCTGCACACCCTCCACTCTGGAGGCTCGCACTTTAACCGCCTGCGGCCCAGGCTGTGTAGCACTCAATATTCTTGCACTTCGTCTATGGCTCTCCCTCGAGCTCGGACCCCACAGCACTTACCACCTCTTCCCGCTTCCTTTCTGCACTTGCACATTCTGAATACTCACAAGGCACAGTAGGTTCGTCCCTCCCCATTCTGTTCTTAAAAATTGTGTTGTAATGTATTTCCCTTCCCTGCGTCCTCCCTGCCCTGTGGGCGCTTTGAAAAAATATTTCTTATTGTTTAAGAGCCTAATAAGCAAACAATAAATAAATAAAATAAATAAACTGTGGCAGCAGAAAATCATTTGTGGTCATGCTCACATGCAAACATATAAAAACTTGTCAACTTGTATGTCATTGTAAACACTCAGGGACTGCTTCAAGAAGAAGTAGGCTTTTAGCTGTAAAATGCAAAACGTATAAAGGTGCGAGTGAATGGTAGTAAAATGTATACCTTGTTCATTCTGTAAAATGCATAAATTGTTCGTGTTTTACAATGTGCATGGACATGCATGTGAGCTGCACAAGAAAGGTAACATCTGTCACAGATGCAAGTCGTGGAGTGGAAGCTTGCTCATTGCCAAAGAGTTGGATGTACCCATGCTCTTGCACAAGCACAACACAGCAATGGGATCCACATGATGTGCAGATGGGTATTCCCCTCCAGTATGGCCGAGGGAGCAACAGAATGATTGGGGCCTTGTGAATGGATTGTAGCCCCTAGAAAATTAATATTAGCTTGTGTTTATTACCACTAGAGGATTAATCGTATTGTTGCTCATCTAAAATAATTATGGGTTTCCCCCTAAGTGAGTACTGCAAGTCAAACATGGCTACGTGAGGCAGCCGCGCCTCCCTGAGGATGCGTAATGGGGCAGAAACATTTGTCGGGGGGTTCTGTTGGGTGTTTGTGCAGAGAGGAACAGTGCTTGGTCCCCTGGACTGCCTTTATCGGCCAGATCAGACCGATATGCATTTGGATATTCTACTCTGCTATGCCACGGACGGATAACATGCGATTAAGGCCCTCAGAAGTGGCCCATAGAAGAAGCTAATTGGTTGTGTGAGTTGTCAGCATAGGAATCCTCACATTCTGGTTAAAAGTGGAGGACGTGTTTTTCTGGCAAAAAAGTAATGCCTGAAAACATGCTCAGTTAGTCACTTTTCCAGGTTGGAAAAGGACCATTTATGAGCAAGTAAAAGAGGATTAAATACGTATATAGTGTTCCCGCTGTGTGTATTAGCACATTTGTCCATTGGGTTTATTTCTTTGTGGATCTGAACTCGTTTTCTGTCCCCCTGCCCATGGCCACGCCTTGACATCTCCCAGTTTTCTTCTTCAGTGCTTCTGGCCCAATGCTTCTCCCACCCACATGTTGCTTCCAACCTGCAGTTAGAGCTAATGTCTACATTGAGTCCACTCAGGGGTGCGAGGAGGGGTGTGGGGGGTTCATTTTTAAAACGTATGCAAATCGCAGGCAGGGGACCACCAGTGTGTGCACGTTCGTGTTGTTGGTCCTCTCCATGCAATGTTCAACTCGTCCAAGGAGCGCAAAATTAAGACAATATTGGTTTCTCGGGAGGATAGCTCTGGGGCAACGTGCTCCCCTCTGAAGTAAGACGACATGGAGCACCACAGGTTTCATCCCTGGGTCCGCGCTTAGAAACCTCTGTGCATTAAGCGCGTTATAAATAACATATCATGTCATTCTGTTATGCTCCATTATGCAAAAAAGAAAACTCTACCTGCAAATTATGTCTTGCAGGTGGCATTTACTAATAGATTAGTAATCTTCTCATGGAATCTGCCTTCTTATTAGGTGTTAATACAAGGCAGATTCCATAAGAATTCATTCTTTTTACGCCTGCATGAAAATCGCATGCAGGTGTAAAATGCTGTGATCTCCCACCATGATAGAGGCAGAAAGCACGGCAACGATACAAGCTTTGCTTTGTGCTCCTTCTCCATCTTGGAAGAGAACGAAAATAGGCCGGAGCAGTAAACACATTACACCTTCCATTAATGCCTTGTTTTATTGCTTCGTTCAGTTGAAAATGACCCAACCAGACTGTGTTGCACACATGTAGAGAATTTTATGCAGTGAAACTCTAGTAATTCTGAGATTTTATCAATTATATACATTTTGCATATCCGTAAATTGAGTCATTTTGATGGGCACAACGCATGCTTTGTTCTTCTGAACCTACTCGTCCATGTAGTGTAGCCTAGATCTTCATAATTCGCTGAGTTTCACATACATTTCAGATGTTACGTTTGTGGGGGGGTGCAGCCTGAAATTCCCGTTCTTATTGTTAGGTGTTTTCAGGAACAGTGCACGCCCCTTATCTTCATCTAATACTTCCCTTAGAACTGTACCCATTTTACAGTTCCCGCAATATGATTTATAAGGGACAATGGTTGGGGTCTGGAGGACAGGCCAGGGAGTGTTTGCGTAAAGATTACAAGAGGTGCACGTCATGGGAGTGCAACGCTCACTCCCATCCATAAACCTATAAGGAAGGTAGGAAATGGGCTGTAACAAGACATAGCAGAGTTCCAGAAAAGTTTGTCTTACTGGAGTGATGCTGCGTGCCAAGGCCAAGGATTATCCAAGGAAACCCCTAAACATGTCCTTAAGCCAAGATCTTGCAGCCCGTGGCTCAGAAGACTCCCACAGGAGACTGAATCCAAAAACATCTAAAGCTTCACAAACTGTTTTGTGTCTCTTTTCTTCTTCTTCTTCTTAATTATCGGATGCGTGGGCAGACCCACGCAGGCGCTTCCCCATCCTAAAGGATGATGTGCACCAGACCCACCAATCGATACTTAGCTCACATAATCTCACAACTCCTCCCACCGCCCCGTCTGCCTCACAAAATCCAACATCACACTGCTCCTCCTCCTGCCTCTCACCCCGTCACCTCCCAGCAAAGTCCTCCCACTCAGCTCATCCATACCAAGCGCAGGCAACCGAACCCTCATCAATTCTCTCTCCTCAACATGTCTCTCACACCTAAGCAGAAAATGTCCCACAGTCTCAGGCACCCCACACACCACACAGTCCCTCGACTCACGCTTCCCCACTCTTTGTGTCTATCTAAATTGGTACATATGTCTTGCAATTTGTAGAACTTTTTTTTGTTAGAGTGAATATTGTGACAAATGAAAAGTCCAATTTCCACTACTCGCTCAAAGGGGTTTCTGGCTAAATCACTATCAGAGAGGTTTCAAATTTGAAATTGTGGGCATTCTTATGTTCCCATAATGCTCTTTGCTTTTGTGCAAATGACCAGGGTTGGGATATTATGTTATGTTGATTTAAACCATGCACCGCTACCACCCAAGGTCAGTCTCCAGGTGCTCAATTCTATGAAGAGATACTGTGTTGCATGCCTCGGACTGGACCACGCCTCTCCACCCTGCCCATCCTCCCCACGAAACCCCCCCACCGCCAAGGAGGAGATGCATGTTCGCCCAGTAAATGTTTTCCATTTCCAGCACTGCCTCCAATAGGCATTTTGGAAATATCTTGGAATCACTTTTGCCAATCTTGGTATGATATGCTATACAAATTACAAAACTCTACTGTTTCTGTAAGAGGAAATCACATTCTGTTTCTTGTAGCGCCTTACACGAGCCACGGCTAAAGGCAACCAGCCATTGGTCTTCTTCCGAAAATAGAAAAGCAACACTTTTGGCAGGGCCTGCTGTTGCATCCCTTCACAATGTCACGGTTAGTGCTCCGAGGCCTTGGTGGCACGGAGATAGGGATATTGTCAGTTGCTGAGAGTGTCTGTGGCAAGCAAAACTTAAACGCAGTGTACAGTGTTTTATCATTTGCAAGGACTGCCTTTTGCACTCGGAAAGTGCAGCTGCCTGCGAGAGAAGGGATGTGTACACTCATAACGGACGAAGAACCTTCAAAGATTGCCGCAGTCTTTCTGAGTTTTGCTTCCCGTCAGCAAGTGCTCACTGACGTAACGGCCATAGGCTTATAAAGGGATTAACTCCAAGAAATGTTAATGGAATTATATTTGGATGCGAGCTATAAATAGCACAGTATATAATAACTCAGATGACAACACTACCCAGGCACATGAGGGAGCTGTCGTCAGGGGCAGGAGTAAGGTAGCGGCACTCTTCATTCGTCACCCCAAAACAGCTGCCAAATCCAAAAGAGGGTACGGGCGCGCAGGGCAGTGACGCAGTCTCATCGCGCCACCGAGAGCAGAGCGCCCTGCTGCCCCTTCAGAGCTTCCCTGGCCTTGCGCGCGGCCTGAGGTTGGAAAGGCTTTCAGGAATTTTCCTCTGCCACCCCGCCGCCCTCTCTGCCTCTCACTGGGACAATTGCAGGTGGCTGACAGAGCCCTGCCTCGCTGATAGCCAAATAGAAGCCCCACTGAAAAGCATCAAGGGCTCTGTGTTCCATCAATTTAATACCCCAGCAGCAGCGCCAGCCAAGCAGACACTGCAGCTTTGCCAAGACAAACATATGGCACGGAGCTGAAGGGGGGCCGCTTTTCGGAGACAGCCCTCCAGTCTAAACTTCTTAAGGGGCCGGGATAGACGCGCTTTCATTGAAAAGGTGCTGCCTCGTCTAAAAACACAGATCCAGCGCAAACACTGCCACCTTTCACCCTGCCTGTTAGTTTAAGGTGTGTGCAGTGCAATGACTCTGCAGAACCTGCGTCACGAGTACCTGCTGCTGCTCTGCTTTTTTTTCTGCCTCGTTTTTCAATTACCAGAGATATGCTGATATACTTAAATGGGAATTTAAAAAAAAAGTTCTAGGACGCTTTTGCTCAAGTTGTAGGCCCTCTCACGGTGGAGTGGAAGGAGTAACACTGATGTAATACCCTTCAAATACCCTTCACATATCGCTTGCCTGCGGTGTCACGCATGAACATTTGATGTCAGAACATGTGGACATTGCAACCATTGCTGCCAATATGCTTTGCCTGCACGAATATTGAAGAGCCAAACACACTCACAACTTTGCAAGACATTTCAATCTGCCTGGCTCGAGCTAAATCTACTGGATCAGCCTGGCACCCGCCAAAGCTACTGGATCAAATCCTCCCCTAGAGGGAAGTCCCCAATTTAAATGGGAAATCAAACGGGCACCGGCTGCCCAGTGCATTGTCCACAGCCAAGCATGTTGCCACAAGCCCAAAGGACACACATCAGTTTTGCCAACCTGCCAACTCATCCGTGTTTGGCGGCTGTCACCCCCCGCACCTGGTTCACAATCGCACAGCAAACCAAAGAGCCCTCCACAGACTTCAATGGCCTCTCACTCACCAAAACCAAAAATACTGGATTCCCCCTGCTTCAATTTGTTGAGAGGAATGGCTTGGCGCTTTGAGAGTGTCTCAGTGGCGGCTGGTGAATTGTTAAATTGAGGGGTCATATTTATTTGGCACAACTATGTAAGAGTTACGGATCCAGAACAAACCAAGTGAGATATGGGGGTTCTCCGCAGAGAAAAAGTTACATAATGGGTTAAAATGGAGAATTATACAACACACTTTCTGTGAAAAGTTTGGTAAAATGCCAGATAGATTGCAAAGGTAGCTCATGACAAAATCCAATAAATGCATGTCACCAACAGTAAACAAGAGCATTTCCCAATACATTTTCTTGATGCCTTTCCCAACAATATATGGCAGTATACAAATATACTCACGCTGACTGTACCTATACATCTCCATGTTGGCTGCACCAATATATGCCAGTATTCTCCGTATTAGAACATACTCATGTTTGCTTTGCACATAATGGCAGTAATGATACTATAAGAAAATATGTTCAAGCTGGCTGCACCATTCTACTTATCATGGTTGCTTTAACATAGAAATCCAGTAAAACTACCAGGCTACGGTAAGAAAACTTACCATGCTGTACAAAAATAGGTACTAGGTTTCAAACAGTGCTCAACCTAAGGATTAACGAAATCCAGTGATATGTTTCTGATAATACACTATTTGACCCAATAGATAATCTAAAGCTTTCAAATCCTCCAATTTATTCTTAGCTCCCTGAGCCAACTAGTGTTTCAAGCCATAGCTAGGGTTCCAACTAATAAGTTAAGAATTTTCATTGATATGATTCCAACATATCTGGTGATGTTAGTACACGTGTGTGAAATGGTGATACAAATTATGCAAAAACAATGTCATAATTGAAAATGATAAACAGCAAAATGCCAATGATGTAGTTTGAAAATATAAAATCATATAGAGCCCAATGCCATCATAAAGTAAAATGATACAGGGAAGGCAGACAAACAAAGATCATAAAATAAACAAAAAATATGAGAAACTTAAAGCAATATGGTTAGTGAAAGTCAACATTTAAGTTTCTAATTATAGATACTGCAAGTCTGTATCACGATAATGCTCACAGTTATAATTCACTTGCTTCACATTAAAATAGTGACACCATGGTGAGGAAAAATACACAGCTTGTGCTGTAGCTGAGCTAATCAAATAACAGAGCGAACATGTTCATTACAATTGAACTCCTCTAATTCTCCATTGCATGCATACTGTATTTTGTATTTATTTGGGACTTATATAGTGCCTTAATCCAAAGTGCTTAACATAGCAACAATATAAAAACGGTACAATAGTAAACAAATGAGAGCTAGACAAAAGGAGCCTGAGATCAACCCTGCTGGGTCAAATGAAGTTTCAACGATTTGCGGAATAAGGGATAGGTAGTGATAGAACGTAAAGAAAGAGGAAGAACATTCCAATGCCGAGGGGCAAGGTGAGCAAATGTGCAAAATCGTGATTGGGCACAGGGTTGGGGCTGGTACTACCAGACGAAACTGAGAGCTAGAGTGAAGAGAGCGGGGGGAGGGTAGAATGAAATCACTGAGGAGAGGTAATCGGGTGTAAGACCGTAGAGTGATTCAAAGACGAGGGATAGAAAGTTGAATTTGAGCTGTGCATGTCAAGGAAGCCAACCAAGAGTGAGAAGAGCATAGGATATACAGTCACGTAAGGTCAAACGGAAGAGTACCCGAATAGCGGCATTGAAAAGAGATTTTTAGGGGAGCAAGTCGAGAGGCTGGGAGACCAAAAAGTGTAGTGGAACAATAGAAGAGACTTGAAAAAATGTGTAAAGATATAAGTAGCTTAGTTGCATCAAATGTTAAGAAAGAGTGAACTTTGTAAATATTACATAGATGTTAGCGGCAAGCACCAGAAGAGATTGATATGTGATGTTTAAATGATAGGGCAGAGTCAAAGTAGAGTTCCAGATTTCGGGCAGTAGATACAATAGGAAGTTGAGACAGGGGAAATGAGATAAATGGAGGATGGATAGAGGACAGAGTGGTGGTAGAAGGGAAGAAGAATACTACAGTTTTTGTAGTGTTAAGTGTGAGGTAGTGGGAGGACATCCATGATTTGATGGCCAATAAGCACCAAGACAGCTGAGTATGAATGTCAGATGAGAATGAAGAGAAGGAAAGAAAAAAGCTGGGTGTCATCAACATAGAAATGGTGGGATAGGCCGTGGAAGAAATCGCTTTAGCAAGAGAAGAAGTATAGAGAGAAAACTTGTGAACACTGAGTGCTCCGGCCATATTCTGACTCACAATCAGTATTCTAGAGAGTAACTCTTCATTACATCAGACGTGTGGGGATTTTCATCTCACTGCAAACTCCTTATCTAGCAAACAATACGATGAAAATTATTTGAATACTGCAAATGAAAAAAGTGAAACTTCTAAAAATATGCGCTGTCTGAACCATTGTTTAAAAATGCTGTCCGGCAATCATATTATAACATATGCCTTAGGGATTGCCCTAGGTAGTCTCCATAAATTCTAAAGGCCCATATGCAAAAGTATGATTCTGTACTTCTCTTTACCGCACCGAAGCGCACGTTAACGCTTGACAAAATGGCTGCTGCTGTAAATTAAGGAAACCATTGTAAACTCTCACGCAGAGCACTTCAACCTCAAATTATATCATGCGTTAACAACAAAAAACGTAATTTCCACGCTTTGCTACAGTATTACCTACGATCTGGAGAAGCGGGGCCTCACAGGCTGTGTTTTCAGTCTAAATGCAAGCCAGCGTCCTCATTACTTTATCCTGGCTCTAATGTCCTTACGTAATGAGGTCTCACTAAGTTAAACCGAAAATGCACTAATAGTCTCATAAAGATTAGCACTCCTCATAATGGACGCCATCTTAGAATTACAAACACACATGCAAAATCACTAGCGCAATACTTTCTGCATTATTTAAAAACAATTTAACACATCCAAAATATATGTTATGCTGTCCCAGATAACATACAATGGATTTCAGTCAATTCCTACTTTACTAGGATGTTTGGTCTTAAAAAAAAATGTATTGTTCAAACAGTATGTAGACATTAGGCTGATGTATATTCAACGTTCAAAACTGTCCATTTCATGCATTTATTAAAATTATCTAGCACACCCCTCTATGCATCAATTCAAAACATATTAACCATTTGGATGTTTAAATCTTGGTTGTCTCAAACAATATTCAGCTACTGGATCACACATCCTCAATTATTGAGAACTGTTACTCCAAAATGACTAACAACTGGCGTTGACATTAAGTTATTTCAGAGTTTCAACAGGCAGGTGGGTTCGCCTCGAAGCACCGGGCACAAACACTACAGGGTGATCTGACTCCCTGTCAGGACCACTGAACCATGCACATCTGCTAAAATATAAATTGATTGTGATATCCTCTAGTCAACAGCTGCATTGATCTAACTTTGAACAACCACTGATTGTTGAAGGACTACTGAAACTGTGATCATTCATTGCCCATATATCTGTAGAGTTTGTTGTAAAAATACATTGTTCTTTATCTTTGTTGAGGCCACCTTGAATTAATTTTAATTCACAAATCCCACTTCGTTTGCCCACAAAGCCCATTTTCATGATATCCTGTCCACTGTGATCCTTGTGCCAATGTTGGGCCAGAGGGTTCTGTGTATTATGAGTTGTTTTTGCATACAATTGTTCTTGTATCCTCCATCTCAGTTCTCGTTTCGTGCTGCCTATGTAGAATTTGTCACAAATGTCGATGCACAGTTTATGAAACCTTTAAAGTTAATGATCTTGTTGGTATAAGTCTCAATCCTAGTCACTTTGTCTGAAGCATAATTGCACATTCCACATGTGCCCCATTGGAAGAAACCTTCTGGTTCAATGAGCAACATTCTTTGGATTGGCCCAGATGAAATGTCTACAGAACTCAGGCAAAGCATTTGCCCTAGTGACTCTGCCTTTGTTAGTACTAAGTCTGGTTTATCCCTGATATATTGATGTAAGTCCGTATACAACCTTAAAATGCTCCAATGTTTATTTAAAATGCTGTATACATCTTTGTTTTGAGCTGAAACCCGGTTATTAATCTCACCAAATCCGTGTCTACTGTCGCATTCCTGGGTTTCAGTGTTAATAATATATTCCTTTCTCTCCTTCTGGCTTGGCTAATAGCCTCTGTGATGTGACTTGTATTATAGCCCCTCTGTCTAAATCTGCGTGAAATATGGGTAACCATTTGTTCAAAAACGTCATCTTTGCTACAGTTTTATCTGGCTCTCAACATTTCGCCTTTAGGTATAATCTTTATAACACTATATTTGTGTCCAATGGTGGCATGTAAGACCAAATTTGCTTCAGATGGTTTGCGATACCTGTTGATTTATATCTTCTTGTCCATGATCTTAATATCTTCATTTCTATGTCCAAAAACATGATTTGTTGTGAGCTGTGTGTGCAGATGAGTTCAATATGGAAAGGATTATTATTGAGCTAGTCACTAAATAGCCCCAATTTTATTGCAATTCCCTTCCAGATGACACAAATATAATCTATTAATCTTTTCCACAAAATCACGTGGCTCTCAATTTGATTTTGACTGGATGCCAGTGCATGTGTGGTCTTAAATTGGCCCATGACAAGATTGGCTAGTGTGGGAGTGTGCATAGCTCCCATAGCAACACCCATTCACTGATTGCAATGCTTTCCATTAAAGAGGACATTATTAATAGACAGGGTGCACTCTAACATCTGTGTGAGCATATAACAAAATAGATAATGTGATGCAGATGTATGTCTTAGACAAAAATGCAGTTTCCAAAGCTACATTATGCCTGATAGGAGTGTATAGGACGTTAACGTCATAAATCACTACCATGTAGTCCTGTTGCCAGCCGATGTAGTGTACAATGTCTAAAACATACATTGAGTCCCTTGTCTATGACTACATTTAAGAACAAATTCTCTCAAATGTGTCGATGATTTTGATATGGGTTCATTAACCAACAAATACCAGACATAATAGGTCTCACTTCAGGAATGTTATCAAAGTTTTTGTTAACCTTTGGTAAAAAAGTAAAGCGCCTGCATTATTTTGGCGAAGTACATTCGAGATTCTCTTTCCTCATCGTCCAGCAAACCAATCCCAAGCCATTTGTGCATTGTTATGCATGCTCTACACATTGTTTCATTTGTTGGATCACTGTTGAGTTTGCGATAACAGCCCATATTGTTTAAGTGTTTAAAAGCAAGATAGATATAGTCCTGCTGATTCATAACAACTATATATCGCATCCTTTATCTGCTTTCTTGATTATTATAGATGTGTTATCCATGATCTTGTCCACAATCTTCCTCTCATTACTACTAAGATTATCATGAAATGTTTTAGCATGACCTTTCATTTAACATTTGTCCAAGTCTTTTGTGACCAAAGCAAAAAAAAACTGTAAATTACATTATTTCCCCAAACAAGTAGCATACGTTGTTGGCACAGGGAAGAACCCATTCTATATTTAAACGCTCCAACAGCATTCTGTTCTCAATCTCTTGACCTTCTTCGAGGGCAGCTAACAGTTTAGTGTGTTCTACGTCAGTAGAGTTAGTAAACTCGGGGTGCATGGATCTCGTTATCCTTTATCCCAAGGCTCCCTATTGTAAAAAGTATTTCTTTAGATTAAGATTCCTTGTGAATATGTACAGATCAATGGAGGTATGAGTGATATTAACGACAGTTAATGAGGAACAGTTAAGACCCTTATTCAACAATGATCTTTCAAAATCAGTTTAGTGTACAGTCAGATAAATTCATGACTAAAACGTTGACTGTGTCTACCTGCTGCGATTCTTTTATCTGGTTGTGACCCCATACTCTCTTTTCCTTCTGGTCTTATTACTTAATCTCTTTCTTCTATTGTGTTGGTTGAAATATCTTTGTCAGGGACTGTTTTGTCTGAAAATGTAACCCTCTTTCTTGCATAAGATATATTCTTTAAAAGAAATAACCTGCCTGTAACATTTTATCTCTTGAGTAAAGTTGGCTCTTCTTTGACCTCAAGTGGCTGTGCTAGAGTGGGCTACTGGTAACTGATTATTCCTCCACTATTACTGCACTATTACTGCTTTTCTCGATCTGAACCAACCGGGGTGCTAGGTTGGTTTTGCATATTTGATTCATTTCTGCTATCCTATTTGTTCTGAAACGTGTTGACTCTACCATCCCTATAGTCTCTTTCAACTCTAAAGATGTTTTGTGTGTCTTTTTTAGTTTCACCTCATCCTGAAATTGAACTATGATTCTGTTTAGGATCTCATAGTTCGTCCTTTTGGCCTCAGGTAGACCCACTGCTTTTATATCATCTTTCAAGGCAGTTATTTGTTCACAAACATGTTTGGTCTATATGCATGTTTGATTAGCATTTCTACCCTAATTTTTTAACTGTTTTTGAAGTGCTCCTTCCATTTTTCACTTAACTCATCATCCTCATCATCTTCAACATTGGGAAGAAGACATAATGTTAAACCTCGAGGGATTCTGTTGTGTTCTAAATATTTCTCTAACGTGGATTTTTCCCAAATGTTCTAATTTCTTTTTTGGTTAATCTTTCTAAACAACTAAATAGGCCTATAGCCTCATTCCAAGTCTGGCGGTAACTGTGCCGGTAAAATCAGCAGGTTGCTGCCGGACTTGCACATTTTACCAGCGCCTGGCTTGCTGGAAACACCAAGGCATTACAGCCACGGCGGTCCGGGAAGTCAGGCAACGTTAAATGGTAAATCCCCATGGAGTCTCATAGGACTCAATGGGAATGGGGATCATAGAAGCACCAGCACTGTTAATAATGGTGTCGGTGCTTCCATGAATTTCTGTCTACCATGGTCGCTGTGCCCGGCATTGTCAGACCTGCCAGGCACAGCAATTTCGGCAGGGAGACTTGGAGTGTGCCGGTCCGGTAACAACGGTGTCGGTAAGCACACTTGGAATGAGTCCCAATGTGTTGCTGGATCTTTCTGTTCCAGCATTTGCCATAAAGGCATGTTCTGTTTTGCCTTTGGGTAAAAAGAGAATCCTCACGTCTTCTTCCTAACTTTCACTATAATCATGTTATGCAAAGCCTGGCTCAGTCAGATGCAGATTAGGTTTGGATAAAGCAAAGGATACACAAACAGAGGAGTGGGAAACCAACCCCTATATATGTGCTAGTAGCTGGAAGTCTCATATTTATGGTGTCACTGAGAAACCTAGAAAACGGGTCGCTGCCCAAATGACACAATTAGTAAACAAACAAAAATAGGTACTAGATCTATATTGACATGGAAGCCCATGCAAAAAGAAGAGATTTTATTTCTGGACACCACTCTTGGCAAAATAAAACACTAACCTTCAAAAGTGTTTGAAAATACAACAACAAACCAATGAGAATCGAGAGTTGGAGACCTTGATTAAAGTTTATGCTAGGCGGATATTAAATTCAATGGGCAATGGTGAAGGATATTGAAAAAATACAAAATGTCTTCATGAAGTTCTTATTCTTACGAGATCAAGCATCTGGGTTTTGAGCTTGGTTAGAAAAAGTCAGTGCTAGAATGTTTCATGGGTATGTTTCAATGAAGAAAGAAACCTATGGACCTAGATGGAGTTTGATGAAATGTTTTATGCAGGGGGATCTTGGATCATAATGGATGTGATGCATTGAAAACGAATGAAGAATGATGGTCAGCTTCAAATATGAACAATTAATGTATTGGGCGTGGGAGCAGAAGCTGGAGTTGAGGGTGCCTGGGAATGAGGCTTCACTTACTGCAGGAGAGGCTGGAATCTGTGTGGGGCAACTCAGGGGCAATACAACTCTATAAAAATATACCCACCAAATGGATTTCATGTCAGATTGGCCTGAAACCTATTCAACATTCTGGCACCTCACAATGAAGTGAGGTTGAAAAAAGGGTTTCAAGAAACAGCCTTACCGTGTGGTGAAGCAAATCCGCTTTTGTGAGCCCCGGGAATTATTGGTGAAGTTCCCACATGCTACACAGGGGAGGCAGACATTCCTGTTCTAGGGCATACACTAATGAATGATTGCCTCAATGCAGTCAAACATCCAGTTTGGAGTTAAAAGTGGGTTCCAAGCTTTACAAATAGGAGATGAAGCCCGTAGCAGCGGCAGCATACACGTAGGCACTTCAAAGCAGAGAACTGTTCTTTTCCGTGCTTCACCAAGTTCACGCCCCATAACACAAATAACCTCCACCTCTTTGCCCTCCAAAAAACATGTACGTGCCTCTCACCAATAAGATACATTAGCAATCTTTTATTTGTGTTTAGAGGGTTAACACAGTGCCAAACACATCTATGGATGTGAGGAAAAACAGTGTGCAATAACACTGATGAAACTCAATATCAACAGGCATGCTCAAGCAAGGATTCTTTGACAATAATGTATTCCCGTGCTGCAGGAGGCCATCTGCAAAGAATCCTAATCATTTGTATTGGTCCCGCAAGGTTGTCCTATTCAAGATGTTGTGCAAGATCAAATATTACATTCAAGTACACTCCGTGTCCACACCTGGAGCTAAAAATATTATTCTTTTTTTCTTTATAATGAAATGAGTTAGTTTGTTACAAACTTTTTCAGTATTCCATATTCCTTTCAGGGTTATCACTTTATATCAGCTGAAGTCAAATTTAAGCTTTACAAAGAAAATAGCTGATGAGAAACAGGACATCTGTAACATCTATGAGGGAAAGTTTGTAACAGATCATAACCTCATTGTCATACATTTGTAGTGGAAATTTCAGTCCAGAACTGTAGCACTGCAAATATTAGAGTATTTTCTTCTTCAAGAATAAGTGTGGCCCACCTTTCCTCCGAGCTTAGTGGAGTGGCAGTCCGGGGTAGAAACTCACAGTATTTGCCTCTTATGTCTGTCAGAGCCTCGCAGATCATTAAAACATGATATAAAGATTTCAGCTGAAGACTGTTTTTACAGAAACACCAGGTCTTAGACATATCTCTCTGTTGTTTAGTCTGCCCCAGGCCATCTTGAGTTGGCAAAAAATTCAGCATAAAGCGTAGAAACAAATCACATATTTTTTGGGCTGGGGAACAGCTGAATGTAGGCCGAAGGTTGATTAAGCCTACGTGCTTCCAAGTGGCAGTTTATGGAGAGTTTAAATTGTGCTTTTGCATGCTGAGTATCAATCCAATCTTGCCTCTGTATTATCTTTTTGATTGCAAGGGGATTGCATTTCAAGGTTTTGATTGAGGTATTCAAGTTCTCGAGACAATCGGTACAATTTTCTTTCCATTTGTTCAATAGGAGAGCGTATCCATTGTTCGATTTTTTTCTCAAGATGTCGATAGGAGGTGTCATGTCATCAACTAGTGTTTTGCAAAACAGGTCCAACGATTTCCAAAGAACAATGGAGTGCATTCATTGCAAAGCCGCTTCGGATCTTATTCCTATTACTGGAAACGCATATGGCATATGACAGGTGGAGAAATTGAGTCAAATTGCAATTCGCAGCACTTTTTCCGAGTGCGTTGATCGCGATTACTGAAAAACTATAAGGAGTTGGAATATCGTTCCAGGTTTGTTGGAAAGCTTAGGATCTTAGCTTTAAAATGAACCTACTTCTAGGGTGTGCGGTTCAAAAGATACGGACGATTTAATGGAGGTAGATTCTCAGTAATAAAGTACGGTTCAAATGACAAATGACACTTTCACAGGTTTGAAATCACAGAATGGACACACGATTTCTATGATGCAGTTCTAGATAGGTGGAAATGGTTTGAATTAGATGATTTTAAACTAAGAGATTGGTTCTGCACAGTTCTGGCTGGATACTCACACTATAAATTTGAAATAGGCCGTCAAGATCTGGTCAACAGGTTTAGACTGGACTTCTGGCGGGTGGTTCTGAAGTCACAGCTATCTGGGTCAGCTCTGCTCTGCTGGTCTGGATCGCTGGTTCTGGCAAAAGTTCTTGGCACTGCACAGCGGTCTAGTCTGTTCTGGTCTGGTCTGAGGTTCTGGATACAGCACTGCTCTCTGGGTCTGGTTCTGGTGAAAGTTCTTGGCAAAGAAGCAAAAACAGCACAGCCCGGCTGTTTTATTCTGATGTGCCCCTTGGAAGTATGGGTAAAATCAGTTTGCAAGATTGTAAGGCCCGCTGAGAATACTTTTAGCTTGGAGTAGGCCTTCTGCTTCAAAGTTCTGGAATCTGGAGTCTAAGTTCTGGATACGGTACTTCTGGATATTGTCTGGTCCGGCAAAGTGCTTCGCAAGAAAGTGGAAAGAGCAGTCCCTACCTGGGTCTCAGTGGCTCTTTTTATGTCTTTTGAAAGTGGGTGGGAAGGCTAACTTTCTATGCCCAACCCTCTAAGGATCCTGATAGGTTAGAGGATTTTCTGTCCTTTAACTGGATAACTGAGTTGTGAGTCAGAGTGATGCTACCCTTTTACAATCTATTGAAGAAACGCCCCTTTGCTTTTACTTAGAACCCAATTTTTCATAATCAAACATGTTTCCCAGATACACAAGTGGTTCATAATACATGTACACATCACAGATGAATTTAAGACAGTTCTATGTTCAAGCCCCGTGTTCCTGCGAGCTTGGGTTCAGAAACGACAACATTTTGCGCTTTTAGTGGGTTTTGCCATATTGGTTTTTCATCAAATCTTCCCCGGAGGTGCACCCCCTCTCTGGGCACATTACAATAAGTATTCAATTTTCTGAGATAACCACAGTGTCTGTAATATTAATAAATCGCGGGGTTCGGTTTCGGAACATCGTACAGAGTCCTAACACCTCTTAAAATGTGCACAGAAAAATCACAGGAATAATGATATTATTTATATACGTTTGACAATTTCGTACTATGAATTATCCATCTTTTCAAAATGATGCTCTGATCCAGATGGGCGTGTTTAGATCCCGAAGCACATGGGGGAATTCCTTGTCCGTCCCCGCCTCCAAGCTCAGCTGGCTCACAGAGGCAGTGCCCCTCCCAGTTCTTTCCAAGAGGAAGCCATTTACGACCCCCTGATTTAGCAATTGCTTTGAGCCAAGGGAAGCTCATTGTTCTGTTTCCCTGCAGTCCCAGGTGCCCCTCCCCTGATTCAATCAGAGATGTGTGATCTCCTTTTGGTGGGGGCAGCAGAAGGTTTCCCATGGACAGAGGCCTCTTGAACTTTTAATTAAATCAGACTGCCTTCTGGTATAGGCCCTGGGAACAGTAGGTGTGAAGAATGCTCATTGACCAGCAAGGCTTTGAAGTCCCAGCTGACTCAGGTTCCTTTTCAGCTCCTGAAATACAGATCTCCTGTCAGGGTTTAGATCACTAGCGCCGGTCAGTGTCAAGCACCGGTACTGCACCCATTTTTTGGCAGCTGTCTTGAATTAATGCATTTTAAAAAAAGGGATTTTACTTGATAGCATATGATCCTTGCTAACATTGTATTGATGTGAATTCTGAAGTAGAGTAATGTAGAAAACCCCACCAGAAGTTGGATTTTTTAGTTTGGTGGTTTTGTGCCCATGATTTTAGCAATTTTTTGGACATCAATTAAAACGGATTTTGAACAGCACCATATTCCTTTGCACTGGTTTCGCTCTGTGTGCAGCCAGAGGATAGGGTTTGGCAATGGTCTCCTGTATTAACTATCTTGCAATGTTTGAAATATGCATTTTGAGCTTGCATTCAGAGAAACAAAGGTGATTTCAAAGCGCTTTTTGAGCTAACATGCACTGCTGTCTTTCCTTTGGCACCACGTTTCACTCATGGCGCTTCTGGCCCATCATGCTCGCACTGGTGGGTGGCAGGTCAGGCAACCATTTTGGTGTGCGCAAAACTGCGCGGTTTTCCTGGATTCTGGCGCAAATGTGGGCTTTTTGGCCATCTTGGATTTTCTAGGCCCACAGCACCAAATGTTGCAGCATAATAACTCGAACATGGGTCAATACACCTGACAAACACTGAGAGTTTAGGCAAACAAGTAGGGTGACTTGCTTTGGTCAAAAACATTTTCTGAGCATTTGGGTCTAAAATCTTATTAATCCTGCTGCAACACTTCTCAACAAACTAAGCAGAAGTACTCCAAAAGGGACATCACTTGCAAGAATCTGACACTTTCCCAGACTGATGCCTCATCTCTGTATTATGAGGCACTATGTGTATGTTGGGGGCTAGACTTGCCCTTCAAGTAGCCGGATTACCTGACAAAAAATGACAACGCATCCAAAACACTGCAGCCAAACTATTACTAACACTCAACAGGAGTGAACACAAAACACCATCACGATTGCATTGTACTGGTCATAAGGGTTAAAACATTAATCCACTTTAAGACTGTCTGCATCATACACAGAGCCCTCTAAGGCCAAGGAGCAGAAGATGTCCATAGCAAAATCCCACACTACCAGATAACGAAAGAACTAAAATCCAGATATGACATGCTAACAGATACCCTGAGATTATGCAGAGGAAGACGCAGAGGTTCAGACTTTTGCACTAATGTGGCCAAACTTTGGAATATATAACAAAGGGAAACTTGTACAATATAGGACCACCTAAAATGCAGAACAAAAAATCAAAAACATGGCATTTCAATGCATTATCAACATGAATCAGACTCCTTCTACTAAGTAGTAGAGAGAGCACCTCTAGATCAATAAACTCCCACACACAGACACAGCATTAGGGAATGCCACACTGATTCCCACCATCCATTTCCAAACCAACTCATGGCCCTCAGAGAAATATTCCAATGGCTAGAATATGACAACCCCTCTGGATATTATACTGCTGGAAAGAGGAAGGCCTTCCTCTTCCCTTTAATATCAAACCTGTAACACATGACTTTGACATTATACACCCACAAAGAAGCCCACCTTCACCACAATGCAACCAAATTTTGCTGACACTGGCTTGCACCTGAAACGTAAGCCTGATTCATCTGCCAGCGCCCAATCAAATCACTCCCAATTTCTCCACTTTACCCCCCACTCACAAACTCACACTAGCCACTTGCACATGGCTTTAAAATAACTGCTCTTCAACTCCCCACCCCCAAAAAAACACAACTGTACACCTCTAAATACAACTGACACATCCACCTCCCAGCCAAGTCAGGCACACCTCACAAGCATGAGGTTTCTTCTCTCGACATAACACCCTTGATGCTTTTATGAAATCCCTCCTAGAATGTAGCCCTGCAGGAAAAGCTTAGGGTACTTGTGATCTGCCCCATCAACACATGCACTCGAATGATGCATTCTCCCTTCTCCTAACCAAAGCCACCCTCTCTCCTTCAGATCTACCTGTGTGCCTGGATAGCAGGCAAATGGACGCAGTGAATGGTAAAATCCTATTAACTTGTCCAGAGATTAGGAGTGGAGGTAATGTCCCCATTCACCAGCATATGTTTATTGTCTATGGATAAAAAAAAACATAATCAAAGAGAGTGATAAAAAAGCGGTTATTGGAAATACTGGCTGTTTTACCATTAGCATAGTCATAATGTGGTTATTTGTGTATTGGGTAGATGATGTGCAAAAGGGACTTGTGGCGGCTTTTGTACCATGTTATGCTGGTTTGCACCGGCTCCTGCTTTGTCAATGAATTTTTGTAGAGGATACAAAAATCAAAGATTTCTCAAATCTGCTTTGTAATATTTACATAACTCACTCGCTGAGGCAATTGGCTCCAAGTGTGCATCTAAAATCTCAAAACCTAACCTTAAAAACGACCTACCTGAAGCTCACTTCTAAGGCTAGGACTGCCACAAAGTTGTGTTTAAAGCAGCTCTAATTTATAGAGCAGCTCGTCGACTGGAATGTCCAACTTCTATCACCAAATGTCAGGACACCGATTCCGGGGACACGTTCCCGATTACCCGACAGACTTTCGGGGGTTAGAGTAACGAGGGACAGCAATACGCGTTCTCAAGGTTTATTTCGAAGGCATTGGGGGTTGCCATGGCGACGATGGCCGCTACTTCGTCTGCAGTCACGGGTCGCTCCGGTTTCCCGGTCACGTGACTCCCGCGTTGTGGTCACGCATATTTAACTCCGCCCCGGTTGCTGCTTCGGTGCTTCTGATCGTTTTCTTAGGATTACTTCTTTGGCGCTTGATATATTTTGGATCTTGTCCTTTCTTGACCCCCTGCCTGTCTTTGGATTTTGCTCTTGTCTTGCCCTTGGTACCTTTGCTTCGGAACTTTGCTACTCACCTGGCTGACCCGGACTTCCTTGGCCTCGATTCTTGTCTCCCACGTTGCTTTTGGCTGCTTTCCTGGATCCTACCCGGAACACTCAGCTATTTCTCTCAGTCTACCCAAGGAAGGATCAACACACCTAGGCGTACGCGTGCCGGCGGGAATAGGTTACAAGTGCTGGACTAGAGACTGCCTTTAGCACTTCTGGATTATTGGAACTGCCTAGGCGTACGCGTGCCGGCGGGAATAGGACTTGCAACGAACAGCATTCTTCTTGCTCATCTGGACTTCCGTGGGATCAACCTTTTCATCTTCGCTGTTTTCTGTCTTACGGAGATACAAAACCTGTCTACTTCCCGATGTTTGTCATTATCTAATCGGAGTGTGCTGCACCTACCCTACTGACATCAGTGAGCCGTCAATCGGTCCTGTGAAACCGTCAATCGTTCAAAAAAAGGGAGTTGCAGCCTTCAGGAGTTCCAGAGGGTTCTAATTCTCATCAAACATCTTTCAACCAATTGACCGCTCAGATTGTTTACTTTTACACGACTGAGTGTTACATTGGTGGAAAGAATATACCACTGCACTACGGGTTCAACAGCACCTTTTCTCCAGGCGCTCACCCTATTAAGGTTCATATACCTGACAGAATCAGAAGCCTTAAAAAATGGACACTGCCAATGATCCTTTGGCTACGTTGGTTCAGTTAGTGGCTGATTTACGTGCTGACATGCAAACTGCCCATGATGCTACTCATCGCCGTATTGATGATATTCAAGCGGGATTAAGGGTTGGCGCCATTGAACCTCCATCCATTGCAGTGGCTTCCGGGTCTGGTATGGCCGGTGCTCAGGCCAGGGGAGACTCGGTCCCGGTAGTCGTGACTGCACAATTTCCATTGGCTCCTCCCGAACGTTTTTTGGGCGATCCAAAAAACTTTAGAACGTTCATCAATCAATGCAGATTGCATTTCCTTTGTAGACCCACATCGTTTCCCGATTCAACTACTAAGGCTGCTTTTATATTGTCTAATTTAGGGGGTACTGCTGCAGTCTGGGCTAATCCTCTTTTGGAGCAAGGTAGTCATTTGTTGTTTGACTGCGACGCTCTCATAGAGGCGCTTACGAGAGTTTTTGACAACCGATATAAGTCTCAGACAACTGATTTGGAGTTACTGAATTTGCAGCAGGGCGATTCTTCGTTATTGACGTATCTGGCCAGATTCAACCAATTGGTTGCTGAAACCAACTGGCCAGAAGAAAAGAAGGCAGCCTTATTCTATAAAGGTTTGTCAGACTCGCTCAAGGACGTTATTGCTACGGTACCTGTGGTCCCCGTCACCTTTTCTGACTTTTTGGATCTGGTTCTCCAGGTCGACGCCCGTAGAGCAGAAAGGAAGGGGGAGAAGAAGATATCACCCCCGGTTCCTATGAGTCTGCCAAATCCGGCTTCAAGCAATGGGGAACCGATGCAAATAGGGGCGATAAGAGGACCACTCTCTAGTGCAGAAAGAGAAAAGCGTAAAAGAAACAAGTTATGCTTTTACTGTGGTGCTTCTGATCATTTCTTGAGTCTATGTCCCAAGAAACCCGCTAAGTCGGGAAACTCCAAGGCCCGACAATAGAGGGAGCCCCTATGTCGAGCATTGGTCTTCCGGGCTTCACCTTCTCAGTTCCTTTCACTATTAAGGTCGTCCTTGCTTCTCCGGACGGCGAAAACTGGTCGTCTGAAGCGGTTTTAGACTCGGGGGCTACGGGAAATTATGTTGACCTCCAGTATGTGAAAGACTGGAACATTCCCCTGATACCAAAAGAACAACCCGAAGTGGTCAACGCAGTTGATGGGACCACACTAATCTCAGGGTTGGTAACGGAGTCTACAGTGCCCTTGAATCTAGTCATAGACGATTGTCACAGCGAAATCATTTCATTTGATGTCATTACTGCACCTCAGTTTCGACTAATATTGGGTCTACCATGGCTTCGGCTTCATAATCCTTTAGTGGATTGGGTTGCTGAGTCTGTTTCGTTTACATCAGCTTATTGTTCAGGACATTGTAGTCCATCTACCCAAGAGAGCAACAACCCATCTCAAGCCTTATTGGAAGCTGTTTCAATAATAGGGGGTACTGTCAATACTGTTTTACCCCCTGAATACAAGACTTTTGCTGATGTCTTTGACAAAGGTGAGGCAGAAAAACTACCACCTCACCGTATGTATGATTGTCCCATAGACCTGAAGGAGGGAGCTAGAATCCCCTCTGGGAGGATTTACTCCCTTACCTTGAAGGAAGATGCGGTATTGAAAGGATATTTAGACAAATCTATGGCTTCTGGTTTCATACGCCCCTCCCGTTCGCCTGCTGCATCTCCCCTGTTTTTTGTCCCGAAAAAAGAGGGGGATCTGAGACCCTGTATTGATTATCGGGATCTGAATGCAGTCACGATACGGAATCAGTATCCCATACCACTGATTTCAGTTCTTCTAGATCAGCTAGGATCCTCCGTGATATACACCAAATTAGACCTCAGGGGTGCTCACAATCTAGTGAGGATAAGAGAGGGGGACGAATGGAAAACTGCGTTCAAAACCAGATACGGCCTCTTTGAATATTTGGTCATGCCATTTGGGCTATGTAACGCCCCTGCCACATTTCAACATTTCATCAATGATGTCTTTCGGGACATGATTGATCGCTTTGTGATCGTCTATTTAGATGATATTCTGATTTATTCCCCTTCTAGGGAACTGCACATTCAACATGTTACGGAAGTACTTCGACGCCTGCGTAAAAACAAACTATATGCAAAATTAGAGAAGTGCATTTTCCATTCTACTTCAGTGGAGTTTTTGGGCTATGACATCACCAACCAGGGTGTTCAGATGAGCCAAACTAAGGTCAAGGCGGTATTGGAATGGCCCGTTCCAGTTACTCTAAAAGCCTTGCAGTCCTTTTTGGGGTTCGCAAACTTTTATCGGCGCTTTATCAGGCATTTCTCTAGCATTGTGGCTCCACTTACTGCTTTAACTAGTAATAAACATCCGTTCCGATGGAATCCTGAAGCACAAAAATCATTTGAAACCCTCAAGGAAGCCTTTACTTCAGCTCCGGTCCTTCAACATCCGAATGTCAATCAACCGTTTGTAGTAGAGGCCGATGCTTCTGATGTGGCTGTGGGGGCTGTTCTCTCCCAGTTTTGTCCGGACACAGGGGTTCTTCATCCTGTGGCTTATCACTCACGCAAACTGACTCCGTATGAAGTGAACTACACTATCACCGAACGTGAACTACTAGCTGTTCGGGAGGCCTTTACTGTTTGGAGACATCATCTCTTGGGAGCAGAAGCACCGATTCAAGTGTTCACTGATCACAGAAATCTACTAGCCCTTCAATCATTGAAATGCACTACAGCGCGCCATGCACGTTGGCATGAATTCTTCTCGATGTACAACTTTGTACTGACATACCGTCCTGGGACGTTGCACTCCAAGGCAGACGCCCTATCGAGACTGCATGAAGACCCAGTGCATCGGCCACAAGAGGGTCGGCTACTCTTACCCAACCAGGTCGTCTGTGGTTGCACGTTGCAACCATCCCTTAAGACAGCCATTCAGCAATGGGTCATAGAAAAACACCCCGAATTAGAGGAACTTAATCTGGATGTTATTCAGTCTTTGCCATATGTTCAAGGTAAAATTTATATACCAGACTCTAATACCCGCAGAATAGCCATATCTTGGTGCCATGACTCCATGTTGGCCGCACATCCTGGTCATCGAAAAACATTGGAACTACTCAAGCGCTGGTGTTGGTGGCCTGGCATGTCAAAAGACATCGCCTTGTACATCGCAAACTGCGCAGTTTGCGCTCAATGTAAAATTGTTCCGGCCAAACCTATGGGTCTTCTTCAACCTCTGCCAGTACCTGCCAAACCCTGGGTGATGCTCTCCATGGACTTTGTTGTGGAATTACCTTTGGTTGGTGGTTTCGACACTATTTGGGTCGTAGTCGACAGTTTTACGAAGCTAGCTCTTTTTGTGCCTTGCCGGGGTCTTCCTTCCGCCACTATCCTAGCTGATCTGTTTTTACGCCATGTCTTCAGATTCTTTGGTCTTCCAGAAATCATAATAACTGACAGGGGCACACAGTTCACTTCTCGCTTTTGGAGACATCTTACTCAGTCCTTGGGTATCGACGAGAGGTATTCTACGGCCTACCACCCACAAACTGATGGCCAAACAGAGCGACTCAATGCCACCATGGAACAGTACTTAAGATGTCTTATCCTACAACACCAAGAGTCCTGGTTTTCCATTTTACCTATGGCTGAATTCGCTTATAATAATTCCATGCATTCTTCTACGGGGGTCTCCCCTTTCTATGCCATGTATGGACAACATCCACGCTCCCTACCCTTGGATTTCTGTATATCTTCGGATTGTCCAGCGGTCCAATCTTGTCTTAGAGACCTGACATCGTTGCGCAGGAGCGTTTTGGAACATCTGACACATGCCCAGGAACAGGCTAAGAGGTATGCCGATCGTCATCGCCAGCCAGCACCTCGGTATACTACAGGCATGCGTGTTTGGCTATCTACCAAGAATCTCAGATTCCCAGGTCGCAAGACCTTGTTACCTCGCTTTGTAGGTCCTTATGTTGTCAAGGAGGTGATTAATCCTCTTGTGGTCAAGTTGGAACTACCCTCTACCTGGAAAATACATCCCGTTTTCCATGTATCTTTGGTCAAGCCTTGCTCAGAGCAGGTGAGGTTACCTGCCCGTCCCCCCCCCCTGTTGGTACAAGGGGTGGAGGAATACGAGGTCAATGCTATTTTGGATACTAAACTATCCCGTGGTGTACGTTTGTTTTTGGTGGATTGGAGGGGTTACGGTCCGGAGGATCGTACATGGGAACCTGAATCCAACCTCCATGCTCCGGAGCTATTGTCCGACTTTCTGAATTCGCAAGGTCTGGGGGGACCTTTGGGGGAGGATACTGTCAGGACACCGATTCCGGGGACACGTTCCCGATTACCCGACAGACTTTCGGGGGTTAGAGTAACGAGGGACAGCAATACGCGTTCTCAAGGTTTATTTCGAAGGCATTGGGGGTTGCCATGGCGACGATGGCCGCTACTTCGTCTGCAGTCACGGGTCGCTCCGGTTTCCCGGTCACGTGACTCCCGCGTTGTGGTCACGCATATTTAACTCCGCCCCGGTTGCTGCTTCGGTGCTTCTGATCGTTTTCTTAGGATTACTTCTTTGGCGCTTGATATATTTTGGATCTTGTCCTTTCTTGACCCCCTGCCTGTCTTTGGATTTTGCTCTTGTCTTGCCCTTGGTACCTTTGCTTCGGAACTTTGCTACTCACCTGGCTGACCCGGACTTCCTTGGCCTCGATTCTTGTCTCCCACGTTGCTTTTGGCTGCTTTCCTGGATCCTACCCGGAACACTCAGCTATTTCTCTCAGTCTACCCAAGGAAGGATCAACACACCTAGGCGTACGCGTGCCGGCGGGAATAGGTTACAAGTGCTGGACTAGAGACTGCCTTTAGCACTTCTGGATTATTGGAACTGCCTAGGCGTACGCGTGCCGGCGGGAATAGGACTTGCAACGAACAGCATTCTTCTTGCTCATCTGGACTTCCGTGGGATCAACCTTTTCATCTTCGCTGTTTTCTGTCTTACGGAGATACAAAACCTGTCTACTTCCCGATGTTTGTCATTATCTAATCGGAGTGTGCTGCACCTACCCTACTGACATCAGTGAGCCGTCAATCGGTCCTGTGAAACCGTCAATCGTTCAAAAAAAGGGAGTTGCAGCCTTCAGGAGTTCCAGAGGGTTCTAATTCTCATCAAACATCTTTCAACCAATTGACCGCTCAGATTGTTTACTTTTACACGACTGAGTGTTACATTGGTGGAAAGAATATACCACTGCACTACGGGTTCAACAGCACCTTTTCTCCAGGCGCTCACCCTATTAAGGTTCATATACCTGACACCAAAGTTCTGAAATGTGTCTGCGCTGACAAACTTTCTTGGTAGCTCTCCAACGTCTGATAGGGCCCTTGGATTGGTCTGTGGGAGGTCATGAAATGTGTCACATTCGGCTTGGAGGAGAGATGGAAGTAAAACGCTCAGGAATTGGGGGCTTACTGGGGTACTGGGGGTAGTATAGTTTACATCTACCTTATGCTGATTCTGCATATTTTGCAGAGCCAACCTCTTCTGGGCTGCATCGCTTTTATCCTGACAAGGGGGATGAGGGACACTCTCCCAATGCATATGTATTTATTTCATTGGTTGTTAGTTATTTATTTATTTTGTTATACGCTGTTACAGTTCAGCTGCTTACCAAACACACACATTTCTTAATACAAAACCATACATATTTCTGATCAGTAAAGTACAGTGAAACCTATATACAGAAAACCTGCTATTGTGTTTGCATTTGCTGCACATCATATTGTTCAACATTTACAAAATTGTGTTACATTGGGTATCTAGGTGTAGGAATATATATCAGAAAACTGCACATTGTAAACTATGATCTCTTTTGACTCATTTTCCATTGTACAGCAAGCACAAGTGCATTCATTCTTTACAATGCAATGTTTAATATCTTATTCTATGTCTAGTCGTTCAGATAACCTGTTCCCACCTGTACACACAGAATTCATAATATTAACTGTTTCACCCAGGGCATAAGTTGTATTTGCAAAAAAAAACAGATAGCAATACCATAAAGTATTCTTCCACAAAGGACAAGCTACATCCGACGTTACCTAACACCCTTTAGTGCAAACTAACAATCTATTGATCACTATATCTGTATCACATATAAAAAGAAACATCAACTCAACACACAAAGTAGATGATTTTGATCGGGCTAGTGCGGGAAATGTAGCTGTAAAAGCAGGGTGCACTGCTTTTGCGCTTTCATTTCCGCCCTCCCCCATTTTCATGTTGACACAAGGCTGAGGGGCACAGAGTGGGTTAACATCTCCTCCGCTCTTTCCTCCTCACTTACATTTTACGACCTCCATGTGTTTTTCGTGCAGGAGTAATACGAATGGATTCCTATGGACTCCGCCTCAAATCATCACCTACTAAGAAGCTGTCAGATTCCATAGGAATCCAATAGCAAACACTGTCTGCAAAGCTTTGTTTGCATGTGGCGTTTACTTTCTTTTGCAAAAATGTAGAGAATAAAGGCAATTCCGCCTTGCTGTAGTCTTTACATCTGTACCCCACCTTGCAGAAGTTGAAGATGGCAAGTACCTTAGTACCTCATGACATATTCTACCAACATGCAAGCGATGTGCTTACAGATGGCTTCCTTACCTCTTTTTAAGAGTACTCTATTTGTCGACTTGGGGAGGATAAAGAGCTGAGTAAGCCAGACAGGATTAGAACCTTTGACAATTGGTTGCATCAGGACAAGCACTTAGCTCATTGAACTATGCCACCAGATTAAAAGCACATACACGCTCTTGGGGGCGACCTTCGAGGAAAGTCAAGGGGGTAATGGTAAACAGTATCATAGGGAGGTGGGGATGGGGGGGTGGAGGGGTCCCAACTAAAAAAGTCCCAACTAAAAAAGTAGACTTGGGACCAATTATGGCTTGCTACTTCTCAGAATAACGGATTCAGCAATGTGAACATATTTCTTGCTTTAAATGTGTATACATGTTTGCAAAAGCATAGGTATGACTGCAATCATTAGGTTGTGCTGGTCGAGGTCATTGAGGTTGATATTTGTTTCTATGGAGAGTACAGGACGACTGTTCAAATGGCGTTGGTGAAGCCTAGTGTGCCTGGCTAGGATGTAAGTCTAGTGTGCCTGGCTAGGATGTAAGTCTGGTGTGCCTGGCTAGGATGTAAGTCTGGTGTGCATGGCTTGGATGTAAGTCTAGTGTGCCTGGCTGGGATGTAAGTCTAGTGTGCATGGCTAGGATGTAAGTCTAGTGTGCCTGGCTAGGATGTAAGTCTAGTGTGCATGGCTAGGATGTAAGTTTAGTGTGCCTGGCTAGGTTGGAAGTCTGGTGTGCATGGCTAGGATGTAAGTCTAGTGTGCCTGGCTAGGATGTAAGTCTGGTGTGCATGGCTAGGATGTAAGTCTAGTGTGCCTGGCTAGGATGTAAGTCTGGTGTGCATGGCTAGGATGTAAGTCTAGTGTGCCTGGCTAGGATGTAAGTCTGGTGTGCATGGCTAGGATGTAAGTCTAGTGTGCCTGGCTAGGATGTAAGTCTAGTGTGCATGGCTAGGATGTAAGTCTAGTGTGCCTGTCTAGGATGCATTTGATAGATCTGCAGCTGGGCCAAGGAAATCCCTCAGAGGGGGGAACTCTGTCTGAAGAAAACTGTAGCCCTCCTAGCATCACATGCCGGCTTCTTTTACTTCTGAAGATTTTGGATGTTGAAAAGTGGTTACCAGCAAATGTGGAGGATAATGCATCTGTGAGCCAGATTTCAGTTCATATTACAGAAGCTTTTTTGATGCCGATCTGCAATTGGGAGGCCCTCAACATGCCACATGAGATCAGAAGCTGTCAGAAAGTGGGCAGCATTTACCAGGTTAAGAAACAAAACAAATGGACAGTGTACTGATGAAACTATCAGATGGTTATAAAAAGGGATGAAGATAACAGACGAGTTTGTCGCAAAATGTGTACAAGTGATAATAAGGAAGTCAGAGTTCAATGAAAGACAGGAGACAATGGAAAGTTGTTAACGATGATGTGAACGATGATGTGAAAGATAGGGAGAAACACTGTTTACATAATTTAAGGCGATACACAGACATTTGAGAAGGATCTGTTTTGGCCGTGGAAGATAATCCATGTGATGGATGAGTGGGCTGGAAAAAGCTATATTAAGGAGATTGTAGACAAAGCAATCAGCAGAGTTTTGAAGGACCTGGAATTGAGAGATGGAATAGATAAGTTAATAAAGAACTGAGCTACAGTCATGGAGACGCATAATATTGAAGCCAAGAAAGAAAAGATAAGCGACTTTGGAAGACATAACAATGCTTCTGAGAAGATTAAGACATTAAGATCGTTATTTGTCAGCAAGCAGAGAGAATACACAATGTGGTGAAATTACAAGCAGTGCACAAGAAAGGATTTGATGAATGGATGAAAAGAAATGGAATATGGTAGGGATGATAGTGGGCAGTAGGAAGGCAGAAGTTAAGAGAACAGTCTTGGAAGGATTGATGGAAAGGTAGAAAGAGGGTATCTAAGACTGTATTACAGATAAGCAAAAATAATTACGACAGAGAGAGAGAGAGAGAGAGAGAGAGCGACAGAGAGAGACAGAGACAATGGAAAATGTAAGAACATGAATGTAAGCAGAAGATTGGAGATTAGCACCTGGGCCATTAGCAAATCAGATGGCTGGAACAGCAGGCAATACTAGACATTTTCCCCCTGCTGCTTCCAGCCACCCAAGACCCTTCCCAGGTGGTGCCATTTAAAAAAAATGTAATGTGGGGAGGCAACAGGGACCCGGACCATGGAGGCAGAGTGGAATTTTATGCCCCTAATTGTGAAGACAAAATGATGAACATGTCATGGCTTGTAATCTACTGTTGGAGTGCTTGTTTCTGTCAATAAATTACATTCCGGGCAATTTTTACGTGAGCCATTAAATTGAGACACAAAATTAAAGCAAATAATCTGTAATACAATTAATTAAATGTATTGTTCTCATACATATTTAAAAATAAAATAAGTTATGGCTTTTAGTAGTGAATAATTACATGCTGAAAACTGGACTGGCTATCACTATTCAGCAGCTTGACCAGCCCAGTCCCTCCCAGAATCAATACATAGAAGAATTGATTTGCTGTTGGCGCATGTTTCATTCATCATTCCACCTCTTATCTCTACCAGGCCCCTCACATACACCATTATAATACCACCATTTGCATGTTTTTATCTGAAGAAATCCCATGTTGGTTTATTTAAGTCTAGCCTTCATTGGTAGAAACAGGCTGAATGGAAACCTGAATGGGCAAAAGGCAGGAATCACCCACCCAATTGTTTGAGACGTCACAGCTGTATGTCTAAACGTTATTGGACGGCAGATGACATACTTCGTGCCAATGCCTGAAGTCAAATATCTCAACACAGGGGACATCAATTCCGACACAACGCTATGTATTGTCACATGACCAGAGGATACCCTCCCACACCAATTACCTTCCAATTACATTGACAGCTCAAGTCACAGAAGTGAAGTGGGGTGGGGTCCTCCTCCTTTCCTCTTCATTTACTAGGCCATCTCCTCAGTCTTTGACAAAAGGTGTTGGGTGCTTAATGGGGAGAGGTCTCTGCTCTCACGTCACTTGCGGCTTAAAGCTCAAGCTCCCGGAAACGAGACCAAACATCTTCATATGAACTTTACATTTTTTCCCTAGAACTCCCTCAACCAAGGATATTCCACGCAATTCCTGAACGCATTCCCTTTGTGTTGGTGGTTGAAAACATTTGCTTTACTAATCCAGTAGAATATCTCAGAGGGCTGCAAAGCTGTGAAGCCCACTGAGATATTCGACAGGCTTAATGAAGCAAATGTTCTCTTATAGTCTCTAAAAAGGCAGTCAAATCTGCTAATGGGGTGCTATGCAATAAGCCCAGAATACAACATGAATAAGGAAAGTAAATGGGGTGGGAATTTATAGTTCTCCAAATATGTGCCAGGCAACAGGGTTGCTCTAGAAGAAAAACTATCTAGGACGTGCTGAAGAAAAGTACTAATACCAATTATCAGGGGAAAAACCAAAGATTCTCCTGAGTATCCCTGGCATATGTATGTGCACATTCCAATAAAGGCCTTCTGGGACCACACTGACGGCAGATACTCAGTCGGTCCTTGCATTGCCAGAGGAACATATGCGCTCAGAGCTTCACATTCACACTGCCCATCAATTATAATTTCAATGCAAAGGAGGGAATTGAAGGGGGCCTTTCATTTGCCTCTTAGCTGTGGTACGCCACTGTCTATCAATGCAATAGTCAGAGGCATTCCTAGCTACCGCCAACGATCCAGTTTGGCAAGAAAAGCACAGCGGCTCCATATGTGTATGCCACCCTGAATGAGCACGTGTCGGATTAGCGACACACAAGTCTAGGACCCCTAAACCCTTTTCTATGCTACTAATTTGGGGCTGGGCCTTTCCTAAAAAACACTTAGGAGCTCATGTTGAATGAACACGTAACTTAAATGAATGACGTGAAAGCCTTGTGTAAGCCTTTTATGCTATTCATTCACATTACGGCTCATTTTCAATCAATTGTATGGCGCAGAGGAAGGGCGGAACGCAACTTGCATTTCCGACGCCTCGCTTCCTCTCCGCCATGCAAATGCTCCAGAATTTGCACGGGCATGGATTTCCATACCGGCGCAAATGCAGGCGATCCATATTGATTCAGCCGGCTTTATCCACCACAATAAAGCAGCCGGAACCCATAGAGATCCATTATACATGCTGCCAAAATTACAACGAAACCCTGCTCGACGTGCTCGCATGCAAGCAAGCGTGCATGGTAAGCAGTGTTCACATATGAAATTAAACCCTGCCTGAAAGTAAACGCTGCCTGGCGGGACCGCCCCCCCAATCCCATAAGTAGCACCTGATGGAACTATGTTACCTATTGTGAACATATTGCAAAGGCTGTGATAATTCCAATCTGGCCAGTGATCTATTGGAGGTAAAATTATGGCGTTGGATGCTGTTAGTTTCCATTGCCATGTGTTGGTGCTGGTCATCAAAGCTGATATATAATATGTTGAGGCCTCAAGTTGTCACTTCATGTGATGCCATTGAGGGGTCAAAGGTTGTTTGATGCCGCTTCCACATTATTAACGGTTTTGGTGAAATGACACCACTGTGGGAACCCCTGAACACCACTGTTTAAAAAAAAGAAACTTGCCAATGAAATCCTTATAAAGAGTAATCACCATTATCAGAGTTTTGGATTGGACTTGCCTGCAGCTGTGGAAGTCGTGAGCAGATAACGGCAAGTGTTGCTCGCCCCGCTCACGCAACACACCAACATGAATCCGGCCCTTCCTCTCTAGACTGCGGCGCTCGTTATCCTCCTCCCCACCCTTTCCCCAGCAGATCCTAAGCAGCTCTGAGGTCAGATTCCAGGTAGAGGCAAGCACAACACTGAATACACAGAGGGCGCATGGGTCCTCAAAAAGGGCGGCTTCTGTACAGCCCTCCGCTGCCAACAGCGTCAAATCCAAAGCAAACACTGCACAGTCAGTAAGACCCCTCGCGGGGCAAAAGGCGCATGTTTGTGAGGACACATTCACTATTTCTGTATCTGTTTACTTTATTTGACGTAGACACCTACAAAACCATATATATTCGGGAACCACACAAATGAGAGCAGTGCAACAAACACGAGCGAGAAAACCGCAGAACATACCAAAACACCGACGAGAAAACAGATGGCAAACATTGCAACGCAGAGTGGGTTTGAGCGCCTTTTGCAAAGCTCATAACGATATCAGTAATACACAGGGCCATTGGGTAGGAAAATTAATTTAAAGCCAAAACGCACGGAAAGAGATGGCCTGGTGTGATTCCAACTGCATACCGCCCCCTCCCACTTGTTCCGCTTAATTTTCCAAACCACCTGCAGCCAAGCTTCTGTGTTCTGATGTCCTCAAACAAACGATTCTGATTTGGAATAGATTTCACGTGGACTGATGTGTGTGTGTCGGTAATAATTTCCTAGTTTTCATGCCACCTCTGTAAATCACTAACACTGGTGATGAAAACAAAGGAAAGAAGCTCAATTTTTGGTGCCGCCACTGGTCTCGGAATTGAGGCATTGACAGCCCTCCGTTTATGACTAGACCGAAGGATTGAGGGAGTCGGCGATACGAGAAAGTGGAGGACTGCTCTGCAGGACACTCTGGGGATTTCCCAGTGGGCCTTTACACCGTGGGCATCTTTTCTTGAGGTTACCCTAGAACGCAGCACAATTTACATTTGATACAAATAAAGTGTTATAAACATTTAAGTATGTCATTCCTCAATCTTAAAGAGTGAGGAATCACAGTCCTGGGTATTTTGCAGGGCAAAAAAGACAGAATAACTCTGCCCGCAAGCCCGCCAAGCCTTCCGTCCTATGCACCAATTCAAACCCCGCACCAGTGCAAGGGCTGCCAGGCAGGGCCGGGCCGGAAGAGGGAATTCACCTGTCGACCAGATAAGTGTGTGTGTGTGTGTGTGTCTGGGGAGGTTGGAGTTGAGGGAGGTCCGGAGGGACATTGGATGCAATATTTGTTGCAGGTGAATGGAGAGGGCAGGTGACAAAGAGGGATTCAAGGGACACAACCTGATATTGAAAAAGGTGGTGGCGATAGGTTGGTGAGGGAGCTGCTCCCAGAGGTTTTCGGGGGGGGGGTATCCCTGAAATGATCATAATCCCAGTAGATGGCCGCACAAAAGCGAAGCCTTTTTTCAGTGTGATCTTCAACACTCTGGAATATGGCATAAAACAGGAATTACATACCTTCTTATCCCTATGTGCAATGCATACCCATTTTTCCAAATATTTTTTGGAAGAGAACCTCCCCACCCAAATCCTATGCAGAAGGGTGGGCGTGCTTGCGAATTTCACTGGTATGGTGTCGTACAGGGAAGCTCTGGAAAACATTTCCAAGGCTACTTTTGGTTCCCAATCCGCCCGTTATGCCCGGGCAAATCAAACTAGGAAAAAACATATGCAAGTCCACGAATGAGAAGGCCCATGAAGGCAAATGGGCCCATTGGTGCAAAGATTCGAAAAATGGGGCCCGCATGAGGGGAGCCGGAGCATACGAGAGGGGTCTGAGTGAGATACGCGCAAGCGTTCCTTATAAAGAGTGATGGAAAAGCCAGCTCCAGGGTTCACTCTTTGCTCTTCCTCCTGCTGGTACCTTAGTAGTCGAGTGCGCTCATTGTGAAGATGTGTGGGAAAACCCGCACCTGTCAGGTTTAAGTTGACCTTTTAGCCCTGTATTTAGGATCTTATTCTTCTGAACAGGAGAAATCGAGGCTATATGAAATGGGTGCGGGAACCGCGAATACCGAAAACCCCTCTGCCACCTCATACATTGGTATGATGGCAAGAGCTAAAGGGTATTTGAGGGAGCGGGATCCAATGGGAGACATCAAAAACAACAATTTTTTGTAAAAAAATAGGTCCGAAAAATATGATTTGCCGCTCCCCAATAGATCTGAATGGACTGGTTATCTCATTTAGCATGAATTTGTTTTTCTTTTTCGGGATTTAGGGGACATTTACATATTTCTAGCATGAGCTTGTGCTGTCATTTTAAGTACTAAAACACTCTGGGCCTCATTACGACCCAGGCGGTAAGTTACCGCCTGGGCCGTGACTTTACCACCATGGCGTAAACTACGTTTACGCCATGGTGGTTGGCGGATTTACCGCCCCATTCCGACCTTGGCGGGGCGGTAAGTCCCCAATCCCCATTTACCCTTCCCCATTCCCATTTTTGCCCCATAGGGCATAATGGGAGTGGGGAAGGCGTTAATTACGCCACCGTAAATTACGGTGGCGTAATTAACTCCATGGTCCCTTAGCGCCATGGATTTTAACACCTGCTAAAAGCAGGTGTTAAGTCCGCCATGGCGCTAAGGGACCTCGTACTCAGGCGGTAAGGGTCGGCGCTGTTTACGCCGCCGTAAAACCCTTACCGCCTGGGTCGTAATGAGGCCCTCTGAATTGTTTGGTTCAATATGGCATGTTAGTTTATGCCTATCTGATAAATCTGGGGTCTCCAAGTCCAGACTTTGAGATCTGCATCCATGTCATCTTTTCAGGCTACCACCAGAAAATAAGTCTGAATAGGGAGAAACTAAATGGGAGTTACTCATATAGACAGTGGTTATCCTGGAAACTTGGTGTGGTTGGTGCTCTGAGGTGCCGGGATTTGAGACTCAGTGATGAATAAAATGTTCTTTATACAAGGCAGGTTGCGTTTATGATCTGAAAAATGAAAAGCAGCTCTATGAAAGCACAAACCCATTCCTTTTTAATTCCTCTGAATGGTTCACCCATGATTCGAATTTTCCTTAATAAGCTCTAATCACAAGTGCTGAAGAAGGATGCAATCCCTAGTGTGCACTCTCACGATACAAGGTCCGGACGGCATGCGGTACCCTAATCTACCCGACTTGTCCCAGCAGAGTAAATTGGTCTAGCCAACTAAACGATTCCTACAGAGAATGGTGGAAGTTTTAATTAATTATAAGGGTGTATAATAGCACAACTGTATTCTGTGAATCAGCCCAGTGGTAGCACCTCTGAAAATCAAGTAGTGAGGTACAGAGTGGTGGGTGTGCGTGTATGTTCATTTGAAGGGATGTATGTGACTAGCGTCATGTGCCTATTATTTCCCGGGGCTGATCAAGTCAAGCCCCTCTAGATCACTCGGATTGGTGGGTGTTGTACCTTGAGCAAATTCACCCAATGAGGATTTGCCCTGCAGGGAAATCTATAACAAATAAAAGTAAACAAAAATAGAAAAGCACCAGTGTAAAAAACAAAACTGCAGCCTCTGCACAGCATTTGAAAAATGGCATGTGCGAGGAAATGTGTGGGGTTAGCAGCCACCTACAACAAGAGCATTTGGCCAATGTAAAAGACAGGCACACAAAGAAATCTCTTCGGTTACACAGAACAATCCAGCATTTTTTTGTAAAATGGAAAATGAAATCAATCAGGAAAGTAAAGCACAACATTTTATAGGAAAATAAAAAAATAAAAAGAATCGAGCCTTGGTTTGTATATATTTTCCTTTGCAGGACTGGGAATCAGCTTTGTAGAAAGAAACATACAGAAATATCAAAAATATAAGTCTTGGGCAGGACTTTGATTGCAAAGAAAAAGTTAAAATATTGTTCTGTTTAAGGTGACAATTGAAATGGAGAAAAGAAAGAAAGGCTGCATTTCAGATTCACAGGAGGTTTTGGCCTAACCCGCCCTATGGTATTCCTTCCCCCAACCCACAGCCACACATTAACAGGACTGGAGGAGGGCTTGCCTTCCCATTAAAAAAGTGTGAACACTGGATTTAAAGGTGACCATAAAAGTTGATGACTCTACCTGGAAGCCAGGCCTTAAAGAGTAAAACAAACACAGAAAAACAAATGGTTCTCATTAACAACCCCATTTGTCATTTAGCCTATCCAAATGCCTTAAAAATATACAGAATTGATTCTGAGCTGTGGTCTCCTCTCCAAAAATCTGAACTTTCATCAGCTAGCTCTTCTGGGTAGTTTTTGGGGGTGTGGGGGGAGGAAGTCACAACATCAAAGACTGGGAGTCTGACTGTAGTGATAGAACGTGGCTGTAATTACACAAGGAGGCAGGACTGGTCTGCAAATGTCCTTTCCAGCAGCCTAACTTCGAAGAACTTGCACCTGATGACCAGGCCTCTCTGGGTCTTAAATGCCCCAGTCATGAGCTACAAAATGGCCTGATTTCAGATGTTCTGTTACCTGTGGAGAAACTGGAGATGGCATGCAATAGTTTTTAAATAAGATAAAGAATGCCTATGGGAATGTTATATCTGGAATCACTTCATTGCTTATAACTTTGAAAGAAATGTCGTAGAGAGTTATTTTATTTAAAATGTTCGGGTGAAATGCTCTATCAACTGAATGTAGAACAATATTTTTGTGATATTATGTTCATTTTGTGAACTAGGCAAATGTACATATCGCACAAAAATAACATGTGCCAGTGATTTATATATCCTAGCATTTGCTATCCTAGCTATTATAGTGAGATGGAAACATTATTTTTGAATGAAAGTGTCCGAAAGAATAATGTAAAAATCTGTAACTCATCCACCATAGTTGGTGCCAAGATGAAAATCACTTTATGAGAGTGAGAGTAAACTTAACAACTGATCTTAACTAGATTGCATATGAGGAATTAGCTGTTCCAGAAAAATACAATTCTTTAATGTAGAAATCTCCAAGGTGACATCACATCAAATGGGAGGGAAACTTGATTTAGAAGTCTCTCCTATTGCACTGCCCTCTTCATTAAAATGACAATGAGTATAGACGGGATGGTTCAGTTTGATGTCACTTTTGTATCACTGTCCAATCACTTAAAGTGACCAATTAGACTAGAGAAATTATACCCACCTCTAAAGGGAGGAGATTCTAATCCACAATTACAAACCCATACATTCTGGACTCTCACTCCCTCACTCATTGACTGGCTGACTTACAGAAGGAAAGAAAGGAGAATTCATAACAACAGAAAGGAGAAGGGAATAGATTGTGTTCCTTTGGACACATTTTTGGATTACTGATACTAGCAACACATTGAGATGACTAACTGGAGTCAAAGATCCAGGCCTTCTTCAGTGGAAGAGACACGGGACAGGCCAAAGTACAGAAAGACAAGGAACCAGACAGTGACAGGAACTGACCCAATCTTGCTGACTAATTTCCACCTGTTTATGAGGGGGAGAATTAAGCCAGTCCTCAAGTAGGGTCCCTCCTGTCTGTGAAAAAGCAAAAAAGAAATCCATATGCAAGTTTAATATTAAGGGGAAATAATCCTGACGGAAGTGGTACTCTGAAGGTGAATAGATTAAAACCGAGGCGTTTTATTAGTGAACGTACTAAGGGGCGGGGTTTGTAAATTGACAAGACATATTGAGAAATGTATAAATATTTTAGAAGTGTATGTGCTTCTGGAATCATGCATTTGATAGAATAAGGACTATGGTGTGTATACTTGGATGTGCATTGATCAATCACAGAAGAAATATTCTGGGAGTAAAATGATGTCTCACTTTGTGCATACCTAGAAAAATAATGTAAACTGAATTAATTTCCTAATTACATCACCAAGCAGAGTCCTGTTACGAGTGCTAAATCATTTAAGACAAGCATTGGCAATGCCAACAGTTTGGGCCTTTGTGGGCATCTAATAGCAGTGCCTGCAAAATGCCTACTACTTTAGACACATGGTCAAGCAATGGGTGGGCAAATAACTAAACACCTACAAGCTTTGTGTCATCTCCAACAACCCAAAGAGATGCAACAAAATGCACCAAAACGGAAGCCTACGCAACTTCAAGTAATCAGTTCTGGGCTCTGCTTGGCTGCAAGATAAGCTAGCAATCAAAAGAGCATTTGCTGCTGCACCTGCAAGAAAAACATAGGTGTCAGCTCTGCGCTACTAAAAAGAAAAACATACCCCAAAACGTGATTGTACTGAATCTGGTCAATCATAGATGGATGAAATCCTGATTCCACCTCAATGGGATTCAAACATGTGACCTATAGATTGCATTCTGTGCTCAGTCAGCAGAATTTGCTCAACCCAGCCATTTATCCTAGCTAGGAATGCTAACATTTTTCCCATACCTCTAACCTGCCTCTGTCCCTCGTTTCCTCTGACTCTACTCGAGCACTTCACCCATAATGGTCACATCCTAAGCGTAGCTTGCCCTACTGCCTACCTGCACTTAAAAATGCCCATTGTTGGTTGTCCTTAATCTATGTATGTCCACTTCTCAGGGTGCACCCTTGGAGCAGCAGCGAAGGTGCATTGATGGTCTGGGCCATACCTGCTCTGGTGTTAAGTGGGTTGGACATGGGCCTAAAATGCTGGCAAGCCTCCAGATTGGCTAGCAATGCCTGCTGACTGGAATAAAAGCAACCCTAAGATCCTGAGTGTTCTCATGCCAAGCACTACACCAAAGCCCACTGCTGCACAAGTAAGACAATAAGATTGAGGGGATGGGCATTGGTAGATGGGCAAGTCTGACCGCAGTTTGTTAGTGCAGGTACCTGGCATAAAGCCTAGTTTTAGGGAGAACTCCCAGGCAAGCAGGGTGGGTTGCTAGGAGTTTGCGACTCCGAACTCATGGAAGGCCTAACTCCTTCCCCTTCACAAAAGGAACCCAAGTCCAAGTTCAACTGTGGTTTATTACAGTCAACCAACCATCAGGGATTAGCATGTGGACAGAATTCCAGGCACACCCTCAGTGAACATTGGCTCACAGGCCAGTTTTTAGGCAAATCTATGTCACAATGACATCACGACCTGGGCCCTTCTCCAGCAAACCTATCACCACTCAAGATTGGATGTTGAGTGTTAGTCCCCTTATAGCTGTTCCTATACAGGTTAGCTTACTGGCTCTCCCATGTCAGGTGTCTGGCCTGGATCAGCCCTGAAAAGTGTTACTTCTAAATTGTTTCAGTATGTGGACCAGTATGTGGATTGGTTGGTGGCCCCACTATCCACCCCTAGGGCCACGAATTGTTATTGGTCGAGCCGCTCACCCTCAGGCCTGGGACCCAAGTTGGTTCTCATCTCGGAGTGTACCTGATCAAGGTAGCATGTGCAACTATGGGTCTGCGTTATACCCGTGTGTGAACCATCATCGGCTATGAGAGTGCTCCTTTCCCATCGTGTATCTTCGGCTCTGGTTGTAACAACTTTGTTGCCAGCCTCCGTCTAGCTCGTGGGATCTCTGCTCTTCTCAACTGCTTATTCTTGGCTCCTTGTCAGCTTCACCAGGCCACATGTGCAGAGACCACGCTTGTGAGCCTCTGGAGCTCTGAATTAGTTTACATTTAGGAGAATTATTTGGGTCTGCCACGCTGGTGTTACTTCTGTTCAGGGGAAAGAATGTAATTCGTAACAATGCGTCTGTAGCAATGGTCCCGTTCAACACATTTCAGTTCTCTGGTCAATGCTGTATTCAGCTCGGCCTTAGCTTTCTGAGATCGTTGTGGCATACTGTGTCTTCCTGAGCCATAGTCTGGTTTCTACTGTATGTGCTTGTCCATAGTATCCATAGGTTAGTTGATTCCAGTGTTTCTGGGTCCCTCGAGTGTTCCTGTGCTCTATAGAGCTAGGTGCATGTGGGCTTCTGCAAGCATTATCTTGCGGTTTCTGCGTTGCTCGACAAACTAATGACAAAATAATAAACATGCAGCCAGTATGTACATGTTGCTGTCCTTTAGCTCATAAAACTGTACGCCTATGTTCTTCATGTATTTGGGTGCGTGATTATGTCCCGATGTGCGGATGGCACGTGTGCTTCATGTCTGATGCTACTATGTCGTGTTGTCTCTAACAACTGGATGCATGGCTTCTTGGTGTTTTAGTCGAGACGGTCAATGGAGTTGTCTTTGGCTTCGTCCTGTGGGTCTTCATCCACCATGCGTAATGTTCGCACTGCTCTTGTGTTGTAAGGTTGGCTGTGAGTGTATCTTTCATTGTACTTGTCCATCGGAGGAGCAGTGGGGGTCAGGGCGAGCTTGTGCGATTGGCGGCCATATTGTCTTTAGTTTTTCTTCCGGATTCGAGTTTTTGGTGGTTGGGGCAACAGGGCCTGATTTTGACCTTCCCTCTTCACTAGCTTCATCACACAATGGGCGAGTAGCCACCTTTGGTTGACCTGGAAACACGTTCAGGGAGCTGAGCCCGAACACTCAATGGCATTCTGTTCTACTGTCCCGTGGGGGGTATTGGAGGAGAGTTCAAATCTCCTGTGTCTTCAGGTGAAGACACAAGAAGAGCTGACCTCATGTCTTCGTCAGGTACTCAGAGTCACCTGTGGGGTGGGGGGCACACCTTTTTGACAGGGTGGCGAGGGGAAGATGAACATTTCAACTCCATTAGGTCTCAATGAAGGAGGTGGCTAATCAATGATTCACAAACTGAAGCGTAACTTGCAAACATGTGCTAGGGGCTGCCCTACCTGCAATACTCACCAGCCATACCTGGCATCTCTGTTATGTTGCCTTTGTGCTTCAGAACAGGGGAAAAACTGCAATAGCCGACAGACTTGCTTTCTGAGAAAGGGAGAGCCACCCAGCTTGGTCAGAATTGCCCTAAACCAACAGAAACGCTTGCTTACCATTTCCCAAGCAGATGCAATGTTTAAATGAAAGTTCCCAAGCGGTAAGAAAACACTTCTACAAGCAGTTAATTTATTCTGGAAGCATTGACATTGATTTTCCCACTGAAAAAAACATTTTTCAAATCAGGCCCAAAATGTTTACTAACAGATAGCATTGCCACACAGTTTTGTTTTTGTGTGTCTGTATGACTTGACTGAAAAGCTGCATAACGCATAGAAGGTTTTTTTAGACTGACATCATTTTGCATTCATATATTTGTATTCTTCCATTCCAAACAGGGAAAACAAAGTTACTGCCATACTATTTTTGGTTCACATAAGTATTTATATATTTGTAATTTTAGTTTACAATGTGATTTGTGTACACAATCCTGTGAACACACAGAGGACAATGCTCAAAATCCGTGAGAACTGTACTCTGTGTGTTAACAGGATTTTGCTCATACTTCAGATTTCTAGCTCCCTGCTGTTGGCAATGTGGCGCATGCCGGCAGCGGGGAGCTAGAAATCCTGAATGAGAGCAAAATCCTGGGAACACATAGAGGACCGTGCTCACGTCGGAGACGATCTCAGGACTAAAAACCCTGAGATACTCTCCGACGTGAGCACTGTGGGGTTTCATGTCTTATTGCAAGTTTCTTATTTGAACACTTTACAGTTGGTATACAAGCGGCGGGAAAGGAAAACAACTGAAAGGGAATGCATCGAAGGACAGAAATAGAGGTGGGGTGAGCCAGACAATTTATGCGGGAAACGGAGCACAACCTGTCTGATTGCGGGACCATGCGGGGCAAGCATCTGAGAGGAAATAACTGAGCCAGTAAGGGTTCGAGCACTACATGACAGGTATCAAACATTGACGATTTTGTGTTGCAAGACATTGATAAATATTAAAAATGATTTTAAAAGGACGAGCAACAGCCCTAGCTATATTACAAAAACAAGGAAATGAAACACAGAAAGAATTACCGATGTCGAAAGTATTGTAAATTACTGTAGATATTTTTTAAAAGATTATACACACATGATTCAATGTATCATTTAATTTGGAAGATGCATGGTATCTTTCATATTCAAAGATGACCGCTAGTTTCGGCTTGTTACCAGAGAGCTTCCTTAGAGACAGTCATCCAATATTAGCATAGCTAGGGCAGGGAATGGGAGGGATTCAATAACCTAATAACTGTGTATCCCTCCTCAAATGTCATCTCCATTGGAAAAGCATCACCGACCCTCATTGAAAGCCCATATTTAAAGCTCTTATGTTAAAGCTCTTATTTTAATTGCAATTGTTTTCAGCTCCAACTAAAAACCCAAATTAAAAAAGGGCAAAGGGTGATTATTCGCTACCCATATTCCCGCCTTTAAGTTGCCCATTGAAAATGAGAAAGGTACACTTGCACACACGAATGCAATAGAAACATCACTGAATTGCAATTAATTCATTTTCACAGGCAATTGAGTAGTACGGGTGGGGGAATATATTTTTGAAAAATGCGTACCAAGTTGTCCAGAGCATTATAGCACAATGGTCAAGTAGCATTGGTGTGAACTACAGCTGTGCAGGGCACTAACTCATCTAACTGCCCTGCTTTAACAAACAAAACAGTCTCACACTATTCTGTCAGCCCTGGTCTTCTGGCATTGTCCTATTTCCCTGTAGACCAGTCCAAGACTTGGTGGCATACTAGTGAGGCCAGTGCGGTGCACGAGAAGCACTTCAGCTCTACTGCTAAGCACTTTCAGCAGATGATAGGAATGTGTACAACAGTAGCGCAGTAAGGTAGACCTTGGAATAAAATTTGCTGCTTGCCTTACCCTCTGCTTCACCAGCAGTAGAGATGGAAGAATACTAAAATCTTGCAAAGTGTCCAGGGAGACAAACAAAATCCCACCCACTCTCAGGATGAGAATTTGCCACAGGAGTTTTTTTTAATTTTGTCAGATACAGGCAATCATTGTTGCCTTGGTGCAGCTTTTGCACAATCTAGTAAGGTTTTAAGGATTATCTGTTTGTACTGCAAGGTGTAAGCTTTAGAAACGGACCATGAGAAGGACTTGCACAAATTGTCCCTCAGAAAAGTGACACTACGTTTCTTTAAGCATTGGTAGATGCAACTTTTAGATTATTCAATGATGGCAACACTTAGGTTGCACAAACGAGCATTAGTTTATTTTTATTTATTTATTTATTTGTTTTGACTCTAAAAGAACCTTTTACAAAATCCAACAATAAAATACATATACATTTCGTAACCTTAAATTACACCACAATCAATAAACAATCAATAAATAACTACATTTCCAATACATTTGTTAAACATGGTGTACATTGACATCCTTTCCTTATACAATCAATGAATTACAAAGTTACAGCCTTGAAATACAGAAAAAGTAATAAAAAGAGAGAAATGTGATAATAATACGCCACATCCGGTATAGTGCAATGTGCAAACTCTCTGATTCGAAATTGAGGCAATAGTTCCACAATTCTGCTGATTTAATGGAATCATATTTATGCACCTATTGACCGATTATACACATATAAGCTGCCTCGAGTTGTATACATTCTGTAAAAATATTTCTAGCAGTCTATTATTTGAGGTATTTTACAGATGTGACACACCCTTTTTTCTAATGGCATCTTAATGTGGGCTCCCTGGAAGACTAACAGGGGTAATTGGTTGGTTAATCTAAGATTACGAACTGCTGGGCTGGAACTCTGCCAAAGATAAGATTGTGTTTTAATGTACCGATGGGTTATATTTGATACATAATGATATGTCCAAACATTTGATAAATGCTGATAATTAATAACCCAATTGTACTGCTCAACCTTCCTCTTAAATAACACCTTCAAAATCTCATACTTTATTCCTCGTTTAAAATCTGGATGCAAGTCCACATTTTCAAATAACTTCTCATTCACTGCTTCGAATTTAAAGTCTACAACTCCCAATTCCATCAGACTAGTTCTTCCCATCATAGCTAGAAGTAAACATTTGGGGTTGGATTAGGATTTCAAGTGCAATTCCACTCTCCTCACAAGGAGATGGCCCTTGAATGATAACAAGCTCAATTCTAATCTAAGATATTGAATCGGAGTAGAGGGAGCCAATTTTAAGATCTTTTTCCAGAAGAAACCCTCCAGTGGGCCTTATTACAAGTGGGGCGGTCCGGAAACAAGGGTGCCGGTAAGCTTACCGGCACCCTTGTTTCCGGGCCACCACACTACAAGTCTGTCTGCAGGGACCGTTAAGCCCGGCAGGTCTGACCCTGCTGGGCTCAACAGCCCCTACAGGAAGAGTTGTCACGGAACCACTGGCATCGTTAGCAACAGTGTTGGTTCTTCCGAGTCACCATGCCTGTGGAGTCCTATGGGACTCCCCTACATCTTTGGCGGTAGAAACACAATCTGAACAACTTCCACCTGTCAAGCCTCCTGGTGTCTTTGATAACTACATTTCTTCTTTATCACCTACTATTGATAACAACGGCTCTTTGCTCAACCTAAGCCTTAACCTAAAACAGAACTCATTGGGGCCTACCTCAATAAACTATCATAATGTCATTTGCACAAATTTGTCAGGCAGCCCAGATTTGGAAACTCTGGTCTCCAGTTCGGAATCCTCAGGGGAAGAAAGCGACTGGGGGGATGTTGTATTAATACCAACTAAGAACGTTTGTGGAGTCCTATGGGGACCTACCAAATCCGACGCCTGACTTCCTGTGTCGCTGGTGGCACCGGGAAGTCAGGTGCTGGAAACAGTGTTTTGGCGTTGGCAGCATGGTGAGGCCCAGTGAGTTAAGCCAGGTCAAGTCATGCATAGGTTTTGCCTCAAGACCGTACAACACCATGGGACAGAAGCTCTGTTTATATCAAATATTTATGCCCTCCAGGGAGTATCCAGCAGTTTGTTTTGCAAATTTGGCGATCATATATGTTAACTGATGGGCCTTCCTTTTTTAGCCTCTTTATTATGTACATAATCAGTACTAGCACTAATTTCAAGGCCAAGATGAGTATACTTCTCTACATACTCCAGTGAACCAAAACTCGTAGGGAAGACCGGGCATTTCACCTTCGTAGGTGCCATCAGCATCGCCTTAGTTTTGTTGTCAAAGAACAGGTCAAAAAGAAAGGCTCAAGTCCTAGGCAAATCTGCCTCTTTTTTATGCGTAATTGTCAACACAATTGATACCTATATTGTAACCCTTGCAATATACCATTAGATACTGTATTCTCTCAAATGACATATTTACCTGTCTGCCAATTACTGTATTTATTAGATCACAGGGTGATTACTTCCATTTTTGACAAATCACAATATTCAGTCAATAGTTTTTTTCCATCAATATTAAATTATTTCTTATAATATCCTTCCGTTGGTTACTGCTGACCATATCAACCTGTCGAAGACCCTAATGTGGGCAGTAGCACAACTGGGTCGAAACCCAGGCTGGGTAAATTGGAATATGTTATTTTCTTCCACCCATAACTGTAAGGCCTTTAAAACAAAGGACCCACAAATGTTCCCAGTCACATCTAGTAGGGACAATGATCTATAGTTCTCTGGCAGCAACCTGTCACCTTTTTTATATACCGGGACTAAAATTGATTGTTGCCAGGATGTAGGGATTTCCTGTGCAAAGCAAACTTAGTCAAAAAGAACCTTTAAAACCCTGGCCCAACCACCTGGGTCATGTTTCAACATGATATTGGCTAGCCCATTTTGACCCAGCACCCTGGAACTCTTTAACTTTGAGATGGTCAATTTGATATCATCCAGAGTCGCTAGCCTTGGCCAGCCAAATTGACAGTATTCCGCCACTGTAAAGTACTATCTTTATCCCTTAAATACTTTATCGAGGATTTTCCTTTGATAGGGTTTACAATTCTTTTTGTCCTCTCACCTTTGGCAGCTGCCAAAGTCTGCCAAATAGTATGGGTCTCACAGCTACGCAAAGCACCTATCATCTGTTGCCAGTGGATGTTCTTAGCTGATAATCTCCAATGTTTTAACCCCTTTTTATACTCTACCTTGGCGGCCATAAATCTAATTGCCACCTCTTCAACAGAGCCACCCACTATCTTAATCGTTCTTAGTTTCTTTCTCATTAATCGTTTGGCATCGGCAACAGCAAAGTCAAACTTTTTAATGTGTTTATCCTCCCCACCACTAAGTACTTTTCTTTACTTGATCCCGTTTTAGAGGCAATGTTTTTTAACCACTCCTCTATTTCGTTCGCACTTAAAGCTGCCAAATAGAGCATGTTATCTGCAGCGAAACGCGAAAGAAGAGAAGTAGCTTTTTGAATGTGGTTAGTAGTCCAATTAATACAATTGCCCACGTGGTTAGTATCGATACCTCTGCAACCCTGGGGTTTGGTACTAGGGCTAAACCCTGTCATGCTCAGCTCTAAAATAGCATGATCACTAAAGATATTAGGGAGTCATTTGAGCTCGGTAACATTCTCCATACAGGCATTGTTACTGAAAAGGTAATCCAATGTCGCTGTCCTACTACCCATGCCCCATGAAAATTGACCTGGGCAGTCACCTTTTGTTCTCCCATTAAGTAATCTAAGGTCTCAATCCCTCAGGAATTGGACCCACTGCCTTTTCTCAGCTTGTGATAAAAACACTATTACTACCTCAGTACAACATGTCGGGGTGCTAACGCAATACAACCCCCAGAGGGGGGCATTACCGGTAATGCCCAGTGGCTCATGTTAAGCCATCGCTTCGCTCGGGATTCTAACTGCTGACCTGGGGCATTACCTCACCAGTAAGGCTCCCCTCCACATGTTATATTGCTTAATTCAATAGAGAGACTTTCTCCGGAAGAGAAAATGCAGCTATACATAGAAAGACTCCAATGGGCCATTTCCACATCCACGAGATCCAATATGGTTGTTGATAATTCTAATAAGGCATATAAGTGTATGTTTAATATATGCCCCAAAAGCTAAAGCAATATAAGGTTCAGGCATCAATACAAGACACATAAGGGCCACCCTACAATTCTGCAAATGGGCATTCTTTAAGTTCAAAAGGATATCACCAGGATCACTATATTGTACCTTTGGGGGTACATCTGCCTTAGTAATCATAAGGATGCTAATGGCAGAGCACACAAAAAAGAGAGACACACTCTCAGTGAAGCTTTGGATTAAGACCCAGAAAAGATAGCAAGGAGTACTGAGGGCTACCACATCAGGTAAAAATGGGTTTTCTAACTAACTAACAACTACCCCTTCAAGTACCAACACTATTGCCATTGCTAGTGGTATTAACAGCTGGAGTGTTATCCTCAGGAACCACACTTTTACGCTACTGAGGGACACCATGCAGTCACCAAACAACAGCACTGCAGTTGACAATGTGCATTAAAGATGTTCAAGCCCTTTCACCTGTCAGGATAAGCATGATCATCACCCATAGCATCACCACCAAGATCAGCCCGAGCACTGCTGCAGCTGACCTCCCTGATGAATTGATATGGTCAATTGACAAGATTGATGAGAAGATGCCAAGGAGAAGATTTGCTCAAGTGCCAAGTTGATTTTGTAAACAGGAAATCAGGTCGCTTGAATTCCCTACTTGGCCAAAATGGTCTGGTCTTGCGCAAACCCCTATAACCTAAGGCATCATTCTCATTGTACAACAATGGGCCTCATTACAAGTTAGCCAGTCCGGATATAACAGTGCCGGTAAACCGTACCAGCACCGTTTTCCGGACCGGCTAACTACGAGTTCTGACCTGGCAGGCGTAACGCCACACGGCCACAAACAGACGTGGAAACACCGGCACCATTATGACATGGTGCCATTGTTTCCACTTCGCCAATGGGGATTTACAGAATGCCGGCTCCGGAATTACCAGATCACCGGGCCTGTAATGCCCCAGTAATTCCAGCAATCCGGAGCCGGTAAATCCCCACGAGTCTGGCGGCAGCCTGCCGGTTTTACCGGCACGGCTACCGTCGGACTTGTAATGAGGCTTTTACCATGCAAATCTATTATCCTCAGCGCACGATATTGAGGAACTGCAACTGGTCCGTGTTTTACATGTGTTAGGTAAATAGCCTTCCTTTTGCATCAGTCACTGTCTAGGAACAGGGATGGTCAGCTGAGTGTCAGATCGGTAAATACAACGGGCACTAGCTGGTTGCCTGTCATTTCTTTACTTGTTTAAATGTATGCAAAGTGTGATTTTGCTCATGCCGGGCCTCTGCTCATTTGAACCCAGTAAACTAAACATGACACATTTCCCACAATCAATCAAAGCTCCCCTAAGCCTGGTTTGCTAGTTGAAGCATATTTTGCTGATCTACAAATTGCAAGACCATTTCTTAAAACCATCAATATCTAAGATGTATCGAATTCAAAGGCATTGTCTACAATGAAGCTCAGAAAGCAGTCATAAGGACCACACCACCCCTGTTTTAAAAACCTTTGGATACCCCCTGACCCAAGAATAATATTAAAACTTATTAGACTGGCTTACTTGACAACCCTTCCTTTGCTCTCAGAAAAGAATGAAACTATCTGGCAGCATGAGGTATCTGTGAGGCCATCAAATGTTCCGTGTTTAACCTCTACTTTTGCCAACAACTACTTTTTTCTGCACATGTCCTCTGCTTTGTTGCTGCGGTCATAGATTTATGAAAGGAAACAGCCAGAAATGTTACCTCCTAAATGTAGACGTTAATGCACTCCTTGGTGCAATATCAGAAATAATTACAGCCCTTCGGTGAACAAATGCATTCAAAATCTTTAATGAACTCTCATACCACTGTCAATACTTGATAAGATCCATCCAGTGTAAGCATGCCGGTACCGTAGTTCCCGGACCGGCAAACTACGAGTTGTGCACGCAGGTGTCTTTCTGCCCACCAGGTCGGACCTGGCGGGCAGAAAGGCACCCGCGAGCACAGCATGTCGGATGCATCGGCACCGTTATAAACAGTACTGGTGCATCCGACCTCCCCATTCATATTCAGCCCTATGGGGCCAAATGGGAATGGGGAGCATCTTTTCTCCAGCGCTCGCAAATGGGCAATTACCGGGTCCACCAGGGCCGTAATGATCCGGTAATTGCCCATTCGCGGGCGCCAGAACTTTTTGGAAGTTTGGCGGCAGCCTGCCGGTTTTACCGGCAATGCTACCACCAAACCTCTAATGAGGCCCAATGTATTGTCTTCAGAAATGTTTAGCCCTTAACATACACAGATGGACCTCAATCAGTAGTTTCAAAATGATAGTGAATTTTTTTATTGGTACCAGTCAGTGAAATAATCTCATGATTTTGCAAAGCCTCCTAGCATTTTTAGGGAAGAGAGCGTGCAATATAAGAGTAAAGGAATGAGCCAACGCGTGTTCTGCGTGCAGCGATGGGCAGGGCTCAGTGATGGTGCTTGCTCGTGCATGGTTACTAATCGGGAAGCAAGAGTAGGTATGAGATAGCATATGGGAAGTTTAGGGTAGGCATTCTGCTGGGGGTTAAAATGGATCAGAGCACTAGAGTGCTTAATTAATGTGGGTGTTTGCCAGGGCTTAGCCTGGCACTTATTTTTGAGCCCCCGGCACTTATTGTCTCAAACTCACTTTAATTATGAAGTGGTGATAGTCTGGGTATCCATCAAGCACAATGAGCAGGTGCGAGCTGTAATGTAACCCCAAATTTGTCCACACTGTGGGGAGCAGCCGTGGGTGGTGGCAGCACTACCCCCCCCTGCAGAGCCACCAGAGTGGTAGAAAATATTTGGGCACAGGCACTTATTCTTTTACAAATGTATCACTGGAGAGCTGGATTTATATATAATATTAGCACAGTGGTCGAGGGGCGCAGCCAATGAGGTTGCTCGGAACGTGGGCTGTATTTGTTTAGAAGCCCGCTTTTCAAGGCAGCCTGAGTGCTTGACCAGCCTCACACTTTCTAGTGCTTGCCCTGCACACCACTGCAGCAACTGTGCCAGCAGCAGCACTCGGGACTATTTGTCATGCTTGATGACGGCTGGATTAAATTCAAACAAATTCAAATGAAACATAACGTTCTCGCTGCAGTGCTGCTGGTCCTTTTTTTCCTTGTTGCCAATCAACACTGAAAACAGACTCATTCTGACAGATGTAGCTTTGCACATTTTTACGGTAATCTAGCTTTTAGCACCGTAATTGACAGGTGCCATTGGCACTGGTAGCCTCCAGGACAGGCCGAACCTGTCAGGAACATTGCTCGCTAAGGGCCCTTGCTCAGTGGCCGCAGTGTACGAAAAGAAGTAGTGGAACTATGTTCCCTGCTGGCCTGACCCAGCTCCCCACAAACCCCATCGCCACGCCGCCTCCCACACGCAATCCAAACCCCCAAACAAACACACCTGCTGTTTAAGGAAATGTTCAGTGCGGCGTACTGACGTGCAAGTTTCAACTTCTTCCTACACTTTTATTTCAAAACTAAAACCATTTCGGAACCGTTTCTTTTTAAAATAAAAGTGTAGGGACAGTAAAACTTTAAAAAAAGAAGAAGAGGAGCACCGCTTCCCAAACCCTTCCACCGACTTCAACCAGTGCCCTTGCTTCACCAGAGCCCTTAACTCAGGCAGGCCATTACCGAGATTCGGCCCACCATGTCGCCTCGGTGGACTCAGTGGACGTCATACTATAGTGCATTTCAGACCCTTGTGCTGCCTGGGATGGCAAATAACTTACTTTCCTGTGTGTCACACCTTTGACAGCACTTTTCTCACTAGAGGAGCAGGAGCTCAGCAGCACACTGTTCCAGGGAGAAAACTGCATCTGTAGTTGGGTCGTAGAGGATCCCCTCATCCCTCAAAAAAGAGTCCAAAATGGTCCCCTCCCTCTAGGGTAGGGAAACAAATAACAATGTGCCTTTGCCTAGCTAACATATTTCTTCCGAGCACTCCTGAGGAGCGTCTTGTAAAATGGACTGGGCAGCTGGGCAATGGGCCATTCCACCCTTTGCATTACCGACCCAGGTGGTGTGGGATAGCTTTGTGCAATTCTGTTCTGGTCGCGACATGTTAAGTGATATGGTTCACGTGATATGGCCCAACATGTGCAGTGTGTAGGCGATAGGCGGAGGGATTTGTGCTAAACTTGCTGCAAACTGTCAGCAGGCTTCAAAAAGCGAGATTTGAGGAACCACAAAACAAGCAGCGGGTCACGGCGACAGGCCAGTGCAGAGCATCAGTTTGCATTTGCTAATGTGACTCAGACTGTCAGGATACACAGTTCTGAAAAATAATATGCGGCCCCTACGATATATCACTGCAAGATGTGCCTGGAGGCAGGCACTCAGGAACTCCCTCTTGCCAATGAAAAACATGAGGTTGTGGATATACCAGGGGATGATGCAGGGATATAGGTTTTGGCTGGGGGCCAATAGGGAACTCCAGCAAATGGAGGAGCCGTGTTAATAAGCAAGATTGGTACACACCTGCCACTTCTGGATTAACGCCCATGTGAATACTTGAAAAGGCTCACGTTTGAATATTTTAATTTAAGCATTCTTTGAGATCATCAAAGTTTATTTAGTGGTGTGCAAAAAAGGTATTAACTAATGAACCTACATCTATTTGGTTCCCGGGGTTTGTTGTATCCTTGGCTGGGGCTAGTAAACCATTCCAAAATGAAGCTGTCTCGTGAGGATAGCTCATGGGAAGCGAACTCTACGGCAAGACGATGGCGAGCAGCACAGGTTCGATCCCCGGGTCTGAGCTTAGAAACCTCTGGGTATTAAGCACATTATAAATAACCGATGAAATCAAAAATATATTTTTTTTAAACGTGAAGGAACGTGGGGATGACAGAAGGATTCAATGACTATGGAAGGTTTTCACAGGCCACAATCCAATCATACAGCCAGCCCTTGCCTCAACGACACCCTGCAACACCACAGCCACTTATTGCTTGTTCCATGTATCACCATTGAACAGGGGTGTTGCTAGGTCTGAAAAAGATCCGGGGCTACGCTAATGTTGGAACTGTCGGGACTGGGGGCTAGCTAGCCTTTTGGTTGTAGCTCCTGAGATTCTATCCGGGGCTACAACCAAAAGACCAGGGGCTATAGCCCCCTTAGCCCCCCCCCCTAGCAACGCCTCTGCCATTGAAGAAGGTCATACATTATTTGTTATCCAGAGGGCCTTTTTTCAGCGTGGGTTTGAATCTTTCCATCCAATAACTTTAGCACATGTTATTTCCGGCCAAAAGAGATTCAGGAAAAGGCAATAACATTTGGATGGATAATGCAATTCGCATAGGGTAAATGTATCAGAGTAGGAAGTAGCAACTGTAAGCACTTTTCTGGCCCTTTCCATGAAAACCTTCCCCAGCCGGAAAAGCTCACCTATAACTCGTTTGATGCTGCTGCACTAGACATGACTCCTCTTTGTCACCAATGTTTAGGCTGAGCAGTTTGTTTGGTACTCAGAGCGGTCTTTCTAAATCGAACTGTCATGCCTCTGCTGCACACGAGTAGGCTGACAGGTACGGGAGAAAAGGTAAGTGTTGCTGTGTGTGTTTATGGTGTGTGTGTTGCGTGGTGGGTTGTTTGTGTGTGTGTTTTTGGGAACCGGATGTCAGGGGTGGTGAGGGAGGTGGCAGCGGGTGTGGAAGGAGGTTCTGGAGGGTGGAACACCCCGATTTAGAAGTCGCCTGGGCAGAGAGGATGGGGTTGGTGGGCAAGGCAAATGGATATTTTCACTATTTGCGGGCTGCCTAAAATTGGCCCAAAAAAATATCTTTTTGTTAGGCGACCAGCAAAAAGCGAAAATATGTGATAGAACCGTTTTCTTCCTCATTCCCAAGGTGCACTGTGTGTGGATATGGTGTAGCCAATATCTAAGCTATGTTGCCCAGAGCTGTGGGCAATACGGTTTGAAATGAAAATGCAAGGCTGGTTTCTATGCCTGAGTAAATCAACAGTCCAGGCTATGGGATTGTAACTTCATGTATTGCCCAGCATCTTAAGGTAATACAGATGTTATCACATGGCCATGTGGCTGGTTGCTACAGTCTGGGTCCATAATTGCCCCAAAATGAGATAGAAAGGTGGCAGCTGAACTAACTCAAAGTACACCAGTCCCTTTTTGCTTTCTCAGCTTTTTTTGTGACGCGGAGTAGAAAGGACTAACACCCACAAGAATGAGAAAGTGGGAGCAGGGCACAGCCATAGACTTTCAAAATTGCTCACCAGGATGAGGTGAGCATTCAGAGAGGATTGTGGACAATAATTGGTGGGCAGGTCTAACAGGGCACAGAGAAAGGTATGTAGCGGAGAGGGAGAGGACGCAGTGAGAGAAACTTGGAGTGGGTGTAGAATGCTGTCAACTAGCTAAAAACATGGTTTAACCAGCGATTAATGTCCAGAAGCTATGGATCCTGATTGGATGACAGGATTATAATGTTACATTTGATGCACTAATATACAGGTATGATTTCTCTGTTTTAACATACATTGCTCCTAAATTGGTTTAAAAATAGAAAGATGAGTGAGGCAACTACTAAGCAATGTATCCTGGTTATGGGGGGAATTACCGGTCAGGTAATGTCCTGGGGTATAAGTTAGAAGCCCGAGTGAAGTAAGGGCTTTAACGTTAGCCCCGGGAAATTAACTGCCCGATTATGCCTCCCCCCAGATAGGGGTGTAGTGCTATTACTATCCTGGCATGTTGTACCTGGATATAAATCTTTTTTCTTTTCAAGCTAAGAAACAGCGTGTGTTTCTCAACTTGAAAAAAAACTACAATCCAAGATGGCTGGCATGGAAGAGGGAGAAGGGAACAACAGGTAGTCCCTTCTCTGTTTCCATGGTGGCCATTGCCACAATGGGGATGAGCCGGGAACACTAGTGTTCCTGGCACTGGCGAGGGACAAGGGAGTGTCAGGTAAGGGGTGCGGGGATTGATTGGAATTGGATATGTGGAAAAGGGGGCTGGGGTCGGGGAGGGGACGCCGGGTAGTGTGGAGGTGCACTTACCTCAGTCCCGGTTGGGTAAGATGGCACCCTCCTGCTCCAAGGAGGACCGTAACGGGACCTTTACCATGTGGTAAAGCCCCCATTCTGAGCCTTCTGATTGGCTGGCAGGCCACTACACCCCCTCACCGGGTACTAATTTCCAAAATTGCTGTCTTAGCCAATATATCTGTCACACACGAGCATATCAAAGTGAAAACTCGTATAGATATGGATTAATTAATTCCATGCAGTCACGAAAGGGGTATCCAGCTCACAGTTAAACAGAGGTCATATGTAAAACAACCCCACTACAAAAGCTGAAAGCCTAGCTATTATCCTGGAAACGTCTCTTCCATCTGGAACACCAGATCAATATGGTGTTATTCACCAACAAAAACACCCCAGAAAACAGCATCAGAATGCCCTTCTACTTTACTAGCTCAGACCTAAGAGCAATGGTCCAAGTGTTACTATCCATCCTCTGGAATATTACACTTCTCTGCACACTGGGATTTCCAGATTCTCATGAAGCCACACATCTCTATACATCTGGGTGGCTGACTGCATTATGTCATCCAAAAGGAGGGAGCAATCTACGCCTATTCTGCAGGCCATCTTTTGTTTTCATTGAGAGGATAGTTTTCGTGTACGAATCAATTGCTGGGCATACATGGCCATAATCTGGCAGAGTTGAAGATACGCTCAGATGGTATATCCAGAAAGCACTTCGGTTCCCACCGTCGCACACGGAATAAATGAGCGTTATGTTTCTGGGGCACTCCCTCAAGGAAGACTTGTTTCTATAGGAGTCTCGGCCACATATCGCATCCCCTGGCTAATCCGAGCAAGAACCGGACTCTTCGCTGGGGGAGGGGAGTTAGCAGCAGAGCTGCTCTGCAGGGTCTTCTTTTCCCTGCGCACCCTAACATGGACTATGATTAGCAGGAGGATATAATAAAGTGCACAGACACAAAACAATTTGGAGTTGTAAAATAATCAAATGTCCTAATGTGTATCGTTGTATATTCAAAATGCATACACTTCATATAGACCAATTGCACACTGTTGCCATTACACAATGATGCATCGTGTCATACCAAGTCATTGGGCCTCGCGCACCTGGACTCATATACTGTTTGACACCTTTAACTAGTTCTTCATGTTAACCATGGCCCCCTTGGATTGTGTAACTTGTAGTTTCGTTTTCTCTATTATAGGTATGTGCCTACAAGTCCCAGCATGCATTATGCTGTTGACTAAAAGACCAGAATTGCCTGATGGTTTTCAACTGTCATAGGGTGACTAAGCAGCTAGGCCCCCCCCAAGCGCGTTACAACTCCTACGCCTCCCCCGAGTTCCCTTGGTAGACAGCCAGATTTGAGAACACGTGAAGAGGTGATGACGTCGTGCTTGGAAAGTACCTCCCACACTGAGGCCAAGAGGTGCACTCTCCTGCGGGTGGAAATGTTTGGCATGCGCTGCAAAAAAAAGAAGTTAAAGTTAAAAAGAAAGACGGAGCAAGTATCCAAAACACATCAACCCAGTTTACTGAGGCGAAGGGTCAGAAGGCTATCATTCCGAATGGGTGTGAAAAGGGTAATCTTTTAACTCCGGCATCATGCAACTATAATATCGACGGGGTGTGTTACAGGGAGTCCCTTCCCTTTCATGCCATCACTACTGGACTGAGTAACGGCTCATTTCCTAAAGAAGAATTCCGTGCACGCACATCACACTGTCCAAGGTGCGCATCCGCTTGCGCCCCCATGCGGATGGGTGCGCATTCAATTGAAGACGGATCCAGCGGCACCCACCTAGGTCATTTCTGACGAGGTCACAAACTCAATAATATCAGTGATGGAAAAGGAAGATGCAAATCTCTGGAATGTTCCATGAAGCGCCGGGTAACACACAAATCAGCGGCGCGTGGGCGGGAGCAACCGTCCTGCCAACAGTACTTGGCAGTTTCTCCCTTTCCATGTAGATAGCTTAAGGGTTTAGTTCCCGCCTCTGATTTGGGCCCACACTGCACTTGGCAACGTTGAATTCGGGAAGGGCCAGCTCGCCCCTTTCTCCTTCCGAGATCTCTGCTTCGAGTACAGTTAACATGGGTAAGACGAGGGAGGAATCTGGCATGAAAACATACTAATATTACGGTTATGATTAATTGAATTGGCATGCTTATGCTGTCTCCCTCTTCCTAATCTGGGATTGTGCCTGAGATTTGGAAAGTGAGAGGCAAGCAATGCCACACATCATTACGTCTCACTTTTACCCAGATAGGCCCCCAATAGTCTGTCCCATTCCATTAGATGAAGCACTTAATGTATCGATATTTGCTATACACACTTTCCTAGTACCACTTGACTCATGGAAGGGTGTTGGCTAGCTACGAATGCAGATGTCCCAAGGTGTGGAAGTAGGTGGTTGCCAGCTTTGAGCTACGCTGATGATACATACGGTGCTCCTGGCAACCATGCCAAAACCACTTCAATTGCTGGTTGACAGTGACACTGGCTGCATGTCTCCAAAAGTCAACCATAATACGTGTCTAATAATGTGCGTCTCAGGCAGGGGTGTTGCTAGGTCTGGAAAAGATCAGGGGCTAAACTAATGTCGGGACTGTTGGGACTCGGGGCTAGCTAGCCTTTTGGTTATAGCCCCTGAGCTTCTATCCGGGGCTACAACCAAAAGACCATGGGGCTATAGCCCCCTCAGACCTTCCCCAGCAACGGCTCAGGGCCTCCATCAGCTACACCTCTGGCCTCAGGCAAAAGAAAAATGAACCCCAGAATATCTATGAATGGCCACCCACTGAGGGTTTGTGACAGCTTTAACTATCTGGGTCTCATATTGTAAACCAGACTAACTTGGGGTGACTAACTTGCCAAGTTCACTGCAAAAATAAGGCACGTGTCAGGTGGCATTTTTAGATTTGCCAAAATGATCCAGCATCACCCTGTAGACCACATGCTGGCAATATATAGAGGTACAGCTTTGCCAGCTGGGATGCACAGTAGCAATATTTGGGGATACTGGAATTTAGACTGCCCACACAAAGCAGAAAATCCGTTGCTAAGCAGACTATTGTCTGTCCCGCAGTCCACTTCGGCCTACACGACTCCCTTGGTGATTGCTTTGATATATCTAGCAGATCTTGTTCTTTCTAGACTGGTCCCAATCTGGCATAGCCTATGACCGGAAAAGGGGGACACCCTGACCAAGACCTTGGTTACAAATTTTCTGTCATTTACAAACTGGAGTAAAGTTGACTGGCTTTACTATGTCAGGTCCCTTGTACAGGCTGGGCTTGGGAGCCTGTTTTAAAAATAATCAACTGGTAGTTAAGCTACCAAAGCAGACTCTGAAGCCCAAGATTGCTCAGTTCTTTACTGACATCAGGGAAGAAGAAATGACTGCCAGATCTCAAGTTAGATTGTACTTGCCTTTTCCCCCCACAATGAAGGAACTTTGCGACCAATCTACAGCACAGGAACTTTCAAACTAGAGGCAGGCTTAACACCCTGTCGCTGGAAGTACGGATGGAAGTACGGATCAACCCATGTTGTGTCGGTGGAGCAGTAGAGACTTTAGCACATTTCATTATCTTCTGCCCCATTTACTCAGACATCAGGAAGAGCTGGTTACTGAGTATTTTAAGAGAAAGTGGCATTATAGATCTGCACTTAGCTTCCTACTGGCATGTTCGGGTTATGAGGGTTGCTTTTGCCCTGACCAGGTACTTAAGCAGGGCATGGACCAGAATAACATATCTAATGCTGTCACTTCAGTCTAATGCAGCCATGATGAGAACATCGTCTTTTATAAAAAGTAAGCGAGAAGCCTGAAGGAGAGAGAACAAGGCTGTAGAGCTGACAGGCACGAGAATACACATTTGTGCAAGAACAACGAATGCCACAGCAAGAGGCAAATGCATTGTACAAAAGTAGTCAAAGAGGATAAGTCATTTACATAGCACATATTTCTCTTAGATTAAGCTAAGGAGTGAACATTTGTGAGTGGCAAGTATTGTATGATTAAAGATACGGAAAGCATCTGTAAGACGCAGCAACCAAGTCTCCAGAGGCCGAGCAGAGTAATTACACCCAGAATAATTGAATTAAATAGCACTACATAAAAGGACAGAATGGACACAATTGTTGTCTCCACACACAAGACCAGGAAACAAGTCCTATTCATTAGCTCCAGACGAAGATAGCAATGTACCTTGACTCCCTTTAAAGGAGGAAGAGAACAGTCAGTAAGGTCAACTACGAAGAAGAAGCCTTGGCTTAGGGCCTAACTGATGAGAGATGGTAGGCTGATTTGCCAAGTGGGCCGTTGTCTGATGTTGCTCCCAGCACCTGGGTTTCATTTTTCTTATGTGCTGCTAACGAGTCGAATGTCCAAGGTTGGAGGAGAGTGCCACAATCATGAGGGCTATGTAATGGTGGACCATACATTGTTGCAGAAGCCAATCTGCTGCTGTTATTCTGTTATTATCTGTATTTTACATAGTTAGAGGTTGTTCCAGGTGTGCCTATTAGACAAGAGGCAGCCAATGATGTTACTAACACCTAAATAAGCTATAGGTATATATGTTCTGTTAACCAATCCCTACGCCCAATTGGTTTTTACTATTTGCCGCATAGGATGACATCATACCTGACGTACATCGAGCTATAAATACTTTGTGTAACCAAAATGAAGTCGATCGTGTGTGAACTACAATTTGCTATTTTAACCAGGTTGGCCTCCTTTATTGAGCTGATAATAAAGTAGTATTTCCCATATTGTTTGAGTCTGTTTATTTGGGCCTGTGTTTATTTATGAAGTAATCCCATTCAGCGAATGGAACGGTCCAGGTGCTACTGCACAGAACAGTGTTTCCCCTGTGTACTTTTATGACAAACTGAAGAAATACAGTACTGATTGATTGACTTGACTCATGCCTGCCTGCTACCATAAGAAGGTATTATTATTATTATTATTATTATTATTATTATATTTATTGAGCATAGACCTAGCTTCAAGAAGTGGCAGATTGCTTTACAGGCGTATAAAACGATACAGTTGCATACCGTAACGCTTTACAGATGTATACAACAGTACAGATGCATCCAGGAGCATTCTCAGAGGTAACAACAGAACAGATATACACCAAGGGGTGGCATACAGAGGGGCAGAGAGGAGGGGTACAGATGTACCGGGTTGCAGGGAGGAGAGAGATGGACGGCGTCCAGCATATCAGGTGGCACGAGGGGTGATTTGATGACCTAGGTGTTCAGAGGGAGAGATTCCTTGAAGAGGTGCGTCTTGAGTTCTTTTCTTAATTGCAGGAGCGTTTGGGCGAGTCTGATGCTGATGGGGAGGCGGATCCATAGTCTTGGGGCTTAGGCAGAGAAAGCTTGTTTTCTGGTCCTTTCCTTTTTGTAGCAGCATATTTCAAGTCTGCATGTGTCCTGACTCTGGTGGTGCCTTGTATGCCGGAGATGCTGAGATTCTCCACGAGGTAGCTGAGTGACTTGGCAGCGACTGCCTTATAGATGATGCATCAAGACTTGAAGATGATTCATGCATGCAGTGGGAGCCAGTGTTTTATATAATACTATTTTTTCAATACAGTTTAAATACTTGTGGAGAGTCTGTTTATGTAGTCAAGGTCGCAGCGCCCTGCAGTGATACTGTTCTCATTAGTGGTTAAGGATGCGCATGCCAAATGAGTCACTAACTAACGACCAGGGATGATGAGGAAAAATACAAAATGATATCATATGATGCACATTGGAAACTTGAACAGCATATCTTAGTGTCTATGCAAGGAATACACAGGAAGAGGAGATCAGAAGATGGGATCCAATGCTCAAACCTACCGGATCCAGAACTTGGCAGTGCCGACTATTGTATGTCCCTCTTCACTGAGGATTCTCCAAATAATTGCCCTGTGCCTGTAGATCACTGTAGATGCAGCTGGTTTCCCTCTTTAGTATCTGTGTTTTGTGTTGTTCCTAGAGCCCTGTTCATTTCACTGACAACTGATGATTCAATGCCAATTTATGTATGCAGATAGGACTGAAGTTCTCTACTTCCCAACTAAACAGGCTATCTCTTCCTCGTCTTCCCTTCTCTCCTGACTATGTTACTTACTTTGCAGTCCGTACACTTTTCAACCTCTCTCACGTTACCTTCATCTCTACCTCCTCTGCCCATCACCAGATTGGCTGACTATCTTTGCAGCAATGGACTAAGTATAAACTTCTCATAATCTTCAAAACTTTCCATGGACTCGCCCCACCATACTCATCTGCTCATCTCACTCCCTACTCTCCGCCTCACTCATTGAGATCATCCTCAGCTCACCTCCTAGCCACCAGTCAAGCCCCCTTTGCTCCCTCTTATTTCCACTCTCTCCGTCTCCTCTCTCCCCTACTCTGGAATGCTCTTCCTCTCCCTACAACTCAAACTCTACCACTATTTACATCCAAACTCAAAGCTCTCCTTCTTTCTGAAGAACCTGTTTCATAGCATTCTGTGCAGCACCCTGTTTTCCTCTCTCCCTACCATTTGCGGACAACCCTACAGCACTTTTCCATCACCCCTCCCATCCTTAATTCAGCACTTTCTCCACCATCATGTGCCTATGTCATTCTGCCCTGTCTTCATCCCCGGTTTATGTTTCCACCTTCCCCTGCAACATCTGGTCTTCAAGCCACTTTCTCTCACCCCATTGTAAAGCCCATGCCCTCTGCTCTGTTATCAATGTTAAATTCTGTACGCATATCTGTGCCAAAAATGAATTGCTTTTGCTGGGACTTGTATTAATAAATAAATAATGTACCTTGACAGAGACGTGAACACTGCTACTAATATTTCCTGTGAGACAAACAACCCCAGACATGTCATAGCCTCTATAGGCATGTACCGTGAGGTCTAGCCTGAGCCTTAAGGCATAGAAAGCTCAGGACCCTGATCAGGGTGTGCCTATTCATGGCGACCCATGGTTCTTTGTGGTCTCCTGCAGACGATCTGTGATCTAGCAGTTCAGGATAGACTTCCCCTTTAGGGGCTGGGCCAAGCCTTATTGGCATATGGTGTTTCACTTTCTGTAATGGAATGGAAGGCTGAAACGTGTTGGTCTGGATGCTGCCCTGCAAAATGCCATTGGTTTAGATTCATTCAGAACCTTCCAGCCATAACTCCTCGGGGCTGCACAATGATCATAACAGCAGTACCCACTGGACATACCTCAAACAAAGTGGTGCCAATTCTCAAAGCATTTTTCCAGCCAAAAATTGTTTTTCAGTAAATAATACTCAAAAAGTGGTTCCCACAAATTCCATCCGATTCACAAAACGGGGTTTGTGAATCCCTTAAAACTATTGAAAAAGGGAATGTAGGCGCCACCTGGGCATGCCCCCCCCTGAGGAGAGCACAACTAAGATGGTTGCAATGGCCCCTCCCAACACAAACAAATGATACATATGGCAGCGGGGTCCACAGATCTGGCACTGAGATCTTCAGACCCCCTGCTGGACTAAAGTTTGCAAGCAGACTATGCAACACTTATGAGCATGTCCTGACATTACAAAGGAAAAGAGCATGAACAAGGGAGTGGAATTTGTTCTTGGAGGGGAACAATAACATATGGGGTGTGGGATTGGATTTGTGTTGCAATATTTATTGTGTGTCATTTATCGTGAAAGACCATGCCTTGGGCACAGTGTCTTCGGCGATTGGACATAGACCATGCTCCAAACTCACTCTTGGTGTGGTCACTGACGCCAGCGCATGTTGGGCGTGGTCATGATCAGCATGCTCCAGAGACCGTTTCTGATAGACGTAGTGAACACCATGCCTACTGGACACATTTGGCATGGACATCATGATCGGGTCATCGGCAAAGGTCATGCCACTGGAACAGCCAAGTCAATTCACAACATATTTAAAAAAAAATGCAAAATGTAGCATGTACAAAATGTGGATGTTACAAATTGCGCCTGATTCATAAAACCTTAGGGAACAGTATCTTTGAAAAGGTAATGGTGGTGAGTGGGTGTGCACAGAGACAGGACCACTTTGCATTAGAAAAATGTGTATTATTGAAGGAGTTGCAAAGCCCAGATAATTCTAATAAGGGAACACACACACACAAACACACACACACACACCGGCGCGCGAACATCTACACTGCCATACCCTCACCGAAAACGCTCCTGCAGAAACATGCCCTTGTTTTAAAATGGCATAAATTAGATGCGGCCATATCTCCCGGAACAAATGCAGTTCACTTTCCACAGCCATTGACACCACTTTCAAGTTCGAATGTTTTAAAACAAAATTACATTTCGCCGACAAGTGCTTGACTGCGATTTTCATTTTTGCATGAATCAAGTACATGTATGGGTTTAAGAAGTGGTCGGTGGAAATCCCATGTGTAATTCATTGTGGATCACTGAGGTCATGTGGGATGCCACGTAAGATTGTAAAGGCTGAGTTAGGGTTACTTTGAAAATAATTGATATAGATAGCATGAAAATCTTGTTGAATTTCACAAGCTGTGCTTTGAAGTGTCATAGTTCATAGGGGTTGAAGATTGATAAAGGACAGGTGCTAGCTGCTATATAGCACAGTGCTGGATGACGCTCTAAACGTTTCATTTCATTACCTAACTGTTTGAGCATCCCAGAGTCTGCCATATATATTCTTAATTCGATACAGCATATCAACAAATTAGGTTTTCAATGTCTATTTTTCAACATACAAAAAAACTGAAAAGGGCAGGGAAACTCTAGCCTCTGGATCAGAGTATTATAATTGCATGAAAAAGCAGAAAGAAAATGTCCAGAGAAAAATATATTTGAAAAAATGTATCAAAATGTATTGAAAGTGATACCAACAATTTAAACAATGGTGAATCAATCACAAATAATTAAACACTGATCACTTTAATACAGCAAAACAGCAGCAACCATATGCCTACAATTGGCTAAAACATTGTCATACATACTTGCCATTAATAGTGCACTCATTCAAACACAACTCATCATACCGTGACATACATCCAAAAAGCTAAAAGACAAAGCAATCATGTTAAAAACCTATGGGGAGAAGGAATTCAGGACTAGTCAACATAAAACAGACATATTTTTTATGTTCACAATCAACAGAATAAATTAACAAATAATCTATTGTCGGGGTGGATCGGAAGAAAAAGTGCAAAAGATCACATCCCTGTAGGGTTTATCTCTCGACCGGTTTCGACGTGTAATGGAAGTAAACACAACATCTTCCTCCCGAGGTAGATGTTACCATTCTGGTAAATGCCAAAAAGTTCTAACGGCCGTAGCGGTGTAGTGCGGCCAGTCACGCAGGAAAAAGTCAAGACCAAATCCTGACCTGAAAGGCACCCTATGGAATTAGGAAAGACCAAGGCTGCATGTGTTGGAAAATGGGAAAGCAACACAGCTTAACCCGAAACATCAGTGTCGTCTGTGTATCACTCCATCAAGCATTTGCCGTATCTGTGAAGCGGCCCGCGCAGTAGGGTTCAAGATGACTGACTCTTCGTCCCGAAATATTTTTTCTCAATCAAAGCGCCACGCATGCGTGTAGGCAGCAACATACGCCTTCAATCGCTGCAACATTTTATCTTATATAATTTACATTCCTCATATTGGTCTCTAATACAATTAATAGCAAAGCTCCCACACACCCTTAGAATGTTATCTTAGTAGTAACAATGTCTTTTTACAGATAAATTCATTATGCAATTCACCAAAATACAATTCCTGCCATCCTACCAAAAGAGCAGATAATCACAACCAATACAACTGAACACAATTAAGAAAAGCAGGATAAAAAATATTTCCAATAGATATTCAGACTAATGCCAAATGTAGCATGCAGAAGTGATGTAAATATTTCATTAAAAAAAATCACTAATGACACAGAAGGGAATTAACACAAGGTTCGAGAACATGCACGTCATTTACAGAAAATTAGGAAATTGATGTTAGATAGCATGTTGGCTCTTTTGCAGACTTACAACCGGCTTGATTCAAATGTACAAAGGTAATTGATGGAATTGTAAGCGAGTATCAAGCTTTCCAGCATAGCTACTCTTAATCCAAGAAAGGTAGTGGAATTAGAATCTGGACACATAAACAGAAAATAAAAGAATCACCATTAGTTTAGGTGATTCTACATCTAGTAAAGCACTTTCCCTCTGCAGTTGGTTGGCATTGACAACTACGCTATTTGATTGCGAATGATAGGCCAGACGCATTCAAACCTGATTGCGCATAACCAAGCCATGGAGGATTCAAGTCATCGTCTAAATCCATTGTCATAAGCCACGAGATGACAGTCCTTTTGGTTATTTAAATGGCTATTATTAACAGGAATGGGGTCAACTTTAGTCCGAGACCAAAGAGCACCACATGACTCTCACAGTACAAGAGTTATTTGGCAGTGGAATCCGAAAACCCCATTCTCTTGTTGCATGCCACACAGTACCACAAGATTTGGCTTGGTAAATCGTAAGAACCGGAGAAAGCACATGACCACCATAATTAGATGAACAACGCGGAATATCTGTGTTTGTTTGCTTCCCCTTGACAGCAACTTCCTCTACAGGGATTTTCCAGATGTTGTTCTTAAAATATCCAACGCCAAGCTAGTCAAAGGTGTTAACCCTGGATAACTCTATATTACGGATATCTAATGCCAGAGCCCCTTTTTCTGCCTCCTTCTGATTTGGAGATATTCATTATCATACAGCTTAATCATATAAAAGAGGCATAGCCAGCCATGCAGATAAGCTGTGTACCACCCACTTTTACTCCCTTAAAAAAAGGCTACAAATAGGTTGTACAGATGCTCCCAAAAATATAGGAAGCAAATACAGCCTAATCTGAAAAGACACTTTAAGGCAAAAATGTATATTTTAATTTGCAAATAAGTATCGAGTCAAAAATATGTTTTAGAATTAAGATATATTTTGTACTCACCTAAAAATACCCCCATTGTGAATATATGATTAAAACTATTTTACTGCAAATGTCAAAAAAGGAAGTAAAATATTCCCACTTCAAATTATTATCTGGGGAGCTTGACATAACCGTTCATGTGTTTTGCTAGCCTGCTGGCATCCACAGCCCACCTATTTCCCATAAGCCACAAAGCCTACTCTTCCAGTACGTAGATGTGTAATCAGATGGAGAAGCTACTCAACGAATCACATATCATGTACGCATAGGCACATTATTTATTTATTTTATTTATTGTGTGCTTGTTAGGCGCTTGTACAACAAGAAAATACTGTTTCAAAGCGCCCAATAACTGTTCATCCACCTTGTCAAATACCATCAACAAGTCCATGAAGGCCAAGAGGCTATCCAGCTTGAGCACTTTGTAGTTTGTGATGATTAAAGACATATTTCAAAACTGTTCGGACGACCCTACTGAATATCGGAACTTTAGTTATCCAATAAAATGCTGTTTACATCAACCCAATCCTTATGTCTTTTAATAATCAATGTAATGTGTCCATTATCTGAAGAGAAATATAACTCAGAAATTGATTTTAAAATGTTGTGTCACTACATGAAACCTTTTTGAAAGTAGGGCCAGTTTCACAGATTAAGCAGCTTTCTAGTCACAAATGGTTACTAGGACTGACCTTAAGATGTTCATTGAAACCAGAGCCCACAATTATGGCATTGTTTTATAAAAAAAAATCACTCTGCAATACATCAGGACCAGGTGCTTTTAATGATTGTAAATCCTCCCGAATTTGGATCATTTTTTGTTAGATGCAATTACTTGGCTCAAGCCCTCATACCTATGTAGGGTCCATGTTTGGGGCATGGAAATCGACCATCATTGCCATACACTTCACTAAAGTGATTATACCACTGGTAATCAATCCATCACGGCTTCATAGACTTGTAAGTGAAACATAAACAAAAAGTCTCCAGAACTGTCCTCACAGCTGACATTTGTATGATATATTTTACTATATCTTAACAATGCAGAGCTGTTTTTTTAGAGTTTACCCTGCCTCCTCATCCAGATAAGGCAACAATGATTACATTTTGGATCAGAGATGCAGAAATGAAATTACAGCTTTAATCTGTGGTGACTTTGGGCCAAAGCAGCTGTCAGGAATGCACATGTGACCGTTGAAACTTCCCTGTGTCGCTGAAGAGCAGGTGCTGCAGTTGTGAGGAGAGTGATGCAGCAACGGCACATGTACACACTTTGCTTTTGACATGAAGCGTTAGGAAACGGGATCTGATTTGCAGACTGCCCTTTCACCCCATGTGTAAAATGTATCTTCAGCTTCCTCACTGATAACCAACACATAAAGCTTTAGGTATTGCTGATTCCTATGCAAAATGTAGTCTGGTGCACCCCTTATATGGTATCAACAGCAGCACACGTTTGCCTCTTTGAGAAGCAGTGCACCTTGGGTGTCATCCAAGCAGTCTGGGACTGATTGAATGAAACTCTCGGGCTCGACTCTATGGAAAAAAATGAAAATGTTATACAGAATATCCTTTAACTTGCTCAAAAGGAGATCTGGGGTGAACCTGAAGCAGTCTTCCATTTTTAACAGCTCACACCACTTGAAAAATGGTGTTCAATAACTTCTGGAATTGGACCCACTTTTAAAGGGAGCACTACTCATGCATGGCAGGTTGCACCTCCATTTTCAACATTCAGAACCACATTCTTGCAGAAAGTTCCTGAAAATGCGTGAAAACATGCATTCATACAACTATAATGTCTTTCTTGGAAACAACAGAAGTTTCCATCTACTTGGCAGATTGTGAAATGTTCCACAGAAGTTCAAATTGGCGATGCGCACTTTGCACTATAGAAGAACTAATAGGGATACGTCTTTTCGGCATCATTGAAAGTGTCATTCTTTCCGTGAGCCCAAACCATTGGACTGAATTAAACATTCCAATGCAAGAGCAAAATGCACTACATTCATAAAACAACTGGAGAAATCAAAAGCACATGTAAAGATATGGAATTGTATCCTCCTAGCATGCTTCGTTTAAGGCTGCAGAGACTTCTTCATGTGCGCCCCTCATTGCGCAAACGCGTCGCCGGGCTGAACAGTGCAAAGCGGAGCACTCAATTACATCCAAGTATAATGGGATTTAAGTTCGGGCGTAATGGCAAAACCGCAGGCAGATATTATGAATGCCATGGTCTTACAGAAATTATATATTTGATGCTTTCCCACCAATTATGATTTCATGGTTCTTCCCAGACTTAAATCAACGATTTCACGGCTTGTATTAAATCTTCCTTTGAAAAAACCCAGCCTGGATTGTGATTTCCTGTGTAAGCATGTATTTATTGCCTTGGGCCGGTGTATTGAAGCAGTTTTACATTCTTAACCATAATTGTGTCAGTGGGGGTCATTACGACCCTGGCGCTAAGGGGTTAACGGCGCCGTAAAAGGCTGCGGCGCCGTTAACCCCTTAGCGCCTAATTACGAGGTCCCATTGTGGGACACGACCTGAACGGCTGGTCTGGACCAGCCGTTAAAGTAGGGACCCGCAAAGGGACCTTCGAGGTAATTACGGTACTGCAATTTGCGGTACCGTTATTACCGCCTTCCCCAGTCCCATTGAGCCCTATGGGTCAAAAATGGGAATGGGGAAGGGCCAAAGTTCAATGGGGAATTACCGCCCCGCCAACCTTGGAATGGGGTGGTGATTCCCCATTGAACATTAGCGGACTCGTTACATCACCGGCAGCAACCATGGTGCTAATAGCGGCATGGGTTACCGCCAGTGTTGTAATGAGGTCTAGTGTGTGCTAAGATTATATCCAAGCTCATGAATGGCCAGGTCCGACTGTGAAGAATCAACTTCTGGGGCGCCAGTGGTCCAGGGATTTATATCGTTTCTAAACCATCAATCAGCACCACACCTCTAGTACACCAGAAGGGATCCTAACTGATTGGAAACAATAGCAAATTATAAACCCCCTTGTCCAATTTTGGTCATCTGGATGGAACAGCAGGCTTATCTCTGCAAGGTCGTGGATCGTTGGATAGTTACAACACCACGGAAATACAATTATTTCCCAATGATAAAAGGGACTGTCCAGTAAAGGTTGTATACACATTTCTACTTTATTATTATTCAACAGGCAGTTCTAGCATGCTACAAAATGCAACCCATCCTGTTAAGGAATGCAGAGGACAGACAGTTTCAATGAAGGAAAGGTGATACACTCTGGAGACTGACAGGAGGGTAGTCGGTAAAGTAATTAATCGCAATAGTTTGAGGATACTTGGTTTCAGCACAAAGGGAGCAATGGGTCGGAAAAAGTCACTAGCGGCCTTCAGAGAAGGACCAGGGGGACAAACCACAATGTACCTTGTGCTGTAGATGATCTTGGTGCTTGACAGGGTGCATTGCAGCTTCTGCAACAGAGTTCAAGATGGGAGACAGCTGCGAGTAGCAGGCTGCAGGCAGTTCGGGGATCGAGGCTAGACAGATGGCTGGAGACTATCCTACACGTCAGTTCGGGGTCAGGAATCGTTGTCTCAGTGCTGGTCGGCGGATCTGAAGCATTGGTCGAGGCGTATCAGACAGCGTTAGCGACTGTGGTGCAAGAATAGTCAGAGGTGTAGTCCGGTGCAGCTCGAGGGGCTCGATTGGCTCGAAAATGTCCTTTGAGACTGATGTCGGTAGATGATTGTCGATGCACTTCTCTCAGCCTCTTCAGTGGGCTCATGTCGTCCTTAAAGGTGGATGGCCAAAAACGGAGGAGAGTGTTGCAGGCAGCTGCCTTGTCCTTGGTTTGGATCAGAGACTCTCTAGCTCTTCCCACATAGGAAGCTTGCTGCAGAGCCTAGCAGCGCACGCTGCCTGCTGGCTGAGTACCGGTTCTGGAGCTGCTGGAGGGTCCTCTGGATTCAATTTCTACCTCTGTTCCCTGTAAGATGTTTAGCGGAGGGATCTTGCTTCCCTTTTTGAAAATCCTAGCCTTTCTCTACTGGTGGAAGCTGTAAGGCCGACTGTACCTTCAGCCAAGGTCCAAATGAGTTCTCCTTGTTACTCCTTGTGAAGTCTTCAGATGATGAGCCCAAAAGAGAGGCTCGGCCCTGTTTTGCAGCCAAATGGGCCACAGTGATTGGTGTAGCCTAAGCCTACTTTAATGAACCAATTTCGGGTCCCCACCAACAATCTCATGTATGCGTAAGTTCATAACCAGAGTGCTTTGCAACAGAAAAGTTAAAGGGGTGAAAACATGTAATACTAAGTCCCACCCATCTTCCTGTTTGTTGTGGATCAACGGGTCTCTCTAGTTAATGGAGCTCTCTGTGGTTCCTAATTAAAACGGCTGGTCTCCCCTGAAGCTATGGTGGGACCAGACTTTCTGTCTCCGTCAAATCACATACTCCTACCTTCTGAATGGGATTTCCCTGCAGGGAGGACATTTGTAATCCACGCATTTCCAGGCATGACATTTCACTGTTCATTGATGCTACGGGTGGGAGCTGACTTCAGGTTGGCACAGTGCATATCAAAGGTTGTTGGGGTGTCCTGTTCCTTTGTTAACCTCTGCAGCCAGGCCCCTTGTGTGCCCGTTTGAAGTATACTATATTAGGATGCTAATTATGTTAATTGCTGCCACCATTCTACAGTGCTTACACAAAAGGACATGGTGGCTCCATGGAGTCTTTGATAGTTAATTAGGCTGGCCATGGCAGGAGGAAGGCTATGCTCCCCCTTCTGAGAGACAAGGTGCAATCTTGACTAAATATGACAAGGATACTGACGCTGTAGGCTTTGTCCACCCAAAGTGCACAGGTCCATGTGTATGTCGTGCAGTGTAAATTGGAAAATGTGTGTGGATTAGCCCCACAGATTTTCCAGAGGCTGATCTACCATCAGTCAACTTATCACATTTTTAAAAAGCCCATGCGAGCACACACCAACTGTGTGGATGGTCGAATTCCTCACACCAGCTAATGGAAATTATGGTTTGCAGTAAAGTTTCAAATTCGGGGGCATCGGCTATTTAGAGCCCTCATCCCACTACTGGCACCCATGCAACATGCTCAGGGTGGGTCACAGAGATACAGTCCCACTTGCTTAGTAAATTCATCTGCGATGTTGCAGTGGGTAATAATGTCTAAATACTGTGTGTCAATCAAAGGATTGCATGGATCATAAAGGACATTTCTTTAAGCAATCAGTTTACTAACCTCTCCTCTCGCACCTGCCCCACATATTGGATGCATTTGACCTTTTCTCAACAGAGCAACTTTGTTAAGGTTTAAATTCCCATCAGAGTGCCTCAGTTTCAAAATAAATGTACAAATGCATAGGCGTTCTGAGGGCCTCCTGACAGAAAACATACCATGAATAGCACAGATGGTAGTGCAGAAAGGGAAAATATCCGTGAGCAGAAAATCCATTCCACCAGGCTGTTGCCAATAGTAAAATTACAGTCAACATTAAGTGCATTACCGAAAGCGGTAATCACGGTCAGTCGATATTACAGAAGAAAATAGGGTACAACAAAAATGAAAATTACTGATCAAAAGAAGATCTACTCTGAGTTGTCCTTAAAAAGCGTGAAATCCATGATTAGCAACCTGACAATGAATGAAGCATGTCTTACTTGCTTGTTATGGTCAGGCAAGTATAGAAATGGGTTGCCCTGCATAAACCCTACATCTTCCCAGAAAACTACATTTAATCAACCTTGTACCAACCTTTTGACTCGTTATACAAAGAAAAGTGACATGGAGCCACCCATGCAAACATTTAGTCCAGAACATTGTTAGTGTTGCCTGTTAATATTGTGCCTGCTGTGCCATGTAGACAATGCATTCCCTATCACAAAACCAAACATAACTTTTTTTTATTAACATTTCTTAGTTTACAATTTTAAACTTTTTATGCTACATTTAGTCACCGTAAAAATGATTTTTCAACATATTAATTATTCAAAAACAAGCAAGTAAATAATACCAAAAGGAAACAAAGCTTAAAAGGTATTAAAATGATGATAGCACAATGGAATAAAAAAAAACATAAGGAGAAGGAGATAGGAACCTACTTCCACGTACAAGTACATTGTCAAGACCAGGGAGGTAACCACACATTCAAGGTTTCATTATCATTTTCTTAATTCACCTCTGGTACGATGGAACTCTTTTGCAATTTCATAAACCTGTTTGAGATGTCTTTAAAAAACCCAATAAACCAAATGTTACAGTGGGTCTTCTTCCTTACATCAAGAGAAGCCATGTTTCTCTTGGAGACCTTGTAGAGCAGTTTTTTAGGAATTCACCCAAGTGTTTTGTCCTTAAGTCCTTCAAATGCCAACAAAGAAAAAGTTGTCCCCTTTCCCATTGTACAGATTGTTAAGGTCCCTCCTAACATTAGTGGGGCATAAACTTGTTCCTACCTTGTCCCTGTCTGAATCATCACTAGATTGGACAAGGGGACTACTGAGGAACTCGCAGCGTTTCTCTGCGCTGGTCAAGGTCTATGTCTGCTTCTGCAGTTTGTACCACGCCTCTATTAATTCAGGCCCTGTATGTACCAAACTGGAGACAAATGACCATATACAACCAAGTGTATTGAAAAAACAAAAAATGTTTATATGTTACAAGTGTGTGGTGTAATAACGACAAGTTCGCAGTGACACATATATACAATGTGCAACAAGAACCAAACAAAATATAACCATGTTTCACTTTACATTCTCACTGCCAAAATGTAGTACACAAAGTAGAAAAAAAGCATAAGTTCAGCTTCAATGGTTCCTAAAAACATTTATTCCTCGTGACATACGGTCAAACTAAACAATTATAGAGCATGTCTGGGATACCATATGTGTTTTGAGGGACAGTTTCCTCTAGGATTAGTCATTTGAGAGGGATTTTATTGACAGGTCTCTCAACTCAAATGTTTAGGTTGACTTTTTAAGGTCTAGGTCTTTGGACTTTAGGGATATCTCGAAATTTAGCCAACGTGTTCAAAGAACATTTGTTAAACACACTAAATGGGAGAAGAATTGTTGTATATTCTGTCCATAATCTTCTTCAATATGCTGACTAGTGTGTACAGGTTTTGGTGCTTCTATGTACTTGGAAAGTATAAGGCACCTTCTTGAGGGCGTCCAGTGGGTAGACCCGGCTATACTTGAAGCTTTGGCGGTATTGGGATCCCAAGTTTCCTGGGGGGTCCGGGTTGGGCGGGGTACTCACAGAGGACCGGGGGCTGGCGGCTTCTGGTGCAGACTGTGGAGGGCTTCCTTGTGTAGTTGAAAGTACCTCTTGTTCGTGGTCTCTTTATGTAGACCTATTCTTCCATGGTGGCTGGGGTGCCATCTGGTGGTAATTGATGTAGAGTCTGGAAGGAGAGAGGGGGCCACTTCTCTGCGGCACTTGCCTCTGGATAGTCGGAGCGTCTGTCGTTTTAGAGCATCCCGATTAAAATGATTGGCAGCAGGAACACATCGGACTGCGTTATCCGACGGTCCTTCAAAGCCAAGCACTCAGTCATTAAGTGCATATGAGTTTCAAAAGGTTCTGTGCATAATCTACATGAATAATTGCGCTCGCTTTCCATCCGCCATCTCTCAGTTACATCCTGGGTGGGAAAGAGGTTGAGGCGAAGTCTACGGGTGGGAGCTGACTTCAGGTTGGCTCAATGTATCCCCTCTTTTTCCAGAGAGACTTCCCAGTTCACCTCCTATTTTAAATGAGATAATCCTGTCATTTGTAATTATCGAATCAAGATCAAGTAATTTTATTTTTACGTGTCCTGGGTTTTCCAGCAGAGTATCTTCTGAGAGGGCCAACTTTTGGAGTATCTCTGAGCATATGCTCTTCCACTCAATCAGGGATCTTTCCTGATTTTTCTTTAGGGCATGGTGCAGTGTATCGAAGCCTCCCTCTCCTGGAGGGTCCAGGCGGGTGTGAAGAAGAGATTGTCTTTTACACTCCAGAGCAGCATACAAAGATGTCAAGCATAACTCTCTTTCAATTATTTCGACTGGCAATGAATTGGGCAAATCGAGAGTTCTTCTCCAGAAGATTCCCTCAGCCTGTCGCCAAGCTGAACCTGCCAGCCTTAATTGAATTTCTGTACCATATGAAAGTATTGGAATTACATTGAGTTTATAAAACTCCATGACCATGGACAGGGAGAACTTACTATACCTCTGTTTGATAATTCTAGACTGAGTAGCCAGATTCCTGGCTTTGGATCTTAATATTTCCAGACCAAAAGAATCAGTGGTGCTGTTGTTCAAGGACAGGCCGAGATATGTAATTTCTGCCACTTCGGGGACTTTCTCCACTTTAAGGAACCAAGATTTTTTGGAATGTTGTGGGCACCTAATGTTGCTTAGCATTAAGATTTTTTATTTTTTTGGGTTAATTGTTAACGCATTGCCATCAACGTAGATTGCCAGTGCATCCAACTGTCTTTGCAGACCAATCTCTGTTTGGTCTCAGCAATTTGTTATGAGACATCTCAGGGTATATTTTATTTATATCGTGCTCATACACAAGTGTTTCAGAGCGCAATGTTATTTTAATAGACTTGTATACAGTGCCAAATCACAACGTTGTGGTCTCAGAGCACCTATGCTTTGTTGGTGGAGTGGTGTAATGTTCCCTGCCAGGGTATCCAGAACGCAGTCTGCTGGAAGAAAGCCAATGAGTTGGGGTAAGATAAGAGGATGGGAAAGCAGGAAATAGATGTTATGAGCACAAGAAGCGAGGGATGCATGGGGGAAGAATGTTTTGAGATAGCACGGGGCGCGTCAGTGTTGTTGGGTCGGCTATGGTGCAGTAAAATGGAGGAAGTGGATTTGTCCTAAAGTGCTGTTAGAATTTGGTTGTGTTGGCTCTTTATGTTCGGGAAGTGTGAGTGGCTCTTCGTTTGACTAAAGTCTACATTTGTTCACAAGAGAAAAGAGGAGTAGCCGTCAAGCAACACTGAGGGGCCCAATCAAGCGTGTCTGTGCTCTCAGCAATTGGAGGGGAAGGCACTGATGGATAGACAACATGGTTGCTAGGGGATTCAAATTAAATAAGATCTAAAGAGCAATTAAAAGATCTTGTTGCAAGGAGATAAGCATCCAGTTTGCAGTGAATAAGGGTGAGGTTCAGAAATGACCTTCTTGTAAAAGTTGTGCAGGATTAAGGATGGGGATGCTGTCTTTTTAATTGAATCAAAGCAGAATTTTGCATGGTGTCATTCCTTGGTAGATTCGACATCTTGTGTATTCAAGTTGATAATTCAATGCCTTGAATGAGCAATTTTAGAGATATTAGAAATCAGCAATGGTTAAGAGAAAAAGGCCTTAGGTGTGGTGTTGATGGTTTAGTATTGCTTTTATTTGAGAATGACCAGATTACCAATGCATTGTTTGCGAAGGGCCAAGGGCTGTTTAGACTTGCTGCCATCTTTCCAAGTAGTTGTTAATTATACTGACAAAGAGCTATGAATGAATTAATACATTGTGATGCATTTATTGCTGTGTAGGTGTTGTTCATTGTATGTGATACAGTGTTGCAGTGGTGATAGACCAGATAAGGTTATATGACACTTTCCACGGCATAACGAGAAAACGTTTTGCACTGCAACTTCTGACCTCAACTATGAACGTTTACCCAATGTGACACTATTGATTTGCCGTAACCTAAAAACGTGTGCCTAATTTACAGAATTTTCGTCTTCTCATGCAAAAAACACAACGTGCTAGAAAAACGTCGTTGTTGTGTCAGGTTTTCAATATATCCAAACAAAATCAAACATTCCTTTGAGGCTGCATACCTTCAAATTGGTTGCTTTCGTTTTTTCGATGTTTTAATTCCGCCTAACTCTTACCTGGGCCTGGTTTACTTGGACTGAATGTTTGTAACATAAGATTGGCTTTCCCTCAGTTTGTGGACTTCAGTTTTTGTTTAAGTAGTAGTCATTAAAAAAAATCCGACTAATATCAACCCAGGCTTTATTAGTGATCTGCTGTTCACCACATCCAATCACTGATCAATCTGCGAAAGGTAAGTTTGAAATATGTAAAATCGATGACTTCCGGGATATTTCTGCTGATCCGCGTGATTGCTCCTGCCTATGCCAATTCTCCTAGTCATGGTTAATCCAGCAACCCCATGCTGCCAAGAATGAATGCTCATGAAAAAGCAATCAGACTTGCTGCAAAACACCCATAAGTACATTTTAATGAAATGCAAAGCCTGCTCGGCTAGCTTCGAGGGATTAACCATGCATGTAAAACCTTTGCATTTACACACTTACGCTAAAGTGCATTACGTGCGCGTAGACGCCTAAATGACCCTAGTTTGTTGTATGGGGAGAAGCCAGATATGGTTATATTGCCTGATTCTTTGGCTAACCATATGGAACTTGCAGTGCAATAACATGTACCTCCTTCTGCATTGTGAAATGTTGCCATAGTAATCCCTGCTTATTTATATAGCGCACCAAATGACCCAGAGGCTTCAGGGCAGAGAAACCATGTAACATGAAGAATAAACAATGGGGCTACCCAGAAAGGGCACAGAATCGGATAGGGATGGGCAAACCTGTGAATATTATCTCAACAGCCATCTGGCTCCCTAATGCAAAGAAGTCCTGTCACTTATTGTATATGTTTTCTAAATACCCGTCTTGATAAGTGTGCTGCAGAGTTTATGTGCCCGGTGCCTGCCATTGTTACCAACTAAGGTGTGACTTGACGCATTAATCCTGTAATGCATTCCCAATTCGCTGTACTACTTACTGTATGTGTGTTTACTATATCACAACTTGTATAGCCTTGCTAGCTTTCTTTCTGGAATGCATTATCACATGCAATAACCAGAGTTATAATTCATATTTATAACTTTAAGTGCCAAGGTGGTTCAAAAGATAGCTCTGTGTGTTAAGCATATGATACAGAGATCTGTATTCCTACGCCAGACCAAGGTAAGGTAGATTTTGCCTATACTCTCTCTCTGACGTCAATACATTTGGGATGCCTAGACATCTTCTCTGATGGATTATGGGGGTGCTTGTCCTTACGCAGCAGGTATATAGAGTCGGAAATGTTAAAAACTCTTTCAGTCAGATCAAATTCTCCTGGGCCTTTCCAGCAACCATTGTACTAAGGGATACCCTAACATGGTAATTTGCAGTGGCTGTTATCACAAAGTTCACATTTTATAAGGATGGCCAGCCCCTAGAAACTGACATGGACAAGTGGATTATATGAACTCTCCTTGGAGAAGGGGGGATTCAAAAAGCTCTTAAGCCTCTAATTTGAGTAAAAATGTTTGACAATGAAGTGCCCAAAATGATCTTAGACACTTTTAAGCATAAGTACAGCAATGTCAGAGTTTCCAAATGTTGCCATCAATGTCTTAGTGGGTACCAAAAAAAGAAATCAATAAAGGGACCTAGTGTCATTCGATTCATGAGAATGATACCACACGGCAATGACTACACATAACAAGTAACCATCAGCAGGGTAAATAATGGAGAATGTGTAAAAGCAGCATCCCAGAGAGGCATAGAGAATAGGCAATTCATGTTTCAGAGCAATACGGATGGGGGGTCGTTTTCAAGTGATCAATGCACGGAGGGGACCACCAGCGTGTATACATTAATGCCCTTTGGTCCCCTCTACAATGTTTGTCATTTGCAATATGAAGTGCCAACAAAGCATGTTAAACTTAAAACAGGATCACGTTCTATATGTGGAATTTTGTAGTGCAAAGAAGTACAATGTGTTTGGCAATTCAGTGGTTTTCCACTTGCACAGCAATGGAATTCTGTCTGAAAACCATTCCAATTTTGCAGGTATTGTAGTACGAGACGCAGAAAAATTAATCCTTCTCCATGCCCACACTCTGCAAAAATGACAAAAAAGCCTTGCAGCACAAACAGAGGTGGTAAACCAGGAGCCCATTTACGCCTTGTCTAAGATTGTATGTTTACACGTGGGGAACTTAAAAAAATGTGCCCCACAGATTGCATCAAGTTGGTCTCAATAAACGATGGCTGTGAAAGATGCATGAATGGAATGTAAAAGCCTTTTGACTTCTGTACTCCTGCCAGGAATGCCCATGTTCAAAGGTAGGGGACTTTTGGTTCATGATGAACCAGCCACAGATGGAATCAATGCTGGTACAGAAACGTAAGAGAACGTCACATTTCTGGGAATAGCAGCTTATCTACAGCACTACTGTTGGAGATGTTTTGGGGTTATATCTAGTATTTTGTGGTATTTTGCTATAGTGGTACTTTTATGGTGGTGATACTAATTTCAGAATACTGCCTAATATTTATTTCACCAAGGTCACTAACGGTAAACAAATACTGAACTTAGTACACTCTGAATAAATGTCCCATGCTCTCCTGTGATGTTTTACCTACAACATCACTTGTATGCCCTTTTGGCTGTGTTTTGAAATATGTATATAAAGCATGCAAATTAAATATAAAACATTCATTCAGCCTCTACAGTTTACTGTGACTAACTTTGCTTTGAGATTTCTTACCAGGCGTTCTATCTCCCTATGCCCGAAACCAATGAGACTGAATGCTGAAAAATACAATTAAACTAAATTACCTTTTCAAATTAATATTTTTTCATCATAAAATAAAAATATGTAAGTTACACAGAGTGACACATGCGCCCATGTTGTAATTTAGAACATATGAAAGGGTTTTCCTGCAATGGATTTCAACGCTCTATGTGCACTAATGTGCAGAGCTCTGCCTGTTATCAGCCTTTACTTTGCAACAAAAGTTGGCATGATGAATACAATTTAACTTGCAGCAAATACAAACACAGTTTTACATGCATGTTTAACTTCTTACACCTACAAATTAACTGAATTATTTAATATATGCTAAATGGTTAGCAGTAAATTACTACATTAGTTTCATGTTAGCATTCGTTTTTTTAGTGCAACTCAACCCATTAAAATAGCATCATGGAGCAAAGTGATAATTTTCTAGCATGTGTTCTGTGCATCTATTTAGATTCAGCCTGAAATGCACACCTTTGATTCCCATCTATGAGTCTCACACCCTTGGCCCTAGTTAGAATTCAAACCTTTGCTAAAATTTGAATGATGAAATGTGGAGTGTACATGTTGAAATGCAGAGCCTACCTTCTCTCTACACTACACAGATCATAGAAATCAATTGTGAAGATTTGGAGGGTAATAGTGAGACAGTATTCTGGATGGATGGTTCATAACCTGAATCACAGGTCCTCCATGAGCACCACAATAATCTACATAGACTGGACAACCCAAGGAAGGAAAGGCCCCAATTCATATGGCAATCTGGAATAACCTTTAAACTAAGCCTGCATTTCTAGAGGGCTATGTAGCACCAAAAGGTAATTGAGCCATACAGGACCCAGGTCATGTACTGGATTTCTTAATGTATGTGTTTATTTATTAATGTATTTATTTTTGGGATCCCCTGTGATTTATTTTAAATATATGGTGAACTGTTCTAATATACCATTAGCAACTCTCCTTGGATATGTGATGAGGTGAGACGGATGAAATTCATCCCAAGGAAAATCCTAGGCATTCCAAAAAGACCCTGTTTTGAGTATCCACCAATCACACGTGCAGAGAGTATCACTTTTCATCCAGTCAGTCCAGGAAACTACCACGGCTCAAAGCAAGGACATGTGCAGCCAAAACCACTGCATCGAACTGTGAAGCCCCTATTCCAAGATGAATATACTCTGCAATCAAAACGCATGAAAATGCAATGATAACATGCCTGTGTCATTGAGCAACACTTGGTATGGTATCAAAGAGGGAACAGAGTGGAACAGTGAGATATTCCATTAAATAAATACATGCAGTGAATAACAAATTGCAATGCTATGGACCAGAAACAAGCTCTAATAATGTTGTACATTCTGAGTTATATACTAACAGAATAGGTCACTGAAGGGCATTAAACATGTGCCAAGAAAACAGAGCACACCATAAGAACCTGTATCAATGTATTCTTTCATTACACTGGCTGCTATCCCTAAGCATCGAAAAACAAAAAGATTATTCTCTTAGCTTGGAGCACCTTACTTTTCTTATAGCGTTAACTACCCGTTCCAAGGGCTATAACGGCCATAATGGCCCAGGGGCAAAGTTAAAGGCCTAAGTGATGCGTGGACCTTTAACAAGGGCCTGGGATGTTACCCCCCGTATGGCCCATGGAATGGGTACTGAAAGCTATTAGCACCCCAGGTTGCCAATCCAGTAGCCCGGGGTGCTAATAGTCGTCTTGTCTATGAATAACAGAGCCCCTTTTCTATTTACATGGCGGCAGGAAGAAGGAAGACGGAGCAGCAGCGTGCCGCCACCACAGCCATCAGGTAAGTAAGTAAAGACAAGGGAGGTTGGGAGAAGATGGCAGGTTGCTCGGAATGTGGGCTTGGATCGTGGGATTCAGCCCGTGATCCGAGCAACCTGATTGGGTGCTAATATAGATTACATAAGTAACAGAATAATGTAATACTTTTACCATGCTTAACAAATGATTTGCCACATGTTGTGAACCAACCCTCTTCCTTCGATTTTGTGAGTGCATATGCAATAATCTAGCATCTCATCAGGTGGGTGTGGGTACTAAGGATAGACTCTATCAATGTACATGTTACTCTTCAGAGAGATACTTTAAGATGCTGAACATGTTTATTTGTATGAATGCTGCCATCTGAGCAGCTGCAACACAGGAAGCCCTCTGCCCAGAACTCCCTGAAAGTTATTACTCCAAATAACTACATTTAGCCAGAAAGGGGAGCATAGCATTGTGTAGGGGCTCTATGTGTTCCAGGGGTGAGTGGCACTGTTTTGTCCTATGTCTAAGATGCGTCCAAATAAATTGCACACGCTGATATATTTGGCATCAGTAACACTCTATTAAGTCCAGGGCCGATGGGGCGCGTTGGGGACTTTGAAAGAAAGAAATTGACCATAGAGCCATCACGAGTAGTCCAAGTATGATATGTTTTAGGGCTGTGTAGTCATCTAACCTAATGGTAGAACAGTGCGTCCCCCAAAAGGAAAGACCAGACTTTCCAATGGTAAGCAGCAGAGCAGTCAGGCTTAACTTTAGGATGGATGAAGGTTGGCAGGGAGGTACAATCAGTGCCAACAGACACCACAAAAGAACATCCCGCACTGGTATACTGTGAGAATATACACTTTATTATAAAGTCACAACTAACATATGTATCCTAGGAGAAAATAAGAACTCAGGTTACATAGTACACATAGCAGAGCATAGTGTAGGTAAAGAAAAAGGTAAATAGCCAGTAAAGGCCTAACTCAATCCTTAACCTAAAATGTAGGCCCCATACATATAACCTTTCAGATGTAAACTAAGAGAAAGACCCCTAGGAAATAATACACATGTTAAGATGGCCTGGGAAGTGCCCAAATACACAAAGGTTCTGGAGCCAGGTGAAACCAGACTCAAAAAAGGAAATTGACAAAGTGAAAGGCAAAATCCAGATTTATTAACATCTAAATAAAGCAGGGACAGGTAACACGCATACACTTCCTTGACACTCTCGATTTCCGTCTCAAAATAAACAGGTTATATACTCAATGTTCATCATAACTGACATCATACTTTAATCTCTCAATACAAAACCATTACAGGGACTCGGGTTTGGTTAAGAGGATTGGCTACATATAGACTCTATGTTCCAAATATTTAATTGGCATATGACAATCTGATGGCTCCGCCTGAGACCACCTCTAAATTAATATCAGTTAAAAGACATCACCTCTACAATAAACTATTGGTTGGCATAATACGTAATGGGAGGCCTAACATCAGGAGTTTTGATTGGTTGGCTCTTTTCCGACCAACCTTGGACAACTGACAGGTATTCAAGACATGTGCCAGACAGCAGTATAGGAGTAGGGGGAGAGAGGTCCATGCACTGCTTTCTTTTCAATTAAAGAAGATATCATCCCTCATTTCTAGGACTTGAGCCAACAAGTACCTATACCTTTATATTTGCCTTGTGTGGCACCTACAGACCTATAGACAATACCTTTGTATTTGCCTTGTGTGGCACCTTGTGTCTGGTTGTATGCAATGGGAGTTTAGAAAGTGTCCTATCTGTGTTTGTTGCTAATGAATAGACAGTGTTCTTCAATTATTGGTCACGTGTGATGAGACAGTGTTTGGGATCATTTCACCCTGCATTTATTAGGATTTTAGCTAATATTGGTGAGAGTGTTATCTCTGGGGACACTCTTGAATTATTCTTCGTGGAATCTTTTGGCTTATGATTATCCCGCACCTGGCTTACATTTACTTAGAAGCGTGTTGTGGCTTCCATTTTGGAAAAGATGGCTGCTCATTACTGTTGCATTTTTGTATGTTAGTGAGCTATATTTAGATGTTGTTCATGTTGCATTCTGCTTATACATTGCATATGTCAGTATTCTTCATGTCTTATGGATGCCATGTTAATATTCTTTATGTATACATGCATGTGTTACCTAGTGTCCATGTTCTTCATGTTGAGTGCACATTTGCTACGTGTCTAATGCATGCACATGTATTGTCACAACGTTGGTTTGGTTTTACTCGTGCCATCTTCAGCTGTCTATCTCCTGCTGTACCTGCCTGGAATAAGGGCAGTACCGTTGTCTTAGTGAGTAATGTTTCTCACATGTGCAATATTGAATTGGGGGATAGGCAGACGCCATGGATGACACATTCATCTGCCTCTCAACACACACAGTACTGATGATAAGGTTCTGAATCCAAAGGTACCAAACAGAACTTGTTGCAGGCTTCCTGTTAACTTCTACATGAAGTATTAGAGTGAACATATGCACATAACCCAGTATCCCACTTATAAGTTGAGCACAGGGGAGCACATGGTCCAACACAGCCGGGAGGGCTATCAAATTCCAGGATATTTTTAAGATAGTCAGTCCCTAGTCCCAGAAGGGCATCTTACACATCAAGGAGGGAAACAGTATCAATACATAGGGATACAATGTATAACCTATACATGAGTGTAATGTACAGATATACAAGCCCCTAGTACATCAGAGAAAGTTTCTAAAGATCCGGGGACCATAGAAGGACCATAGGTAAATGTCACAGTCTAGGTGAGTACCTTGCAGTGTCCCATTTAAGAGTGTCAGCGTTGAGAAGAGCGCCCCGTAGGAAACAATAGGAAAAAGCCAGGTAAGTGTGTCTCTTTCCACTGGTACCAGGAACAAAACAATCCACCAGAGCGGACACTGGTGGAGACCCAGAAGAAGATATCCAGTGGAGGGTTCAAGACCCAGCATCCAGAGGAGCAGAAATGCAGAGTGGGAATCAGACCCCTGATGTTATCAAATGGAGACATGCAGTAGAAGGGGCCCTGAAGAACCACAGACCACAGGAAACCCTCAGAGGGAGTATCTGTAAATACCGACCATCTGTAATAACCAACCAACGCAGGGCCTAGAGGTAAGTACTTATAGTGGTTGCCCCTGGAAATTCAGTTCCCAGAAGGAGAACCAGTACAGTAATCAACAGCTTCTTTTTAAAGGCTGAAATGATTTTTTCAGTCACCCAGGGATTGGTACACAGAGCCAACGATCACCCGAACAGCCCAAAAGAAGAACAATCCTTCAGTGGAGTGGGTCCCACCATCCAGAAGTGAAATCCTTAATGGAGATGGCTCCAGGAGGACGGAGGTACCTGCACAGACCCCAGTGGCTCAGCAGGCGAACATGGTCGGCACACACACACAGAAACAGAGCCTGCAGCAGGACAACAGTGATGGCAACCAGAGACAACCCAGCCAATCAGATTTGAGAGATTTTGAGAGCCCAAACACCTTTCCAAGCGGTGGCAGCTTCCAAAATCAAGGCGGTATACATGCCTGCTTATCCTCCAAATATCCAATAGCTCTGAGTTTAGGGACAGAGTTAACCCTATATATTCTCCTATATATTAATTTACCCACAGGGACAAGCTTTTGCTAGCCCATCAATCCCATTAGGGGATTTAAAACAAAGGTTTTGGTGGCCATTCAATCAGGTTGGGCTAGAACACCACAAAACACTCAGTCCCACCCCCACAGGATATGGTCTAAATCAGTCAAACCATCATGGAGACTGCAATTCTGGGCCCACAAAGTTCATGTGGCAAAATTGTCCCTTTAAGGCTTGCCTCATGGTCTACCTGAACAAAGGAAGCCCCCTAACAAAATTGCAGTAGGATTTAAAAAGTGATTAGGACCCAAATGACTGCCATAAAGGTACATTGGGCTACTAATGCAGTGAATCGGCTTGCACCCTTGGTGAAGCCAAAACTAAATATGAGCTGCCACCAGCATACCCCCTAAAACCAATGTAGGGTGATAAAGTCACCCTTGGGGAAGAATGAGGTGCTGCTGGGAATGGACACCTTGTAGGCGACCCAATACCATATACCTTAAGTATAGAAAAAATGGGTGTAGTGGCAGGGGGACTTCAGCAGAAGTCCCTCTGCCCACCAAAGTAATTCAAAAATCCGCCAAAATAAAGAGGGAAAAAGCAAAAAGAGTAGGAGTCTCAACTTGGGTCCTTCCTCTTCTCTATCTTTATCTCTACCTGTGGTGTTCCCCAGGGGTCTAACCTCTCTCCCTGGCTGTTCAGCCAATACCTGGCACTTCTTGCCCACCATATTGCTGCGATCTGCCCCAACTTCCAGTGCAATGCGATGACACTCAGATAATTTTCAGGCTACCCTCATCCACCTCTTCTTCCTCTCTCATCTCTGATTGTCTGTCTGCTATCCAGGAGTGGTGTGCCAGCAATGATCTCTGCCTTAATGCCAGTAAGACTGAGATTCCCCTCATCGGCACAGCCGCTTCCTCCTTTCCTGTCACTCTCTGGCCGGCCTCTCTTGGCCCTCTTCCTGCTGCCACCTGTGAGGCTAAAAACCCCAGGGTCATCTTCGACTCCACACTCTCCTTCTTTTCTCTCATCTCTGACGTCTCTAAGAAGTCACACTACCAGCTGCACCTCCTGAGAGGTATTCTTCCTTTCCTCTCCTTCCCCCAGAAGCTCACTGTCTCCAGAGCTCTGGTTTTCTCTAGGCTAGACTATTGCAACAGCCTATTTCAAAATCTGCCTGCTTCCACTCTCTGCCCTCTGCAACTCATCCAGAACTGGACTGCGAGACTTGTCCCTGGCCTCAAGCCCAGGGATCGTATCTCTCCAGGACTGAATTCTCTCCACTGGCTCGCAGTGGCTGCAAGGATTAAGTTCAAAACCCTCTGGCACAAGGCCTTCTGTGGCCTGACGCCTCAATACCTCCAGCTCTCTCTTCCTAAATATCTTCCTTCTCGAGTTCCTCATTCATCCACCTCCAACTCCCTCAGGGTCAGTCGCTTCTCCAAGCAACAAGTTAGTGGTAGATCTCTTTCTTCAGCTGGGGCCTCCCTCTGGAACAGCCTCCCTGCATCCCTGCCTCCCTGAAACTTGAGGAGGATCATCTCTGGTTCCGGAAGCACCTCAAAACCTTTCTTCTTTGCTTCTGCTTTTTATCCCCCTCTCCCCTGCGGACCTCCTGGCTGAAACGGAAACTGCACTGTCAACCTGGCCACCCTCTGGTCTCGGGCCCAGGGCCCTCCCCCGCCAGTCACACACACCTGCACTGCCTTCCTGGCAACCCCCAACTTGGGGACTGTTTCTGTATCCCTACAGTCCCACTACCAGCACTTGACACCTGTTGTCTGCACTTACCCTTGCACTGGCCACCTGCTGGCCGTACTTATTATTGTTATCTATTCTTTTATCCTATGTACTGCACTGTCCTCCTCCCTTCCCTCGCCGGCCTTTCCACCTTCCCCCTTCCCATGCACTTGCGCAATCTGAATGACACCTGGCCTAGTAGGATCGTTGTCTGTCTCCCAGCTGTTCGCCCTCCCTTGCCTTGTCGCGCCTTGAAACACTTGTGTATAAATGCCATATCATATCATATCATACAGAACCCCAAAAATGGAATTCTGCATTAACAATAAGACATTAATCGATGGCTCCCTCCTAGGGGCACCTAATATGATTTGTATACTGTGGTGCCCAATTGTCTCAGCAGGGTGCTGACGCTCTTGACCTTTTGTAAGGTGTAGGAATTTGTTACACTTACATGGAGAGTAAACAAGGCATAAACATAATGTCTATAGCCCAAGTATAATTACTGGGTATGGAAACGATCTATGTGGACGACCTCTGTGCTTGCTTGATCGAATCTCAGTCCATTACATTCTGAACCTTCACGATGACTCAGAGCAGGGCAGCCAACTACGGGTTGACCACAGACTAAATGGGTGACTTCAGCTGACTGATTGAAAATTGAGAAGACTGTGTCGCCATTTGAGTGAGGCCGGCCCCTTTTCCTCCAAAAGTCCGATGGACATATTTTCCTCTTGGCTACATTGACAAGATATTGGATAAAGGGGCATGTCCATTGTTAATCTGCATAAAATGTGCCTTAAGAGTCATCCAAGGCACAAAAAGACAAAGTAGATGCATTATAAGGAGTGGTGTGTGAAAAGGCATATTGAAAGTCACGAGGACATAAAAAGTACATAAAAAGGCATAACAGGCAAAGAACAAAATCGATAAGATTATTAAAAATGAAAAAAGGTGCATTGGAAGGCATGAACGACATCATGGTATATTCAGTGCATTGAGAAGCATGCAGTGGACTTCTGGGCAAATAGGATTCACAGCATTTTGTTTCATATCTAGGTGTCACTAGGAGGGCGCCCTGAATGTTTACATTTTGTATGCCTTTCTGTCTCATATCTAGGTATCTCTGTGAAAGGGTGTTGTTCTGTACCCACACATAGGAATCCCTAAAACAATGCGTTGAATTGCTTCTTTTATTCACTACTGAATTTTATATGTAGGTTTTACTGTGAAAGTGCATTCCATTTTACACCAAGGCATCCCTAAAATGACACACTGACCTATTTAATTTCCCATACTGTTTTTCTTTTTTTTCCATGGAACATTGACACATTTCACACTGCATATTGCTCGTACTTTGATATCCCTAATTAAAGACTTATATTGTCCTATATGCTGTCTCACATCAAACCATTCATTAGAAAGTCTACTACACTGTTTCTAATCTGAACTCTGTTACACTCATAAATAGGCATCACTAGAAAAAACAGATTGCATTGCTGTGAACTTTGCCCTGTTGTCTTCTACCCCTGGGTGTCTCGGGGAAGGTGTTTTTACTTCTATGCCAAGACCGGAGGGGAGCATTATCCATTGATTTGTCAGTGTTTGGTACACATTCAGTCAGAGGAGCTATGGAATCCAAGGCGTTTGCAACAGGTCTTTTGTTACAAGACATTTTAAAGTCAGCTGACTGGCCCAACGATTCAGCCCTTAAGACATTTTACTTTAAGCTGATTTCATCAGTGGCAGCGACAGTGATAGGAAGCTTCGAACAAGCACAATGCTTGCCTGCGGTCTTGGCATAGACTGAAGATTACCCAGGCTTACAGCACAGGCAGTCTTGATTCTGTTAAAGAAACAGAGGCAAGCATTATTCCTCCCAAAATACGCAGATATAGGGGGGCGCTGTTGCGCACGACCAAGATGGCCGCCTGATGTGAGAGCTCCGACCCGACAGAAATCCGAACTACATTTGAATCCTGTTTCGAAGCCCCCAGGGGATAGTGGAGTCGAGCAGAGGCTGCACTTTGACCCAGTCCACACCCGATCGAAATCCTGAGAGCGACGGACTAAAACTTACAGAGATATCGGCGTTGGCGTGGTGAGCGGGAGAAGGCCCGGGAGTTGGCCGCAGAGGACATCCGGCTGGTCTACACCCCGCGCCGCTGATGCTCTAGCCTGAGAGACATAGAGAGGTGGGACTCCTGTGCCGCGGTCGCGGTGTCGGGCCCGTGGACACTGCGGAGCGACTGGAGTGACCCCCCCTGGCCCCGTACGTGTGGCTGTGCAAGCGTTGCTGGCTTGTGGGCCCTGCTCCGGACCGGAAACAAGGTTTTGACCGGGTGTGCCCAGTGGAACCCTGCCTTCGCAGTTACTGAGACCATCCTGTTGGGCGAGAGCTGGAGCTCCCTGCCGCGGCGGGTGCTGGAAAGTGGGCCATCGTGGGATGGCGTGATATCCTCTCCTCCCTGACCGAGGAATCGACTGAATTTTTTGGCCGGCAGCCGGGGCGCGCCACGCGTGCTACATTCCCTGCAAGTTGGCGGTACGGTGCAGCTCTTTTCTACGCGTGAGGGGTCGAATTAGCAAACTACCGCTGATACCTGACCGTTGATGGCTCCATGAAACACTATTGTTGCGATATCCAGGCCTGAGCGAACCCGCTTGACAAACAATATCCTACGCGGCACAGGCGGCCTGCCTCCGTGGTAAAGTCACACAGATTCCGCTGCCCCGTCGGGTTGTGGTGGGATACCGGCAGGTGTGGCGAACATGGGCAACACTAGGAAACAGGATAAGGCGGCTGAAGGGGCGACTGGGAAAAAGAAAGGTCCGATGGATTCGTACACCAGTAGCCAGGCAGCTGGCCACGAGCCGGATCTGTCGACGGCGTCAACGGCGGAGCCTGGCGTGGAGTGCGGCGACAGGGTTGATCGCCTTGCCACGATAGTGCAGAATGGCTTCCTATCCCTGAACGTGAAACTAGACGACATTGTCAACACTATAGGAGCACTGAAAACCAGAGTTGACAAAGAGAGCCTTAGAATCACTGAGGCCGAAGACAGAATTGGTACAAGCAAAGACACTATTGCGCGACACGATCGCGACATAGCGCAGCTCAAGGCGGGCATGACCGCACTGCAGAGTAAGTGCGAAGACCTAGAATCCAGATCCCGAAGGAACAATATTCGGATTGTGGGAGTTTCTGAAAAGTTCGGGAAAGGCGCTATGGAACAGTAAGTGTAAAACCTACTTAAGACTCTTTTTGGAACAGAATCCTTTTCAGGCCAATTCCTGGTTGAGCGAGCGGATCGCACTCTGGCCCCCGCGCCGAAGCCTGGAGCCCCGCCGCTTACTATCATCGCCAGACTGCTGAATTACAGGGACAGAGATGCAATACTTAGGAAGGCCAGAGAAATTGGGACACTACAATATGAGGAGAACCGCATACATGTCTATACGGACTTTGCTGCGGGAGTACAGGCCAGCAGGAGATCATATGAGCCAGTCAAACGGCTACTGAGGGCGCGTCAGGTCCCGTATGCGCTGATATTCCCGGCAAAAATGCGAATCCAGTATGGAGGAAGAGCACACTTTTTTGAGACTCCGTCCGCCGCTCTGGCATATGTGGAAGCAAATATACCCCTACCACCTAGAGGCCGTGGACTGGACTAGAACGGAAGATCACCTCCGGGAGAGGGAGACCGGGGTGCTGTTGACTGAACTTGGTTGCGCACTTATCCTATGCAGCTGTTCTGTCGATGTTTAAAGGGATTCTGCTCCCACTGGGGGGCTCTGAGTAACCTTTGAACGGGTCGTGAGCCCGCTCGGGTGGCCTCGTGACGACAACGTGGCACCCACAGAAAAGTTCCAAAAATGTTTAAGGGTACATCGTCAAGTTGGGATGGATGATGTGGTTGGAGGGTGAGGTTGGGGAAGTCTGGAAGTTACAGATTGTTATTGCTTCCAGGGCATGTTTGGGACCTGGGATTTAGATTGGTTTAATTTCAGTTCCAGGTTGGTTGAAATCAGGTCTGGCGGGTGCACAATGCGGCTACAGCAGATAAACACTAGACATGGTGGAAGCAATGGCACAGCATGGATTCTATAAATGGAGAAATGGGTAAGGGGGTGAAAATAACTTTATTATCTTGGAATGTCCGAGGGCTAAACAACCCGATGAAAGCCAGAAAGGTAGGAAATTATGTCACCAGACACGGTCCTCAAATCCTAAGGCTCCAGGAGACACACGCCCAGGGAGCGGTTAACCGTAACATAATGGCTAAATGGAGCAAGCTACATTATTATACAGAATATTCTTCACAATCCAGGGGGGTCATAACACTCATACATACTGCGCTGGGATTCCGCACTGAGGGGCACGAGGCTGATCCAATGGGAAGATATGTGTTGGTGTGGGGGGAAATGGCCGGCAGACGAGTGACCCTGGTTAACACCTACGGCCCTAACATAGATGACCCGGATTTCTATCTGAAAATGTTCGACACTCTCAACAAACACGACACAGAAATCATTATATGGGGCGGCGATTTCAATGTTGCACTCGACCCCATGTTGTATAGGTCAACCAATGTAGTGAGGGCTCCCACTAAAACAGCGATAACCCTGAACCAACTCCTCCCACACTTGTCACTGATAGACGCTTGGCAGGTGCTGCACCCAGATGACAGGCAATATACATATTACTCAACAGTGCATGACAGTGAATCGCATATAGACTACTGGCTCATATCCTTTGACATCTCCAACACGCTGCGACACTGCACAATCCTTCCCCGCACACTGTCCGATCACTCTCGGGTCTTATTGAGCCTCGTTTTCCAAGATGTTCCTAGACAGGCCAGGAGATGGAGAATGCCGGGGGGACTGTTGGGAGATGCAAACGTGGCCGAATCAGTACATGAAGAGATAACCAACTTCTTTGCAGACAATCTGGGGACGGTGGACCGGATATCCACGGTTTGCGTTAGAGGGATCCTTATGTCCAAATCAACAGGACTCTTGAAGGGGGTGAGACGGGACCTTGAGGGGTTGGAACGGGAACTGAAAGAGCTGGAAGAGATATATAGCTGCACCCATGATAGGGACACCCTTGCTGAAATTCATAGACTCCTTAGGACCTTCGACAATTTAGCCACGAGGGAGGTACGATACATTGCGGCCCCCATGCGGACACGTGGCTATGGGGAGGGGAATAAGACGGGGAAAATGCTGGCCAACCTGCTTCGAAATGAAACGAATAACGCCCCAATAGCCGCTATTCATACAGCTCCAACTGTAATGGTCACAAGCGATAAAGGTATTAACAATGAATTTGTTGAATACTACAAAACACTCTACACGAATAGAGACCAGAAAACCCCCACTGAGACGAAAGAATACCTGGCCTCACTGTGTCTCCCGACACTCCCAGATGAAGATAGATTGGCTTTGGAGCTACCTGTCACAATAGAAGAGATCACTGAAGCCATCAAGGATCTCACGTCGGGTAAAGCTCTGGGTTCTGATGGACTGGGGGCCGAATTTTATAAGGAGTTCCATGAGGAGCTGGCCCCTATTCTACTGAGAACCTGGGAGGAGGCCCTCGAACAGCACAAACTGCCCGCTACAATGAGGGAAGCTATTGTTACGGTGCTTCTCAAGCCCAGACGCCCACCCCATGATATGTCCTCTTACAGGCCCCTCTTGCTCATAAATACCGACACAAAAGTTTTCGCGAAGGTCATGGCCAATCGTATGTTACCCATGGTTCCAGCACTGGTTCATCCGGACCAAAATGGGTTCATTCCCAAAAGGTCTACAGCGCTAAACCTCCGCAGGCTGTTTGGAATCATGGCACAAATAGACCCGGGCAGGCAGGCGGTCCCGGTGTCCCTCGACGCCGAGAAGGCATTTGATTCAGTCTCATGGGAGTACCTCTTCTCGGTGGTGGAGGCGTTCGGGGTGGGACCCAATTTTATCAGATATGTCCGCCTACTCTACACAAAGCCCAGGGTGAGAGTATACATTAACAGAACCATGTCTGGCATGTTCGAACTGGGGAGGTACACAAGACAGGGATGCCCGTTCTCGCCAATCCTATTTGCTCTTACAATAGAGCCCATGGCTGCTGCAGTCAGATTGCGCCATAAAGATAAAGGCATAGTCATGAAGGGCTCTAATCAGCTGATTTCGCTTTATGCGGACGACACGCTGTTATGTATCCGTGAACCCGACAAAAACCTGGCGCCCATAACGGCAGATATACACGAATTTGCTGATTACTCTGGTTACACTGTGAATAGTTCTAAGTCGGAAATCTTCCCACTCACCCCTTGTACTAAATGCCCGGAAACGACGGAGGGCCTTAAATGGACGGAGAGATATATTAGATACCTGGGCGTTCTGGTCTCCGGAGCAGACAATCTCTATTTACCGATAACCACGAAGGGGAGCTACAGTCAATTAATGCGAAGCTTGCGATATGGAGGCACCTCCCTATCTCACTGCATGGCAGGATAGCAGTGCTAAAAATGACCGTCCTACCTAAACTGCTTTACCTGTTTGTGAATATCCCGATATGGCCAGACAGGGAATTCTTCTCCAGGCTGCAATCAATGGTAACCACATTTCTATGGAACGGGAAGACTGCTAGAATGGGATGGGAGAAAATGGTGGAACCATACAGTACCGGAGGCATGGACTTTGAACTTTATTATTTAGTTGCCCAGGCGCAGTTCGCGAGATACTGGTATGAGACGGCAGAAGAAGCACCGCATGCATGGATGGAGACAAACACAGTTGCACCCTCGGATGTGAGATCAATTATTTTCGCCCCACGACATAGTGACGTGTGTGAATACGACCCGGCGAGCTGCACTGTCCGGGCTTGGGGGGCAATATGCCGGAGACATAAAATTGAAAGGCCCTATAACCCACAGATTCTCTTGTGGAACTTTCCCGGCATTCCTCCCACATTCGACACGGACATGCAGAAAGCATGGGACCCCAATAGGAAAATGGTGGTAGGGGATATGTTCATAGAGGGGAAATTTGTTAACTTAACAGATATTTTAAGGGCACTGGGGAGAGGACCGCTTCGAACGCTCCAATACTACCGAAAGAGATCAGCATTCCAGGCTAGATGGCCGCTATTTCCTGATGGGCCACGCTCACACCCTTGTTTACAAATGATCAAGACTCAGGGGGGTCTCGGAGTCTCCAAATTATATGCATCGGTGCAGGCCCACACCCCCACGATCAATAATGTGAAAACAAAATGGGAAGCAGATTTGCAGGCAGCCATTCCTGATGAGAAATGGGTAAAGTATTGTACACTCACTAAAAGGGTCTCGCTCAATACAGGGCTGCGCCAGATACAATTTAAAATTCTGAACAGACTGCACTATACAACGGCAGCAGTAGCGAGGTTTGTAACAGACTCCTCGAGCGAATGCCCCAAATGCGGCGCCCCACAAGCAGGGTCTTTCCACATGTATTGGGACTGCCCTGAGTTGCAGCGGTTCTGGGGGGGGTGGCTGAGTTACTGGCGGAACTAACACAAATATCCCCATTCCTGTCTCCACAAAAATACCTGTTTGGTGATATTGGGAAGTGCTCGGAGAGAACTAGAAGACTCTTTAATGTTTCTTCCGCAGTCGCTAAAAAATGCATCCTCCAGGCTTGGAAAAGCCCCACGCCCCCGGGCATGAACACCTTTTTACGAGAATTGACGTATGTGAATGAGAACGAGGAACAATATGCACTGACTCAGCCGAGAATGAGCCGACCGAAAGATATCTGGGACCCATTCAGGACATACCTATGTGAACTGCCGTCGGACAATGAAGACCCCATGTAAATATGTATCACTTGTGAAAATGCATAGTGCCACTGTATACTTTTTTCTTGTTATGATGTTGGGACGAGTTGTGAACCTGCCACTACCTCAATAAAAAGATGTTTTAAAAAAAAAAAAAAACGCAGATATAGGGAAAGGACCCTGACAGGACATGACATACTGGGGAGGAAAGAGCCGGTTTGGTGAACACTAAGAGGAAAGGAAAACTACTCAAGAGTGTGGACTCATGGGGATTAGTAGTTCCATCGCTAGAGGTTTTCACAGTTGTATTTAAATATAGTTATTTTGGAAGAATAAAATAAGTTTTGAAGAGCTGCTGAAAAGTGGCAATGAAGTACTCACACCAAGGCACCCCCAAAATTACGCACCGGCCTATTTAATTTCCCATACTGTTTTCTTTTTCTCCATATATGGTACATTGACACATTTTACACTCCATATTACGCACACCTTGATATCCCTAATTAAAGCCTTACATTGTCTTATATACTGTCTCACATCAAACCATTCTTTAGAAAGTAATTTGCACTGTTTCGAATCTGAACTCTATTACACTCACAAATAGGCATCACTAAAAAAAACAGAGTTCTTTTTTTCTTGATCTTTGCCCTGCTATCTTCCACCACTGGGTGTCTTCATGAAGGTGTTTGTAATGGTTCCTTTACATACTGATGTTTCATATCTGACTGTTCTGTTTATTTGCTGTGGTGTTTCGTATTTGGGTTTGGACGTGGTAGCGCATTGCATTATACTAATTTCTCAGGAATTCTCTAGAAGGCACATTGAGTTGTTCCATTTTGTATATTACTGTGTCTAAGAACTTGGTGTCCCTGTGAGAGGACATTGCTGCATGCTGTGCCCCTTCCTGCCCACACCCAGAATACCCCTAACAGAAGAACTTGCATTGTTGAGTACATAAGACGATCTCTGGGAAGTAATGCTGCACTTTTCCTAGGCAATTCTCCATTTACATATAGGCATCGCTGAAAAGCCAGTTGCATTGCTGTATATTTTTACCAAGACTTCCTTAGAGTAAAAGCGTGCAGCAATCTAGTTATCTCACTCCATGGACCCAAGCACCCTCAGATAAGAGATAGCCCATGATAGTGCAGGATCACCATCTTAAACTTTCCACAAACTATGCGTATGACACTGCAAAGTGACAATGTGACCCCCACGGAAGGAAAGCCCAGTCAGAAGAGAACTAAACTATGGCCTCAGCGGGTGCAGAATGATGCAGTCCACCTGATATCCACACCACGTAAGACTGTGTCTAGCTCTGCATTGCGTAGATCACTCCACTGGCTTCCCGTCAGGCAGAGGATCGATTTTAAAATCCTCTGCCTGGTTTTTAAAGGTCGAGACAATCTTGCACCAAGCTACTTATCATCTAAGGTGGTTCACTATGACACGATTGCCCTCTTATGATCCTCTGATAAACACCTTTTAGCAATTTCGTCATCTAGACTTCTGGGTAGGGGTGACTGGTGCTTTTTTATTTATGGACCTGGGCGATGGAACATACAGCCTCTTTACATTCGAAGTATTTCCTCTCTTCCTCTTTTCCGAAAAAGCTTGATAACGCATCTGTTCACCTAATCTTATTTTACAAGGATATCTGGCTTGGATTGCTGTCCATTTTGCGTACTAATCGAGTTTATTTCCACTAAACTGTATCTCTGTTAGGATGCAGTTAAGTCTATAGTAGCGCGTCTGAGCAATGCTCTTCCTGTCTATGAACACAGAACTGAGATTGTTGAAATTCTCAGCAAAGGAGGAGCTGACATGCTCTTTATAACAGAAACTTGGTTGTGAGATAATTACAAGTTAAAAGCAAATAAATACATTCCCACCAACTTCAAACTCATCCAAGGCAACTGGACAGAAAAAAGAGGTGGTGGTATCGCTTAGGCACACAAGGAAATCAAAATATCGACTTCATATGACAAGGATTTCCCAGACTTTTAAGGTTTCATGATCCACTTCAAACTTAACCACCAACCTCTCCTTCATGCTTATTTACTAACCACCATCATATAACCCAATCTTGGCAGAAAACTTTTCAGATGTAATTGTGAACCTAGCAATACAACAAAAACATCTAATGGTCCTCAGAGACTTAAACATTTGGTTAACATGATAAACATGCTTGTCCTACTCGGAATAAAGTTAAAACCCTTGGTGTCTCCATGAATGCAGACGTTAATTCCACAGCTCACTAAGATGATATCATCTGCGGAACACAATACCATATGAAAGTATTAAGACATGCCAAACCCCTACTACCCCAAAATAATCGAGACACACTGGCTAGAGCAATTATACTAACCCGACTCGACTACTGTAACGCACTGCTATTCGGGGCCTCGTCCCGTTGCATCAACCAGTTGCATATCGTGCAGAATGATGCTTTGTACACAATCTATTTAAAAGAGAACACGTATCCTGCGCTCACAGGCAGCTGCATTGGCTTCCTATTTTGGCCAGGATACGCTTCAAGGCCATGACCATGATTCAGAAATGCATATGTGGCAACGCCCCAAATACAAGAAGGAGTTACTGACACCACACATGTCATCAAGGCCTCTCCACTCGAGCTCTGAGGAACTGTTGGTGGTAGCCAGAGCAAGAAAAATCAGTGGACTGGGAAGATCTTTGCTGGTCCTGGCTACCCAACTGTGGAACGCCATTCCCCCTGGTTTAAGGAAAGAGGCCCATCTGCCACGCTTCAAAAACCTTCTGAAGACCCACCTCTTCACCTAAAGATTCCCCTCTTCTCAGAGGACCTGTTAATTCCTGTCTTCCTCCTCCATCCTGCGTGTTTTTGTGGTGCCCTGATGCCCTCTGCACTTGATAAATAAATGAATAAATAAATAGAGTCACCACCCAAAAGCTTGAGGTCCTACATGTCCTGCTTTTGCCTCAAAGAAATGGTCATAGCAGCAATGCATAATGAAGACCTTCCTCTCAATGCAATCTTTTCTGAAGAAGGCCTAATAACTACCCCCACCCTGGCTAGACTGATTGCATCACAATGCCAGTCTTGCAACGTAATTCTCCTTATCATGCTTGCTTTAACATCATGCATGCATGATAAGTGTTATAACATGGCTAGACTTGCATTTTTATGTAATCAGTATAGCCATTTCTAACTATGGCATGCAATTTTTACTGGGCATCTATGATACTGCATCATAGATTCCCAGTAAAAACGGTATCATAGACGCCCAGTAAAAAAGTCATGCCACAGTAATAAATGTCTAGACTTACTACACCAAAATGCTAGTCTTGCTAGACTTTCACCTATAGAATTTCTTCATGAAATACCCTATAAAACCGATTGCGAACTGTCTGTTTTTTTCCCAACTTTTCACATAAAGTTTGTTGTACAATCCATCATTTTTTACCTATTATCTCCTAAATGTTCTTGGGCGGAGAATCCACATGGCCCACCATGATTGCTCCAGGCTGTCTCGCTATGCAATATTTGCACCCCACCAATTTAATAATCACCAGCCGCCACTGCATCACCTTCATAGAAAAAAAAGACTTTGGCAAGATGGTGTACACCCCATCCACACCCCATCTACAAACAGTTAAAACAATAAAGGAAACACTACAACCCACAAGGCAAGGTTGCCTACCAAAGACAAATCCGCCACTACAAAGCAGAAATCCTGAAAGCCAAGAAACATTCCTACAATGAACAAATCAATAGTGCACCTCATCCAGAGAAAGAACTTTACCAAATCCTTGATGTGATGAGAAACCCTGCTTCTTGCAGCAAAGTCACTTCACCTACCCAAAAACTATGGGATAAATCATCAACCATTTCAGAAGCAAAATCCTAAACATACAGCAAGTCATGGACGCTGCAATAAGGAACATAATTGGAAGTAAGACTCAAAACCCGGTTAATGACTTTCAGCCTACAACCCAATAAAGGAACATCTGTATCAGAGTTTAAAAAGATTGTGAAACCTTGCAATAAAGCCAGCTCTCTGATTGACCCCTTCCCCCTGCACATCTACAAAGAGATTCTTAACAAGCAAACACCAATTTCTACAATTTAAAATGTATTAACTGTGTTTTAAAATCAAAAATTGTACCAACAGTTTTCAAGACTGTCTGAACAAAAAACAGCTGGAAAACCAGAAGACCTCTCCAACTTTTATCCTTTCTCAAATATACCTTACCTATACAAAATTCTGGAACGCTGCATACACCGCAAAATCTTGTGGTATGTAGAGTGTAATAACTTACTAGATCAATCGTAAATTGGTTTTAGACCTATGGGAGGCACTGAATCTGCATTTGTTTCCATTTGGGATTACCTCAAAATCACAGCAGGTGACAACATCACCTCGACACTAGTACTCAATATCTTAGCAGTCTTTGACAATGTTAACCATAGTACACTAATTAGAAGGCTCGAAGAAACCAGACTCCATAAAATAACTCTATAATGGATGAGATTTTTCCTAAGAGACCAAACAGAAATCACCTCACTCCCCACTTTCAGTTCAAACCCATGGCCCATTATGTATGAAGTTCTCCAGGAATCAAGTCTCTTGTCACTCCTTTTCTACATCAAAATATGACCCCTTTAATGAAGATAAAAAGAAAGGGGTACTCTGGCACTATCTTCTAAATTTGTGCTCTCTTATTGTAAATTATTAGTAATTGTTCCTTTAGTTAACAATTATTCTGGTATGCAGAACACAATGACTACACTCTAGGCACTAGAGTACATGTACTACTATTGCTCCCAAGTAGGCCTTAGGAGGCCATGTGCTCACTTATGGCTCAACTGAGCTGCAATTTCATTCAGTTTTGTGCTGTATTTATTAATGTTCTCATATTCCTGTTGCATATACTGGTCTCTAATTCACACACTTTATGTCATTCATAAAACATAATGTTTAATAGAAGAAGCAGTCATTGACAATCTTAGGTCACATATTGCCAATGCATTTTTCAGACTATTTGCCCATCTTCAAGGCTTAACCCTTTATGTAATAATAACTAGACATGTTATCAAAATATAATACCATTAAACATGTATGTAATGTATAAGGAAAAAGAAAAGAAAAGAAAATAAACATAAATACCTGGTTAGTCTCATGTTCAACATTGCATATATAAATTGACATGTTGAAAAAATAAATAATCCATTCAAAATTGATACCTTTGTGAACTTGATCTTGTCCTAACTGTAAGAGAAAGTTCTGTGTGTATATATATATATCACTTTGTAATGCTTAGTATACTGTAGGAATCAAGACCCGGACCAGGTTTGGGTTGCTGAAATTATACTTTATTCATGTGATTTTAAACTAATGAAAATATAGTCCATGAACTCCTTGAGAGTTACTCCACTCTTAGGCAGTCTTCCAGGTACAGGATTTAAACCCTCCTAAGTCTCCTTGTTGTCCGGATAGGCCCACCAGTTGTTCCTTCTCTCCTTGTCCTCTTCGTATGACTAGGAAAATCAACAACCAACGCTGGATTAGTTCCCGGGCTTTTATATGATGTGAGTGACTTGCTTCCCCCCCAATGGAAAGCTTCCCTGTCAATCAGACTTCTCATTGGCTGGTATTGCCATGTCCCGCCTCCTTTAAAGGCTGCCGTGGTTTCCCAGAGTGGCTGATTCTGCTGCCTGCCAGAAGAGTCCCGCTCCCAGGCAACTCCATCCCGTGAGTCCCTCCCCCCTTTTGAAGTCTCTCCCTCTCGCCATGTGTGTTTGTTTCTGTGGCCGTTCCAGAGCGGACCGCCCCGCCGAGCAAGCCGTCTCTCCCTTCTCTCCCTTCCTGGTGAGGAGAGACGCTCGGTGGGCCGTGTGGGCCGGCTCTCCGTGACTGCCTGTGTTTCCCGCGGGTTCGCCGTCACCAACCCGTCTTCCAGGCTGCAAGCCGCGGCGTTACCCTTGGCAGGTTCAGGTAAGGCTGGGCGGGAGGGGGCCGCTCTTTTCATGTCGCGACCCGTTGCCGCGATCCTGTAGAGTCCCGGGGAGAACGGGTGGGACGGGGCTGCGTTTTCTGTCTCGCGGCCCATTGCCGCGATCCCACGGAGTCCCGCTACCCCTCCCAGCACCCTCTCCACTCCAGGCCCCTTCTCACATCTCCCCATCACAAACCCTGGCCGATTGGGCAAGGGAGCATTCCGGGACAGATAGTCAGCCACCAGCTGGAAACCCGCAGGTCTGTGTAAGGTAAGGAAATCAAACGGTTGAAGAGACAGGAACCATCTGAGTACCCGCTGGTTGGTATCTTTATGTCTTGCGAGCCACTGTAAGGGGGCATGGTCGGTATACAACGTAAAGCAGCGACCCAAGAGATAATACCTGAGGGTCTCTACCGCCCATTTGATGGCCAAACACTTCTTCTCAATAGTGGAATAGGCCTCCTCGTGAGGTACGAGCTTCGGGCTCACGAAACAGACGGGTTGAAGTTCGCCCCCTTGTTCCTGTGAAAGAACTGCTCCCAACCCCTGATTCGACGCGTCCGTCTGAAGAAAAAATTATCTATGGAAGTCGGGGCACCGAAGAATTGGATTTGAGGTGATCCTCTGCTTTAGGACATCGATAGCTTCCAAAGCAGCGGTGTTCTTGGTCAAATCGGGATACCCTTTGTTCCTTAAAGCGTCAGTTAGTGGAGCTGCCACAGAGGAGAAATCTGGGATAAATCTACGGTAGTAGCCTATGAAACCCAAAAAGGCACAGATCTGTTTCTTCGTGGATGGAGTAGGAATCTCGTGGATGGCCTGGATTTTCGAGAATTGCGGTCGTATCGTGCCTCCGCCTACCAAGTGTCCCAGATATTTCGTCTCGTGTGCCCCTATCACTGTTTTCTTCGGATTAATGTGTAGGCCTGCCTTAAACAACTCAGACACCACCTGTTCCAAGTGGCGTACATGTTCTGTCCAGGTCGTGCTATACACGACGAAGTCGTCTAAGTAAGCCGCAGCATAACTCTCATGGGGACGTAGTATGACATCCATCAGTCTCTGGAAGGTGGCTGGCGCACCGTGTAGCCCGAATGGCAAAACCTTGAATTGGTATAGACCTTGGGGAGTGGTAAAGGCAGTCTTTTCCCGGTCCGTGGATTTCAAGGGAATCTGCCAATAACCCTTAGTTAGGTCAAGCGTGCTTAGGAAGTTGGCGGTTCCTAGCCTTTCCAACAGCTCGTCCATTCGTGGCATAGGATATGCTTCATAATTGGAGATCGTATTTAATTGTCGGTAGTCCATACAAAATCTAATAGTACCATCGGGCTTTGGTACCAACACTATCGGGGATGACCATGGGCTGGTTGAGGGTTCAATTATATCCATACAGAGCATCTCTTCTACTTCGTTTCGGATAACCATCCTTCGTTCTTCTGGAATACGATAGGGTCTTAGTCTAACAATATGTCCGGGATCGGTTTTCATCTTGTGTTCGATTAAATTGGTCCTCCCTGGTAAGGCCGAGAACGCTTCTCCAAAGGGAGACAGTCTGGTCAAAAGTTCTGACTTCATGGAAGGAGTCAAGATGGTTCCCCATTGCACGTCTTCTAGCTTGCCCTGTTCATGATTCACGTTTTGTTCTGAGGTATCCTCACCGGCATCCATTGTGGCTACCAATACAGGCGCGTTCCATGCTTTTAGCAGGTTCACATGGTATACCTTGTCTGGTGTGGCACGATCGGGTTGGTGGATCCGATACGTCACAGGGCTGAGTACCTCCTTAACTTCATAAGGACCTCTCCATCTGGCCAATAGCTTGTTAGTACTGGTGGGTAGTAGGATTAGTACTTGGTCTCCCATTCGGAAAGTTCTCATCCGACTTCCTTTGTTATAGTTTTTCTCCTGGTTTGTCTGTGCGTGTCCCAGATTCGTCTCGGCCATCGAGCGGAGTGCTGTCAAATGTTCCTTCAACTCTTCGGTGTACTCTGTTAAAGAGATCTCATCTGAAGTCTCCCATTCTTCTTTTACAAGGTCCAAGATGGTTCGGGGTTGTCTTCCGAAAAGGACCTCGAATGGAGAAAAACCGGTAGATGACTGTGGGGTGTCGCGTAATACCATCAAGACCAAGGGCAATATGCGGTCCCAGTTCTTCCCATCGGACCCGGTCACTCTCCGTATCATTTTCTTGATCGTTTTGTTGTACCTTTCGACAAGGCCATCGGTCTGGGGATGGTATACCGAGGTGCGTAACTGATGTATCTGCAGACTTTCGCATACCTGCCGAAGTAAGGTGGACATAAAATTGGTCCCTTGGTCTGTTTAACTTCCGAGGGTAAGCCCACTCTTGCGAAGAAGGGAATGAGCTGGTCGCATAGTTGTCGGGCTGATGTTCCCTTCAAGGGAAAAGCCTCTGGATACCGCGTAGCATAGTCAACAATGACTAGTAGATACTTGTATCCACGGGATGCGGGTTCTATTGGTCCAACGATGTCCATGCCTATCCGCTGGAAAGGAACGTTAGTAAGGGGCATTTTCTGCAAAGGGGCTTTTGCTGGTAAGACGCCACTTGTTAGCTGGCAAGTGGGACACGCCTTACAGAACTGGGATACTTCACCGTATATGCCTGGCCAGTAGAACCATCTCAGTATGTTCTGCTGCGTTTTCAGGGAGGCCATATGTCCGCCGCAGGGGTGGTTGTGTGCCAGTTGCATTATGACCATTCTATGGGGTTTTGGTAATATCAATTGTTCCTTTACAGTCCCATCGTCCGCCTTATATTTTCTGTACAATAGTCCATGACGGAACAGGAACACAGGTCCTTTTGTTACGTCTGGATCTTTCTCATTGGCCGCTCTCTCACGGGCTACGCTAAGGGTGGGATCAGTTAGGGTTTCCCCCCTCAGGGAGTCCTCATGATCCTCGGGTTGCCAGTTAATGGGTCGGGTCATGTAACTGGCTTGGCACCACTCTAGTCTATTCCGTCTTTTATGTCCGGGGGGGTTTCTAGAGTCACCTATGTTCGAGGTTCTGTTGCTCTTCGCTCTTTCTTCATCCAGTGCTTTACTAAAGTGGGGTAGGTCAGTTCCCAGGACCACTGGGGTGGGTAGTGTAGGAAGGACGGCAGCCTTTAATTGAGTGGTTTCATGGTTCACCTCTATCTGTACCTCTCTCATCGGGTATGTTTTAATGTCCCCATGTATACACTTTATCGGTATAGAAATGTTAGGTAAATTAGGGTTATTACTCACGGTGGGAGATATGGCTGTTTGTCGACTTCCGCTATCCAGCAGCGCCCGGGTCGGTCGTCCATCCACTCTTATATCCACGATGTATGGACCAGGGTTACGTACTTCCGGGTGTGGCTTCATGTAGCCAATTTCCATAGGTTCTGTGGTCTTCCTTCTGGGGCAAAACCGGGCAATGTGACCCCATTCACCACACTCAAAGCACTGGGGTTGTCGAACTCCCGGGATTATGGGTGGCTGTCTCTCCTCGTATCCAGTCTTCCTTTCTTCTAGTTTCCTGGAGACCTCCTCCGGTTGCCTCCATCTGGTGTGTGCCACTTTTGGGCCTTTTTGTATCTGATGTTAAAAGTTCGGCGACGTCATCCTTCCTGGTATACTTGGTGAGGGGAAGCGACTGTACCCGGCCTTTTGATAAGCCGATGCAATGTCCACGGCTTCCGCCAATGTAGGCCTGTGGTGTTGCCTAGCCCATCTTTGCATTGGGCTCGGCAAGGCTTCTATGAACTGTTCCAGGATTATTTTATCTAGGAGGGGTTGGTTGGCTGGTGTAGGGGATTGCATCCACTTCTCCGTCAGCTCTTTAATGCGGTAATATAACTGCCTGGGACTCTCTCCGTTTCTTAACTTGGTGTCCCTTAGCTGAAGGCGATAGGCCTCCTCATCCAGGCCTAGAAGGTCCAGTACAGCTGCTTTAATTTCCCCATATGGAGTGTTACCATTGGGGTTCACAGCCTGATATGCACCCTGCATTACCCCAGATAACAAGGGAGCCACATACTGTCCCCAGCGTTCAGGCGGCCATTGTGCATTTCTTGCAATCCTCTCAAAACTTGTGAAGAAAAAGGCTGGATCCTCTCCCCCCTTATACTTCTGGAGCAGGGTGGACGGCACCATGGGTTGGTTCCTCGTGCTGGTTACTGCATCTGTGAGCCTGATAATGTTCTCATGTTGTTTGTCCTGGGCCGTGGTCTGTAGGGTGCCCTGTAACTGGATGGCTTGCTGGAACGCCTGGCGATCAGCCACTGCCTGTTGTGTTTGCAGCTGTATTAATTGCTGCAACTGCTGTTGGCCATCCGTCAGGGTTTTAATTAGGGTCTCCATCGCGTTGTCGCCTATCCCACCTTCGTCGCCAATGTAGGAATCAAGACCCAGACCAGGTTTGGGTTGCTGAAATTATACTTTATTCATGTGATTTTAAACTAATGAAAATATAGTCCACGAACTCCTTGAGAGTTACTCCACTCTTAGGCAGTCTTCCAGGTACAGGATTTAAACCCTCCTAAGTCTCCTTGTTGTCCGGATAGGCCCACCAGTTGTTCCTTCTCTCCTCGTCCTCTTCGTATGACTAGGAAAATCAACAACCAACGCTGGATTAGTTCCCGGGCTTTTATATGATGTGAGTGACTTGCTTCCCCCCCAATGGAAAGCTTCCCTGTCAATCAGACTTCTCATTGGCTGATATTGCCATGTCCCGCCTCCTTTAAAGGCTGCCGTGGTTTCCCAGAATGGCTGATTCTGCTGCCTGCCAGAAGAGTCCCGCTCCCAGGCAACTCCATCCCGTGAGTCCCTCCCCCCTTTTGAAGTCTCTCCCTCTCGCCATGTGTGTTTGTTTCTGTGGCCGTTCCAGAGCGGACCGCCCCGCCGAGCAAGCCGTCTCTCCCTTCTCTCCCTTCCTCGTGGGGCGAGACGCTCGGCGGGCCGTGTGGGCCGGCTCTCCGTGACTGCCCGTGTTTCCCTCCGGTTCGCCGTCACCAACCCGTCTCCCAGGCTGCAAGCTGTGGCGTTACCCTTGGCGGGTTCAGGTAAGGCTGGGCGGGAGGGGGCCGCTCTTTTCATGTTGCGGCCCGTTGCCGCGATCCTGTAGAGTCCCGGGGAGAACGGGTGGGACGGGGCTGCGTTTTCTGTCTCGCGGCCCATTGCCGCGATCCCGCGGAGTCCCGCTACCCCTCCCGGCACCCCCTCCACTCCGGGCCCCTTCTCACACATACTTATGCCTGTTATGATCGAATTGAAAACATGTGCTTTACCTGTGCGTATTTTAGTAGCATGTATTACTTACAGATTGTGTGCTCCTATTTGGAAAAACAAATATATTTAGCAAATAATTTTTTTTCTAATTCATATGGTGGAGGTACTGTATGACTTCAAAATGACGGTAAAACCGCTATCCTTGCCTCACTCTAAATTTAGTTAGGACCACAGGGAGTCACACACGGAAGGCTAGCAATCACCATTACTGCATTTGGATTACCTGTCTGTTTTATTAGTGTTGCAGTCAAGCGCGTGATGTCATCCACATCCCAATGTCACGTGGTGTCGGTGCCGTGGTTGAGTCACGCATTGCTAAAGTAAACAAAACTGATGCAGCTGTTTCGAGCACGCATTGAAATTCTAAAGTAATGAAATTCAACCATTTCCTGTTTCAACATTCTTATATTGGATGTAGCACTAACGTTATCTTTTATTCAAAAAAACATTTGGGATAAATAAAGTGTTCAATATCATACTTCCATTGCTGATCTGAAATCTGAATTACCAAAAAAATACCATGTGAAATATCCAACTAAAGTAAATAACTAATTTAGCTAGCTTCATCTGTGTGCACGTAAGACGCTACTGCACATTCAAATATTGACAACAATAATTCTTGTTAATAAATATGCAATATAGTAAACCATGCCTTTATTTTTGTAAAGAAAGATATACAGCGGGTTAGCTGATGCTTTAGATGTACTTTACTCCATTTTGATATTATAGCTGCTGTAAAACAGTCTGCAAATTCATTAGCTGCTGCATATAATATGCTTAGCTGTATCGTAGTCTGTCTGAGGTGATCATAACTAGTATTGATAATTGATTTCTTCATTAATTCCATTTGGTGATAAAGAGTGCAGACGCTCTATCCAAAATGTTTCTCTTTGTTATAGTCTCAATGATAAGTCATCGTAAGGTCCTTTTTGCCAGACCACTTCCACCACTTGGAAGCAGATCTGTGAAATATCATGTCTTTGTTGCATTCAGTTCATGTTGCCTGTTCAGATACACGATCTTTGTTCATTCCACCTCAATTTGCTTGCTCTTGAACATTGTCCCACATAATATAAGCCGCAAGGGTATTTAATGGTGTAAATTACATTTGGCGTATCACATGTAGCAAATAAACATAGTTTTATTACTTCTCCAGTTCTTGGCTGGTGCACCACATTTCCTTGTGTTAGAAACCCGCAATTGTACAATGCAAACACAGGAACGTACCAGTTATTTGAGCTAGTTTGGGTTTTCTGAGTATCCTTGTTTGCACCAGTTGATCTTTAATATTGGCACTTCTTTGATAAGCGAAGACTGGTAAGTCACAAAATAAATGCTCTACTCGTGTATCACATGTTAATGTGCACCAATTTCTTTGGATCACTGGCTTAATCATTTTACTTTGTGTGGAATATTTGAAGACAAATACCAACTCTGGTGCTTTTTTAGGTTTAGGTGGTTCAATATTGGTGTTGTTTACTTTTGCTTTCTCTATGCGTTCCCGTGATACCTTGACCTCCTCAGGTAACCTTGCTTTGAAAATGTAATTTCCATAATGTAAATGTGTTCTTCATAATCATATGGGTTACTGACTATCATTTTGATGAAGAACACACAATCTCAGGGGCCCACCTGTTTCAACTATGTGGATGACACAAAATCATATATAAAATGTTGGGATGGTTGATAGTGGTCTCAATGTGAAAGAAAGGTTTACATTGCACGTGCCATATTAGTGAATGGGGTAGACACGATGTTAGCACGATGATGCAATCTGGTATGTATCTAGTAGAGTTAATGAGAATAGAATGAGTGTTACTATTAGTGTTATTTCGTGTATAGGTTGATACATTTCAGATATTCATACACGTAGCAACATAATAGCAATCTTGCAAATACAGTGTGAATACAATGTAGTTGTGTGATGTGCATGTAGCGCCTAACAATGGGAAGCAATTAGCTTTATATGCATACACGAGAGTAGAAACCTGTGGATGGTGAAGCCACTGTGAGTTTATGCTGTAGTCCTGAACATACACACATGAATACATACATAGAGTATTTTTTAAGGGAGATGGGTTTGGGACATTTGGGGAACAGGTAGTGCATGGTGAATACATGGGAAGGTTTTATACTGCAGGTCCCTCATAGCTGGGGTTTGTGTACACTGCAGGAGCCTGGGTTGGTGAGATGAGCTTTGTGTGACCTGGAGAGTTGGTTGACTGGGGTCTAAGGAAGAAGGAAAGCAGCTAACTTCATTTGACCAGCTGCAAGAGTATCAAATATTAATTTGAAGTCAGGACAACATGATATGCTAGTGGGTCATGGGTTTATGACTTGGTGCCGTGTGGATAAGGGATACAATCTTCCTGAGAACATGTGAGGTTGTTATTCAGTGACCAGGGTAGTCCGGCCACATGGCAGGGTAAACTTGGGGCCAGTTAATAAAGCAGCTGCAAGAGGTGCTTAAGGGCAGAGTGACAAATGGGTTTCAATTAGGTTCTCAGGAAAATTACCCAGATGTGGCCAAAGGCCATGTGGGCAGAAGTGGAAGTCGCAATAGCTTAGCATGAAACAAGAAATACCAGGGACACCACTAAGTCTGGGTACATAAGATATTTATTGCCTGTTCAAAGGAAACAGGTTTATTTTTCTCCCTCCTCATAGTGATGAACTGTCCTTGTAAAGATTATGCACATCACACCCAGTGTTAGAGGTCTCCAACCAGATGGAACTTGTAATATATTAGGATTGTTGTAGGTGAGTAAGTAATTACTTATGTGCTGATGTCATGATCAACTACGGAAAGAGCCAAAAGGGGTTGTACTTGTAAATATGCGCTAATGTAAATGTATTTTGAAGGGGGTGGTGTTTTGGTGAATGTGTCCAATAAGAGCATGGGAATTTAGGGGGATTAGATATCCTTGTATAGGGTTAGCCAATCATATTTGGGGAATGACGTTGTAACAAAACATGTGGGAGTGTGGAAAATGTTGTAACAATGTATTTAAGGTGCAACTTTTGTGTGGTTTCTGGGGAATTGGGTTAGTCCAGTCTCTAAGGAGCTGTCTAGCCCCTCCTGGCATTTGTATACAATAATCTTGCTTTACTGACAAACGTTCACTCACTTCTTTAGAGGTGGGCTTATTTTGAGTAGAGAGGTCTGAGGTCAGCCTAAAAAAAAAAAAAAGAATGAAGAAAGAAACTTCAACACAACCCTAAGCATTTGCCTTACCCAAAAAGACGAGTGGAAGGTGGCCAACTATCCTAAAGATCTTCTAAGACAAAACAGAAATAATGATAGTCTCACTGCATGCCACACCAGAAACACCTGTACCATGAACATTGGAAATTAGTAACTTCCCTATAGCATCTTAAATTATCAACACCTTAGGCATGTTAATGAACAACGGACTCACAATGGAAACCCAAGTCAACACAATAGCCAAAAGGTGGTTCTACCATCTGATCTCTATCCCACAGATTAGGCCCTTCCTCTCATTTACACAAAGAGGGTCACCCGTGATCTCCAAAGAATCAACCACACAAACAGCATTTATCTAGGTATGCTGGACTACCTCACAAAAGAAATCCATGGATGCAAAACACAACAGCTAGACTTCTGCTCAGACTCAACAGGAGGGAACATACAATGCTGGCTCTCAGAGCACTCCACTGGCAAACAGTCCAAGAAAGGATCCAGTTCAATGCACTCTGCATCACCCACAGAGCACTTTAAGGTTAAAGAGCAGACAACTTCCAAAGCAAACTCTCACTCTACCAACTAACCAGAGACGTAACATCAAGAAACAAACAACTGTTAGAAACCAGGAGATTTTGAAGAGAAATGCATAGATGCTCAGTATTTTCGATTTTGGTGCCCAAACACTGGAACTTGCTGCCAAGAGAAAGGCACATTCTATGCCACATCTGAAATTAATTAAAAGTCTAAAAACCTACCTCTTCTATGCTTAACAGACAGAAAGTTTAACCTACACCAATCAAGCAAAGGAAGCAGCACTCTTCAATAGTTCCACTTTCAACTGCAAAGAGCTGAGGGAACGCTATAGAGGCTCCTGACCATCCACCTAGACAGGGTCGGACTAGGACAAGAAATAGGCCCGGTCACCCAAAAAAAAGTGGCCCACCCCTCGCCTCAAAAAAGTGGCCCACCCCTCGCCTCACGACCCTTGACCTCTGATGACATCACCAGAAGTGATGTCCTTTGACCCCACAGTGGCATCCTGGGAAGTGATGAAACACAACCTTTCACCCCTTGACAAAACAGGAAGTGTCATCAAATAGCATTGTCCCTAAGTACACTAAATTACTGTGAATCCAAGCAGAGTCCAAGGCCAAATGATAATGTTATTGTATAGAACTTACGCTTAAGCTCTTTTTTTTTATAGAAGAAATATGCATACAATATCACCCAACCTGTGGTGGTACTCATTTATCGACCTAAGAAGGATGAAAGGCTTTTTGAAAAGAAAAAAAAAAGAACAAAAATGATTTTCTATTTTTTTTTCTTCCAAACCAGCCCAGGCATGGCCAGAAACCGGCCCCCACTCCCCAGGGACGATTTCGCCCCGGCCACAGGCCGAAAGCCCGAGGGGCCAATCCGACCTTGCACCTAGAACACAATGCACTGCACCAGGAACCTATGATGAGTAGAAGACATATCAAGAAACTGCCAAACCATAAGAAAATGCCTTCCCTATTTCCCAGAATATCTAAACCTTGATATTGGACAGGTTTGAGCATCAACCACTAAAGCAAAACATTTCTCGTCATTACGCAACCGACACCAGGAACAATAATTTGAAAGCACTACAGAAAAACCAAGAACACTCCCTACCGTTTGACTAAGCCTCAATTTCTCTCCACCTTCGGCCACACACACACGCACACAACTTTAAAAAAATCCTTCTCCCAAACTTTGGACATCACAAACTTACATACAACTCTAACTATAAGCAACCTACTCGGCCCATAGCCAACACACACCCACACTATCACCATGAGACCAGCACTCTGGACACAAATACTGCTATGCCTCCTGCACATCTCACCTTGAAAGATAACAAGCAAGCAAAGCTCTAGGTACTTCTGATTTGTAACCTCAACACAAAGCACTGTAATCTTACCTGTACCCCTCCTCTCAAATACCTAAGACCACCCACTCTCTTCTAGATCCACCACAGTGCCTGGAGACCATACAAATGGCAGCAGAGCAAGGTACAAAAAATTAATAACATAACACGTTTACTTGTGGGAATCTCAGAGTTTCTCCCTGGCACCTTCAGATTCGCACCGGTTTTAACTGTGTGAATAAGGTATAAGGTAGCAGATGCATGTCTGATTCATGCTCATCTCATCATTTGCCCCAGTGCCAATCTTTGCAAATTATGCCCATTATATTTTCCAACATGGCAACAATGGGTCATGGGCAAGAAAATGAAATAGGCCAAATGCATGACGCATGCAAAAAGATGGTACAGCACTGAAGTATATGTGCACATTATAGGAAGCATATGTGCACATTATAGAGAAGCCAAAAGGACAGATTAATTTACAAAGAAATGTGTAGCCAACTCCTTCAACCATTTACGTACTGCATCAAATTTTGTGTTAGGTACAAAAAGGTAATAGATGGGGCTGCCAACACGCCTTGCAGAGCGCAGCCATGTGCTCCTATTTGCAGGTCACAGAATAGCCATTGGGTTGATTGAATTTGTGTACCTTTCGTTTGTGGGTTGCAAGCAGTGTGTATCTGGGAATAGCACATATTGACTCTGGTTGACCACTGGAAAAGCACAGCAAACACGTGTCTGCCCTTGCATAGAAATAGAGTTTACTTCAGCATAAAATCAACAGCTGAAGTAAATGATGCAGAAGCAGTCCCTCTTACACGTCAAATTAAGTAAAATGGCTGCGTTTGTGTGGGCCTAAAACGAGGGTGGATTAACCACCCCCAGATTGCCGTTGATGCCAAACAACACGGATGCAGGGCCTTTGCTGGAGTGATATATGGGGAACAGCAATACATGATTCGATTTTAAAAGGCACGTTAAAATTTGCGACGGATATTAAACGGATCGTCCAAACCTAAAATCCATCAACTAACAGTTGCCTCCCACTCAGATGAGCAACAACATCTGAAGCCACATTCATGGCAATATACGGTAACATTCAGGGGATGGTCACTGAAAACATGTGTTTCTGTTGGAAACTCCTTATTCCCATTAAATCAGGGCTTCCCAGTGAAGCCTAAGAAGTGATATCAATATATGGACTATGGCGAATGCATTGCTGTCTTGTAATTCACACAATATTGATATGTACTTGTTATTGTACACGGTTCTTGTTTTTTTCTGACCTACTATGCAATGAAATGTATATTTTTATTTATTTCTTCACTTAGGAAGCACAGAGGTTTGGCTACTGATGTCGTTACTTGCTAAGCTTCAGTAAAATATATTTTGACCACGGCCAGTGTGTCACACTCTATCATTTTAATTGATGCAAAGTGGCAGGAGGCATGGTTATTTACTACTAAAGGGGATATGGGCAATGGACGACGGCCAATGGAACATGATCTTTCAATTGTCATTATTGCAACATAGTCACTGGCCATGGCTATTTACTACTTTAGATGGGGTAAGTTACAGCATTGAACTTTATTTGAGAGGCGGTTAAAGTAAAGCCATTTATCTAAACAAAACCAAAGTACTTCAGAAATTGGTTGGGTGTTGGAAGTGGCAAGAACCTTCACCCCTGTTGCTCAGCCCATGAAACGATACATGACGTTGCACATGAAATCAGCAGTGATACAAAAATTACATCATGGATGACATTAATGGGGAGGTACTCTGAGTAACGATTGTGGTCACTTCAACACCCAACGAATTCCAAGGGTTTTGGTGCGATAAATTAGAAAATATCAAACATTGATAACAACAAATTTAATTGACAAAGTTGAGGGGTATCACACGAAAATACTGTATATAAAATCTGAGTGGTTGAAATGATTGAATTTTACGTACAGCCGAAAATGTCGAACATTTTAACCATTAGGTTTTCATTACAGCAAACAAGGTAAGCGGAGGTTGCGGGTGCATCCACCTTCCCCTTGTTTGCTATAATGGAATCGAGGGTGGCGGGGTATCCCCCACATCCAAAACAAAGTTTTGGAGAAAGAAAAAAGAAAAGGACACTGCAGCGGATGTGAAGGCAACTTGCGCTGCAGGGACTTGGCGGCACACAGCAAAGTGTGCCGGTAAAGGGTAAGTAGCTGGCTGGAGGTAACGGGTCTACAAAGGGGATTCAGCTGTGGGGTGCGTATTTTGAATACGAACATTTAGAATACAACCTTTTCGTCTTCAAACTGTTTGTATTCAAAATAATCACATACTGTGTGCCGACGAATCCATTAGAGCCATACATTGGCAAATTGTGGAAAAGAATTCACAGGTAGGACATCATCCCTGTTCATTACGGGTTTTGAAAGCAGTGATGATTGTGCAAAAGTTTCTCCCTGTAGCCCACCTCAACCTTCAGTGCTGTGAGGGAGCTTGACTTCAGAACCAAGGCACTTGCTGCAAATCTAAAGAAATGCAAGAGCCCCTCTACCGAGAGTGAACACAGGCAAATATCCTGCTCACTGGGATGGAACCCACGGGCGACATTCTACCTCCGTTAGATCGCTGTACCCTACCGAAGGACACATACCCATTTGCATATCAGTCTGGTCCCACCCACACGGGCAGTCCAGTACAAGTCACCTCCTGCTTTTTTCTATAACACTTTATATCCAAAACACAAACATATTTTTTATTTTAATTTTCAACAAAATGGTATAAACCATTTTGGTGTTGTACGTTTTAAATGTAAGCCCTAAGGTTTTTTTGGCAAAGGGAAAGTCAAAAGTCAAGAGAGAGAAATATTTTTGTGGCTGAAACCACAAATGTGGTACTAACTGGAGGACACAATCTTGGATCTAGGGAAGAGCAGAGGCTGTGGTTGGTGGGCAAAGGTTCCCCAATGACATTTTGGTGATGCTTCTTGGAGTGGTTACAATCTGTTGCATAATAGAATGTTTCCCTCCCAAAGGCCCCGACAATCTGACCCAGCATGCTCCACCTTACGCACAAATGAAAGCAATTTAAATTAAAAAGAGAACCAAACTTCAATCAAATGTATCAACAATTGGAGTGTGAAATCTGCAAAGATAGAGATAAACAGGTCGGATATGTTTTCCGTTTCAGGAGCCAAGAGCGGTAATAACAGTTTACGAATCAATTTCATTTACATTTGGGGGCTCACAAGTACATCTCCCCCTCAGAAAAAAATCCAGGTTGACGGCTCTCTCAAGAAAGTGAGGTTTTTTTGGTGAATGTGTTCCGACAGATTCTCATGATTCAGAAAGTGCCCTGATTATTTATTTATTTTTTCCTGCATTTGTTAGGTGCTTATACAGTAAGTCAATTCTGTTTACACATACAGAATGCATGCACCAGCTCATATTTAGAATCTCTGGGCTCACATGAATCATTGCTTCTACTGCAGCACTTAAACAGAAAGATAAGACATTGTGGGACTTGCATCCAAAGGTGGACGGGGAACCAAAGGAGGACCAGCAAATAATTCTCCAAGTGGCCCCATATTACACATTTTTAGCAAGCCCAACCATTTTCCTATGAGAACATATGGAAATAAAACAAGTTACCCCACAAAAGAGTCCCAGGGTGAAGAGGGGTAAGGGAGATCTCCAGAGTTCCCTGTAAATCAGTTCACCCCTGCTTGTATCCATACAAGGGAAAAAGGGCTAACTAGGCTGTGGCTACACATATGCAAGTGCAGACGCATCTTCCCCATGCCCCATCACAATGACATTGGGCCCGTGCCTGCTGTTGTTGGTGTCTAGGTGGCCACCTAGAATGGACCCACTCTAGAACCAGCCCTGATCACTGGCCTCATGACACATTTCTACCAAATGATATGCCAGATGATCCCTACACACCTGGCTTGGCATTCCAAAGTGAGGCCATTTTCTTTCCACTTTGTTGTCACTTTTAAGCCACACTTGTTTAGAGTGATGATGGAAGAATTGCAGGCAGAGTCAGCTGAGCATATAGAAGACCTATAGTGCTTACACTCCCCTGAAGATTCCTTTGCTTGCTGCCATAAGGTGGGTGGCAAAAGGTGCATTGCACCACTGGGATGTAATGCCATAGGTAGGAGAACACGTACAAACACAGGCACTATGCATCTTTACTGAAAAGGTGAAGCACAGGTGTGAATGGATGCACATCGACCATAGTATGAACATGGTAGGTAAACAGCATTTCCAAACATTACACTGTCTACAAGCTAGGCATAAATCATGGGGCTTGCTCTTACCAGACCATCACAGTTGCTAATGGCCACAGAGGCTCCTGGGACATCGGGGATGTCTCCAACGTAGGCACAGTTAGTCCACAGCGGCTCTTTCTTCCACTGCCCTCCTGCTCCGCTGCCAGTCTGATTAGCATCTCCAACGTTGGTTATGTTTTCGAAGCCCACAGAATCCTCATGCCACTCCACCACTGCACCGGGAGCCACCAGACGGTTATTGGGTCTGAGCCGGATATGGAATTCTCTCCCAAAGACGGTCAGGTTATAGAAGAGCTGTTCAGCGGATATTGGCGTCACGTCCCGGGTTGATCGTCGTTTGTGACTGGCTGAGAGCAGGTTGGAAACATATCGCCCCTCTGCATCTGTGCTGATGGGGGTCACTAGCCCATATTCTCTCTCTCTGGTTTTTGGTAAATCTGTAAAGCAAAAGAGACGGAAAGTAACTATCACAGGCCACCCCCCAGCAGTCATTGAAATAAAAGAGGTTTATTCTAAACCTATCTTCCGTTCGCAAACAACAGTTTAAATAAGTAGTGTTGACAGTAATTCATAAAAATGAACTAATGGTCATTCTTAGAACAAGTAATATTAAATACTGGCACATAAAATGATGGAAAAAAAGTCCCTTCACTCAATGAAACAAACCACATCAAAACGCTTTGTTCTTCTGCATAGCAAAATATGGGTTCCAGAAGACTTGTTTCCTAGTTGATAGAGAGTATTTCTCAGTCCCAACATGTAACATGCAACTTTGTCAATTCATCCACAATGTCTGCCAGTGTTGTATTTTGCTGGGATGTACAAATAATCAGACCACCAGCCTGACTTTACAGGTAGATCTTCAAGAAAATGCTATGATTGTTTACTGTTTAAAAAACATTGCAGAGCCTTGATGATATAAAAGCTGCTGAAACCTCAAATATTGGTGAATTACTGACTACGGCAGAAATAATCCACAATACACTGTCCAGGACTGAACCCAGTCAAGGAGGAACAGAGCCCCCCTCCCGACATGGTGCAGGGAGCCTACCACGGCGGAGGGCAGAGCCAGCCCTTTCCCAGAGACAGAGAATGAGAGGCCGAGAGTGAGAGTTGGGAGGGTCACAGTCTCGCTCCCCCATCCCCGTTTCATATGCTCTGCTGGATAAGTGTTGCACCGCTCTCTGTCACTCAATACCGAAGGACCTCCAAATCCCCAAAATGAGGTCATATTCTCTCTACCATAGTCTATTCTGGAGTGACAAGGCAGTGAATGTGCTGCCAAGATATTTTGCGCGTTTTCCTCACCCCTTTCACCTGAATCTTGTTTTGACGAGGCAAATAAAGGTGATTAGATCTGGGACCCATCCAGGTGATATGGTTTGTGACCTCTGTAAGATGCCAGGCTCGAGCCAAACTAGATAACATCTGATTATTGGTTGTGAGGCCATTCAAGATTTGAGGCTAAAGTATTTTCTCAGATTTGTGGACAAAGAATAGTGGCTGCAAACAGAGCGACGGGACAATATGAGGTGGCCATTATTATCGCTTTGGTGACATTTCTGGGAACTATAGGCAGAGTTATAATCAGTTTAATGTGAATTGACATTTTGAAGTAATTAATTGATGTGTTGGTTCAATGAATCAAAGTCTGGATGTCTGAATAATATGATACTTTTTTCTTCTTAAAAGGTTTACATGTTTGAATTCTTTTTACATGTTTGTGTTTGACCAATGTTGTTGGTTCATTCATAATTAAAAAAAAAGAAAGAACTCCAGGATGGCCAGATTTCTTTCACTGTTGTTGCAGAACTACCAGTCCCTTAAGGCCAGGCGAGAGCAGAGGGACATGGCAAAGCACAGAGGGAAGCTGCCAACATTAAGTCAGATAGGGACGGCAGTCGAATTGCCAACAACGCTAATCAAGGTAAAATTTCCTCGGCTCCGAAGAGACCGCAGGATGGGAAAAGAGCAACTGATTCGAATGGAGTGTGTGGAAATGTGGCAGGACTTACATGGGGATTTATTGCCTTCACCTTTTTTTACCCAACCCCGGGGACAAGATCAGGGTCAGATTAGCTGGTAGAATCATGTAAACAGATAAACCAATGGGGGGCGGGAGGGAGGAGTGAATGAAAGAGACAAGAAGTAATGGGTATATATGACCGAA